>NC_143014.1:327326403-328692028 GCF_055824585.1 Amblyomma mixtum | reverse complement strand
GTGCAGTTCCGTCAGAACTTTGTCTTGCAGAGTCACAGGAACCTTCCTCGCTGGCACAACGGTTTCAGCGCTGCCTGCTTTAAGCTTCACTGATTATTCCACGCGTTTCAGTGGTCCGAGTCCACTGGAGACATCTGCGAAAGGTTGGCCTGGTGGATAGAGCTCTTCACTGGCGACTTCCTGTATGTGGTATATCAGTCCGAACCAATCTGCGACAGAACCATTGAGTGTCACTAGAACATCATGCTCTTCAACGAAAACTTATTCTGTGTTTTTCTAGTTCTTAGCGCACAACAAAAGTTGGACGTTTCCTCGTGCAGCAGCCCGGTGACCAAATAACGCGGTTAACGTCACGTTGCAAGCTTGCTCTGGTTTATTGGAAAGTCAGGAAGTTTTGTGATCTTACGCGCTGGGATAACGCAGCAGTTGGCGCCTGTGTCCCGTTTCCACGTTATAGGTTGACCTTCGATGTCAACGGTTACTGTCAATTTATTAGCATCGAGGGAATTGACCGTTAGACCAGCAAGAAAAAAATCGTCCGTCTCAGCCCGCAGTTCTGCAATTCCTTCCCTCCGGCTGACGCTCTGTGCGACTCCCAGCGATCTCCATACCTGGGCAAGTGGTTTGCTGGGCCGCAGTTCTGCAATTTTTTCCGCTCGCCGGACAGTTCCCATCACGAAGTATCTCGCAGCCGCATCTACTGCACAGCTTTCTTTCAGCTGCTAAAAGTGTACTACTGTTGTGTGTGCTCCCCGAGTGGCTGCGCTTATCTCTTGAAAGTGCTGTTTTCCTTGCTCATCAATACGGCAAATTTCTGCCCCCTTTTGGTAGGAATGTTTTCTGCCAACAGGTTCTGCTGCAGATGCTTGTCTCTAACACCCAGAACTATTCGGCTCCGTAGCATGCGGTCTTCTAGAGCTCCAAATTCGCAGTTTTTGGCTGAAACGTGCAACTCTCAGCCAATCAATGAACGGTTCGCCTTCTTTCTGGTTCCTTGAACCAAAACACAATTCAAGGAGAGTCGAACTTTTCGCTGGCCTGTAATGCTCTTGAGATTTCTTGACTAAAATTGCAACGCCATTTTTGTTCTCATCCGCCTAAAATTTGAAAGTGCTATGGGCTTTCTTGCCTTCTTTCCCTATGCTTACCGAAAATGTTGCTGCCTTAATATCGCCTGGTTGCTTGATCAGTTCAGCAACAGTGGCAAATAGTTCAAACTCGTTCGTCCACGTTTTCCAGCCGTGCCACAGGTCTTGTGCCCATCACGGGCTTCGGCGCCGGCAATAGAGTAGACGGAACTGGCAGCGACGTTAACGGGGCCGGTGTCGCGGCCATCTGGGCGGTGCAGCGCTGCCACCTTGTAGGCAAGCCGGCAATCGTCACCGTACACTTCAAGATACGTCACGTAAACGTCACGTGTTGGATGGCTATCAGGATGCCAAGGCTATTAGCCATACACGTTTTGGTTTGGTTTGGTTTGCTTTATGGGATTTAACGTCCAAAGCGACTCAGGCTATGAGAGACGCCGTAGTGAAGGGCTCCGGAAATTTCGACCACCTGGGGTTCTTTAACGTGTACTGACATCGCACAGTACAGGGGCCTCTAGTATTTCTCTTCCGAAGAAATTCAACTGCCGCGGCCGGGATCGAACCCGCATCTTTCGGGTCAGTAGCCGAGCACCATAACCACTGAGCCACCGCAGCGGCCCCATACACTTTTTGTACACCTCAGCCACCTTCTCATTCTTGAGAAGAATGGTGAGGTCTTTACTTTATTTCTTGGAAGCCTCGGGATTCTTGCCCAGCCCAGGATGGCCGCTGAGGTTACTCGACCTTCTTTCAAGGTTTTAATACTAGCCATTTCTAAACTCTATCGCGACATTACAAGGTAGTAGCAACAAACTTTTTTTGGCCTTTAACGCCACCGATGTTTTTTTTTGCTTTTTGTAACATACTGCTGAAAATAATTTTCTTACCCCTTGAGCTTGGCGCTTGATAGCATTACACACTTATGCGCCATAAACCAAACGCAAGACAACACACACAGGCCACATTGCAGCAAATCCTTAATAGGCCCCGTCCGTCGGACATCGGACGTCCGTTAGATATTGCTGGCCATGCAGGTTATAACAACTTCTACTACGCAGATTATCAAGACAAAATGAATGACAGAATTAAACCGGCACCTCAAGCCAAATTCAGCATTTAATCATGCAAATAGGCTTGAAATATCACTTAAAGAGGCTCTCTCTAGCAGATGCTCGTGCACCACTGCCTGCTGATGCTTCTGTTCCTGCAAGGTTCTGATGGTCGTGGTTTCTTGTTTTATGCATGGCGATAGGACAAGTCTTCTTGAGCCTTTTGCGAACCAATGTCCATTCATTGGGATCTTCGTCGCTCATAGGGCAGCGGTGGCAGCGGCAGGGACAACCACGAAGTGCTCCGGCAACTGTTTTGAAGCGAAAATCACCACTACGCGGGTCAACGCCGAGCTTCGCGTGAGCCGAACTGGTGAGTTATGCGCATGCGCGAAACCGAGCGACATCACGCGCCGCGCAGGTGGTCGCTCCTCGCCGCTGCCGCAGCCGTCGCCGCCGCCTACTCCGTCGCCTGATCTTTCGGCGCATCCGGGCGCTACTGCGCATGTGCGTCGCCTCCTCGCTGCCGCTACAACTCCGCGCTTCGCCTCCTCGCCCACCGTTGACCTTTCGTTGCAGCCGCGTGTTGCCCGCGTCGCAGCCGGCAACCCTCCTCTCCGCATTCCTGCGGGCAGTTTTAACCCCGCCTATTTCCGTCTCCTCCTCCGCCTCCGTACATGCAGTGTGAGGACGGCTGTCAAACCAAGCGTAACTGAAGCTTTCCTCTTGTATATCCAGGCAGAGCTAAGCCACTGCCTAATTTTTGACTTCGCAGATCGCTCCCTGTGAAATCAGAAGATAACTGCAACGCGTACGATCTGCAGTTCGTCAGCTACGCTGGGTGCATCTGACAAAGATACACCCCCTACGGGCCAGCACATTCAGGCTACGCCCCCTCCAGGCCATTCATAAACCCTGGAAGAGCGTCTTCTTCACTCATCGGCAAGCGGTTGCGGCGGCAGGGACAACCGCGAAGTGCTCAGGCGACTGTTAACTTCGCAGGTTAGTTTTTCCGCTACATGATTCCACTTTTTGTTCACCTACCGTTGCCGCTGCTGCCCCTGCACTAGTGTCCAACTTTGTGTGTGAATGGCGCTCTAAAATGATGATCTCTGCTTGCGGTATGTGCGCTGCTCTCCGACGTAAAATCGGGCTCGTCTAGGTCACCCTGCACAGACGGTACCGGCGAGTCTGCAAGTAGCGACAAAGCAGCTTGTCCGCTGCTACTGGCGCAAGCGCCGGCTGTGCAAACTTCGCTCCTAGGTCGCATGCTTGCTCCGGGCGGTAGCTGGAGTGGAGGAGCGCTAACGTCGGAAGCTTCGCTGCCCGTCCTCTTGCTGCCGCGAGACTTCAAGCGCGCAGACGGAGGTTTGACCGCCACTCGCGGGACGCCGAGCTCCTTCAAAACCTTCTCGAATTCTTTTTGAACGATATGATACTTCGCGACTTCGAACTCATGTCGGAGCGCAAAATAGTCAAGATGCCAGAAAACAACAGATGAGCGACTTGCAACAAGATGCAACATTAAGACAATACCGGAAGAAAATGGAACGCGACGGAAAAGTACGCTCGCAAGAGCACAACATGCACACAACCTGCGGAAGCAAAGCTACCGAAAAACATCACACAAAGTAAAACCTGAACATTGTGCACTTTGTGCGAAAAATTTGAAGCTGACCGAATATTTCGTTTTGTTATGAAAATATTTTTTAATAGCCTCATGATTTGTCAGGAAGACCAGTTGGGTGCAAAATGCGAACGCTACATCCGTAATTCTTAAATAAGAATATTCGTAAGGTGAAGTAAATTGATAAATAAAAACGTATAGAAAAAAGGGCCCTAGGTGGCGCCTCCTACATACACTTTCAAAGAATGCGTCCGAAAGTATACATGCATCCATCCACTTCCTTGGCAGTCAGTCCTCCCTCCATTGCCTCCTCTCTTTCCTGCTTCCCCCGTATTCAGCGCGCTACTGCTAGAGTCTTGTCCGCGCCTGTCTGCGGTAAAGATTTTTGACCGCTGCTTTTCAAGTGACTACCTTGAAGACCGAGGAAACCCCGAATTCGGCGTCTGCGTAAGTAATGCTAATCTTTTTTTTTCTGCATACGTTATTTACTCATGACTTTGCCGTGATGTCCGGGTTAACAATAGTGCGCAGGCCTCGTTTGTGGTTTGTTATGTGTAATCTATATTTTTCTTCTGGAGTCTTATTACCCCTGCAGTTATCTAATGATGCGTTACATTACTTCCTAGAAAGCCTGCAGGTATGGGATAATTCTTGATACATGGTATATTTAAACACAACAGTTGTATCGTTAGATGTAACAAAGCTTTCTTCGGTAGCCTTATTTATTACTATTCGTCGTTTTTACGTCAGTTGTTTGGTTTAGTGAATCATCACACGCTCCAGAATTGCAGCATGCTTGGCATTCAATAAAAGAGTAATTCCTCGAGAGCGTTGACTTCTTTCATTGCGTTGTGAGGCCCTTCTGTGAGAGGTATGAACGTGCATGACCAGGCGAGCGAGGTGGGCAAAAAACCCTCAATTTCCCTACTGATCTTTGCTCGCGTTTCCTTCATGCAGCATGCCAAAGCGATTTGCGGTAGTGAGATTTCCACTGGAGAACGACACTGTGGCAGGTGTTCCACTGACATGGCTCACGGAAGACTGCGAGGAATGCTTCTGGCAGAAGGCTGCGCGCGGCACGCAAATAATCCTCCTCGTGCAGGCAGAAGCTGATTCCAAGGTCAATTGAAATAGGTTGCGAAGCCGGAGCCTGAATGCGGTCCAGAACCAAATGCTAGCGACATCAAATTAGTGGTGGAACTAAAGCGCCAAAATGAAATGAGTGGACAAACACGACTAGAAGAGGAAAATAATTAGGACATATTTTGTGTTTCAAAAGCGTTCGAAAACAATTGCAGTGATTGTTTTTTAAAATGTTTTAGTTGTGTGCATTTTGGTAGAAAGTATAGCGCTTGCTTTGTAAAAATTTTTATGACAGCGTTAGCTCAGAGCAGCGGCAATGGCAGTGGGACGATCAAGGTTGACGGTGCTCTGATGTCATACCCTTGTCATATTTTTTGACCATTCTGCTTGCTTTTGTTTGAAACTCGATTCTGCTAGCCCTACTTTTTCCTCGTTGCTTGTTGCTCGAGTTCTTGGTGTGCATCGTTGGTGTACAGTTTCCGCTTTTCCCTTTTGCCAGCGCTTCTGTGTAGTTTCGTTCGGTTGGGTGCGGTTCTGTCGCTTTTGCCCCAAAAGGGCATCGTTTGCGGCCATGGGGCCCCCGTACGCAAAAAAGGTGTGCGGTTGCACGATGTGCGAGCGATAACCTGTCTGGCGGCGTCACATTTCATCGCTTCAGCGCTACACCTGCGACATTCAGCGCGACACCTGAGGCGAGGACGAAGGAAAAAGGCACAACGAGAACTGACTACCTAAAAATAGCGTTGGTGGTCGGCACTCGTCGTGTCTTCTTTCTTCGTTCTCGTGTCGGTTGTCGCGCTGAAGCGTCGCGGCGTTCAGCAGTTTATTTTTCCCGCCAAGCAGCACGTGACGCTGACGTCACGAATATGACGTCACTAAAACACGTGACTTCAACGTCGCGTTTTTGTTTTAATTATGACGTCACTTATTAGTTGTCCACGCATTTGGAAGACGGCGCTGGCTGCGCACCATGAGCCGCCATGTTTTGAACGTATGGGCTTCTTGCAGCCTACGCTACCATAGTGCATCTACCTTGCTGATTCCGTAAAGGCCGAAGGCGAGTGGGTGCGCTGTGCGGCAACTCTCGTTACCACGTGCCATAAATAGTTGCATTACAAAGAAAATGTATTGTGTGGAAATGACTGTATGGTTCATTGTCCTGAAGCCCCACACGGTACATGTGAAGGGTCGTAGTGGAAAGCTCCATTGACGATGGCAATTTTTATTGTGTCAGCAAACAGCATAATTTTCGGGCTAAATTTCTCCTGGCATTCAACTCATTTGCTTCAGAAGGCGCTGTAAGAATTTCCCAATTTTCGCAGACCTGATTCTCCAGACAGTTCATTTTCATTGCTGCTAGCAGAAGTTCATTGAAGGGGTCCAGAGGGAATTAAAGTGGCCGACTTACGCGCCTCCTGCCAGTGATTGCCGACAAGTTCAGGTTAGTTTTTTTTTTGTGGCCTTTCCAGGCTGCTGAGAACTTTCGATTACAAACCTTGAAGATCAGTGCGGTTCTGCATAGTGCGCGCAAGTCTCGAGCTCGCTAAGTGAACACGCCGATTGTGTGTGTTAGTCTTTCTAGGTTAGCCTTCTTGCGCTTTATTTATTTTCATTTTTGTGTGCATGCTGCTGGTTGCCTGTACTTAGTTTAATGTTCAGTGCACTGAAATTCCACGCCCCAAATACTCAGCTCAGACATTGTTAATACATGTTCCAGTTAGCAGGTGCTCGAGATATGTTTAGCCATGTTTCTGCGCTTTCCTGTAAGGTG
This sequence comes from Amblyomma mixtum, assembly GCF_055824585.1. Taxonomy (NCBI): domain Eukaryota; kingdom Metazoa; phylum Arthropoda; class Arachnida; order Ixodida; family Ixodidae; genus Amblyomma; species Amblyomma mixtum. Next base: position 328,685,410 of record NC_143014.1, on the reverse strand, counting down.
GTAATACCACAGCCAGTTTTCACGGCAAACTGTGTCCTGGGTTTTTTTCAGCGAAGCACAGTTGAATGCCGGGAGAACGTTTTCTCGATCATTCTCCCAGATGCCGGGAGAATAAACACTGCCTTAACCCTTTAACATGCGCTGACATCGCAGCACACTGGTACTTTTAGCGTTCCATCTTTAAACGCAATCGCCGTGGCTGAGATTGAACTTAGGTCCCTTGGCTTAGTAGGCGATGTAACACTTGGCTAGCCTGGTAAGTGACGTAGTGGTGGTTGTCAACTTTGCTCCTTAATGGGAACCAGCCTTGCGGAGCGCCAGGCTTATAGCCTTGTTATCAGAGAATATCTAATGTCGTTCGAATTTATTGGAAGTTGAGACATTACATTCATTCAGTCTCCTTCAGTACTACGCAGAAAGTCATTCACGATTGGTAGAAATTATACTCGGCAAAAATTTGAATATAATCAGGGTACATCGGTTGGAATTGTTGTGCAGCATTTTCAAAGCAGGTGAAAACATTTTTGTGCGGCAAATAGTAGTTCAGGCCATTCTGAAGCACTTTAGCCATCAAACTCCAAGTGTAAATTCAAGCACAAACTCGATGAATATAAACAAACGGTATGGCTGGCACTGCGGAGCGTGGAGCTGACATCGAAAAGAGGAAGCGCTCAGTTTCAGCTTTAAGTTATTCTTAGCTAAACGCACGCGGAACGCCAACCAACAAGAAATACAGTGCCCAAAATGATCGATGCTGCTGGGCAAGGTTGCACTTCACGCTTCACGTTGCCGCTAATTGCTGCTGAGAATGAGTGATAGCTATCCATGACAGCCTCCAGTGTGAATGGTGTCTCACCAAAATTCATTTCTTTTAGCTAAACTCAATAGATAAAACTATAAACTTTGGCAGTGCCCACATTGTTTTTGCGCGTTGCTTGCTTCTCCTGCGTATTTGGTGCCCAAAGTATACATTTTCCATTCGAACCTAATTAAATTAAATGTTCTCGTGTAGCAGCTCATTGATCACATTAGGTGGCGATCCATGCGATTTGAATGGCATTAAATATGCTAGTGTGACGGTTATTAGAAAACGTGTGAAAGTCACATTATGATCACTTATGCGGCATTTTGTGGGTAACCTGGTATGTGGTCATAATGTTGTTAAAATCACGCTTATAAGTTTGTGTAAATTGCTAATACAGCATGGCTAGTATTTACTATGTTGCCGATGTGCATTGCGGGAGCCTTTTAGCATGTGCAGCAGTTGTCTACCACATGGCCTAATGTGCACAACAAAGTGACTATGCCAGCCTTGTGAACACAATCCAGTTCCTTCAACAGCCAACGTGGGAACAGCTGTTTTCTTTGTTTTTAAAGAACTGCCCAGTAATACATTTGTAAAACTGCAAAGTTTGCTTTCAGGAAGGTATACTTTGGCCAAGAGGCCAGCGTGTGAATGCTCAGCTGTGCAAGCATGCTGTTTGCTTTCTGCATACATACAAGGTTTTCGAAGCAGTTGAGGCCACGCATGCAGGGTCACATCATCTCAGTGAGGCATTGTTAGCTTCATTGCAAAAATTCTTGATGTCCGCAGCAGTCCGAAGCCCTCCCTTTTGCTATCCATTATATTTTTTCTTTGTGAGGCTCTTTAGAGCTTGTAAGATGTATGTACTGTCCACACAATGAGTGTAATTTGGAAGTTGGAGCCTGTTGATATTGCCACCGGTTTTTCCCGTCTCCTTTTGTATTTTGCTATTGCCGCAAACTTTAAAAAAGCTCGAAGTGAGGGTGAAGGAGAAAGAGAAAAATTAGGGTATTTGCCCATCCCTGCGTACCACAGCTACCAGTGCCCAACATGCAGCATATATAGTTGCCTGCGTAATTGTAATGCGCATAGTAGCGCTTTTTTCTTTCGTTAAAATTGAAGCAGCGCTAACTTTTAGGACGAATACACACAGGACATGATAGGACGGGCGCTGACTCCAACTATGTCTATTGAACACGTTTTTCGTAGAACATACAAGAAAAGACGACCGTGAGCGCATGCGCATCTGAGACAGACCACAAAAGGAAAGGCCAAGATGACTGAGATGACAGCAAAGGTAGATTAATGTGGGCGGCACGCATTTCGTCCCTTATTTTTAAGCAATCTGAATTCGCTGACATACAGGGAGACAGAAGTGGTGCTGACACACATGTCGCATTTTGCCTTGATGAAAAATGCTTCGGATAATTCCCGAGCTAATCTATCTTTGCTCCAGCTTAGAATTTTGATTTTGTCAAGCCGTGGCTCACAGTTCTCATCGTTTTGGTCCTTGCAAGAACGGCAATGGGCGGGTAGATTCAGGCATGAGTCTGATGCGTTTCTCAAACTTCGTTCATGTTCCCTGGCACGTTCGTTAACACAACGCCCTGTCTGGCCAACGTACACTTTGCCACAAGAAAGGGGGATCTCATAGACCACACCCGTGGCACACCGGACAAAGGGCTTAGCGTGTTTTGTTCCACAGCCGGATGTTGCAGGGCCACTACTGCTGACTTTAGGGCACATCTTGGCCAGTTTACAAGGCGCAGAGAACACCATCGGGACGCCGTACTTGTTGCCCACTCTTTTTAGGTTATGGGACACCTTGTCGATGTACGGCATAACCACTGGTTTGGTGTTCCCGGGTCTTTCTTTTCTGCGTGTCTTTTTCTGCCTTCCCTTGAATTTCTGTAGGAGTGCCTCGGTCACAGCTGTCAACACGTGATCAAGGAACCCTGCTTTTCGCAGTCTTTCTACCTCGCCCCGAAAGCTCTCTTGCATCATGTGAGGGCACAACTTAGCAAGTGCGGATTCCAGAGAAAGGGTCGCAATAGCCCTCTTAACAGTTTTTGACTGGGCCGAATCAAAAGGCAAAAAATCTTTCTTGGCTCTAGGGCGGTAGCACCAGCATACACAATTTTCTCCGAGCATGATGTTCAGGTCCAAAAACTGGAGGCAGTTAAGCACAGGTAACTCGTAGGTAAAAGAGAGCCCTTTTCCATGTTGTACAAATTGTTCTAAAATATTCATCGCAAATTCCTCATGCCGGCCTTGGGAAAGCGCGAAGAGGGGAAATTGGGTGCTGGTCTTGCATCCTAGCTTTTTCAGAAGCTCTGACAGAAAACTTGAAGTGGCACAGAGCAGAAGTGACTGAGCTGCCAGTTGAACGTTTTCCAGTACACTTTCTTTTATAGGAGCTCCTAGTGAGAACAGAATTCCAATAACATGCAGTGAAAGCATTTATTCAGCTGAAAAGCAAATTGATTTTCATGGATTTTTATCTCCACTGAACCTTTCTTTTTTTGCTTTTGCATTTCCAAAAATTCTTCCTCTTGTACCTTTAATTGTCTTGTGAGGATTGAGGCATGATGGTCTTATTTCTAGGTTAGCGGAAAAATTTCGTTGATACAAGTGGCGGGAATATCGTCTGTTAGCTATTGCAAGAAAATATAATATGTTCAAGCATAAGCTCATATTCATCCTTTATGATACATTGGTTGCCGTTGTTTCTACAACTCTTATTCTCACTTATCAGACCTCGGCATGTTTACTCTTCACGACAGGCGACTCATGCGGGACATGCAGTTTCTTCATAAAGTTGTGCGTGGCTCCATTGACTGTGAACAGTTATTGGTGTTACTGAGATTTCGTGTGCCTCATGCAAAAGCCACCAAATGTTCTGATCCATTTCATCCTCAGATGCATGCCATTTGTCTTACGACTCGTTTGGGGATCGCATATATCTCCACATACAATTCGAATTTCTTTATCATGGCCATATTTGCCTAAATTGCAGTTGCTCATTTTGAATGAATGTTTTTATTTATCTCTGTAATATATGGTGTTCATGCCATGATGTTTGTGTTTGACCCAGTGTGCGCTCGTTTAGGCTAACTGGCTGTTGAGGCTCGCTCAAATCTATCTATCTAGAAAGCATAGTTGACAGGTTGGCCTCACATCCAGTTTTTTCCTGATTCTATACGGTAAGCTTTCCATACGCCTCTTACGCCTCTTAATTTAAGCTAAATTGCAGTTTAATGAAACTCGGGTGGGTAATCCTCAGAGCAACAATTTAATCAGGGAGGTACGGGAAGCTTGCTGCATGGATTGGGAAATTATGGGCCATGTGTGACGGACTCATCAGTTATGCTTTCGAGGCAAGAGAAGGAATTTTCAGAAAAGTAAATGCTAAGAAAAGGGTTTAGTCTCAACATAAGAGAGGTATCCTTACATGCGTTTCAGGAATTTTGTTTTCACTTTGAATTCTCGTAGAAATGTACTCCACGATAAGATTTCAGTTGACAGCTCGTTCATTCACGTTCTGTTCAGTTGCTGTTATTGAGTCACCTTCCAGAAGTATTACAATGCATACCATGACTATAACAAGCAAGTCAAATTTGAACTGCTATTCAATTAAGCGAACCTGAATAGGTTTCTCACATATCAATACCATGGTAGGCAATAAGCCTACTATGGTAGTTACAGCAGTAAAGCGCGAAGTCTGAGTGTTAAGGGTGTCACAAACTGTATGCTGCGAAGATTATGTAGCAGTGAAGCTATTGACTCACGAAGCACAATATGCTTAAAATTAAGTGCACGACAAAGAAATCGCAGATTTAGCTGCACATGTGTTTAATGGTTGAAGACGTTTTGTTGTATATGAAGCACCAACCGGCTTTGTAATCGTTATCGGGGAATGCATTCTTCTTTTGATAATATATACTTTTTGTGTGTGTATGGAAGCGTTATCAGGAAACTTGCAGGAGCACCTTCACAAAATTTTAATATTAATTTTATTGTGTGAGGTAAGTAGCGTAAATTCGTTTAGCTCTTTTCATTGCATAATGTATCTACAATTGTTTCATGTTGGAGCGTGAGAATTGCAGACTTGTTTGTAAGGCACCAGCCATGATAGGGCATTGTTCTAGGTACTACCATCACATGACAGTGAGAGAGGATACTATCAAACATGCAGAAGCAAGTGCAAGCACATCGTAGGGGCAGTGCCGCCATTGTCCATAGAGCCGCCACTGATTACGCATAGTTTTATTTTGACTTGAAGCATTTAGCTTGACTGCCGGCCATGTTTTACCAGTTTTAATGTAGAAAACAGGGGCATGTTTCTCATTACAGGACAAGCTAAAAAGGTTTATTCAGACCTCCAGAGGCTTTTTATGAAAGGACGAAAATTTCTTTGGAAATGACCAGCATATAAAGGGTTAAAATTGATCCAAAGCGTTCTCCTATAGTGCTTGTCATTTCCCATGAGCGGCTTCAAGATGTTCAACCTTTCGTACGAAATGCTGTGTGTTGTGCTGTATTTAATGCCAAAAATTTAGTCCATCGAAATTTTGCCCTGACTTCATATGATGTGGCAGTTTTGGTTCTTACGGCACGGGGACTTTGTTTTTGATTTGTAATCCTTTGCAGGCACCTACAACAGTGCTGAAAAATGGCGAAGCGGTATGAGTACAGCTCGGCATTTGAGAGCTCCGCAATGTCAGGTAATTTGAAAGTCGTACATTTTTAAATAGTAGCACCTAAATCAATGGCATTCCCACATATGCACATGCATTTTTTTCTTCTTAGGAAACGAATGTTCCGAAGACGTGCCAGCGGTGTGGCTGCGGACACCCCGTAAGCTATAAAAAATATTATCTGTAGACTGCTTGAAAAGCACCATAAATCAGAACACTCTCTCTTCAGTGCATGCATTTCGCCTCGGTCACACTCTGCTTTTGTGAATCTGATTGGATGCGAGAGGTAAGTTTTCAACTGAATGCTGAGCTCCATCTACGAAAAAACTTGAGAAGGCGACGGCAGCAAGCAATGAGCAGCGCTCTCACTCGAAGCATTTTTCCCATGCCGCTTGCCTCATCACTCTGATCTGCACCTACAGAAAAGTTCGGTCATCACCTGGAAGTCCTCCCGCAATGAGCCAATCAGACCCCCACTTGCCGTTTCCAGTTTGTCACGTCAGATCGTCACCGCCGTAGAAAAAGTATTTATCTTGCTGTAGCTGTGCTGTAGTACATAATGAGAACAATCTGCTTGTCGGTTTTCGGGGCGCTAACATTGGGATCTGTCTAACAGCGGATGCACTGCAGGGAGAGACGCATGTCGAGCCGCGGGTACCGGCGCTCATTCCACAGTGTCCCTGCGCTCTATCTGTATATATGTGCAGAATCGCTTGCGCCGCATATTCTCACTTGCATATTATGGTTTGCTCACTTACAAGCTGGCTGTGGTCACAGTTTTTGGGAGTGTTTTTATTAAGCCGGAGTGCGCAGGCATAAAACGAAAGCACAGCTCCCTCGCGAATCTGTGAGATGTCTTCGTCTTTTATTTATTAGTACTTTTTTCAACTATCAGGGAGAATCTGAACAAGTGAACCTCAGTTATTTTTCTAATGCAATGGAGAACTAACAATGCTATGTTTTAGCACCAGCACTATTTCCTTCCTTTTTGCTTAGACTCGTATGTAGAGTTCAGTTCATACTAATGACAAGAATTACTCTGGGCACTCAAGGTACTAACGTTCATTAAAATGTGAAGCAAGCTGCTTTGTCCCTAAACATAGAATGTGCCTGCTACCGCAACCACTGTAGTTGCGTCTATGTTGTTTGTTTTGCTTTGTACGTTTTGCTTCTATAAAAACAACTATCGTATAGTTGTTTTTGGGTTACATTGAACATTCAGGTTCTAAATGCAACTATTCGTAGATGACACTTTTTGGGTGACATTTTGTTTTAGGGTCAATTAGGCGGTAGGATGGTTCGACAGGATACCGGGAAGCTATCTCAGGAGACTAAAGATCTGATTAAGAAACGGCAAAGCATGAGGACGTCTAACTCCATAGACAGAATAGAACTCGTAAAGCTGTTGAAGTTAATAAAAAAGCGCAAGGTAGCCGACATCAGGAAGGTTAACACACAGAAAATCGAGCATGCTCTAAAAAGCGGAGGTAGCCTAAAAGCAAAGAAGAGAAAACTGGGCATAGGTAAAAACCAGATCTATGCGATAAGAGACAAAGAGGGCAATGTTATTGCATTACGGATAAGATAGTTAAAGTAGCCGAAGAGTTTTACACAAATCTATACAGTACCGACAGCAATCAGAATGTTACTGTGAGAGGCAGTAGAGCACAGCAATGGGACATGCCGCCAGTAACGAAGTAGGAAGTAAAGAAAGCATTAGGAGCAATGCAAACGGAAAGCAGCTGGTGAGGATCCGATAGCAGGAGATTTGTTGAAGGATGGAGCAGAGATTGTGCTCGAACAACTGGCCACCCTGTTTACGCAATGCCTTGTGACCTCGAGCGTACCTAGAGCTTAGAAAAATGCAAAAATTATCTTAATTCATAAAAAAGAAGTGAAGGATTTGAAGATTTACAGACCGATCAGCTTATTGTCTGTTGCCTACAAGGTATTTACTAAGATAATCACTAATAGGGTCAGGACAACCTTATACTTAAATCAGCCAAATGACCAGGCAGTAACATCATATATAAAACAATTTTCTGTACCGTGAGCTTGGCGCATGGTAGCCTTAGCCACGTATGCGCCATTAAACCCAACACAATACAACACGTATACATACTACACTCTATTACTTTTAAGAATTTGGTGCACTGTATTATGTTCTATTATTCTACATATCTAAACCCCTTAAAATGCTGGTAAGAGAATGAACTGCTAATTTTCAGCGCGGCACATCTTGGTTGGGAGTTTCTCTTCTTCTTGCGTAGCATGTGCCGTGTCTCGATGGCAAAATGGTAATATGCGATCTCCTTCTACTTCCTGAAACGAACCCGTGAGAGAAAATAAATATGTATATGAAGTGTATTTTTACCTCATGGAAATTTATACATCGTTTCCATGATTTTGCTGTATATATCCGCTGCATACATCAATGCATGGTTCAAGTGCGATCTCGAGTGCCCGCCTTCTCCGAAGAAAAGTGGGATTGCTGTTGATACAGAGCCTTCCGTGAAGTTTCTTTCACGCTTTGGGAATATGGCAGCAGACATTCTCGACTGCCGGTTCCTTAAACGGCAGTTACCTCAAAGAAACCAGCAAAAAAAAGTATAGCGGGTAGCACCGAAGACACACAACGCAACATTATTATTAAAAGTGTACCTGATGCACTATCAGGTCCAAGTTGGAGTGCCATGTCTTGTAAGAGAGACATATATCTTATCTACACCTTGGCTTTCTGCGTTTATGCTTCGCACTGACCCGACGACTTAACATTTTTTTTTAATTTTAAAACATTAGATGGCTCTCACCATCATGTCCGTAAAAGTGTCTGCAAGAAATGGCACTATGTCACGTCACGAGCCTACGAATCACGTGAAGACGATGACGTCACAACATTGCGAGTGGTAATTAACACACCTAATTATAACTAATAAGTGTAATTAGGTAATTCGAATTCTAATCTGCTTAATTAGTGATGGTATTCCCCGCAGGGAGGCGTCTGCAGCATGCAGACGTTGGTGAGTGGCGACACCACGGGGTTAACCCGATCATCCGCAGGGACATCCCCGCAGGGGGATGATGGTGAACAATGCGTCACCACGGACCCGAGCATCCGCGCTTAGCCGTGCGTGGCATCGCCGTGTCCGGGGAAAAGGGGATCCTGGTGGTTGAGCCGATGCCGAGCGTTTGGACCCTTAAGGCCCCTCGGCGGAGGCAACACACCACTTTGGCCCCAGCTTCCTGTAGACGACACCTCCGGCCTCACCCGACCGGGGGAAATCGGCAGTCGCATTTTCCTATCCTCCCCTCTATCTTTCACTTTCCTATCTCTTTCTTACAACTCTCCTGTCGCCTCCTCTCTTCTTCGTTTGTTCCTCTTTTTCCTGGCGGCGAGGGTTAACCGTGTGTGACCAACTACCCTGAGTTGAGTCATATTAGGTTATAGTTAAGGTGTACAGCTGGCGTGGGCAGGACTTGCTCGCAAGTTCCTGTCGCGTCCCCTTGTTGGACTCCATGGTGGGTGGCTGGCACCATGACCGAAAAACATGAATTTTTTATGGCTCCCCCACTCTCCAAACTTGATCGCTCTCTCAAGAGAGGGCGGAACGAAGCAGATGTTTTTTTCCAAAAAACAAAAGTGAGTTTTCCTAAATACCATGTCATCCATAGTGAAGTAGAAAATAAGCAAGCAAGAATCCTGTCTCCCTTCCTAGTATCAAAGTGTTTGACAGAAGCCTTGGGCATTGGCTACAAGGTATCAAAAATGGCCAGCGGTGACTTACTGCTCGAACTGCAAGACAACATCCAGCACTGAAAACTCGTAAACATTGTGTCTGTTGGAGATATTCCTGTCTCCGTGACTTCACACCGATCTTTGAACACCGTCCGGGGCGTGATATCCGAAAATGATTTTGTCCACATCACAGAAAAAGAGATGCTCGAAGGTCTGAGTGACCAAGACGTGATAGACGTTCACAGAATCAAGATCCGGAAGGATAATAACGATATAGACACAAAACATATGATCCTGACGTTCAACACTAGCACACTGCCCGACACAGTCGAAGTAGGATATCTGAAAGTTAACGTAAGACCATACATTCGCAACCCTCGCCGATGTTTCAACTGCCAAAGGTTCGGCCACGGCTCACAAAGTTGCCGCGGTCGGAAAACGTGCGCGAAATGCGCCTCGAAGGATAATTCTGATCAATGTGACGCAGCCCCGCACTGCGCAAACTGTGAAGGAGACCATGCAGCATACTCCAGAGCGTGTCCGTCCTGGAAAAAAGAAAAGGAAATAATCACCATAAAGACAAAGGAAAACATTTCATTTCAAGAAGCGAGAAGGCGTTTCGCACTCACCAACTCATTCTCCTTCACTGCAAAATCAAACTTCGCCGATGTGGTGCGTGGGCGCGGCGCACCACACCAGGCTTCGGGACCCGTCCAGGCCACACGCAGTAAGCCTTTGGCGGTGCCATCCGCGCCCCAAGGCAGAGTACCTAAGCTGCTCCGCCAACTGCAAGTCAGGCTGCGCAGACCTCCGGGTCGGCGGGCCTCAAGACCTCTTCCCACAGGTCGAGGTCAAACTCGAACGCGAACGTGCCTCCTACACGGTCGTCCAGCGCCTCCGCAGAGGCGATGGACACGGCCCCGGGCAGCCCCGCGCCGTCCACGTCGGACGGTCGGCGGAGCTCTCTGGATCGATAAAAAAAAAGACAGGCCCTGAATCACGGGGCCAACAACAACTTGATCTACCTTTCCACCCTATAGAAACACAAAATTAAGATGGCTTTCATAATACAATGGAACTGTAGAGGACTTTTAAACAATTACAGTGACATAAAAGACATACGAGGAGCATACGCTCCTGTCGCCTTATGTCTACAAGAAACAAATTTAGGTCCCCAAAAAAATAACTTTCTAAAGAATTACACTGTTTTCCGCCGCGATCGGGAACAGGCGAGCCGACTATCGGGAGGCGTAGCCATAATAGTGAAAAGCGGCGTCCCGGCTCGAGAGCTTAAACTAAAAACAAGACTTGAAGCTGCCGCAGCCACTCTGGTTGCCCATAAAACCATCACAGTGTGGTCACTATATATCGATCCGCACTTTAATTTAACACTACATGACTTAGAGGATCTTTTAGAGCAGCTACCAGAGCCATACCTGGTATTTGTAGATTTTAACGCACATTCATATTTTTGGGGAAGTGAGAAAACTGACGCTAGAGGCCAGCTCGTAGAGGATTTTATTTTATGCAATGACGTCTGTTTACTCAACTCAAATAAACCTACATACTGCTCCCCAACCTCGGGGAAAATGAGTATTTTAGATTTGTCTTTTAGTTCACCGTCTGTTTTTAACGATTTTAACTGGAGTGTTTTAGACAATCCATATGGAAGTGATCATCTCCCTGTCGTAATAAGTCTTTCATCCTCGCTAACAGTTATTCCCACAAAACCACGGTGTTGGAAGCTACATTTAGCTGACTGGCAACTTTTTACAGCACAAGCTACATTAGAGAAAATAGTTTTAGAAAATGTTGACATCAATGAGATAAATGAAAAATTCACGAATTGTATCTTAGCTGCCGCACATTTAGCTATTCCTCAGTCCTCTGGAATAGTAAAACAAAATCACAAATACTGGCACACAAAATAATGTAAAGATGCAAAAAAGAAACAAAACAAAGCCTGGGGCATTTTTCGGAGATATCCAACACATGAGAATCTCATAAACTTTAAAAAAGCAAGAGAGAAAGCACGATACATCAGACGCAACGCAGAAAGGGCATCATGGCAACAGTACATATCCTCGATAAACAGCTCAATAACATCCAAAAAAATGTGGGAGCAGGTGTGGAAATTCACTGGAAATTTTACTCCTTTCACATTTCCAATGCTAACAACACCCGGTACTCAAACAACATTAGAAGAGCAGGCCAACATATTGGGTGAGCACTTTGCTACAGTATCAAGCTCAGCCAACTACACATACTCCTTTCAAAAGCACAAAACAATAGTAGAAAAAAAAAACTTCCCTTCAGAACATGCATACATGAAGACTACAATCAGCTGATTACAATGCAGGAACTAAACGCAGTACTAACATCCGGTAAAAAGACAGCACCACGCCCAGACAATATACATTATGCAATGCTTGCTCACCTCTCTGAGACTGCCATAGAGGCTCTCCTAAAGTTTTTCAATAAAATATGGATGAGTGGAGAAATCTCCCAAGCATGGAGAGAAGCAATCATAGTACCCTTTCTAAAATCTGGCAAACCACCAACTAGTCCCACCAGTTACAGGCCAATAGCACTCACTAGCTGTATAGCAAAATCATTCGAAAGCATTCTAAACATCAGACTAACCTTCATACTTCAGTCCCGGCAACTTTTAGATATACACCAATGCGGGTTTAAAAAGACATGTTCCACAACCGATCACCTTGTTCGCTTTGAGAACACAGTCCGGGAAGCGTTCATCCACAAACAACACTGTATCGGGGTCTTCTTCGACCTGGAGAAGGCTTACGATACCACGTGGAGGTTCGGTATCCTCCGTGATCTAGCGGACCTAGGTATCCGCGGCAGGATGCTGAGCTGTTTGAACGACTTCCTAACCAACCGCACGTTCCGAGTCCGCCTAGGCGCAACCTTCTCCAACACTTTTATACAAGAAACTGGCGTACCCCAGGGGTGCATCCTCAGCACGACCTTATTCATCATCAAAATGAACTCCATAGGAAAGGTAATCCCAAAATCCATAATGTACTCAGTTTACGTAGATGACCTCCATATAGCATGCACCTCTTCCAGCATACCTACCTGTGAGCGACAGATACAAATAACAATAAATAAACTGGCCACCTGGGCAGATAGAAACGGATTTAGATTTTCTCCTCAGAAAACAGTAGCGGTTCTATTCTCTTTGAGACGAGGCCTACAGGCCGACCCCACACTATATCTAAACCAGACCCCATTACCTGTCAAACAAGAGCATAGATTTCTAGGAGTAACTTTCGATAAAAAGCTCACTTTCTTGCCACATATAAATAGATTAAAGAAAAAAGGCTCCCAGGCCGTCAATATACTGAAACTACTGTCAAGAAAACGCTGGGGGTCTGATAGGGCATGCCTGTTACATATATATCGTTCTCTGGTTCGCTCTAAGTTAGACTATGGGTCCATCGTATATGGCTCAGCAAGACCATCCTACATAAAACGACTGGATCCTGTCCACAATCTTGGTTTAAGGTTGTCTTCCGGTGCCTACAGAACTTCCCCAATAGCAAGTCTGTATGTGGAAACTAGTGAACCTTCCTTAGAAGATCGAAGAACTGCACTAACTTGTACATACATCCACAAAATCCTTTCTCAGCCCAAACATCTCTGTTACCCAATTGTGACGAAATGCCCGTCCCGAATACTCTTCAATAACAAGCCTCACGCGATTAAGCTGTTGCTCTTGCGCTTCGAAGAAAAATGCCAAGCTCTGGACATACTTAACGAAATTAAAAATATTGCCCCAAAACACGAAGCGCTACCACCGTGGTACACTCTCCCCACAGTGTGTGACGTCACGCTAACACGCTTCAGCGTGTTCAGCAAAACCTGTACGCCACACGACCATATAATACAAGAATATCTAGCACTACAACAAAAATACAGAAATTACACTGCATAATATACTGATGGGTCCAAAACTCACGCTCATGTAGGAAGGGCAGTAATACAAGGAAAAAATAAATATGCAGTACGACTGCCCTCATGTGCTACAGTTTTCACCGCTGAGTGTTATGCCATATGTGTTGCGGTACAGAAAATAACAAATGAATACATCAAAAACAGCATCATTTATACAGATTCACTGAGCGTCCTTACAGCATTAAACTCCAAAAATGCCACAGAGCCACTGATTGGAAGCATCATACACAATATAGTAAAGGTCACAACACGAAAACATGTTATAAAATTCTGCTGGGTTCGCAGTCACGTTGGCATTAGGGATAATGAGAGAGCCGATATGTGCGCTGCACAAGCCAGAACCATGGAAATAAAACATGTGAATTTGCCTCCTAGGGATTATATGAAGTTATTTCATAGCAGACTAAGAGCCAAGTGGCAAGCTTCTTGGGGAAATGAAGGAAACAACAAGCTGCATACCATAAAGCCCATTTTAAAAGAATGGAAATCATGCCGCCATAAAGAGCGTTTTATCGAAGTAATTTTATGTCGTTTACGCATAGGTCACACAGACATCACCCATAACTTCCTATTAACAAAAAAAGACAAATCTGTGTGTGAAATGTGCGGTGAGGAGCTCACAGTAAATCACATTTTAATTTCTTGTTCACATCTCGAAGAACTTAGAAAAAAAATTTTTACGGTATTTTACAATGAACACATTCCATTTCATCCCGCATTGCTTTTAGGCGAGCAAACACTTGTCGAGTTTTCGCTTGTTTGTAAATTTCTAAAGAAAGCCAATGTTTTAAATTTAATATAATGTAACCTCTATACACTTGACATAACATCATCTAACCTTGTGTTTGGCGCATGATAGCCCTAGTTGCTTATGCGCCATAAAACCCCATATAACTAACTATTAGTGATGGTATCATATGAGTATGTCGCCATACTAAGTGACAACGATGTAATGTAATGTGATACCGTGTCACGTGAAATGTGACCTCGTACCAGGTCACGCGGCAGCGGTGTAGTGTGACGTCATACCAGGTCTCTTGAGAACAATGTGATTTGACGTCACACCAAGTCACGTGAGAGCGATATACTGTGACGCCATGCCTAGTCCCCACCCATTCCCTTCCGCACCCCTTAATCCATAATGGTGTAGATCAAATCGCACGGATGGCATCACTGACTCACCTCAATGTGGTGGCAGTATTGCCGACTACAATCGCATCAAAATTTTGAGCAACCGTTCGTTGTCGTACAGTGTTCCGTGTGGTGTCATAGCATTTCTCTTTGCATATAGTTCACATGTTTTAATAACGTTGGAGGCTAGCTTCCGAGAAGGTACGGACCGATGAGGTATGCACCTTCAGTTGCATGCTTTAAGGCGTGGTTGAGGAGTCCACCGCGAAGTCGAGATTTCAGAGCTACTGCGTCCTTTCCTTTCCTCAAAACTCATGTTTTTGCATTCCTCCACGTAAGCAGACTTAAGTGCCCTCCGAGTCTTTTGTTCACGCACATTTGTTTCCCGCAAACTTATGCCTCAGACGGCAAGTTCATCTAGTTCCTATGTACCGAGATAAAAGAGCTTGGGATTAAGCTTTTCGGCACCAACTGAAGCAAATCCAATAGTTCGACGCTCGATTGCATGCTATTAGCATGCGCTGCGCACGGGCTTTGGAAGTTTGCTGCGCGAAGCGCGCAGCAAACTTCTGCCTGGACTCCATGCGTCGTGCGAAAACCGCGTGCGACACGCACAGGACTCTACAGCAGTACAAGGTGGTGAAACCTGCGGCGAGTTAAAGCAGCAGCATTCAAACTGTGCTAATTATCCACGAGGCATACAGGTTCGGGAAAATTTGTGACCGTGAGAAAGATCCGTGTTAAAATTGAGCGCTTACAACTAATTCTGTAAACTGCGGGCAGCACTTAAATTTGGATAGCGCTGTAATAATCACCATGGTGGAGGAACTTCCTGCGCATCTCTCGAGAGGCCAAGGTCGTTGCTGACATCATTTCATGTATTACTTCCATGCTAAGCACGGTCATCATCGTCACTCAATACCGAGGCAGTAGTCGAAGTGTGGCGCACATGTTGGAGCTTCATTACGGCTCAAATAATCGCCAAGAATTGCGATCTGAGGTTCGATCATGCCCCATCTGGTTGGTGAAAAAAAAAAGTGATTCGCAACGCCGGTAATCTTCAATCTACGTGCGCGAGATGCCAGGAGCGATTACTACTTAGGCACCGCGCTTTAGTCTTTCCGTTCGGTGAGCGAGATTTCCATGCCGAAGCCGCAACGTCTGACATTTTAATAACCCTTGGTTTGCGTTCTCTTTCGAAAGCTAATTATCAGAAAGCTGTTCATTAGACCAAGTGATGACTCCTTTACCACGATCCCAACTGCAAGGTCCGCCGCGGTGTCCCGTCCGTACATAGTGTGCAGGCGGCGACGCAAAACTTATAGCAGACGATGCAGCCGCGAATCTACCCCTGAAACGTCATTGAATGAATTTCAAAAGGCGGTCGCCCCTGGTTTATTTGCAGCCAACGATTGCAGCTCGCGAATCCACGTTAAACTTCTCACGACTGGTCCTAATCTTCTCAGGGTTGGTAGAGTAGCTGTTCTGCTATTAGAAGGAACACAAGAAGCTTATGTGGTGAAGTTACCTCTCATGGCTTTTTTTAGGGACAATGGTATCGCGAGTGTGTCAGTAAAAAACTTCTCCGGGACCGGTGGCCTCAAAGCAAGGAAGTGGCATGAGGACTTGTCTATATAAGGCAAAACTACCGCAGCCGAATATTTCTCGTGCTTTGAATTTCAAAAGTGAATGCATTATAAAATATTAGCTGTTAGGCATAAGAAAAACGTCTGAAAAAGAAAGTAGATAGGAAAGCAATTATTTGCATGGTAATTTCCGCCACCGTTCTGTTTGAAAGAGGACACCTTTTACCATCTACCCATCCGTACATTCCATCGGCACTGACGCCAGCAGCTCGCGCTTTGACATAAGCCACTACTCCACAGAAGGAACTCGAGGGCGAGTCTAAACGGGTTCCATTGCGAAGCGAGCGATGCAGCTGACATTGAAATAGAGAAGACGTTCCCTCTACCTTTCGCTACTTTTTTTCGTCTCGCCTCTCTCTTTTTATCTTTTCCCTGGCGGCTGTCAGCTCTGCGCGTTGTTATTATCTTCCCTCCTGCAGGATGTTTCGGAACTAGAAGTTGCACTGCTTTTCCATCAATCCTGAATATACCCCAAAAGGGCCTGCAATACGTTAAAATAAATAAAATAAATGAAAAAAAAGATATGGAGGCCAGCTTTGACTGCTGAAGAGCTTTGAAAGCGAAAGCAATATCTCATAGTGAGCTCTCTTGCGAGGTTCGAGAGATTCCTTCGTTTCTAATGACACACCTACTCATTATTAAGCAATCGTAAGGAACCGCATAGACTACGTGCACCTTTATTCGCCAAGAAGTCACACGCAACATTGCCCGTGTGGACTAGTTTCAGGAAAGGGGCATTTTCGTGTCATTTGTGACCTGCTGCCTCTGTGATGTCATAAAAGAATCTAACTTTGCTTCAGAAATTGTAAGGACCCAATTCTGTTCTGGGATGCCTTGCGACGGACCTTGAAATAACTGATTTCTTTGACTTCTAATACCATACGATACCTGACTGGAATGCAATGCGTTGTTGAAACTTTTGCCTTGTTTTTTTTCTCATTCGACCGCGCAACTTAAGGAAAACTAGAATGATGGACCGGCATTGTGAATGAGTTCTGACAAAATCTCATTTCTGCCAAGTGATTGGTCATCTGAGGGAACTATGTGAACAGACTGACTTTAAACCGGAGTGGGACTCCGTCTAGGTGATATGCTCAGCCTTACTTCCTATCTAGTGCTCTTTTTGCAATTGTCTTTCGAGGCGTTTGCTCAACGCTTTCTGAATAGTTCATGTAAATAGAATATGTTTTTAGTGTAATAAATACCACACTTCAAAACAAAAATCGGTTTTGCCGCCTATAGGTTGCATGCTTGTTAGAAATCTGAAGACAATTGGTGCAGTTACCCTCACCTTCTGAAGAAGTTTTTTTTCTTTGCTGTAGACGTCCCTATCTTATAGTCTACTGCAGACTTTGTGGGAGAGCATGGTAACGTCACAGCTATTTCATGCCATGGAAGCCGATGGACGCGGGCTATTACGCTAAGGGTACGTACATGGTTTGTTCTGAAAGTAGTAGGACTGGTTTTTTCCTGGGCAAACGGGCGGACGAGAGGTGGTCTGCGCGTGCAGGATCGTTGAAGGGGGATATTGGGAATGCTGGGGAAAATCAGCAGTCGGCTCTCGGCCGTTAAAAAGAGGAGGTCGCTTGTACTGTGAACCCCTGTCGAAACGTCTCGTCACGCAGAATCGTCGAGTGTTTACTGCATCAGCGATACGCGATCAAATTTTGAGTAAATCTTGGTAAAACGGGCAAAGAGACTCACAACATAATTAAGGAGGCCTACGGTGACGCTTCCATGGGTAGATCAGGTGTTTTTGATAGGCACAAGCTTTTCCGAGAAGGTAAGGAAAGAGTGGAGGAAGACGACCGCTTCAGACGCCCTTCGACCAGCAAGACCAACGAAAATGTGTAGCGAAGGAAACATTTAACAGTGATCTATCAGAATGATTGCTGATGACTTGAGCATTCCTCAAACCCAAGTTTTTGGGATCGGGACAGAAAACTTACCCATGAGGAAAGCGTGCGCGAAGTTGGTGCCGGGAGTGTTGTCAGCGGAGGAAAAGGCCGACCGGTAGGATCTTCTTCGTCATCTGAATGAGGACCCCGATTTTTTGTCCCGCACAAGGCGGCAACGCTGTCTCAGCACCCCTACAGCCTCGACTTGGCCCTGCCAGACTTTTTTCTATTCCCGAGAATAAATGCGACGGTCGAGGGGAAACATCACGGATCGGTAGAGGTGGTTCAACAGGCCGTGACGAGGGAGCTAAACAGCATTCTGGTCCAGGCGTTCCTGGAGGCGTACGAAAATTGTAAAACTCATTAGCAGCAGTGAGTAGGTGCGGAAGGGTGCTACCTTGAAAAATTGTAATCGTTTGTACTATTCTCTTGAATAAATTTTGTTTAAAAAAATGAGTCCTACTACTTTCAGAACAGACCATGTATAATGCTCTCCCATTATAAGATAAAGCAACAAAACGACGTGCAGACAAAACATGGGTCTCCGCTCAGCGTCAGTTCGCTTCCCGCCATCGCTTGTCCGTTGACTTTAACCGCGCAAATCGCGTATTCTTGTCTCCTGAGGGGTACTTTAATTGTGCCAATTGAATTTGCGGGCAAGCTTTTAATGACTGCAGGTGGATTGGATGTCTCAGTTTTCCTGACTGATTGAGCTCACCGGTGCACTAACCTTAGTTTTCGCCTAAACCACAAAGGAAATGAAAGCCGTAGCCGCACTCTAAAATATGTGCACGTACGAAAGAGGACACAAGAAAGCGCTCACCGAAAAACTAGCGGTATATATAAACTGAACTATGCAGGCTTGTAAGGAACGTCATTCTTAACCACTCAAGTAATAATTAGAGGCTAGCAGCGCCGAAAGACCACTAAAGGCTTTAACAACGCCAGAAGTCGAGCTCCGTGACTGTGAACGACATGCAATAAACACCTGTTCTGCAGACTGGTCCCATGCGCGTGGCACCGGTAGACTGTTACTGTCGCTTCGCATGTGTTCAGCATCGCTCATGGGCCTGCAGCGGAGGGTAAGGGTTCGCCAAGGTTACGAAGTCGTAATAATATGGATCGCAGCTACCGTCTGGATTTTCTCCGATTCCGCACCATGAGAAAGCCGCACAAGCGGCGGCGTGTGTTATTGAGCACACGGCGCTGCTCCTTCCTCCATCCGGGGCGTCTCCATGACGGATCGCGCCACGGGAGAAGTGGGTGCCCGGGACATCTCCGCGGCGCTCGTGAAGAATCGATTTGCCTCTCTCTGCAGAGGCCCCCGTAAGTCGAAATGTAGGCGCCGTGTTCCTGCCACCACCGGCACCCCGATGTCTCTCGCTTCCGCCTCGGCAGTTTTTGCCGCGAAAAGACAATGAGCGTCCGTGATGACTCGGGATCGGTGCTAGCGGAAGGGGGCTCGCTTCGGGGAAGGTCGCCGGGGTCGCCACGAGTAATCGAACCTTTTTCGTGTTTTCGCTTCCCCTGCCTCGCCCGTTTTTATTTTCCCTCCCGGGCTTACGTCAGCCACTCCTTCCTGAACCCTCTTGCTCGCAGAAACATTCTCGTAATGTT
This sequence comes from Amblyomma mixtum, assembly GCF_055824585.1. Lineage (NCBI taxonomy): Eukaryota > Metazoa > Arthropoda > Arachnida > Ixodida > Ixodidae > Amblyomma > Amblyomma mixtum. Next base: position 328,665,902 of record NC_143014.1, on the reverse strand, counting down.
GCGACCGCATCTGCGCCATATGCGCGGCCTGCATGCAGCATAATACGGGTAGTGGTTACTTGGTGCAAAGCGGAGTGCGTTCAGGGAATTGGAAAATGTTTTCTTGAAAAAGAGAAACTTTCCCACTGACAGAGACTGTTGTTGCGGCATCAGTATTTACATTTCATATTCTATGAAGAAAGTAGCGAATAGCAGTAAGCAACAAAGCGTTTAGCACCACGCTTCCCTATACCGCCAGGAGTTGTCACCAATCAGCCTTCCTAAGCCCGGTCAGTGGTTTCTTTCAACCAATGTCACATCCCTCATTAGAAGTTCCACCTTGCGCCGGGAACTGCACTAGCCGCAAAATGAATGCTTGATTAACCTGTAAAAAATGATGGGTGCATCCGTAACATCCGTAACATGTAAAGACCATTGCATGCTCGTTTTCGATTTAACACACTGGCTCCAGCAAGCAAACATCGTGCGGCGGAACACGCGTTGCGCGACCAGCACGTCGCTTCAGTACGAACGCCCACTGACCACTCCGCCTGTGCCGCCTGCTGCAGGACGCGCATATGTCGTCCTATAGCCACGTCCATAAGTGGTGGGAGATATTACTCGCAGTGATTGCGCTTAACGTAATACCGCCGTTGCATCATCATGTTCTAGATTTAAGATAGTGCGCCGAAGGCGAAACCGCATCGCTTGAGATGGCTATGGATACGGCCGTGGCCAACCCAGTGAGCTCCGGAAAACTATATGCAAAATACAAATATTCAAACAGGGATGTTTAAGTGAGCTTTTTTATGCGAAGCATACTACTTTAGCTACCACTTCAGCCCTTCACCGTGGTTATGCGCCTCCAAATCACGTGATACATGACGTCATACCACGTGACACGATGACGTCACGACAGTGGAGAAACGGGGGCCCACCTCGCGCCGTCGCTGTGGTTGTGCGCCTCCAAATTACGCGACACGATGATGCTTCGCATTCTCCAGGCTTAACCAAGTTAAGCCTCAGCCATTTTTTTGGAAAGCTTTAAACGACGACTTAGGAAACACTGCGTATTTGTTCCATTCCTATCCCTTGCGAAAGATGGGGGGGGGGGGGGAATGTTGATTCACGTCGGAGTGGTTAGTAATTTTAAGCAAGCGGGTGCAGACTAAGAGCGTCGGTTCTGTAGTATTTGGTAGGCATGCGTCACCCACGGCCATGTGTCCTCGTACGACCGTTTCTCACGCACTGTCCGGCATCCTCGCTCCTTTATCCACCTTAGGTGAGCGTTCGGCGTTAGGTGTTCAATGTCAGAAAACTAAACTTCTTGCATCCTTCAAACTTCTAATTGATTACCTAATTGATTAGCTTTAAGCGGTGACATATTCAGTAATATTCTAAATTGAACAACAGCACAAAATAAATAAATAAAAAAATCCCCTGTGTCCCTTGGTTTCTGTGGCTGTCGGATTCTGTCATATATATAACGAGCCCCTCACTCCCCTTCTCTTGTTTGCTTTTATATATATACATATATGACAAAGAGAAGCCAACACCCACACAAATCAAGAACCAAGGAACAAAGATTTTTTTCATTTTCTCTTTATTTTGTGCGGTTGATAAGGAACAGTATTAATAAATATTCTATAAATGTTCCTCTCTCCGTGATCAGCACATCGGGGGCGCCGTATCGCAGAAGAATGCACTGCACAAAAAATTTGGCGATTTCTGCCGCTGTTCCGTTCGGTAGGGCTTTTGCTTCGGCGTAGCGGGTCAGGTGGTCAGTCGCTATAATGATCCATTAAGTTCTAGATGTTAACTTCGCGAAAGGGCCAAGTAAGTCCATGCCGATCTGCTGAAAGGGCCTTGATGGGGGTTCAATAGGATTCAGAAATCCTGCTGGTGGTGTTGGAGGGGTCTCTCGTCCCTGACAGTCTCGGCAGGCTTTCACATAATGTGCGACATCGGCAGACACTCGTGGCCACTAATACTTGTCTTGAATGCGGCGGAGGGTGCGAGACAACCCTAGGTGTCATGCTGTCGGCTCGTTGTGTGAAGCTTCAAGAACTTCTCCGCGCAGACTTGCACGTACAACAAGGAGGTAGGCTTTATTGTTCGCTGCAAAGTTCTTCTTCACGAGGACATCATTGTGTAAACAGAACGAAGACAATCCTCTCTTGAATGAGGCGGCCGGTGAAGAAATCTTCCCTTCCAAGTAATTGCTCAGGCATTTTAGGTCGGGGTCCGAGCATTGCTCTTGTGCAAAAGAGCTGGAGCTAACGGGTCCCAGGAAGGCGTCCTCATCGTCGTTTAGCGGCGATGCATTCACAGGGGTTCGGGACAGCCAGTCGGCGTCAGAGTGCTTGCGTCCGGACTTGTAAACAACGGTGACGTCAAACTCCTGGAGGCGCAGGCTCCATCGAGCGAGGCGGCCGGAGGGGTCTTTCAAAACTGGCAAGCCAGCACAACGCGTGGTGATCGCTGACCACCTTGAATGGTCGTCCGTACATGTAGGGGCGGAATTTCGACGTAGCCCAGACGATGGCAAGGGACTCCTTCTCGGTTGTCGAATAATTAGCCTCGGCTTTGGACAGGGCACGGCTAGCCTATGCGATGACTTCCTCCACTCCGTCAATTTTCTGAACAAGGACAGCGCCTAGGCCAACACTACTTGCGTCGGCGTGAATTTCAGTCTCGGCGTTTTCATCAAGAGCGCGAGGATCGGTGCGGAATGTAAACGACGCTGAAGTTCCTTGAAGGCTTCCACTTGCGGCGTTTCCCATATAAATGACACGTCTGCCTTTTTCAGGTGGGTGAGTGGCTCGGCGATGCGCGAAAAGTTCTCGACAAATCGTCGGTAATACGCGCACAGTCCGAGGAATCTGCGCACAGCTTTCTTCATGGCCGGTGGCAGAAACATCGCAATAGCAGCTGTTTTCTGCGGGTCTGGGCGGCTCCCTTCTTGCTAACGATGTGACCTAGAAAGAGAAGCTCTTCATAGGCAAAGTGGCACTTCTCTGCTTTCAAGGTTAGGCCGGACGATTTGATTGCGTCTAGTACTGTTCGAAGCCTTTTTAGGTGCGAGCCGCCGCGGTGGCTAAGTGGTTATGGTGCTCGGCTGCTGACCTGAAAGACGCGGGTTCGATCCCGGCCGCGGCGATTTAATTTCTTTGGAGGAAAAATTCTAGAGGCCCGTATACTGCGCGATGTCAGTGCACCTTAAAGAACCCCAGGAGGTCGAAATTTACAGAGCCCTCCACTACGGCGTCTGTCATAGCCTTAGTCACTTTGGGACGTTAAAGCCCATAAACCAAACCAAACCTTTTTAGGTGCTCCTCAAAGTTCGAAGCGGAGACAACGACGTCATCTAAATATACCAGACAAATCTGCCACTTCAGGCCTGCCAGCACTGTATCCACTAGTCGCTGATATGTCGCTGGTGCAGAGCGGAGACCAAACGGCATCACCCTGAACTCGAAGAGGCCATCTGGAGTGATGAATTCGGTCTTCTCGCGCTCTCTTTCATCGACCTCAATTTGCCAGTAACCGTTCTTGCGGTCCATCGATGAGCAATACTTAGCGTTGCAGAGCCGGTCAGGTGTGTCGTCGATGCGGGGGAGGGGGTAGGCGTCCTTTTTTGTGAGGTTGTTCAAGCGGCAGTAATCAACGGAGAGTACAAATATGCCATCTTTCTTTCTCACTCGAATAACCAGTGAGCCCAGGGGCTATTTGAAGCTTGGATGACGTCGTCGCGAAGCATTTCTTCCACTTGGTCCCGGATGGCTTGTCGTTCTCGCAGCGACACTCGGTAGGGGCTTTGGCGGAGAGGTCGGGTGTGCTGATCGGTTATAATGCGATGCTTGGCAATCTGCGTTTGTCGGACCTTCGGCGATGACGAAAAGCACTCGCTGTAGCTTCGAAGGAGATTGCGGATCTGGTCTTGTCTGTTCCGGGGCAGGACTGGGTTTATGTCGAAAGTGGGCGAGTTCTCTTGGTCAGACGAATCTTCTACGGATGGGTCGCAGAGCGTGAAGAAGTGTCGTACGTCGGATATTTCGTCGAGGAATGCAATCGTCGTTCCTCTGTTAACGTGCCGGTATTCTTCGCTGAAGTTAGCAGTACTTCGACTTGTCCTTCGTGGAAATGTGCGATGCCTCTTGCGATGCCGATTCCTCGGTCGAGAAGCAACTGCATGTTCCCCTCGATAGTGAGTTCAGTATTATTCGCTTCCGTGGTGCCTACGGTGACGATGACGCTTGAGCGGGGTGGGACGCTCACTTGTTCCTCCAGGACATTAAGTGCAACGTGATGTTCCGGAGTACTCATCGACGAGATGGCCTCGTCCGTGGAAAGTGTGATCAGCTTGGATCGCAGGCCGATGATCTCTTGATGCTCATTAAGGAAATCCATGCCCATGATCACTGCGCGGGAACATTGCCGTAGCACTACGAAGGTCGAGAGATAGGTATGATTCTAGAGAGTCACTCGCGCTGCGCATCGTCCATTTGGCGTAATGAGGTGGCCCCCTGCGGTGCGAATTTGTGGGCCGTCCCAAGCGGTCGTTACTTTTCTCAGCTGCGCAGCGAATGGTCCATTCATCACCGAATAATAGGCTCCTGTGTCGACTAGAGCGGTGACTTTCCGGCCGTCGATAACCACTTCTAAGTCGGATGTCCTGGCTCTGGAGTTGCACGTCGTCCTCGGCGTCGGGTCACGGCTTCGTCGGGTATGTGAATCGTGAGTGGGGCGTGTGGTCGAAAATTTTCTTGACGGCGGCGTCGTTTTGAAGGTGGCTCGCATCGTGGTCGAGGTTGTCGTTGTATGCGGCGTCAACGTAGTATGTGCGGCGTCTTGATACGGCGTGGTCGCTGGAGGTTCTTGGTCGTTTCCTCGGCAAGCAACCTGACCTTCACAGGTTGCTTTGTTTAGTTTATTCTACGGGGGCTAGGGGACCTTCCTCGGACAGCCGCGGCGTAGCTGCGGCCTGATGATCCAAAACGTGTGGTGGACGGCGACGGCGAGCGGGAAAGACTGCTCGACGACACGTACTCCCTTCTGTGCAGGTAGTCGTCGATTTCCCGTGGTCGGTGGCCGGGGAGCAGTCGTGAGGCGTCGATGGCGTAACCTCGCAGGTCAATGCGCCTGTACGGGCAGTGGAGAAGTCGGAAGTCCTCCAGGCATCGCAACTCCTGGGGCTTGAGCGTCTTTCGTAGGCTAGGCGGGCGGGGGCAGCGGTGCGGCGTTCGGGAACAGCTGGTTCACGTCGACGAGACGGACTTCGGCTCTCTCGTTGGGGTTGAGGTCTGCGTACTGCAGCGGCGTAGATTAAGGCTGGATCTTGAGTTGGAGACGGTGATGACGGGGTGCCAAGCGCATGTTGAACTTCTTCGCGTACGATTTCTTCAAGGGTCGCAACTTGACACTGGTTTGAAGGTGGTAATAGGCGACGGAACTCTTCCCGTACAATTTCGCGGACGAAATCCCTCACGTTGCCTCCGAATGCTGCGCCATCCGAGAAGGTTGTTGAGGTCACTTGGAGCTGTCGAGGGAAATGGCGGGCTGATGTTTCCAAAGTTTTCTGAATGGTGGCTGCTTCGCTGATGAATTCAGCAACGGTCTTGGAGGGATTGAGGGACAAACCAACGAAAAGTGCCTCTTTAGCACCACGCATAAGAAGCTCCCCCTTCTTAACTTCTATCATGTCAGGATCGACCCGTCGAAAAAGGCGCTTCATGTCTTCTACTTATGCGGTCACTGACTCGTTCGGGTGTTGGATACGTGAATGTAGAAGCAGTTGAGCGCTTTTCTTTCCTGATTATGCTCATGAAGGCCTTCAGGAAATCCCGCTTGAATAATTCCCACATTGCTAGTGAAGCTTCCTGGATTTCGAACCAAATTCTCACTAGTCGTTCCACGGCGAAGAAAACATTGCGAGTAATGCAAAGGACTCTAAATCATACCCGCAGTTCATGGGACGTCAAGCGCGCCACTTCTGGTTCCACCTTGTCGAAAAGGTAGGCTCATCGGTGACGATGACCTCAGATCAGTCGCCAGAACTCCACTGCTCATCTGTACGAGCGAAGTCAAGCCTTGCCCGTCGCTGTGCTTCCCTGAGGACGGGCTTCTGGACAGCGGCATAGTCGTTTAGCCCGCACTCGCACAGCCTCCTTTTGATGGTCTTGCAAGAGATGTTCAAGAATAGCTCCTTCTTGATGTCTATGTCGCTCATGAATTGGTCGGCGACTGCGGCACCTACTATAAGACGATCTGTCTCGTCGTCTGTTGCCCTTGGCCGTCCAGAACGGGGAGCGTCGGCAAGTCGCCCCAGATCATCACGGAACGCCTTTACAATACGTGTCACTGCCCAATTCGAATGGCCAGTCAGTCTAGCGATCTCTATATCTCTCTTTGAGTCACGCCTTCAACAAAATAGCGCACATTTAATTTTCTCTCTTCGATTGGAATAGGAGGTGCCATCTCTGAAAAGCAGTGACTGTCTTGCTCACGAAAAAGCTTTCGCTGCCAGTGTCTCTTGACTGGCGCATTTCGTGGGCTGCAGTGATGCGCTATAAAATGCCCATAATGGTTTCAAAGGGGGCCTGTAGCACTTTCCCATTCCGCAAAACAAATGTTTGGTTGTCTGGGCAAAGACGGCAAGTAGAAAGCCGCTGTTGGAGACAATAAGAATAAAAAACAGCCTGCCATTCAATACACGTGTGTTCAAGAGAATATTGCGTCCAAGTGGCGAGAGACATGAAAAGTGCCTTTTTATTCTAGCGCAGCAGCACGTGTAGCAGTGATCACAGCGATGCCCATATAGCGGCATCTCGCGGAAGACTCTTGGGCGAAGAGCAACTCGCGTGAAGGCACCATCCGTACATGCGCAAGCCCCACCTCGGTGGACAATTCCGAGGCGTACACGCAAAGTGCCTAGATCCTGATTGCGGCGGCCGAATTTCGATGGAGGCGAAATTCTAGAAGCCCGTGTACAGTTCGAGGTCAGTGCACGTTAAAGAACCCCAGGTGGTCGAAATTTCCGGAGCCCTTCACTACGTCGTCCCTCATAGCCTGGGTTGCTTTGGGACGTTAAACCCCAACAAAAAAAAAAGAAGCGCCTACGCGCCTAGCGCCGGGACGGACGTCGAAAGAGGTGCGCTCCTCCATGCTCAGTTGCTGGCTCGCGCTCGTGCTCGCGCATTGCTCGCGCTGACGTGACGTTGCTAGACTGCATAGGCTGAAACCGGCCGAAACTGCTCGACTGCCACTTGAAGCATTTAGCTTTTGAAAGCGGTAAGACAAATAAATCCATTTATAAACTGAACAGTAATTTGTGCAATACGTTTTTATGGCAAACACGCCTCTCCCTGCAGTTCTTTTTTGGTGTTTATTGTAATCTGCAGCACCATCGACATAACATCGCTTGTATCCCAGGCTTCCTTTAGCACGTTGGTGTTGCTCGTCTACGTGCATCATTATTAGCAATCATGCCAGCAGTGTCCGCACGAAGACGAGTTTTACTGCTTATGATAAGAAGAGCGCTTCTGCTCATTGTGAGGAGGAGACAGGAGCGTCGCCAGCGGAGACAGCCCCGCTGGTGGGTTCGGCCCGTGTTTGCGGCGCGCAAGCAAGAAGGTCTCTATCACACAGCGGTAAGTGTCTTCGTTTCCTGACATTGTAAAATATCAGTTTAGAGCATTGGAAATACATTAAGCGCAAGTTTTCTTCCCTGTTCTGACCGCAGCGGTGGCCTATTGTTAGAACATCCGATCGGTAGCCGTAGGCGCGCGGTTCGGTCGCCAGTGCCGCCGGGTACCCACTACTAATACAGTGCGTAGAGAGGCGCTTTTCCCCTGGCCTGGTGGTCGGCTTCTTTGAATTAATATGCTTTGAAAATGTGCCTTTGACTGCACCTTGTGCAAAGAAAAACGCTTTGTTACATGGGGCTATTCCGCCAATGGTTTAGTTGTGTCTACACAGTACACTCTCTTATAGGTCCCCTAACCACAGCGGACGCAATCTCGCTGACAAAGTAAAGTTACGCAACAGCGAATAGTGCATTTTGTGATGCGTGCACTGGTACGTGCGGACAGAACTATAGCTGCAAGTAGTACATTGTCGGGTGTGTACGCAACGCTGGACAATGTGAAAAGTTCGCCGCTGTTGTAGCTATGTCCAAAATAAACAGGAAGTGCCACTCTGTGACAACGAACCCACAATGAAGCAAATATAACCGTTTGAGATTTGAGGTGTAATGGTCATGAAAACAAAGCCACCCAGCAATACACCATCATACATGTTTTAATGTTATGTAGTGTTGTCTGCACATACCATTAACATATGAAGTGACATTCAGCTCACGAGTGGGTGGGAGGGGGAGCTGGTGCCAAAAAGGAATGGGGGCTTTGGTACAGGAGGAACTGTGCTACCGGTAATTGCTGTGTTTGATGGAACTTGAGCAGCAGTCCTGTTTCATCTGAACAGAATGCTAAACACTCATTGTGTGCATATAATATATATAATACTTGCAGGCCAACTATCATTCACTGGTTTCGCTCTTGGCAATGCGTAGCAATGCGGGTGAAGTACACTCCAAATTTCTCCCTTGCTAACAAAGATTACGTAAAAGGCAAATTAAAATCACGTCACAGTATTCGATCATTCGCAACTGCCGAATAAGCGCAGTCTTCAAAGTTAGGGGTTACCCTGCGGGCTCAGGGTCACATCACTATTGCAAAACAGTGTAAGGAGAATCAAAGGCCGTTAAAAATTGAGTGGTTCTGCAATGCTGGTGCAGAAGTGCAGTGCCTGCATTGCAGAGATGCAACTATGAAATAAGTTTAGTTTAGTTTTTGGGGTTTAACGTCCCAAAGCGAATAAGGCTATGAGAGACGCCGTAGTGAAGGGCTCCGGAAATTTCAACCACCTGCGGTTCTTTAACGTGCACTGGCATCGCACAGTACACGGGCCTCTAGAATTTCTCCTCCAAAGAAATTCCAGCCGCCGCGGCCGGGACGAACCCGCGTCTTTCGGGTCAGCAGCCGAGCACCATAACCACTGAGCCACCGCGGCGGGGCAACTATGAAATAATGAAAGTAGTGAAGAAGAAGCACAGTATTGACATTGACAAAATGCAACTCTGCAAACCACTTCAATACCTCAGCTGGCATAAATAATATGTAAACCCCGTCAAATCGTCAGGCCACAGCGTTCACTTGTAGTGCGATCAGTGTCCCTTGAATGCTCTGTGTAGTGAAGCATTCAAACCGCACATCAAGCAGCAAGCTTCTTTCCCATGAGAATAAACTTTCTAGCATTTCAAGGCCCATTGGACATTAATAGCACTGTAATATCTCCATTCTGCGGCTGAAACGAAAATCCTTGAGCCTGAAGACTTTTCACAGATGCTGTACACAACAAGATTGCTTCACAGAAACCACCCACAATAGTTGTGCTGTAATAGCGCATCACAGAGTATTGCAATCATGCTACCCGTTTTTTTGCTCGTTGGCATAACAAACCACATATTTTTCCTCAACAGATGCGTCGCATGCTTGAAGGAGACCATGAACTTTTCCGAACGTTTTTTCGGATGACCCCAAAAAAACTGTTCGATGAAGTGCTGAAATTTGTTTCGCCAGACCTCACACAGCAGCATGTTGTGAGAGAGCCCCTGGAGCCAGACGAGCGGCTGGCAATTGCATTGAGGTTTGTAAAGCTTGAGTTCTACATTGTAAGAAGAAGCATTTTGGTACATAGCGGAGTGATATTTTGGCTAAGTGAATATGCTACCCGCAAAGAATAGAAACATGAAAGGGCGACAGAGGTCGGACTAGCTGTTGCTTGCAGAGCTGAAACCAATAAAGACAAACAAAACAGTGCTAAATGCTCAAAAAGACATCCTGAAAAATTTGAAGAAAAAAAAGTGAAGTCCGACAAAAGCGATAAGTAACAATTATAGAAACTAGAGCAGAAAGGAAGTGATTAAGACATGGCAAAAGGAGCAGAGAACCCATAGCAACGCAGGTACATGACAAAGGAATGCTGGGATGTAGCAACCAAGGACTTGAGGAGAAAAGAAAAGGAAACGCAGCCAAGAACAGTCTGAATATGATGAATGCAAATAAAGTATAGTGACGAAGGAAACAAAATAAAGCTAGTAAAGAGCGTTACTACACATAAACGATAAGGTAACAGAAGCAGTGCAGCAAAAAATGGGACATGGGCAAAATTGGAGAGCATGGAAGTGCTAAACCTGTAATCTAGCATTGCCAGAATTTTGGAGCTTCACATCATGAAATTCCTTGGCCTGTCATATTTCTACAAAACCTGCATATAAAACTGAGACACAGACAGAATAATAAAAAAGATAAGAAAACAGATGTGCAAGCCCTGGTTACGTCATGTGTTGATCCTCTTGCTCTGTCTCCTAGCTATCTGGCTTCAGGGCAAGATATCTGCAGCATCGCACTTTGCATAACGCGTGGGCTTCGAGACAGCACGGCGGTGCATCCAAGAAACGTGTCGGGCGATTTGCGAACGACTGAAAGATCATTTCATGCAGGTGAGGTTGGCCTTTGCAATGTGCTTCCACTCTGCTATGAGAGTCAGTGCTGGTTGCCTCTCAGAGATCTACCCTTTCATGTTGCAGTTTTTGATGTTCTGAGCTTTATAGCGGCTTTTCAACAGGCTTTATAGTCCGCTTAGTAATTTCAGGATTCCTTGTGAAGTAGTTAGTGCCCTTGCACTGAAAGAAATTTAACAGAGGAAATATTAGAAAAAAAATCTCTGCCTCTCCCGTAACCGAGAGTAGAGTAAGCATGAAATGTTTACGGGCCTAATGTCATCTCGGTGGACACCCGAACCGCACCGTACAGGAAGGGAGGAACGCCACCACCCGTTCAGCGCGATGCCTTGCCATTTGAACGCAAGGTTTTTTGAGGAAAGGAAATGGCGCAGTAATTCTCTGCCATCTCGGTGGACACCCTAACCGCACCGTAATGGAAGGGAGGAACGCCACCACCCGTTCGGCGCGATGCCTTGCCCTTCGAACGCAGCGCTTCTCTCCCGGGCCCCTGTGCAGCTGCGCGGATTTGCTTCGATGCGCGAAGCCCCTGAGATCACGTATGACAACGAAGTGTACCGTGGCATTTATGTGCTTTTTGCACGCGTTATTAGAAATCGGAAATTATAATTCCGTGCATTATCAAACGCACAGCGACTGATATCTTGATAAACATTGAGAAGGCACTGGCAGCATTTATTTTTTGTGACTCGTTTGGAGACCAACCGGCGCTTGCATGCCGGTCGCGTAGGAGGGCTTACAGAGTCTCGTTAAATCCCGTTAAGTCTCGTTCGGTGCCCGGATGTTCTCGTTTCAGAGCCCGGATGACTGGAATTCAGTGCCCGGATGACTGGAATTCAGTGCCCGGATGACTGGATTTCAGTGCCCGTATGACTGGAATTCAGTGCCCGGATGACTGGATTTCAGTGCCCGGATGAGTGGATTTCAATGCCCGGATGAGTGGATTTCAATGCCCGGATGAGTGGATTTCAGTGCCCGGATGATGGCTCTCGGTCTCGGCGTGACGTCACCACACTGCCGACAACGGGGGCTAAAAGCATTTCATGCTTAAAATCGCATTCCAGATGTCTGTCATTTGATGTTGGCTTTCAGTGATGTAGCACTTTGCAAGATTGCCACTGTCTGCCTCACTGAAGTGCTGCTTACTGCTTCCAGACACCTACAAAGGCGCAGTGGGAGTAAATTTCCAGGGATTTTGCCCTGCGATGGCAGTTACCAAACTGTTTGGGAGCGCTCGATGGCAATCATGTGGCCATCGTCTACCCTCCCACCTCCAGGAGCAAGTTCTACAACTACAAGGTGAAATTGTGCATGGCAATGAACTGGTATTGACTAAGTGATTCTTGAATACACATTTCGAACAACACATGATTGGACAAACCATACTTGAGCTCCTTAAAACCTTATCCTTAGTAACCGGGTGTCTCTTGTAATTTTATGTCTTGTATGCATAGTGTCAACACGGTAAACATGAAAGCCAACCAAACCATTTTCAGATGTCTCTTATAACAGAGTATCTCTTGAAATTAGATTTCACTGTACCTTGCTGTATAGCATGCAGTCATGCCTTGTCATTGTCGCACTGAACAGTTCAGACTGCTGCTGCGGCATACCTCGGCGCCATGAGGGGTGGCTCAATCGCACTCACACTCGCGGCCACTCGCACCCACCTCCACTCGCACTCATGTGCCCTCACACTCACAACCACTAGCTCACGCTTGTACTCTTGTCCTCTCACAACCACTCACACTCACACTCAATCTCATGACCACTTGCACTCACAGCCATTCACTCACATTCACTCATATCCACTCGTCATGTAATGCCAATGTCATGTCCACTCACCAGATTAACGTTCACGCATCTCTAGCATAGCCTGGGTCGCACAGATGTGGTGAGCCTCCGGTGCACGGTTGGTCTCTTTGGCCAATTTTCACAGCTGCGATGCTCGAAGGAAGTGGACACTTATTATACATCTTCTATGACCCGAGCCAATGTTACACGTATGTGCTTCTGCACTTGCGGCTGAGACGATAAGTGCCTGTTTAGCGTCAGCTGATATGCTTAGACACGTGTTTGAACTATGTCTAAGCAACATTAATAAGTTTGCCTCGACGATGACGTGTCCGTGAGTATGCATGAATACTTTTTGAAGCGTGGGAAATCGAGTGTTTTTGAAAACCTCGAGCGAGTTCCTCACGCAAAGGAAAATGGCTGGAATGGGCCCGAAATGTACATTTGCCCTATGGAAAAAGTATCCAGAGGGGAATGGCTGTTTTCAATCCATCTACAACAGCCTCTTGAGCTTACTTTGGGCCAAAGTCAAGAGCAGGGCTGGCTTCATCTAGCCAGAGCATGTATGCATGATCAATATGTGGACACACCTGCATTGCATTATGTTGTCTGCGATGCACATAATCCCTGTCTGAAGGACGCTTGAGAACCCAGCGCAGTGTCCTCGCTTGAGGACGGTGCATGCAGAGACCACGAGTGCATCTGAATAGGCACAGGAGTGCGCTAACACTCCATCCAATTATTATCCTGTAGTGTGCTGCATTGTTGGTCGAGGAAATGTCGTTCATGGAAGAATACCGATGCAGCTAACTTGTGAGCCATTGCATCGCATGCCCTTCTGAAATGAATGTTACCAAAAAAAAACCATGTCCAGAAGTTTTTGAAGGAAATCGTATACCATCTGGTTCAAAGGATTCCTGATGCTGTCGAGATATCAGTGTGGGTAAAATTTTTGACATCGGAGCGCGCGGACAGAAGTTATTCCACTTACAATACTGAAAACTCTAAGAAAAAATAGAATCCCATTTCACATTCCCAATTTACTCGCCTAGTGCCAAATATTTGGCCCCACCAATCAAAAACAGGCCTTGCACACATGCAGAGAAGGCTTGTATGCATTTTTCTTGGGAAGGCAGCCCGCATTCCGCCTACGTGATGCAGACAGGAACCTTTTCATGGCCCTAAAAAAAGTATTTTGTACTCTGGGGGAGAGCGTGAGGGAGCTTAATCCTCAACTCTTTCCTGTTCTGTGAGCAATCCATTGACCAAATGTCGGCATCTTTTGACGTGTATTTATGAAAAGTTCCCCTGTGCCCCCCCCCCCCCCTCCTATTCTCCTTTCGTCACATTTGTGGCTACGGTTTCTATTGGACGGTTTTTCTTCACTGCCTTCTCAGTATCGGCAGTTTGAACAGCAGCACTCACTTGCGGGATACTTTTAGGTGAAATAAAAACTGTCGCCCCTAGCTTGATTCTCATTAACATTCTTTCACTTGTGTTCCTTTTCTTTTGCAGTCTTTTCGCGACCAAAAATGTGACAATACTGAGAGACATATCTTAGATCCCTTTCCTGAGTAGAGAAGAATAAAGTTTGACCGTACGCCGAACCAATAGGAAAGAGTGCGGCCAACATGGCGGCCACCTCATATCTACTGCTGAAAAATTCTCCACGGTTTCGTCACCATCGGCACGAAACGAGCATTTCTGGAGCAGATTATAACAGCAGATATTACCACTTCGCCTATATCCGCAGCGTCAAGGCATAACCATGTCTGATGATGTGCATGCAAGAAATAAAAACCACATGCTTTAGTCACGATGAAGGGCTCCTTCAAGTACGTGACAGGAACTAGAACCTCTGCTCTACCTAAAAGAGCACTTGGTTTTTGCGCCATTTCCAGGCTTTAGCCGTGCTTGTGCAGTTCAAGAGCCGGCCCAAGTAGGTCAAGTGTTTCACGTGGATAGTGAAAGGCCGTAAGGCTCTGCCGGTTCCACGTCCGGTCTAATAACAGAAATTACGACCAAAGCAGAGCTCTGCAATGCACACACGCCGGCGCATAAAAAACTTAAGCATCCACTGCTGCTCAAAATCAAACCTTACGCTAGATATTGCTGAGAAGCGGGGAGTCAAGTTTTCAGCAGCAAGTGTGGGAACTCTGCGTTGATGAGCTCGACCCGTGTAGGAAGCATGACAAGAGACATCTACCTTTCTAGTAAAGGCAGTGCGAAATTCGATCAAAACATCTGACACAACCCATAGCGACTCATTACACCAGCGAAGATCTCGAGCCCATGCCAACAGTGAACTAGTAAGGCAAACAGCAACTAAAGATTGTTATTCCCACGCCTGTGGAATCCTCTGCTTTGGGTGTCCAAAGACACCAGCATGATATCTTATGCTGTCTCTAGTGCGCTTGGCAGTGAATATTTGCTTGGCTCAGCTATCAATAACATGAAAATAGCTTAGCGGATACCATCGACGCGAAACCCAAGTGGCAAACTCACTGTTGTGTCCACCCACCATTCACATCCACTCATGTCCACTCACATAGTCTCATATTCACGCATCACTCATGTCCCCTCACCACTCATCTCCCCTCCCTCGCACCCACCCACACTCACATTCACTCACTCGCACTCACAGACATAAGCGTGAGTGAAGCAATATGAGTGCACTCATGAGTGAGTGTGCCGACCTATGGACTGTGTTGACTCAGTGGTTACGGCGCTCGGCTGCTGACCCGAAAGACATGGGTGCGATCCTGGTCGCGGCGGTAAAATTTCTGTGGAGGCGAAATTCTAGAGGCCCGTGTACTGTGTGACGTCAGTGCACGTTAAAGACCCCCGGTGGTCGAAATTTCCGTAGCCCTTCAATAGGGCGTCTGTCGTAGCCTGAGTTTCTTTGGGATATTAAAGCCCCATAAACCACACCGAACCATTTCAAACTAAGAGTGCTGCCACCTGTGCAACCTCTGTGCTGTGCTTTTCATTTCACGGCACATACTTTGTTGTGCTAATGGCTGTCGTTGACAGTGAATGCAAGTATATTCTTGTGGATGTCAGTGCTGGAGGCCGGCTTAGCGACAGCGGCACATTAAAGAAAAGTGACTTCGGGCGCGACCTCGGCGAAGGACGCCTGGACATCCAAGAATGGGAAAACTGCCAGGGACGCAAAAGGCTGCGCCCTTTGCTTTCGTGGGCGACGAAGCCTTCTAGCTTCGAGCCCACTTTATGCGCCCTTATCCATCAAGGCAGCTAGATGATCAGAAGAGGGTCTTCAACTACCGGTTAAACAGAGCACGGTATGATTTGGCATTACTTAATCATGGTTGACAAGTTCTTAGTGGAAAAAGGTGGTAGAAAAGAGGCCTAATTCGAAAGAGGTAATTTGAAAATAACTGCTAAAAGGTTTGGAATTATTCAGGGATCGAATTATTGAAAGCTTATTCGATACAATTTACATTAACAAGACCAAAGCGTCGCCTTGCATGGGAAGCTCAAAGCAAGCAGGTCTGGATAAACTGAATTCCACTTTATTATAATTTTAATGTTTTTGTTACTGTGTCTCTATCCCCCTGCATGTGTTAATCAATCAATGCACTGGATATGCCACAACCTTTCTTCGCAGATTGTTATCGTTTTCTTTTTCAGACGCTGTGCTGAGATTTCCTTTGGAATTACAGCGGCCAGGTGGCGCATCCTGCTCCGCACTATCCCCCTGCACTCAATTAATGTAGACTACATTGTCAAGGCTGCCTGTGTTCTCCACAACTTCCTAACTGTCCGAAAGCCGCAGTCTCAGACCTTGACGGACAGGGAAGATATGTCTGGGAATGTTGTGGAAGGGTACTGCCGACAACGCATGCAAAGGGTGTTGGGGGAGAACTGTGCGGAGCGTCAGTACTTCCCGCTGGCTGCGACACGAGCACGAAACCACCACACTGATGCTGCTGCGGCCACGGACCAGTTTGCTGCGTACTTCTGCAGCAAGGCTGGTGAAGTTCCGTGGCAGTGGCAGCAACCAGGAATATCAAAGGAGGCAGTTGAGCAGGGTGCAAGACCAATCAGTGAAGGTAAGGTACCGTAGAGTATAAGAAAAATTCACAGGAATTCCTTACTGTGTTAGCTTTGGCCATGCATGAAGCTGTTTACTGCCCTAGCTAGACCAGATACCTGCAGGCGTTGATATTCGGGAATTAACACATGACAGCACTGCACTGACAGGAACAGAGCGAGCTGACGGGCTATTTGGTCATTCATAATAATATCAACAGCCCATGCTACACACGGACACAGTACGAGAAAACACACACACGAGCGCTGAACTGTAACTTTATTTCAGAAAGGCGCCAACCTCTACATATATACCTTCAAGGAACCGCCCACCAGGGTAAAACTGGAATCACAGCACGCGTCAAGACACAAGCAAGATAAAATGTTCAATGGTTAAGCATACAGTAGACAGCAAAAAAAGAAGAAAGATTACAAGAAGCAGCGAGAAGAACTTATTTTCGTTGCCCTTTTTTCTGCGTAACAAACAGTGCCAAAAATCGTTTTTAAAGTGGTAAAAGCACAAATCGCGATAACGAAGCATGAAGAAGACCGAGGCGAAACATCTGAAGGACAACAGTTCCATTAGATTCCTAGAAATTACTTTTTTTTCATGCCGGTCCACGTATGCTGGGCTTTTGAGCCTTGGGGCAAAAAACCCATCCTGGCATATGACTCCACCCACTCAAAGAAATGTTAGTCTACTTTGAACAACGCCTTAGCAAAAACATGCAAGCATAAGCTAGAAGAAAGCTTTTCAGCTCAGGTGTGCAGGCTGACGAACTCAGGTTATCCACAAGAAGTACTCACTTCTGTGGCGAAAAAGATGTTACGAAACATTCAGCTCACGAATACTGACGCTTCAGCTGACGTGCGGCAGCGAAACAAAAAGGTTCCCGTTGTTCCATATATCCACACAATGTCGCGTAACCTTAAAAAAAATAGGAAAAAAGGCAGGTGTTGATGTAAATTTCGCGGCCCCCCAGCGCCTTTCCAGACTGTGCCGGAGAATGAATGCAACGACAAAAATTAACACCGGTTGTACCACGCGGCACAGAGATCCCTTGGTCACGTGTGCCGAGGGCGTAGTCTACTCGATTCCTCTTTCGTGTGGGAAGGCGTACATCGGTCAAACAGGTCGATGTATCAATGAAAGATTAATGGAACATCGAAGGGATCTATCTGGTTCATTACTCAGGAACTTTCCAGTGCACTGTAAGAATTGCAAACGTAACAAACCAGGTTCTAATGGACAATGCACCTCTATGTTCGAAAGAATACCATCCTGAAGAAATGTCCCCACGAGCTGACCCGCGAAATAATAGAAGCAGCCAAGATTTCTAACCTCAAGAGTGAAAGCGTTAGTGCGCCTTCCGTTTCACTTTCAAACAACGAGTTAGATTTCCTGTCTGGTTTTATGCGATTTTAACCTGGTTTTTTTTTCGGTAGTACTTCCTTCGTTTTTACTTTTGCTTTTACTCACTTTTTTGCACCTCTGTTTTTTCTCCTTTAGTCTTCGTGTTAGCACTTCTACATCTCATTTGCCACTTTTTATTGTTTAGCCGTGTTAGTTGTTGGCTCTCATGTATATCAGATTTTCCGCCGACTTCTCTCGTCTGCCACGACTTTTTTATAGTATAGCCGTGTTAGTTGTTGGCTCTCATGCACTTCAGATGTTTCGCCTCGGTCTTTTTCATGCTTCGTTACCTCTCCATGAACACGCGTATAATAGTAGCAGAAAGTTGACACCGTGCTTGTGGTGGCCTCCGTGGTTTTGGTGTGCAAGTAATGCAATAAAAGTGGTGCCATAGTTAAACTATCAGTTGGCAGGAAGACTTTCCTGCCAACTGGAAGTTATATGAAACAACAAAGTTTGATACGTTTCAGTCGCATATGCATAGTGCTGACCCAAATAACTATACGTATGGAGTAGTTGCATATTGTATGGAAAATAAAACATGGATGTTCATATTGTGATGGCACTCAGTTGTTGTCTCACAAATTAAGCAGCTCATCGGCTTGTCTACACAGTATTGTATACGCGCAGGAAATGTGCATGCACTATAACATGGCATTCCTGTCTGATTGGTTAAATAGTGAGTATTTGAGTAACTAATGGAGAACCACTCGTAACACTGCCTGCGATACTTAGCTTAGAAGGGTGAGAGTTCAGGCTAGTAGGTAATTCACGTGCGATTCAACAGCGCAAAACAAGGAACAAGCACTTGTGTCTTTCTGTTGTTTTGTGCCATGGATCCTCATGCAGATCTTACCTGTGACAGTGCACATGATAAAAAAAAATATGTTATCTACAATATACACAGAATATTGCAAACAGTGGTGCTCCTTTTCAACAAAAGGCCCAGTTTTCCCAGATGACCATGCATAAATATGGAACCTCCTTTGAGTGCGCACAGTACGTTCAGTATTTGTGTTACAGTCGCATACTAGATATATTAAATGTCTCGAGTTGATGCAAAGCGGTGTTGTTTTCTTGCAGTATGCAACATGTTCTGCATTTTACAATGCCATTTGCTGAGTTTCTTGGTCTTAATGATCTGGTGTATGCGGCCCCTTCATTTTAACAGTATTTCACTCAGAAGGCTTTGTATTTGAAGTGTCCAGGCAAGTAAAGCTGAAGGTATCTATCTTATTTCTGGTCATGTTGCTTTGTGTAATTTTGAACGTGATGTACACTGTTACACTTGCAAGTGTGACTGCTTAAGGAGCCAAAAGTGAAGCTGTGATCATTGCAACATAATAGTTAAGTAGCATTCCAGATTATTTGTCGCATTCTCTTTACTACTAATAGAGCTCATATGCCCTCAGACATATTTCGAGCACTTCTGTTTTGCTGAATATATCCACAAGGCCTGTCACATGCATTTCATGGGGAGGGAACTGTTTCAATACAATTGGTTGGCATGTTCATTCCCAAAACCACATAATAACTACAAATTAAAAATGAGATCTTTGGATTTATTTCAGCTACCTGGCATTCCCGATCACGCACTGGAATCTGAGTAAGAGGGTGTCCTTTTAAATAGAATGGCATGAGCCTCGGCTATGTCGTTAAAAGCACAAAGTAAACTGTAAATAATTCCCCATAGGTACTAGAAAAGAAGGCACTGAAAGGAAGAATTCAACCAACAGCAGCAGTAAAAATTGCAGCTGCTATGTAGTAAACTGCCAACACTTGGAAATAAGACATCAGTGGCATTCAAGTTACATGACAAGCCCAATAACACAAAATGTATCTCGGATATTTCGGCTGCCTGTTAAAGATTGCACATGAAGTACTAAGCAATTAAGACAGCATATGAACTGTGGGTGCGTTTAAAGTGCTTGGTTTTCGTACACCTATCATTCGGTCACGGCAGTGTCACGACGGCTCGGCATTCTGCCTGTTCAGCGGCGCAAGCACGACATGGTGCAATCAGCAACAGTACGCTCAGCTGCAGCTTTGCCACATAGAACATGCCGCACTTTATTGCAACATTAGGAACACGTCCGCTTCGGATGTAATCGCATCATGGTACAAATGTCTTGCAGGTGCGTCTCGTCAATACCGCCTGTTCACGCATGCAGCGTTCCCACCACAGCACTTCATGTGTTCCTTACACCACAGCACTTCATGTGTTCCTTATCTCGACCAGCCAGTTACGGCAATAAAAATATTGATGAACTTACGGTCTGGTGTCCATCGTGTCCCTCAGGAACAGCAGTTGCTCGTATTGAGCCCACACAACTTCCGTGGGCTAGATTTAGTCCGCGCCAGCGCCGCTCCTCAGTTCCAACTGCTGCGCCGTGTACAGGCGACGGAACTTGTCGCGCACAGATTTCCACCGTTTCTGGACAAGGTCCAAGGTTTCTGCACGAGTGAAAAACGAAAAGTTTCAAGCACGTTTCAACTTTGAAGTGCTCGTCATGAGCAAAGTGTACGCCTACCTTTGCACGATGCTCCCGGCAGTACTTCCGCTAACACTTCATCCCATTGCGCTGCCTTCACATGCTTGTTCTTGTGGAGGCGATCGCTCGCAAACCACAGCGAGCGCCGCCTCTCAACGGCAGCAATGAGGCATTCGTTGTTTATTTGATTTTGGGCCATCGCCGCTGCCGCAGGCACTCGCAAGAAAAAACGCAGAAACGGTGTGAAAGGCCGTACCGGATGTTGCGAGAACTGTGCTCTCATTGGTGCACGTCGGCCACAAACCGGCGAGCCACTTCCGGCGCGCACGCGGCCCAGACGCAAATATCTGACATTGTCAAATATCTGCGCCCTGCTCGCGCCGCGCTCGCGCTGGCACCTCGCGCATGCGCAGACCGGTTTTGCACACGCTTGTGCGCGTAGGCGCTTCGCGTGTATGCCTCGGAAGTGTCCCACGGGGTGGGGCTTTACGTGAAAGCTAGGGCGCGCATGCGCTCCTCCTTGATCTCGAACCAGGTGAACTGCCACTAGATGGCGCAACGATGCGGTTTTTCGCGCTCCAGCCGGCGGAGCCGCGTCCTGGGCACTTCTGTCCCCGATAGTATCTAGTCATGAGCAATATGAGAGGAAAAAGAGTTTGATCATTTAATTATTTGTTATTCCGTAATTATACGCGACAAGCACACCTCTTTCTGTAGTAGGGTGGGCAATAAGGCTAGGTAGTATAGATGCATTTAGGTTGGAACAGCACAAAAGGACGAAAGAAAGAAAATTATCAAGGAACACAAAGGCGAGTGATCATTTGTATGCTACTTGTTCCTTTTCTGTCCTTCATCCGTTTGCGCTGTTTTAGCTAAAAATATACCTTTGTTTCCAAACTAGTTTTCCTGTTGGTTCATCATATCCATAATCAGTTTCAAATTTAATGGAGAAATAGTCAGAATATTTTTAGTTATATGCAGAAATTTTGTTCCCTCTCATATTGCTCATGATTCACCAGACGAACAGAAGTGCAGATTCCAGGAGTGCACAGCATATCACGCTACTCATTGTCATATTGTGTACCTTGACTGCAGATTGTGCTGCACTAAAGAGCTAGTATGTTCTCGCTTTAAGATCGTTTAGGCAGCCTGCTGCAATGCAAACTTTGCACGCAAAGCAGCGATTGTGATTATGAGTATTCCTGCTTCAACTTGAGCTTTCACGTCTGCCTCTAGACACTTTGCCATGGTGAAGAAGTCTAGCGAAACAGTGAGGAGACTGCAGGTCCTCCTTGAAGCTCTAAGGCAAGCAGACGTGCCAAAGACAGACATAGTAAGCATTTGCTTTCTGAAAGGTATTTGTCCTAGTTACAAGAAAAGCAAAGCTCTGGCACTAGAGTAGACGCTTTCAGTGACACTAAGGACAGAACAGTGAAGAATCGATAGCAAAGATATTAGTGTGACATTAGCTGATGCCAAGAGGGCAGCATTAATAGAATACCAACATAGATTTCTGCTAATCTGCTGGAATTAAAGAATAAGAAGTAGACTTATGCGGGTGGCGATTAATGCAAACCGGAGACGAGTGGTGATCTACAGTCTGCTGCATGAACAAGCAGAAACGGCAGTGTAGAGGTATCTAACATGATGTGCGGTATAGTAGCAAGATTACGGAAACTGCCTCAATGGTGACTGGCTGACCTAGCACCAGTCATTTGTCAATCTTTGTAGAGGTCTTTGGTAGGCAGTGTTATTGATGATCAGCGGAGGGAAATTTTGTATGGTTGCTCTGTTGGTTCTTCAAATGTGCGAGTGTGTGTGTGTGTGTGTCGGGGGGGGGGGGGTGATGGATACGTTTAGGTGGAGGCAGAAGGGGCACAAACATGTTTCAGTGCTAAGCTAGCATCACTGCATTGAAATAGATGGAATGGAAATGCACTGTTGAAGAATTACAGTAGGGTAGAGGAAAGTGATTCAGTATTGTAGAATTTGAACCTTAGTATGGAACAACAAATTTGAATGACATGTGTACGCAAAAAAGCGTACTGGCGCTAAAAGACGAAGACAACACACAGAACAACACAGGACTGGCGCCAACTTCCAACTGAGTTTATCTGAGTTCATCTGACGCAGGTGCAGCGGAGTGCCTAAGACTACAAGAGGCTGGCGGCGCAGACAACGGAATTCCTGCGGCACCGGATTACAGCAAGCTTCCCCAAGCCGAAGGAGGTGCGACAGTCTTCGGCAAATGTGAGGGTGCTTGGTGATGTAGTTCTCGATCCCCGTGTGAAGTCAACACTGGAGAAGGGCCCCAAGTTCAGCTTTGAGCCTCGGATGAAGAAACCTTAGCCCGTTGTCATGACCAGGAAGGTCCCAAAAAGAGCTGGAGACAAGGATAAAGAACGAGCGACTAAGGATGCCTTGGATTGCCTGACACACCATGTGAGTCGCAGTCGGACTTCTTATCCTCGCTTTAAGAAGATCAAGGACTGTCTGAGGGAAAACAACCTTTAGATACTTCAAAGCAACTAGGAAGGTGGCTTTATTGTCCTTTCCGAGAAGCTATTGAAAGAGAAACCAACTGAAGCTCTGCGGAAGCACTTCGTCCCAGTGAAGTTCAATCCCGCCATGGCTAAGAACACCGCAGTAAAGCTGTTAACTGACATGAACTTAGATACGCTCAAGAAAGTGGAGGATGCTGACAGAGAGTTCCTGGATGTTTTCTTTACGGGCAAATCTCACAAGCCTGAGTGTCCCCTACGCACGATTGTTTCAGAGAAAGGGTCCTGGCAGCTTTGCGTCGGCCGTTTTCTTCAGCGACACTTAAAGTTCCTTCCGCTAGACGACCCCTTTCTTATCCGCACCTACAATGAGGTAGTTCAAGAACTTAGGAATGGATTGCTTAGAGCACACACTGCTTTTTCGATTGATGTTACTGACCTGTATTATTCTATACCGCATTCCGAAATGTTAATTTCTATCAAATAGAAGATCGCATGCATAGGCGAACTGTCATTTCAGGACGAGAAAGCTATTAGCTGTGATGATTTCTTAACACCTTTAGAATTTTACCTTTCATCGACGGCAGTTTTTTTTTTCAACCGTCAGTTTTATATTGAGAGTGATGGCTTTTGTATTGGGTTGTCCCTTGCGTCTATATTGAGTGACATTTATTTATCGTGTGTTGACAAACGTGTTAGTGACCGGCTGTTACTGACCTCTAACGTTGTTAGGGTATTTAGATATGTGGATGACTACCTAATTGTGCTAACCGATCACGTAGGTTTAAAACCAAGCTCCATCCTTGAAGACATAGTCACCATTTTCATCATAGAATCAAAAGGGCTTCTTTCCACGCATGCAGCTCCCCACAACAATAGCTTGCAGTTTCTTGATTTGAGACTTGATTTTAAGCAGGACAGCCATGTTTGTTGGTCCTAAAACCCGAGATCGCGCAAAGAGCTACTGCCTTTTAGTAGTGCACATACCAAGCTAATCAAGCGGGGAATCGTTGCGACATGCCTGAATGCATCATTGGAAAAATCGTGTGAGCATGAGATGGCACAGAGCTTTGATGCGTAAACTGAACGCATTCATCAAGCCGGGTATCCAGAACACCTCATTACTAGTATTAGTTTGGTTTGGTTTTGTGGGGTTTAACGTCCCAAAGCGACTAAGGCTATGAGAGACGCCGTAGTGAAGGGCTCCGGAAATTTTGACCACCTGGGGTTCTTTAACGTGCACTGACATCGCACAGTACACGGGCCTCTAGAATTTCTCCTCCAAAGAAATTCTAGCCGCCGCGGCCGGGATCGAACCCGCGTCTTTTGGGTCAGCAGCCGAGCACCATAGGCACTGAGCCACCGCGGCGGCTACTAGTATTAGTGTGGACCTGGTCAAGAAGCGAAAGCGGACGTTGAAGGGTGAACAGGGTGAAAAAACAAGGATAAAGAAAAACAACCGACGGTGATGATTTCCTATAATCATTGGCTTTAGCACAACTTGAAGAAAGTGGCCAGCAGCTATAAGATCAATGTGGTGCTTTCTGCTCCCTGCAAGCTGTCGCGCGTTTGCACCTTGAATAAAGTAAGAATGGTTAGGCAGTGCAAAAAGAAACAACAAATCGGTGCCACTGAATGCACGGCTGATGTTGTGTACGTTGTGCCTCTAAGCTGCGGTAAAGAATATACTGGCCAGACAGGTTAGTGCTTCAATGAAAGAGTGAGGAAGAACAAGATTGCTGTAAAAAATGGGTATGGCAGCCACATGGCCACTCACGGTAACATCTGCAAATGCCGTCCCGGTTTTGAAAACACTAAAGTCATTGCAAGGTGTAAAGACAGATTAGAGCGTGAAATAATTGAAGCATTTTACATCAAGCAGATGCGCCACATCTGCATAAGCACGCCATTTGTGTCGCTGTCAGATGATGAGATTAGTTTTCTTAGTGGGTCTTTGTCAGCGTTATAATCATTGCTTTGGTCCTTTTGGCGCGTTTGTCTTTGTTAAATGACCCCTTGTATCTGGTTGTCCTTTATCTTTTTGCATGCTCCTGTGGTTATTAAGTCGTTTTTCCCGTGAGTAAACTCAGTTGGAAGTTGGCGCCAGTCCTGCCTTGTTGCGTGTGTTGTCTCCGTCTTTTAGCGCCAGTACGCTTTTTTGCGTAAACATGTCATGCTACAACCAAATAGCTCCAATCAAAGTATTGCTGGAACAAAATTGAAAATTACTTCCTTAGCTTTTCTAACCCTCTTTTTAAACGTTAGTGCTGATGTTAACCGGCAGTGTGTTCAGAAAAGGTTTACTGCATTTCATTACTTCTGTGAATTAGATTTTTTCAGTTCGAGAAGCTAGCGCTGGAGTTACGGTCTCGGCTACTTTGTCTCGCATTGAGGTTTATTACAGCTGAACCTAGCTACAAAAAAATTTCACTCGAACACAAACTTTGCTGTTGCGAAATCAGCCTAGAACTGTGAAAAATTAATTAGATTTTTCAAGAATGTTTTCTTCTATCAAATCGCAGAGCTTTGCCACCTTTTGCTGCTTCGGCATTCGTGCTGGGACTGCAAATTTCTCCACTCGTCTGGCTCGCAGATATTGTTACGCAGTTTGTCGTCTTCTGCACCATGACAGTACAGTCAACCAATCTTTCAGCTTTACTGGTATTGTTCGGGCATGTGAAAAAAGGAGCTGAGAAATTTCTTATCTTTTTTCGGCTGCTTAATTGCTAAGTGGCTGTTAGTTTTGTGTACACTGTTGTACCTCTGTGTGAACACATGACTCCATACATCAGCCAGTGTTGTGCCTTAAGTGCACTCAGACAACAGAATGGCCCCCGATTCCGTGCAACATGTGCTCGATGGCTGCACCACTGCATGATTGTCGACAAGTGCATGTGTTTCGATCAGTTCCAAATACCAAATCAAATGCAACATAGCAGGAAGTGTCTGCTGTGCAGATGGCAGGAAGCGTGAAGAAATTGGCAAGGTGGCAGAATAACCACCACAGCTAGCGCTTTGTCATCATTCGCTATAATAATTAGGTTGAGGTGTTCAGTTCAGCCTGTAAGGTCAAGGTCCATTAAAGGCCATGCCAAATTTTGGTTGCATTTTTGTTCTTCGTAATGATGCTACGACAGTTGTACTATCGTGAGCAATGTGAGCAGGAACACAGGAGCGCGTGCCCGATAGCCTCGAATCCTACTGGCAGCGAAATTCGGCGGCCGCAGTACGAAACAAAGTGGAAAGGGCGCCGCGGTTCCTCTAACTGCTGGCACTCGCGCCTCGCTAACGTTGCTGCGAAACGTCAGCTGATTGCGTGTCAGCGGCTGCTAGCGATGATAAGACGATTATGGCACGCAGAGTGTGGCAATGGGTCGCCTGCAGTTGTGTGAAAAATACCGCTGTTAACCTTTTTTTGCCCCTTTTTTGTGTGTGTGTGGAGCAGAGTGGTCTGGCCCGATTCTTATGGTGTCTTCGACTGGTCGCTCCCACGATCCGGTTCGGATTTGGCAAGGTGAGAGCCGCTCTAGCTCCGAGCGCACAGCGAGACCGGTCAAGCCGAATGGTCAGCAAGTTTTCAGAGCGAAAGCGCAAGAAGGAGGGAAAGGACCTAACTTCCGGAATCGCCACACCGCAGTGGCGCTGCGGCTGGTGTCAACGACAGCAATCACACAGTCTGCATCGCCCACGCCGCCGTCGCCGCTGAACCTGTATCGCTGCCCCAGCAGTTCTTCGTCTCCGGCTCGCGTCGAAAAAAAAAATTAGTGTCCCGTTGTACCACTCTGGATATGCCGCGGCAGCCCCCAGATGTGACAGCAACACAGACGGCGTACCCAGCTTAATGATTCGTCTGCTTTTCGACATTTCCCCTCACAGAGCCACACAGCAGGGACGTTTAAAGCGCCAAAACTTGCTTCTACGGATGCGTAAGAATTCCTCGCCAGACCGGTCGTGATGTGCCCTGGCTACCCTGGCTTCGCATCCGTCTCCGCGAAACGGCGGAAGTGGCTCTGTCACGTGAACACATCTCGGGGCCGCTCCGACTTTTTTCTCGGAGCGCCTCAGAGCGCTCTGAGCTGGAGGCGGGCGCTCTGAAAGAACCAGCCGAATGTAGTCAGAGCGCTTGATTTCGACCAGCCGAACGTGCGGCTGCATCTCAGAGCGCTCTAGAGCGGTCTGAAACGACCAGTCGAAGACACCATTAGATACTGGAAAGCATACTGCAACGAATATTTTCTGGCCAACATTTGAAATGGCCTATTGCATAGCCAGTCACACCTCCCCGAGAAGCGTTCAATCATGAACAAGAAACAAAAGGTTACGTCACGGCCGACGCGCCTCCTTTGATTGATTTCGTGGGAAAATGCTTATAGAAGCATACTACGACTGACTGCCCTTAGCAGTGTGTTTCAGCACCCAACGATGTCTCGAGTGCCTTTGAGTAAGCGGGAAGAAGTCGTTGAACTGTCTAAGAAAGGTTACTCGCAGCGGAACATTGCTGCCTTGACAAGCTGTCAGCTGAAGACTGTGAACAGGATAGTGCAAGTGAATCGAAATGAAGGACGCACTAAGGATGCGCCGCACAAAAGGCGACCCCGTGCCACATCGATGGATCAAAGCCTGCAGATTGTTGCAGCAGTCAACGAGAAGCCGTTTCAGAGTGCGAAGGACGTGCGCAGTGCTCTCGGCCTGGAACATGTAAGCAACACCACGGTACGGCGAAGGCTAAGGGAAGCCGCACTAGGAAGTCGCATCGCCGCTGAGAAGCCCCTTCTAACAGTTGCCAAAAAAAAAACTGCTCGCGTGAAGTTCGCTGTCGATCACCGTAGCTGGAGAGTGGAGGACTGGAAATATGTCCGCAAGCGCACCACTGACAACTACGCATATTCATTGAACTCAACCACCCTTTCCAAAGTTGTTTCATACCGGTATCTAGTAATTCATATCACCAACAACCTCACGTGGTCCGAGCACATTACGAAACTGGCAGCTGATGCTTCGAAATCACTCGGGTTTATCAGACAGCACCTTGGTTCTTCCCCACCTTCTATCCGAAAACTAGCCTACAATACTTTCGTCCGCACTAAACCAGAATATGCCTCTCCTATTTGGAACCCTCACCAAGCTTACTTAATCGACACCCTAGAAGCTATTCAAAACCGTGCAGCCCGCTTTATTTCATCCGACTATCACACCCAATCTAGCGTTACAAATATAAAATTGTCTCTCGACATAGAGCCTCTGGTGCACAGGCGGAAAATTGCCTGTTTGTCATTGTTCCACAAACTTTACCATTGTTTTCCATCACTTCGGGACTCCATTTTGCTTCCGCCCCTCAGAACTTCGCGCCGTCTCTTTAACTCCATGAGCATTCTACGCGTGCACGGCTCCACTAACGCATTTAACAAGTATTTTCTACCCGTTGCCATCGAAGAATGGAATTCATTACCCGAGTGCATTGTCATCGAACGAGATCCGTGTAAGTTCCGCATATTGCTGCTGTCGCACTTAAAAACCTGATGTTGATTATTCTTTTTGTGTTTAATTACCATTTCATAAATGTTTGGCCACTCTCTGTGATGGGTCCATGTGCATTTTTTTCTTTATATCCTGCCAGTACATGTATATAGCACTGATTGTGACCTGGTGCATTTTTGTTACGTAACGCCTCCCCCTTATGTAATGCCCCACCACCCAGGGGCCTTTAAGGGTCAATAAATGATGATGATGATGATGATGATGATGTAATCTTCTCCGACAAATTTACCTTCTCGACTCGCTGCTACCAGCGGAAAAGAGTATGGCGCATGGAGAACACACGCTTCTGTCCACAGAACATCGAGGAGGTGGCCGCAAGTGGACGCACATCAGTAAACGTATGGGCGGCTGTTTCGTCTGAAGGCCTAAGTCCCATTGTAAGAATCCCTGGAAGATTTACGAGTGCTGCATATTGCACATTGCTGGAACACGAGATGATCCCCTATGCATTGAATGGTCCACACCCCGATGGGTATTATCTATTCCAACATCACTTGTCTCCCGTTCACACAGCAAAGGTCGTGTCGAGTCTTTCAGACGAACTAGGGGTAAGGAGCCTGAAGTGGTGTGCGAACGGTGCGGACATGAATATCATAGAACATGTTTGGGCGCGGATGAAGGCAAAGCTTTCTAGGCTCTTCTTGGAATTGGCAACCGCCGATAAACTGTGGGAAGCTATACAACACGAGTTGTAACATCTTCAAAGTGACACAGCCTTCATCCAGGCTCTCTACGGAACTTTTCCAGAAAGAATGGAGGCCGTCATTCAAGCCGGCGGATCCATGACCCGTTATTAACTCGTCAAACGTGCAAGAAAAGCTTTCGACTACTTCTTGTGTGCATTCGGGTACTTTTTGTGTGCAATCAAATTTTGTTACCATTTGGCATGCGTCCAATAAAAGATTTCAACCAACTGCTGTATGCAACTTTTCTCCCTTCTCAAAAACAAGGATACATCAAAACACGTATCAGAAAACAATGTTGCTTTTTCTTGGGCGTGAACGCTATTAGAGGCGCTGCAGTATTGGGGCGGTATCACTGCCATACGTCCCGCGCATGTCATGTCTTAGAAATAGATAGAGCGAGGAGAATTTTTCACACAACTGCAGGCGACCCATTGCCACACTCTGCGTGCCGTAATCGTCTTATCATCGCTAGCAGCCGCTGACACGCAATCAGCTGCCGTTTCGCAGCAACGTTAGCGAGGCGCGAGTGCCAGCAGTTAGAGGAACCGCGGCGCCTTTTCCACCTTGTTTCGTACAGCGGCCGCCGCATTGCGCGGCCAGTAGGGTTCGGGGCTATCGGGCACGCGCTCCTGTGTTCCTGCTCATACTGCTCACGACAGTGCGTGGATCACCAATGGTATTCACTTGCGACCTCTAATTTTTTGTAATCAAGTTTCTTCTTCCTTGTTTTCGTTTCAGCAGCGGAGTGTTGGCTTTGATATCAAAGTTCTGTGTAGGTCGCATGAAACATGGGAAAAACTGATCTTATCGCTGCTTCTTCATCCGCGTTCAGTCTTGCAGCAGGCTGGCAGCAGCAGTGTAGTGAATTGAAACGACAAAGAAGCAGCTGTTTCGCAGTTTTTGTCATGCTTCGCGTGACCTATATGGACCTTTGACGCGATTGCGATCGCTTGCCTATTGAAACTGAAACAAGTGAGAGATGCAATTCGATTATAAATTGAATTGTCGTAGACTATTGCAACGTGGTAATCGATGATTAACACTGTCTTATGCATCGTTACAAAGAAAGCACGCAACGAAAAATTAGGCGTCTATACCCCTTTAATGTTTACATTTGCTGCATAAAATAAGATGAGGGAACAAAAAGCTTGTTAGTGGCTTTTGCTTTAAGCTTTATCCTTGCTTCGAAAGAGTTGCATCATTTCATCGTTTAGTCTGCGTATCCTCTCATTGAGTTGGCTGCTTTCTTTTTGTGCATTGGGAACGAAATGCTCGGGAGTGCATTCGCAGCCAGGTTATATAGCGACATTTGGGTTTGCATTTGCACATGTCACGCTGCCACTGCTATGAGTGTGAGGTGCAAGCCGACTTTGGATATTTTTTTCGTGAAACCAAACGGGAAGCATCTTTTGATGTGTGGAAACAAATTTGGAGTTTACCGGTTCTCAAATTGCAAAAATAATTTTGAAGTTCACTATTACTTTTTTATAACATCAGTAAAGTCGAACGAAACTCTCTGAGATTTTGTTTTGGCGGAAAGGAAATAAATTAGACTCCCATGTATGGTCTGCAGATAGGGAATCAAAGGTACAGTACTTGAAGAAATTTAGTCTGTTGTATCAGGGTTTGCCTCTAGTGTCTTGGCATTAGCTTTTGCAAAAGAAACACTTTACAAAGGGCATGAGGAGAAATGGGAGGACGCTTAGCTTCGCCTCGAGTGGCACGCGACAGCGTGTTGCAGCACTGCAAGGGAGTCCACGGAATGTCATCGCCTGTTCTGTGCGATGCCTTCCAGTTGAGAACACCTTTGAACACAATGCATTTTTGAGGAAAGGAAATGACGCAGTAATTGTCTCACATCTAGGTGGACACCCGAACCACGCCTTAAGGGAAAGGTGGAAGGTGGGAGTGAAAGAAGAGATTAAGAAGAAGGAAATTAAAACTCGATTTGAGAAAAGGAATTGACGCAGTAACTGTGAGACTAGGTGGACACCCGCAGCCCCAATTATAGGTCCCTGGTTTGAATTCCTGCCACAAGCTAGGCTCTAACTAAGCTTTAAGTTTATGGTGCACGAAACACTGAATCATATGACACCATACAGAACATTCTGCGGCAAACGGTTCGCATGATACAATTTTTACCGTCGCGCAGTGCCAACAACTACAACTACTACTACTACGACGCGAACGGCTTTTTGATTGAACGAGCTGTATACGCTGTCGCGTAAAATTTGGCCTATTTTCCTGGGAAGAACTTCAGATGAGTCAAATGGCATATGCTTGTAAAATAGATTGTTTGTTTACTGATTGCATACCTTTTCTGAATTTTCTTCGGAAGTGCAGCAGGTTCTGGCATCGAAATATTTTT
Organism: Amblyomma mixtum; assembly: GCF_055824585.1. Taxonomy (NCBI): domain Eukaryota; kingdom Metazoa; phylum Arthropoda; class Arachnida; order Ixodida; family Ixodidae; genus Amblyomma; species Amblyomma mixtum. The sequence goes on along the minus strand of NC_143014.1, from coordinate 328,634,495 downwards.
CAGAGCCTGCTTCCAGGGTACCGTGCTTCCCTTATTTTAATGCACCTTCAATTGTAGCAGTCAGAAAAAAAAGTCCAATGCCTTCGATTGTCACCTGACATATGTTCGTGCTTTGATTAAGAAATTCACCTTCTCATTCGTAACAATGGTGTTTTGTTACAACCACTTCAATGTCATGATGTAAATGGTGCTTCGGGCTCACTTGCCTTACCCCATCTGGCTGGCAAAATCTCATCATCGCTGTGAGAAGCCAGCTTGCCTGTCGCGCTCGTGGCTCACAGCATTTCACCCTCGATGCCTACCATGGCATATGAAATTCCGCACTTAATGAAGGCTTTGTTGACCATGGTAAATAGTACCGTGTACTACGCATACTTCACCCCTAGCAAAGTTCTGCACAAGCACACCTCATCCCGTTGCTTGGTGTGGATGTGTGGCAGCGTGTGAATGTTTGATTGCTAGCACAGAACGATGGAATAAATGTATTCCTGTGGCAATTGTGCTTTTCTTTTCATGCAGGAGGACATAAGGGGCGGTGTCTTTATAGAAAAACTGCAATCAGCAGGCTCCATGCACACTGCCAAAGGCTGCCGACGAAGTTTGCGAGGAGCCTTCTTCGACGTGCCTCCACCGAAGGGGAACTTCGGGGAAAGCCTCTCTACGGAAGAGGCACGACAGCGCACAAAGAAGGACCGGCCAGTGATAGGCTGGACCCTGTTCGGCTGAATGCCGAGGTAGGTATGCACTGATTTGTTTCCGAATAGTTTAGTTAAAAATACTGCATGCGTATGTGAGACTAGGGTAGGAAGGACCTTCTCAAAAATTTTCACCTTAATTCAGAGTTTTAACGTCACATGTTAATTAAACGGAAATTCAAGTTTATATAGCAGTATTGTTATTGAATTGGAAAATGAGTTTTAAGCTACCTTTTTTGCGTTTAGAGAAATGAAGGTGCCAGCTATTGTTTTACTTTTGGGCAATCGGTTACTTCGCATTTATAAAATGCGAACAACTCTTTTTTAAACTGCAAGTTGATTCACAAATTAAATTTCAGTTTCGGTTTGCCAGACATGAATATGAACTTTGCACAAGGTTTGCATTTTATGTTGATGAAATTAGAGGCCTTGTATGATACAAAATTTCCAGATAGATAGTGTCTGATAATTTAGTGGCATACTTTATTCGGATGGGGGGCAGTACAGTGCAGCCTCAGGCCTCTCGAACACTGTCAAAGCAATATTTATAGGACTGCCACAGAAACGATCTTATCTTCCTCAGTACAAAAATTCTTTGTTCAGATAGTTGTGCATGGAGGTACAGTGTCCACCAGCTTTTTCTTTCATATTGTAGGATGTCTTGCAGCTCACTGTTCACATTTCTGCTCAAAGAAATGGCTACAACAGGTTCCAGCTTGTCTCAAACCAACTCCACGCATTCCCATTTTGTGCAGGTGGTTGTGACAAAGCGTGGGATTTTTTTAGGCATGCCTGTTCATATGAGCTATGCAAGAGAAGGGTGTTCTTTGTTTTTCAACATATTGAGGTGTACAATAATCTCGCATTATTTGGGTGTTCAGGAAGACTAGCATCAGTGGCATAGTCATTGCTGCAATGTGCCTCGTTTTACTGAGTTGTTGTACAAACTGTTCCGCTGCTTCCACCTTTGCAGTAGCTCACATTGTGTTATCACTTTCTGCAGTGCACTTTGCATTTGCAGAGTTGCTAATAAGTCCCCTTTCGACATTAACATTGCCAGTGACGCAGTTGCTCCGCTTGTTACGGGACAACGCCTTATTTACATGATTGTAAGTCGACTCGAACGTACGTCGACTACTCCATATCGAATGTCACGAAAAAAAAAATAAAAGCGTGCCCTTCGCATCAAAATGAAAATGCATTAGTCACTTGACCAATCTTTCAAGCTTTCGCCATCGTCGACGCTTCAAAAGTCCCGTAGCACGTTGTTCTAACTTCGCTGTCCAGCGAAATCCAACACTTCGCAAGCAACCGCACCATGACATTACGTAGAAAAGCTGAACATTTTTCCTCGCTGCAGCCGCCACACCTGCATCACCCGTTCTGTAACACCGAACTTGCGACTCGGCACGCAGCTGTTCCTTCCTTTGGTGTAAAGCTTGACAGCCATCTTGAATGTAGCTGTGAACGAGCGCTGAATACTTACCGTTCCCGGAGCACAAATGACGTTTGACGAAGCGCTGCATTAAAAACTGGTAAAACATGGCTGGCAGTCAAGTAAAATGTGTCGAGCAGAGCCAAAGAGAAACTATGCGTCAGTGACATCTTCACTTCACTTCACTTTAATACCTTAAAGACCCTCGTTAGAGGGTATTACATAAGGGGTACGTGGGGCACACAGAAATGAAAAACAGAATGACCAACAGATAAGTTTTTCCATTGGCTACTGACACCTCCAGAAGCGCTGCTAATTTGAGTGGTGGCGTCACCGCCGTTGGAACAGCCGCTCTTCCATCAACTACTTTAACTCTCATAAATAAAAAAAAATTCTTCTCAACAAGTGCGCACAATAGCCGAATGGTACTGGGTGGAGCCGTCGAGCAAACAAAATCGCCACCACGCTGTAGCATCCCTGATATCTCATTTGTCTAACCTTCATTTATAGTGACCTGATTTGGTTTTAATTATCAGTTGAGCCCCCTCCCCCCAGTTCGGATTTTCAAATTAAAAAAATATAGATCGACTTGCAGTCGTGTAAGTACAGTACTTAATAACTTAATGCATGTATTAATTGCTTCCTGACTTCTGTTCTTAAAGTTTGATGGCGTGTATCTGTTAAGGGTTATTTAATTGATTGCCAGGTGGTGCATTGTAATTCTTAACTCTCAGTTTGCTGTATAATAATTTCTTTTCAGTCTGCCAATGTCTTTTTCTGTGCAAGAATTACTGACTGTTGTCTTACATATTTGCTGAAGTTTTCTTAGTAATATTGCAGCCTTGAACTGCATATGCAACTTGCAAAATGCATGAATCCTGTGTGTGCGTGTGCGCGCGCGCGCGTGTGTGTGTGCGTGTGCGTGTGCGTGTGTGCGTGTGCGTGTGCGTGTGTGTGTGTGTGTGTGTGTGTGTGTGTGTGTGTGTGTGTGTGTGTGTGTGTGTGTGTGTGTGTGTGTGTGTGTGTGTGTGTGTGCGTGTGTGTGTGTGTGCGCGCGCGCGCAGGGTACACGTGTGACCGGTTTCCTGCGGCCACACTGCTGCAGCTGAAAAAAAGCCTCTCTTAAATAAAATAAGTTCACAGACGTTCGCACATATGTGGTTACCATGCATGCAAGCTACTTTTTGATTTGGAAAGTTTTGTCTGGTTATTTTGCATGCCTTTCCAAACAGAAAATATTCTTGTATTTATAGTTTACATGTACCTACCAAAACGATGAGGCTCACCTCACAAGACACACATAGTTTTCAAGTCACATGTTACGCCTTTCATGCCTCAAAGCTGCAGGAGCTAGAAAACTAATGTCTTCTAACAACTACGCAGTAGGAGATTCACAAGAATGTGATGGTAGAGCACGAAGGCACTAGGTGACTTTCCACATGGAACGCGAATTCTTGCCCTACCTGGCCTGTACAGCATGGAGGGATACTTTTATTTATATACTGCATTAAAACATGCCGACAAAGATTCTAAGGCAGAAGCTCTTTGACCTCACATCAGAGACCCGAGAAGAAGGCATCAGAAAAGTATGCATTAGAAAGACACTAGAACCATGGTGGCCAATTTATTTTGGAAAGCCATTAGGAACGCATAAGGAAACTCACAAGAAATTCATAATAATGTAAATTGAGCCAAATGCGTAAAGTCACCAGGATTTCGGAAGACATCCATTACATATTTTCTTTAGGGGAGACTACCACTCTTGCTGTATCTATCTCCTGCTTAATAGCGTGCACGCTGTATTGAGTCCGAATTGCTTGATATATATTTGCCAGCCTTGTTTACGTGATCCCCAGGAGTAAAAAAATATATGATTGCTTACTGTGAAAACAATTTGCTGAGTATGAATAATAAAAGTAAGTTCAATATTTATTTCCATAAATGCACCTCAAAGGCCCCCGGTATGGGGTATTATGTATGGACACGGCATGTGTATTAACCGCCTCGTGGTTAATATTATGCTGTTTGGGGTGGGGGTGTTATAAGGTTTATCCCAAAGGGACTCGGGCGGTGAGGGACGCCGTATAGATTTGGTTTGGTTTTATGGGGTTTAATGTTCCATAGCGACTCTAGATATGAGGGAAGCCGTAGGGAAGGGCTCCGGAGATTTCGCCACCTGGGGTTCTTTAACGTGCACTGACATCGCACAGCGCACAGTACACGGGCGTCTAGCATTTCGTCTCCATCGAAATGCGACCACCGTGGTCGGATTCGGTCCCGCGTCCTTCGAGTCAGCAGCTCAGCACCATAACCCCTAGCCACCACGCCGGCAATAAACTTTTGAAGTTAGTGCTCGTGTGTGTCCCTTTATGCCCATGTGTGCTCTTGAACTATTTTGTACGTCATCTACACCCTCCCCCCCCCCCCTCCTTCGTCATAAGTATACGGCCCAAGAGGTTTGCTTTTGAGGCCTGCCGTATGGCTCCTTACGCATCCTCAGCGACAGTCACTTCTAGAAAGAGGAGTGGCTCAATCCTCCCAAGCTTTGGGCTGCTAGATGTGCTAGGGAGCCCGGCTAGACAGCTTAGAAGCGAAGCCCTTGGGCTGTATTGTTTTGACGGGCCTGTACGTCAAATGGAGCCCATTGAAGGCAAGCTGCACCGGATTGCTGGCGTTCCGGCTTGCACTCACACTATGCCTCGCAGACGACATCCGCCTCTCTTGCAGCTGCGAACTCCACCGAGCGATAAGGTCCGACGAACCTTTCAATCTGAGAAGCGAACGCCTAAAATAGTGGCCGCGGACTGCTTCGAATGGCCTGTCGCAAATTTTCCAATTCTTTATCGCAAACTTTTAGAAGGGCCTGAGAGCCATCCGTAAAATATTTCGTTCTTTGTGGTGATCAAAATGAATGATGAGGTAGGAGCGCTCGCCATAGAAGATGTTGCAAGCAGGCAAAGCACGTTTGTTTCTTTTCAAGAACTAAATTTGGGGCAAAAATCGGCGATCGCAATGATGAGTCACTTCGAATAACCTTTCACTGGTAAATAAAGGACTGCGTTTCCCGCACGAAGAAATAGAAAAGGAAAATTCCAGGGGTGCACTTCAGTCTGCTTGGGTGCAATAATGCGAATGAATTTCTCTTCTGCCGATTATGTTGCTGCGTGTTTATTCTTATTCTTTTATGCATTTGCCGTTTCTAAGTCGTGTTTTCGCCAACCGGTTCTACCACATCCGGAGACGTGGGTCGACTTGCTAAAGTGCCTAGTAAGCACAGCAAAGTACTAATTGAATAATTAATTACTCAATTCAATATAGTTACCGAATAATTTGTTAGTGACGAATTCAACTATTGTAATTCGTTAAATTGAATAATTACCCTTTTAATTAACCACATTGGTGACTTAGTTGTTCATTCATGTTATTTACATAACTGTTCAATCAACTATTCTATAATTATCCCTATAATGGATGATTGACAGTTCGTGCGGAAACGCTCTGATGATAGGACCGGTACACGCAACTGATGAGACAAAAAATGCTTTCGCATTAACAGATGCAATATTCCCGAAGGTGGCGAAAAATGTCTGCAAAAATTTAATTGACAAATGCTTGCTTTGCACTCCGGCCGTGACGCCGGTACCGATGTTTTGCATTCGGCAAATTTCTGGAGCACAAAATGCCAGACTAAATTTCGACTTCATAACCGCTTTTGTACAAAAGTTAAAACGTACTTCGTTTCCACGGCACTTCTTTCATAATTAAAATGCGTTCACTCGTGGACATGTGGAGACAGCTGTTTTAATAAACACAGGACTAGGTCTTATACAACGTAGTATAGAGATTTGTAGGCAGTACTTATAACTGTACAAGAAACGAGGAATTAAATAAAGGGGTTTTGACAATAAAGTGAGACTGCAGCCCTTTCATTGGCACCTAATCGTAAATGTCTTATTTATTTTGGTGATCAGAACAGACCGAAAAATGCACCCGATGATCGTCCACGTCCGTCGTTTCCAGCATTCAATATGCCTCCAATGCCGAAGCCATTCCCGAATCCGTATCCAGGGCCGTATCCGTATCCAGGTCCGTATCCATATCCAGGACCGTATCCAAGACCGAAAACGCGGAGGGGGTTAAAATTTCCCAAACCAAATTGAGCGCTGACCAAGTGACACAAGGTGCACAATGCAAAGAGAGCGAACAGGACGCAGTGCCGGCTGCTGGTAGCCATGTCTTCTCGGGTGCAACTGCAAAGATTCCACGCTGACGGAAAAAAAAGGACAAGTTAGAAAACATAATTCAGCGGAATGAAAAAAGCGTTTTCTCCAGCATAAAATCACAAAGGTGCATGAAAGCTTTTGGGTTTTTTTACTTTAAATAGTTACCTTTCATATGATTTCAATTGTAGAGACAAACCTGGAGATTCTCGAGAATGAAAGAAAATTACATATCGTTACGTGGGTGGCGCTGGTGAACACTCCCAAGGTTAGGTTATTTGTAAACATAAATACCCCCAAAGCCGAAGGTTTGACAGCCGTCGCAGTACCTCAGCGGTAGAGCACCGGACGCGTAATTCGGAGGTCGTGGGTTCGGATCCCACCGGCGGCATGTGGTTGTTTTTTCTTCTGCTTTTCTAATCAATTCGCTTTAACCGATAACATATTCGGTAATATAAATTGATCAACAGCACAAAATAAATACATAAAAATTAAAAATCCCCTGTGCCTCTTGGTTTCTGTGGCTGTTGGCTTCTCTCATATTTATAACGAGCCCCTCATTCCCCTTTCCTCGTCTGCTTAATTGCTTAACGAGGGCATCGGTTCTGGCAGCCTTGATGCCTTAGGAAGCATAAGAGGGTTCTCACACAGCTTCCACCCTCGCCGTTCGATGAAGTTCTACGTCACATCAGCGGTAACTCAGGACGTGCTACGTCCGCCGCTTAAGAACGTGGGTGGCGCTGGTGAACACTCCCAAGGTTAGGTTATTTGTAAACATAAATACCCCCGAAAGCAGAAGGTTTGACAGCCATCGCAGTAGCTCAGCGGTAGAGCACCGGACGCGTAATTCGGAGGTCGCGGGTTCGGATCCCACCGGCGCATGTGGTTGTTTTTCTTCTGGTTTTCTAAATAATTAGCTTTAACCGATAACATATTCGGTAATATAAATTGATCAACACCACAAAATAAATAAATAAAAATTAAAAATCCCTTGTGCTCCTTGGTTTCTGTGGCTGTCGGCTTCTCTCATATTTATAACGAGCCCCTCATTCCCCTTTCCTCGTCTGCTTAATATCGTTTGTACGTAATTTACAAAACATCAGTTTGTTTCGCATTTGCAGGTTACTAGTTAACGCTGAATGTTGTTCATATTTCGCTCAAGTAACCATTTTTGAGAGGGGAAGAGCGCCTTCCACAACTTCAATAACACCACTTACAATGTGAGTAGTAAAATCGATACTGAGGCTTAGTTGCCTGACCACCGAACTACCAGTGGTGAAAAGCTTGTAGTCTTTTTTGGACATTCTCTATTGTCTTATATCAGAAACAATCAAATATCATTACTGATGATCAGATGTAGGGAAAGCTGCGAATTTACAGAATTTCGCAACTTTGGAATACGACGTTTGTAGCTATCATATCGAAAGAAGTAAGAACTTTTAATAATGTCATTCTGGGGTCGTACATGTCTATCGGTATACCGACTTTTCTAGGCAGAATTTTGCTCTGCGGATATTTTTTTTGTCGGAAGCGTCTGCGGGGACGAATAAAATGGCGACAACATTTTGTGCGCGAAGACTGCCCAGAAACTTCGTGGTCGTGCGGTTCTCCCGTATGCGTTCGTGTTCTGTTGTGCTGGGTTCAATGGCGCATAAGCATCTAAGGCTATCATGTGCTAAGCTGAAGGTGTAAGAAAATTGTTTTCGGCTGAATAACTACTTCGTACGTGTCAGTATTAACAGAGCAAAGAAGCTTGAAAAATGGTGATTACGAAAGCTTTGAGGAGGTTTAGGTAACCTCATCGACCATCCTTGCCTTGGCAGGGATATCGAGGGTCCCAACCCATCATATACAACACCTCAGCATTCCCCTCAGGAACGAGAAAAGGGCTGAAGTGTATCACTATATGTACCAACGAGGAGGGTCGCAATTCAAAGCTTTTCAAGCAGACCTGCTTCCCTTAAGAAGCTAAATTCACATGGGATATCAGTAGGGGCATCTTGACCGAAAATCAATGCTGGGTGAAGAGGAATGTGTTCTTTGTAGCATGGAGTAAAAAACTTTTTCCTCAGTGATTCGAGTTCTGTGAATAAGAATAAGATGGTAGTGTGCTGCAATTTCATCTCCACATTTTTCACAAATAGGTTTGTTTTGTTTTTGTTTATGGGGTTTAACGTCCCAAAGCGACTAAGGCTATGAGAGACGCCGTAGTGGAGGGCTCCGGAAATTTCGACCACCTGGGGTTCTTTAACGTGCACTGACATCGCACAGTACACGGGCCTCGAATTTCTCCTCCAAAGAAATTCAGCCGCCGCGGCCGGGATCGAACCCGCGTCTTTCGGGCCAGCAGCCGAGCACCATAGCCACTGAGCCACCGCGGCGGCACAAATAGGTTTGTGTTCTTTTGTTATTAAGAAGTTGTGTGTAAGCTGTGCATGTCCAATACGGGGACGGCATAAAATTACTCCCATGTAACTTTCCTGGCGACTGCAGGTTTTCCATTCACCCAGTAAAGGCCTCGCCAAATGGAGTTTGTTTTGACTCCGTTGTCCCAGGTTTCCTGCCATTTAGCCGTGAAATTACTTAGTATTAATTTCATGCACTCTCTATGGGGTATGTTTACTTTCTTGATTTCGTGACTGCAATCTTGTGCAGCACATTTGTCGGCTCTTTCATTGCCATATATTCCAACGTAGCTCGGCAACCAGCCGAATTTTATTGTATGTCCGCATGTTCTGATTTTTACTATGTTGTGTAATATGTTTCCTACTGATTCGACAGCATTTCTGTAGCGTAATGTCGTGAGCACGCTAAGCGAATCTGTGCAGATTATAATGTTTTAAATGTTGTTATTTATTATCCTGCCTACAGATATAGCGACTGCATAACACTAGGCGAAACACTGCATAACACTAGGTGAAAATTGGTGCACAGTTAGGAAGCCTTAGTATTTTTTGCCAGTTTTCTTGTACAACCGCGCTTCCTACATAATCTGCTGTTTATGAGCCATCAGTGTAAAATTTTGTATAGTTCCCATATTTTTTTGTAGTGCCCGGTATTCCTGTAATACCTGCTCGTGTGGTGCTTGTTTTTTCCGGAAGTGTGTTAACGTGAAATCACACACATTGGGAAGGCTGTAGCACAGGGGCAGTGGCTCGTGTCTTTAGGCGACATGAGGAAGGTTGTCCAGTATTTCCATGTTTTGGCAACTATCCTCGCAATGGTGAAGCAGAGGTCTGACTGATTGCGCTTTATTGTTAAACAGTGCTCTTAAAGTGTACTTTGTAATAATGGGATAACAAATAAGTTTCGGTAGAGATCTTATTTTCAGTACACATGCGCTTGTGAGCATTGTTCGTGTGTCTGCTTGGGATGGTTGATTTGTTTCTACATAAAGGCTATTTATGGGCGATATTCTGTATGCCCCGGATGAAAGACGAAGACATAAGTTGCAAACTGGGTCCATTCGTTTCAAGTATGGTGGCCTGGCTGAACCATGAACCACCCATCCATAATCTAAACGAGAGCGCACTAGAGAGCCGTTAATATCCAAAAGCCAAGTTCTATCGGAACCCCAGCGTTTTCATGACAGTACCTTGAGTACGTTGTGGGTTCAAGATGTTTTCTTCTTTAAGTTGTTTATGTGACTTTGTAATGCGAGTTTTTTATGAAATGTTATGCCCAAGAACTTGTTTTCCTATTTGACTCGAACCACATCATTCAGGTATAGGGCGGGGTCGCTCTGTAAGCCTCGTTCGAGCGAGAACAGCACAGTCGTAGATTTTTTCGGCGAGGATTTGAGTCCATTTGTGGGTAACGGAGTGGATTCCAAGAGAAGGCAAACATAGCAGGGGGCGGCAGAAAGTTAGGGGGGTGGATGAGATTAAGAAATTTGCGGGAATATGGTGGCCGCGGCTAGCGAAGGACAGGGTTACTTGGAGAGACATGGGTGAGGCCTTTGCCCTGCAGTGGGCGTAGTCAGGCTCATGATGATGATGATGATGATGCATCCGCCTAATGAGCCAAAATTTGCAATCATCTGTATCTATCTCTCAGATGTTGATAGTTCTCCCGTATACATGTTTTACCTTCTTATAGATGAGACTGATGTGCAAAAACTGCAAAAACTGTATGCAACGTCCTTTCGCCCAGTACCGAAGGAAAACAGCATCACAGCAAGAAACAAAGGTAAGCAAAGTACAATAATGTGTGGAGCAATTTATAGCAAAGAAATCACTGAACAACGAGCGAAATTAAACAAAGCTGGGGCTTTCATTCCTCCACAGAATTATCAGCCGGAAGAAGACAGGAGTATAGACTACGGCACTGTTGCGGATACAGACGCTGTTCCAAAAAAACTATTTCCAGAAAAAATTGCCGTTAGTACTTCTGCAACTTCCTAGTTATGCAAAAATGTAGATGTTTTGACAGGATAACTAGATATTTATAAAAGAGAACGCCTACTTTGTTTTATATTCCCTAACCATAAAATGAACAGTTGCCAAAGTCGTATTTCGCTCCTCCAAAAAAACTTCGATGTGGGGTTAGCGCCAGCGGTGGTTGTCCGGAAGTCATGACAGAGATAGCTGAATTATTTGCGGTCCACAGCGAGCACTCGCAACGGAAAACAAAGAAGTCATGGGAACGCCGGAATACTCATTCGAAATTTCCTCGTTAGAGGTGACTACACATTTCTCTGACTGAAATTTGAACGACGACACCCTAATGAAAATTTGGAGACTTGGGGGCTTTGCACCCACCAGTGTTGTATAACTCGTTAAAAAATTTTCTTCCAGTCACTTAAAATCAGCGTCTAGCCAGAAAAGACCACAACGTGGCTCTAGGTATTAGAGACACTTTTACAGATGCGCATCTAGCACGCTCCTCATACACACACAGCGTAGTTCTGATTATCAGGCTAGTCCTTGGTGCACGTAACTAGAACATTTGAGCTTGCGGAACATCGGAAATCAACATAGCTCACACATAAGCAGTGTGCACCTGGAGCTAAGAGTGCATCTCGGGAGTCGGGGGGCAAACTGGGCGCTTCTTTAAAGTTTCCTGAACCACAGACTGCTCCTTTCTATCTCTCAGGTGTAGCAATCGTCTGAGTTTAGGTTAGGCTTGAAACCTTGAAGAAGACATAAACGCATACTTTTTGCCTGGTTTCCCCATTGTGAACAAGAAAGTCGTACGGCTTCCGAAACGTCAGTACGTCCCATTAAACTTTGACTTGGTCAGTGACCCTATGTTTTTATTATGCCTCCACCTGACTAGACCATGTTTCGTTGAACTCTTGACTACATCAACATACGCCATAAGTATGGGCAGCCAGTCACTACAAGCATTCGCCATTTCATTCGTACTTGGTCAAAACTGGCAGCTTTCCGAACGCATCTGCTATTCAACTTGGCCTGTAAGATTCACCGTGTGACATCGAGATCCCTACGTCTGCACAGACCCGTAAGATCGGTCTGTGGACACCAAGTGATCGACAAAGCGGAGCGCCTTCTCGTGCAAGCCCGCATTGAAGAGTGGAAACTTACTCTGAAACGCCTTGACAACGATGTGTTCTGTGAAAGGCGCCTCCTAAGAGTCTTCAGCTCCTGACGTTTTTCACGAGATCCAACTGGTTGCCAACCAAGAAGCCCGCTTGACAAAGGAAAAGCACGAGAGGGCCCAGGAATCGAAGCTCGACAAACTTACCTCCGAGAAAAGGGGCATACGGGCGACACCATTGTTTGAGGTAGGGAACCTTTCCTGTTACATTTTGACTCCGAGCGAAGCCCAGGTTCTAAGTGACGGACTGAACTTCAACCAAGGAAAGCCACCAGCTTCACAAAAAGTGATTTCTGCTGTTGAAAACGCTGTTGAACTTTTAGACGTTGGTCTCAGGGATGAAGTCCGTGCGAAGGCGATAGGGAGACTTTCACGTATACGCAAATCTGACCCTGTGTGCCCTCTATCCCCAGAAGAGCGGAAGTCACTAGAAAGGCTACGCAGTAACCACAGGATTGTGATACTACCAGCCGACAAAGGAAACGTCACTGTTATTCTTGATCGTGAGTCTTATAAAGCCAAAGTTGAAGATTTGCTTCAGGACCCGGAAACTTACAGCCGCCTACCCAAAGACCCCACTTCTAAATTTCAGAGGGACCTTCAAAAGCTACTGTCAACGATTTTTCAGTTCCTTCCACCGTCACAAAGAGGCCAATATTACAAGCTACTCTGCACAAACAGATCGGCTCCAGCTATCTACGGGCTGCCGAAAGTTCACAAGGAAGGGGTTCCGTTGCGTCCTATTGTGGATTATACAAGGTCTCGACTCCAATGTTTGTCTCGCTACCTGCACAAGATTTTATCGCCTCTAGTTGGCAAGACCGAGGAACACAGCAGACTTTAAAACAAAGTGAAGAATGTCGCACTTGAAAGCGGTGAAGTGATGGTTTCCTTCGATGTTTGTTCCCTTTTCAGATGCGTTCCGGTTGACCGGGCGGTGGAATCTTGCAAGCTTCGTTCGAACGAGGACCCGTCTCTTGAAGAGCGCACACCTTTCGATGTACCCGACCTATGCAAGCTGCTTTCCTTTTGCCTTGCCAACACATATTTCTCGTACGGTGGCAGTTATTATCGACAGACCTTCGGCACAGCCATGTGAGCGTCAATTTCCGTGACGGCGGCTAACCTCCCAATGGAAGCCATCGAGACGAAAGCCCTAGAAACATTCGAGCCACGCCCTAAATCATTCGTCCGGTACGTGGACGATTGTTTTTGCATCTTAAAGAAACAACACGTCCAGCGGTTCTTAAACTACCTCAATGGCATAGAAGCCTCAATCAAGTTCGCTGTAGAAGAAGAGGCGAATGGCTGCATCTCTTTTTCTGGACACTCGTGTGACGCGAAAACCCATGAGCCTGGAGTTCACCGTGTACACCGCACACAGGCCATTATTTGGACTTTTATTATGTCCACCCGATGGCACACAAGCGCTCTGTCGTCTGCTCTTTAGTCGAAAGAGCAATAAACACGCTCTAACGAGCAATCCCTGAGGGAAGAGCTAGGGACTGTCGAAAGGTATTTGACGAGAAATGGCTATCCAAGAAGCTTTGTGGCAAACACAAAAAAGAAACTACTGAAGCGACCGCCACCTTCTGACGTCTCCAATGCTTCTAAGCCAAAACGGGCCTCGACCCCTTACATCCCACAGATCACTGAAGCGCTTGGTCGGGTATTTTGAAAGTACGCGCGTGCAAGTTGCCCACGTTCCAACAAGCAAGCTTAGACACACGCTCGTCAATGTGAAAGACCCGCTTCTCCCTGCCAGATATCCTGGGGTTGTGTACAAGATTCCGTGTGAACATTGCGACCGCAATTATATCGGGGAATCCGGAAACTGGTGGAAACCGATCCAGCAGCACAAAAATGACGTGGCGAGAGGACGCAGTGCTGCTAACGCTCTCGCCAAAGACGTGCAAGAATCTGGACATGTCATCAATTGGGACGGGGCACATGTGCTTGCCAGAGAACGGATCACTTCTAGACGCTTGTATCTAGAGTCTTTGATGATACAGACCACTCACGGCACACTAAATCGGACGCAAGGAAATCTTCCATCTGATTATGCAAGATAATTACGACGCATTTTGAAGAAGACATAAAACGCATGCTTTTTGCCTGGTTTCCCCATTGTGAATAAGTCGTAGGGCTTCTGAAACGTCAGTACGTTTCATTAAACTTTACTTGGTCAGTGACCCTCTGTTTTTATATGCTTGAAACCTGCAGAATTATCACTGTTTTTGTTATTCAGCTACACTTCGCAGCATTTTTTTTCTCTACGGACAAAACTAAGCAGTTTGCGATCCTTTGACCGTATAGCGAAGACACGAGAGCTAATTTCATCCTAAAGCTGACTCTACTTAGCGCATGGCATCGAAGAGGTTGTTAGCCATTTTAAGTCCGGTGCCTGTTGCGGACTGTTCATTAAAAGTTGCGTGCATGAAGAGAAACCTGCTAGATGCCGCAGCTTTCGATGGAGCCAGGCGAGAGTCGCGGCTGCCGGCCGCGTAAAGCGATGCCACGCAACTTCTGAGAAAAACAAAGCGCCGGTGGCCTGCACTCGGGAAGAACAGAGGTTCAGCGGCGAGTGTGTTTGAGTTTGCACGGAGCAGCGATTGTGTGCGCTCGAAAATGCAATGCAGAGGCCGAAGGCCCCGCGTATTTCCGGCCAGGCGTGTGCGGCATGCCGATTCATAACAGGTTGCGAGCCATAAGTGATCCGTGCGCGGCCATAGCCGGGACGCTGCGGCGAACAGCGTCTTTTGTATTTTTTGTGTTACTTGAAAATGTAACAACCAAATATATCACTCTTATTGAACAACCTGTGCAATCGTCTTTTAAACTCCTATTGGAAGCCGCTTTCATCCGCGATCGGACCAACAAAGAAGAGCACTGAACACCAATGGAACATTACTGGCGGTTTAGAATTTTATCTGCTCGTGCACCGAAAGAAGCTTGTCACCTCTTAGTTCTTAGCTCTCACAACCTCCAGTCCGGTCCCGACTTGAACTGACAGTAGCAGAGACAAACACCCATTACTCTTATATACATGTGTTTAAGTTTTGTGACACGAGGGCGATGCTATGTTGCTATAACGCTCAGTCTTCGTCATACTTTGTCATAACGCATAGTAGATTGGGCGCACACAAAGAAAGGGTAAAGAAAACCATTGACTAGCAAAGTTAGTTATTCAAAACACGGTTCAAATATATCTAATACACAAAAGGTCTAAACAAATTTGGAGGACGCTGAAGTTTAATCTTGAAGAGTGGGACGCGACAGCGTGTTGAAGCGTTGCCAAGCGGTCCACGGAACGACATCACCCATCGGCGCGACGCCTTGCCAGAAGGAAAGGAAACGACGCCTGTCTCTCATATCTCGGTGGACACCCGAACCGCGCCGTAAGGGAAGGAAAATGAAATAAAAATCGATTTTAAGGAAACGACTATCTGTCATATCTCGGTGGACAGCCGAAGCGCGCCGTAAGGAAAGGAAAATTAAATGAAAACTGGTTTTAAGGAAAGAAAACGACGCCTGTCTCTCTCATATCTCGGTGTACACCCGAAAGGAATGGATGCCACAGTGCATGTCTCTACAGCACCCTTCTAAGACAACACCGTATTCACTAGACGCGCCTTTGTTCATTCCAAGCCATCGCGCGGCGGAGTGGTTAGCGTGCTCGCCTCGCACTCCGTAGACCCTGGTTCGATTCCCCAACTCGACCAATTTCATACTCGGTTTTATTTAATAATTAATGCTTCTGTGATTTTTAGCTCAAGGCCATCGCGCCGCCGACGCCGGCTTTTCTGCGACACGAGGCCCTTAACGCTGTCGCGTTAAAATCAAGTCGCAACATTCGAACCTAATGCGGCAAGGTATTGATTTGCCCAGATAGATAGGTAATGAAGGTAACGATGTAATTTTGAATGTGGAATGATTTGGTAATATTGTGGTTCATTGAATTTTCATCTTGCAAATCAGTAACAGTTCACAGAATTAGGTCTTCGCCGTAAAGGCCTATTGGCCCACGAGATCGCTTAAACCTCCCATATTCAAAATAACACCGTTACGTGCATTTTCCATCCATATACGCATGGGTGCGCTTGCATGGATATGAATGACCGGTTAAATTCTTTAATTAACCTCAGGGTTTGTGTTAAAGAAGAAACTTCGTTTCCCCACTCCCGTCTTTAGCTTCACGCATCATTTAGGTTTAGTTTACTTTTTTTCTTATCGCATATATTCGTACCGTTTCCTCGATAAATGTATTTCTTGTCAGCGCTTGCCTGTGTTCCTTTGCCGTGTATGTGTGGATGCTCTGCGCTGCGACACAGAGGCCTCAACATAAAAAGCGCAGGGGCCTAAACATAACCGAACGCAGGAGGCGCACTTACCCGTGGCTGAAGCGAAGGCAGGGTGTCCGTGTGGCGGGCACGCTACCGCCTCTATCGGCGTTTGCTGCTTATATAGAGTCGATTTAGACGCCTCGGACGAGCATCAGCTGACAACCGACTGAATGGCTGAAAGCCGGGTGACACCCCGGTGCCGGCGAATCTTCAATGCCTTCATCTTGGGCTGAGTCCAGGAATCCAAATGGCCAGCAGGAGGAGGAGGTTTGCGCTCCCTGCGTACAAGCGTTACCTTCCCATTCAATGCGCGTCGCGAAAAACACGGGCTGGGGCTGTCTTTACCTTGTAACAGTTTGAATATAACGCCTTAAGGGCGCTGCGTCGAGCGAGCACAGCCACGGTTTCGCGTCCACTTATGGGCCATTCTCGCTTTCGAGAGTGATTTCGGGTATATGATGACTACCATCGGAAGGAGATTAGGCTCTCGCACCGCTACTCATGGGTCACTTAAGGACGCACCCAAGGCTCTATTCGTCGTTACAAGCACTAAGAAGTGTGCTTTACGAAGTGAGGATATGTTAAGGCCTAAGTAAATGGCGAGCATTATGCACTTGCATTCAGAAGTAGGAGCAGCACAGCACTACAGAAGCGAATAAACAGAAAGATACTACCGCAATCCCTCACGGAACAAGAAGAGAGTGGCTTTAACTACAATGCAGACTTGCAGTAAAATATACATCAATGGATTTAGTGCCACTTCGAGTTTCACTTGCCTGCGTAACGGTGGCTGGGATCGCCTTGTTGACTGTACGATCTCGTCCGCTTCGAATGTTTATTATATCTGTGCGTGTATGATCACCTTCGCTGGTAAATGCGTTTTGAGCACCCGGTCATTTTCGCGCCACATACACATGCGGAAGCTTTACTTGATTAAACAACCTGACAAGAGTTCTCAGAGGGAAAGAAATGACCCTCTAATAGAGCCGGGCGAATTTCTTTTATATGAAGCGCAACCAGTAAATTATACTAACGATTGGGTAAATAACAAACCGCAAGCTTCAGGTGGCGCAGTCAGTGGTGCTTCCCTCCTTCGTGCACAAATTCGGGGTTTGTCAAAGATGCAAACCGAACCAGCGCCTTTGTGCTGTATCGCAGGTAAATTCTGGAAGGGAAGAATTTTGTTTGTTTAAGCCGAGAGTCTAAGCAGGCAAGCCAAAATACTGAACGAATGTTGTACAAAGCAGCCTAATAACTGGTGCAACGCTTACTCATTGCATACGCTACAAACAACGTAGAAGGGAGAAGCAACAGAACAACTTTCTCACTGATGAATTAAAACAGCGCAAGGAATGGGACGAAACACGAAGGAAGAAGACACAGACACGGGCGCTGTCTGTGACAGCGCCCGTGTCTGTGTCTTCTTCCTTCGTGTTTCGTCCCGTTCCTTGCGCTGTTTTAATTCATCACGCATTACCAACTAGCCCGGCATCTTGCACTTCTGAACTTTCTTACCGCTGGACAAAGTGCTACTGTTTACAGAAGTTCGAAAGGACGGGCGTTATCTCATGCAGCCAATATAAAACTACTAGGGGCCATACGAAACCGTTAAGCTACGAATAAAAAAAACAAACGTGCTTAATCGGTCTTTCCGCATCCTTTCCGGATTTGTATGCGTGTACATGTGAGGTTTACTGGAATGTAGTTTTGCTTCCTTTCATTCTAAGACGTAGTCGCATGATGGTTTGGTTTTTTGGGGTTTAACGTCCCAAAGCGACTTAGGCTATGAGAGACCCCGTAGTGAAGGGCTCCAGAAATTTCGGCCACCTGGGGTTCTTTAACGTGCACTGACATGGCACAGTACACGGGCCTCTAGAATTTCTCCTCCAAAGAAATTCTAGCCGCCGTGGCCGGGATCGAACCCGCGTCTTCTGGGTCAGCAGCCGAGCACCATAACTAATGAGCCACCGCGACGGCAAATAGTCGGCATGAAGCCATATCATTCGCATCATTTTTCTTCTTTACCCAGGAGTAACAACGAACACGCAAGAAGAAAGCGCTCCCAAAAGCCCATGACCCTATGACACTATTTTATAACTATGGTCAAAGGACAGGGGAGCACCAGACTAGCAGAAGTAAGGATATAAAAGGAAGCTCCTGGTAAATTTTAAAAGAATAAAGGGTAAAATAAACTTTCTGAAACGAAAATCTAATTTAGATAGTTCCCTGACGCAAAATATGGCGCACCTGACTGTTTTTGGATAAGAATGCACCGTGTTTGAGTTTCAGTACACTGTGCTAACTACATAACAACCTTATTTTACCATGTCTTCTGTGATTTTTACTCTCCCTTAGTGCTTCTTTATTCTCAGTTTAGGATGTGTTGATTGTGTTGTATTTTTGTTTGCTTTATTTTTGCTTGTGGTTTTGTTTTCTTACAGTGCATCATCTATATGAGAATCTATTTTTTCCCTAGTATCCTCTGTACAATAATACCCCAAAGGGTGCTGTAGGTGTCAGACTAAATAAATTGATATATAAATGTGAATGACATGTTTCATGAACGGAGTAAAACTTGAACTAGGGCGGAAGTCTGGCCATACCAAGTGTTTCAAATGGCATGTATGTCGCAGAGCAATTTTTGTAGCTGTATATGCAGTCCAAATGCTGTTATCAGAGTACTCATGCACTATTCGGGAGCCGCATCAATCATTCCTTATTAATACTCTTGAATCAGTACAGAATCGAGCTGCCCGGTTTGTCTACTCCAACTACAGATTTCACTAGTGTATCTAATCTAAAATTTCAATCTAACCTGCCTGTTCTCGTTAATGGATGTAAAATTTCTGGACTTCGCCTTTCCATAAATTGGATCATTCACAGTTATCGAACTCCGTCATTATGCCTTCTCCCCGCACTTCCAACGTGTTAGCCACACCAAAAGGCTTAGTTAGCGTCTGCCCATGCTACTGCGCATCTTTTCCCATTTCTTGTCCAGACTGCAGAAAATGAAATTATCTTCCCGCTGATGCCGTGCTCCTCTCCAACCCACAGCATTCTTAGATATTCATCGAAAATGTATTATGCTCCTTTAGGAAGTGATGTATTTTTTTGCTTTTGATGTATCAACGCTATCCCTCATGTAGCGCCGGCGCAGGAGACCAACATTTTAGTTTTTCCTTAGATAATCAAACTAATTGTGAGATAGGCCGACAAATGGTTTAGCGATGCACGAGTCACTTCAACTACCTATGACTTCTGCTTCGGCGATTTTGTCAGTAAGTTTGAAAGCATCCTCTGTGGTGGCACTGCATGCTTCACAAGCCGCGTTTACATGAATGCGAAAGGCGTCGACTCCAGTCCACTTTTTCGGTGAAAGCATTTCCTACAATGGACATCAAGAAAACCCCCTTTCTTTTCTTTGAAATTGCAACGTATCATTGTAGTGTCCGTCCGTTCGCGCAAGTCCGCAGGAAAGGGGTGTTATCATTTTTGTTCGTGACGCGAGAAGCGACCGGACTAATCTCGATTGATCACAGCCATGAAGAGCTCCATCTACGTGTTTCCAGATAACTCTAGATGATCTCAACCGGTTATCTCGAAGTTTCCTTGCCGGCTTTAAATTGAACGATGCCGCGAGCAGCAGGCATTCGTAGTTCGACGACTGACGAGCACGTTTGTTCCTTACGCCGCCGCCAAGTGATTCAGTTCTTTTGCGGGCGCAAGTCAGCCCAAATAAAAAGCTTCGTTTCCAAGTCTGGTTGGTGTCTTCCTGACCGCTGGACTGCCGTCACTACAACGTGATCTCTGGTGGAGGTGCGGGGTAGCCTCCCATGTTCCGGACAGCCCCTACAAGTCGTGACGCCAGCCCTCTGAATCATTTGCCGCAGGACCTCAGTCCAGTCCACCGTGCAAGCCGACGTCTGCTAGGAGACGCACCCGAGTTCGGGATTCTGCCGGACCCTACCCGGAAGCGAAAGCCAGTAGCAACGCCCACCATGAGCTTGCCCCAGACGACAACTCCAATCATTCTTCATCAGCCCCGGGTGCCACCAACCTTCGACGCTTCGCCTAGCGCCGACCCCGAAGAATGGCTGGAACAGTTCGACCGTGTGGCTGTCTTTAACAACTGGGACGATGCTACGAAACTTGGGTACGTCTTCTTCGCCTTGGAGGGACCAGAATAATCTGGTTTGAAAATGAGGAAGCTAGCCTCACGAACTGGGAAACCTTCAAGGAGCAGCTTCTGAAGATCTTCACGAACGTCGTGCGAAAGGAGAGAGCCCAGCAGCTGCTACAGTCTCGCATACAACATCCAAACGAGGCCGTTGCAATGTACACTGAGGAGATGAAGCGTCTCTTCCGGCGTGTCGACGCAGACATGAAAGAAGAAGAAAAAGTAAAGCTTCTTATGCGAGGATTAAAAGAGCAACTCTTTGCGGGCCTTGTACGGAACCCACCCAAAACCGTCGCGGAATTCGTCGAAGAGGCATCCACCATGGAAAAACTCGTGATGCCAGAGCCCGCCAGTATGACCGCCAGCAGCGCTTTTTGTCAGCAAGCTGCATGGACACCGCTAACAACGATAACCTGCGGGAGGTTATACGTGAAAATGTGCGAGAAGAGCTCCGACGATTGCTGCCAACGGGAACGCGTCCGCAGCTTTCATCGCTCACAGACGTCATCCGGGATGAGGTTCAACAGTCCTTGGGTGTGACGCCGACAGCCACGCAGCCTCTGCAGCCTCTGCAGCCCACAGCCATGAATTACGCCGCAGCTGTGCGCCGTCCTGCACCTCGACGACGGGACACAAGCCCCTATCGCCCTCAGCCAGCTGCAACCCGCCCATCCTACGAGCGTCGCACACAGCCGAGGAAATGTGACGAGTGGAGAACTCCCGACCAGCGCCGCCCACTATGCTTCCACTGTGGCGAAGCCGGCCACGTCCTCCGGCACTGCCTATACAGAAGACTGGGCATCCGAGGGCTCTCTTACGACGCTCCACGACCCCGACCCGGCCAGCGACCAGCCGAAATCGAAGAGTTTTTGCGTCGGGAAGAATGCTCATCGCCAAGCCCCCTATCACATTCCCCGTCGCCATCTTCACCGCCCTTTGTATTTCCTAGCCGAGGTTACACTATGCGTGGACGCTCACCCAGCCCCCGAAGGTTAAACTGAATAAAGCAGCCTCTGGAGGTGAGGTTGCTTCTGAGCGCAAGATCAAAGATGCTCCATCGACGAAAACGCAAGACCATGCGTCAACTACGACGACAACACCGACGACGACGATGACGACGCGGCCAGACTTGAACCTTATACCACCGCCCAGAGAAGTAACGCCGGAGTACGCCCACCGCAGTCTCACTGCCCGACAAAGCCGAGATCGTACACCGAAGACAACGTGCAATAAGAAAACACGAACAAGTGACCTTCAAGTTATGGTCGACGGTCGCACGGTTACTGCCTTGGTGGACACCGGAGCTGACTACTCCGTCTTGAGTGGGCCACTCGCTGTCCGACTCAGGAAAGTAACAACTTGGGATGGCCCGCTGATCCGCACCGCAGGTGGTAACCTGATTACGCCATCAGGACGCTGCACCGCGAGAGTTACTGTAAATGGGAGAACCTATGCTACAACCTTCCTGGTCCTACAGCAATGCTTGCGAGACGTGATTTTAGGAATGGACTTCCTGAATGAACATCGGGCGATCATCGACCTTCGATCTAAGTCGATCAAGCTTTCCACGGAGAACGCCATACCTGCTGCGACGAGCGCAAGTCATCACGTTGCCTTAAACGTCCTCGACGAAGCATTGAGCGTGCCGCCCCGATCAAGTGTCGTCGCCTGCATAGGTACTGGAGACATCGAAACTGCCGAAGGCGTCATCGAGGGGAACACCCAGCTACTCCTGGATCGAGTACTGGCCGTCGCAAGGGGAGTCGCCCAAATCCGAAATGGTGGCCAAGCCCAGGTGTTGCTAACCAAATTCACCGAAGAATACCGGCATCGAAACAAAGGTACGACGATCGCTTTCCTCGAGGAGCTGGCACACATGAGAGACATATTTGTCCTACCCGACCAACCCGTAGAACCATCTGACCAACGCCATCAACCAACGTTTGATATCAACCCAGCATTACCACGGGGCAGACAAGACCAAATACGCAGTCTTCTTTAAAAGTACAGCGATTGCTTCTCATCAGCATCGAATGTGCGACGAACCCGGCTTGCCAAGCACCGCATTGTCACAGACGAACACGCCCGACCACTGCGCCACAGCCCCTACCGCATATCGCCGCTAGAACGCCAAGGTATCCGCAAGCAAGTTGAGGAAATGCTTCGTGACGACGTCATCCAGCCATCGATGAGCCCCTGGGCAGCACCAGTCGTCCAAGTGAAAAAGAAAGACGGTACACTTCGCTTTTGCGTCGATTATCACCGCCTGAACAGCATTACGAAGAAGGATGTCTACCCCCTCCCCCGCATCGACGATACATTGGACCGGCTGTGCAACGCTAAGTACTTCTCATCGATGGTCTTGAAGAGCGGATACTGGCAAATTGAAGTCGACGAAAGAGATCGCGAAAAGACTGCTTTCATCACACCAGACGGACTTTTCCAGTTCAAGGTGATGCCATTCGGCCTCTGCTCTGCCCCAGCGACGTTCCAGCGAGTAATGGATACGCTGCTCGCAGGCTTGAAGTGGTAAATTTGTCTAGTCTATTTAGATGACGTTGTTGTCTTCTCCACAAGCTTTGAAGACCACCTCAGAAGGCTTCGGATAGTGCTGGAAACAATCAAGTCTTCAGGCCTAACACTGAAACCAGAGAAGTGCCACTTCGCCTACGAGGAGCTGCTGTTCCTTGGTCACGTCGTAAGCAAAGATGGAGTTCGCCTAGACCCTCAGAAGACGGCTGCGATCGCAGAGTTTCCACAGCCTAATGACAAGAAAGCTATACGCAGATTTCTTGGATTGTGCGCTTATTACCAGCGATTCGTCAAGAACTCTTCGTGCATCGCTGAGCCTTTGACCCAACTTACCAAGGCGAACGTGCCTTTTAAATGGGAAATGCCCCTAGAGCTAAAGCGCCCCTTACAGTCCCCTCCTGTGCTCGGGCACTTTGATGAAAACGCCGAAACCGAAATTCATACCGATGCAAGCAGTGTGGGCTTAGGAGCGGTGCTCGTTCAGAAAAATGGTGGAGAGGAAAAAGTTATCGCGTACGCTAGCCATTCACTGTCGAAAGCCGAAGCCAACTATTTGACGACCGAGAAAGAATGTCTCTCCATTATTTGGGCCACGTCGAAATTTCGCCCCTACCTGTACGGACGACCATTCTAGGTTGTGAGCGATCACCATGCTCTGTGCTGGCTAGCCAATTTGAAAGATCACCCCGGCCGCCTTGCTCGTTGGGGCCTGCGTCTTCAAGAATTCGACATAACTGTAGTCTACAAATCTGTAGTCTATAAATCTTACACCTTGACCCATATATTTTTTCCGCAAATTAATGGTATGATATCGACCGTTTACATAGAGATCTCTGCTCTGTCCACCACAGGCAGCGCCACTTTTACGGCCGCCATTCCTGGCCTTCGGAGCCGTCGTTGACAGCATCGGTGCGCAGTGTGAACCGCTGCTGCGCAAATTGTATACGAATGCCAAGCGACTCTTATTAAACACCTCGGCTGCGCCACGAATGCCCTGCGCATTGTTTAATTAATATGTAGAGCTTATGTGCTGCTAGTCCAGTGGCGGCAGAAATACGCGCTTGTTACAGACGGGGCACTTTCTGGTGCAACCCGCCATTTTTCGAAGAGCTACCTTGCGAGTTAACACTGCGTTCTGGGACAACGGAACGCTAATGTGTCGTTCTACGGGAAAAAGTAAATAAACATATTCTGAGCATATTTGGACCGGGGGAAAAGGCAAGGACTGACCAAGAAACCCGTTAAGAAACGAAGCGCTGACTACAAAATGAATTGTTATTAAGAACTACATGTTTGGAAAGCCTTCAAACCCAGTGGCGCAGGCGCACAAGACAAAAACGCACACAGGAAAAGCACAAACAAAGGACACGCGGGAAATAACGTCATGAAGTCGCAGTAGTTCTGGCAAGATAATTAAGCAGACAAGGGAAGGGGATCAATGAATCAATGGATCAATGGATCAATGGAATCAATGGATCAATGATCAGTGAAGAATATGCAAGGACAGCTTTTCGAGCACGTGATGTAATGCTCTTTTATTAAGGCGAAAGCATTTAATGGCTCATTATCCCGTCCGTCCGTCCGGCGTTACATCCAGCGCCTGGGGTGACTCATCGACAAGCGCAGGTGCCAAAAGGTGACGTCATCTTCATCGACAGGTAGAGCTGTCGGCGCGGCGGCGTCGAGCGCTGCTCCGTCGTCAGCCGGTGTGCGGCAGCTAGTGGAGGAGGATGGCTCCCAAGGAGTGCGGCCGTAACAAACATACGCAGTCATTGGCACCCGAAGTAGCGCGAGAGAGGCTTTCGCCTAGCGAACTTTAGGCTGTCAAAGTGCCCCCATAGTTTTTTGCACAGGGCCGATGGAAAAAAATGCGAACAAAGCAGAGCCTAGGCGGTTCGTTTTTCGTATTTCCTTTCATCACCCTTTTACTTCGGTGGTAGCAGAAATACGCTAGATTCTTCCGTAATGCGTTCTAGGACGCCTCAAAGGTCTCTTTCTTACCACCCAGGTAAAAGCGCCATGAAAAGAAATTCGAACCGTGGAGAGCGCACGCGTCGCGTTGTTTGCGTTTCTTTCCATCGCGATAGTACACACAGCGTAATTGCTGACTGAGCCACACACGTTTTTCTTCCAAATGCGCAAATTTTCTGCCGTGTAATAAACAGAGTTTTATAGATAGATTTTTGTTCCTCGTGGTCGCACTGTCAAATATGTCGGACACCGTTTTTAAAGGCTCATGGTTAATTTAGACCGCTTGAGCGTGATTACCGTCTGCCTAAATGTCACCAACATATGCTATCGCACTTTAGCCTTGTAAAGGTGACCTGCGTAGATTGGAAACAAAATCCATAAACTCATGTCAGCATACTGCTAGGTCCTGTGTTTTCTTTCTTTTTATTCTACAAACTATCGCTTGTAAAATACACCAGCCCCGAAGACTTTATACGTGTCTTTGGTGACTCAGGTTGTGTTGAATGCGAACAAGTCACTTCCTTCTTAATTAAAATGTAAAACCAATTAACCCTGTCATGTCCTTAAATGTCATGCTATTGTTGTGAACGCAATCTTTGCGGAGGCTTTAACAAATTTCAAAGCCTGTCAACAACTATTTAAAAAATACAAAGAATAAAAGGGAAAGAAGAGTGAGGGCAACGACGGGCAGGTGGCGCAAGAAAAACCTTCCGAGCAAAAGGTATTATCAAACCATCAATTTTCGACCTGGAAAAACAGAACGTCGCGTGAAATGAAAAAAATATGCAGATAATTTACTGCGTTTAAAGTGACAGCGCAAGGAAAACAACCGTTGAGCGCGCATTTCTTACCTCAAAATTACCTGCACGCCCCCCCCCCCCCCCCTGCTGGAAGTTCGGATATTGTTTATGCGCTGTCAGAAAACAACTACACAGCTGGGTTGTGATAAGTGACAGTAACTTTTCTCATTTTGCTTGTTAAATTTTATTCTTTGTCCATTAATAAAATCCAATGTATGTTCTCCAAGCCCAGAACAAATTCGCTGTTCCTAATTTTTTATTCATGTGCCCAGTTTAGACAACAAAGAGTGCCTTTTTGGTACTAATCTACCACCTCCACCATCCCTGGCCATTGAGTGCACCCCCCCCCCCCCCCCTGCATATAGTTCTGCGGGCGCACATGGCTGTAAGACAGCTATAACAGACATAATACAAAGCCAGAGCAAATGGTTATGCTCCGGCTGCTGCACAAGCAAATGCGAAGCGTTGATCGTCGCTGCTGCTGGCGAAATGCAGAACGGCTCCGTCCCCATTTTCTTAGCAACGCGCTGCATGCTGAGTCGGTGTGGCCGCCGAGCAGATTGTAAATTATTATAAACGGAGTTCCCCACTTTAAATGTCACGTATCCTCCAGAACTGGTCTTCCGTGGGAGATACATGGAAGCTGCTTCCCAAATGACGCAAAAATTGTCTGTCATCCGATGTTGTAACCAATATACCAGCCAAGAATAATGAAGACATCAAAACGAATTTAGCTGTACCTCCAATTTTAGTACACATAACTTCTAGTAGCTGTTATTGAGGCACTTTTGCACGTTACCACAATTAATTCGTGGAACTGTCGCGCCTACTAAAGGATGAAAGGGTTTTTTGTGCCTGATATGGAACATGCCCACCAGGGCATTAAACTCTTCGTTAACCAACCACTTGTCTGATCAAAACAGTAGAGCGCACCTTCCACCCGCAGTCCACTCCAGGTAGAGTAAGCTCACTTGAATCAGTTAAAATTGGTCCCGCTAGATTATTTATTCTGCCTATTCATTCGGCCAAAAATAGTGTGATCTGTAGAACGAGAATCTGGTTATAACGCGTGCCCAAAAATAACTTCATTGATTTGTTTTTTGTTTTTAATGTGAGACACCGTACGCTAATGGCGCTGTTGCACGTTGGTAATGCGGCCAGGAGGACACAAATTGGGCAATAATCGTCCCCGAAGTAAACTAAAATTAATTAACTTTCTATTGGCTGAAGTTAGTGTTAGGGGTGTGCGAATATTCGATAATTTCGAATATCGATCGAATAGCACGGTATTCGATATTCGCTTCGAAATGAATTCTCGGTATTCGAAATTTCGAAGTATTCGTCTCGCGCGAATAGTGTTACTGGGACGCTTGCCCGCTTGCTTTATGCGGTTTCGGTTCCGAGTACTGTCGCATAGCTGGCTTTTTTGTTATCGCGTTTTCAACGCTCGGGGGTCAGTCAGTACTCAAATCACGATGAGGCCGGGGTGCGAACCCAGCGACAAACGAAAGAAAGGTGAGGGCGACGCGCTCTTGCGAAAGATCCCGAGTTCTAGCCGCCTTCGAACCTCCGCACTAAGGCTGCCATAAGCCGCGTCGCTGCCACCGTGTCGAGGCAGACGCAACGAAGGAAGAACATGGCCGACAGTCGTCTAAGCTTCAAAACAAGAAACCTCACTTTATTGTCAGCGAACCCTTTATATACTCTGGCTGGCGGTGACGTTATCGATGAGCTCGGACGCCGCAGGTATTCGAACGCGGGCATCGCCTGGCAGCGTTCATCCCCCCCCCCTTTTTTTTCCAATAGAGCTGCGGAAAAGATTGTCTGATAGGACAGATGCGAAGGTAAACACGCAGCGCTACCGCGCTATCGCTCACCCAATCAGGTGACGAATCATGCGTACCGAACATGGGCGAATGTTCTCGGCAGCATTGAAGCAAGCCATCATATTACCGGCGGAGGCGAGAAAAATTCAGCGGCAGCGCGGGGACTCGATGTCGCTGAAGTGTATACTTACTTCAATGGGAAGGGCGCATTTAGCGTGTGATAACGCCAAGCTTTTTGTGCACCCGTGGAGGATTACTGCCGTTAACGCTCGGCCTCGGGGAAGCTGCGGACGTGACTGCCGAACTTGAGTAGAACGAAATGATCGCGTCCATCTATGACTGGCGTCTTTTCTTGCTATTCTGACTGCTTGCGCATTGGTGGGAACGGAACGCCGTCGTAATCAGGGCCTTGAGCCGTCTTGGGTGGTGTGCCGCACTCCGTCACCGCAACTCGGGCACTCCGGTACGTTGGAGGCTCAGAGCATTCTCGGAAACGCGATGCTAAGTGCTGCTCGGAGGTACTACCGGGGACAATTCTGTCAGGAGGCGCGAGCAGTGCGAATGATGTTTCGCTTGCGGCGCTAGATTTTATGCGAAGCATATTACTAGAGCTACACTACAGCCCGTCCAGCGCGGCGGTGGAGCTGCCATTGACCTTTAGCGTGAACACGTGACACAACGTGACAACATGACGTCACAGCAGAGGAGAGATGGGCTGCCGGCTCGCGCGGTCGGCCGCGGCGGTGGAGGCTCCACATCAGAGGCGCGGCGGCTGACCACGTGACAACATGACGTCACAGAAGAGGAGAGATGGGCTGTCCGCTCGCGCGGTCGGCCGCGGCGGTGGAGGCTCCACATCAGAGGCGCTGCAGCTGACCACGTGACGCTACAGCAGCGGTATAAAGCTGAGCTTGCCTCGCTCTCCGGGCACTTACGAGGCGGCCAGGTGTTGGGATGCCGCCTAGAAGCAGGGCTGATTTGAACGAGAAGCGAAAGCTTCAGCGTGCCACAGAGACCGATGAAGAGCGGGATGAACGTCTGGCTATGCGGCGTGCTCAATATGCGGCTCGGCGACAACGTTCTACAACAACTGAAGAACAAAGCGAGGAACTTTACCAAGCCTACACTGCAAACGGAAAAACACCCAGAAAGGACTAAATGGCCCATCGCGTAGCGCACTCCCGAAAAGTAGTTTCAGTTACACCTCAAAAAAGAGGTATTTGCGATACTCCTACGTACGGAGAAGTATTTTTGGTGTTCACTGAGGAGTAAAATTTTTCCTCCTCTTAGGAGGGGGGTTCTTTTGGGAGTAAATGTTGTGATCATTTACTCCTTTCAGTACCTGCTTTACTCTTACGTAAGGAGAGGTATCTTTGCTGTTCAGAGGAGTACAAATTTTACTCCTCTTACAAGAGGGGTTCTTTTTGGAGTAAATGTTTTGATCATCAAGGAGTATTAATGCTCCTTTTAGTACCTGCTTTACTCTCACATGCAGAGAGGTATCTGTGGTGTTCAGAGGAGTAGAAATTTTAATCCTCTTAGGACAGGTGTTCTTTTGGAGTAAATGTTCAGATCATAAAGGAGTATTAATCCTCCTTTTAGTACCAGCTGTACTCTCACATATGGAGAGGTATGTTTGGTGTTCAGAGGAGTACATTTTTACTTCTCTCAGGACAGGGGTTAAAATGGCACCAAATAGCAGTAATAAATGCTCCTTTTAGAGAGCTTTTCAGGAGTGTTTCCGCTCCTTTGAAGGAGTTTCTGCAAGGTTTTTTTGGAGTAAATTTCCTGTTATAAAGTTGCATTCATGATGCAGCATGAGTATATTTCACTCCTTGAGGGGGCACAGAACTCGAGTGAATGCTTAAATCAAATTGCAGGCACTGAGCTGAAATAATCTTTAATTACTTACAGAACTGTTTACAATACTATTTACAATGCTATTTACAACACTATTTACAATGCTATTTACAATGCTATTTACAACACTATTTACAATGCTATTTACAACGCTATTTACAACGCTATTTACAATACTATTTACAATACTATTTACAATGCTATTCACAACACTATTCACAACACTATTTGCAACATTATTTACAACATTAGGATTTGCAGCAAACTCTTTATACATTTATGGAGAGCCACCTCCATGACCCTTATACAAGTTTATTAGGTCCAGCGACTTGATGCGCGGCTTTGTGTGCTTTAAGTCCAGGAAGGAATGCTCCATAAAGGTTAACATTCTATGCGCCTTTCGGGGGTACTCTATGTGGAATACCCAAAAAGATGCGAAGAGAGATGCCATCCCTGCATGCAGGGATGACACCTCAAAAAGGTGTTACTTATCAACATAGAGGCTTATTCTTCCGTCAGTCTTGACGAGGCATGGAGTCAAAGGAGGCTCCTTCTGTAATGAAGATTGAAGAAAAACCAGACATAATCAATTACACACCTTTAGGCTTGAATCAATGTTCACAGCAAGAAATTAGGCTATTTCATTCAGATAGACGTAGTTAAAAGTTTTGCTTGTAGCATTAGCTGCAAGCAAATAATTATGCTGCGCTAAAGGCCTCAGGGTGAAAGCTGCTTATGGAAACCAAGCAGCAAGTACATATGAAGAGCGACATTCTTGAGAGGTGCACTAATGAGGACAAAAGAACGCAGGTAGATAGCATGATTTGGTGATTGCACTAGGGCTGGAATAGTCATGTTTAGTCAAGTTGTCAAACCTGTCATGCAAGAGCCGGGAGAACAGCTTACTTAGCTTAGCTTCCATTCTTGGCACTTATTCCAGAAATGCAGCAAAACTAGCACTGAACCTGGTGACATATTTAAATCCACTGCTACTAAATTTAACGCCAGAAACATGCAACAACTGCTCCCGCACAGAAAGTGTCATGGCCACATAGTCTTGACAGTGCAAGGCACTGCGCACTACTAATCACCATAACGGTAGGCTGGCTAGTCAGTCTTAGTTTGCAGAGCACACACAAAGGGCGGAGACGACTGCTGGTTGCTTTTGTAGAGCCACGGCCAGTACGGTGTTTGCAGTGGACGCAGAACAGGGGGCACGTTGGCGGTGAACTCGCTGCTGCCACTACACTATCACTGTTACATCGCATTGTGTTGCCATATATCTTTATTATTAGCATGAAACTAAACCAATAGATCAGACACTTACTTCAGTTAAGACTGCCTCAATTGGTTCCTTCAGCCTTGTCATGGTGACAGTGAGCAGCCCTAGCAGGTCATTTTCTGCAGAAACAGTCATGTAGAACTTGTCAGACGTCAGGTTGAAATTTCCAGCCAACAAAGTGCAAATGCAACATGCATCATTTTCGCGAAATAAATGCCTGGCAGAAGATCTCACACTGCGACAAATTCAAGACCAAGGTACAGACTGACTGTAAACTAATAAGGTGAGAACAGGGCACACAGAAAAGCTAAATGTCATTTGTTAATTATGGCTCAGGTGTCCATGATCAAAAATATATCAGCTGTACTAGCTAAATACAGCCAAATTAACAATATACCGAGGCACAATAGGTGGAGACAACCACAACCATGTTGTTTTGCACTCTATGTTGAAGGAACCTTTGTATGATGTCCAATTGAATAAATTATTAAATGAGAAAACTTTTCAGCTATTGTGTTTTGGATGAAAATTGCAGGGCCAAATCAGAGCACGTTCCAAAAAGCTTCTAATTCATAGGCTCATTTTAATGTATGCTATATTTTTTTCCGCATGGAAAAGGAATTCACGAAATGAGAAAATAATCGCACATGGCTGTTCGCCATTACAGCAGTGCTCTGAAACGTGGAGTTCTGGTATGTAGCCGCGCTGGATGGTGTCGTTACTGTGATAAGGAAAGCACTGAAATGGGCGTGCGCGGCAAAATCAAAAGTAGCATCTGCCCTGGTCGCGCCCCCTGGCTGAGCCACTGCCCCGAGGTCCATGTCGGTGTGAATGCGCGCGCGCGTTCAGTGCAGGAAACAGTAGGCGCGCTGGCTCGCGGTATCGGTATGCCGGTAGAAACGCTTTTAGTCATAGGTCGATTCGAAGAGTCACCAATTTCAGAAACGAAGCCATGCGTCGGAATGCAGAGACGACAGTTGCGAGATAACTGACGCAGAACGCCGTCCGGCGAGTAGGGCGCAGAAACAGTGCGCCCGCTGTTTTCCGCGCAAGACGGCCAGGTCGCAGGTATTAGTTTGAATATTCCGCGAGCGCCCACTTTCATTCACGACACCATCGAGCGCGGCTCCGTCCACAAATTACACGCTTGATACCACTGCTATATCGGTGCCGTCGGGGTGAGTGAGCGCACTATACTGCATCCCGCATGATCGATAAAGTTAATATGCATGGCCGCATGGTCATAAGCATGGAGGAAGGAAAGAACTTTGAAAGTACAGGAGAACATTGAAGGAGTACAGACACCTAACTTTTCGGTGCGTGTTTTTTTTTTCTCTCCAGTGATGCGCAGTGCATTAGTATACATGGATTACCATGTGGTATTTGCCTACGATCGATAAATAATTTATAATCGAATTTATCTCTCTCTCATGCTGTTTCGGTTTCGACAGCCGAATGCCGTCTGTAGCGTCGAAGTGTTTGGGTCACGCAACGCTTAAAAAAAACTGCGATATAATCGCTGCTTTGTTAAAGAACCCGCACTAGCCTATATCCAGCCTGATCCAACAGCTAGAATGACAACGAATCAAGCAGCAGCGATTACATCGCAATTTTTGCATGCCTCTCGTTACCTAAACGCAACTTTGACGTCACAAAGTGGTTGTAAACGAAACTGAAACAGCACGAGAGAATAATTTGATTATATATAATTAAGCATAGAAGAAAATATGCCACCAGAATTAGATGTCTGTGCTCTTTTAAGTAGCGCAACGCGTAAAGCAACACCTAGAGAGGGCACATCGCTACCAGTGAAGAGCAACGCGACAGGTCCTGCTTCAGGATAGTTGAGGCACCAGCGTCCCCCGCCCCCCCTTTTTTTAAAACTTTTTTTTAACTAAAAATCCCAGCTATGACATGCAAACTATAAAAAAATGAAAATTTGTTTCGACGAAAGGTGACTGCATATTACAGAGCACAGTAGGTCGTGTTACAGAGGGGCACCATATCATCAGCAGCAGCAGCCGCGTTCGCCGCGTTCACATGGGCAGCGCGGGCGGCGCGGGTGCGCGAGATAGTGCGGGTGTTTACATGGAGGCTATGTTCTTTCCTTCCTTTATGATGCAGACCGTAGAGGAGGACTATTGTGTGTGGAGTGGTGTGCGAAAGCAGCAAGCGTTGCTGGTCTTGAAAGCGTGAACCGGACTGTACCGCCGGCAGCACGCTCAACACGAACGCTCGAGCGCGTGTCTTCTACTGACATTAGCGCCTCCAGGCCACGGCCACTTGATCTGAGACTATGTTAGGGTGGAAACAGGGCACCAGCTGTCGGTACCATAGAGTTTCTTACTATTACCTAGAGGGAAAGCTGGCGGCGCTGCACTTCAGCCACCATGGACGCCCAAAGCATCATGGGGCGGTGAGCTACTTGTTGCGGCACAGTCGTAATTTTTCGGGAACACGGAGTGGCACTACTGAGAAGTTTCATTCCGAAAACGCTGTTCGTGTGTGCGCAGACGACTTTCGCGCGAACGCAGTGTGCAAAAGCCATAGTAGTGAAAATGCGACGATACACGACGCAAATAAAAGGTTTCACTTTTCCGAAATGTCATTAAAAAACCTCCTATAGTATTTAAGCAACAACATCTTTTTTGAAAACATATTTACTTTTAAAAGTGCGCCTGTTAATTACGAAATATTAGTTTTTATAGTGTTCATTACTAGGCCAATAGGAGAGCGAGTCGTCTCTTATTTTGGGCAAACTTTGCACTTAAGTGCTTTTCTGCTCGTTTGTAGCAATCATTAGACAAGATATTGATTGTTAGGACGTTTGTAGTTTCCAAACAACTTTATTTTTCTATTATTTTTTGGCCAAAAGTTGCAGTTCCGCAACAAGTAGCTCACCGCCCCATGATGCTTTGAGCGTCCATGGTGGCTGAAGTGGTCTCGAGGGGTCGCCATGCAAACTCCCATAGACGGGCTGCCAGCTTTCCCTCTAGGTAATAGTAAGAAACTCTATGGTCGGTACTGTATCTGTCCTCGCTTCGGCGAGAGCGGCTTCGGCCGCTTATCTCTTTTTTGAGCAGCGTCCGCTCCAGCGGACGCAGTTGTTGCTGCGACGCCGCGCCTTATCTTTTCTCTTTATCTTTCCTCTGATCTTTTAACTCTCCTCTATCTGCACTTGGCAGCGGTGCTGGCTTGGCTCGAGCCAGTAGGCAGGCCCGTGCAATTTCCTTTTCATCCTTCTCTCAGTCACAACAACAACAACAGCACCAGCTGCCGCAAACACACCGTGTAGCGTGGTCCGAAACAGAGCGCCCAGCGCTCAGCAGCTGTAATGTCAGTGCAGGGCGCGCACTCGAGCGTTCGTGTTAAGCGTGCTGTCGGCTGTACTTTTAGTGATGCCAGTGTAGATAACAGCAAATTTATGCGGCGGTAAGCTTGTTTTGTACGTGTCAATAGATAGCGCAAACTCCCACTGCAGCGTGGCAAAGCGACGGTGCCAGCGGCAGACGAATGAGGATGTGAAGCGCGCTCCCTTACTCTTCAGGTTAGTAAGAATTTTTTTTTTTATGAAGAGATAACTGAGTAAACGGAAGTGCTGGCTCACGACGAATGTCGTGTCTAGTGTCCTGACCTCAGTGTCCCTTTAACGTCCCAATGCGACTAGGGCTATGAGAGACGCCGTAGTGAAGGGCTCCATAAATTTCGACCACCTGGGTTTGTTTAACGTGCACTGACATCGCACTGTACACAGGTCTCGAGAATTTCGGTCTGTTGTCTTGAAGATTACTACTAGTGTAAAGCGCGATATGTGCAGACGAAAAACACAAGACATCCTACTACTGAAGCTAGAGTAATGAACGGGTACTGGAAAACGACTCGTTCTGTCTGCAGGAAACAAGATTGCATCTAATAATCACTGAATCAATGATAGAGGTAACTGCAGCTTCTTGCAATGCCTATTAAGTATACAATTGTGTAGTTTGACCGTGCCATACTGCGACAATTGGCACTTTGCACGCCGTCTTAAATAGCGCCTATAGTCGCATACAGCTCACGAATGCAGCGGCAGATACTCTTCAAAGGCGGTAGTTGGATTCCCTCTTGATCTCGTAGAGGGAAATTTAGTTAATGATGATTGTTGTAGGATTCTTGACGTCTTGCAGATTCGTTTTGCTCAATCACATTGCAAGAGGACACTTCTAGAGAGGTTAAACTTTTATAACAATTAAAAGTACAAAGGAGGATACAAGCAAGGAGAAAACATATTTACACTTGACTGGCTCGCAGTTCTAGGTGACGAAACCAGCCCTCGGTCCTGCCGAAGCAGCGGGTTTTAAATCCCATGTCCCCGCCCTCGGTGGGAGAATAACCAATCAAGTACTATACAAACATCCACCCAATAACTTATTGGGGAAAGGAAAATACCACCAATCAGCAATTGGGGAAAAAATAACACAACCAATGAATGATTGGGGAAAGAAGGTAACTCATCGCGACACTGTACACATATGCACACTTTCCACCATCACGATTTCGGATAATTATGCTTTCCCGCTGCGAGCTTCGCGAACACTCGCTTTCCCAACGTCCGGTTGCCGCCAAGTTCGAGGAACGCCATTTCAACTCATCTGTTTCTCGTCGTCGCTCCTCATGCCTGCAGCTAGCGTGACAATATGTCAAAGCATGCCGCTGCAGACATGGTACAAAGAGCCACGCACTGTGGCGCGGGTCAGCCTCGCCGTACACACGTGCACACAGGATGCCGCCTAACGACTGAGTCCATGAGGGGAGTTTGACGTCTCCTGTAATCCCCCGCCATTCGGCGCCTCCGTTCTCCCGCTGAGTTCACTGACCCCTTTCTGTGCGGAGGGCCCAAGAAAAGGGACTTAATGGGCATTCCCATAAAGCGACCGGATGCAGCAAACAAAACACGGCACCGCGAACTTCACTCCTCCCAACCAAGAATGTCACACAGACACTTGTTGTCAGTGGGACATTAAAGTTCAGCCACGGTGTCCAACAACAAAAGTACATACGCACGCACACACACGTACGTCGGCTGTCCGGTCAGTCCAGCAACACGCACACATGCGCCGGCTGTCCGGTCAGTACACCAGCACGCACACATGCGTGCACACAGCGGATATTTCAACCCGCACACACAAGGCTGGAGACCAATCTGCACATTCCAGAATTCACCATGTCAGATCGGTGCCCCAAACTGGCAGAAATAAATTCTAGCCACCTACATCTCGAAACAACACTTGTTTCTTTTGAGCCTTGCCCACAAGATTGGACCAAAATTTACAATTATTCGGCACAGAGCCGGTTGTAAAGGCTGCCGCCGCCGTCGTATCAATAGAGCTCACCTGCTCCCCGCGGGCTATGAAGATTGCTGCTGCCCTCGCGTCTGCATTCTCCCCTTCTTTGAGTTTCACAGTAGGGTCAGGCCTCTCATCGGCTACTTCGCATGTAGTTTTGCATCGAGATTCAAGTAGCGCTAGCTCTTCGTACAGGTGCCCACCGACGTTCGCTTCAAAGAAAATCGTGCTGTCACGCCTTCTTTTCTGACAACTACCTTCACCAGCTTGCTTCCCCACTTCTGGCGATGAAGCATACTGTGTCTCCTCCACGTCGATACCCTCAGGGACAGATGCATTATCCCAATCCTGCAGTTCCTTATCAGCTTCGAAAACCATTGCAGCGAACAAACGCGCATTCCTTCCTTTCTCGGCATCAAATGCAGCCTCATCGCTCGTTGATAGCTCACAATCTGCTGCAGAAACTTTTGCAGCTATCGAATTGGCCTCAAGCTCTACCGGCGTCTCATATTTGTCTCGAATTTTGAAAGGCTTTTCCAAATCAGCTCTCTCAATTTCTTGATGTAGCCGCTCTCTTTCTGTCTGCTCTAACAGCGAGTGCGTCTCAGGTGTTACCAACTTCGCTACACCGTCAGCTACATCTGCTGTCACTGCGCAGAGTGTCAGCTCCGGCTGGCTAACCGATTCATCTTTGGCAGCCAGCTTACCTTCGCCTGCAAAGGGTGTTCCCGTTATGCGCGCCTGCTCTAGCTTTTCGTCGAGCGTTACAGCTGCGCCAGAGTTTGCGCCAACCTGTTCTTGCTCAATGCTGAACTCCTGTTCACAAACAAAACACTCATGAGCCTCCTGGGTCTCCTCTATCTCGGCTTGCTCTGACAAGCAGCGCTTCAAAGGCGTGACTAACGCCCCTATGCCCTCGGCCATCTCTCCTGGCACGGCACACACGGTTGGGCCCTGCTGCCTAAACGCTGCAGCTTTCACACCTATAGCCATTGGCCCACAGGTCACTCTCAATACGGGAACATGCTGTTCTCGCTTCGATTTCGGACAGTCAATCATTAGATGCCCAAATTCCATGCAGTCAAAACATTGAACTGCTGCCAATAACATCCCTTTATCAGATTTCGTTCCCTGGTTGAATTTAGATTGCATCTGTGCAAGTTTTATCTTTTCTCGTTCAATTTCGAGTTTCAACTTGCCAATTTCAAGCAGCTGTTCTGCCTTCTGCTCAGTCTCCAAACATCGCATCATGCCCTCCCGATCGTACCGCGCGGCAGCCATCTCCCTTTTCCGTGCTATCATCTATAGCACGAAAACACTACACCGATATGGTGAATTCGGAGGAAGCAGAAAGGTCTCCTACCTCGCAGGTTGCTTTGCTCTGCCACGGTAGTCACGTCGCCCTGAGTGACGACAGCGGGCTCCTTGATGCGGATGAGTTGAGTTGAGCCCCGGCTCTCACAGCAGCTCGCTGACTTGTCCTGCCTCGTTTGACTTGCTGGTCTCCTGGTTCTTCTCTTGAACCTCAACGGGGACGCCTGGTTCCTTCCGCAGCTCACGGACTAGGCACCACCACGACACGTCGGTCGCCTGGCTCCTTCAGCTCCTCGCCGACTTGAGCCTCCTACGTCCCGTTGACAATGACCAGCAGTCTCATGAAGCTTTCAACGTCGCTCTATGACGCTGACGTTCCTCCTTTAGGACGTACCGCTCTGCAGCTTGTCCACCGACTTGATCCTCCGCCCCTCCGTCAGATACCTCGAGCAGGAAGACGTAGCAAATCCTGTCGACTGCGCCAGTTGGATTCCCTCTTGATCTCGTAGAGGGAAATTTAGTTAATGATGATTGTTGTAGGATTCTTGACGTCTTGCAGATTCGTTTTGCTCAATCACATTGCAAGAGGACACTTCTAGAGAGGTTAAACTTTTATAACAATTAAAAGTACAAAGGAGGATACAAGCAAGGAGAAAACATATTTACACTTGACTGGCTCGCAGTTCTAGGTGACGAAACCAGCCCTCGGTCCTGCCGAAGCAGCGGGTTTTAAATCCCATGTCCCCGCCCTCGGTGGGAGAATAACCAATCAAGTACTATACAAACATCCACCCAATAACTTATTGGGGAAAGGAAAATACCACCAATCAGCAATTGGGGAAAAAATAACACAACCAATGAATGATTGGGGAAAGAAGGTAACTCATCGCGACACTGTACACATATGCACACTTTCCACCATCACGATTTCGGATAATTATGCTTTCCCGCTGCGAGCTTCGCGAACACTCGCTTTCCCAACGTCCGGTTGCCGCCAAGTTCGAGGAACGCCATTTCAACTCATCTGTTTCTCGTCGTCGCTCCTCATGCCTGCAGCTAGCGTGACAATATGTCAAAGCATGCCGCTGCAGACATGGTACAAAGAGCCACGCACTGTGGCGCGGGTCAGCCTCGCCGTACACACGTGCACACAGGATGCCGCCTAACGACTGAGTCCATGAGGGGAGTTTGACGTCTCCTGTAATCCCCCGCCATTCGGCGCCTCCGTTCTCCCGCTGAGTTCACTGACCCCTTTCTGTGCGGAGGGCCCAAGAAAAGGGACTTAATGGGCATTCCCATAAAGCGACCGGATGCAGCAAACAAAACACGGCACCGCGAACTTCACTGCGGTCCTCCAGTTAATGGTGTCGAGGGATTGTCAAGACGTTGCAGTAAATAAAATGTTATAGAGCTACCTGCCAGCCATTGGAGTGTCGCACTAGGAGATTAATCGCTATGTCATGAGAAATGGTCAGTGCTCTTGGCCGGGCGGACTCCTTTCAGGAGCATTGGCCACCGCGTTCTTCAGTTGGACCTGACTATAGTTCCCCGACAGCTGCCGTGACTGTAATGATGCACTCAGTCTATTTGAATCTTTCAGAGATCTCACTCGATTTAAGCAAGTGCTAAAGTGTAGTTATGTGCGGTGTACTGGTTTTATGCTTGAGAATTCTTTGCCCTCGAGCTATACAGAGTCTTATATTCGGTACACTGCAAATATTTTTGGAGCATGAGACGGTGACCGAATTTTTGGTGACCCATTGCATAAGGGGTAGTGCAAACCAAGACAACGAACAAAGAACAGGAACACATACCATAGCCGATAACGGTGTTTTGAAGGATGAAGCTTAGATTGGGAAAGGACATCTACGCCATTGCAGTCGCACCGACTGGAATCCTCTTTACTGGCAAGGCGAGATACACGTCGCACGCAGTAGAGCAGTTCATGCGAAGACCTCCAAGTCTCCCTTGCAAACCTGATACACAGGGCCAAAACATGCACGACGTTCTGTGGAAGCGTGACACCTTCAGAGACGCATATTTTGTTGTCTTTGCTGGACCTCTTACACGGCCAGAGGGAGCAAAGTTCCTTGAGCTGGAAATGCCAGAGCATTTCAGTTGTTACAGGGTACGGCTAAAACATTTCTCAGGAGTCGTGCGTAATGATGCCATTCAGACTTTACAATTTTGCATACCTTTCGGTAGTGGCCTGTGTAAGGGTTGTAACTGATGAAAAGTTGTCGGACGCCCTGAGGTAGGATACTGAAACGGATATGGAAGGCAATAGAATGTGCTCTATTATGCTATCACAGGTGGCATAAAAACGTTGATGTCACCTCTGATAGCATCGGCGTTCTTTCCCACTGTAAGCCTCGTCCTTCAAAAGTCCATGTTAGCACCTGTGGTGTGCGTATGCGTTCTTTCTTTCTTGTCGTATTGGTTTGCCCTAGCCCTCGTGCATTGGATCACTGATACAGACTCGCCCAGATTTCCACCCTTGGGTCATTTATATTTCTAGTTCTTCGGGTGTCTTTTTCTTATGTTTCCTAAGACCCATGCGTGACCGCGTCCCTCACTGCTGTCCCCACACAGCACATTCTATTGCCTTCTGTATCTCTTCAGTATCATACCTCAGGGCGTCCGACAACTTTTCATCAGTTACAACCCTTACACAGGCCACTACCGAAAGGTATGCAAAATTGTAAAGTCTTAATGGCATTGTTACGCATGCCTCCTGAAAATTCTTTTAGCTGTGCCCTGTAACCTAATGCTGCAAAGTGTCAACTTCGAGAGAATCTTCTACTGGCCGTCCAAACAACTGAAATCCTGTGGAATTCCCAGGTCAAGGAACTTTGCTCCCTCTGGCCGTTTAAGAGATCCAGAAAAGACAACAAAGTATACATCTCTGAAGGTGTCACGCTTCCACAGAACGTCGTGCATGTTTTGGCCCTGTGTCCCAGGTTTGCAAGGGAGACTTAGAGGTCTCCGCATGAACTGCTCTCCTGTGTGCAATGTGTACCTCACCTAGCCAGTAAAGAGGACTCCAGCTGGTGCAACTGCAATGGTGTTGACATCCTTTCCCACTCTAAGCCTCATCCTTTGAAACACGTGTTAACAGCTGTGGTATGTGTATCCATTCACTGTCCATAGTCTTGGTTTATGCTACCCCTGATGCCACGGATCACTGATACTGACTTGCCCAAGTATGACTTTTGCCTGCTTGTTTTTTTCTTTCAAATGATGGGTAAGACATTAGTATATGTGGATCACCCTGTCATGTTCCCCAAAATCACTAAATAATTTGTCATTAAGTTTGTTATGATGCTGTTACGGTTTCAGTTTCAACAACTGAACGATGGCTGTGACTAGTCTTAGAGGTCACGTGAGGCATAAAAAAAAGTACAGTATAATCATGGATGTAGATTTAATTCACTACAATACTTAAGCCAGCCTGGTTCAAGTGCTGGAATGAGACCAATCGGCATATCAGTGGTTATATTGCAGACTTTTTTATGCCTCATGTGACCTGAACACTTCGTACGCTTCACAGTCATTGTTTGGTTGTTGAAGCCAAAACAGTATCAAGAAAAAATTCAATTAGAATTTATCTAGTGGTTCTAGAAGAATATCTGAGGTGACTGGTATTCTAATGTCAAACGCATCATTACGAAGAACAAAATATGCATTTAAAATTAGGTTTCTGTAATCATTTAATGACTAGTTGCCAATGAAGTGAGCACTGTAAGTCTTCACACACTTCTTTGGCAGCTGTTCAATGCCTTTGGCACATATAGGGGAGAAAAATTTAGACATCGGCACTTGCACATTGAGCTGAGCATAAAGGAGCTAAAATATTGGTGAATACTCGGGCCATGCATGTTGTGATGGATGGCTAATTGATGTAAGGCACGCAGCTTCAGTGGTGCAGGACAGAGCGAATGGCGAAAAGCCGATTACACACGGTGTGCTGCCTTTCGTCGTTCTCCATGTACACCAACATGGCGGCCATTGAGGCTCAAGTGAATACCCCCCATACAGTGGTTTATCACTGATGTTGGGATAATCATGTTTAGAAGCTGAAAACGTACTGCGAGGCTGGCAATTCCGGTAATTGTGCGCATACTTAATGATGGAGCAGTTCATGCGATACTTTTAGAGGATTGGGCTTAAAGGGAAAAAGGTCAGTAATCAAAGCAGAGGAAGTTTGTAGACCGCAGATGCCCACTAGCGATTCACAGTGCACACAGTGCTTTTGCTGTCGGACAGTGCAGCTATCGAGGCATCTTTGTGGGGGACCACAGTGTTCCGCTACAGTTTTTCATCACGCTCCCACCAGCAGTAGCACTCATGAAAATAAAAACTGATGAATTAGACGCTTTTTGTCAGGTCTACAATTTGGCACTGTAATTTGCCCAGAACACAAGCAGTTTAACTATTCATTGAACAAAGTACAGGTTGAAGTTGCCTCCATCTATAATGCTCCGGTGTAATTTTAAACCTTGGCAAGCTAGCTCGGACACCTGATATAAACCCTACACATTGCCTTTTGCCGTAACTGGCCAGCATGGAAACCTGCATTGCCATGCATTTCCAAGGTGGCACTTCTGAAAAGATTAACATGCAACCTTTCATATCATCTTGTCTTTTAGAATAAAAGTGCAATATAAGTGGTAAACGAAAATAATGGAATTGTGTTATTGTAGTTACCATCTCCTTGCTGGGCCAATGCTGCGGCTTCATGCTCATCACCATGTTCCACGAGGATTTTGCGCAGCGATGTAAAACCACCCTTTATGGCATCAGCAATGCTTCTCTTGAATAGGATATCAAACTCCATCAAGAGCTAAAAAAGAAAAGAGCACATTTAAAACAATGCACAAAATATTAAAATGCTGAACGTACCGATGTTTGAGTTCTCAGGAAAGGAAAGAGGAGCAAAGCATCTGATATGCTCATAGTCCGGAGCTCCTGATGGCGCCTCTGAGCCGTAGCCAGCAAGCGTGGCCGCAGTTCACTGCTGTCTGCAGCCAGGTTTTCTCTAAGCCACTCATTGTGGCTTTCGAGTGACTCCATTGTTTCTCCGTAAACAAAAAGGTGGCTACAGTCCTGTAATGAAAAGAATGAGTTACTCCAATAAAGTGGGGTCAGTATAAGCCCTTTAAAGGCAATCTGGAATTGCTTTTTTCAATTCATGTCACAAAATCGCATTCATGTTCTTCCCACCTTACTACCCGCTAATAACTTTTCCTTAAACTAAAGGCAAATGCATCACACAAAAGTTCCTTACTACTTTCCATTTCAATAAATACTTACAGGAACATTTTTCATAATAATTAGATGGCAGGAAGGGCTCTGGAAATTTTGACCACCTGGGATTCTTTAATTGACGCTAAACGTTAACAAGTGCAAATTTCTGCGCGTATCAAGGTCATCTAGCAACTCACCTACGTATCACCTTAACAATGTAGCTCTCGAATCTGTAGCGTCATATAAGTACCTTGGCATTCATATCGCTTCTAACCTTAGCTGGAACAGTCATGTCGAATTCATTGTCAACAAAGCTAACCGCATGCTAGGCTACTTAAAACGGAACTTTCACTCGGCACCTCACCAAGCTTCTCTTTTACAAAACGTTAGTTCGTTCGCAACTTGAATACGCATCTTCAGTTTGGGACCCGGGCACTACTGATCTCATTAACCAGCTAGAAATGATTCAAAATAATGCAGCTCGTTTCATCTTCTCTAATTATCACCGCACCGCTAGTGTATCCTCAATGAAATCTAATCTCAATCTGCTACCCCTCACATTTCGTCGAAAGCATGCACGGTTATGCCTCTTTCATAAGATATTTTACTATGATGACTTACACGATAAATTGCTCATTCCGCCTTCATATGTATCATCACGCATTGACCACGCTCACAAGGTTGGCATAAATTCATGCAACACTAAATGTTTCTCCGATTCATTCATACCCCGCACATCTAAAGACTGGAACCGCCTTCCCTCTTCCGTTGCAACAATTGAAAAATTTTGGTTATTTCAGTCTGCCGTGCGCAATATAGACCATGCGAGTTCTTCTTAACATTGTATAAAACCTACCTCTTTCCTGTGTGTTCATATA
Source organism: Amblyomma mixtum (assembly GCF_055824585.1). NCBI lineage: Eukaryota > Metazoa > Arthropoda > Arachnida > Ixodida > Ixodidae > Amblyomma > Amblyomma mixtum. The sequence goes on along the minus strand of NC_143014.1, from coordinate 328,591,032 downwards.
TTATTTAATTTCACCACTGTGTACACTCAAACGGTATCGCGAATTTCATTGTGTTATATTAAGTGTTATGGGACTTTGTTTAGATCATTTTTAACCAAACTTAACTGTCACTTACAGTATTACTTGTATGTTTTGTTGCTGTGCATATCTTTTGTTTGTTTATTGATTAAAACCCACTCCCCTCTGTAATGTTTATACCCTGAGGGTAATAATAAATAAAATAAATAAATAAATAAATAAAATGTGCACTGCACTGTGCGATGCCAGTGCACGTTAAAGAACCCGAGGTGGTCGAAATTTCTGGAGCCCTTCACTACGGCGTCCGTCATAGCCAGAGTTGCTTTGGGACGTTAAACCCCATCAACCAACCAGCCTACCAACCAACCATTTGCTGAGTTGTACCAGCTTTTAAAAGCCGAAGTAAAGGGAGTGGCTTTCAGGCACATACCTGTACTATGGTGGGAAAGAAAAAAAGGCACACCGTACAACAAGATTCTTGATTAATTTGAACTGCCTAGGGTTCTAACATGCACAGAAACCTTAGTGCGCCAAGGAATAGATCCAGCGGAACACCTTAGCCGCTACAGCACTTTTATAGGATCCCCATTTTTTAGATGGCACTCTTCAGTACCATCAGTATTTTATTATTACCATGCAGTCTTTAAATGAACATCATAAAATATTTGCTGTTTAGTTATTAGTAGCGCCATTGTCAAAGCAAACCTTTCTACTGTAGGTCCAGATGCACCACAGGATACATTGATAGGCAGGAATAAACATGGTAAATCGGAGTGGCTATATACTGAACTGCGGCATGCCTCAAAGCTGCACATGTGCCATTTTAGACTGTAGTAGAGGGCTGGAAATTTCGGCACCCGGAGTTGTTTCATCCTGAAGCAACTCATGGGCTATGTGGGACTCTGTAGTGAAGGGCTCTGGAATAATTTAGACCATCTGGTATTGGAGTGGCATTGCAAAGCATGTGGAAATTTTTGCGTTTCGCCTCCACCACAATGCAGCTACAGTGGCCAGGATATGTGCATTGATATTAAATGGCTGAACTGCCTCGTGAAGGTGCGTGAAATAATAATGCAAATGTTAACATAGCACACTGAGCATAAAGAAATTCAGTGTCTGAAGGTTACAAGAAACAGCAGGTAAAAGAGTAGTTCATCTTGCATAAAGCAGAGTATTATCATTTTTAGTTATTACCAAGCTAGCAAAGTGGTCAGGATCCCCCAAGACCACCCTACTCGCATGTGTAATAAAGTGGACTTTGCCCCCAGCCCTGAGAGTCAGCACCGACACAATCGAAACATAGTAACATACTATTAGCTGGAAATTTCTAACAGGAAACAAGCAGAAGCAAAAACTCACGAAGAGGCGGCATAATTTCTTCTTCGATGCCTCCGTGTCTTTTTCACTCCCCCTTTTTGCAGCTGCGCCCGAGTGCTTTCTTTTTTTTCCCAGCATCTCTTCTTTGATCGTCTCTGTTTTCCTCCTCATATTTTTAAATTTGTTTCGCAGGCCTAGCACCCATGATTCCTGTAAAAAAAATTGGACACAAAGGATCTAAAAAGAAGTGTTTAGACAAGTAGGGATTCAAGGAACGTGTATCACCCTAAACTTGCAAGCATGCAACCCGTGCCATCATCAGGTGCCTATGGAAACATGATAACCAAAGGTTTGCTCATGAGTGCTTTTTGTATTACACTGGCAAGAAGGTACAGGACCAAAATGTGACACTCTGCAGTTACTCTTCTGCAAATGTGTATTGCATTCAGATAAAAACAGACGAATCAGTTTTGTTCACCAAAGAATTGAATGTGGGTAGAGCTTACCTCTATGGATTTGTACTGATGGCACTATTATCGATTTGCACAAATTATTTTCTGACGAGTGCATGGTTGATTGTGGTGTCACATGGAAAAGACACTTGTACGTTACTTTTAAGTACAACACGTACAGTACATGACCTGAGCATTTTTGGAGCAAGCGAATGTATTGGCAAAAGGTTCAGCATCTATCGAAACTATCCATGTTAAGTGGGCATTACTGCTCAAGCTTCCCATGCTCATACTGCCCTCAAAGAGTGCTCGCCTCAAGCTTCATTATCACACACTAATACGGGCCACCAAATAATTGAAACCAAACTCTCTTCAAGTGCTGCAGTACAGTTAAATTTCATCAAAGAAAACTAACAAACTATGTGTGCTCACCAAACCACTTCCGTTCCCAACTCGATCAACTAGATGCGGATATTTTTGTAGAAGCTTTTCGGCAGCAACACGGTACAGTGTGCGGGATGGGTACCTAGAACAGAGGTGAAATGTTGCACTATGTTAAGTGGAAATAATAGTACTACAGGCTATAGCAATAATTACTGCTGTGATTTGCATGCAGTAAATGGTAGTTCACAATTTTTACTGACTGTATTTAAAGACATCACACTGCAACAATGCTAGCAGAGCAGCAAGAAATGCCAAGTAATAGTTTGAAGCACCACATACCATGCCAGCTTAAAACATTCCTGAAACAGTTTATCAATGATAAACCGTCTGACGTGGCCACTGATTGGTGTCTGCCGCTTGAGGACATCCTCATACGGTGCCAAGGACGGCAAGGTAAATCCCATATAATCGAATCTGTTCTCAAATGGTATGGCATTCACGTCGTGCACAATGCTGCCACTGCAACACAGTGAAGGAAACATACAAGTCAGTAATTTTTGATATACATCAAGTTTGACACATGTGGCACACAATTCACAATTGTCACCTGTCACCTACCTATGTGTCTTGTCTGTTTTTTGTGCCTAAAACGATTTAATTATGAACCAAAACCAACTAGCCCAGCAGCAAGTGCTCTTACACTTCACAACCTTCACTGCATGACATACTAATGAACCTTTCCATAAGATTGCCCAAGCCTTTAAATGATGTCCTCAGGACAGCCTTCGAAAACAGCTCCATGTCTTGCCACCCTTGCTGGTGACAGTACTTGCAGTCACTGAGAATAATACAAGATTGTTTTATATATCCTAGATACCAACATATTTTGCGGCTGCTGTTATTGGCTGCTCTACAAATGCTGTACAGAAAATGCGCTCTACAAAAGACAGGGTGATGGTGAAGTGACTGCTTGCTCTTTACACATGATTAAGGAGCCTTGTAACCCACAGCACCAATGTTTCACCAGCAATAGGTAGCAGCTATGCTGAACTATGCCTGAAATGCAGCATATAGCAATACAAGGTGAAGTGAAGCAGTATCACAGCTGTGATAGAAATCGGAGCTAGTATCACAAAAGAAGGTACATTAGCATGTGTAATGAGAACCAGGTTGCCAGTAAACCTTTGTGCTGCAGTGAAATGATCAATGAGACAGTGATTGGAAATATGTTATGTTTCCATTCACAAGCAATAATGGAATGCGCCAGGCAGGCTGGGGTTCTAAATGCACTGCTCCTTGTAACTTCTTTTCCAATTTCATTCCTGTGGCCTGGATCACAATTCATTACTTATTCTGGTAAGATGTGCTTTTTCACCACTTCCCCTATATCACTGCACATCACAAACTGTTCTGTTCCCAGAGTGTTAAGCATTACCGCTATGTTTTGCATGCTTAAGTCCTCCATTTCGCATTGCAATTCTTCCCCAGAGTTACTTAGCTGGGCAGTGCCATCAGCAAATTGGAGATTATTAATGGGTTCTCCAATCACCTTTATTTCTAGCTGTTTCCAGTCCGACGCCCTGAATACCTCTTGCAAATGCGTGGTGAACAGCTAGTAGTGGAAAAATCTTTTTGCCTTGCCTGACCCAACACAGTTCTTTGATTGGTGTTTTACCATTGTTACTGAGAACTAGACACTCTGTGAAGAGAACACTACGATTAGGTTATGGAGAAATGCACAGAATAGTAAAACACCGCCACCACTACCACTACCACCACCATCAGCCTAACTACGTCCAAAAGTAGGACAATGGCCTCTCCCACATTCTGCCAGGTAACTTTGTCCTGTGCCAGCTGCGGCCACCTTACACCTGGAAACTTGCTAATCTCATCTTCCCACCTGACTCTGATGACCCTGCTGCACTTACTTTCTCTTGGAATCCACTCTTGCCTTAAGGGACCATCGGCTATATTGCCTCTGCGTTACATGATCTACCCATGCCCATCTTTTGTTGATTTTGAGTAGGATATTATTAACTCTCATTTTATTCCCTGGCACATTGTGCTCTCTTATTTTCTCTTAATATAACGCCTATCATTTTCCTTCCCATAGTTCGCTGTATTGTTCTTGGTTTAAGTCCAGCCCCTTTCAGAATTCTCCTTGTTACTGCCCTATAGGTGAGTATCGGTAAGATAGAGATGTTATATACTTTCCTCTTGAGAGATACCGGTAAGCTTCCATTCAGATACGAATGGCCTGCCTTTCCTTTTTTAATTTCTCTTCCTCCTCCTCCTGTCAAATTCACTCCACCCCAACCTTTTCCTAGTTATTTCACTCTTGTGGTCTGGGTCAGCTTTTACTATGTGTCCTAAGTAGACGTATTCCCTCACAACTTGCGATGCTTTGCTGCCCATCTTGAACTGTTGTGCCCTTCCGAGACTATCAAAGGTTTGTTCCTGTTAATTTTTGGAGCACTCATCCTGCTTTGCCTGTTCAGGTCCTCATCGTGCTTTGCAATTTATTACCCAATTTACTTAGTGAAGCAATATCATCAGCAAATCGGGTACTAATAAGGTATTCTCCATTAACTTGTATCCTGAACTCCTCCCAATATGGTTCTCTGAATACCTCCTGTACACAAGCGGTGAATACTGCTGTACAGATCATGTCTATCTGCCCAACACTTTTCCTAATAGCAATTATTTCATCACTTTCTCTATGCAGAAGGGCGATGGCTGTGCATCTACCAGATATTTTCTATCACCTTTACATGCGCCTCTTCTACACCTCAATTCCACAATTCCAGCATGACAGCTGACATTTCTACTCACTCAAATGCTTGCTAATCATCTGTCAAGGATACGTATAGTGGCTGGTTATATTTGTGCATTTCTCTTATCAGCTGATTGATGGTATGAATATAGTATATTTTCGGATAGACTTTACAAAAGCCAGCATGATCGCTTGGTTGATTGAGGTCTATGGTTGCTCAGGTTTTATTTGTGATCACCTCTGTGAATACCTTGTAGACAGTAGGCAGTAATGATGATTGGTCTGTAGCTTTTCAAGCCCTCCACATCCCATTTTAATGAACTAAGTGTGAAAAGGTGTTAACAAACAACATCCTGCATAGAGCACATGCCTGACAAGGTGATAAGCCTTGTATGAGGTATTATGTGGGCTTTCTAATATTCCATGATGCTTGGTTCTTGGTGGCACACTAGCAGGATAAGTCACAGCTCTTGAAAATGTATGCTCACCTTGCATCAACCACCTCTGCAGAAAGGGTCTGCAATGGGCTGCTCGATGCACTGTCACGTGTACTCTGTATTGAAAAAAGGCACACATGATATGCTGAAACAGTGCCTTCCAGTTTCATTGCTGCAGTGATTGATTTCTCATGGAATGTACAGGCGCGGCCATAAGTAAACGGAGCACGCTATTGCGTTCGAAGTGCAATCACGCTTCCTCCATTGGTAATGAAGAAGCGTTGTTTGTCTACAAGAAAGCCCACCAACCTCCTCTACCAGCATGCGCGTACCACTGCTGGTAATTTCAGTTAGGTGACGCGTGGAAAATATTCGAAGACAGTTGCGTGCTCCGTTTACTTTTGTCCGCGCCTGTACAGGGAGGCCGGAATGAAACATATGCCGGAAACATATGCCATACTTTTCTACTTTGCAACAAGGTGTTCTTTAACAACCGGTTTTTTATTTGAATATGTACTTCAGTAGAACCTTTACCTAGAAACATGAATCAGGTTTGTTGTACACTGCAGCTAAAAGTGCTTGGGCGTTTTTTTATGGCCTTGTTGTACCTAATAAGTACGCATAATTTTGGTGCCCATAGTTGAGGGAGTCTGAAGGCTAGCACTGTTGGTTTTCACTTCAAAGGCACAATGACTACTCTCTCGAAGTGCTAACAAGCACAGGTGTATCCTCTATCTGGCATCTATTATTTTTATGTTCTTTGCCTGCACTGTAGTGGTCCTGTTCGGGTTTCCACATCCTATTTTATAGCTCTCACAAAGCCCATGCAGTGTGTGCACTACAGTAAAGCCACTGTTCTAACTTTGTTTTATATGAAATAATGCACTTCATATCAGTTGCTACTTCACAGCCTTGCACTGTTCATGCCAGTGTAGTACAGTACTCACATCTATGGGAGGTGTCACCTTCCTTGTGACCCTGATTTTAGCTTTATTGCTAATAGGTTCACCAGGCACAAGGTCGATGAAGTCTTCCAATTCTGCATCATACATCTGGATCTAAAAAAAGAACAGTTTGATCATGCAATGAATTACGTCCTCTGTGTGCGGTAAGCTCATGCAAGAACTATATTCTCGCAATGCTACTTGAGTTATGCCCTCTTGTCATGGTAATGTGTGAGATATGTAACACATTCTGCACTAGAGCAGTATATCTTGGGGAATGCTATGCAAAAAAACAAAAGAAAGGGCATAGGCATGAAACGAACATCAGTTATCTTCACAGGAGTTGACACTGTTATACGGTGCAAGACCTTTGTCCCACTTGCCTGTGAGACTACTGGTATCATTTCATTCACAATTCATAACTGCGCATTCTACCAACAAAGTTTCATGCATCTCCTAGAGGTGTATTTAACTCAAAATCATGAGGTGCTGTCCGTGGCTACAGATTCATTAATGCTCCCTGTCAAACTCAAGCCCCGAGCAAAAAAAAAAAGACGTTCTTATAGACGATACCTTTAAGCCATTTTTGTAGGTGATCAATAACAGCGGGTCTGATTTTCAGAATGTCTTTTGCAGTGAAAACACCCATAATGTTGAGGTACAACGAGGTAACATGCTTTTTTTTTGCTCGGCACTTGAGTTTGACAGGGAGCATATATGAATCGGTAGCCAACAGTGAAGAGACTGTGTCCCGTGATTTTGAGTGAAATACGTCTCTAGGCAATGCGTGAAACTTTGTGGGAACCAGAGGTCCCAGAGGAACCAGAGGTAAGTGGGAACCAGAGGTCCTGAATCATATAACAGTGTCAACTGCTATCTAGATAACTGATGTAAATTTCATATCTCCATGTCCTCCGTTTCACTCCTTGCACTGCATTCACCAAGATACATAGTTCTAGTGCAGGATTTATTACAACTCTACGCATAGATTACTATCATTTCACGTGTTACTGCAAACTTGATTTTCCATGAAAGGGATCCATAACTGGGGTATCATATTGAGAATATGCGGACATGTGATGGAGGAAAAGGACTAGAAAGCATACGACATGCTACACAAGTAACAACAGGGAAAAGGAAGTTATGAGAGCACCAAAAAAAAATAAAAACTGAGACTGCTAAGTGGAGGCAAAAAGTAGAAACAAAAGATTCAGTGTGTGAACACAGAGTTGGTAAAAATGAAATCTGAGAGGGTAGACCTTCTATTTGAGGCTAGATCTGGTCGCCTTAGAACCAGGCAATAGAGAAGCAAGTGTGAACAAGGCAATATTATTTGTGAAGCATGCGGGAGCAGTTAGAAAACATTAAACATAATATGGTAGACTATAAGACTATACAAGCAAATATCAGAGAGGACATAGCGTTCCAGCAGTTTTGGTTTCTAGGGGTAGTGAAAAAAAATTACCACATCAGCTGTAAAGACGAGCAAGAGAAGACTGGAGTATAGCTTACAACATAAAAAACAGCCTTTACTGGAAAAAAAAAGGAATCGGAACAGGATTAAGTTTAAAAAGGGGGAAAGGGGGAGGGCCAAGTACAAAACAAATAAATAGTTCACCACTTTACTTGCAAGGTGGCACTCGCTAGTGCCCGTTACAAAAGGGATGCAAATATATTTACTGAAATGACTAATACGTCCGCCGGACCTCGTTCATTCTCGTTAAAGGTACGGCTGACTCCAGGTCCATGACTAATGCCGCGTCCAGTGTATACAGGGTGTTTCGCGTAACCTGAACCACAGATTAAAAAAGAAGTGACGCATCAGAACTGGTTGAAACTAAATGCATATTGTTTCCCGTCTTGTGGCGCTCCTCGGAGTATTTTTTTTAAATTGCGCTTAATTAATTTGTTACCATCGATTAATTATGCAAAAAAAATTAATATTCACCATAGGATCACTTGTGTTTCGTTGTATTGCAGGGGGGGTTAATAAACAACTGATCCAGTTTTTTGTAGTACGACATTTCTACGTGGCTCATTTTTCCAGAATTTCAAGAAAGCCCGCGAAATATGAAAAAAAAACCACGTGATTGCGCTGTTGCGCTACCGTATTGTAGCGCTGCCAAGCGCGTCCTGAGTGAACGAAGCGTGCACGCTCACCGTCTCGAAGTGAGCGGCCGGCGCCGCTCTCGGCATTGTCTTGAAAGTGCATCAGCACATTCTACCTGAACGCGGAATGCGCGTGCCGTGATCTGCGATAAGTGATAAGCAGCCTTCGACAACCAATTCAGACGGAGTTCTACTGAACCATCTCGTAGGCAAAACAAAAAAGGAAGGGAAAGCAGTGGAGTCGCCTATTTTAAGGTAGCCACCATTTTTTTATAATTTTGCAGCCTGTCGAACTGAGCTATATGTGTTTTCACATGTTTATTACCAAAAGCTCGATGCCTCGGTGTGTTTCGGGCTGAATGCGCGATATTTAGCGATAACATTTGGCTAAAAATGGATGTAAGCATGGGCAGTTAAACTCGTAGGATTTCATCGTCATTATTTGCCTTCCTGATCGCAGCGGCTTTGAGAGCTGCGAAACAGGCAGCTGTGCCGTTGTAGACATGTGTTTTTCCTTCTGACGACTTGCACTTCTACAACACGAGAACGGTCACCCACGTACAGCCTTTGTCGAAAGTAACCAGGCTGAATGGTTTGCTTCGCATTCGCATAACAGAGCCCTCACGGCTTCCCTAAAGATCAGAAAGTTCTTTGAAAGTGAGAACACAGGTTCTTCTTACCATACAGAGATTTAGAGCTTGAGGGCTGGCTGTCATAATACATTTAATATACGACTGAGAAGAAAAACGTGCAGCCTGGTTACTTTTGACAAAGACTGTACATTTGTTCATTTTCTTTGCGTGTGACCAGTGTGCCATTCGGCATAATTTAAGAAAAGAGGAATGGTAATGTGGGGCCAAAATATATAAAAGTATACAAAATTTAACTTTCTGCTCTCGAGTTGCTTCACGGAACACCCGAACGTTTTGCGCATCTGTGTATTCTTCATCCGGATCTCACTGCTATGATATTAACCTTTTCAGCGTGACGTAACCGGCAAGAGCTCTGTCACAACTCTACAAATGAATACACAAAGCACAAAAAAAAGTAGCGCGTCTACGTGAAAACAGGTCGGTGATGTTATTGGGCGCTAAAACGGAATCAAATGAAATGCCGTGTTATGATTTGACCACTCAGGGGTGGTGTCAGTGAGAGGTTCGGTCGCGTTAAGTATAATACTGACCCGATTTGATTGCAGCATGTTTTTTAAAGTATAGTCGGGGACAAAAGTCTCCGGACCACGTGTTCCTCAAACGAAGCTTATAGCTCTACTATCAGACAGCGGTTGGAGACCACACTTGTGGAGATGAAAGAACAAAAATTTAACTTTCACCTCCACAAGTACGGTCTCCAGCCGCCGAATAATAGCAGAGCTATCGGCTTCGTTAGAGGAACACGTGGTCCGGAGACTTTTGTCCCCGACTGTACATTTGGCATGGCTTAGGAGCAGTTGAAAGTTAGGTTTTAGAGCTAAAAAGGGGCTATCAGATGTTATACTAGGTTACTATGATAGTTCAAGGTTAAGTCATTAATATGAGTCCCACCATGAAAAGTTAGTTAATGCAATAGCTCCAGCACATGCAACCAGCAAGCGCAGCCGGCGCCGGCCGATCTCACGCTGTGGCTGTTCTGAAAATTGCCTGCACACCCCATTGCGCTTGCTCCGTGTGCGCCTGCGGGCCTTTGCTTCAAAATGCTGTTGAAACCGGCTAAAACTGTCCCAAAGACTACTGCTGTTGTCGAAATATGCTGTGCTATTGTTTGCGTTGCAACTGTTTCTAAAATTTGAGGCACGCTTCGTCGTACTGACAACAGGGCGTGCCTACGCTCTTTAGAACAGCCAACGTATAAATTCCCGCCGTGAGCGTCCGGGAGTACCGTCTGTCCGAGCACGAAGAGCTCGGTTTCTGACTCTCGTTGCAGCAACGCGCACCCAGCAAGTCTTCGAGGAATCCGCGCACTGGTTCGTCGTTCTGCTATTCTGCGATAATTTACAGCCGCATCTGCAGTCAAGGTAAGTTTTTTTAACCGCAGTGCCATCGTGCTAAACTGCATGCTAAACCCCTCTGTTGCAACGACTCGCGATAAGAGATTTAGGATTACAGAAACGTACTTCACAGTCCCCACTGTCAGCCGCGCTGCAGTGCCAGCTCCTCCGTAAGCAACAGTTATTTTATTGATAGATGTTGAAGTTACATGGCTGCGTACGTAACTTTATAAGGCCGTAGTCTGCTTGGCTCTTCGTCAGGCTGGGCTTGGCTTTGGCCAGCTATGGCTGCCTTGCTTCGTGTCGTCTGTTACTGCGCGTGAGCACGCCGCGCTTGCTTATTACTGTGACGATGCGCTCCTGCGCTGTGGCAGACGACACGAAGCACCGCTTCGAGGCCCCTGTACGTCTGCACCGCGCCGTGTTCGTACTAAAGGCGCGTTTATAGTCCGACGCGCGCGCGCACTACGTCACGTTGGCGACAGCAATCCGTAGCAGTCGTGAGCCAAATCTGCGCCGGGCCCGTCGGGGAACGCTGGCAGCCGCCGGTTGCGTTGGCCGCTGCAGTGCGCCGAACTATAGACGGAGCTGTTTTCACCAACGCAACGCAGCGTGCGCGCTTAACAGTGGGCGACTGTGTACTTCAGTGCATTTTCACAGTATTACCGTTGCTGTTTGAAGCTCGTTTTGCGAGGCCATTTGATTGGACGTATCTCAGGCTTGAAGTTGTACATGTTTAAATCCTCACCTCAGTTGTTGCTGCACTTCTTGAACTCTTCTGCTGCGTAACATGGCCCCTCCTATCCTTTCTCCCTTATCGCTCCACTCTTTCCCCTTCATTCTTTTCTGCCTGTCCTTTTACTCAAGCTAGCTGCAGCTCAGTGCTTCAGGTGTCGATGGCAGATGCCACAGCTAGCAATTTTTTTAGTTCCATTTTCATTTTATTAAACAAACCACTTAAACATTAACAACAATACCCCATCGTCGGTTTCTAGTATCTTGGGAACTCCATGAGTGGCCAACCATTATGACACTGACGACTTCTTACAATGATTCACCATGAGGACTCTTAAAGCCTGGACAACCAGTGTAGCTGTTATGAGAACGCAATGGGTTTGCCTTCGAAGCGAAAGAAGTCTGATGCAACTCTTTCCCAAGGAAAGCTTGGTATTTCCTTCATGAGCACGGGCTCATATGGTGGCTTCTTGTTAGTTTCTTGGCATGCTGGGCACCTTTCCACACAGTTCTTTATATCAACTGTCATACCAGGTCAGTATATATAGTTTCCCTGGCTTTCTTGAGGCAACTGTTTGTGCCAATATGTCCTGTATGTATTTGTTTAAGGACTCTGTTCCTCCAGGACTTCGGAATCACTGACCGGAAACACGCCTTTGTAACTGCAAGCTCGCCCCTGAGTGACCAATACAGCTTTGCTGGTTTCATCAGGGCCTTTGGAATTGTTTGGCCACCCGTTTGCGATCATTCTTATGACCTCTCATAAGCCTTTGTCCATTTCAACCTCTTTCTTGAAAACCTCCCATGCATTTGGTGCCACTGGGACAATTTTCATGACCTGGGGGTTCTTCGTGCACTCTTCGTTTGTTCCTTTGCTGTTGTAATCTTTTGACCTCTCTTATAAACGATTGTAGGTGCATACTGCTGCATGTCTAGCCTTTGCCTTGCTTAGTGTTTTGTTGTTTGGCAGTGCTTTCAATCTGTTTGACGTCAGTCTTATGGTCAGTGGTCTGCCATATATACAGGATGTTTCCAAGACTTTACAGAATTTTTAAAAATAGGTTTTTAGATAGAACAGAACTTTTTTTTTTACATAGCATTGTCAGCAGTGCAGTACATCATAATGCAGCTAAAACGTGCTAGCAGGCTGGTTAGCTAATATTCAGTAAAGTTTTAACTATTACTGTTAGTTAGGCTCCTTAATCATTGAGAGGCTATACGTATAACCCATGGTATGTAATAAACATATCAGTTTTTAGAATTTCGAAAATGCGGTCACCGTCGATGCTGTGGCCCAATGAATTTTGGCTATTTCAACGAGTTATGTGCACTGGAGAGGTTGCTTTGCTTGCAAGCTTCTTGAAAGCGCATGCATTTTGGCGTGATGTAGCCAGAATTTGTTGGGCCACAGCGCCGAGCATTTTCAAAGTTCTGAAAACTGACATGGATATTAGTTACGGTGAGATAAATTCAATATTATTCAATATTAATTAACCAGCCTGCTAGTTAGCAAGTGTTAGCTGCATGCTGATGTACCATACCGCTGACAATGCCATGCTGAAAAAAGCGCTCTTCTAACTCAAAGTTTATTTTTCAAAACTGTGTAAAGTCTTCGGTTAAGTGCACTGTATACTGGTAAAATTTCTTACATCCATGTCAGATTGCCAGTGCTTCTTTTTCAGTTTGGTGACACTTCTGCTGGGGCTCGGTCACCGAGGCTGATGCATAAGTAATGGGCTTTCCTTCTTGCAGCAGAACTGCATCAACTGAAAGCATCATAGCCCTCTGACATAGTATGCCAGTGCTGGTGTTCCTTTCAGGGCTTCTTTGGCCAGTGTCTTTAGCAGATAATTTCTCTTTAGCAGCACTTTGTTCATTTCATCTGAACTATGCAGACTCTTAGCAGCTGGTTCTGTGATTTTTTTCGATGATTCCCTTCTGTTCCCTTCTGCTCCATGCTTATCAGCTTTCTTGAATTCATCAATCAGACATTAAGGGATCCTTCTGGGGGGGGGGGGGGAGGGTTCGTTTACTAATCTTTTGCTACCTTCTTTTATGTCCATTTCATACTAAAAATTTCTGACGCATCTGTTGCCTTGGAAGATGTTACATTTAGGTTTAGGTTTATGGTGGGTTTAATGTCCTAACGCGACTCAGGCTATAAGGGGCGTCATAGTGGAAGGCTTCGGAAATTTCGATTTGTCTTGCCTTTTATGTATACACTCTCTACAGCAGATTGAATAACTCGCAGGCGTTCTGTTGTAGCACTGGTATGGCATCAATATTGACAACTAAAATTTTAGCTTAGCTCTTCATTCCATTACTGCACAGGTTCCTTTGGCTTCACCCATCACTTGCATATTGCAGTTGCTGTATGTCAAATTCTTCTCGCAGTAGATGGATGTAAGTGAACACCCATTGGTAGCACTTTTTCAGTGGTCGTACATTGCACTGTACGCCTGTGTCCAACTTGATGGTGACTGTGGCACTATCGCTGAACTTAATTTCGTCTTGCTTTCTTTTGTCTTTACCTCCGACATGCACAGCTCGGTGTCTTCTTTGTCATCAATGGAGTGCATGTGATACTGCGCTTATCTTCTGCCTGTTCGGCTAACTGTTGCTAAGCATTCTATCTTTTGGCACTTGTGACACTGCTTGCAAATAGGTTTGGCATACTCTAGGCTTGTGGTATCCTGCACATAATTTGCTGGCATATCTTGGTAGTCAGTACTTATTTGGGTGTGGTCCTCTTTGAGTCATTCTTCAGCTCGCATTTTTATTCTTGGATTGCATTGACCACCCCGGTATCCTTGCAAGTGATTTGTTTCAGTTGCATCGATTCTTGCTCACTTGCCCTGCATAGGCTGATGGGTTTCTGAATGTGTATGGTAGGATTGCTCAGCAGCCTCTCTCGCACATCATCGTTGGATATACTGATAATGATGCCATCTCTGAGCAGCTCGTCGGACAGGTCTCCGAACTGGCATTTCTTTGTCTGCAGTCTGGCTGCTGTCGGGAACTCGATGAAGGGCGCAGTTCCTTTTGCTCCATCTAGTTGAACTTGTAGTGTTCGTAGTGTGGCTTATCTTTGGAGTGAAGTGCTGTTTGAACCTTTGCTTGGCTACTTCAAGGTTTTTCTTCCTTGCTTAGAGAGAGTCAGAATGCTACTTGCACATCCGGTTCAATAACAGCCATGAAATTTGCCATTTGCACTTCTGGCAGCTTCTTGTGGAGTTGTACCGCTGAGGCATATGACTCGTATCTGTGTAGTGAGTCTTCCCATGCATTTTGTGACAGCGATCGCAAGTCGATTGGTTTCATTGGCATCAGACCACTGTCCACCATGGTTTCAAAATTAGTGTTGGCCTCGTTCACGTTTATTTGCCACTTTCGTCTTCGTTGATTTCTTCTTCTGCACTGCTTGCTTTTACGCTTCCTTCTTCATCTCGCAAGATTGCGCTTTTGGCACCATGTAAACAATAGTTATTTATTAATATGTACCAAGATTACATGGCTACTTAATACGGCCATCATCTGCTCGGCTCCCCGTTAGGCTGAGCTTGGCTTGGCTATGGCCAGCTGTGGCTGCCTTGACATGATCCAAACATGTTTTGTAGAATTCAGTGTGCTGGCGTCTGCTGTCTACTTCCTTCAATAGCTTTCCTTTCTGTTTCGAACTCCTACATAGGACAAAGGCTTTTTCCTCTGGCACTGTTGTGTGCTCGCAGTGTAAATTTGTTTTGAGTTCAATCCCATTCCTGCAGAATATGCATGAAAACCTGTAACCGCAACTATTTATTTTGCATTACATAATTCTTGCCAAAGCCTTGTGGGATTTTTGAATTTACTGCCATTGCAAATTTTCTGTGTTCTTGCTGCGGCACCAGCTGAAATGAGAGATACCAAACACTTGCATTTTTTGGCTTTCAGATGCAGTGCAGAAGAACATACAGCTGCAGAAAGTGTTGCCACAGGGCACCATCTTTGTCCACTCTTTTTCGGCACTTCAGCTCATGGCATGGCTCTGAAGGGAATTGGAACTGCAGCTTGGAAGGCTGCACAAATTCTTACAGACTCTACAGGTCCTTCCGGGCGCACGTTACCCGGTGCCACCAACATCTGTTTGCCTCTTCTATGAAGACAACAGTTGCAAGTCCTCCACCATCACTGTCCGATAACCTACAGGACACAAGAGATGATGAGACATCCTGTGGAAACAATGTTTCAGAGCCAGCGGATGTTCATGTAACAAATCATGCAAGTGTTGGCTCATCTGATCCAAATACGGAATGCGCTATGCACCTTTCATCTTTGCTACTAAAGTGGCAAGAAGGCCGACAGTTGCCATTGAGTGTGGTAAATGAAATAGCAAATGACATTGTGAATTTTGTGCAAGACTATAGAGCAGAGCTAGGTACAGCTGACATGACTGAAATTTCCAAGTTTACAACCAGGGCAGGCCGTGAAAAGTATTGGAAAGCTTCATGTAGTTTTGTTGCCCCGAAAACAGTGGTATGTTCAGATAAGGAAAAAAAAGAAACATACCAGTACGTATCAGTGCTTGACACGGTGAAAACTGTTGCAAGTGTCTGTGACCTTTTTAAAAAAAGAAAAGCTAGCAGTGGCCTTCTTCAGGATGCTTTTGATGGGGAGTTTTATAAAAACCACCGGATCTTCAAGTCTATGAATGACAAAGCATTAGTTCTCCAGCTTTATTTTGATGACTTCGAAATTTGCAACCCACTGGGCAGCAAGCGTGGGAAGCATAAACTTCTGGCTGGGTATATGTCAATCCTGAACATACAGCCCAAGTACCTGTCCAAATTAAATGCTAAGTACCTTGTTCTACTTGCCAAATCTTCTCTTGTTGCTAAATATGGCCTCCATCATATAATTCAGCCACTGCTAGCTGACCTGCACCTACTGGAGTCAACTGGTATACAGTTGAATGGAGAAACTGTTAAAGGTTCAATTTTATTTGTGTGTGGTGATAATTTATCAAGCCACCAAGTTGGTGGTTTTCGTCAGTGCTTTTCTTCGGGGCTGATCTGCCGGTTTTGCATGGCGAGCAAGCAAGGTATTAATGAGAAATGGCATGAGGAAGAGTTTGTTCTAAGGAACAAGGTAACACATGCACAAGATGTTAAACTGGCCCAGGCAGATGAAAGCTTGTCAAGTGTGTATGGCATTACAGGTGAAGGCTGCTTTAACTCAATCAACTCCTTTGATGTCACGCAAGGGCTGCCACCCGATGTTATGCATGATTTATATGAAGGTGTCATCCCGTTTGTGCTTAAACATGTGAATCATCGCATCATCTCTGATCGTGTTCTGAGTTTGGATGAGTTGAATGAGAGGCTTCTCTGTTTTCCCTTCAAAGGGGCTGACAAAAGAAGTAAGCTTCCTCCTATTTCTCGTCAAGCAGTGTTTGGAAGCGCTGCACTCAAAGGATCAGCTGCTGAAAAACTCTGCTTTTTCCGTTTCTTTTCACTCCTGGTTGGTGACTGTGTGTCAAAAGGAAATGCCGCATACAGCGTATACCTTGCACTGAGGACTGTTGTAGATATTGTTGCTGCACCACAGGTCAGCCGTAGTGCAGCTGCATACTTGCAAGTCCTTATTGAGGATTTTTATAGTGCATTCAGGGAAGTTTTCCCTGACGTGAATGTGATTCCTAAAATGCATTACCTTATTCATTACCCTAGGCTGCTGCTCTTGTATGGGCCACTTATAAAACTGTCATGCATGCGTTTTGAGGCTAAGCATCAATTTTTCAAATCGATTGTGAAAAAGACTGCAAACTTCAAGAGCATCTGTGCTACACTTAGCCAGCGCCACCAAATGCATCTGATGTATTCTTTAACAGAACCATGTCAATCAATACTTACAGTTGGTAAGAGAAAGTGTGATTTCAACTCCCTGCCTGGCCTCTTAAAGGATAGACTACAGGAGCTCAGCCTAGTAGACATGGATGTACACACAGTCTCATCGCTCACAGTTGATGAAAGGAAACTCTCCGTCGGCTGTGTCATTCCCTTAGTTATACATGAAAATGACCTCCCTCTGTTTGCTCAGGTAGCATTGATAGCAATCTGTAATGCACCACATTTTGTTTATGCTTCAGTGTTAAGGACAAAGTATTTTGATGACCATTTTCATGCTTATTGTGTTGACTTTTCTGGCCACAGTGTGATAATTGAAAGCATGGAGCACCTTGATGAATTTTTTGATCCCCTGTATCTGTATGAACTGCAAAGCTTTTCTTACATTTGCCCCAGATATGACTTCTTTACACAGGAGTCCCAGTGATATGTTGTGAATGCTTTCATTCCACGTTTTGCTGCATTGGTTGTGGTTTTTCTTTCTGCTGTGCCTTTATATTTCCAGTAGTTCAAATTCTCGAGCAGTAATACCCAGACTCGGACGAAGAGACATTACACATGATTTTATGTATTTTGTTGTGTTTACAGTGTATTGCTTCCCCTTATGAAAATTTCTATAGACAGTCCATAGACTGTCTATAGACTTTAGTCTATGAAGTCTATAGACTGTCTATAGACAAATCCTTTAGACTGGTCTATAGACAGTCTATAGATTTATGGCCATACACTTTTAGTAGACTTTTGTCTATAGACAGTCTATAGACGAATGTCTACTGAAAGTCTATAGGTCTATAGGAAGTCTATAGACACAGGTCTATAGACAGTCTATAGACGATCTATAGACTTATGGTCATACATTTCCTATAGAGCTGTCTATAGACCGTCTATAGACACTTGTCTATAGACGGACTATAGACGACCTATAGACTTATGGCCATAGACTTCCTGTAGATTACTGTCTATAGACAGTCTACAGACAAAAGTCTACTGGTCCAGTAGACATGTCTATAGACTGTCTATAGACATTTCATAGGGGTGTGGCCTGGCAGTGCTATAGACCTTTGTCTATAGACAGTCTATAGACCTCTGTCTACTAAACTATTAGTAGACCATTATCTATAGACTGCCTATAGACTGTCCACAATCATTGAAAAAGGTCACCAGACAGAGTTCACACATGAAACAATCAATATACTTACAAATTTAGTTTATTTCCAAGCTATCCAGGCTGGGAATATGCAATACATGCACCATAAGAATGCACCAAAGTAAAATAAAAGTTGAAAGTAACAATCAGGCTAGTTTCCTCAGAAAAGCATTCTTGTGGCCTGTTGTCTGCAGTAAATCATCCGGGCATGTTCACCTGTACAGCACAAAGGAAAAAATAATATAAGAGGAACTGAAAAAAAAAATCCCATTCCATCTCTACACATGTGCTTTACAATGCAAGGCATATCCTGGCTATGCCATTCTAGAAAGGCAATCTTGATCTTTTGGTTTGGTTTTATGGGGTTCAAAGACCCAAGGCGACAGGCTACGAGACGCTGAAGTGAAAGGCTGGGGAATAATTTCGGTCACCTATGCAGAGTACACAGGCCTTTAGCATTTTGCCTCTATTAAAATGCGACCGCCTAGGCCAGAATCGAACCTGCATCTTTCAGGCCGCCATACGAACATGATAGCCACTGAGCTATCACGCCGGCTCAATCATTTCAGTAAATACACGACAGATTATAAGTGTCGTCATAAAACATTGTAACAAAGACCCCTAATCCCTGGAGCACTCTACTCTGAATCCAGTACTCATATTGATTTCTGTATGGCAATACTGTTGCAGCCAATACTGATCTCTTTATGGCAATCCTTTTACACTATTTGTAACAGAAGACTTCGAACAATTGTGCCACATATCTGCATTGACTCGCAAGGAGCTGTTAAGAATGCCACCTCCATAAAATACAGATTCAGTGCACCTTACAGAGGGATCCAAAAAGGAGAATATTGCAGCATTTATTCTTATAACCGCTATAGAAGAAGCGCTTCAGAATACCCTGCGTGAATTAAGCCTGGTACACCCGGCCAAATTTTTAACTGGCTCGGGTGTTGCATCGCTAAATGCACCTTGTAAAAAAGGTGCCTTACGGCTACACTGCTGGCATATTCATGCTGTAGTTTGACGAGTGAAATGTCATTCCGTGGTTACTTTTTGTTTATATAATGTTTGAGTGGAGTACTTGCGTGTTTAGATCAACGTTATCAGAAACATTCGTCTGCCACTAAGAACAGCTGAAGCAAGCGGCATACGCAGCAATGGACCTGGTCCATATGGCCTCATCCTCTGGGTAAAGTACCACTCCTTTCATGGCGGACAAGTCGTTTACCCAGATTAGTGCAACTGCGCCACCAGAATCATTGCTGCGTATTCCGCTTGTTTCGGCTCTTCGTAGCGGCAGACGATGAATATTTCTGATAACTTTGATCTAAACATGCGAGTACTCCACTCAAACATTAGATTAACAAAAAGAAACTATGAAATGCCATCTCACGCGTCGAATTACAACATGAATATGCCAGCAGTGTAGCCAAAAGGCACCTTTTTACAAGGTGCATTTAGCGATGCAACACCTAAGCCAGTTAAAGATTTGGCCGAGTGTATACGTAAGCCGGTACTCAAACGGGCACAAGCTATACGAAACCACCAGGCAGAAGCAACCAGTTCACCACAGATTTGCGCCTATAACTTGAAGCACAAAGACGGAACAGCATACTCGATCGTACATCTGCGCGCGCTCTTAGAAACAAGCGGGTTGCAGCGCTTCCATGCCGCGCTCATTATTCAGAAAACTAATACAGCACACAGAGGCTGCAGCTGCGCCGTTTCAAAAGCAGTCGCGAGGTTGAGACAGCAAATTACGGTCACGATAAAATACTGTCTGAAATTCACTTAGTTTTTCCTTCAAGTGCAGCTCCAACAGCGTAGTAGAGAGGTGTGTTTCTTGCATGGAGGCAGCCTAACCCAACGCTGCTAGAAAAATCAGCGAAAGCATTGAACGTGGTCAAAGTAGGAAGTATTTCAATGAAACAATTAACGCCTTCAACAGGCGCAGCTGTAGTAACACGAGAGCTTAATTTAATTTTAGGCGCAAATAAGCGGCGAGTCACATCGGTGCTTTCGTAACGTAGCAGTCTGAAATCAGAAACACATACTTTGCCTCTCGCGCAAACGGTATTCTAGAAATCTGTGCACGCGTGAGCGGGATTCATGAACGAACCACTCGGAACGAAATGTAAGCCACCTCTTGTCGAGCCGACCTTTACCCAGCTTTCAAAATGAAGTGCCCGCAAGCCAGCGGCGGCGGCCAACGGCTCTGATGACAGACACGGACGAATCCATACGTGTGCAACGAAGGGGAGATGGGATGGAGCTCGTGGGTTCTTCGCGGTGTTTGAGCACGCCGGACATTCGTGCCGGCAACGAATTTTATTCACCCATCACACTACAAGCATTCCTCCAGCGCCGCTTGAATACAACTTTGACAAACGTCTCGCGCTCCAGTCTATAGCGTTACAAGACACCTTTGCTGAAACGTCGGCGTCCACGACGCGCACCGAGCGAGCGTCCATACGTAGCAAGCAATGCACAGCTCAAA
Source organism: Amblyomma mixtum (assembly GCF_055824585.1). Classification (NCBI taxonomy): domain Eukaryota; kingdom Metazoa; phylum Arthropoda; class Arachnida; order Ixodida; family Ixodidae; genus Amblyomma; species Amblyomma mixtum. The sequence goes on along the minus strand of NC_143014.1, from coordinate 328,570,344 downwards.
AAGAACAGCACTCCATGGTCCAGACAGGCGATAACACAAAGATAAGAAAATAAATGTAATCCACCACTAAACGAGACTGTATTTAAGTACGTTTTCGGAGGTGCAAAGTAAATTGAGCTCACACGGCGCTACACGAAGTTCCATTTCGGCCGTCATTTACAGGCTAAACGACATTTCTGGCCGCGCATCTACCTTCAAATACGAAAAATCTAGTAGACAGCTCGCGAGGAGCGGCTTATCATCAAGGGCATCGCACAGACTGCCTTTCCGCGCGTTAGTAAAGACAGCGGGACAGAGATAAGCGGCATTAGTCGAGAACCCGATGGCTTCGCCTTAGAAACGAAGATAGGACGTTTGTAACTGCGCACATAATCTGTTCTGCACACACAGCTCTGCTTAGAGTGGTTTAGGAGACCAAATGAATAAAATATAAACGTGTAGACTTACCGTAAGCGGACGATGAAGCTGGATTTTGAAGAAAACGTAATCCGCGAAAAACACGCCAACGCCATTGATGCAGCCACGCACAGGGTTGTTTGCAGCCCGAATGATTTTCCGCCGTCTCGCGGTAAAATGGGTAAAACGTGAAACAGAAACCCATTTCACGGTCGTATGTTTATCGCTCGCACTCTTGCCGTGTGCAGCTTGATCTGATATCCAAGACCACAGAAGGCAATTGGTTTATAAGCTTAAATTCTTCGCTTACCCTCTAAAAATCTTATTGTTTTCGTGAAAACAGAACCGAAATCTAACTTCTTGTCGGCATACGCGCCGCATCTCCCACCGAAGAGTATGTGGTACAATTCTCAAATAATAATAATAAGGTTGCATAGCATAACGTCTTTTTTGCGTGTGTTCGTGTTTAGAAAACTGATATGCGCCACATCAGCGTGTCATCGGCTCCGAAGCAACAGGTGCAAGGGTAGGAACGAAAAAATACTGGCTTTGTGATTGTTGCGTCGCAGCACTTATTCACGTGAATACAAACTGCAAAGGTAGAAATGGCAGATGTTAATCGCACAGAGGACCAGACTCTTTGATATTAATCTAAGATGTTTCTAAGGGATGGGCGCTTCCTTGAAGTCTCACACCCGTATTTCCCCCTTTATTTCCAGGACGTTTTAAAGAGAAATGTAGAACCGTTGTTGAAATGTTTCTGATTTCAGCGCGTTGGACAGTAACGATCGAAAGATGGAATGGAATTGTGTAGAGCGATTCCTTTAAGGGACAGCGTATTCGTTCGATGTAGTACAGTTTGCGGGCGCACTTACTTCAAGAATGGCTGCCTTTCCTCGGCTTACTTGTTAGCATTAAATATCTAATTGTATTGACAATGTACGTCACGGTATAACGAAAAGGAGCTTGTCAGTGCTCCTGAAAACAAAATACAGGAGAGTGGTGTAATGGCCTTACGCAATACTTTTTAATTTCCGTAATAGCGAAGGAGGTGGGGGACTCCCGACTTTGTTGCGGTCACTAGATGCAGGTCCCCTCAACATGCAGTGCAAAAAGAAATTGACATTGTTCTGGACTTAGTCGAAAGTCAGTGTATCGAAGATTGTTAGGTAAAATTACGATTGTTATAGACTGGTCTATAGGCAGTACACTATCTATAGTGTACAGTCTATAGACGAAAGGAAATTGAGGTAGTTGTAGACTGTAGTCTATAGAGAGTCTATAGACCGTCTATAGAAAAAAAGGAAATTGAAGCACCTATAGACCGTCGTCTATAGAGAGTCTATAGACCGTCTATGGACGAACGGAAATTTAAGCAGCTATAGACCGTAGTCTATAGAGAGTCCATAGACCGTCTATAGACGAAAAGAAATTGAGGCAGCTATAGACCTTGGTCTATAAAGAGTCTGTAGACCGTCTATAGACGAAATGATATTGTGGCAGCTATAGACCTTAGTCTACAGACCGTCTATAGACGAAAGGAAATTGAAGCAGTTATAGACTTTAGTCTATAGAGAGTCTATAGACAAAAGAAAATTAAGGCAGCTATAGACCTTAGTCTATAGCGAGTCTACATACCGTCTATAGACGAAAGGAAACTGAAGCAGTTATATACTTTAGTCTATAGACAGTCTATAGACAAAAGGAAATTGAGGCAGCTATAGACCTTAGTCTATAGCGAGTCTATAGACCGTCTATAGACGAAAGGAAACTGAAGCAATTATAGACTTTAGTCTATAGACAGTCTATAGACAAAAGGAAATTGAGGTGGCTATAGACCTTAGTCTATAGCGAGTCTATAGACCGTCTATAGACGAAAGGAAATTGAAGCAATTATAGACTTTAGTCTATAGACAGTCTACAGACAAAAGGAAATTGAGGCGGCTATAGACCTTAGTCTATAGCGAGTCTATAGACCGTCTATAGACGAAAGGAAATGGAGGTAGTTAGAGACTTCAGTCTATAGAGAGTCTATATACAAAAGGAAATTGAGCCAGCTATAGACTTTAGTCTATAAAGTGTCTATAGACAGTCTATAGACGAAAGGAAATTTGAGCCAGCTATAGACTTTAGTCTATAAAGTGTCTATAGAAAATCCATAGAAAAAAGGAAATTGAGGCAGCTATAGACCTTAGTCTATAGAGAGTCTATAGACAGTCTATAGACGAAAGGAAATTGAGGCGGCTATAGACCTTAGTCTATAGAGAGTCTATAGACCGTCTATAGACAAAAGGAAATTGAAGCCGCTATAGACTTTAGTCCATAGATTTTCTATAGACTGTCTATAGACAAAAGGAAAAGTCTATAGGATGGCTATAGAGTCTATAAAAAGTCTATAGAAAGTCTATAGACCATTTTTATAAGGATTTATTTCATGTTACTGCAACTGTAATAATGCCACCCGGTGTTCTCAGGTGGCGCTGAAGTGTCTTCGAAGACGTTGAAGTGTCTCGCGCTGGCTGGCTGGCTGCTGCATTCTGCTGGTTAGCGACCTGTCGCCCTGTTTTCCGTTACATATTTTGGTGTAGGTGCGGGGTAAGATCCCTGTATATGTCTAATACTCCTCCGCATACCCTGGGCTCCAGTCCTTCGCTGGTGGACACCCCCGTGCACCGTGCTAGCCGGAGAAACCAAGGCCTACCTCCCGAACACGGGCTTTTGGAGTCTGCAAGGGCACCCACCCATCATCCTGTTATGCCAGCTGCAGCCTACTATGCCTTGCAGAATCCGCGACTGCCCAAACCATTCCATGGCAGTCAGCTCGAAGACGTCGAAGACTGGCTGGTCGAGTTTGAACGCGTGGCCTCTTTCAACCAGTGGGACGACGCAGCCAAGCTTCGAAACGTCTTCTTTAGCCTGGAGGATGGTGCACGTACGTGGTACGAGAACCGAGAAGATGCGCTAACATCATGGCACGAGTTCCGCCGACGCCTGCTGGAGACCTTACACCAGCACGGATCGCCGAGAACGGGCTGAACGGGCTTTGCAGTCTCGCATTCAAATGCCGAATGAGACTGTAGCCATGTACGTGGAGGATATGACTCGGCTCTTCCGGCGAGCTGACCCGGCCATGCCCGAAGAGAAAAAGGTGCGCCAACTCATGCGCGGCGTTAAGGAGCAACTTTTCGCTGGCCTCGTGCGCAGTCCACCTGGGACTGTTGCTGAGTTTCTCACGGAAGCGGTCACGATGGAGAAGATGCTCCTGCGGCGTTCTACCACCTACGACAGGCCGGTACTCGCCGCTTCACTTACAGAGCCGCTTCCTGCCTTCGGGGCTAACCCTGATCTCCGCGACCTGATCCGCTCCGTTGTGCGCGAAGAGCTCCAGGCGCTTTTCGGTGCTCCCCTGCCGACGGCCGGCTCTCTCGCTAGCCTCGTCCGCGAAGAGGTTCAAGCCTTGCGACCTTCGTTCCCGTACGTTGACCCGCCGGCTTTACCCACGGAGTGCCGTCGTCCAACGTATGCTGAAGCCTTGCAACGTCCTGCGCCCTCTTCGGCGCAGTTTCCTCCGTCCAGTCAAGGCTCGCTGTTTTCCGCACACCCCGACACGTACTACATCGACAATCGACGATCGCCCCAGCGGAAGACGGACCTGTGGCGTGCTCCAGATCGGCGGCGTCTCTGCTTTCACTGCGGGGAACCCGGTCATCTGTATCGCCAGTGCCCGTATCGACAGCTTGGGCTGCGGGGGTTTCCTATCGACATGCCCCGTCCACCACGAGGTCAACGACCCCGGGAGATCAAGGACTACGTAGCCCAGCAGCGCATGGCGACAGTTCCCCAGCGACAGTCTCGGTCTCCATCACCACGCCGACCTTCGCCACAGCCCCAAAGCTCCTCCTGGATGGCGCAGAGACGGTCGCCAAGTCCCCGCCGGGAAAACTAAAGATAGCGACCTCAGGGGGTGAGGCCGCTGGCAATCGATGCGAACAAGACCCCCCGACAACGCGAACAGCGACCGACCGCGATTTAAAGGCAACGACTGCAGTACCTGAACTCGGAGATCGATTCTCGTTGGATATACCCGTGCTTCTCGATGGCTATAAGGTTAGTGCTTTGGTGGACACTGGCGCTGATTTCGGCGCTTCTTAAAAAAAGTAATGACGCCATGGTCCGGCACGCAGATTCGCACAGCTGGCTGACATGTCGTAACTCCGCTTGGCCTATGCACAGCAAGAGTCCAAATTCGCAGCTCCACATTTGTTGTCAGCTGCCTAGTTCTACCTGACTGCTCCCGTGACTGCATCCTTGGCGTTGATTTTCTCCGGGAGTATGGAGCTGTTATTGACCTCCGAAAGCGCACTGTCACATTTTCTACCGAGAAAGCTGATGTTTACTCCGAGGACTGTCCACGCCGCGCCGCCCTTCGAATATCCGCCGAGAGCGTTTGGATTCCGCCACGCGCCAGTGTTTTTGTGAGTGTTCACTGCGACGGAATACGTGAAGGGACAGCGGTCGCAGAAGGCAACCTGTCCCTTTTGCTCACCCACGGCATCTGCTCAGCGCGAAGTCTCATCCATCTCCGCGACGGCTGCTCTGAGCTCCTGGTGACTAACTTCTCTAACGAGCCCCGGCACCTTTTTCGTGCTACTGCCATCGCATTCGCCGACCCCTTAGCGGAGGTTTCTGAATGTTTCGTGTTCGAAGCTGTTGGACCTGTGCGCCCATCCCTTGACATCAGCCCGGACCTTTCGGCGACTCAACAGCGAGAACTACGTGCCCTCCTACTCGAATACGCTACCTGTTTCGCTTCTTCGTCGAAAGTCCGGCAAACGGGTCTTCTCAAGCACCGCATCATTACGCCCGACGATGCCCGCCCTATCCATCAGCAGCCGTACCGTATCTCACCGAAGGAGCGCGAGGCGATCCAAACGCAGGTGAAGGAGATGCTTTCAGATGGAATAATTCAACCTTCCAGCAGCCCCTGGTCTTCACCTGTCGTGCTGGTGAAGAAAAAAGATGATACACTTCAGCGCCACCTGAGAACACCGGGTGGCATATTCTGCATTATCATTCTGTATTTACTTCTTGTGCTCTGCCATATTTCATGTTAATCCTTTTTTATATTGCTTTCTCTGCATTCAGTTTATTGATCATTTGTTTGCCTCCTTTCTACAACAGCTCCATATAAGGGCTGGAGTATGCATAAATAAATAAGACCAGTTGCTGTTTTTTTACACTCCACTGGTAGGTTTCGCTGCTGTATTTTCAGCACTGGGAATTTCAAGTGCAAAGCACAAAGCTGGAGAACACCTATCAGTGAAACGTGCAACTACTTAGGAAGCATGGCTAATGCAGCACTTGCAGAGGAATTGCCCCTTTTGTGAATACAGAACTTTGAAATTTTTGTCGGCTGTCCTTGGAAGGTTCACGTCAAAAGAAGCTGAAATTTTAAAGCATACTTTATTGACAAAACGGCCGATTCTGGTGTGGGTAAAGAAAAGCCGAAAGTTGGTGAATGTTCATGATGCAAAAAATAGCACGAAGGAAACACTAAGGATGGTTAGGGCGATGCAGACAAGTGCTAACTTGCAACCGAGGTTTATTGCTAAATGCACTCAATTTATACATGACACAATGAAAAACATGGAAAAGCAGGCTCCCCTCGGAAGCTGCTGTCAAAAGTCCAAAAGCAATGCAACAGCATGTATCACTCGTCGCTTAGGGAAGGCGAATAAGCGTAAAGGAAACTTAATAACATTGCATGGCGGAGACTGTCCTGCTGTGGGTGCTGCATCTGGCTCTGAAAATGCCGGTTAACTTGCAGAAAGTTGTAGATGTGTGACAGTGCATCAGTCATGCTTCCTTGGCAAATTTTCATGTCTGTTTAGAATTACGTGTATTGCGTGTGCTCCATGGGAGCCTGCTGCCACGCTCTGAATTAAAGTAAGTTGAAATCCTCAGTTGGGCTTCCCTTTTGCCTTCGTCTTTACTATCACTGGAAAATGCCTCTGCTGTTGGGCTGCAACCACCTGCCTCATATTACTGCTCTCCGGTTTGATAACAGCATGTAAGCAAGCAGGTTGATATTTCATGATCAGTTTGCATTCATACCTTGAGATTCTGATTCCATCACATAGTGAAATTGGAGATGTCATACAACAAAGATGTAGTCTGTAATAGCGTTTGAAGTATAATTTACAGTTCTGAAGCTGTATTTGCGCTATGACGATGAGGGACATACGTACTGTTTTTGCTAGTGGTAATAAAAGTACTATTGTAGCTAATAGTACATTTCACCATATACATGAATTTTTAGCAATGGCCACAGCAGCCTGGTAGCTGCCAGTACATACAACCATTAATAAGGCAGCATACCTTCAGAAATACGAAGTACCCTCATGAGGGCCTCCATGTGCCTATATCATAAGCAGCATGCACATATTGTATGCTGCTTGTAATGCATGCAGTAAAGAGTGATGCATTTGTGTAGCTGCTATATTTGCATATAAACATACAGGATTTAACTTGGGGTATCCATTCTTTAGCCCCTGGGTTACACATTACACATCTCCCTGTTAGCAGTTAGTAAAAGCTAGGAAAATGAAAGCTGCATTTTCGAAGGTGGGCTAAACGAAACGGAGCATGGTAGGATGCGATCGGTGCCACATAATTTCACAAGCGGTGGATCTTCACACTTTCACATGCCACAAAGTGCAAGGCATAAGGTACTCGCATTCGCTTGCAATTCACACGCACAGGGCAGAGCACACGTCGGAAAACTGCACATTGAAAGAAGTGCATAATCAAAGCGGTGACTCGCTCTACGCACGTTTCTCCACCGCGCAAGCATCAATTTCCTCACACGTTTCGTGAACAGCACTACTCGAGACACGAAGACTGAAAACCCGACGAGCAAATGACCACGGAAGTGCTCTGTATTTGAGTTCTAGAACACTGGTGACAGGAACTTTCTGCGTACGGCTACGGTTACCGATAGGGCAGGTAACAATCCTTTCTCCGCAACTCTTCACAAAGTAAAAAAAAAATCACCAACGCGATAATCCACCTCTTCAGTGTTCCGAAAAACTGCGCGGGTACCTGTAGTTGCCTCGACACAGTTAGCCATGGTGGTAGGTGCCGAAGCGGCAATATCTGTTTATTTCTCGTCAGCTGCGCATTCGCTGCATGTGGAGTCCTTGTGTTGTCAACCAACGGACTGGCACTTACCACATTGCCGCACATTTCCTGCTTGTTCTCTTCACTCTAATAGCCACTTACTCGCACAGAACGAAGTCCGTTGTCAACAACGGGAACAAGTTGGCTTCAAAAACGGGACAGGCCGCCCGTTAGCAACACAACACTCCTGCAAACTGGTGAAATCCCAGCGCACCGCCGATGCTTCGCTGCCTGACCACATTGCCGCATGTTTTCAGCTTGTTCTCTTCACTGGAATAACTACTCATTTCTATAAAACTAGGTCCCTTGTCAACAACTTGAAGAAGGCTTCAAGAACTTCATTGCACGCCCATTGGCAACAACACACGTCGAAAACTGCTGTCGAGCAGCCAGCGCGCAAGAACGCAGCCAGCGCAGAGCGGTCGGTGCTTTGCTCTTAGGCCGCTTGGCCATGCTTGGCTACGGATAGCGCCCGTTGCGACCCGCCGTTGGCCGCGATGGCACAGGACGAACGCTCAGGCGCCGCCGCTGTCTCAGTCAGGCCTCAAGTTACCGTCGTGCATGCCGTTGGCCCCAGTCAGCATTACCAGCTATGCCGGCAGTCTTCAATGTGCATGCATGCCGGCGAAAAGAAATAGTTCTTTAACTCCTTTGTGGCTGAGAGGAGTATCTAACGACATTTACATCTGTTCAGAATAGGAGTAAAATAGGGTCATGAAAACATTTTTCTCCTCCATTTACTTCAAGAAGTAAAACAGGCGACTGTGAACATTTTTACTCCTTAACGCGGGAGTATATTTTTAGGGTGAGGAGTATTAAAGGCTATGTATGTTTTTATACTCCTATTTCGGCTAAATCTTGTTTACAGTGTAGCCATCAATATGCTTCGCATCTGACTGGGCTTAACCTTAGCTAAGCCTCAGCCATTTTTTTGTACAGCCGCTTCCATTCTTAATCTGGGAATGTAACCGGAACGATGTTCCGATCCTTCAGCTTGATAAGCGAAGCGAAGCTCCTGCAAACAGCAGCCGCGAGCTGCTATGAAATGCAAAAAAAAATGCATCGTGCGACACGCCTTGTCAGAGTGACGGCATAGGCCGGAAAGAGCGCCACTTTGCCGCACTAAACCCAAGAGAGACAGAGCAGAGCCGACGTTTCCATACGAGCACCCCTCGGATAGCGAAATAGACGCGCCAATCTCCGGCCGCAAGGTGATGGCGATGCATTTGAGCCATGGGCGGCGCGTCCTGAACGCTCTGTCCCCGACAGTACAGCCAACCTATCGGTGGTGTGGGAGCTTTGGATACGCGATGGTGCGATGCTGCCAGCGCTGCTAGGAGGTCCGGTCAGCCTATGTTCCATTTTAACATCTTTGGACGCAGTAGTCCCGTCGGCGTAACCGAAAAGAAGGCGCAATCCAAGCCAAGAAGTGAGGATCCTAAACTATAGAAACGCAAGCAACGCAAGTGGCAAGTCGGTGCACCGAACGTGATTGCCTAGCTCACTGTTGGACATTCGACCCGTTCGACCACTGGTCACCGGTAGTGCAGAATGTCCTCTTTTTTTTTCATTATTGTTCTCAGTGCTCTTGCTGCAGTGTAGTGCAGTTATCCTATGGTTTCAGTTATTGGTTGTACTACTGGCGCCATTCTGTTATACTGTAATTTTTTGTATTTTATCTCTAATTTCTTATTAGAAAGCAGACGGTATTTCTGTGTGTTATAACCTTTTATTACCAAACCGGTAAAAATTGTTCTTAACTCACTTTAAGTGCTCTCTTAAAGTTATGAAGCATGATTTTAAATAAAGCCTCAGTGCAGTATGTAATGGCATCGTGTGTTAGGAAAATAAATGGTTTTGGAAATGCCTACTGTCATTCAGCCTTTTTTTGTGCCAGAAGTACTATTCGAACTATTCGCTTCGAAATTATTCGAAGAAAGTTGCTATTCGCTTCGAATGTGCTTCGAATAAAAAAACCACTATTCGCACACCCCTAGTTAGTGTACATATTTATATTGAGAACATCGAGGGAGTTGTTTTCAGGGCTATTCCATTTTGTATAATTTTACTAACGCGCCGGCCGCCGAGGTGGCTAAGTGGTTATGGCGCTCGGCTGCTGACCCGAAAGACGCGGGTTCGATCCCGGCCGCGGCGGACGAATTTCCATGAAGGCGAAATTCTAGAGGCCCGTGCACTGTGCGATTTCAGTGCGCTTTAAAGAACCCCAGGTGGTCTAATTTTCCGGAGCTCTTCATTACGGCATCTCTCATAGCCTGATTTGCTTTGGGACGTTAAACCCCATAAACTAACTAACGCGCCTGTGTCCTGAGACACGCACGTCTATAATTTCGTCCCAGTTTGTCTAATTAGGCATGCGATACAGCGGCTCTCGGCGTGAATCACCTCTCTTGCGTGACGTAGCCGTTTCGTATGCACTCCGCCTTGGAAAAGTGTGCAGCGAGCGGCGACTCGGATGACTTTTCGTTCTGAGCCAACCTTTTTCTTCTTGCGATCGAAACCGATGAATCACTGTGCTGGTGGTGGATGATAGTGAGGGATGACGTTATAACTTAACTTAGCGACTGGTCTTGATGCTGCCGTATAAACATGGATGAGATAATGCCGGCCGTGCTATGTTTTCTTTTTTTTTATGGCGGAGGTTTGCAGAACCACTAAAAGTGAAAGCGGTTTCGTCATAGCTAAGCTCCTTTAACGTGCGAAGGCGCATGTTGTCACATGTTTGCACCTGGTTTAGCTATTTCTGCTATTGTTTTGCAAAGTCATTAGCAAACCAGGTGATTCTTTAACTACAACAAGAAATGAGAAACAAAACGCCACTCCCTAATCGTTCCCCCTTCACAAGGTGAGTCATAGTCATCTCAAGCCACAGTACAGTGGCGTATACCAACGCTTGGCTTGGTTTGGTCCTCATAGCAACGTTAGGCCATGCCACATGGACATACACCGGTGAAATCCGTTTTCACGGTTAGATGTCTTTAAGCACTAATGTTGGGCAAGCGCACAGCGTCAAACGAAGGCGACCTCTGTTAGACAGAACTTTGGCATTGAGGGTGTATTTGGCGAAATTTGGCAGCCCTTAAAGGCCTACTTGACCGAAATTTTTCAAACCGTAAAAAGGTTGTTTTTTCATAGTACACCCCCAAATTATGCTACCCACAAAACATTACGTTCCAGTTTCAAGCAGTTAAGGTGCCAACGGGGCGCAAAAATCAGAGTTTTCAATACCGAAACTGGAGAAACGGGCGCCATTACCGCCCGCCGGAAGTGACGCACGTTTGAGACAAGAGTTCGGGCAGGCCCGGAGCGTCTGCTCGATGCGGCTCGCGCAAAACGCTGGTACCGGTAGCGCCCTGAGCGTTTTTCTCAATATTTAATGTTTATATATGAAAGAACACATTAGAAATCACATAGCACACCTCTGCAATAGGATGAACCTCACGAGAAAAAAGTTTTAAACGTATTTTATTTGCTGTGGTAGACTCGAAAATCTTCTCACGCAACCTCGTCGAAGACGATCGCGCCGATGCTGGTGATCGTTGTTCGCCTGGAATTATTCGATTACAGCTTGTGAAAGAGAAGTTATTTCATTGCGAAGAAAGGAAGCACAATCAAATGAACGCAAAATGGAAAAAGTGCTTGTAATATCAAGTCGGCATTTTTTTGAGCGCGCACGCGTGTAAACAGCACATCTGCGCTGTGCTGTGTGTACAATATGGTTATTGTCTAGGTAAAAAAAGAACTGTCCTGCCTTCTCCTTCCCCCGTCACTTTTCTCCTCCAAGGAACAATGTTCCTGCCTGTGCATGGAAAATGGGAGCAGGCGAAGTGAGAGTGAGATAAATCAATAACAACATCTGGATGTCACAAAACGAAGAGAATTAAGTGCAGTATAAAGCGAACGAATAAACCAGAAGCAAACATTTTGTTACAAATGTATATATATATTTCTCTTTGCGGACCACGGCGTCGACCAATACGGTGCCGATGGTGGGCTGGTTCTCGTCCTTTGCGCGCCTCGGCCAGGCAAATCACTGCGCATTGCAAAGTATACATATACCGGTTACAGGTGAACAAAAACTTACACGCTGCGTACATTGCTGTACTTACCTAGAACCACTTGAATCCCGTGTACTGCGGGGACGAAAAAGTTTTCCGAATCTTTTCGACCACAGAGCTGGGCAGAACGACGCGGTTTCCGGAGCCCAGTCGACCATAAGCCCAGCACACAAATTGCCGGTAGGCAGTGCATCTGTACCGACTGAGTAATAATTAAGAACATATAATGAAAATTAGATTTCATATGAATTTGAAAATAATATCACCCAAATAACTTACGCGTTCAGGTCTCTGACATCCTGGAAACGCGGATGATAATGTAGAAGTTTCCTGTATTCCACCTCAAGGATGAATGGCGTGAGGCAGTAGGTTATAAATTCCCCGTTTTCAGTGGCGCACGTGTGGCCATGCAGGATTTTCGGCACGACTTGCGAGCCTTCGCGGCAGCAGATGCACTCGATGCACGACGGCATTACTACGCATCGGCCACAGCTGCACCTGCAATAAACGCATGCATGCCATCCTTTTCGAACGAAGCGAAATTAAATTCCTGCTGTGCCCAAAAAACGGGTTAGCGCGAGGGATATATGCGTTAGTCGTCCACCCTTATCTTTCTTTGAAAAAGAGAGGGGAATTCACCGTCCTGAGCTCCTGGCAGTCGTCAGCAGCTTTCGAGATCGGGTGCAAAGGGCCGTAGCCGGAAAGGCACAATGGTGCTTTCCGAATTATTCGCATTCGCACTGAGTCCACATCCCTGCCCTGTACTCAAGGGAGCGCGCGAATTGCGAGGTGCCAGTGGGCCTACAGTAGATAAGCTCGAGACCAGCGCTGGTAGGGGGAGAAAATATGGATTCACTGTAAACATTTTTCAAAGTATCATGTTCTTTCGATAAATTCCTTCTGACGGGGCATCTACCGCCTTCCTTCTCGCCAGAGAATGCGAGAATGCCGTCCGAAAACGAGATCCTTTGGTTAGAAGGTATCCCTGCAAAGAAGCTATATAGCCGGCCTCCCGATTTTCGCAAGTCGAGCATTCAACACGTGCAAGCATGAATACATACGAAGCCGTGCTCAGCATCCAGTCAAGTGAAGGCATTGCAGTTGGCGGTGACGGCTGCGAACTTTTGTGCCGCTCGGCAGACTCGTCTATCCGGGGCTCAAAATCATAAGGAACAACGCCGTATCTGCAGTCTTCGTAGACGAAGTAAGACATGATGTTGGGCTAGTCGGTTCATGATTAGAGCGAAAGAAAACTGCGCGAAGACGACGGGACAAGAGAAAGGCACGAATACACACACGCAAAGCGCAGACTTCCAACTGACTTTATTTTGTAAAAGCAGGGTGCTTATAAAGGCAATCACAGCAAACTAGGAGACAAGCAGAAGCAACGTGCGAACGGCAATGACAGAGTAAACAACACCACGTGTGAATTACGACGCATGAAAAGTTCGAATGTGACCATCTAAGAAATTGATTTCCTGACATGAAAGAGATAAAGAAGGGGCGCTAACAGACTTATCACCCCTTTTAGAAATGAAATAGGCCTCGATAACTTCTCTTTCGGTTTTTGTTTTGGCCTTTGAAAGGAACTTTGTTTTTTCCAGGTAAGGAGAAAAGTTTTTGGTGTCGCAGCTCTTACAGTGCAAGGGTAGATTGCTGCCAGTGCCATTGCTAAGGGATCGCCTGTGCTCTAAAGCGCGTTCATTAAAACAACGGCCAGTCTGGCCTATGTAGGAACGACCGCATGACAAAGGTATTTCATAAACAACTTCGGAAACACATTTTGTAAACTTGTTCCGGTGGTTCTTCTTGCAAGTGGTGGGTTCTTTTCTCGTTCCAGCCAGTAGAGGGCACACTTTTTTCAGCTTGCAGGGAGCCGAAAAACAACGCGTATCCCATGCCTTTCTGCTACCTTCTTGATGTTATGAGAAAGGCAATGAAAATACGGCATGACAAATGGTGGCTTGGGATCCGAACATCCTTTATCTTTTTCATGTGTAGATTTTAGCCTTTGAAGCAGGCATTCGCAGGTGCCAAGAAGTAGACGGGGATAGCCAGCGGAAAGAAGGCGCTCAACTTGACAGTGAAAACTGGATGACATGGTGTGGGTACAGGATTTCTGCAGGGCAGAGAGGCATGCAGACATGATGATGCCACGTTTGACTAGCTTAGAATGAGCGCTTTTAGAGGGTAGTAGACTCTTGTTCGACCTTGGGCTATACGACCAGCAAACGTGGGCATCAGTGAAGTGCAGATTTAAGTCTAAAAACTGTATGCGGTTGTCCCTTGTCAGTTCATGAGTAAAAAGTAAGCCTTGCCCCTCAGAGGATAAGGCGTTAAGAATGTTAGTGACAGCACTGTCAAGGTCATAGTTAGAAGAATTGTCTAGAATCACTAGAAAGTCATCGACATAACGAAACACACGTGATACAGGGTGGTTTAAAAGCTCTTTTTCTAAGCGTCTGTCTAAAAAAGCCTTAAAAATGTCACACAGCACTGGAGCAACCGAAGACCCAATGCAAATTCCGGACTTTTGAACATAAAATCGTCCGTCGTAAAAAGTGGCTGTGAAACTCAGCTAAACTGTAAAAGCTCTAAAAAATGCTCGGTACTGATGCCAGCCATATTGCGAAAAACTAATTCACCATGCTCTTGAATGCAATCCCTCACAGCAGTGTACAACCCCTCATGCGGTACTTTGCAGTGGCCAGCAAAGCTGACCTGTTCACGCTGCCGCAGGTTTGAAATGCATGTATGATGATGGGGAAGAAGGATTTGTGTTGGAAAGAAGGAAAGGTGTTGGAAGAACCATGCCTGCAAGGCACAGCGCAAAAATGAACAGAACACAGGTAAAAGGAGGATGACAGGGTGCAACACTGAACTACCAACTATTATTTCAAAAAGAGTTCAACTGGTATTTAAGAGGTAAAAGTTAACAGCTCAACGCTTCGTCCTGTCATCCTACTTGTTCTTGTACTTCCATTCTTTCTGGTGGTGTGCCCTGCAAGCATAGAAACAAACCAACTCTCCCAACAGCAAGTGTTGCTTAACTGTACCGTACCCTGCTGGCATGCTTACTAGCAGGTATTGAATCTGGAACGGTGAGTTGCCAACAGCTCATCCTTGGATTGCTTGTCCCGCCCAGCAGTAGTTGGGAGGGCACGGTTCCGGTCCTCCACTGGCTTCCAGGGCTTGTTTGTAAGTCCCATGGAGTGCGCACAGCTCCAGTGTGTGCTGCAGCACCAAGTGCACATAGCCTGTGCAAAAACAATGTAATCACAGTAACGTTTTTTTGCATTGTGATGGAGGCGAAATGCTAGAGGTCCGTCTACTGTGCGATGTCAGTGCACGAGAACCCTAAGTGGTCAAAATTTCCAGAGCCCTGTGCTTACCATACGACGGCTCTACCTTCACAGCTGAAAGGCTGGCCTCTCCGTTCCTACCCTTCCGAAACCTTCTTGAAAAGCGTCTCTCGTCATCAAGTCGGACTGCCTGGTTACGCCCATGATATTCATTGCAGTGCAATGCTGCAATGTGGACTCTGCAAGGAATATTAGTAGCAAGTAAAATTGCAAGGCATTCATATCTAAAACAGAAGAAATCTTAACAGTGTATACTGAGCCATGGCCACCATAAATAGGCAGCATTAAACGACCCGGTAAAGAGTAAAGCAACACAATATTAAAGTAACAGTAAAATGCGTGTCAACGCAAGGCAGTGCGAGAGGATGTTAGCTGCACCAGCGGATGAAGCACAGCACTAACCTGGCTTGCATTCTAGTGTAGCTGTAATGAAAAGTCTTTGGAGCGAACTGGTATATTAGGTTGTGGAAAGCCTCACAGCCAAACGTCTGCTCCTTCGTAGACAGCTGGGGTATGTCCTTCAGGAGTGATGGGGCCTTCACTATCTCGCACAGCTTGCGGTGGGCATCAGATCCTTAAAAAAATTTTCAGTTATATAAAGAGGCTTTGAAAACAACCCATAAGTTTACGTTAGCTACCTTCATCCATCCAGGCTCTTCCTTCTTCATTGAGGTCACCATGGGCACACTGAGGAAAAATTTGGCAGTCATGTTGGTGTATATTTGCCACGTGCCTGGTAAGTTTTTTTTTATTGGTTTATTTTTGGTTTACAATGCATAGGTAAACCAAGGACGAGCAGGCAAAAGGCGTAAAACAACACCTGACTAAGGCCTGCCCTCCTATACAAAAACAAACAACAAATTAAAACAAACATTCAAAGCATTTGACAGCAACCGACTTCGAACAGAAAAAAAACGCAGGTTAAAATTAAATTGGCAGTAGTATACAGATTTGATACCAAAAAAGATACAGCGGTGTTTACTTATACAGCACTGTCACGAAAGTAGCATATCATGCACGGCTCTTTTACAGCTTTGGTCACTTCGTTTTTCCATTGCCATAGAAAGTAGCGGGGCGTAAGCATTTAGAACTCGCGGTATCATAAATGTCAACATTTGGTGGCCATAATTTGTACGGGACTTTGAAACATGGAAACTAGCTGTTCGGAAGTTATATAGTCCAGGCATGTGCAGATATGTGTTCTGAAACGTTTCTTTACTGTATTTTATTTGATTCTTTATGTATATAGCCAGTTTTTTGTCATACATTGTTTGTATTTTAAGTAACTTGTGCTTTCTAAAAACCTCCCCTGTGTCTTGGCTGAGTGTAAGGTTGAATACAGCTCGGATAGCCCTTTTTGCAGCGCAAATAATTTTGCTATATTAGTAAGTGTTGTTCCCCACACAAGTAGGCCGTAATGTATATAGGAGTGAACTAAAGAGTAGTATAGCTGTAGTTTGCATCTGACAGGTACAAGCATTCGTAGTCTGTTTATTATGCCCACTGACCGCGATACTTTACTGCGTAAATAATCTGAATGGTCATTCCACAGTAAGTGCTGCTCTAAAATTACTCCTAAAAATTTTATTGAATTTTCACGAAGTAGAGTTGAATTTTGAAATTTCAGTTGAAATCTTTCAGTAATCATCTTGTTTTTGGCTCTAAATACGACATATTTAGTCTTTTCAACATTTAGTTTCAATTGGTTAGATTCCAGCCATGAAGAAAGTTCTTGTAGCCATACGTTTGCTTCTTTTTCTAAAATAGCCATATTATTTCCTGAAAAAACACATTAGTATCATCTGCGTAAATAATAATATTCTTAGTCTGAGGTATGTTCACTATGTCGTTAATATACAGAAGGAATAGTATCGGTCCTAAAATAGAACCCTGTGGTACACCAACTACAATTTCCCCTGGTGTTGATGATACTGCGTTTATTTGGGTTATTTGAAAACGATTTTTTAAATAACTGGTGAGAAGATCAAGAGCAAGACCTCTTACCCCGTACCGTTCCAGTTTTTGGAGAAGGATATCGTGTTTTACCGAGTCGAAAGCTTTCTTTAAATCAAGAAAAATTCCTATTGTTACTAGTCTTCTCTCTATATTGTCAATTAGCTGTTCCTTAATATTAAGCAAAGCAGATTCTGTTGTTTTATTTTTTTGGAAACCATATTGCTCTTTTGCAATAATTTTGTGTCGTGCCAGATAATTATACAGGCGATTATTTATTACATGTTCAGCAACCTTCGCAAAAGTTGAGAGAACGGAAATCGGTCTGTAGTTGTTGAGGTTGTTGGCATCACCGCTCTTGTGAATTACAGCTACACGAGCCACTTTCATCAAGTCTGGGAACCTACCAGTGTTAAGCATGATGTTACAGATATGTGCTAGTGGGGCAGCTAAAATATCTGCAACAAATTTGATTGGCCGTGTCAGGATGTCATCTATTCCCGGAGCACTATTGTTTCGAAGTGAGTTAATTATGTCTACAATTTCATTATCAGTACATGGTTCCAGGAAAATTGAATTTGTGTATGTCTTCTTTATGTAACTTGTAGGCTCTTTACAGAGAGGATCTACATTTTCCATTACACCAGCTGTAAGGAAATGCGCGTTAAATTTATTTGCCAACTCAATCCCCGTGTATTCTATCCCATTAATGTTTAGTGAAGAGAGGACACTGTTTGGTTTTTTTCCGAGAATATCGTTTACGAGAGCCCAACTCTGCTTTGGAGATGTAGTATTCGAGAACTTGTTTAGATAGTATTGTTGTCTAGCCTTTTTTATGTCGGCCCCTAGCTTGTTCCTGATTTTCTTGAAATTTCGAAATATCTCTGCGTTTTTTGTTTCGATAAAAGTTGAGAATAAGCGATTTTTATGTAGTATGCGGTCATAAAGTTCTTTTGAGATCCATGGTTTCCTGGACGTTTTATGTTTCGTTGCTGGCCGCCGCGGAAACGCCTCATTTTAAAGTGACTCAACAATTGTCTGAAATGTTCCATACGCAAAGCATGGATCACTTTCTGATAGGACGGCACTCCAATCCGCGTTCATGGCTAGACTCCTGAAATTGGCTATGCTTTCGTCATTAATCCTCCGATAAGTGCTTTCTTGTTGTTTTTTATCTTTGAAGTGAAGTCCATTTTGGTGTTATTTCCTGTGGACGTCCGTCGCTTGAAGCCGGACTCCAGTATAAGTGGTTTACGACAGCACGTGCCCACTGCTCGAGCACCTCTGTGCCACGGCAGCTGCAAGCAGCGTCTTTTTAATTCCTAAAATGAATGCAAGAAAAATGTGAACACATTTGTCTCAAGGTGTCAAATAATGACAAGAGCCATAGAGGTGTTCTTGCCTTTCGCCATATGCCAGCAGTCGAAAAAGTGCAATATGTCCGGATATTTTTTCTTCAGAACAGCCCGTATGGCACTATGCCTATCAGTGACAATTCTGCTGATCAGGTATTTCTTCCTCAGCAGAAACTCGACAGCCCTGGTCATGCCAGCCACTTCCATCCGCACACTATTACCAACCTCATTCACCTGCAGGACATAGGTATGCATTACCGAATAGTGATTGTAACTTTTATCATGTTATGAATCAAATGAAACGCATATGAACAAGCTTTGTGTGCAAGATGACGTCGTTCTCTGCGTCGGTTAGTGTGTACGACATGTACTTTGCATTGAAGCCGGGGGAGTCGAATCTGCCATCCCCCGCTAAACTCAGAGGTTTCTTGGATGCCTCACTCAGACGGGCATTCTGTTCATCTGTCCAAACCTGTTGAAAAACAGTAGCAAGGTTTCCATGTGTACTTTACATGCAAATGCTAGTTGTCAACACAAATCTAAACCTTACTTACCTTACGCACGGTTGGAAACAATACGCACTTCTGGATTCTGAAGAAAAGGTCTGTACTAGGCGTTGCAACACCAACGCTTGAAAGAAGTCGCAGTGACTTCTTTGGGTTGCAGCCCGTGAATAATATAGCACCTACAAAGAGGCATCAATGGTATATTGTTTGTTATGATAGGCATACAAGTAGAAGTACTAACATGACAAGTTGGTCGATGTTCATCATTAAAGCCAGCAATACAACGGTAGAGGAAGAAGTCAGCGACACAAGCGCTTACTTGAAAATGAGTGTTTAATGGAAAAAAAGGTATGTAATGTACAGCACCAGAAAGAACAAACATCAGCACAACCACATTTTAGTCAGCTAATCAGGGTGGGTTACGCAAGAAGAAAGAACCAAGAAAGACCAAATCACTCGAAGACATGTGGCAGTGGTTATATAAATTCAGAAAATGCAGTTTCATCCGAGGATAGTGCGACAGAATCCCCACTAATACAAGTGCTATTTTGCTTCATTTCCCAATATAATATGGCTGCTTCCACTAGTGCACGAACCTATTTCAATGAGTGAACAAAACAGTTGTGTTCTGCAATCTTGGTATGCAAAGTAACTATGGCAGTGCTCAGGCATGCTGGAATGCTGGTCAGTTCCCGAAGAAGTTTATTGAACTTCACTTCTTTAAAGACAGGTCCATGCTGTAATGTGAATGCCGTGTTCTCTGCCCGAGCCAAGCTCTCACGCCTGTGTCCTGCCATCTAGAATTGAGAACGCACAGAACCTAGTAGTCAATAGAGAGCAAAGTTTATGGCATTAGGCACGTATGTAATTTAGATGAGTGCTAAAAAATGTAGCTTATATAATTCCAAAGGCTTGTGGCTAAGTGTGCATTGGAGAAACTAGTCGCTTAACATACAGTTCATGGAAGCTAACAATTGTTCAGGAACCAACAGGCATTCAAACATGCCTGAACACTGTCGCAGCTGTACTGAGGAAAGTAAGCAAAAGTTCTGCACATCAAGATCCCAGAATATAGCAGTTCTGTTACCTGATCGAAATCAATTCATATGCGATTTGATGAAAGCATATTACTATGTTGCGAAATCAAGTAACACGTGTATTAGTAGGGCTTCTGTCATGCTAACTTCGGATGAAATTACATTTCTTGATGGTAGGTAAACACTGCCTCATATCTTTGATTGGGTTAGACCTCTTGGTTTCTCCCCTGGTTTTATACTTTTCCCTTTGCTTTCTTTTTCTGTAACCCACACTGATTAACAGACCTTCAGAGTGGCTCCAATGATGCTTGTTTTGTTCCTTTTGTGCTGCATATATGTATACTTCTTTCTTTCCGATAAACGCGAAGTTTCGAGTGACTGCTTTTGTTGTTGCCCTCTTCCTCTATCATCTTGTTTACGCTCTTTGTGATGAACATGAGCAAATTATGTCGTGCACCTGTAAGGAAGAAAAATGTACATAACAAAATAATGAATTCAAATCAATGCAATAACTATGCTATAGACCAAAAAAGAAATGTCCAGTGGTGATTGTATATTTAGTAATTGGGGCGCAATGACATAGCAGG
Organism: Amblyomma mixtum; assembly: GCF_055824585.1. Taxonomy (NCBI): domain Eukaryota; kingdom Metazoa; phylum Arthropoda; class Arachnida; order Ixodida; family Ixodidae; genus Amblyomma; species Amblyomma mixtum. Next base: position 328,549,893 of record NC_143014.1, on the reverse strand, counting down.
CTATAATGCAGCAATGCGAAGATGTCCAAATTTGTGCCAACTGTTTTGTCTTCGCTGATATAGTGAAACAGCATGAAAGTAGAAGAGCATAAAGACAGGAACTAAAAGCACACACGCCAAAACTTCATGGCATTAACACTTTTGGCTGCCAAAACATTGGTGAGAACACAGAGCTGCTATAATTTTAAAAAATTATAGGCAATAATAGGTAAAGCTCTGATCATGTGAGGAAATTGAAATAAATTAAATGAACACGAGGCGTAGCTGGGGATGGCAAAATGGCCACTAGCTCTTAGTAAATGCTGCACTTACCTGACAAAGAGAAATGATTATTGGTAAACTTGAGATAAGCTTCACTAAGCAGATGCAGTACACCGAAAGATATTACACAGTGGATTGGGGCATATGAACAGCCTGTCGCATCTATGCCTATTGTACAGTCGGTGCCTATTTTAACCACCGATAACAATAAGGCATTAAGTGCACTTAAAAGTTATGATCGCCACAGCCTGGTATAGAATAACGCTTGATTTTCGTATTATATTTCGCATAGATTGTCACTTGTTTTACATAATTAGAAGCCATTATAAAGCAAGAACATTGGCTGGATACTTTTTTCAAATTATGTCCCGTGGACACTGCATAATCCTAACTTAAATAATCAGCACTACAAAACATCCTTTTCTGCATATCGAAGATACAATAGTAGATTGGCAAACCACCGGAAATTGCTGTCCACAATATAGTATATCCACAAACCTGCAAGAAGGATGTTGCCTATGGCCTTTCTGCGAAGGGATGGCTGGCTCTCCCATGACCAAACATGCCCGAAAGGGCATGTTGCAGTTATCTGCACCAGGCTCCCGCACCTCCTGATTTCAGTAGTGCACTGAGCCAAGCACGTCCTGCAGGGTTCCAGGAGCTGCGTGAGGCAGCTTTCAAAGACAATATATTTTGTCTCTGACACAGCGTCAGTATTCCCAGCTCCAGTTGGGCTGCAAGAAAGCAATGAAATGTGCTCTAGTGGAAAAGAAAAAAAGAAGACGAAACCAGTGCCCACCACACAAATCTACATACTTGCTGATTTCTGATAATGCGAAACTTTAATTTCCATCAGATTGAACAGTTGAGATGCTGTCACTGCTGTCACTGGCCTCACTGCAGGTGTCACTGTCCTCACTGCAGGTGTCACTGTCCTCAAGGTATGGGGCCGACAAGTATCGGTCTGGCACCCAATCTGTGCATGGCGTGGAGCAGCGGTCAACCTTCGTCTCAAAGACAGTCTCATCCGTTTGTACACCTTAAATGTAAAAAAAAAAGTTTCACATCTCAAGTCTGAAAGTGGCTGATATTATCATATTACCGCAGTGCCTGAGCAGACTTCCTGTCATTGTTCCTTTGTTGTATGTAGCCCTGGGCAAGTCTGCCTGAGTATATTTTGATGACCGTTCAGTATTTGAATGGCCACAAGCTGAACATGTGGCGTCGATATCCATGGCATCGTCGCCTAAAAAATAAAAAAAAACATTTCTGATTGAATTAATTTTTTTTTTGCGAAAGCAATGCTCTGAGCCATTAGGCACACTGTTGTGGAAATTCAGGATTAATTTCGGCTACTGGAAGGTCTGCAAGGTCCTAAGTATAGGCCGGTTTATGCATTTCGCTTGCGTCAAAGCATGCCCATTACAGCCAGGATTCGAACCTACTAAGTCGACCGCGCTCTGAAGCCACTGAGCCACAGAAGCGGGAAAAAGAAGGTTGGAGCTAGGAGTCAAAACTGAGTTACGGGATACAAAGGAAGGAATGGAGCCAGGCAGATATTAAGAGGCGGCCCCTGAAGGCAAGCCTGCTTTTGTGCATACAGCCCACTCCGCCAGAAAGAAAAAAAAATGTCTCGGTACGCGAATGAATGAAACGGTTGAAAAATAATGTGGACAACTGCTAAGACCGAGCAGTTTGAAAAATAGTGCACCAAGGCATAGGAAGACAACGCTCCTGGCAGATTTTTATGAAGCACCTACCGCTAACGCATTCGCAAGGCGCAGCAACATATGGGCACAGGCGTGTCACTCCTACGCCGATATTCACGCTGAAACACATTTTAAAGTCAAAGCATACGGCTTACCATCACTTGCTGACTCTGCTGGGTTAGTATCAACATCGAGACCGGGATCGGGGCTGCTTTCGGGCACGTCGCGCGAAGTAACGGTTATTGCAGACGAGGCGACACACGCAGTAGGCACCGCCAAGGCATTGTTCACAATCTGTACCAGGAATCAAAGCACAGTAAAGACTACCACACAACCATCATATAAGGCGTAAATGAACTGGTATATTCACCTCCATGCGCCGGCGTTTCTCGACGGCTCGCTGAGGGTTCTCACTGCGTTTGCAGTGCGCGAATAACGATGGCAGTGCCTCAGGCTTTAGCATCCTCTTCAGCTGCCTGCATGGCAGACTCGTGGCAACGTCGGTGTCGTGCACAAAGTCCTCGGCTTTGAAGTGCGCCGAACAAAGCACGCTTACCTTGCTCGGCTCCCATCCGTCTCGCTTCAGTGCCAGCACCCACAACTTGCGCAGTTTGTCGCACTTCGGGAACCGATGAAGGCTGATTCCAGGCACCCCGTAGGTGTTGGAGCAACCAACAGCTACGCATTTCGTTGGCATGATGCCAACAGATAACAGAACGTCGGTCTTCGAGACGAAAACAGCGAAAAATGCGCCAGAAAAAGGGTTTTCGAGGAGCGCTCGCTGAATGCCCTCACTTGAGACCGCCCGAGTCTGTGCAGCAGGAGTCTCAAATCTGCGTCATTTCCGGTCTGACGTTCAGTTGTCCAACACACCGCTAGGGGACCGCGTCGTCTGCTACGCTGGTTTTTCAACACTTATAACTAAAATACTAGATACTTCACAGCCCTAATATTTCAGCTAAATATTTTTCATAACATGCACACTCGATCGGGAGCAGACTTAGCCGAAGTAAATTTTCGGTCAAGTAGCCCTTTAATTCCCTTCACCTGAGGAACTGCTGGAAAATCGAAGACCGAGTGTGAGGTGATGTGAGTGTTCGCGATATGAGGGACGAATCGTCGTATTTTAACAAAACCGGTGAAAGGGACGGGCTTCGTTGTGTAATGATCGCTGGAAACTTCGACTTTTTTTAGTTTTGTGCGACCTTTGCGAACGACTGCTTCTTCTATCGGCGTGCCATTGAAAGAAGCAGAACCCGCGTTGAAGTCTCTGTTGTTGTGTACGCGGTCAGAGTTACACTGTTGTTGTCATTTTCCTTTCTTTGTTTTGATAGCGATATTCAGCTCAACTTAAGCCTGATGTTCGCGAAACACACTGCTGTCGTTGTATTCATGGGGCACTGGGTGCTACTTAAAGCTGCATTATGCAGCTTTTTGCCCAGTGTCCCGTTTTACCACTGTAATGTGTGCGGAGAAATAAATTTTCAATTTCAATTTCAAAGCCTGCTCCATTGGAAAATGGCTGGTTCAAGGTATTCGACAGAAGAAAAGGACGATGTCGTGCTATCATGTATGTGCCATTTTCATGTGGAGAAGAAAAGAATGACAGAGATGAATGGGAACGCCTCAGTGGCGATGAGCCTATATGCGTCTCGCCATCCAAATCGACGAGTTCCAACTAAACCGACGTTTTACAGAATTTTTAGATGTTTTTGCAAAACAGGCTCAGTAAACCAAAAAAGGCAGTCGAAGAAGAGCATTATCAATGAGAACTTCGAAATGAATGTCCTTGCCTATGTGAGTGCAATGCCAAATGCAAGCGTCAGGGAGATTTCTGAACGATGCGAAAAAAGTGTCGGAACAGTGCTGAGTGTCCTCAAAAAGCATAACTATCATCCTCACCATGCCAGCCTTTATCAGTATCTAAGTATTGCTGATTTTCAAAAACCAGTAGAATTCAGTATCTGGGTCTTAAAACTTGACTAAGATGAGCATTTCCTAGCAAAAGTGATGTGGTCTGACGAGGCTACATTTTGCAGAAACGGAACTGTGAACATCCATAATGCTCACTACTGGTCCCAAGAAAATCCTCACTGGCTGCGGCATCACAACCACCAAATCCGCTAGAGTGTAAAGGTTTGCTGTGGCATGCTTGGGGACAGCCTTATTGAGCCATACTTTTTCGAAGACAACCTGAACGGAAAGGAAAGAAGTATGCGTGCGACATTCTGGCTGATGTCGTCAACGATTTCACCTCCAGCCTCTCATGGAACTACGGCAACTGTGCTTCCAGCATGACAGAGCCCAGCACATTTCTCTTCTACTGCAAATAACTGGTTGAACAGGAACTTTCCTCGGCAGTGGATTTGGCGAGAAGAAGAGATGTTTTGGCCGCCCAGATCTCCTGAATTCTCCCCATTAGACTTCTTTCTGTGGGGCTATGTGAAAAGTCAAGTTTACGCCGTGGAGTCCCCTGATATCAGCGATGTCGAGAATTGTTTCCGTCTGTAGGAGAATCGGCTCACAAGCACTCTGCAGAGTTTTCAACTCGATGCGAGAGCGGCTCATGTGCTGTGCTGTCATGGAAGGCAAGCATTTCGAACAGTTTTAACCATGGGAGCTTCTCCAAAACTTATCGCAAGTCCGAACAAGAGTTCCAACTCATCGATTCTTTGGCGAAAATTTGCGCTATATTTATGAAATCTTTATACGTAAAGCTTCGACTGGCACTACTCTTTTCCCGTGCTTTTTATTCCCCTCCTCCACAGTAATGATGGAATTGAAGCTGCAGGTGCCCTGCCGCGGTGGCTCAGTGGTTACGGCGCTCGGCTGCTGACCCAAAAGACGGGGGTTCGATCCCGGCCGCGGCGGCTGAATTGCGATGAAGGCTAAATTCTAGAGGCCCGTGTACTGTGCGATGTCAGTGCACGTTAAAGAACCCCAGGTGGTCGAAATTTCCGGAGCCCTTCACTACGGCGTCCCTCATAGCCTGAGTTGCGCTTAGACGTTAAGCCCCAATAAACCACACCAAACCAAGCTGCAGGTCAATAAATACATTTTTGAACACTGCATTGCAATACTGTTGTTCTCTCTGATGAGCGCTTGGGAATCTGATTTTTTTTTTTGCAATTTGAAAATGCGGAGCGCTTTCAAATGCGACGTCCGCCGAAGCCGACGGACGACAGCTTTTGTGCTAACGGGACATAAGTTTTTTGCATTAAAATTGCTCTTTAAATTCCTCCCCATGCCTCGCTTAAAGTACTGTGTTTGCTAGGCCGTTGTACTGCGTCAGCAGTGATTCTAAGAGATGACGATGCTGTGGTAAGGCTAGGTTGTCTTAAGAAAGGCATGGCTTGATATGAAATAAAGGCAGTCGCAAGTGGCGCTGGTCTGTCGTTTCTGTGTCTTTTCTGTCCCCTTTGCTCCGACTTCACATTACTTTCAGGATGAACCAACTAGCCCAAACAAGAGTTCTCAAGAAACTACCTCTTCCAGAACTTCTCAACAAGTATCTCCAAGGGTGAACTCAAAATGCGAGCGCGCACAAAGAAATCCCTGCCTTCAACCAATCAACCTGTCAGGCAATCAATTTCTTGTTCAAGCTCGAAAAAGTGGAGAATTCTAAAAGAAAAAGTTCAGACGAGCTTGACATGCTTCTGTGCCCCATGTAAAAAAGGCACATAACAGCGGCGAAAACGCATCTGAGCTTGAGAAATGACAAAAGCAAAGTAAAGAATTTAGAAATATATCAAGATTATCTTATAATAAATTTTAACATGATAGTTCTCGCTGAAACTTATTTCCTCACCTACAGGTTTATAAAAGTGCAGCCATAAGCAGGCGGTAATATTGCGATTTATTTCAAGAGTAGCTACCCGTATGTAATTCAGTACCTCACAAAGCTGAATGAAAATAGCGAAAGTTCATCGGTTAAAGTAACTGTGCTGACAGGCGCCTTGTACAGGCCGCTGTCATGAACTGTAGCTGAATTCGTAACATTTGTTTAAAACACCGTGGAATCTCTTTGCCACTCAACTGCCTCTTTTGTTATTGTCAGTGAAGTGAATATTGGTGCTATACCTTATAGTTAACCCGCCGCGGTGGCTCAGTGTTTCCGGCGCTCGGCTGCTGGCCCGAAAGACGTGGGTTCGATCCCGGCTGCGGCGGCTGAATTTCGATGAAGGCGAAATTCTAGAGGCCCGTGTTCTGTGCGATGTCAGTGCACACTAAAGAACCCCAGGTGGTCAAAATTTCCGGAGCCCTTCACTACGGTGTCTCTCATAACCTGAGTCGCTTCGGGACGTTAAACCCCAATAAACCAACCTTACAGTTAGTGTATCACAGATTTTCAAGATACTATTTATGAGTACGCTAGCAAAAATGTGATAACCATGCCAACCAGAGCAACTGCTGACATAGCAACCTCCCTAGATGTTTGCGTAACGAACATCGAACTCAGGCATCTTGCTGCTGGTGTCATGACATGATACACCAGTGACGACATGTCAGTCTTTTGCCTAGTTCCTGAAGACAGTACGAAAGAGAAGCAAGGTAGTCAAAAGATTTATGAGCGTGAACACGAGAAAGAGTGTCGCTCTGTACAAAGAGCGCTGCCTAGCATGACCAGTGAGCGACGTCACGAGCGCGATTTGCGCGGTCACTGCTGTTAGTCGAGCGGATGCACTCCCAGCGAGTGCAAGCGGGCCTCCTACAACGCCTGCGGTTGGAAAAACGCTATGGTTACTGATAACTGCGGTGTATGCGAATTTTCGTAAATTTCGAATACCGAATCGAATATCCTAGTATTCGATTTTTCCAACGAATCAACTAACGCATGTTCAAGATTCGAAACGAATTGATCTTCAATTTTCGAATACTTTTGGAATAATTGGCGCGAAGTTCAAATAAGAACCGCCGTATTTTACTTATTGCAAGAAAAATGTACCATACACGCCACGTTACCATGCTGCAGCGATTTGCAGGCGCGGGATGGAGGTTTGATCGCCACGGTGTGGATAATTCGCGTGGCGGTGTTCCTACTCCTCGTACAGAAGAGCCCACTTATAACGAACCCGACGGTCACGAATATTTCTTTAGTTGTATCAGAAGTTTGTTGTAAGTGAACTTGCCCTTTTGCAGCAAAAAAAAAATGGCCAGATAAAAGTGGCATTTATATCTTTGTCCTGCAGTGGGTGTAGTCAGGCTGATGATGATGATGATATCTTTAAAAATTGGCTCTCTAGACCTAGCTCTCTAGACCTGGAGTGACGCTGGCCGAGTGGAATTGCACTCGGCCCGCTGTTGCTATCACGTCACTCGCTCAGTTGAATTGCAAAGTCAGTCTTTCGCCGCTCCTTTTCGCTGGGCGTTCCTTCTTCATCTTCGTCCCTGGACGTAGATTCACTCTCTCCCCCTCTCCACTCCTTCCCCACTCGGTTTCGCCGGCGGCACCACGTGACCAGCCATGGCGCCGCGACTATATCTTTGCTAGTCTTCCAGTTGCGACGCTGCCCCTCCCCGGACGCCTGCGTGCGGACCCGGAGGGGCCCGGGTCTTCTTCTTGCGGAAACAAAGTTTCTTCATCATCATCATCACACTGAAAGCTAAAAATGCTAGCGTAATGTAAGCGCGGCGCTCACACCAGCTGCGTGCTCTGACGTCACTCCGCGCATGAGCACAACTGACGAGGCGGACGGGCCTGCTCTGCCGTCGGCGCACACCAGCTGCGGGCTATGACGTCACTCTGGCATGCACACAGCTGGCGGAGCGGTGGTGCCACGGGTCAGCGCACACCCATGCTGTCCTTTCGAAGGGGCTGGCGTAGTGTAGCTGTCGCTACATTGTCCACACAGCAAATCCTGTAAAGCAACTTTTTAAGCTCTCCAACACAGTCATGTGGAGACCTTTGCCGCGTACAAGCGGCGTTGTAAACGTCGTATTACCGGCAGTGTTTGGGACATTCACACTGCAAATGGTGGTAAGCCGGCATCCTCGTCTTCTATCCTCCATAAAGTTGTAAGGATAACGCGCCGAGGGTACCGCAGCGCATGTGCGCGCAGAACTGATGTCTACCGTCTGTGCGCTGCCTGCACGTGGAAGCAGCGCAAAAGGCGGAGATCCGATTGGAAGGCGACGCACGCCACCTGGCTGGGTAAACCAGCAGAGCATACCTCGTGACTGGCGTACAAACTTATCAAATTGCTATCAGTGGATGATCACCGGCCGTGTGCCGGAGTTTCTAACTGGCTGTTTTTCGCACGCAGATTGAACTTGCAGCCGATCGGGGCGTGCTTGGCCAGCGATTAAGTGCAGTTTCAATGCCGCCGATTTCATTGTTTTTGGGGAGGTCGGCACATTCTTTATACAGCGAGGCATGGCAGCTGGCAGACACTTTTCGGTCAACTTGCTGGCGGGAAGCTTGCGTTGTTCGACTGCGGGAGTGAGTTTGTGGCACCTCCTCGTTAATTATAACGGAGTGGTGCGACCATAAGTGTTCGTTTCATCTTGCATACAGTGTCATAGCCCGTGATACGCATTTTGACGGTAGCTCCAGCCTCGTTCGTAATAAGCGAGCGTACGTTATAACTGCAGCCGTTATATATGAGAGCGACTTTATATGGCGTCAAAGATGGGAGGATGCGGCAAGGCCCAGGCAGGTTCAGCAAACTAGCTTCTTTGTGCCTAAGCTCGGGGGCCATGCTTTATACGTAAGCTCTAGCCCGTCTCATGCACTGAGATGTGGCGCTCGTTTGTTAACTTCCGCTTTCAACAACAAAGGGTACTTTTTCTATGAGCATAACAGGACAATGATTAAGCCAATACACTGACTTCGTGTTGCGTCTTTTAACAGATATTGCTATAACTGCGAAAGAAACTCATTGCTGTTCCTAATGATCGCCCACTCAATATTCGCTTTAGTAGCGAATATTCTTCAAAATATTCGATTCGTATTCGATACAGTTCTCACGCTATTCGATTTCGTGTTCGATTCGGCAGAAAGCTACGCAATTATTCGATTCGGTTTGGGAAAAGTGCAATTCGCACACCCCTGCTGACAACAAATGCGGGGACATTCCTGGCCATGTTGGCATGCATGCCGTGAGCGATAATCTGATGGCGCTTTCAAACCGCCAATGCAGGATGTTTTGCATCGCGAAAAGAATGATAGCATCTCGAAAGCACATTCTTGAACTACCGGAGTAAGAAATTGAAAAAACAAAGCGCATCGGCTTTCCCTGCTGTTTCTGCATCTACACCAAAAAATCGAGAAACCAAACTTCGTAGTTTAACAGTTCGGCACCACTACACAACACATGTTGCCGGGCAAACACGGCACGCAGCACTTCTGTGCATATTGCAACCGCGCGAAACGACGCAGGACGAAGAAAGGAAAGCTCAGGACAAGACGCGTCCTGCGTCGTTCTGCGCGGTTGCAATATGCACTCCATTGCCAACCACCAACTAGCCCTCCTTCACTTGTTACAAGCACTTCTGTCAATGCAGCTTTTTTTATGTGGCAGGTATCGCCACATGTAGTAGATAGCGAGCCTAGCGTTTCACACCATGAGAAGAGGCGGCAAACGGTGAGGCGGCCGGAAGTGCGCGCGCTTGAAAAACTCGTAGGCCCGCGAGTTCGAAGTGTGACGTCACTCGCAGGCCACACCTGGCTGCACTGCAAGGCTGCACGCTAGGCTGAACAGCAGTTTACGATTGGTAATGAGGCTTTGGAAATGGTAGGGCAAAACAGTCTAGTTAGCGCAAGTAGTGACCACAGATCTGGATCACGAAAGTGATCGGACGATAACCGGCGTATTCAGCATGGTATGGCCGATGGGTGGAGAGGATTTGACAGGTTCTCTCAAATGATGAATGGCAGTTTACCTATATCCCTGAAGAGCAAATTATATAACAGCTGTATCTTACCGCCAGTCACATATGGAGCACAAACATGGAGGCTAACAAAAAGGGTTTAATTTAAAATAAGTAAAACCCAGTGAGCTACGGAAAGTAAAATGATAGGTGTAACGTTAGGAGACCGGAAGGGAGCACTGTGGATCAGGGAACAAACGCGCGTTAATTACATCCTAATCAAAAGCAAGAAAAAATTGGCTAGGGCAGGGCATGTAATGCGAATGCAACGTAACCAATGGTCTTTAGGGTAGCGGACTGGATTCCAATAGAACGCAAACGTAGCTCCGGGGGTGGACGTAATGTAGGCGGATGAGATAAAGAAGCATGCTGGGATAGGGTGGGAGCAGCTGCAGTAGGGCAGGGCTCTTCGGAGAGATATGGGAGTCAGGCTGAAGATGATGACGAAATTGGGATCACAGATTTAAGACAGCAACCCTACAACGGCATATCAAGTTTCTTCAGATAAACGTAGTCCAAAGAAAAAACAGGCATCTGATTGATCACCTTAGCAGCTGAAAGCGAATTGAAATTGCCGCGGTGGCTCAGTGGCTATGGTGCTCGGTTGCTGACCTGAAAGACGTGGGTTCGATCCCAGCTGCGGCTGTTGCATTTCGGTGGAGGCGAAGTGCTATGTTATCTCGTGTGCCATGTTATCTCAGTGCACTTTTAAGAACCCCAGGTTGTCGAAATTATCCAGAGCCCTCCACTAGGGCGTCCCTCATAGCCTAATACGTGATGAAAAGCTAATACTTAACAGAAAAAAAATATAAACTGTTTAGTCGCACGTTTTGGATGCCGCTCTACAACATTCTCGTTGAAATGTTTCGTCATCTTTGCTGCTTGCAAAGTTGGTTAATCAATATCGAGTAATTATGGAATGAAGCATAATACAAAAATAGCGTGGTTTCATCCAGAGAGTAGCCAGCAACATGACTTTGGTCGCGTCGTCCTGGAGTGGTGGGGCACATTTTTAATCCTCGGCTATGGTTAGCTGGGATAGACAGGACAGGATAGAACTAGCAGAGCTATCTAAGTTAATAAATAAGCGCAAGGTAGCCGACATAAGAAAGTTTAACATGGAGAAAATCGAGCATGCTCTAAGGAATGGAGGTAGCCTAAAATCAGTGAGGAGAAAACTGGGCATAGGTAAAAACCAGATGTATGCGCTAAAAGACAAACAGGGCAATGTCATCAGTAATATGGATAAGATAGTTGAATTAGCCGAAGAGTTCTACAAAAATCTATACAGTAGCGAATGTAATCATCAAGTTACTGAGGGAGGCAGTCGAGCACAGCAATGGGACATCCCGCCAGTAACGAAGGAGGAAGTAAAGAAAGCCTTAGGAGCAATGCAAAGAGGGAAAGCAGCTGGTGGGGATCAGGTAACAGCAGATTTGCTGAAGGACGGAGGCGAGATTGTGCTACAAAAACTAGCCACCCTGTATACGCAATGCCTCGTGACCTCGAGAGTACAAGAAGCTTGGAAAAACGCTAACATTATCTTAATTCATAAGAAAGGAGACGTCAAGGACTTGAAGAATTACATTCCGATCAGCTTATTGTCCGTTGCCTGCAAGGTATTTACTAAGGTAATCGCTAATAGAATCAGGACAACTATGGACTTTAGTCAACCAAATGATCAGGCAGGCTTTCGTAAAGGATACTCGAAGTAGACCACATTCACACTATCAATCAGGTGATAGAGAAATGCGCAGAATATAACCAACCCCTATATATAGCCTTCATTGATTACGAGAAAGCATTCGACTCAGTGGAAACCTCAGCTGTCATGCAGGCATTGCGGAATCAGGGTGTGGAAGAGTGCTATGTGAAAATATTGGAAGATATTTATAACGATTGCACAGCTACTATAGTTCTCCATAAAGTCAGCAATAAAATTCCAATACGGAAAGGTGTCAGGCAGGGAGACACGATCTCGCCAATGCTCTTCACTGCCTGCTTACAGGAGGTATTCCGGGGACTGGAATGGGAAGAGTTGGGGAGAAGAGTTAATGGAGAATACCTGAGTAATTTTGCGATTCGCTGATGACATTGCCTTGCTAAGCCACTCAGGACAAGAACTGCAAAGCATGATCAATCAGCTAGACAGGCAGAGTAGAACGGTGGGGCTAAGAATTAACATGCAGAAAACCAAAGTAATGTTCAATAGCCTTGCAAGGGAGCAGCAGTTCGCAATTGGTAGCGAGGTGCTAGAAGTAGTAAGAGAATATGTCTACTTAGGGCAGGTAGTGACCGCAGATCCGGATCATGAGAGGGAAATAACTAGAAGAATAAGAATGGGGTGGAGCGCGTATGGCAGGTTCTCTCAGGTCATGAATGGTAGCTTACCAATATCCATGAAGAGAAAAGTATATAACAGCTGTATCCTACCGGTACTCACCTATGGGGCAGAAACGTGGAGGCTAACAAAGAGGGTTCAGCTTAAGTTAAGAACAACGCAGCGAGCTATGGAAAGGAAAATTTAACGTTAAGAGATCGGAAGAGGGCGGAGTGGGTGAGGGAACAAACGCGGGTTAATGACATCCTAGTTGAAATCAAGAGGACGAAGTGGGCTTGGGCAGGGCATGTAATGCGAAGGCAAGATAACCGCTGGTCCTTAAGGGTAACGGAGTGGATTCCAAGAGAAAGCAAACGTACCAGGGGACGGCAGAAAGTTAGGTGGGTGGATGAGATTACGAAGTTTGCGGGGATACAGTGGCGGCAACTAGCAAAGGACAGGGTTAATTGGAGAGACATGGGAGAGGCCTTTGTCCTGCAGTGGGTGTAGTCAGGCTGATGATGATGATGATGGTTAGCTGGGACACCCTGTGTAATTAAGACTTCTAACTCAGTGACTTAGTGGTTCAGGTGCTCAGTTACCGACCCTAAAGACGCGGGTGTGATCCCTGTCGCGGCGGTCGCATTTCGAATGAGGCAAAATTCTAGACGCCCGTGTACTGTGCTGTATCAGTGCACGTTAAAAAACCCCAGGTGGTCGAAATTATCCGGTGTCATTCATTACAGCGTCTATCATATGGGACTTTCAACCTCATAAACAAAATCAAACAAAACTTGTAAAAGTAAATATGCTTTATCATCAATTGATATTTTTTTGCGAAATTTCAACACGGCACCGCGGTGCCGGTGTCTTTCTTCTAGTTCGCCGCTCTTTAAACTCATGTAAACTAGATATAGGTCATGACTCTGTAGAATCAGTATGGTGCAAAATTACCTTGCCAGACAGTTCATTTGCAGTCGGTGCCTTTCATCGGCCACCAAACTCGACAGTCTACACGCTGAAGATTATACACGATATCGTTCCCGAGGCCTCTTTGCATACTTTTTTACTGGCAGGTGACTTTAACTTGCCTGACCTAAAGTGGCGCGACGGCACTTGTGAGCACACAGCTGGCGGAAGCTTAACCGTGGAGATGAAAAGTGTTACTGATTTTTTTGGAGTAACGCAGTATGTCGTTGATCCAACTCGTGAAACTAACATATTAGATTTGATTTTTTCTAACTCGCCAAATTTTGTGAATTTTGTACGTGTCATTCCGGGAATAAGCGACCATCATGCTGTCGTCGCAAGCATTAAATCAAGAAGTAGCAGGCAAAGGAAAAAGAAACCAGAAAGGTGCACCTATATGAGCGAGGGGATTATGCAAGCATAAAAACCAAGCTTTTTGATCATCTGCCAGTTTTTGAATGTCTTTCTGATGATTGTGACGTTCAGAAATTGTGGAATAACTTTAAGGAAAACCTCAAGGAGCTTATCAATGCCTACATTCCTAGTATCGAACACAGTAAACTTAAAAAACGTAACAAACCGTGGATGACAGCGCGTATCTTAAGAATAGTTCGGAAAAGAAGGCATACATTTTAAAATACCAGATAACTAAGAGTAATTATCACTGATATTCTGCGTGCTACAACCCGTGAATACTAGCAAAATATAAAGGAAGCTAAGAGGCGCTACTTTGAAAAACTTGGCTGTAAAATAAAAACGAATGCTAAGGAGTTCTGGCAACATATTGTAACGTGGCGGCCAGCCGAAGAATAAGGCGTGATGAACGATGAATAAGAGATGATTTAATGGCCGCTGGCCTAGCGCGAGCGCTCTGTCCCGCGCCACTGCCAGCTTCGTCTTCTTCGTAACATTACCCGGGGCCACCGAGCGATCGTCCCGATCGTAAACTGAGGAAGACGCGGACGAAGGGATGCATGATTCAGCGATGGCGTTCATGGCAGAAAAGAAGCGGCAAGGTGATGAAGTGCTGGCCGCCACGGTGGAGAAGATGATAGGCGGATGAGTCCCGGTCCAAGAAGCATCCGGGCCGTAGGGTGCCAGGAGCTGACGGCCGAGGCCCTTGGACGCACCGAACGGCAGGGGCAGGAGGGCAGTGTCTTCATGCGTGGGCAGGGTCTTGAGTCGGTCCGGCCTTGGGTAGGTCGGGTCTTGGGTCGTTGTGTCTTGTGGTCCGGGCGGGGGACGGAGCTGGGGTGAGCGGCGAGATCGGTTCAGGTCGGGCGGGCTGGGGCACGGCCGTGCGGGGCGGACCAGGTACACACGGCCGACGTCCACGGCAGGTGTAGGACGCCAAAGCTCCGTGACCAGGATGGCGATGAAGGGACCCCAGCACCTCACACCAAATATAACGTGGCGGCCAGCCGAAGAATAAAGCGTGATGAACGATGGATAAGAGATGATTTAATGGCCACTGGCCTAGCGCGAGCGCTGATGATGATGATGTCCTCAGGCTTAATGGCACGCTCCGTCCCGCGCCACTGCCAGCTTCGTCTTATTCGTGAAAGGCTGCGGCGCAGAGCCAGCTGGCATCACCGAAATCATCTTCAATAATCAGTCATTATTAGACGACACTCAGAAGGCTACTTGTATAAATAACTACTTTCGTTCAGTATATTAAGCATGAAATGCTTTTAGCTCCCGTTGTCGGCAGTGTGGTGACGTCACGCCGAGACCGAGAGCCATCATCCGGGCACTGAAATCCACTCATCCGGGCACTGAATTCCAGTCATCCAGGCACTGAAATCCACTCATCCGGGCACTGAATTCCAGTCATCCGGGCACTGAAATCCACTCATCCGGGCACTGAATTCCAGTCATCCGGGCACTGAAATCCACTCATCCGGGCACTGAATTCCAGTCATCCGGGCTTTGAAACGAGAACATCCGGGCACCGTACGAGACTTAACGAGATTTAACGAGACTCTCTAAGCCCTCCTACGCGACCGGCATGCAAGCGCCGGTTGGTCTCCAAATGAGACAAAAAATAACTGCTGCCAGTGCCTTCTCAATGTTTATCAAGATATCAGTGGAGCTGTGGGTTTGATAATGCACGGAATTATAATTTCCGATTTCTAATAACGCGTGCAAAAAGCACATAAATGCCACGTTACACTTCGTTGTCATACGTGATCCGGGGGAGAAGCGCTGCGTTCAAAGGGCAAGGCATCGCGCCGAACGGGTGGTGGCGTTCCTCCCTTCCTTTACGGTGCGGTTCGGGTGTCCACCGAGATGGCAGAGAATTACTGCGCCATTTGCTTTCCTCAAAAAACCTTGCGTTCAAATGGCAAGGCATTGCGCTGAACGGATGGTGGCGTTCCTCCCTTCCTGTACGGTGCGGTTCGGGTGTCCACCTAGATGACATTAGGCCCGTAAACATTTCATGCTTACTCTACTCTCGTTTACGGGAGAGGCAGAGATTTTTTACCAAAACAAAGCTTTAGTCCATTATCATACATAAGTTCAGTCCCGACTATGAATTCAGTAGAGCTAAATGTGAATAGAATCAGAGCATAACTAAACAAAATTAGTGATGGTAAGGCAGTTGGACCTAACGGAATTTCTCCTAGAATCCTAAACAGATGTGCTGAACCGATTTCTCTTTATATCTATGTAATCTACACCAAGTCTCACTCTTCCGGTACCGCTCTTACAGACGACTAAAAATGTGCAGATGTTGTTCCCATTCGTAAAGGTGGTTCAAGAAAGGATGTAGTGAACTATAGACCAATTTCGCTTATGGCCATACCATGTAAAGTTTTGGAGCACATTCTATACACAGAGATAGCACACTTACTAACAAACAACTTACTGGCTTCACAAAAACATGATTTCCGTAAGGGTTTATCTTACACAACACAACTGACTGAAATTTATCATGACCTCGGATCAGATATGGACAACGGCGGACAAATAGATTGCCATTTCCTGGACTTTCACAAAGCGTTTGACACTGTTTTCCACTCTTTACTTTTAAGTAACCTTGTCGCACTAAATATTGACCGTACAGTTCTTACCTGGATCGAAAACTATCTATCGACTCGCCGTCAATGCGTCTTATTGAATGGTAAGCAATCTAGTTATGTCGACGTTACATCGGGTGTCGCACAGGGCTCAGTTCTGGAGCCACTTTTGTTTTTAGTTTACATAAATGATGTCTGTTCAGGGATCGGGTCTAATATACGGTTGTTTGCCGATGATGGTGTTTTATACAGAAGAATTAGCAATGAATTTCATGTTGCCCAGTTACAAAGTGATTTATCATGTGTTCTTGAATGGTGCACGAGACGGCAAATGCAGTTGAACAGAAAAAACGTGTTCTTGTCACCGTCACACGTAAAAAAAAAAAAACAAAGTTAACATCTCAGTACACCATCAACAACAATACAGTGATGCAAAAATCGCAGTATAAATATTTGGGCGTGACATTCTCGGCCGATTGTTCTTAAAATGCCCATATTGACACGGTGGTCGCGAAGGCTGCAAAGACCCTAAACTTTTAGAAAGAAATCTGGGTCACGTGCCACCTCACCTAAAATCAACTGCTTTTGTCACATACGTTCGACCCATGCTCGAATATGCATGTGTGGCGCGGGACCCATGGCAAATAACATTGTGCAATAAGCTTAGAAAAAATCCACAAAAGAGCCTCAAGGTTCGTCCTACGTCGATACTCCAGAGGTGATAGCTGCACCGACATGAAACACGAATTAGGCTGGGAAAGTCTTTCTTCTCGAAGAAGCAAACTGCGCCTTAAACTGCTGTATCAAACATTTCATGGTAAAACCGGCATTGAAAAGGAAAAATATTTACACAGGCCCCATTATGTCTTTTATCGTATTGATCGTTGCTTTAAGATTTTGGAATACCGTACCAGAACTAATATGTATGCAAATTCATTTTTTGTGCGTTCTATCAGTGAATGGAATCGCCTTTCAGGTCAGCAAGTGTGCTGTATGAATGAAGATGTGCTTTTTTCATCATTGTAACGCCCATGCTGTAGCGCCTTCGGGCTAAGCGGGATAAAAATTGAGTAAAGAATGAATAAAGAATAGTTAACACAAACCATTAGATAACCTATGCTTGGAGCTTGGTTTCGTTTGTGGGGTTTAACGTCCCAAAGCGACTGAAGCTATGAGGTACGCCGTAGTGAAGGGCTTCGGAAATTTCGACCACCTGGGGTTCTTTAACGTGCACTGACATCGCACAGCACACGGGCCTCTAGAATTTCTCCTTCACAAAAATGCAACCGCCGCGGCCGGTATCGAAGCCGCGTCTTTCGGGTCAGCAGCCGAGCACCATAACCACTCAACCACCGCGGCGGCGCTTGGATCTTCGCGCTCCTGATGCAATAGTTTTCGTTTTACACTTTCTATTGTTAATTTCGCGCTTCCTGATGCTTGTCGTCTTTACTCTTTGTGCATGGGCTTTGCACGAGTTACCAGATGGTGTGTCTCATTTCTTTTGCGTGGTTTTTCATCGCCCATGTATCTCGGTACACAGCGAGACAGTTTTGGAATTTTATATTTTTACACGTCGATTTCACGAAATATTTGCAGCACTCTCCTAGCTGTCATGCCAGTGAGTGTTGTTCAAGGATGAAGATGCTTGTACAAAGCATCAAGGCCAGCTCACGGTGTTTCCCCTTTGGCCTTGGTCTCCTCTAAGGCACTGCCTGGATTACAAGAACAAGATCACCACAAAAACGGTATTAGAAATCAGTAAAAAATCAATAAAAATATGTAGACAAAGGAAAAACAAAAATATCTGAATTACAGGCGTTACAAAGCAGACGCATAACTGTGGTGCAAATAGCATAATACACATTCCTGAATTGTCATTTTAAACTTCATTCTTAGTTGTCTACTGATAGAAAAATAAAATAAAACGGGAGGAAACGTTCTTGCCGGCCGTGGCAATTGTTCTCTAATATATTAAGCACCCAAGCATCGGCCGGCGTAAAAAAAAGTCACAGGGAGAGAGGATAGCGAGGTGAAGTACAGAGAGGAGCAAAGGCGACAGAGGACAGGAAAGAGCTATTTACACTATTTACGAATACCCAGGTAAAGGTGCTTACGCTGCTCGCGTACGTATGTCCAGGCCCAGTTCGTGAGTACTGCCCGCGAGCACCTACTGCGTATACGTGCAAATAAATACTGCACAAAAAAGACGAGCGCGCATAGTGTTCCGTTCACTGCGGGCGGTACACTGCACAAGCAAGTGTACCAGGGCACCCGTTTTGTATAGATCAGAAACCAGAGCCGCTCCCGGGCGCGGCCATTTTCCACCGACTGGTGCGCCGCAGTGCGGGCGTTTCTTTGGGGACTGCGGGGCTGCGGCAGCTCCGCGGCCGCGCCTGCATATAGCCGCGCTTCGGGCGCTAAAAAAACATTGCCGAGCATACTTCCGCAGCGTGGCTGGGTTGCAGGAAGTATTTACGTTATCAAAGTAAGCAAACTGATGCGTTTTAGTGATATTTAGTTTGGCATTCACGTTAATAACGCGCTCGTGCTTATATCGCTGCCGTCTTGGTGCTCCACTGCAAAGAAAACTACTTGTTCAATATAAAGTATTAGGTGTGCGGCTAGCATGCAGTTCCAGTTCCCATGCACTCTTATTCCTTCCTGCCGGCTATAAAGTACCCCTCACAAACAGGGCTTTTGGTCGCCTGCGTGGTCCGCCAGTTTATCAACAAATTACCGCTGTCAGCTCAACTGAGTCGCAGCGCCAACAGAAAACAAATTTTGTCATGGTTTATGCAACCTGGTGCATAAAAACGCACTTTTGCGCAAATTATCAAAGCTTGAATGGATATTAGCAGCGAATCCAGGTTTCACAAATTCTGAGGTCAGAAGTCCCGTTCATTTTATTCGGGAGCTCTCGCCGCGTGTGACAGCGTTGCGTAGCCGTTTGGTTAAGTGTGAATTAATGTATTAAAATCGAGCATATTTTCCTATGATTAAGGTAGATACCAAAAGCAGAAAGACACTACGGTAAACCCTTTACCCCCCCTCCCCCCAGATCCCTATGACATGCGTGCGGAAAGAGCAACTGAAATCGGTAGCGGTTGTGCTTACAATCCTGTGCATGAAATGTGTTTAATGGGAACAAGAGCAAGCTAAGCACAAGGAGGTGATTGAAAACATGCGCTTCAGTGGGACAACCTTCAGTCTGCAACTCGCCTATCCAGTTACTACACCACTGAGTCAAATCAATAAATCCACATTCCTGTGCCTAAAATTATCATAGATGATAGCGCACGTAAAGGACGGCAACAAACGACACGCCAGCGCAGAACTATGCTTAGAAGTGCCGGTTTCTAGTCCGTACTCTACCTGGCCGACTACTCCGCGGGAAAAATCCTTGCTGTTTGCAATAGTATTCCGGAATTTCCCTGAACAACGCCGCCGCACCGGCGGCTCGGTGCACCAGCGTCGCCGCTGCGGTGCCAGTGCTTAGAATCCCGAGCCAGCAGAAAATCATCATGGCGGGCACAAACAACGAGAAAGACGCGCACCACCTCGCCACACTTGCTCACATCCAAATGAACGAAAAAAAAACTCGTAGATGTCACATTAACGACTAATTGCGCGCAAGATAACCGCAGTACTGTCTGGGAGGAAAATGTGAGTAGTGACGCACAGCACACACCCTCATACGTTAAGATGAAGCACAACGTATCTCCCGTCGTATCTCCCGTGATACCTCAATGGATTTTGGTTATAGCCGGAGTGCTACGTCTGGATGTAGATACATGAGGTACTCCGTCGTCGAATGTACTGCAATGAGAGATATTGAGAGCATGTCACAAAGGAAGACGCAGACTGAGAACCAAAGATGGGCAAAACTGACACAGGTAGTGACTGCATGGCTAGTAGCTACTAAACAATTGAAGGCAAACAGCGCAACGACGCAGACAGAGTGGAAGAAAACACAGGGCAAGCGCTGACTCACAACTGAAATTTATTCAAGGAAAGCAGTACATGTTATATAAAAGGTGGCCAACTTATCAGCTAGTACACAGACAAAACCCATGTTTCAACATGGCATCGAGGTATGCTACCTCACTGTCATATAATGAAATAGATGGCTTACTGACACATAACCTTGTTTTTTTTCTTCATGTGATATGCTTCCATAATCTCACGTGTTAATCGGGACGGGTGTTTATACAGGATATCACAGTAAGTCAATGAAGGAAAACAAGATTGGCAGTCTCGAACATGGTCAACTAGATTATTAGATTTGTTAGCTTCCAGATTATTTGCATGCTCTTTCAAACGTGTATTGATGCAACGCCCTGCCTACCCGATATATATTTGCCCGCATGACATTGGGATTTTGTATACTACCTCTTCTGCTCATGGCACATACATTGTTTCGTGCTTAAGCCCACAAGTTGTTTCAGATTCTTTTCGTTGCTCGGCCTTTTTTTCGAACAAAGCACAAACCCTTATAAGTTTCTTGGGTGCGGAAAAAACAGTCCCTACGGCATACCTTTTTGCCACATTTTTAGGATTATGTGGCAGGCGATATACACCCTCCCATTTTTTTAACCTGAACGCGCGAGCATCGACTGCCCGGCGCTGCGACGCCTGAAGAAGAACGAGAGGAGAAAGCGAGCGAGGGCAACGGCACGCCCACAACTCGTGCTGCTGGGCTAAGGGTCGTCTGCTAGGCTATTCTGATTAGTGTGACGCAACCACTTCCCATCACCGGCTGTTAAGGATCGGCGCCCCAAGAAGCGGAGAGCAATTGTTTTTAACCGCTGCCTATAACGCGGGTGATTCTGAAAACAGCATACGTTTGGGGACAGCCTAGCATGCCCAAGAAACCAGTTGCAATCGTTACATAAAAAAAACTGACTGAAGGGGACCCCTCGCTAGAGCCGCGTTAATTTCGCTAAAGTAAACGCTCTCGAGGCGCTACCGGCAAATGCAGCCAGGGCCTGGAGTCATGCTTGGAACGCTACGCGTTTCCACCGGCCCGGAGCCACAAACACACAGCAGATATAACACGAAACGAAATCGCAGCACTCTGCCACAAAACTTGCTTCGCAGGGGTTGCTTCGCATGCAGCAGAACAGCCAAGCAGACGACGCTAGCTAGAGCGGCATGATCAGCGCGCATGCTCGTTCACTCTCCCTATTTCCGCTATGCTTCGCCTTGGCACCGCTGCACTGGGCAGTCGACGCTCGTGCGTTCAGGTTAAAAAAGTGGGAGGGTATACATAAGGGAGAATGGCAAACTTTTTTCTTTCCTTCTCTTTTCCCGGACTAGGCACCAAATACGGATTCTTAAGTTTTTTGGCTACCTTGTTACAGCCCAATAACATAACACCATCCGGGTATCCAGCTTCCTTTAACCGTTTAACTTGTTCATTGGAGCTATTGGTTGCCATATGAATACAAGATTTTGATAACGAGGACAAAAGAGATGAGATCACAATTCCTGTTTTAGCTGTTTTGGAATGATGCGATTTATAATTTAACAGTGGTTTTCCCATCCTTGGACGATATTCCCAAAAGACGTGTCCCGTCTCAATCTTCAAACTAAGATCTAAAAATTGTAGCTTACTACCGATCGTGACCTCAGTGATGAACTCTAGACCTAAAGCATTTTCTTTAAATACTTATAGTACATCAGTCATGCGCTTAGAAAAGTGAGTTTAGTTTTTTCTACAGAAATTAACAAGTCATCGACGTAACGAAAGATGCGTGACGCCATTCCAGACAGATTTTCCTGGATGCCACGATCAACAAAGGACAAAAAAATATCGCTAATCACTGGTGCCACTCTAGATACAATGCAAACACCCGCTTTTTGGGTATACAGTTTACCGTCCCATTCAACGAATATTGACTTTAAATAAAAAGACAGCAGCTCAAGAAAGCTAGCCCCAGAAATGCCACACCCTCTAATAAACTGTTCTTCATCATTGTCAATTGTTACACATTTTGAAACCGCCTTCATCAATTAATTCCGAGGGAGGGAATAGAACCAATCGACCACGTCAATACTGAACACTGTACATGAGCCTGGATTTTCATGTCGCAGAGAATTTACCACACTTTCAGAGTTGCGGACTCTGAATGGGTCCTTAATAGCCAAGGTAGCCAAAAGTTTTTGTAAATACCCTGAAATTTCGTATTGCCAAATGCTCCTCTCAGTTACAGTAGCCCGAAATGGCATACCATCTTTGTGCGACCTCGCTGAGAAAAAAATTCTTAACCTAAGTCCTTTTGCCTTATTGACACTTGCTTTAAGCCGGTCCAGGTTCATACCCTCCAGCAAGCGCAGAGCTCCGGCTTTTACCTTTCCTGGTTTTGTCGAAACCGGGACGAAGTTCTTCTGCACAGCCTCCTTCGCTTTCAAAGAAAACATTGTTTTCGGAAGGGCCACAAAACATCCTTCCTTATCAGCTGTCAGTAGCCTCAAATTATTTGAATGCAGGAAATTACCTAGAGAACCGTATCACTCCCTCTATTTGTCAGTCTGTGTTTTTGACAAAACCGCGGTACACTCCTCAACGCATCTGGGTTGGTAAACGTCATATGCGAGATGCGAAATCGACCGGGTGGTATTCACCTTATCCTCTTTTCGCAGATGCGACTTTATGCGAAACTTTGGACCCATTTGTAGCAGGCTCTCCTGCTGTTGTGGAATAGGTGTTTCACCCAGAATGATGACTTTTCCTGGTTGCTGCGGTGTCTTCTTCCTTTTTGGTAGTTGTGGTCGCACCTTGGCCCACAGGAACTCCGTATTCTGGTCCGAAGTTGCACACCAGTGCCGGAAAATACGCAGGCGGCCTTGACGGTCTCCGCTCCGCTCACAGGCAACACGAAGGCGGCCTTTGAAGAACCGACTTTGATGCCATCATTCTGATGACAATATTTTACACATGCGGCGGGAATGGCCCTTGGACGGCTGCAGGAAACCGCACATCACTTGAAGATCCGGTGGATCCTTCCCTAGCATACCACGACGCAACACGGGCTTTGCACACACAAAGAACTATCATCGATGCCAGTGCGGCAGTGTTATCCAGATACGGGTTAGGACAGATAATAGAGCCCGAAGTAGAAGAAATTAAGTTCCGGGTCATGCGGACAAATATATATCGGGCAGGCGGGGCGTTGGATCAATACACGTTTGAAAGAGCATGCAAATAATCTGGAAGCTAACAAAGTTAATAATCTAGTTGACCATGTTCGAGACTGCCAATCTTGTTTTCCTTCATTGACTTACTGTGATATCCTCTACAAACACCCGTCCCGATTAACACGTGAGATTATGGAACCATATCACATGAAGAAAAAAACAAGGTTATGTGTCAGTAAGCCATCTATTTCATTATATGACAGTGAGGTTGCATACCTCGATGCCATGTAGAAACATGGGTTTTGTCTGTGTACTAGCTGATAAGTTGGCCACTTTTTCTATAAAATATACTGCTTTCCTTGAATAAATTTCAGGTGTGAGTCAGCGCTTGTCCTGTGTTTTCTTCCACTCTGTCTGCGTCGTTGCGCTGTTTGCCTTCAATATGTACCACCAACTCGCCCGTTTGGCTATAGTGTTGTACTAAACAGTGTTTGAGTGCATATTTTTTCTCCCGAAAGGCTGGAGTGAACGTGTCGCATTTCCTTGACTTTAAGTGCTTGAAAAGATCCTTTACTGTTATATGTTATCAGTTATTAGAAAAGAAAGAAGAGATAGAAAGCTGTGGTTTTCATCTTCGTGAGCACAGATAAGAAAATATATTGAACTAAAGTGGTCCCGATCTACATGCCATTTTTTTTTGTTTGCGAAAGAGTTTTATTCTATCAAATCAGAAAAAAAATTGTGGTTTCGAAAGGTATACGTGACTATGAATACACGCTACAAAACCATAATTCTAGGTACATCGAAACGAATACAGAATTGAAAATACAATGAACTAACCTGAATCAGCCATATGTAGTACTTGCTGAGAAGAACAAGGTACCCAAATATGCAAAAAAAAAAAAAATGACGGCTGCGCATTTAAGATTTTTTGTCTGCATTGAATGCTGAAGAATTGCTTTTTTAATTTTATTTAGCTTTTATTTTTGCTCTTTCTTTGTAATGACACACCTGTTCATTAGCATATAGCTCTAAGGCAACGCATATTCTAAGTTTACCTTTGTTGAATGTTCGCGTCGCATTCTGAAAGTCTTGAGTTCAGTTCCCCGTACCTCTCGAAGAAATTCTTTTTTCGTTCATACCACGGTGACGACATCTGGAATTTTTTCAGACCACGTTGGCGGTCAAACGACAACGAGATTCTTTGCCGATGCGCCATATAATGCTTTCGTATTAATCATGGTTAGTATGGTACCCACCCGGGACCCTTACGCAGCGTATAAGCAGCCGCAACTAGTGCCTCTAGCTGGACAAAACGTTGTTCCGGGGCTCCCGTTTTACTGCCTGGCAAGAAGCTATGCTGGCACCCTGAGGTTGGCGCCTCAGTTGTATTGCAAGCGCTGCAACCACAATGGCTGGACGTGAAAGTGATGGCTGTGTTTCACCCCTTCAAATACATTGAGATGGTTAACTTGCCCCATAGCACATACATGGTTGCAAGGAAGAATTAACCCGTCTGCAAACAAATCAAAGTACTGTTGTAAGCCAAGATGAGATCAACAGAACTGCGGATTCATATTACAAGAAAGCAGGACTTCAGTTACAGCGATAAATTAAGCAGGAAACCAGCTGAAAAACCCACTGACAGGCCAGCATGACAGGGCCACAATTCCCTCATTGGGAGTTGTCATATGGGAGCAGACAATAATATAAACAGCATCTTCGTCACAGCGAAACAAAAACTTAATGAAAATACTGTAAATGCGTATTACCAGGCACACTGGACGACAATCACAGGATATATCTAAACTAGATTGCGTAAAAGTTAGATTTCCGCCGAAAAGGCACACAAACTAAGCTTTTTATTTGAACACGGAAAGATGTAAAGTTATTGACCCGTATTTTATTTTAAAATGTTGCCCATTGTCTGGTATGTCACGTTTTCAAGCTGAAAGCATTTCGGGATACTGTAACCTTTCTTCGGCAATTCTTCCAGGTAATTTGTTTGGTGTCATCTGAAGATCGTACATTGCTCTATTTGTTTTCATGTTCATGTTAATGGCTCTAAATGACGGGACTTGAAGAATACAAAACTATTTTCTAGTTTACCTATTTCAACCCCCCCCCCCCCCCCCGCCCTATAAAACATTGCTGTTTCAAATAAACACAGCGCAAACCAGCAAGACACACGACAAAGAACGAGGACACACAAGCGCTTGTGTGTCCTCGTTCTTTGTCGTGTGTCTTGCTGGTTTGCGCTGTATTTATATGTAATGGATCACCAACTAGCCCGCACTCTTGCCCTATTGTTACGTTTAGCATCTTGAGTAAGGAAATTGCACTGATGATACTCGTAACATTTTGTTGCTGGAGTAACACTGAACTTGGTAAATAATTCGTAATTCATTCATTCTTTCAAAATTTCTTCAAAATTAGCGAAGCAAGCCCGATCAGCATAAAATATTCATTTGTAACAGAAAAAAAGATTAGTTGGAAAAGTGATTATGCTGAACCTTACAATTTAAAGAATGCAGCGCTAGATTGACGGGACACAGAAGGAACAAAGAAGGACGCCGCCGCGGTGGCTCAGTGGCTATGGTGCTCGGCTGCTGACCCAAAAGACGCGGGTTCGATCCCGGCTGCGGCGGCTAGAATTTCTTTGGAGGAGAAATTCTAGAGGCCCGTGTACTGTGCGATGTCAGTGCACGTTAAAGAACCCCAGGTGGTCGAAATTTCCGGAGCCCTCCACTACGGCGTCTCTCATAGCCTTAGTCGCTTTGGGACGTTAAACCCCACAAAACCAAACCAAACAAAGAAGGAATTGCGTTATTTCCGTGCATGTGTTTATCTTTTTCTCATACAAAGGTAGCTGCAGTTATAACGTGTCATTAAGTTTCTGACTTTGTGTTTTATTACAAGCGTTTAAGCCAACAAAAACACTGAATCGGCGGCCTATTAAACACAGTGATTATGTTCGATATCGTTTTCTTTCCACGCGGATGTTGCCGGTATGATGTTGCTTTGTGCGAACGAGCGCACAGGAGGCAGAAGGCACCATTCAAAAATGGTCGTCGCTTCGTTTGAACTGGAAAGGGGCCTATGAAACTGATAACTGCCTCACTCAACCGGTCGATGAACGCGTGCCCTGTAACTGATGCAAGCTGCCTCAGGTTGAGCGCGTACCCTTTAACCTCGTAAGATTTAAATACATAAACAATTTTGCTGACTTAGAGTGTTAAAAAGCCGTAAAATTTATGAACGAACAACGTGCGCGTGGCGATCAAGTGGGTTTTTGGCTCATTCATATTTCTAGTCATAGGCCCGGCATTTCCTGAGTGCCACATTAAGGCATCAGCAGTAAACGTCGCTTGTCGTCATTCATGGACGTACGATGCGGCCGGAAGGCCGTGAGCACAATAGCCGCATAATTTTCTCGTGGAAGGCTCGCTGTCGGTGCTCTCGTAACAAGCGCTTCCGCAACGGGCACAAGGTCGCACGCACACGGACAGCATTGTCCTGTCCGGCAGGACGTCACACTGCCTCTGAGCGTCCATTCCGAGCCGAACCATGACGCTCATCAATGTGGGCGGGCTGCGTGCCGTCTGACGAGCAACAGCGTTTACCTCGCGGTCATCGCATGCCTTTTGCAAGCCAGGAAATGCCTGATGTAACCTATACTACGCCTAGCCCCATACTACCAGTGTGTGAGCCTGAATGTGAGCTTATCCGCGTATATCTGGTGAAAAGTGAAAGGAGCCGGTCTGACCAGTGCGAACCTTCTATGCTTGCAAGAAAAATATATTGGGGTTGACGTGTTCTCACAAATATTGATCCATTGCTGTTAGTAGTAGCAATACTATCGACAGTTAATAAGGTGATGTAGTGACAAGCTTACTCTCCTCCTGAAGAAAGCAAGAAAAGCGGCGCTTCACTCGCTTTTTTCTTTCTTGGTGCGTTATTCGTCCATTTTTTTTTTGCTTTAATCATGAACGTACTGGCCCAGCTATCTTCCCTTTTGTAGTCAGGAAAAGTGTGGAATTTCTAAACGCGGGCAGGTCAGAACAATAGGGAAGTAGACTCGTAATTGGGCCATTTGGTCTGCATTTATAATAAATTAGACGACAGTCGAACCCCGCAAGTTTCGTTTACCTGTCCGTCATCTCGAGTTTTTTTTTCTTAATCGCATCGGTGAAACACCCCAAAAGACGACTTGGGCAAACGAGGAGCAAAGACGAAACTAGGCTGAGTGTTCTGCTTCATTTACATTCTGCCTCCCATCTATATTGCCTTCCCATGAACGCATCAGCGACTGATAACGACCACGAATAGTTACTATAACGCGTAAGGAAAAGAAACTGATAACAGATAGGACAACAAAAGCGCCCGTGTATTTCGGGGCCCGCCTAGCTCGTTATTGTGTTACTAATTTACCCTACGCGCGCTAGTGACAGCTTATGCAGTGAAATCATATCGCTTAACTGACAGGGTGCGTGTAGAGTCCCAGCGAATAGTATCAGCTGCAAGTGGTTTGGTTGGTTTGGTTTATGGGGTTTAACGTCCCAAAGCGACTAAGGCTATGAGAGACGCCGTAGTGGAGGGCTCCGGAAATTTCGACCACCTGGGGTTCTTTAACGTGCACTGACATCGCACAGTACACGGGCCTCGAATTTCTCCTCCAAAGAATTTCAGCCGCCGCGGCCGGGATCGAACCCGCGTCTTTCAGGTCAGCAGCCGAGCACCATAGCCACTGAGCCACAGCGGCGGCTTCAGCTGCAAGTAATGAAGACGGTGGCCATCCCAGAAAAACATTCGTTCTAGAAAAACACAACGGAAGTTCGATGTAAGTACTGTGCCTAGAAGAAGAATGCTGCAGTGTCCACAGTCGTAAATGCACTGACAGGAAGCGCAGATTCACTGGGCAAAAGGGCAAAAGACGGAATGAGGAATAGGAAGGTTGGGAGAGATGCACCGGCTGTTTCGGGGCATCTTTTTGCCCATTTTTCTCCGGCTGCGCATCACAGCGTGACGCACATTCTGCGTGTTGTATCGACACCCCAAACCCTAGGTTTGCTCACTGAGGAGTATTCAGGCCCTGTTTAGAGGAAACAATGTGGAATTTAAGCTGGCAAAAAGGGAATATTTTCGTGCCAACGCAAAAGTGGCGTATCACAAACGACGACCTTGATAGCGACTGCATGCTTTCAGATCTGCGCGAAATTCTAGCGCATATCCGACTTTACGCGGGAGATGGGCAGAAGCGAGTAGGGAAGATGGGAATCTCGAAACACACCGCTGGCAAAAGATTGGAGAACAGCAGTTGTCTTCGTATCGGCAGCTGCGGTCGCCACTGGCAAGAATTGCATAGGCTCTTCGCTTCGATGAAGAGGGACTTGGCGCGGGAGGGAGGCGCAACCTGTACAGGAAGGCTGCGACTGCACAGACTGACTTCCCTTGGTCTAATCCGTGAGCCATGATTTTTAAAACTATCCCAGAGAAAAGAATCCATAAATAAGGAGACGGACGGACGACTAGAGGCACTGGACTTCTTGCTTCAGTTAAGAAAGACGACTGCAGATTTTTATGTTTTCCTTCAAAAGCATATTACTAGGACCCAATGTACGAATTAGAAGCGCTCTTCCCTGCGATGTAACTACATCGTTAGTTTTGCAAGATACGAAAAATGGAACCCAGAATCAAACATCTCGGAACGAAGCAAGAAAAAACAGAGTCCAACACGCCCGGTGAAAATAAGAAACGGGCTAACAAGATGGACTGAAGGTTACAACGAAGGATAAAATTTTAACCGACCAAGAGGCTCTGTCAAGAACCCTCTGACCACCCAAGCATCTCAGATGGCAAAACTTCAGAAAAAGAACAATAAAACCACGCGAAAAGCTGCACCAGATATCAGCAGAAAACACGGTAAAATGTCTAAAAAGTGAAGCATAAGAACAGAGCGCATTATTCACAATGCCGCGCCGCCAGCCGTGAAAGCACATGGGAATAAGGCCGAGAACGTTACTTAAGTAAAACCGACAAAATAAAAAAATTCAGTGAGGGCCACTCAAGAATAAAAGACTACATGGCAAGAAAGTAACAGCACACATTTTGAAATGTGAAAATGGCAGAAGCAAAGTCGTGAAACTCCAGACAGAAAGAAGAGTCATTTATCTGACAAGGTAATTGAAGGTCTGCTTATGCAATGATCCTTCAACCATTGTCTTTCGGTGGCCGCTATTATTTCGCAGGTTAGCTTGATCTTGCTGTCCTATATAAGTGCCCTCGTATTAAGGCGAACAGCGTAGTCACGACAAAGGATGCCAGACTGCCGTGCAAACCTGGTTTGCTACATTGTAGTTAACATCTTTAAGACTTTCCTTCAGACATCGGAAAGTCTTTTCTGTTCACTTCTTGCTTCATGGCAACGGAGTATGTTTGGAAAACTCCAGCTTGCGCAGTTCGGCATCCTTGAGCAACGGAATAAACTGAACACCTGAGTGTAGTGCACGAAACGCTGACAGTGTCGGACGGCGCAAGCAGGAACTTAGTTCCCGTTTTTATTCTTTTACGCATTTGGGAAGCGCGAACAAACGTTTTGGGCGAAAACATCTATTATTACTTCGCCTCCTTTGCCTATTTTCTCTGTTGGAGGAATTCGGTGCAGGTACAGCACAACAAATACTCTTTTCTTGAGCCTTTCTTCCTCCTTAAACGCACAAAAGAGGCTCAGCAGAATTTGCACAATCCAGGCAAGTACACTTGGCCGGTAGCGCGCTTTGTGGAATCTTTTCTTCTGGGTAAGCAAAGTGTTTTGCACCTCGTGTGCGCGTGCGTTTCAAAAATTCTGCAAAATAATTTTTTTGGGGGGGAACCTAGAATGAGCTGAATAAAACTAAATAATTTGTACAAAAGCTCGTCAAGCAGGAAGAAATGTGTAGGCCCAGTTCCACGAATACTAACCAATCACTGTTTGGATATTTTTTTTATCTTCGCTGATGGCAATCGCTTTTCCAGTTTCGGCTCAGCGGCGTCAACTGCTAGACTGGGCCGCAAGGAAGCACCTCCCGCATGAAAAAGTCTCCCTGAAGCACCTTTTGTTGCAGCCTGGCCCGTCTGGCCCTCGCCTCAGCCTTCGACTGCGTAGTGGCTTGCACTGATTAGTTGAGCGACTCCGGCATGCTTCAGTTTGGGACAGAGAGTGAAAGCTTCGGAGCTTGTCGACAGCGATGTGGTTCCCAGCACATCACCCAGGTATATACCACGTGCTTTAGGGAAGCCCAACACTAAGTTTTATCAATCAGCTTTCTTACGTAAAAATAAAACATTTTCGGGCAAGTGTTTGCGGACGTCTGAAAACAGATGAATCATGTTTACTAGTAAACCGGTTGACTCAGTCCTGATAATCGGCTTTTTAACTCTTACAGATAGGAACCTGGTTGCAATTAGAGATTTGTAGCGGACCATTGGTAATAGCTTAATCTGTTTTAAGCACTTGAAAACGGAGTCGCCCTCGGCACTGTGGTTCAACAAATTTTGGCCCTTCCTCGCACAATTCGAAAGTCGCGCGCCCGCGCTGGCCGCAAAGCGACGCCCTCCAGTGGACGTCACTCCCCAATGCATTTGCTACGTGATCTTGTTGTTCCCACCTCGGCAGGAGCAGTGAGCAGCGGAAAGCAGCGCAGCGCGTGCGGGACAGAGAAGGTCACGTGCCACGTGCGGCGCAAAGTGATGCGATTTGACGGATGTCGCTGTGCGCAAACAACCGGCGTGCGATTTTCGAATTCCGAGAGAAATGGCCCGAGAGAAATTTTTGAGCCACAGCAGCACACTACCATTTGTAGTAGGTAATGAGTTATATATTACGAATTATAAACCAGCTTATTAATTTAACATGAGTTACTTTGTTCTGACGTCCGTAGATAATTTTGCCGAAAAGTACATAAAGGCTCTTTTTAAAAATAAGTGCCTGCTTGCCTAAAGCACCTCGTATATCCTGGTAGCCTTAAATTGCTTTCAGGCACGTCTCAGTTCTCATATGGTAACCTGTGGTTGTTTCACATTGGTGAAATTTTCTACCATATCTGCTCATGGTTGTGACTCTTCTTTTTAAATCAGCAGAAATCATTTCTGCTGATGCTTCGGTCATTTCATGTAGCGCTTGAACTAGCTGCTCTCTCTTTGGAAGCAGAGATAAGGTCAGCTAAAATCAAACTTGCTGGGAATGGGCAGCGCATCTTACCAAACCAGGGCATCCAAAGCAGAAACACGGATGTCCCCACTGCCGCAGACGTATGCGATTAACCAGCAACTGTCACAGAGATGGAAATGTAAGTCAGATAAATACAGGCAAACACTGCGTTGCTAACAGCCATGAGGGTCACCACTGATGGCATCGATTCTTCAGTTGTTGTTGCCGATGAAAGAATGACACATACCTATGTCCGAGGAGAACGAAAAAGATGTGTAAAATATTAACAAAGAACAAAAGCAGATGATTCTTGCCGAAGAAAATGGCAAAACCCGAGATGCTCTGCAGCTTTAAACGAGGTTACGAAACTGAAAAAAAAGATACCATGTGAACCAACTCGACCTGTCTGGTCACGGAAACAGCAGAGATGTTTCTGGTATAGCTACTAAACAACATGAAACCCTTCCCGCCAAGATAACTGGTCTATCCCTCAGAAAGAAAGTTGGTTGGTTGGTTGGTTTATGGGGTTTAACGTCCCAAAGCGACTGAGGCTATGAGAGACGCCGTAGTGAAGGGCTCCGGAAATTTCGGCCACCTGGGGTTCTCTAACGTGCGCTGACATCAGAAAGAAAGTGAAACGATTCATATGCTTTTCGTAAAGAAGTAAACTATAATCTCCTTGTGTTAGAGTTCATGTTATTTGTTAGGGATAAGGTGTGACAGAAAATTAAATCTGCGCTTATCCTGTTTCAGAATTTTCCGCGAATAAATTGCTGTTCCGTACGATTAAAATCAAGGCTCAATACCCAAAGAAGTCAAACTATTCAAGCACATGCGCCATTGCGACTGCATGCATTGGCAATCAGAATATAAGCAAACGGTGATCTCGGCAAGGTGATGTACATATAGAGACTAGAAAAATGAAATAAGAAAAATGTGTTCCCGCCCTCTCAACTAATGTGCAAGTCGATAGCACCGTTAGGTGTAGTTTTTATTTATTTATTTATTTATTTATTTATTTATTTATGTATTTATTTATTTATTTATTTATTTATTTATTTACTAACGCTATAGCGTTAAAGGCACCAGTCATCAAAAAATGCCGTGTCCCCTCTGTCACCGCCAGCGTTGCGATCGAAAAATGACGGGCATGGCTCTGGCAGGTAGTTCCCAGAGAGCAAGCATCGAGGCAGGCTGGCCACCTAGGTCACGTGAACTTACGGTTTCATTACAACCTGCCCACCGTATAGTGAGCTCACGAAGGTGCTGTTGCGGGCTACTTAGCACGTCTGATACTTAGCCTGATGGTTAGCACGTCTTAGCTGTATTCTTATGTACTACATCGATGACAATGCAATGCCCAAAAGGCGCTCTTGCAACTCAAAAAGCCGATTTTTAAACATTTTCGAAAATCTTGGGCAAATACCCTTAATAACTTGTAGAATAAAGCATTAGTGCGAGGTGAAAGTAACATCTTCCACACCCGCATTAGGATATCATATCGTGGCAATTCAAATTACACAGAGCGGTAAATAGGAAGAGGGAAAGTCATCGAAATCTTGTCTTTCTACAAGCGTTCTCGCGGCACTGAAAATAACAACTCTGTAGATAAACGGATTGCCAACAAACGCTCAGCAAAATATACCTTAAGCATTATCCCGCTTAAACAAGGATGCTCAGTGAAGTTAAATGCCGCAATTAGTGTGGCCAAAGCGCAAACTAAATTTGTCTACAAAAACGCTCGAAGCATTGGGCGGGAAGTGGACCGGTAAAACATAAAGCGTAAAACAATCTGCCGCAGTTAAACATATACTAAACTCAGTCCACCCGCAGTGACAGGCCGGAAAAAGTAATCACGTCGCAAGGGTTCAATGAATCACCCCCTCCCCCTAAAAAAAAATTGACAAAGCAATGAAGAAAAATCCTGGCGCAGTGAATAATCTGCAATAAATATTTTGTTTTGCTGCTGGAAACAAGTTATAGGCGGTAGCCCTGCCGAAAATTCACAGAGCATGTGTGAGCACCTTTCCGGTAGTTTTCATTGCACCTGTAAGCGCTTAATGGTAGGACAAGGTAGTTGGGCGGTATGCACATCCATGCCATGCCAGTATATTCAGCTGGTGTAGTTCGCCACATTCCAAATCAGCGACCGCAACTCTTGAAACAGTTCATTTGGACACCCAAAAATGTGCCAAACTGCGCAGAAAAACGCCACATGATCTGCATAAGCTAACACTTCCGACTCACTGTCTAGGATACGGAAACATCGAATGGCATTACTCTGCACCCGCCGCAGTGGCTATGTGTTAAGGCGCTCGTCTACCGAGCCGGAGTACCCGTGTTCGAACCCGACCGCGGCGGCCGCGTTTCGATGGAGGCGGAAAGCGAAAGGAGCCCGTATGCTGTGCGATATCAGTGCACGTCAAAGATCCCTAGGTGGTCGAAATTATTCCGGATATCTTCACTGCGGCACCTCTTTCTCTCTTTCTTATTTCCATCCCACCTTCCTCCATTCCCTTACGGCACGGTTCAGGTGTCCACTGAGATATGTGAGACAGGTACTGCGCCATTTCCTGTCCTCAAAAAACAATTTGCCAATTGTTTTACTCTGCAGAATGCTCACTCAAAGCGATTAGTTTAGCATAGACATTCCCTCGAAGACAACTGAACCAACATTAACGTGCTATAAAAGTGAGAACAAAAAATTGTGCCGGATACGATCAACCTTCTTCTCAAGGTCATCATGAAGGATTGCAAGTTGTTTCTGAGTGTTGCTGCAAAACTGTAGAGCTGCTCAGGCAATATGAAGGTTAGTTTAAATGGAACGGCTCCTGCAACCACATACCTGATGAGGTCCAATGACAGTCGACATTGCAAGCTGTAATCCATTCGCCAAGATTACTGCAAAAATCTTATAGTCCGCATTAGGTAGCGTAATGGGCCTATAGCCCTTGACACATTCCAATTTTTTTTATCAGTACTCTTTGGTATCAATACAATGTCACTCTTTGTAAACGTCTGCGACAGAACTCCGATATTCCGAGTGTGAAAATCTTAAGTAGAATGGGATTCAACAGGGGCTTAAAAGCCTCATAAAATTCTCAGAAAGGCCATCCAGCTCAGGTAGGTTTAAAAGTAGCACCTGATCAATGGCTTCTTATAGTTCTTCTAAAGTTAAAGGCCCACTTATTGACGGGGGCTCATCACCTGAAAGGGGCTTCAAAAATGAGACGAAGAGTGCTACAACCTCAGCATCTGAGGCTTGGCAGGAAGCGGAAAACAGTGACGCATTCCGCTATTACTGAATCCGTGCTACTCACCAAGCCAGTACCCCAGTAAAGAGCTGATATTCTCTTCGCAACCGCATGACGGCGCTCATAAGCAGACCTTACGAGTCGTTTCCTCAGAGTGCAAGGAGCAATTGGCGCTCGATGAAATACGGGCAGCCCTGTAGCGTTCCGCGTCGAACCATTGAAGGTGGCACTCCACACCAGTGATTTCCTCTCAGTACAAACCAGGAGCGCCACAGTCAAGATCATAAAGGTTATAAAGTGCTTTTCATAAATGTTTCTCTTCAGATTTTTTCTAATTAGGACCTAACGAAACCAATCTCACTTGCTATGCTTCGTGCTTCCTGCTGAAACATCTCCCTAGCTAGATGTAAATAAATATCCCTCGAGAAACAAGGCTGGAAAACTCAATTGATGTATGCTCTAAAAGCGTCATCGCCAATTAGCATAGCAATCAGCTTCCAAAGAGCCCAAAGAGGTTGGAACTTAGGCTGGCTGAGCTCACCAATCGATACCTTAACCATGTTGTGATCAGAGAAAGACACTGCCTTCACACAACACGAGATGCGTCGGGTTAGGAGAGCTGAAGATACGTAGACCCGGTCCAGAGGGGCATGCGAATTTCCTTGGATACGGTTATAGGAGCAGGAGATCGTCCCACAGAGCCCAGTGTCTAGTACGCCAGGGTTTTCAGTGATGCTAGAATGCACTCCAGAACCTCTATCACTTCATCTGTTCGATCCAGAGCGATCATTAGGGTTACATGCACAGTTAAAATCGCCCATCAAAACAACGTGACACTCAGATTAAAAAAGAGCACCTAGGTTTTCAAGAACACCGGTTCTTTCCCTGACCACAGAAAGCGTAAACATCAATCAACTGCCACAACTGGCCATACGTGCGAAAGTCGCAACATGTGAACCGCCCCTCCATATCTACTCTACACAGAAGGTCAGAGTAGCTATGCTCTTCCTCAGAAACAGGAGGCAACCCGCCATAAGACTCACAGTGTGACACGTAAACGTTGTAGTCTTCTAGAAAAGGCCAGAGGGCTCTTTCCGTCGCGTCATCACCCTCTATCTTGGTCTCCGGTACAGCGACAAAGTCGAATGCACTGCCCGAAAAAAGGCGGCGCAGTTCTGCACTCCCTCCTTTACGTCGTGGTTCGGATGTCCACCGAGATATGTGAAACAGCCCAATAAAGGTTTCTTTTATAAGAACTTTCGGCTGTCTTTCTCACTGCTTAGACTGCCGTCACCACTACGCGACAATATTACTGCTTCCGGACACCGTCCGTAGCAGTACTTCGGACCTGGGCGGATTGATCTTATCGCCGGAGCTGATCATGGCTTGTGTTTTCTTTTTTTTTAATTTCTCACTCTTGCTATACAGGTTTGGTTTGGTTTATTAAAATTTTACGTCCCAAAGCGACTTAGGATATGAGGGATGCCGTAGTGAAGGGCTCCGGAAATTTCGACCACTTCGGGTTCTTTAACGTGCACTGACATCGCACAGTACACGGGCCTCTAGAATTTCGCCTCCATCGAAATTCGACCGCCGCGGCCGGGATCGAACTCGCAACTTTCGGGTCAACAGCCGAGCGCCGTAACCACTGAGCCACCGCGGCGGAGAACTCTTGCCATAAAGGTTATTGGGTTCGTTGTATACCATAGGAAATCATGTAATACCTGTGCTACACGGATACGTTGGAATGGCATTCGAGTCGAATGGCGTTCGAAACTTCGAATGGCATTTGGAATGGATGGACCCGCGCGGCGCTAGACCGCCGTTTCCAAACGCATTCGAAAGCTTCAGTTTTCTGTCGCCGTGCTTCAGGGCCGCTGCTGCCGTCAAGTTTTGTTTTGGAAAGTAAAACAGCAACATTTAATTTGTATAGTAGCAATTCATTAGAAAACTGAACCTTTCTGCAATAAAATGTCTGTTCCAAGAAAATTTTGTATTTATCTATTACTAAACGCATTTGTGTTAGAAAAGAGGCAGGAGCCCACAGGTGTGACGTCATATATTTTTTTGCGGTCTGTTGCTAACACTGGTCTTTCCCTACTGCGCTGCTCGTGCGGGTCGCTCGCTGTTTTCTGCAAACTTTTGAAAATGAGTGACAACGATGATTTTCAGCTAGCTTCAGAGGTGGTTAACATCATGCAGCTGGACTCAGAAATAGACGCGGCAAAAGTGGAAGAGAGAGAGAGAAAAGAAATTTTAATGAGGAAAAGGTGGAGAGGCCGGCCGGCTATAGCTATAGCTGTCGGGAAGCGGGTTGCCATCAGACTTTTGAAGTTATGCTCCTCGGCGGAAGACAGAACTGTCGCCCTCGTTTTCGGTGTCGGGCGGTCGCCGGTAAATGCAGTGTTCCACGAGTTTTGTTTGGTTGTCGTGGAAGTTCTGGATGCCGACTGGATCCGGACGCCCACTGCGCCAGGCATGGAGGAGCACATGCAAGAGTTTTTTGCCGTGTCAGCATTCCCGCACGCAGTGGGCGCCTTGGACGGGTGTCACTTCCCTGTGTCGCCATCGGAAGAAGGCGCTAGCGACTACGTGAACTACAAGGGGTGGTAAGCAGTTTCTATAATTTCATCACATGTTAAAATGTATGACATTCGTTTTAAGAGGCTGTGACTGGATATGCAGCAGAGGCCAACTTTTATGCCGCGTGGCTTCCTGCTGAGTACCTGAATTAAAAGCTGTGTTTTATTGCACTAATTTGTGTGGCACAAAAGCAGCGACAAAGCGTACAAACAACCATGTTTTTAGCCTCCTCAGTTCTTTCACTAAAGCTTGTTTACTCGTAGCCAGTTTTCATTTCTGTGGCAGTGCTGACCCATGGCGTGCTTATGGGGCACTCTTGGAGGAAGCAGTGGAGTAGAGAAGGGTGGGAGGGTCAATTTAACTCTGAATGAAATATTTTTAATTTAACGAAATGGGGCTTATGTTGTGTCCTCGTACAGGGAGGGGGATGACGTCCCTCCCTCCCCTCATCTACTGGCCATATATGTTTCATTTTCACTTTTTGGAACACTGTTTCATGTCACCTGTTCGCTTGTCCTAAAACTCTGCAGGTACAGTATAATCCTGCTGGCCCTGGTGGACCACCGATACAAGTACATGTTTATAAGCGTTGGTTGGCCAGGACGGTGCATGACTCCTATGTGTACCACAGGTCAAGTCTGTCGGATATCGTCGATAGACCTCTATTTCAGTCACCAGTTGCCATGATGAATGGCACAGCAGTGCCACCCCTCATTCTGTGCGGCCGGGCATTCCCCCTGACTGCCAACCTAATCAAGCCATTTAGCCACCGAGGGCAGCTGAACGAGGCAAAAAAGACGTTCAACTATCCCCTGTCAAAGTCCAGGCGGATAGTGGAAAACGCATTTGGCAGGATGAAGGCGAGGTTCCGGTTTGTTATGAAGCGCATGGAGTGCACAGTTGAGAATGCTCGCCTCGCCATCCATGCAAGTTGTGTTTTGCACAACGTATGCGAGCATTTTCGAGATGAGGTGCTCCCACAGTGGCATGCTGAGGCTGAGGCTAACAGCATGGTCCTTGAACACCCAGCGCACACCACTGACATTGTGCTAGGCACTGGACAAGCTGTTCGGGAAGCAATTGTAGAGCTTTACCGACAGCAGTAAACATGTGCCAGAAACAAAACGTACAAAACGTGTGTACTCAGGCTATGAGGGACGCCGTTGTGAAGGTCTCTGGAAATTTCGACCGCCTGGGATTTTTTAACGTGCACTGACATCGCACACTCCCTGGATCTCTAGATTTTCACCTCCAACGATATTCGACCGCCGCGGTTGAGATCGAACCAGTCTTTCGGGTCAGCAGCTGAGTGCCATAACCGCTGAGCCACCATGGCGGCTTGTTAGTGTGTGTGTGTGCTCATCAGTCAACCGGGGAAAGACAGGATTCATCGGGATGCTGTTAACACCCTTGTGTGTGTATATGTACGTGGGAAGCTGTAAATATCTGTGCATGCTTCGGTCTGCCAAGGAGAGACAAGACTCGTCTTGCCTTCACGTTACATGCCCTGCCAGTTCTCATTATTTATTGATTTCGACCAGGTTATCATTAACCCAGTCCATTTCTATTTTCATGGCTACGAGAAAGGTTGAATGTACGTCTGATTCCAAGCTAGGATGAATCTTGTTCCGCGTGGAAGGCCTGTTTGCAATGGTTTCGTCCTGCATGAAGGGGTGAAGTGCTCATACAACAGAAGTGGGAGCAGGTAACGTTCTTGCTTCATTGACACTGTGTTGAAAGATCTTCTTTGGCACTGCACTTGTAGCAAGAGATTTCTGTCCCAGGGTAGCATTGTGGCTGCGCAGAACGGTGACACTTTCTTGCACTGGTGCTCTCGAGCATTGTTCCCCATTTCTGACACTTGCGGCTCATCTCGTATGCTTTTGAAATAGTGCGCAGCTCTGATAACCTGAGCTTTCTTCTTGCATTATTCGTTGTGAAGCTTGTCGCACTTTTCTATAATTTTGTCTTAACTTCGACTTCACTGTTGACCGCTACGTACATAAGAAAAGTTGAACCATAAAGTGTTTATTTCTGTGGAAAAGGGTTTTCCTCACGATTCGTTATTGAATGGCTTGCTTTATGGACACGTTTGCTGTGGAACCAACATGTTCAGATTAACGAGGCATCAATGTGCTTTAACCTGTTGTGTCCCTTCAACCACTGCTGTACACTGTCGTCATGCCTGTCCTATACACCCTGTAAATTTTATTGCACTGCGAGCTATGCAGAGATTATTGTTCTTTCAATAAATCATTCCTTGCAACATCGTGGAGTCAACATTCTTTATTTTCTTTTTTTTTCATTCTTTGTTGGTCCTTCAAAATATTTCGTCATCGCGCTATACAGTTTCTCCTGCATTTCAAGCTGGCGCTCCCGCAGGTCGAAGTCTTTTAGTCTCGCCGCCCGGAGGTCCTCTCGTAAACTCTTCTGCTCCCCCAGTAACGCAGCAAAATCAACAGAGGCTGGCCTCCTGCGGCCTCGCGCTGGCTGCCGTTGCCTACACTGTTGGATTTGTTGCGCACCTCCAGCTGAGTGGGCAGCAGGGTCTGCAGAAGGCAGCTGTGAGCAGCTCTCTTCCCCCTCCTGGTCGCTGCGGTCGTGGACTGCAGCTTAGCACTACGGTTCGTCATCTGTGACGCTGTGTTCTCCAGACTCCATGCTCCGAATGATCTGCACAATGCAATAAAATGGATGCACAGTGAAAAACCTGACCTCAAGTTTTAAAAACACCTTTCACCATATATAAAGCTTCCCTTGGGGAGCAGCTCTAGCACAATATGAAACCATGCATGTAACTGTAAGCGTCATCTGGGTTACGCTGAAAAAAAAAGTGAAGGAACAGGAAGGATACAACTGCGTGCTTATGACTCATATACCTGTTCTACGGAAGCAGTGCTTTCACGCACAAGTGAGGCGTCATTCATAGGAAGGCGTCCCAGAAATGTTGCCAGGCGGTGGAAGTGCGGCCACGGGATGGCGCCGGACCCTGTAGTCTGTTTCTTTTGCCAGAAACTGGAATAAACGACAAGAGTACTGTTTGAAAATTGAATAGCAGGCCTTCTTGTTTGACTGAAAAATACCTGAGCAGCTTAGTGAGTGAGTGAGTGAGTGAAGAAACTTTATTTCCGCCAGAAGAAGACCCGTGCCCCTCCGGGTCCGCACGCAGGCGTCCGGGGAGGGGCAGCGTCGCAGCTGGAAGACTAGCAACGGTATAGTCGCGCAGCTTCTGCTGCCAGGCGGGTAGCGTATCGTTGTATGCTAAGGTCGGCACTTCTGAGTATGGTCTCCCATTCCTCTGCATTATTGATTCTGCCATATCCTGGGGCACTGGGGCATCTCCATAGTATGTGTTCGAGTGTAGCGGTATGCCCGCAGAACTCGCACACCTCCGCATCCTCCCTCGTGTCACCTCCTGTCCAGCTCCTCCAGAGCGGGGATGCGAAGTTTCTAGCTTGGAGTCTTCTCCAGTCATAGGCCTCAGCCGAGCTAAGCGATCTATCCGGAGGAGGATAGATCCTTTTGTTCTTTTTCTGAATGTCTGTGATGCTATTAAAGGTATTGGTTTCCTCTTTAGTGCTGAATTCGTATGAGGTGTCCACGGCTCCCCGAGGTAAAGAGGAGCGGGCGAGCCTGTGGGCGGCCTCGTTTCCAACCAGACCCGAGTGGGCTGGGGTCCAGATAATTAGAATATTGTGGGCTGGGATAAAGTCACCTCATCGTACCTTTTGCAGCACTAAGCTGCTGAACCTCCTCAGTTGCCCTTTCTACATGCTGGCTGCTTGAGCATGTAGAAAGGGCAACTGAGGAGGTTCAGCAGCTTAGTGCTGCAAAAGGTACGATGAGGTGGTTTAAAAGGAAAGGATGCATGCCACAAAGCAATAAGCATACAAAGTGCTGCACAGTTTGTGTCCTGCACTTAACCAAGCCTATCTTGTTGAAAAACTTTTGAAATGGATTGCAGATTATAGGCCCCCATGAACCCATTTTGGGAATAACAACCTATTATCTTGCATCACAGTTAATTCTCCAAAGCCACCATAAATGGGTGCAATTGGCAGTACAACTAGTTTGTTTGGATTAGTACAGTTTGCTTTGAAATGCCTTTTTTTTACTTCCACCTGTAATCCTTGTACTTCTAATCCGTCATGTCTGAAAGGATGCATGCTGCAAAGTGATTTCATAACCGCGGTAGTACAAAGTCAGGACGATAAACGCGTCTACACCCTTTGCACTCTCTCTCAGAAGAATATAAAAAAAAACAAAAACACCTGTATAAACGCCGCAGTATCGCACTGGGTAAGGAGTTCTGCTACTGAACGAGAAAGCGAACCCCAGAAACGGGGGCTTCATTTCGATGGAGTCGAAACGATAAAACACCAGCTTGAGGTGCGTTTGACCCAGTAGACCGCTTCAGGCGTCCTAACCAGCGACGTTCCGGATGCACGCGAGTGATCGCCTTCGCAACAAAAATTTCCGAAAATGTATCACCGCTCCCCTTGCTTTGCATGCCTGCCTCTGATCTGCGCGATTCGTAAACGGGGCCGCAAGTACTCGCAGCAATGCAGCACGTCAGCTGCTAAATAAGGGACAGCTACACTGTGCCGATCACAATTTGGCCTCCTGTGCGGCGGCAGCGGCGCGCGATATATAAAGTTCTTACCGGAATTTCTCGGACAAATTCTCTATCTTTGTGTGAACTTGCTGTTTTGTCTTTTGGAAGCCCGTAGCGCGAAGCTCAGCAGCAATTTCTTCATAAATGTTGCTGTTACGCTTTCGGCGACGCAGTTCGGCCAGCCTCTCCTCCCAACAGTTAATCAAGACACTTGTTTCTCGCTTTGTGCAAACCTGCCGCGGTTGAGAAGGCTGCACTCGTTGTTTTGATTGTACCTCGTTTTCTAGTTTCATTTCATTCATTAAAGCACGTCAGAAATTTAAAAAAAATTGAAACGAAAAAGTACAATAAACTTCACTTAATTTAAAAAAAGGAAAAAGGCTCACTAAACGCACGCACACACATACACACACATAGGGACACACGAACACAACTACAAAATGTACAACAAAAACAAAGCAATCGCAACAACACCACAAAATGAAAAACTGGCAGTTCCAATATGGCTCCCTCTCGGTTCTACATTGGGTTCTAGAGTATGCGGTCAATTTGCTTGCAAACAGCACTTTTAGCAAGGATTTGTGCATTATATGTAAAAAATATTTAAAATTTCGTCCTTTAACGAAGGTATTTGCTCTTCAATAGTTGTGCTCCAACTTATGGCGCGAAGACGCTGCGCTCTAGAGTACACGCGCTTGTGCTTCGAAGCCATTCCAAAATCTCGAATGTCTTCGTGGAGCTCCATCGACTCGAATGTCATCCCAACCGAATGCCGTTCAAAAACGTTGTGTAGCAGCGCACGTTTGGCAGTCGAGTCGAAAGGCATTCGGTTGAAAGACATTCGAAACGCCCGTGTAGCAGCGGTATAAGCTGTTTCCGTGCAGAAACTGGGGAAGGCTCCTTCACTGAATGTTGTCGGTCAGCCACGTGGAGAAATCCTTCTGCCTTGTTGCCTTTAGTCCCACTTCCTGCAAAATCCGTGTCCTTGAAGCCCTTGTCCCTACACAAGTCCACAGCAGATGGCGAACATCCACCTCTGCTGCCAGTGTGGAACAGCTCGGGCAGGTGGTGGTTCGGCGTCTTCTTGAGAGCCCCATCGGCACGAGACAAGGGGTAAGCGCCACCGCAGCCCTTACACTTTTAAGGGATACCTCCTCCAAGCCCGTTAACTTACAAGGGAGGGGAAAAGTTCACGGAGGAATGAGGACACGTGTACTTTCTTTTAAACAGGATGCTAAGATGGGGACAGCTGAGCGGACATCAAAAAGGAGCCTGATGAGGTATGCATTGGTGTTTGGAACTTGGTGTGTAAGGTTGTCTAATTTTTCTCTTGTATTGTGTCCAGCATCGTCTTGTGTCCAATGTATCTGGATGCGCC
Organism: Amblyomma mixtum; assembly: GCF_055824585.1. Taxonomy (NCBI): domain Eukaryota; kingdom Metazoa; phylum Arthropoda; class Arachnida; order Ixodida; family Ixodidae; genus Amblyomma; species Amblyomma mixtum. The sequence continues at coordinate 328,506,590 of NC_143014.1, read as the reverse complement.
TCTTTTTCTAATAGAGTGAATGGATTTCCTAATTTCCACAGTGTCTTTGTCGTTCTTTTTTGTTGTTTTGTGGCGGCTAAGGGCTTCTATGGGCTGTCGGCTACGAAGCCGATCGCCCATGAAGCCGATAGTATATGGGCTATCGGCTAAGGGCTTCTAAGGGATTCTATTGTCTAAGATATCGGCTTCTGTATAGCCTCCATATCAACGCGGATTGCTTGTTGGTTTGGTTTATGGGGTTTAACGTCCCAAAGCGACTCAGGCTATGAGAGACGACGTAGCGAAGGGCTCCGGAAATTTCGTCCACCTGAGGCAAAAAAACTCGGCCGCCGCGGCCGGGATCGAACTCGCGTATTTCGGGTCACCAGCGGAGCACCGTAACAACTGAGCCACCGCGGCGGCCGCAACGCGCATTGCGAAAAGTTCCATCATAAGTGGGTTCGGGTGGTCTGATCGTTATTCATTATGTACTATCGGGGACAAAAGTGGTATACGCCACACGGCGGGAGCCGGATCAACGGAAAACTGCGGCATTTTGGGCGAGATAAAGCGTGAAGCATTGAAAAAAGCCAAGCGACATGCTTGCTGATAATAAAGGTCACGCATTGGCTGTCTCGATCGCAGATTCAGCCTGTAGATGGCGTTGCAGCGCAGTTTTCCGTTGCTCCGGCTCTCGCCGTGTGTATTATACTACTTTTGTCCCCGATGGTACATTTAGCTCTTAAGTGTCGGGCTAGTGGCTGCTGGTCTACCGCCCTTTTTCTGTAATCGACGAGTCCGTATATGCAATACATGTTCCTGAGCATACATCAACCGCCCCGCCGCGGTGGCTCAGTGGTTACGGCACTCGGCTGCTGACCCGAAAGACGCGGGTTCGATCCCGAAGGCGAAGTTCTAGAGGCCCGTGTGCTGTGCGATATCAGCGCATCAGGTGGTCGAAATTTCCGGAGCCCTTCACAACGGCGTCCCTTATAGCCTTAGTTGCTTTGGGACGTTAAACCCCCAAAAACCAAACCAAACCAACCATACATCAACCAGAGGTGGAGTTCTCGGATTCTCTTTACGACGTAGTCGTCTTGTTCGTCGTAACAGTCGTGAATTTCCATGGAGGGGGGTCAGCAATTTCAGGTGTTTGCACTCTCTCCATATTGTACAAGCACCTACTTTCGCTTCAGATTTCTTGTTGCCTGTCGTTGATCAACTAGTTCTGTCAGTTTATTCAGTGGTGCAAATTCCTAGAGAATCTGGATGGGATAGGTTTTGGTAAGGCCGCGATGGTGCGCATTGTTTTCGTATTTGCTGTTTCCTACACCATTTGCTGTTGCCTCGTCAGTCGTTGGAACTGTGACTGGTATAGCATTCTGTGCTCAAGCACACCTCGTATTAAACTGCAACACACTAGCGCTGTGAATTACACATTGTCTTCTTCAACTAATCCTACTATCAAACAAATATATACACACACACAGGCTGTGCATTCCACATAGTCGTTTTCAGCAACTAATACTCATCATCATCAGCCTGACTACGCCGCTGCAGGGCAAAGGCCTCTCCCATGTCTCTCTAATTAACCCTGTCCTTTGCCAGTTGCGGCCACCCTATTCGCGGAAACTTCTTAATCCAATCCGACCACCTAAGCTTTCTGCCGCCTACTGCTACGCTTGCCTTCTCTTGGAATCCACTCCGTTACCCTTAAGGACCAGCGGTTATCTTGCCTTCGGATTGCATGCCCTGCCCAAGCCCATTTCTTCCTCTTGATTTCCACCAGGATGTCATCATCCCGCGTTTCTTCTCTCACCTACTCCGCCCGCTTCCGATCTCGTAACGAAACACCTATCATTTTTGTTTCCATAGCTCGCTGCGTTGTCCTTAACTTAAGCTGAACCGTCTTCGTTAGCTTGCCAGTTTCTGACCCATAGGTTAGTAACGGTAAGATACAGCTGTTGTATACTTTTCTCTTGAGGGAAATCAGTAAAATGTCATTCATGATCTGAGAGAACTTGTCATATGCGCTCCACCGCATTCGTAATATTCTAGTTATTTCGCTCTCATGATCCAGATCAGCGGTCACTACCTGCCCTAAATAGAGGTATTCCCTTACTAGTTCCAGCACCTTCCTACTAGTTGCGAACACTGTTCCTTTGCTAGACTGTTGAACATTACTTTGGTTTTGTGCATGTCAATTTTTGACCCATCGTACCACTCTGCCTGTCTAACTCATTGATTATGCTTTGCAGTTCATGTCATGAGTGACTTAGCGAGGCTATGTCTCCAGCGAGTCGCGGATTACTTAGGTACTCTCCATTAACTCTTATACCCAACTGCCGCCGCGGTGGCTCAGTGGTTATGGTGCTCGGCTTCTGACCCGAAAGACGCGGGTCGATCCCGGCCGCGGCGGTTGAATTTCTTTGGAGGAGAAATTCTAGAGGCCCGTGTACTCTGCGATCTCAGTGCACGTTAAAGAACCCCAGGTGGTCGAAATTTCCGGAGCCCTTCGCTACGGCGTCTCTCATAGCCTGAGTCGCTTTGAGACGTTAAATCCCATAAACCAAACCAACTAGCAATCCGCGTTGCTATGGAGCTTGATTAAACTTCTGTAGCATTCATGTAAACGCTACTTCTTTCTCATTGTGAATGTTTTTATGTTGCGAAAAGTCCTTACCGAAAAGAATGAAGCATCAATTAACCCAGGAAAAAGTTGCACATAAGTTAACTTTTTAACGGTTACAATTAGGCATCTCATTGCAATGAGAGATTCGTAGCTTCCCGTCAGTGATTGTCGTACCAAATTTTAGAATTTTTAAAATGCTCTTATCTTAGGCTTTGTGGTTGAGCCAATGCTGAAACACGCGAGCTTTCAAAAAGTGCACTTCGTTGGCTCGGCGCGAGCCAACGCCCACAGTTTCACATCACTCTGTCTGTTGGACATTAAAAGTTTTCCTATCCTATCCTATCCTATCCTATCCGCAATGCACGTGCCAGGTGATCATCTCTCTGCCTCCCGCTCCGCGGTGGTTGCCGCTGCTCATTGCCCCAGCCCGCGCGGGGGAGAGCAGGATGCATAACATAAGGGCCATCGAGTGATGTCTAATATTAAGCACTGCTACATAGCCAAAGGTTTCTTGCCCCACAACGCAGAGCTTCATCGCATTTTCGAAATTTTGAAAATGATATTGCCATTACTGCCACCCAGCTACAAATGCACATGCAATTGCAGTTAGCGGATAGAAAGTAGTCAGCCACTTCAGTAGTTAACGTGACCCGCCTGTTCTTTTATGCTTGCCAGCAATGGTATTACTCTGCCTCGCATGGCATCTTTGTAACTGAAAAATCCTATTTTTTACAAATAGTTTCGGGCTTTCCTGAAACATGTGGCAGAAGCAAAACTACAAGTTGTAGAAGCAATACACCTGAAACCATAGCGAGAGCCAAAAGTGAAAAGGAAAAATAAGCACCCAAATGCGGGCAAGAATAACAGTAACATTAAGCACCGCGTAGCAGAAAGATTACTCATGAAATGCCACAAATATATTCAGCACAGTACGAAAAGGGACAAAATTAACTACTTACTGTTTTCCTCCTTCGTTTCTGATAAAAACAGCTCGTTCCATTGGTGGGTAGCATGTGGAAGATTGAAATACGTCGGTCCGAAGATTAAAATGTTTAATCATAATTTTATTTATTTATTATTTATTCAAAATACCCCCAAAGGCCCTCATTTGAGGGTATTACATGGGGAGGGGGGAATAAGTACAAAGCATTGTTATAAGGTTAAAAATATTGCACTAAAAATAGAAATCACGAAATATTAATCATAAATAGGCATTCACAGAAAGGGTCGCAACAATGCACATAACAGCAAAATTTGAGCATAAATAACAGCACCGCTAGAAAAAGAAAAAGACGACACTGGAAAAGGTGCGCTGAAGTACAAAACAAAAAATATAAAATAAAAAGAAGACAAGGCGGAAGAAAAGAACGCTAAAAAATACCTTTTTAGTTGTTGAAACATGAGTGCATAAGATGTTGGAATTTATTTAGATCAGATTCTGTGGCAATTTCTGATGGCAAAGCGTTCCATTCGGTTATTGTGCGTGGTAAAAAAGAATAGGCATAATGGAATGACTGGCAGTTAATGCGTTTAACTTTGTAAGGATGATCGCGACGTGGAAAGATAACTGGAGGTGGCTGAAAGAATTCATCATGAAGAGAAGGATGGTGATAAAGCTTGTGGAAGAGTGATAGACGGGAAATTTTTCGGCGCAGTGCTAAGTTATCTAACTCGGCTTTAGTCTTCAATGAGGTGACGCTGGTGTAACATGAATAATCAGAAAAGATGAATCGCGCAGCACGGTTTTGCAGGGCTTAGATGTTACTGATGATATAATTCTGATGGGGATCCCAAATGGCAGACGCGTATTCGAGTTTCGGACGGATTAATGTAGTGTACGCTAGTTTTTTTACATGTGTCGCGGCCTCTTTTAAATTATGTTTGAGAAGACCGAAAGTACGGTTAGCGGAGGCAAGAGTGAGATTAATATGATGATTCCATGATAAGTCGGATTGAAGGTTAATGCCAAGATACTTGTAACTTGTGGTGAATTCTACACTATTGTTGTCAAGAAAGTAGGCGGTAGGAATACGTGGCTTGTTGGTGAAAGACATGAGCTTAGTTTTGGAAAGATTTAAAGGCATTAACCAATTAGAACACCATGTGCTTATCGCTTCAAGATCAGACTGCAGTGGCTGGCTGTCAGTGTTACAGGTTATACGTCGATAAAGCACACAATCGTCAGCAAATAGTCTGATTCTGGACGTCACGCAATTGGGTAAGTCATTAATATAGATGAGGAAAAGTAAAGGTCCCAGTACACTGCCTTGTGGAACTCCAGACGTAACATTAGCGTAACATGAGTTAGAGTTGTTAACTGATGTGAACTGAATTCTAGATGAGAGAAAATCTGCTATCCATGCAATAATATTAGGGTGAATGTTCAGTTGGGAAAGTTTAAGCAACAACCTTTGGTGTGGAACGCGATCAAATGCTTTAGAAAAATCTAAAAATATTGCGTCAACTTGAAAACCAGCGTCAATCAGTGCATGAATATCGTTAATAAAACCGGCAAGTTGGGTGTCGCATGAGTAGCCCTTGCGAAAACCGTGCTGATGATCGAAGATAATGTTATGATCTTCAAGGTAGTTGATGACCTGAGTATGTATAATATGCTCGAGTAATTTACAAACTGTACTTGTTAACGAGATGGGACGATAGTTAAGCGGAGAAGCACGATCACCTGATTTGAAAATGGGTATTATCTTAGCTATGCGCCAGTCGTTAGGAATGGTGCCAGTTTATAGCGACTGGGAAAATATTGCGGTTAACATGGAACAAATGCTATGTGATGTATTCCTTAAAATTTTATTATTGAAGCCCATATGATCAGCGCTAGAAGATGTTTTGAGATTGTTTATTAGAGATAAAACACCAGGCTCACTGATGACTATCTCGTCCATAGTTAGTTCCACTAGTGCGCTTAATGTAGGCAAGGAAGTAATGTCTTCATCTGTGAACACAGTTACAAACGCATCGTTAAGAAGTTGAGCGCACTCTGAATCAGGGATGGGAACACCAACAGAATCTGTAAGAGTGATGTCAGGTCGAATTACTGGGCTTACCACACGCCAAAAACGGCGAATATTATTTTTCAGCATGGAAGACAAGTCATGAGAAAAAAAGTTGCGCCGAGTAGATTTTAATAGTGCCGTATAATCCTTTTCACATGCTCTGTATTTGTCATGTGAACTCACAAGACCATTCAGTTTTGCCTGTCTGTATAGTTTTTTCTTTTTGTTGTTCAGCCGCCGAAGACGGTTGGTAAACCAAGGAGAACTGCTATCACAGGTAATGGTTAACATGGGAATGAACTGGTCGATGAGATCATTGTGGGCAGTTTTAAAAAGGATCCAGTTCTGCTCTATAGAGCGAGAGCAGAAATCATGCAAAAATTTATCAGAAAACATTAATAATTCTGCATTAATTGCATCAAAATTTGCTTTGCCGTAACATCTTATTTTCTTTTTAGTAGTTATCTTTTTACTAGCGCGAAATTTAATGTACCCAGTGATAACATCGTGGTCAGAGATGCGTTCCTCATGAGTTATGCCTGAAAATATATCAGGTTTGTTCCTGAGAACTAAGTCAAGTACATTGGAAGAGGCTTTAGTTGATCGTGTTGGTTGGTTAATGAGTTGTGTTAATGAAAAATCAAGGCAAGTGCTGAGAAAAGAATGTGCTTCTGCATCTGTGTCCACTACGGAAAGTGTTGACTAATTAATTCTCTGAAAATTAAAATCTCCAAATATAATAACAGCGGAATTGGGAAAACGCGCATACATTTCACTGAGCACCCGATGATATTCATCTGAAAACGCACCAGACATGTCGGGAGGACGGTAGAAAACGCCGATGATGACACGAAATGCACCATCATTCAAAGAAACCCAAACACATTCAAGGAAAGAATCGATAACGATAGGTGTGGCAATGAAATCTTCATTTATCGCGATGAGAACACCGCCCCCCCTTCGCAATTGTCTATCCCAGCGAAAAAATTTGAAATTGCATGCACTGGTAAAGATGTTGACATCATGAATAGTGTCGTTCAGCCACGTCTCAGTTAGTACCACTAAAGAAGCTTGACATGAATCGATGAAAGATGATAGTGCAATACCGTTAGCTACAACACTTCTAATGTTGGTGTACAAAAACAGCCATTCGTTATCATTACCACAATGTAATTTGGCAGGTGAGGTGGTCGATGAACTCAGGTTAACGGAAACAGAGGGACGACGTCATTCGCCATCCTCGCGCCCTGATACAAGAATGGCTCGACTTTCGTTGGTGTTCCACATGTAAAGATCATCGTTAACGAAGAGCTTGTTGAAAACGAGTCGCACTTTATCCCCATCTTTCTTAATAGATTTCGAAAACTGGAGAAGCTTCCGTCGCTTTTCGCGAACGGCTTCGGAGTAATCGCGCGAGATGCTTAAATTAGTGTTTTTTAACTTATAGCCGCGGCTCATGACAGTGTCAACTTCTCTTTCATTAAAAAATTTGGCTATGATAGGCCGCTTTTTGTCTGAAGAAAAGCGGCCCACGCGATGTGCTCTGGAAACAGATTCAACAGTAAGCCCAAGTTTTTCTTTACAAAAGTCATTTACGAGACGTACAGACTCCTCCCAAGTTTCCCACTTCTCTGGATCATCTATACCGTAAAATAGAACATTGGATCGCCTAGAGCGATTTTCAAGGTCGTCAATTTTTTCCTGTACAATTGCGAGACCCTTGTCACTGTTCACCACGAGCTCAGCAGATGGTGCGGTTGCAAATTTCTGCTCTAGATCGTGAACTCGCTTTGTTAGTTTTTCTAAGTCAATTTTTAAGTCTGCGTGAATCTGAAGCACTTTGTTGACAGAGTCTTGAAGGACTGCATTGCTAGCTTCAAGGCGTAAGATGGAACCAGCCACAAGGTCCAGCTTTTCCTCTTGAGCCTTAGTCATGGGTCCCGGGTTTAGCTCGACATCGCCTCCCAAAACTAGCAGACACCATAAATAGGATACACCAGCGCGGAAACTTTTCAAAACATGAGGTGGCCACGACACCGCTAAAAGACAGACGTCATCGTCACGGTAAGAATAAGCGTCATAGTAACCAACCTGTAGATACATCAGTGGTGAGCGTGGGATCGCAGTGGCGGTGCCGTGGCCCAGAGGGGCGTCGAAAGGCGCGCACTTTTGTACCGCCCGATCAGCAGTCAGAGTCCCACGTTGCCAGACAGAATCGACCACTGCGTCCAGAAGTGGCGGAGCATCCAGAATAGGTGACGCACGCAAAAAATATGTTGATAGGCCGCAGTCGGTTGACGTACACGCGCCGAGCTGGGAGCTTGTATCGTTGAGGCATTCCGTCTTGTGCATCGTCCATGGCATCGTTATGATTCCTTTTTCTTGATAAACGCTTAGCAAAAACCACGTATTTATTAGTATAGGCGAGTTGAAAAAATTGAACTGCGATTACACATTCCTGGTTGTCAGGGTGGAACCAGCAGAACACAGACGCAGAGCAAGAAAAAGGAGGAACACACACCACACCGCTGTGTGTTCCTCCTTTTTCTGGTCCTGCGTCTGTGTTCCGCTGGTTCCACCCTGACAACATTATGAACCAACTAGCCCAGCAATTTACGCTCCTGACACATTCCTGGTAACGCGGGAAATCGCCGTTTTTGGCATGCGATACTGATTGCAGACAGAAAGGTGCTGCTCCACTGAAATGAAACTAGACTGAAAAGACTAGATTCTAATGCAAGTAATGATTCACCGAGTTTGTGCCAAGTGGAGGGGCTACATAGATAAAGCACAATACTAATCCAGTGCTTCCGAAGGCCGACGCGAATGCTTCCTTTCGAATATTAATTCATCAGGGTAGGTTACTTGGTGCATATCAGTTTAGAAAATAGTTAGCGCTAACAAATGATGAATCGCACAATAGGTGAAGATAGCAAGCGTTACTAATAGATACTTTACCTTAAAAAGTGCTCTACTTCGTCAAAACAAGCATAGTATATACCGGCTGTTTTACGGAACTTGAATCAAGGATTTCAAAAAAGCGGTACACCACAGCGGGGTGAAACTAATGTTTATTTATTAAGCGACATTTTTGTTGCTGTCGTGTGGCGTTCCTCAGAGTAGATTTTTTTTCATTGCGATTAATCTATCAATCATGCAAAATTTGTAGCATCATTTTAGGCCCGAGAGTGCTGCATTAAGTTGTAAAAATAGTCGATTCAGCTTTTTGTAGCAAAGTATCTCTACGTGGTTCTTCTTTCTAGCATTTATTTAAACCAAGGCGAAATATGAAAAGGCCAAGTGATTCCGCTCCGCGCTACACTACTGTAGCGCTGACAAAAGGGGTTTTAAGAAGTGTGCACGCTAATTATGTCAAAGTGAGCGGCCGACGCCGCTGCAAGCGTAGTCTTGAAAGTGCATCAGCACATTTGTTCGAAACATGGAAACCGCATCATAATCACCGATAAGTGATAGGCACCCCATCGAAAGCCAATTAAGTCGGAGCTTTTTTTTTAGATAATACATAGGGCAAAGGATAAAGGGAAAGTAGTCAGGTCACGTAGTTCAAGGTAGCCTCTGTTTTCTTTATATTTTTCATTGTGCCACCCATCGAGGTGGGCGGTGGCGGCTCACTTGGACACGGCCGGCGGACTCGTTTCCTTCGTTCAAAACATAGCTAGGAGAGCGGCGATACAGTAGCGTATTAGTGCAATAACGTGTTTTTTCATGTTGCGCGCGCCTTGCTTAAATTACAGAATAAAGTATCCCGCCTGACGTAAACTGCCACAAAAAAACTCCTTTGGTTCCTTGTGAACTCTCCCTACAACACTGCTAAATGCACTTCGCTCTAAAGGGCATAATAAAAATTTCGCATGTCATCTTAGGTACCTACGTAAATAATCGGAACTTAAAACAATTTGAGAGGCGCCACATACGGCAGTGTCGTTGGTTTTACAAAGCTGCGGTTTACCACTTTTAGCTTTGTTCAGCCCTGGCTCAAGTTACTTGAAACACCCTGCATACTGGTATTCATGCATGCTCAAATAGAAGCATTGATATGGAACCTCTAACGCCCAAATTGAAAGGCTCTCAGTGACGCGCGGTTCAGAAATAGTATTCGACCGTACGCATTTTGAAAGACGTTTCCCTTTGCAATGTGTTGCCATTTTCCTGACGTTGAAGGCTTCCAGGATGAGCACGCGTGTCGATTTCTACTTCTGCCAAGAATCATCGTCTCCTCAAAAACAAAAAAGTGTGGACGATCAATGCGGCTCATGCGGCAGCCTGCCTTAGCATTAGGCCTATTCTCTCTCCGTTCTGCGTTTGTGCTCCCTTTGAGTGTCGAATGAGTGCGGCAGAAACATTTATTAAACGCATCCCTCATCCCCCGACTGTCGCCTTCTCCTCTCCATCTTCACTCTCCCACTTCCTTTCTCACCTCCACTAAGAGAGGAAAGAGCGATTTCTCTCTACACTTTCCACCCGCCACCCGTCGCCTTCGCCTCTCGTCTTTCCTCTACCCTTTACCTCCCCAGCTGTGGCAGGTGGCAGGTGGGGGCTTAAAAAAAACGCCGCCGACGGCCAGTTCTTTACAAACTGGGGCCTCTAACCCAAACGCATTAAAAGTGGTCCGCCACTGGAGGCATTAATATGGCCCACTGCGTTCTGTTTACGCATGACATGTGTTTACCTCCCATTCTCGGCGACCATCATACTAACCTGAAGAAGAGCATGTAGCCGAATTTATCCGACGCATTCCGAACTTTACCGTCCTGATGGGAAGCAGCAGGAAAACTTTCCATAATTACAGCCACAAGTAGGATTGGAACCATTGATGACGAAAACGATCCGTTACACCATTCGGCCGTCACTGCAGCTTTTGTTGTAGTATATTTAATAATAACAACACTGAAGCCTTACTGAAGTGGGTCGAATTCTCCCAACCCATCATTCTTTCCGACCCGCTATCACTTCGCCCGTACATCCAAATTCCGGGACACACGCATATGGGTCAAGCAAGGGGGCCAGTCAGGTCAGTTTTCATAGGCGTATACCCTCTACCAAAGCCCACTGCTCTCTCGACAAGACACTTTGTTAAACGTGGTGGCACTGCGTGACGATTTACCATGCGGCTTTTCCACCAACTGAACAGCGCTTTAAGGAAAAACGGTCACACGGAATCCTAGAGTCATCATTTTTAGGCTGAAATCTTATTGTGTAGCGAGTGATTTTGAATGTCCTGGTTAACAGTGCGGTAAAGTATGCCCCAAGAAAACACAGAATCCGGACCCAACACAAAGCAATCATCAGTAGTCCTTGCTCACAAAGGCAGCAATTCACTCACCACAGCACAAACGTTCTCATGGCGCGAAGAGATATCGTAACAGGTAAGGTCGACGTAGGAATTTTAAAAAAAGGTTTTTGCTGCCGATCGAATACACATCAACCCAACTCCTATATTACACTGTTGTCGAGCAAGCAAGAAGGCTGGCAGTACATGGGTACATGGAATAAAGACCGAACCCAAACCATCTGCATTTAGGGCAAGCTATACAAGTATTTAAGGAAACGCGAACAGTGAGAAATAGGAATATATCAGCAACTCTTTTTTGAAAACTTCATGCACGCCTATCATGACTACGTCCAGTGGTTGCGAAAAGAAAAGGCAGATGAGCACTTAGTCGCCTTTCAAGTGCGGATACGAGGAAAGAATTTTTCTACACTTTGAAAAAGAAAAACAACGAAACGAGTTAAAAAAACAAGCAAGAGCACAACACCAGTTCCCCCCGACTCTTGAGGTACATGCAAATTGTTTGCACGCAGAGGCTTACATTGACCACGCCTCACAAAGATCGCAATTTATGCCGCGCCTGTGCCTTTTTTCGCGCAAAATGCAGCACTGGCGAAACGGAGATGAGTGTCGTAAGCAAGATGATATCGCAAATTTCTGCGAGTGCATACACAGAGGTTTCGGCCCATCCAAGCCTGATAATGAACGGGTGGGAACATTTGCGAGTCCAAAAAGAGGTACTTTGGCGACCTGCTGCAAGGGAACCCGCATGTACTGTAAGGCTTCAATGTCCAAACTGATGCCATAAAAACTACTTGGTTTAGTACCCCAGTAACTTAGCGAAAACCCTTTTGATTTATCAAAGTTGAAAACAGTGCCCGAACTCAACAAGAAAGGTACAGTTAAATGGAAAACCTCGAGCACTCTATTTATAAGAACAGGAAAAGGCATCAGCAGCATATTCGAAAGTTTTAATGTCACATTGAGATAGTTATAAGCAACGAAAAGCTTTTTTTCGATCAGTTTGTGACATTGGGGTTTGAGATATAAAGCGGTAACAAAGCCGATAAAGGGTTGCCTTGTTGTACACATGATTTAAGTGAAACAGCTCTCGCAAGCTCTTAGTTTATTATCAGCCTTGTAGCGGATTCTCGGTAACAGTCATGTGCTCCTAAGCGGTCGGTCACCACCGTTTGTAGAGTCCAAGACTTCAAACACAAAATTTATGGGACGATCAGTGTAACTGATGCGGTGGAATGCGTTCGAATGCACTTTGCGGCCTAAATGTTTCTTGTTGATCGCTGCGATCGGACGGAGGTTCCACACAGCTGCATCCAGCTGTGAACCCACTGCCAAATGAAACGAAGACGCACATAAGGCTTTCTTGCGCATCCTTACGCGCCACCACAGAAGCCCACACAAGCATGTGTTTGTTGACGGTTCGACTCCCGACCAATGGCTGACACAAGTTGCGACTAGCAGTCGTGTGTTAGGTCTCACGCCTATTCGAACGCAAGCGGTTCCGCACTTGTGCTGCATTTTGGATTTGATGCGGCGGAACGCATTCGCTTGTGGCTTGAGCGTTCCTTATTGGTAGATGCAATCGGACAGAGCTTCCGTAGAGCTGCGTTCAAGTGTCCAATATCGCCGTGCTTCTTTCGAATGTACTGTTTCTCCGCTCTTCGGTTATCCGACGCACGCCATATCATTGGCCGCATCCAGAGGTGGGCTCAATAGCTGCGCCCTGACACAGCCTTCTCATCCACTGATTTTCGCAACGCAGGTGCTTGAGCCTGCATTTGTCTAAGTCTCGCCAGTAATATTCGGCATTTCGTGTCTCGTTCTACCACGCCCGGTACAGCCATTATACGCCGGGAACAACGTACTCTTCGCTTTGAGCGCCGCAGACGCGTCGGTGAAAGCTGCGCTCCGTTCGTGGTCCCTCCACACCGGATGGCATGCGGAAGCGACAGGTACATCGAGCCTGTGAGCACTTAAAAATCACCGCCTTCTACTTGCGCTCTGTGGGCTCGGTAGCCGTGCCATGACGCAACCTCCTCATCCACTGATTTTCGCAACGCAGGTACTCGCCCCTGCCTTCGCTTATGTCTTGCTTGCAGTCTTCAATACTTCGTGTCTCGTTCTACCAGGGGACCGATTCTCGATATTCGCTAATCCGCCCAGAGCGCTGCGTACCCATGGCGTGTACATCGGGGTGGCGCCAAGGTACGTAAACAAAGAATTGTATGACGAAATTTAAAAAAAAAGAAGTGTGAAAAAAAAAATAAATGCTATCGCCTGCTACATGGCGCCAAATACAAAAAGCGCTCATGCTCTGGAGCAGTGCCTGAAGCCGAGGAGCTGCGGAGCATGGGTGCGTACGCGTCGCGCACTCCAGCCGCTGAGTGAAACCGTGAAATGCGCTGCGGTCGCAGCGTGTCAGTCCATACATATGCGTTTGGAAGCAAAGGAATATATGGCTCTGGCGTTGGGTGGTGGTTCTCAACACGACGCGAATAGCAGCAAGAAAAATTAGGAGTCACTTTGGCGACTAAAGTGGTGCAAGGCGAAAGCCTGAGTACAGCATTCTGCCACGAATGTGGTTGTGAATGATGATTCAAGTGCTGCCAGCGAATGACGCGTCCATTGGCTGTCTGCGTGTGTTACTGATGTGTGGTTAACATGTTAAGCTTCAACTGTAAGAGTGGAACGCGACAGCGTCTTGCAACGCTGCCAGGGAGTCCACAGAACGCCATCGCCAATTCGGCTGTACGCCTTGCTGGACGGTAAATTTATTTTTTGAGGAAAGGAAATGTATCTCTCTCGCATATCTGGGTGGACACCTGCACCTCGCCGTAAGGGAAAGGGGGAAGATGGGAGTGAACGAAGACGCCGTATTAGCTAGACGCGCCTTTGTTCATTCCAAAACCATTCAGCTGGCATTACGGAGTGGCTAGCGTGCTCGTATCGCACTCCGGAGACCCTGGTTCGATTCCCCAACTCGACCAATTTCGTTCTCGGTTTTATTGATTTATGCGGTCTAACTAGAAAGGTTAATTAGGCTATTTGATATTTATGTTATTGTATTTCTATCCATCTTGTTCTGTCATTCACCTGTCAAATGTTGGAACTGTCTAGGATGTTCGACACAACGTATATGAAACGAGCAACGTCGAACTGAGTGGGGAAGTGCGTGGTGGTGGAGCGAACGCGGCTTCGTACTTATCTGTTTTTTCAGCAGCGTCTCCTTCCGCGGACGGTGTTGTCGCTGCGACGCGCGTCCTTCTTTTCTTTTCCTCTTTCTTCTGACCTCTTCATTCTCCTCTATCTTAATTAGGCTAATTGATTAATTAAGCAATTAACTAAACTCAGTCCCACTTACTTGGAGCATCACTATACGATCCCTTTGATTGGTTGCCTGGTTACTAGCCAAAGTACAATTGGCCCCATTTGAAATTCGCGCACTGTGACGTCACGATCATTTCGACCAATTGAAAAGCGTGACATTTTCTGTCGACAACTCCTGCTTACAACGATGAGGCATTAAAGGCTTCCGCCTTAATAGTGAAGATAGTTTATCGGTAAATGCGCGCAGCGATGTTCTTCGCGACGCTGCCGCCGCTATGTCCGCCAGAAGCGACGAAACTTGGCGCCAAAGCGTAAACAACGCTGACTGAGAACGATTTCACACTCCCTGACTCGCTTCGTTGGGGGAGGGAATCAGCGGCCCCTCAGCTTATATCGCGCGACGTGTCGCCTGAAATTATTGCCACAAGCGGCGTTAAGGGCGAAAGTAATGGAGTCTTCGCGGGGCCATACAGTGAAGGCAAAACAAAATGATAAGCTGAAAATTTTTCGCTTTATGACTTATTTGCGTCAACTGAAAAAAATATATAATAATGAAAATTAATTCCTTAAATGAGAAAATTGTACCTTTGCCCATTCACGAACGTCTGCTGCGAACATGGGGGAGGCGCTACCTACGAAGCACGCAATCGTGTCAGAATTAAAATGGATTTCGAAGGAAGCAGTGAAGGCAATAGCGAGCAGCGCGGTACCTGTGCACCGCTCTGGAGCGCAATTCAAATTGTGGCACTCCTTAACTTCATGCAGTATCACCGCGCATTGGCCCACGAGGTCAGTGATAGCATTACGCTGGAAGAAAAGCGGGTGATGTGGGTGCAGCTGGCAGCGGAACTCAATGCCATAGGGCCGGCTTACTCGCTCGCCAGAAGGGTGGAGGTGGCCATGGCAGGAGCGCGTGAGAGCGTCCCGGAAAGCAGGATCGCTAGCTGCTTCCGACCAAAGGTAAGCTCACGTGCTTATTGAGCGCGGCAGGCGTTACGGAGGCTTGACGCATTACGAATACATGAAATGCATAACAGGGTTACATGTTCAGTTTTGTCCGTCCGTCCACTGAAGTGCACCTGTGTAAAAGGAAGTTATCGTATCATTAATGCAGGAGAACGGGCGGAGGGCTGCCGAACCCCGGAGCAGTTCTCAGCAAGGTCGACTCATGTATTCTGACCATCGTCCGCCAGGACTGTTCCGGTGCCTGCAGAGCCCCCGCTGTTTTCAGCGCACGGCCGAGAGCACAGACTCCGTAGGTGAGAAACCTTTCTGCAGTTTCCCATGTCTGCATGCAATGAGAAATGTCTTGAGCTTTCCATAGAACGCAGCACTTGCATTGAACGCAGCACAGGCAGGAAGTGTGAAATAGCGAAGCAGTTTTATTTATTTTATTTATTTATTTACAATACTGCCAGTCTCAGTAAGAGTCCGTAGCAGGTGGGCAATCAGTACAACATAAAGTTCAAAACAATACAGAGAAATTACAAGCACATCAACAAAAAAGAGAACGCTTACAATAAGTGTTCTATAACTACTAGTAGGCAGGTTATCAAAGAATACCTTGAAGACTCAGAGCTGTAACAAAAAAGAAAACAATTATAGCAGCAGTCGTTCATGCCAGCAGGCGTGCTGGTATTCTAGGTATTTAACAACAGGAATTAGAAGAAAGTGAAAAAAGAAGGTAACGGCTCGCAATAGGCATGCAATCATCCTTAAAAATAACATATCAAGAGATGTCAATAATAATTGTTGAGCAGTCATCTGGTAACATGTAGGACTATTGGCACTTCACTGATTCTTGTTACATTCTACTAATCTTGAGGAAAAGGAAGATAGTGAGTCCGACATTGCAATCGATGGATCGAGTTGATTCCATTCGCTGATATCTAGAGGAAATAAAGAATGCTTGACTGTGTTCGTACGGCAAGAGTATTCAGTCAGCGTGTGCGCATGCTTGTGCCGGGATTGCCGTGACTGTGAGAAGGATGCATATTTAGACACATCTATACTGTAGCTGTTGTGGATTACATGCTGGGGAGTGCAAGTTTACACATGAGGCATGCACAGGGGTACGCAGGTTATGTGCCGCAGGTCATAACAGTCTTCTGACAACGTGGTGCAGCATACGATGCCCGAGAGAAATTAGTCAAGCACCTTTAAAATATATACTCACCCTTTTTATTCAAATTACTGAGAGCAAGAAGGCCTACATTTTCACAGCACACAAATGCACAGCGCTATGCAGGCAAGGTGTGTAGTGCACTTTCTGAAATATACTAAACCCTTTCAGTGCGTCCCACTCTGTGAACATGCTGAATAAAATTTCTAGATTTCCGCTGCAAATAGTACGCATTATGCGAATTTGCACACACAGAAAAAGTACCACAAAGATTGCTTCAGATTGGTTTGTTAGCATTCCGCGTAAATAGCACTGCACATAGGTTTATAAAAAAAAACAACCTTGTACAGCCGGCCAAATCTTTAGCTAGCGTGCGTGACGGCCGCGTTTTCTGTGCTCCTGTAGCTTATCACGCAGCAGACTTGCGAAAATATCAAATTTAAGCACAGGCTCACAAAGGTTGTGATTAATATTGAGCTTTCCGCAAGTTTGCTTCGTCGCAAAGCGGAGGAGAGCCGGAAAAGAGGCCGGCACGCGCCAGCTAAAGATTTGGCCGGCTGTACCTTCGCTTGGCGTTCCCTGGAAGGAAGGCATTTGATGTCAAAGGATTCCAGCACAAATTGACATAACACACTGCTGAAAGCCTCAATAGGCAGCGTGTGTCAACTGAAACAAGATGTAAAAGGTAATGTAATCGATTTCCTGTACTCCCAGGCACCCTGACCGCCACCAGTGACGACACCTACATCATGGCCACATATGACGAGCACCAGGCCAGTCCGATATGCACAGTAATTACAGACTCAAAAGCTGCGTGCCGCGCCTTTGCAATAATTACTTTATCTTTGCACGCTGCGCATTCCGCTCTCACCAATCAATATCGATATATTCCCCACCGTGCGCATAGTTTGGACACCTGGTCATGCCTCCCTTCGAATTCCTGGCAACGAGAGCACGCAAGCGCTCGCCCGAGCAGCAACCTTCCGGGCGATGACGACAGAAGCATAGGAGGAAGCAGACACAGAGGGCGTCTTCGCTGCTCTGCACACTTACATCCACATCGCAGAATATTACCGTACACAAAGAACAACGCCAACGCCACATCCAAAACTAACCAAGGCCGAAGCTGTGGCATGACGTCGACTTCAGACTCATACGTTATTCTAACCTGTATCAAAAACACTTGTTCTTCCCCACCATCTACCCGGACAAATGCCCGAGCTGCTAAGAACACCGACCTACGCTCTGCATCATTATTTTTGGACTTGCAAAACATCAGCCAGTGGTGTCCCACCCATAACCTTTTCCACCCGTTCCCCTTGGGAAGATGCCCGGTTAAGCACGGAGCCGGCAAACCAACACAGGCTCATCGAGCGTGCCGAGAAGATAGCGATGGACAACCATGCAAGGACTCAGAGTCCCTCTTCTTGAGACCGCTTTCAGCGGATCGGCTCGAACTGATGAGACCAGCGACAGCTCCCCTGGCGGGCCTGCAGGATCACGGTGGCATATGGAGTCCTGGAACGAGGGCTTCACTCAAGAAGGCAAGCACCGTATATATTTATAACAAAATATTTTGAGGCGAAAGCTTCACTACGCTACGTAAAGCCGAGGTCACCATGTCTGAAGATTTCACTTTCATTTGACCTTCAGACAGAGCAAAGGAAAGGAAAGGCGCATAACTGGCCCCCTGGGACAGTCGACACTTAAGTCGTGCTTTAAGCTACGAAACCGATGAAGAGCGGTAGCTTCCAAAGCAAAGGAAAGGCGCATAACTGGCCCCCTGTTATTATGGGCACTTCAGTCGTGCTTTAAGCTACGTAGCGGTAGTGTCAGCTGTGCGCTGCATGCGTTGGCATTTACAGCGTTGTGGCAGAAACGCGGCACTGAAGCGATAGGCCATAGGCATTCATTGGGTTAATTGGCGCTGGCGTTGACAGCGTTTTAGACTGCGATGATTTTAAGCACAGGAAGTGCGTAACTGGCTGCCTGGGTCACTGTACGCCTGAATCGCGCTTCGGGGTACGTGGTGTGGTGAGGGAGAAATGCTGACAACGTTAGCGCAGAAAATGTTGTTCCAGACACGCGGCACTGCAGCAATAGGCCGCAGCGTTGATTGGGTGAGCAAACTCTCGCGATCAACCGTTAACAGCCACCTGCTAGGGCTATCGAGTGTCCAAAATGCACCCAACATTACAGAAGCCAAGCCGCATATAGTTGCCCGATACGCCATAGCTTTCGCTCTCTAACCAAGATCAGCAGTGGTTAAAACGCGCCTAATTATTCATCCTCCCTCTCCAGGAGCATAGAAATGGAAACATCATTGCAATTTACAGCCACCGTATACGAAGTTAGGTGCTTGTGAAATGTGGAACCTGTGAACTGCAGACATTTTGAACAGTAGAACCAACCTGCGCAGCATATGCTTCACACTGTGGATCTGTCCTAGTCCCTTAGGCATCAGCAAAACACATGATTGCCGTATGCCTTGAAATTTATCACCACACACCGCATGTCCATTGCATATGTAGCTTCCACGAGGAAATGTAGTGACATATGAACAAGATAAAAGAGTTGTGCTGCATATAACTTTCATTATGCAAGATTTGCTCAAAGCGTCTTTCATGAAGAAGTAGGAGCCATTGTCCTTGGGTGGAGTACATTCGCGATTAGGTGTTTGAGAGAAGTGTCACAGTGCAGTGGGACCATTTTTCGGAAACCCCCTCACCAATGCCCTCTAAGGCTGCAGAGAGTGAGATTCACTTTTGAGACATACGACCTTCTGCGAGATTGTTACAGACAAAGAAATCTACATCACTGACACACTGTCGGGGAACCCATCAGAGGAGGAAAAAAAAGACCTTTGCAGTGAATGTTGTTGAGCGCTCTGCAATCATAGACCAGACCTAGTAACTGCATCGAAAGGCAGTACGTGAGGAAGAAGACATGGCCACCATCCTACAGTATGTGAAAAACCAGCGGCGAACCAAAAAAAAAATGATGTGCCAGAAGTACTACAGGCATATTGGCCGTGTGCGAGATTAAATACACGGATGATGACTTGCTGATAGGTTAGAGAGACTCATATGTATCCCCAACACTTGATGACTACAATCTTGGAAGGTTGCGCATGTATCATGGCCCCAAATTCACCAGGGTCCTCAGCTCAGGGTTGTATGTCCTTACGGATGAATCAGGATCTAAGCATGTTACCTGCAGCCCCAGATTTCCCAAAGCTATGGACTCACTGCAGACACATAGCCAGAATTTTTTTCTGCAGGGGCCGAAGGTAATTACCGTATCCGGAAAGGGGGGGGGGGCACCACCTTGCGGCATCCCCTGGTTATGTGCCTGACTCACTCAAATCGTAATAAACATGATGAAGACCACTACATACACAACTGGCAGCAGTGTGTTGCTCCTCAGGTTTAGACCCATATTGTCAGCGAATGTTCTGACCCCTGCAAACCTGTTGAATGCGCGTTAAAACAAAGCCGGCGAATGCGCTTGCTCATAGTAAGAAACAAACTGGAACCTTCACTAACCAACACGCAGGCCCCACAACAGTGAGAACAAATTACAGCGGCCAAATAGAAG
The DNA here is from genome assembly GCF_055824585.1 of Amblyomma mixtum. Lineage (NCBI taxonomy): Eukaryota > Metazoa > Arthropoda > Arachnida > Ixodida > Ixodidae > Amblyomma > Amblyomma mixtum. The sequence continues at coordinate 328,486,608 of NC_143014.1, read as the reverse complement.
AAAAGCTGCAAAACAAAATTATTATTTCAACTGTTTCAAGATTAGCAATAAGGAGAAAATGTGTGGTCAAGAGACTAAAACAAGACCAGCACTGTCATGTGTTGTGAAAAGAATCTCAGATCCTACATCAGGGAGACAGCCACTGACAGCTGCTTTCAATAGAATTCAACTAACACTGCTGCCTAATGCAGAACCATTTTGTCATCGGTGACACAAGGCCCAATGAAGTGGAAGTTGTGCGCAATCTTTTCCAAGGTAGCAAAGAAAAGAAGTCGCCCACGGCGCGCAAAGCGGCGCACAAAACACGAAATGTTTACGCAATTAATGAAGTTGAAAGAAATAGGCATTACAAAGTGGGACTGCTCACCTCATGGCCCACAGAACTGCCAATGCCAAAATAGCACTAATACAGTACTCACCAGTGGATTTCGTCCCGAACGCGAAGACATAACTTCACCACGACAGTGAAGCTCGAGACTGAGGAGAAAGTATCAATGTTCTTTTAAGACTAGGTGCTGAAAGCTCTGGTTCGTCTTTTGGCATGCTGCATACGCAATCACACTGCACTGGTGCACTCAGTGTAGCCACTTTGTTCATATAAAGAGCACACAACTAAAGCACATATTCGTGCATGGTCCGTTTTTCTGTGCCAACTGAAATGCTGATGCACATGGCGCAAAAAAGCAGCATGCACAAAGTCTATTTTTCAGAACACTGCACCACTAATCATCACAGCCCAGTCAACAGGTAGAGGTTACAGCTTCGATTTAGCCACTGTTGTTCTATCTCAGTGGCGGTGGGCTTTGGCTCCTGGCCATCACAAGGTCGCAGAATCAAGTTGCGGCCACAGTGGCCAACTTTTTATAGAGACCAGTGCAAAACATGCCCGCGTGCTCTATGTCAGTGTACATTAAAGAACTCCAGCTACTCGAAACCTCGCACGCCATCATCCCCCACTAGTTTGAACGGGTGCATAGTGGACTGCAATTTCTTCAGCATCCCTTCAGCACTGTGTTCAGAATCACATTCAGTTGATACTGACATGGAAAAAGAATACAGCACAGGTTTTTAAATAATAATATAATAATAATCTTTATTCATGCCTACAGGTATTTTCTCTGTCAGAAAACGATGCTAGGAAAAAAAACGTTCTGTGGGCTTACAGACGCAGCAAAACACCATGTCATGAAACATGCGCCATGACACACGCATGGAAAAATAATTGTTGAAATAGCATTTTCATTCCACATAAGAACAGCAAACATAAAGCTGCAACATATTTGTTGCTGAATGAAGCACAGTACGCAAGTACGCGGCACTTCACAAAACTGGTGGCTGATGTAGTTGACGTGGCTTATGGTGCTGATGATATGGCTGAAGATGCTTCTGACGTGGCTTGTGGTGCTGACGACGTGGCTGGTGCTGGTGAGGCAGCTAGTGGGGCTCACAGGGTGTCTACCGGTGGTGCCTGTGAGCGAATGCCTGTAACAGCTGCTCACGCTTGCTGATGCCTACCCGGTACAGTGCGGGGGTTTCCTCTTCTTCCCATCGGCCTGTGTCCCCGTCAAGGTCATCACTGTCGTAGATGGTGTCGAGCTAAGGCTGCCGGGCATAAATGCACACATTGTGCAAAACTGCACACGCTGCAAGAATCTTCGCAGCGCTGGTAGGTTCATAGTGCAGTCCTCGGTGCCTCTGAAGACATCTAAAGCGACTCTTGAGGACCCCAAGTGTCCGCTGAACAACGAACCTGAGTGAAGAATGTGCGCTATAGAATCTGGCTGCTGGACTGCCACGCGCGTGATACCCGGTATTAGGCGTGATGAGCCACGGCTGCAATAGGTAGGCGCCATCACTTGCATGTTAATGAAAAATTATGTTTCACAATGTGTTCATGATCGTTGTCCAACATCATTGTTTCTTTTGCTTGCTGTTTTTCTTCATTTTGTTCATGTTAGCAATTAGTGACACTTTGTTTATCTCACTTTTATAGGTTGCTAGTTCGTGCTTATACACCTGGTGTCCCAGGTAAATGTAACAAACCTTTTAAAATAGAGTGTCTTAGTCCAGTGAAACCAACTGAGGATTGTTCAGAATCGCGTGGCCTAGTCTTCAGTATTTTTACATTCTTTAAAGTTAGTTAATTGGTTGAGCGTAATTAACTAGCTTTTTAATTATTGACTTAAGGAAGGAAGGGTCAATTAAGAAGTTTTAGATCGCCTCGAAAAACCGCTAGTTGTGCTGTTTGCGTCAAGCTACGATTTGCATAGTTTTATTTATTAGCCTTAAAAGAAAGTTATCACGTGACCAGCTCCTTGGTCACATCTCTGCCCCAATGTGCACCCAAAGTCTCATCGAGGGGAGGACTTCAGAAAAAAACTGAATTTTATTCTCTAAGGCGCGTCTTGGGACGTTGAAGTGGCATCATTGTCACGTAGAAGCTTTTGTTTATTGAAGAAGAATCGACATCTGAGCTAGTTGGTAATTCATCACGAAAAAGCGCCTGAGTTGTCTTGTCTCCCTTGTCGTTCGTCGTGAGTGCGCTAAACTTCTTCGTGATTTTTCTTATTGTGCGAGTTATGATTAAAGGCCGGTAAAAAAAAAAACTACTTTAAGTAAATAGTACCTTGCTGCAAATGTTTCAGTAAGCTGTTTTCAAAGCGATCTACAACTTTTCCCCCGATACTTTGTAACTCAAGTCAATAATTATAAAGCTTTCTAATTAAGCTTCACTGATTAGTTAACCTTGACGAAGGAAAAATACTGTAGACTAGGTCACGCGACCCTAAACGACCCTCGCCTGGTTTCAGACGGCTAGGACGTCCCGGGCTTTTTAAAAGCTTGGTTACATTTAGTTTGGTTTGTTGGGTTTTAACGTCCCAAAGTGACTCAGACTATGAGAGACGCCGTAGTGAAGGGCTTCGGAAATTTCTACCCCCTGGGGATCTTTAACGTGCACTGACATCGCACAGTACACCGGGCTCTAGAATTTCGCCTCCATAGTAATTCAGCCGCCGCGGCCGGGATCAAACCTGCATCCTTCGGGTCAGCAACCGAGAGCCGTACGTAACCGCTGAGCCACCGCAGCGGGTGCTTGGTTACATTTAGCTGGTACACCTGGTACACTTGCCGGTATACATGAATTTCACTACCAATTGTTAATTTATTACTTACGTTACTCATATACGTTAAACATCATTACCTTGAGTGGTTAAATATTTGTGTTCAACGATTCTAAGCAGTGCTAAAATGAGGGCTAGTTGGTTTGCATCATTATTAAGCGCGCTACTTTACAGCACAATCAGACGAAAAAACACACAGAACGACGAAGCGCGAATTCTCAACTGTTTATTACACATGAAACACTTGTCCTTTTATACAGTCAAAGCGCAAATGATGAGTTCAGGTTAGGCACGTGCCGTTGTATCTCTATCCGTTTTTTATGAGTGCTATTCCTGCTTCGGTTAAGGTAATAGAAGAATCGCTGAATCATTTATCAGGATCCGCTTCAAGAACTGCAGAGGACTCTCTTACCTCTCTTTCAATCGCTTCTTTTTCATGTCCAACTATGCCTGTGTCACTGAAAGACGGATGACACCCGTGCCGAGCGCAATGCGTGGCTAAGTTTCCTGGGTGCGTGACGTGCCCACAATTGCTAGAAAGCTCACTTAATCTTCTATTGATACATCTTCCGGATTGGGCAATGTATTGCATCCCGCAAGAGACTGGGATGCTTTAAACTATGCGTGCATCACAGTCCACGTACTTTTTTGTGCGGGCGATGCCGCAATTGCTCCTTTTTTCTTCCGTTTTTTTTTAATTGTGCTTACCCTTGCGCGCATTAAAATCAACTTCCGGGGCACTGTAAAATCCACCGGAAGATCATATTTGCTGTCTATCTTTTTAAGTCCATGGGATATCCTATGAACGCGCGGTACTGGAATTGGGGGCTTCTTTTCAGACTCCCGTTCTTTGATCTTTCCTCGAGTTATCGTCTTTAGCGCTTTCTCTGCTTCAGATGCAAGAAGATCGTTTGGGTAGCCGCTGCTGTTTAGTCTCTCAACTTGCGTGACCAGGCTTCCCTCAATCTTGTGACTACACGATTGCTTTGTAGCATGCTGGAATGCGCGAGGCTCCTTTTTACTAGTTTTGAGTGGCCATAATCAAATCTCTGAAATCCTTTTTTTCAGTTTTTGTTGAATATGACCAGCATGTGTGGCTCCCAGTTGCTTGTACGTGAATTTCTAAAAATCTTATTTTGGACTTCTGTAGAGCCTCATAGGTAAATTCTAGTCCTATGAATACCTTTGCGAATTCATTCACAACACCACTTTTTTCACCGGGAAGCACAGCAAAAAATCGACCACGTAAGCGAAAACAAGCTACGGCGCCCCTATTTTCCAAAGCTACCTTTAAAGTCCGGTTCCCTTTTGCAATGTAAATATCAGACGAAACCGGCGCAGTGCAGGACCCGATGCATAATCCATCAGATAGTACAAAGACGTTTTCATCATGCTTGACATAGAGTGAATTACGGTACATACCAACGAGGTCCCGATAATTTCCAACACTTGTTCCGCACTCATTCTGTAATTTTAGGCAACCGAAAATTTCAATGCACTCTTCTCAGGCTTTTGATGATGGCGGTCTGTGGAATGTTGAAATGTTGACACAGGCATAATTGGACATGAAAAAGAAAGGATTGAAAGAGAGATAAGAGAGGCATTTGCAATTATTGAAGCCGATCCTGATAAATGTGTCAGCGGTTCTTCTATTACCTTACCGAAGCAGAAATAGCATTGAGAGAAAACGGATACAGATACAACGACACATGCCTAACCTGAACTCCTCATTTGCGCTTTGATTGTAGAAAAGGACAATTGTCGCATGCATATTAAAGAGCTGCGAGTTCAGTCTACGTCGTTGTGTGTGTTTTTTGTGTGATTGCGCTGTAAAGTAGCGCGCTTACCAATAATGAATGAATATATATTTCATCTTCATTGACCTTTCTTTTTTTTACTTTTATACGCCACTGTTCATAGCTTATGTACTACTCAATATTGTGTTACTTATGGCGGTTTTATAAGTTATTTGCGCATATCTTGCTTGCATTCCTTGAACGAACCCTGAGGAACACTCCGTCCAGTAAGTGTTCTCACTAAAGCCAGATTATCTGGCCTTATCTGGCTGTGTTGTCGTTTGTCTTGCAGGAAAAGACATTTACAGCCGAGAAAATTGGATTCCGAACTCTTCCCGCTATGCGATTGCAGCTCCTTATGTCCTTGCCAAAAAGGGTGTGGTGCCACCGCATTGAAGTCAATAGCCTGTGGGCTCAGCGAACAAAAATTGGTGTCGGTGCACTTTTGCCTGCAAAATCTGATCGTGATGGCGAAACCTGCATCTATTTTTTGGCCTATTCTAGCTTATAAAAGCTCCTTCCTTGGTGAAGGTGACCTCCTTGTAATTACAACGTGGTACTCTATTGGTTTGGTTTTGGTTTATGGGGTTTAACGTCCCAAAGCGACTAAGGCTATGAGAGACGCCGTAGTGGAGGGCTCCGGAAATTTCCACCACTTGGGGTTCTTTAACGTGCACTGACATCGCACAGTACACGGGCCTCTAGAATTTCTCCTCCAAAGAAATTCAACCGCCGCGGCCGGGATCGAACCCGCCGCGGCGGTTGAATTTCTTTGGAGGAGAAATTCTAGAGGCCCGTGTACTGTGCGATGTCAGTGCACGTTAAAGAACCCCAGGTGGTCGAAATTTCCGGAGCCCTATTGATACAGCCCAAATTCTACTTGTCCTCTGTGCCTCTATAACTTTTATGGAGTATTCATTGTTTACATACTGCGAGCGAACATTTTTGGTAACAATAAAATGGTGCTCAAACCAACGCATATGCCTCATAAACTTGCTAACCTTTCATATCGCATCCATGTGACATGGTAAGCGTTCATTGTGTACTTGCTCAACAAGTTAAATTAAAATGCTCTGTTAAAGCTACTCGCTGCATTCATATTCGTTCACTGCAAATATTTTTCCTGTGTGCCAGCACTCACATACCTAGTAGGTATTCACCAGACTGGAGGAAGTTGTGATGGCACAGGGCATGGCGTATCGGGTGAGCACACCACGCGAATTAATCGTGAACAGATCCCAGGAAGGTCGCATAGAGTGCCCTGATACGAAGGTTTGCATCGCACACCTGTGAAGAAACGGGCACACATGTCTCTATTATATTTACTCAGTTTACAAGTTTAAGCTATAATGTGACATACATGCTATGCTGCAGATGTTATGCTTATTTATGCTTATTGCAATACATGTTAAGCTTATACCAATATTTATTACCACTTCAATGCAGTGATCATAAACATTGCCCAGTTTTTTTTGTTTTTTTTTTACTTGTGCTATGTTCAGCAATATTTCTCTTATTTGAGTGGTTTTACATCCTAATGTCACCTTACGTGCAATTATTGACATGTAATGGTCCGATAACACTTGTTTAGAGTCCGCCGCCGCGGTGGCTCAGCGGTTATGGTGCTCGGCTGCTGACCCAAAAGACGCGGGTTCGATCCCGGCCGCGGGGGCTAGAATTTCTTTGGAGGAGAAATTCTAGAGGCCCGTGTACTGTGCGATGTCAGTGCACGTTAAAGAACCCCAGGCGGTCGAAATTTCCGGAGCCCTCCACTACGGCGTCTCTCATAGCCTTAGTCGCTTTGGGACGTCAAACCCCATAAAACTAAACTTGTTTAGAGTCCTTTCTCGAAGCTGTGCTGAGGAAATAAAGCGAAATTCCGAACGAAAGTTCTCCAATGACTGCTATGACTACTACATCATGTACAGCAAAAACACATCATAAGCAATACATTGAATGCAACATATTGCACATGTTTCCAAGACAAGTACTTGGAACACTTAGTAGACTTACGCATTAGAAATTAAATTTCACTGTGAACGTGATGAAAAAGCATCAGCACGAAGCATTATAGCGTGAAAAAGTGACTATTTTTGCATGTCCTGTTCGAGAGCACGCGCGTCCCTCATGTATTTTGTTTGTGCTGCTTCCTTACTCCATTAATATACCGAATAAGTTCTTTAATAATGTAGACATGCACTGCTGAAAGAAGTGCCCAGTCTAGTACCTCATTTATTTCGTCTCCAGTGCCACGTGGCTAGAAAACACCCGCAGAACGTAGACATACTGAAATCCTGTGGCTTGCAAGGTTGCGGGCATCTCGGGTTTCTTTTTCAGACGTGATGATCGTAATATTTTTTTTTCCACTGCGGTCACATATGTTACCGCGCCCTCTCCAATAGGTTGTTTTGTCTTTACTGTAATCAAAAGCTCGCGTGAGTGTGCCGCACGTGCATGCCGAGATACTCCTCACAGGAGGCCCTCCAATCAGTGGTGTCGACCGATTTCCATGACGCCGCTGTTAATCTGGTGAAGCCGTGGTTAATCGCCTTGAACCTCTTAGCATGACATCTCAGGGGCTTGCAGGTGCAAGGAGCTTAACCACGGCTTAACCGGATTGACCAAGGCGTCACGAAAATGGGTCGACACTATTGCCTGGAGGGCCTCCTAGAGCTTCGTTCTTGATTTGTATTCGACTATAACTACAAAAGACAAAAGGCATCGAAGTGCACCGTTAAAAACCTGTTTATTGTAGCTCTTATCACTATGACGTTCAATGCGTAGTACCCTTTGCGGCAAAAGTACGCCGGCTTGTTGAGTACGTCAGATGGTGCGCCGATGCAAATAAAAGTCCCGTCGATGGCACCGATGCACCCTGGAGTCTTCTTTCCAGCAGCTCAGCTGCCTACCCCGCAGTCGCCAGTTCCACCGGAGTGTATGGAAACGAAATCTATTCGTGTCCCAGGCAGCTGCGTGAATACAGCGATAAGGGCTCTGTTATACTCCTACATAACGCGGCCGCACGCGCGGCACTGCCACGTGCCGTTGGCCAAAGCGAGACCCTCTATATTCCGAGGCAGCTTGACCACCGACGTCTTCGGCGGCTCCGGCGCGCTCTGACGGTGCTGGCGTCGAAATGGAACACGTGCCTGTTCTGCGCCGGGCGCGCCGAAGCCGCGAACCCAGAATGCACCGCTCGCGTCGCCTGCGGAGCGCGTAGCCGCTAATCGGAGACGAGCAGGACGGACGAATGCATTTCTGCGCATGCGCGCCTCTTGTCGCTCAGCGCTGTCTCGCGTCGACGCGGCTGTAGTATAGGGGGTCGAACAAGGTAGATGTACTATGGTAGCCTAGGCTGCATAGAAGCCCATACATTCAAAACATGGCGGCTCATGGTGCGCAGCCAGCGCCGTCTTCGAAATGCGTGGACAACTAAACAGTGACGTCATAATTAAAAGAAAAACGCACGTTGAAGACACGTGTTTTAGTGACGTCATATTTGTGACGTCAGCGTCACGTGCTGCTTGGCGGGAAAAATAAACTGCTGAACGCCGCGACGCTTCAGCGCGACACCCGACACGAGAACGAAGAAGACACGACGAGTGCCGACCACCAACGCTATTTTTAGGTAGTCAGTTCTCGTTGTGCCTTTTTCCTTCGTCCTCACCTCAGGTGTCGCGGTGAATGTCCCAGGTGTAGCGCTGAAGCGATGAAATGTGACGCCGCCAGACAGGTTATCGCTCGCACATCGTGCAACCGCACACCTCTTTTTTGCGTACGGGGGCCCCATGGCCACAGACGATGCCCTTTTGGGGCAAAAGCGACAGAACCGCACCCAACCGAACGAAACTACACAGAAGCGCTGGCAAAAGGGAAAAGCGGAAACTGTACACGAACGATGCACACCAAGAACTCGAGCAACAAGCAACGAGGAAAAAGTAGGGCTAGCAGAATGGTCAAAAGATAGACAAGGGTATGACATCGGAGCACCGTCAACCTTGGCATCGTCCCGCTGCCATTGCCGCTACTCTGAGCGAACGCTGTCATAAATTTTTACTAAGCAAGCGCTATACTTTCTAACAAAATGCACACAACTAAAACATTTTAAAAAGGAATCACTGCAATTGTTTTTGAATGCTTTTGAAACACAAAATATGTCCTAATTATTTTCCTCTTCTAGTCGTGTTTGTCCACTCATTTCATTTTGGCGCTTTAGTTCCACCCCTAATTTGATGTCGCTAGCACTTGGTTCTGGACCGCATTCGAGCTCCGGCTTCGCGACCTATTTCAATTGACCTTGGGTCGAATTTCAGCCCGGCGCAGCGTCGCCAACGTGACGTGTCCGATCACAACCGCCGCGCAGGCGCGCGCCGAGAACGTCGGAGCATAACAGAGCCATAACACTTGTCTACCTAATGGACAAATGTTCGTCGGTGGAAATCATTCCCTGCAAGCTGCCTGTGGCGTAAAAGCGGAGTACGCATAGCACCTGTTGTTCCACTGTCAGAGCAATGCTTGTGAACACGCGCTGCCGCTCAAGATCGTCGCGCACTTCATCGCACAGCCACACCACCAAATCTTTTGTGAGTCGGTAATGCCGATGGAACATTTCGTCAGGCATCTCGAAGGCGTCACGATGATCATGATAACCGTTCTCCGACTGCATGCCCAAAAGAGCGGTCAAGGTAGACCTTGCCTTGCAGCGGGCACTTCAAACGAGCAACCACTAAGAATAATACTTTATTACAGCAATAAAGTTATTCACTCACTCACTCGAAACAAATCGACCGCTGCCAGTGCGTCGACTGCGCTTGTCTGCGTTGTATAGAAGACGTGGACTAATTATCACGACCGTGATCACATTGGATCGATGATCGCGTAGTTTGCGTGTTACGGAAAACAAGCTGGAGTCCTCACGCGGCAGCAACAAAATATGTGCCGCCGCTTGGTCATATTTTTTTATATGCCCAATTTTACAAAATTTCAGTTATTTACTGCCTGCAAAATTACTGAATAAAAAAGTTGGCTGTGGTTTAGCTTTGGTTAAACCTGGTGTGAAGCGATAGCTTCCTAACACCGGCTACGCCTAGTTTCGTTATGGCCAAGCTTTTGGTGGCTAGCTTTGTTTATCTTGGCTGACCCTGTCCTTTATTAGTTTCTCTTGGCTTACCACAGCCTTTCATAGTTTATCTGCTGTCTCCTCGGCACGCCTTCTACGCTTGGTTTCAATCAAGTGCGCAAGTGCCGTATACGGTCCATCGTCCTCCATAACGGTTCGTCTACTGACGAACCAACTGCCTCTATATATAGGTCCATTCGTTTCGGCTGCACCTCCTGAACTGGTTCACGTGGTGCTGCACACTGCCATTCGTTTCAGCGGTGCAGCCTAGCGCCCTTTGCATCCTACCGTTCGTTTCAAAAAGTGCAGCAAAGGTGCAGGGCTGGTTCACGAAATTTCTCAACCCCCACAGTTGGTGGTGCCGGTTGTGGGCAGCGCTGGTGCAGCGACAGCAGACGATGGAAGCAGGCGAAATTGGCGGAGCACTTAACGTGCTAATAGATGGCCAGCTCACGACGCTGCGACCTGTGGTCGACGAAAACGGGGCCCGCGCTCGTCAGGGTGAAGGTTTTGCCTACGCCACGCCAGGTACGTGCACTAACGACGTGTGTGCGCATGTGCACGCACGTGGTTGTTTGGTAGCGGTAGTAGCGCCCGTGGAAGGCAGCGCGCAATAACAACATAACGCCAGCGATGCATGCCTTTACGGTTTTTCTCTAAGCACGTTGCTGCGTTTGCTTGTCGTTTACGTTCGCTGCGCGTTGGTTTCTGTATTTCTGTGTGACCTGAAATTGCAAGGTTCATTTTTTTTGGTGGAGATCGTTGTTCACTGCAGCTGTCTACTGCCTTTTTGCAGTATTTCTCGCTACGACCTATTTGATGTTAAATTATGATAACATACTTGTTTGTTATTCTGTTAACGCCTAACATCTAGTGCATAGCGTTGTTCCAGTGTTAGCGCCAAATCGTAAGCGCCCAAGCCGTCATAAGTTCCCACATATTTTTTTTCGTGTGCACAGATGGGGAGATCGTGTCCGTTGTAGTGAGAGAGACAACGCACACGGCTGAACCACCGATGGCTCCGTCTCCACCCCCGGAGTCGGCCTCTGTGTCGCCTGCGCCGATGGCCCCGTCTCCAACCGTGGCGTCGACAGCTCCATCACCTGTAGCGCAGGTTTATGCGGCTGTGGGGCCTACGCCCGATGAGTGCCCAGGCTCCCCTGAGGCTGACCTTTGGAATAGGCCGAAGGTCCGCTTTGTGATCCTGAAGTACAAGGAGCTGATGGAAAATGTCGGGAGGAAGGGCGCTTTTCGGCAAGTCACGCTGCATGGATATTTCACTGATCGTCTAGCTTCGAGTGGGCATAGTTTTGCATGATTTCAGGCAGTGGAGGGCAATGTGTGATCAAGTCTGGCCTTTTTGAAGCAGCAGATAGCTTTCTTGCAGCTGTCATAATCGTGTAGCTTTCTGCATGCTCAGGGGTTCGGCGATGGGAATTATAATACAGCTCTGAATTTAGATGACACACTATAGCTATGAACTTGATCACGACCAGCATTAAGAGATGCATAGCAAGTAGTTTATAATATCAAGTACATTTATAAACATATTTAAAATGCATGGTTCTTATGTGAAATGAGAGTGTTACTACGTAATTTTTGTTTGAGCTCGACATGCACTTAGATGCAAAATGTAGAGCAGAAGTGTTGAGTTTCCATGTGTCTGAGTTTGTGCCCGTTTCTTTCCTTAGAACGAAGAAAGCTAGTTAGTTAGTTATATTGATTTTAATGGCGCAAAAGCAACTGAGGCTATGATGCGCCAAACACAAGGTTAGAGTTTTTGCTAAAAGTGAAGTTTTCTATACTTAGAGTTTGTTTAAAATGCTGGCTTCCTTGAGAAACCTAAAAATACATGAGGTGTCAACCAGTGCTCGATCACCTAAAAGTAACATGGGGTGTAATGGCATGCTTTCCCTGTAAAATGTTGTAAAATATTTCTTTCTTAGTTCTTCTAGTTTTATACATGAAATTAAAATGTGGTTCACTGTGAGTTCAGCACCACACATTTCACAGAGTTGTTGGTTTTGTTTGGTTAGCAGAAAGTTGTGCGTGAGGGGGGGTGTGTCCAATGCGGAGCCGACATAAAATAACTTCGGTAAAACGTTCTTGATGCCTACATGATTGCCATTCCTCTAAAATGGGCTTAACAGAATGTAATTTGTTGTTTGGGTGCTCTTCCCATGCTGCCTGCCACTTATTTCTGAGTTTACTGTAGATAAACTTTAAGCAATCCCTGTGCGGTATGTTCACTTGCTTTATTTGGCCATTCCGGGCTTGTGCAGCGCATACATCTGCTTTCTCATTACCTACAATTCCAACATGGCTAGGAACCCAGCAAAATTTAATGTTTTGCTTTTGTTTTGTGATTTTAACTATGTTATGTATGATGTTTCCTATTATGGGTTCAGTAGCATTCCTGGAGTGCAGTGCTTTGAGCATACTGAGGGAATCGGTGTAAATGATGCTATTTTTGATGTTCTCCCTTACTACTTTTTCTACAGCTACGAAGATGGCATAACACTCAGCAGTAAAAACTGATGCGCATTCTGGTAGTCGCATTATCTGTTTATTTTTTCCTTGGATTACTGCACTTCCAACATGACTTTTTTTTTGAGCCATCGGTATAAAATTCAATGTAGGTGTCATACTTTTCTTGTAGTGCAAAGAATTCCTGTAATATGTACTCGTTTGGCGTTTGCTTTTTGTCTAAATGTGTCATTGTGAAGTCACATACTGAAGGCAGGCTGTACCATGGTGGCAAATATTCATTCCTTTGTGCAATATTTGGTAGGGCATCTAGCACTGTTAGCTCTTCGCATTTATCTTCAAAGCGCAGTAGTAATGGTCTGATAGAGTGTGGTTTGTTGATGAATAATCTTTTAGATGGGCACTTGGTGATAATAGACCGATCCCACCAACCGATCTGCGCATGCGCCAGTTTTCCGGAAGTCGCGCCGCCGCCATGCTAGTTGTAGTCACGTCGTGAGCCGCACTACAGCTGCACCGTTCTAATCAGCGCTCGTTGAGTACGCGCAAACTTCCCGCACGTCTCTCCGAATTCACCACCGAGGAAATTTCGTCATGTGAGTACTTTACGAAATTTTATTGACTCTTTCATGACAGCTGTACGCTCGAAAGTTTCTGCTGCTCTTCCTTTTCTGTTGTTGATGTGCGCCGGGTACCGCATTGGTTTTTGCTACAGTGTTATTCTGTTACACTACAATTTGAGGTATGTATGAGTACTTTTTTGATGTAAGCACTTGTTTTGCTGCACTGTTTTCGCTCACGTGCTTCGCAATGAGTGTAACGTTAACAGCGACGGATATAGGAGCACCGCGTACTTGTTGGCGACAGTCTTGAAATGCGGCGCCGAGTATTTTGAGCCCCGGTACTTATGTGGCTTTTGCCGATGACCAATATTTAGCCGCAGTGATATCTGGAGGTCCATTGGTAGGCTAGGTGACATTTTTTATTTGTGTTAAAGCGAATGGTCAGGTTACTACTTCGAAAAATTCAACTGCGTAGCTTGATTCGAGTGTACCATCTTCGCGCTGGGGAATACGCGTCATTCTTTATATAAGTAGCCGTAATAAGATTTTATTAACGATTCATACTGGCCGATTAGGTCTGAGCTTGACTTGCGCATGTGCCTTACAATCACGGGTTTTGGGTGCGGTATAAAACGTGCGGATCGCCCTCCTTCGAAATTGAAGTTGTTAGTTCAGCGCCCTGTGTGTGTCGTCTATCCTTCGTCCCTCGTCTGCCAGCGCTGCATGTTCAGGTTTAAGCTGTATGTAAGCATACAGAGGAAGCAATGCGCGCGGTGCCGCTTTTCTCGCGATTGCACTCGGTCATCTAAGGGCTGCATATTTTAGCAGGTGCTGTGATTTCAAATCAGTTCATAAAACTGTATTATCTTGCATTTGATACATTTAATACTGGAAGTAATTTTATTTACATTGTTTCATTTGTTTTGGATTGATTTTTGCATCATGATTTTTGTCTTATTCCTGCCTTTTCGTTTCACTACTGTTATCCTAATTATTGCCAGCTCATAAACCTTACTTGATATTTAGAGTTCCTTGTAATTGCAACTTAACATATTTAGATTTGCCTTAAAATGCTTTAAGCATTTTAAGTGCATCCCCGCCTCAATACAGTACCTACCTTCAAAGGATTTTAGGGAGTGTCTGAATGATAAAATCAGTGAAAATGAAAAAGAGCATTGATTGAAGCCTATGTCTGCTCTAGGAAAATAAATTGTTATCAGATTAACAGCACAGCATGACACCGGATTTAATAGATATCTGTAGGATACAAGCATGATGAAATGAAGGTTGTATCACGTTAGCACTATATGCAGCCTGTTTATTACCTTAGCTTATATATGGACTATGGGGCACTGATTATCTGGTACTGCCTGGTTTTTTTTCTTAGCATTGCATGGTGTGTAAATGCTTCTGTTTCACCTATGACAATGGAAATGCCATCATCAAAATATGTAGTCTTAGAAAGTGTATGGACTGTAGGAAGTTGAGCATGCAGTGTTCGATTTGAAATTGCCCTGGCATGTGGTATGACCAGACTTTTGTACATTTTTGACAGCTGTGCACGATTCTGCCATGTCAACTGGACTACGCAGTCACAACAGTCAAGGCTGGACCAGCGAAACGCGGTCACTGAACCCTTTCTTCGGAAAGGAGCACATTGTCAGGTATGCAAACTGTATACAGTATGCTGTCATTGTTCTCTAAAACTGATGAGCGTGTATTCGAAACGTGAGGGAACATGCACATGGTGAAATGTTTGAGAAAGTTTTGTTTTTTTTTTCTCAAACCAGTAGTGTGCTGGTACAAATTCTTTAATTATGAAGTGTTTGCAAGGTTTTTACAATACTCAGTGTTATTTACTCGTTATGGTAATGGTTTCAGTTCTACTGTGCACATTGCTTTTTTACTGATTATTCAAAATGCATCCTATAGTTATTCTTTCGTTTGAAATGTAGTAATGCTTAGAAGTGCTTATTTTGTTGATCTGTGTGCTGCATTTATATTTTGGTTTGGTGTAATCTCAAGCCAGTGTAAAATCTCGGAAGTGGGAAAGGGGATGGTGCTTATTAAGCAATTTAAGTGCCTTTTTGCTGATTTTGGGGGAACTAGTGCTTGTATATGCAAAGTCACTATTATATTATCTAAAATACACTCACCGCAACATGTCAAGATGGCTCGTGAAAATTCCAAATGCCTGTTTTATAAAGCAGCGCCAAGATTTCTTTGTGTCTGACTTTAACCAACAGAGTCCTCCTAAATTGCCTTTTTCGGATGTACAGACCAGATTTAAGCTCATGTGAAGGCGGAATTTATTTTCAGAGCTTCTACAGTGCTAAAAAACTTAATATGCAAAGTAATCGGGGTTCTCCCCAGAAAATTTTGAGAGGTGGAAATTTGTGGGCCAGGGGGAGTGGACAGAGACTGTGTAAATGGCCTCATTGCATTTTTTAGGACGCTTCATCGCACAGTCTGTGGCTGGAATGTGTAGATATACATGCCTGAAAAAAAATTCTTGGAAATGATATTAATGGTGAAGTTTATTTTCTTGTGCAGGTACATTGAGAGCAAAGGGGCTCAAAAACACCGAGAGAGTGGCCTCCGGCTTTTCACGTCAGGCCATTTACAGAAGTTGACATTTTCAACTGAAGACACGGCAGAGACCGTGGTGAAGGCACAAGTTCTGGCATCTATGGCAACACGGACAGCATATAATGTTGGTGTCAAGTTGCTTAAGTGTGACGGAGAAGTGATAAGTGGCAATTGTTCATGCATTGCTGGGAAAGGCGGAGTATGCAAACATGTGTGCTGTGTTTTGTATGGGTTGATGCACATTGCACAGCATGATCTAAATAATGTACCAGATGCCGTGGCATGCACTGAAGGCGAGCGTCAGTGGTACAACCCACGAGACCCTAAGAAAGTCACTGAGAAATTCCAGCACATTGTTTTTTCTAAGGACACCACTGAAAGACTCAGTGACGCACCAAAACATCACAAAAGAAGAGCAGTGTACTCATCACTGCGAAGTGAGAACATGGATTTGACCACACTGCATCTTATAAACCTGCATGGCAAGTTGAGAGCCAGCAAACTGGATTGCTTTGCAGATGTCTTGGAAGCCAATGACTTCATGCCAGCAAAGCGAAAAAAAGCTGTAGATTCAGACCCTGAAGATGTGCCTGGACTACCTGCAAGGTGGCTGGAGCGAGCTAAACAAGGGGACGCTTTGTTGCCTTACACAGAGGAAGAAATTGCAGCCTTAGAGGCAGCCACACGACTTCAGAGTGGTTGCCTTCTTTGGCATAGGTACAGGGAGGGCATCATTACAGCATCACTGGCACATAGAGTGTACACTTGGGTCAAAACATGCCAAACAAAAATGGGACCACATGATGCCCGATGTCTCACTGCTGCAGTAATGGGAGGGAAGAAAGTTAGGGCAACATTTGCAATGAAGCGGGGACTACTGTGCGAGCCCGAAGCACGACAAGCCTTTCAGGACCAAAATGACGGGCATTTGGAGCTGGAGGTCAGTGAGACTGGCCTCTTCCTCTCTAAGGAGCATAGCTTCCTAGGAGCAAGCCCAGATGGCCTTGTTAAGTGCAAATGCTGTGCACTGCGGCTACTGGAAATCAAAGTTCCTGTCAAGGTTGAAGACTTTGCCAAAATGCAGTTGCGTGATGGACAGCTAAAGAAAAGCAGCAGGTATTATACGCAGGTGCAAGTCCAGATGGGTGTGACTGGTCTGGATTCCTGTGTACTCTTCGTGTACAGCAAAGAAAAGTGTGTGCAGATTCTCGTGCCCTTTGACAG
The DNA here is from genome assembly GCF_055824585.1 of Amblyomma mixtum. Taxonomy (NCBI): domain Eukaryota; kingdom Metazoa; phylum Arthropoda; class Arachnida; order Ixodida; family Ixodidae; genus Amblyomma; species Amblyomma mixtum. The sequence continues at coordinate 328,469,708 of NC_143014.1, read as the reverse complement.
TGGTTTCTTTGCAGAGGTAGTGAAACGTTGCAAATTTTTTGTTACTATGTATTTGCTGCCCCACATTTCCAGCAACTGCTGAAGTACTGTGTACTGAAGTTTGGTGAAAAAATGAATACTGCTGTTTTTTTTTTTTTTCAAACTGTCTTGTGTACTTGCCTGTGATCAGCACAAATGTTAATCAGCAGCATTATGGATCCGGGAAGACAGGGTTAGCTGTTAAAAAGCTACCTTGTTATTAAAGTAGCCTAACTGACACCTGCAGCTGTGCTTGTAAAGTATCTTTGTATTGTGGGAACTCACAAACAGCATTTGTATGTAGGATAGGTGTATTAATACATTGCACAGAAACATCTTGGGCATGCGTATTGTACTACTCGCCATAATCTAATCATTTAATCATGAGGACAATGAATCATGCACATTGAAGCAATCAGGAACAATAAATTTCACTGCTGGATTCTTTAACATGGTATTAAGCTTGTGTTTAGTGCACAATTTAGCATTTTCTGGCTGACAGCATAAAATGAACAATAATTAGTGACATTGTTCAGACACTGTTGAGTACAATTTTCAAATCATGGCAGTCATGATCTGTGCAAGTATTCAAAAAAAAATTTCAAGTTCACTGGTGACTTGAAAGTCAATGGTATTTCAGGTGACACATGAGACGCCTGTTGTAAAAATGAATGCTTTCTTAAACATTGCTTTTATTAATTGTACATGAACCTCTCTTAGACAAACTCAATGGCTTATAACAAAGCACAAAACATTCTTTGGATTTCGGATGCTTTTTAACCACGTGACCATGCACGGACATGAAGGTGGCTGTCTAGTGACTTATGTGCTTGAAAGCTGAGCTTAGTCTACATATACTTCCAAGTAAAAGAATGATGCCCACTGTACTACAGCATTGTCAGCATGCTGATGACAAATAGCTACCTTTTTCCGCAGTTTTATGAATGCATTGGATTGCAGAACATGTTCAAACAGACTGACTGCGATAGCAACGGTTAAGCATGTCTGTTGTGCATACATCAGTAATTGTCTTTTTTATGCGCTGGTACTACCAAAGTTGAGTCTATTGGAAGGAATGGGAAATGGAGACAATGTGCTAGGAAAGCTTGTCATCCTCTGTACGCAATGGGTGACAACCTTGAACATGCCCGAATCTTTGGGGAATGCTAGCACCTTAAAAGATGGGAACCCCTTGAAACACTGGACTGAACTTACTGCCTGTTCTGTATTCAACATGTATAAATGATTGTCACCAACGTACTTCGAGTAACCAAAAGATCAGGCTGGCTTCCAGAGAGCCTACTGTGCAATGGACCATTCTCACAACATCAATGAGTTGATAAATAAGAGCATATAATGTAACCAACTTCTGTGCACAGCCTTCATAAATTATAAAACTTGTGAATCGGTCAAAGTCTCAGAAATTGTGCAGACATTCTGCAACAACTGCGTAGAGGAGGCATCTAATAAGGTAGTGAGAAATCTCAGTTGCACAGCCATGATATTCCTTCATGGAGGAAGTGAAAAAATTACAATCAGGGAGAGTGTCAGAAATGACGACATGATTTCTCCAATAGTGTAGTGTTGATCATGCGTTTACAAGCAACAAGAAATAAGTGCAGTTAGTCGGGGACCATAAGTCAGTTATTGACATCATGGTTGAAATCTAGAAATGGGCATGGGCAAGACACGTAATGCAAAGGAAACAACGGATGGTCCCTTAAAGCAGCAGATGAGATTCTGAGAGGGGGGAAAGCGTAGCAGGGAGTGCTGTTTTGTTGACGGATGAGAATAGAAGTTTGGGACATGAGGTGCATGCAGCTCATTACATTAATACAGAAGTCTGCCCTGCAGTGAGCACAGGCTGATAATGGCTATGTCAATCAACGAAAAACATGGATCATGATGATGACATGTACAAGCATACTGGCACAGCCTTCCATTGAAAACGTGAAGAGCCTGTTGTGGTTGCTGAGTGGTTAGGGCACTCGACTATTGACCCGAGAGACCGGGCTCAAACCTGGCTGCTGCAGCAGCATTTTGATTGAGGTGAATCACAAGGCACTTATATACAGTATATACAGTGCAGTGTCAGTGCACATTTAAGAACCCCAGGTGGTCAAAATTATTCTGCAGCCCTTAACTACAGTGTCTCTCATAGCCTGAGCTGCTATGGGACATTAATCTCCATAAATCAAATCAAACAGCAAACACTGAGAATTCGCATCTGCTCACAGCAATGGTTCACCAGCGAAGTTAGTCAAGAGTGCACAAATGTGCCACACTTTGTTCAGTTGTCCAGACATGCTGTTTGGGAACACTTGGGAGAGTATTTTGTATGTCTTGATCCTCCTGATCACCCTTTCCACGTGTATCCTCACACTAGCAATCCGTCGTGTCTCATTTTCATCTTCTTCCGAGAGCTGAGGCCGTCCTTCCAGGAATGGTGGTATGTTGAGGTGCAGGGACCGCTGCTTGCACTCTTCTTCTATCGTGAATCCTCTGTCAGCCATCAAACTTCGCCCTGGTGCAAACTTCTCTAGCACCCCGGAAGAATTTGTAAGTGCTTTGTCAGACACTCTCCCGGGAGCCAGATCTGACACAAATGTTACAAATCCATTGGGGCTGCAAACAACTAATCCCTTTGCGGTATTATGTTTTTTATATGTGGAGTACGTTTCACTTTGGACTCGGAATGACGATGGCGTTTCGATGAAAATTTCTGTGCAGTCGAGTATGCCGTCAACAGTATTGTAGCCTTTGTCGCTGAATGGTTTTGGCCTGTACTTGTCGCATAGCTCTGGTGGCATCCAGGTTGGGACCTAGAATGAGGTATGAAAGAAGCTATATTTGTAATCTATACATACATATATAGTACCCGTTTTACTGCAATACTGCAAGGCCCCCTGTGGATGTTGTGATTCATCAAGACCATTGAAGAGACAGAAGAGAAAAGGCACAATAAGGAACATCATAAGGAAAAAAGAAGTGATGCTGACATACCTGGCAAAGCCTATTGTCCAAAAAATCCAACCATGTTGCCCAGATCCTTGAGACCGTGGTTTTCGACACGCCAAACCTGTTAATAAAACATCATTTATCAAAATGTGCACTTCAGTAATTTGCAGCTGCTAGACAACAAAATAAGTGAGAAGAGGAAGCTACTGTTTCAGCTAGTTGAAAGATTTCATAACACCGGTGCTTAAACAACTTTAGTAGCAGAGGCAGGCAATATAACAAAGGATGTGTAGGAATGTAGCGTGTACCCTTAGCTTAGCTCCTGAATTCAATGCGGCAATCAATGGAAGTAATCGCTAACGAAAGTAGCACTTGTTAATGGTCATTTCTTTAATTTATTGCTGGCACGCATACGAGTATGATGTGGCCCCCCTGTCAACGTGACTATCCACTGATATGTACAAATATTTCCTGGAATATTAATGTGTGTATAAAAGGAGCATCATGGTCCCTTGAAGTCATCGGGCATCTCATGGACTGCTAGAATCTACAGGGACAAAATGTTTTCCTAAAAGATCGACATCGTATTGTGGAGATCTAACACATTACCCATGGTGATCACTGGCCGGGTAGCCCCTGCGTTATTAAAATTCAGGTTGCATGATGTTAAACAACACGGATGATTAACTTTTAGCTTAAAATTGTAATTTGGAATACACTGTACAACACTACGCTCTAAGGCATTCAGCTGGTAGTTTTACAGAGCATAAGCAACTATGGCCATCATGCACTGAACAGCTGTTCATCACAATGTGTTTTAAGAATGTAAGGTGGTTAACTCTTTGGACATTGTTACTCAAGAATCAAAATGTCTTTATAATGAGGTAGTACTGTATGAGGAGTAACTGCATATACTGAAGCTGTCCTTCTGATAAAACATGTTAAGCTGCACATTTTGGTTACATTTTTCAGAGCATCCTACACACATACTGTGTATGTGAATGTAAGCAAGAGTGACAATCATATTGGGTACTGCATTGTCAATCAAGATGCACCAAAGTAACGGCATAAATCAAAAAGGCTGGTCGGATTTGCCTGTTTACTCTGCACAGTGAATTCATACAAAATGTTTTCGCAGCAAATTTCCTCATAAACAGATGGGGAAAATTTCTTAGTCACACTTATTGACCAAACAAAACCTAAGTATAAATGGCTCTAAGTGCCAAATAAAAATGTTTCAAGCTTTAAATATTGACAGCCTACCTGTATGCAAGATCAAGGCCATCAAGACCAAGCCGCAGCCGCATCAGGACAAGCACAAGCTGGGTATTCAAAGGCAAGGTGAACTTTCTGTCCTCACTGCTGGTTTCTTTCATCTGCCAGAACTGAAGACGTTTCGCATCTGGCTCTAAAAATGACCAAAAAGCCTCCAAACGCTCACTGGACGTGAAGCCTGTGTAATAGCGAAGCTTTTTCTCATCTTTCACAAGCCCTTCATACGTGTTTTCCATATTCTGAGCAGCTTCAGTCTTGCAAGTTTTTACTTTTTTCTGCATGGATGACAGCTCGAGTCTCAAGCACCTGTTCTTCTGCTGAAGACGGTCATACAACTTTTTTGTTTCGGCGTGATCAAGCCGACTTCGTTCCAGCTGGCGCTTTAGCTCTGCCACTTGTGCATTTGCTGTTTCAGCTTGCTCCAAAAGATCTGTTACAATGTGCTTTTGTTCGGAAACTTTCTTGACTAGCTCATCATAACTTAATTTTTGGCTGCTGTACGAGTGGTCCAGGACTATGTCCGCTTCAGGCTCTGAACTGTCGCTGTCATAGCTGCTGCTGGCAACGGCGGAGACTTCCTGTCCGCGTTGTTCGGTAGGCACAGTTGAGGTGCTGGGAACTTCAGGCTGGAAGGTGAAAATAAAGCATAAGAAACCAATGTGTTTTAGTAACCTAAGAAATCTTGTAATGTTTGCAATGCGGCTGTAAGTGATGCTTTGCACACACATTTTTTTTTTGCTTCCCATGAGTTCAAATTTACTAAGTATCCCCTCTTGTTTTCTATGCAACAGTACAATTAATCTAGCCATCTCTTTGTGTCAAACTATCCCAAAAATAGAAATGAAGTATACGTAAGCATGACATGCTGCTTTTCTTTCCTCATTGTGCTTATTTTACCTGAGTTCTTGTCAGCAGTCGCCTCTTCTTCACCTTTTGCTGTCTCAGAGGGAAAATTGTGGGAACACGGATCATATACGTCTTTTTGCCCCCTTCGAAATGGGCACTGCATACTCTGTGTCCCGTGGTCGGCACAAACTTTGAGAACCTGGGTAGAGAGAGTTTCAGCATTACAACTATGATACTGCAAAGCATGGCCAGGGCTACTGCACTGTACTTTATGCATTTTGGTATGCTCAAGCTGCATGCCTTCCCTGCGCTACTACAGTCACACTTTCTCTAGATTAAAAGTACATATTGTTCAAGAACATCAGGATGGTGCCAATATGGTGCATTTAATTTTCTTTTTTTTTACAAAACTACAAATGCATATAATCTACAACTGTTGCAGACACTTAGCTCAACAGTTGCAATGAAATCGGTCGCGTGCTTATGCCAGCTTACAACATCGCGGAAGTAAAGGCGAAGTTTAGAGATACCGCTAGACCTTGGGATAATACGCAAAAGTTCACCTGAACTTGGGCCATGATGTCCCTGCTAAGCTGTTGCCAAGGGTCCCGTGAAGCGAGCATATTACGTCGCTAGCAAATGTAACGCCTGGCTGCGCCATGCGATAAAAAAAATCAAGGAGTACTGCCTTCACCCGCTCCGCCGTTCGCGTTTCTTGTACCGCGCTTGTACCACGGCGCATGGTAAGAACAGACGACTCTGGAGTCGTTCACGATAAAGTCATGGACGACGGTACCCCTTTTTTTTACCGTACATCTAGAAGCACCATGAAAAGAAAGGCGAACGGCGAAGCGCGTCGACACAGCGCAGTTCGCACTTATTTGTGTCGCCGCTGTAAACTCGTCAGTCAGCTTACCTTCTCCTTATGCATGCGTGTTTCCTACCAGTGGTGTAAATGAAACAACGGAACCCCCGTTCAGATCTAAAATATCTCTACCTGTAATAAAAGCACGCAATGATAATGAAGCAGAGAAACGCGGGACCTAGAGCAAGAAACATCGGCGTGCAGCGTGCTAACGATGGTTGATCCATTCCGGAATAGGCATACGAAGGCACAGGTGCCCAAACATTATACTGTTTGAAATTTTCAACTACTCGTGTTTCATTCCAATACAAGAAGGTGCACAATTTACTTGGAAAAAAGCTTTATACGTCGTAAAAAGCTGTCTTACCTGCCAGTCTGTCCGGCCCTGTTTATCCGCTGAAGCCACGTCTGTCGGAGTTCTTGGTCCTTAGGAAAGACATAAAACCCGAGGCCTTTGTTCCTTGCACTGTTGTTGTAGCACCCAGGAACGCAACAGGTGAATCCTCCCATTGCAGGATAGCTCCACACGGAATTTTTAATCGTCCGGACGCGCGACGCATACACAAACCGTGCGGCTGGAGCGACCGGATGACTACATCTACCAGCATGCACCGCGGCAGCGGTGGCGCCGTGAAACTAGCCGGTGGGATCGGTCTATTGGATGGCAGAGATGTTTCGGAAGAGAACGGATTTTTAGGAAATATGTGCATGTAAAGGCGATTCTTCGATCCTCAAGAGCGGCTTCATTAGTTTCAACGTAAAGGCTAACTACTGGTGATGTTCTGTATGATCCAGATGATAGGCGCAGACCAAGATTATGAATGGGGTCTAATCTTTTTAAGTAGGATGCTCTTGCCGAACCATATACTATGCACCCGTAGTCCAGCTTGGAGCGCACCAGACAGCGATATATTTGTAAAAGGCTTGCTCTATCGGACCCCCACCGCTTCCGTGAGAGCACTTTTAAGACATTGAGGGCTTGAGAAGCTTTCTTTTTAAGGTTGTTAATGTGTGGTAGAAATGTGAGTTTCTTGTCGACAGTTACACCTAAAAATTTGAGTTCTTGTTTAATTGGGAGCGCAGTGTTATTCAGGTATAGATTGGGATCGACCTGTAGGCCTCGTCGCAATGAAAAAAGAACAGCTACCGTTTTTTGAGGAGAAAATTTAAACCCATGTCTGTCTGCCCAAGCACCTAGTTTATTTAGTGTGATTTGTATTTGTCTCTCACAGGTTGATATGCTAGAGGACGTGCATGCTATTTGTAGGTCATCTACATAAACTGAATACATTATGGACTTGGGTATTACTTTAGCTAAGGAATTCATTTTTACTATGAAGAGTGTCGTGCTAAGAATGCACCCCTGGGGTACGCCGTTCTCTTGGGTGAAAGTCATGGAGAGAGTTGCTCCTAGGCGGACTCGGAATGTGCGGTTAGCCAGGAAGTCGTTCAAGCAGTTCAACATCCTGCCGCGGATACCTAGCTCCTCTAGGTCACGGAGGATGCCGAACTTCCACGTAGTATCGTAGGCCTTCTCCAAGTCGAAGAAGACCCCAATACAGTGCTGCTTGTGGATGAACGCCTCCCGGATGGTGTTTTCTAGACGGACAAGGTGATCTGTGGTCGAGCATGCTTTTTAAACCCACATTGATGTGTATCTAATAGTTGCCGAGATTCAAGTATGAAGGTCAATCTAATGTTTATTACACTTTCGAAAGATTTAGCAATGCAGCTGGTGAGGGCTATTGATCTTAACTGCTAGGACTTGTTGGTGATTTTCCGGGTTTGAGAAAAGGTATTATGACTGCTTTTTTCCACTCGTCAGGTATATTTCAAGTTATCCAGATTTTATTAAAGAATTTTAACAGTGCCTCTACAGCAGCCTCGGAGAGATGTGCAAGCATAGCGTAATGCACGTTGTCTGGTCCTGGTGCTGTCTTTTTTCCAGAAGTTAATACCTTATTTAATTCTTGTAGTGTGAGAGGCTGGTTATAATCCTCATGTAAACCTGCTCCAGATGGAAATTTTTGTTTTTCAGCTATTGCTTTGTGTTTCTGAAATGTGTTTGTGTAGTTGGATGAGCTTGAGATCTCAGCAAAATGCTCGCCCAGTATGTTGGCCTGTTCTTCTAAAGATGTTTGTGTCCCGGGTGCTGTCAAGAGAGGAAGTGTGAAAGGGGTATGGTCACCAGTTAATTTACGAACTTTTTCCCACATTTTCTTTGATGTTGTTGAGCTGTTTATTGAGGAGACATATTTCTGCCAAGGGGTTTTTTCTGCATTTCTTCGCACATACCGCGCTCTGGCTTTTGCCTTCTTAAAGGTAAGTAAGTTCTCTGCAGTGGGATATCGACGCAGAGCGCTCCAGGCTTTGTTTTGTTGTTTTTTTGCTAATGTGCATTCTTTTGTCCACCACACCTTGTGTTTCTTTTGTGCAAGTCCTGTTGTTTGTGGTATAGCGAGTGTTGCGGCCGATATTATGCATTCAGTAAACTTCTCATTAATTTCATCTGTGCTAAGGTCGTCACAAAATTCCTTTTCCAGAGTGGCACTTTTTGTAAAAAGTGAGCAGTTGGCGATCTCAATTTTCCAGCGCCGTGGTCTTGTGGGGATGATTGGAGTGGACGATGAGAGCCTGATGACGGTAGGTGAGTGATCGCTGCCCATGGGGTCATTTAAAACATCCCATTTAAAATCGTTAAAAAGTAATGGTGATGCGAAAGCTAAATCGAGAGAGCTCATTTTTGCTGAGCTTGGTCAGCAATATGTGGCTTTTGCCGTATTTAAAAGACAGACATTATTCGAAAGTATAAAATCTTCGATTGTTTGGCCTCTAGAGTCACAGCGTTCGCTTCCCCAAAACGGCGAGTGAGCGTTAAAATCGCCAACTACCAGAAATGGCTCCGGCAGTTCATCGATCAGGCCTTCTAGATCTCGGCATGTTAATGTGATGTGTGGGGGAAGATATACAGAACATATTGTAATGGTTTTGTAGCTGATGACGCTAACCGCAACCGCCTCAAGTTTTGTTTTCAGTTTGATTTCTTGAGCCGGGACGCCGCTTTGGATGATGATTGCGACGCCTCCCGAGAGTCTATTTGCATGTTCGCGATCACGCCTAAAAGTTGTATAATGTTTTAAGATATTTGAATGTTGTGGACCAAAATTGGTCTCCTGCAGACATAGGGGTAGAGGCATCACTGACCCTAGAATATGAGTTATGTCACTGTAGTTCCTCAACATTCCTCTACAGTTCCATTGTATTTTTGTTTGTACTGACTGAAGAAACTAGGTCAAGTTGTTTATGGCCCCGTGACTCGGGGCCTGTCTCTTTTTGACCGATCCAGGGAGCTCCGCCGACCATCCGACGTGGACGGCGAGGGGCTGCCCGGGGTCGTGTCGATCGCCTCTGCGGAGGCACTAGACGACCGTGCAGGAGGCACATTGATTTTCGAATTTGACCTCGACCTGTTGGAAGAGGTCTTTGGGCCCGCCGACCCGGGGGTCTGCGTCCCCTCCTTTGGGGTAGGCGGAGTAGCGTGAGCTACTCCACCAGACGGCGCGGATGGCCCCGCCCCAGGCTCACTACGTGTGACCTGGACGGGTGCCGAAGCCTGGTGTGGTGCGCCGCGCCCACGCACCACATCGGCGAAGTTTGTTTTTGCAGTGAAGGAGAATTTGTTTGTTTGAGAGTATTTCCTTCTTGCTTCCTTGAAAGAAATGTTTTGCGTAGTCTTGAGAGTAATGATTTCCTTCTCTTTCTTCCAGGACGGACAAGCCCTGGAGTAGGCAGCATGGTCGCCTTCACAGTTTGCGCACCGTGGGTTAGCAACACACTCTTCGGATTGGTGGTCCTTCGAAGAGCATTTTGCGCAAGTTCTGCGGCCGCGACAACTCTGGGAGCCGTGGCCAAATCTCTGGCAGTTAAAACATCTGCGTGGGTTGGGAATATACGGTCTTACATTTATTTTCAGGTAGCCTACTTCAATGGATTCAGGCAATGTGCTCATGTTGAATGTCAAGATCAGGTGTTTGGTGTCCATTTCTTTGCCATCCTTCCGGATCTTGATCCGGTGGACATCTATCACTTCTTGTTCAGTAAGTCCTTCGAGCATTTCCTTTTCAGAAAAGTGGACAAAATCTATTTCTGAGATGACGCCTCGTACAGTATTCAGAGACCGATGTGGGGTCACAGAGACAGGGATGTCCCCAATGGATACAATTGTTGCAACTTTTGAGTGTTGTATGCTGTCGCGCAGTTCAAGAAGTAAGTCGCCACTGGCCATTTTTGACACCTTGTAGCCAAGGCCTAAGGCATCCGTCAAGCGTTTTGAGACCTGGAATGGGGATATTATTCTTTCTTGCGTTTCTTCTGCTTTGCTATGAATGACGTGAAATTTTGGAAAGGATACTTTTCTTTTTTGAAAAAAGTCATCTGCTTCGGTCCGCCCTCTCTTGAGAGAGTGATCAGGTTTTGAAAGGGGGGGAGCCATAAAAAATTGATGTTTTTCGGTCATGGTGCAAGCCACCCACCATGGAGTAGTTGGTAGTTGGTAGTCAACTCAGGGTAGTTGGTCACACACGATTAACCCTCGCCGCCAGGAAAAAGAGGAAAAAAACGATGAAGAGAGGAGGATACAGGAAAGTTGTAAGAAAGGAGATAGGACAGTGAAAGATGGAGAGGAGGACAGGAAAAGGCGACTGCCGATTTCCCCCGGTCGGGTCAGGCCGGAGGTGCCGTCTACAGGAAGCTGGGGCCAAAGTGGTGTGTTTCCTCCGCCGAGGGGCCTTAAGGGTCCAAACGCCCGGCATCGGCTCAACCACCAGGATCTCCTTTTCCCCGGACACGGCGATGCCACGCACGGCTAAGCGCGGATGCTCGGGTCCGTGGTGACGCATTGTTCACCATCATCCCCCTGCGGGGATGTCCCTGCGGATGCTCGGGTTAACCCCGTGGTGTCGCCACTCACCAACGTCTGCATGCTGCAGACGCCTCCCTGCGGGGAGATAAAGAAAGCCTTATGGCAAAAACTGGCCGATCTGATATCTGCCGAGTTTTCTGTGACCACTTCATTGCAGGTGCAAAACAAAATGACAAGCCTTGAGCGGGCTTACAAGAGGGCCAAGGCAAACAATGGTTCTTCTGGGCATTCCAGGGCTTCATGCGAATACGAAGAGTGAGTGTATTAGTTTATTTTGTGCATTGTGCTTTTTCAGGCTTCTAATTTGTCTTCCTTTCTCCAGGGAGTTGAGCGAAGTTCTTGAAAAAGAACACCATATAGCTCCAACTGTGCTCCTCGCACCTGGAAAAACAATAGGAAAAAGCAGGTGGCTTCCTTTACTGCTAATTCTCAAGCTGAAGCTATTCAGAAGCTAAGCATTCCATTTGACGACACTGAACAGGAACCATGCTGTTTGGACGAGTTAAGTTGAGTTGAGTTTAATGGCGCATAAGCATCTAAGCCTATCATGCGCCAAGCTCAGGGTATGAAAATTGTTTTATATAGATGTTAGACAAAGGTCTAAAAGAACGGCGGTGTAAAGGGCCTAAAAAGTTAATTCCTGCAACCTAGTAAAAATATAAGAGAAAATTTTAGAAGTGACTTATGGTAAAAGCTTTAAAAAGGGTCGGCACCCTCGGCAGCCATCCTTGGCTGTGCAAGGATCTCGAGGTCCCCAACCGATGTAATAGTGACCTCAGCCGTCTTCTCGCGACGGGAGGTTGGCTGAGGTTCGTCAATAAATTGTAAAGCACAGGGTAAAAATTTAGAGTTTTTCTAGTACATTGGCTTCTTTTAAAAAGTTAGAAACACTTGACTTATCAATAAGAGCTTCTTCACCTAAAATCAATGACGGATGAAGAGGGATGTGTTGGTTGTAAAACGGGGTAAAAAAACTTGTTTCTGAGTGTTTCAAGTCCTATGCATGAGATTAAAATGTGCGTTACTGTGAGTTCATCTCCGCATTTTTCACAGGTAGGTTTGTCTTGTTTTGTTAGTAGAAAGTTGTGGGTAAGGTGCGTGTGTCCAATACGTAAACGACATAAAATAACTTCAAAAAAGCGTTCCTGATGAGTACATGATTTCCATTCTCGTAATATTGGTTTTATTAAGTGTAGCTTGTTATTTATCTGACTATTCCATGTGCTCTGCCATTTGTTTCTCATTCTGCTCTGAACTAGCTGCATGCAATCATTGTGTGGCATGTTTATTTTCTGTATTTCCTTGTTGTGGGCTTGAGCGGCGCATGTGTCCGCTCTCTCGTTACCATCAATTCCAACATGGCTAGGAACCCAACATAATTTTATTTTATGCCCTTGTGTTATGATCCTTGTTATGTTATGTATGATAGTACTTAGTGATGGCATGACAGCATTTCTGGACTGTAGTGCTTTCAGTACACTGAGGGAGTCTGTGTAGATAATACTGTTTTCGATGTTCTTGCTTATTATTTTCTCCGTAGCAAGAAACACAGCATAACACTCGGCTGTAAAAACTGATGCGCACTGAGGAAGCCTTACTATTTTTTCCCAGTTCCCTTCCACTACTGCACTTCCAACATAACCTGTAGTTTTCGATCCGTCTGTGTAGAACTCGGTGTAGCTATCATATTTTTCCTTTAACGTAAGGAACTCTTGTATGATGTGTTCTGGTGGAGTTTGTCTTTTGTTGAACTGTGTAAGGCTTATATCACAGACTGACGGAAAACTGTACCAAGGGGCAAATGCGTCGCAACGTTCTGCAACATTTGGTAATGCTTCTGATAAGTCAAGTTCTCGGCAGATCTCCTCAAACCGCATTAGCAAAGGCCTGGTTGCTTGGGGCTTATTTGTAAATATTATTCGGGAAGGGCATGTTGTGACGATTGAACAACACACGTGTTTTGGTCTCGACCTTACTCTAAGAATGTATGAACATGTAAGTACTTTTCTTCTATCTTCTAATGATGGCTCATTTGCTTCAACATGAAGGCTCATTACCGGAGACGTTCTGTATGCTCCACAAGTAAGGCGGACACCTAGATTATGAACTGGATCTAATCTTTTTAGATATGAAGGCCTTGCCCAGCCGTACACTATACTCCCATAATCTAGACACGAGCGCACTAGAGAACGGTAGATGTGAAGGAGGCATGCTCTGTCAGATCCCCAGCGTTTCCTTGAGAGTACTTTAAGGATATTCATTGCACGGGAGGCCTTTACTTTCAAGTTGTTTATGTGCGGCAGAAATGTAAATTTTTTATCAAATATTATTCCTAAAAATTTATGTTCTTCTTTTACCGGTAGTGTGGCTCCATTTAGGTGTAAGTTCGGATCGATCTACAAGCCTCTTTTAAGCAAGAAAGCAACAGCCACTGTTTTCTGTGGAGAGAACTTGAACCCATTTTTGTCTGCCCAGATTGCTACCTTGTTTAATGTGAGTTGTACCTGCCTCTCACACTTTGACAGGCTGGAGGACGTGCAAGAAATCTGAAGGTCGTCGACATACACGGAATACATAATGGAGCTGGGAATTATTTTCGCTATAGAATTCATTTTCACTACAAAAAGAGTAGTACTTAGGATACAGCCCTGCGGTACCCCATTCTCCTGGACAAAGCTCTTCGAAAGGGTTGCACCCAAGCGCACCTGAAAAGACCGGTCCGACAGAAAATCCTTCAGGCAGTTCAACATCCTACCCACGATGCCAAGATCTGCCAAGTCACGTAGAATCCCATATCTCCATGTGGTATCGTACGCTTTCTCCATGTCAAAGAAGACTGCCAGACAGTGTTGTTGGTGTATGAACGCCTCTCGGACTGTGTTTTCTAAGCGGACGAGATGGTCAGTTGTCGAACATCCTTTTTTAAATCCGCACTGGTGGATGTCGAGCAGTTCACGTGATTCCAGAATGAACATTAGGCTGACGTTGAGCACACTTTCAAATGATTTTGCTATACAACTTGTAAGAGCTATCGGCCTATAACTATTAGGGGAGGTGGGCGGCTTTCCAGGTTTTAAGAACGGTACGATAACTGCTTTTTTCCAAGCCTCTGGCATCTTTCCGGTCACCCATATCTTATTGAAAAATAGCAAAAGTGCCGCTACAGCAGCTTCGGACAGGTGGGCAAGCATTTCATAGTGTACGTCATCTGGGCCAGGTGCTGTCTGTTTACCGGAGGACAGTACGTTTCGGATCTCCTGAATTGTAAATAATGTATTGTATGTTTCGTTTGTACTGCCAGTCGTTGGAAGTTTCTGCTTTTCAGTTGTGTTTTTGTGTTTTAAGAATGGCTGTGTGTAGTGCGAAGAGCTTGAAACGTCAGAGAAATGTTGTCCTAGTATGTAAGCCTGTTCATCTATACTTGTTTGTGTTCCAGGGGCTGTTAGAAATGGTACTGTAAAGGGAGAGAATTTTCCGTCTAATTTATGCACCTGTTCCCACATCTTTTTTGACGTAATTGAACTATTCATAGATGATACGTAGTTTTTCCAGGAGGTCTTCTCGGCATCACGCCGGATGCGGCGCGTATTGGCTTTCGCCTTTTTAAAATTTACGAGATGCTGATGCGTTGGGTATCTCCGAAAAGTCCCCCAAGCTTTGTTTTGTTTCTTTCTTGCCTCCTTACATTCTTGTGTGTACCATAATTTATGTTTATGTTGTACGACTCCTGAGGATTGGGGAATACATTGGTGCGCAGCAGTAATAATACAGGTTGTGAACCTTTCATTCAGCTCATCGACACTAAGCTCATCCGAAAAGATCTCCTCGAGAGTGACCATGTCTTTAAATAGCGCCCAATCTGCTAAGTGTAGCTTCCAGCGACGTGGTTTGCTCGGGATGACTTTCGGTGATGATGATAAACTAATTATTGCAGGCACGTAGTCGCTTCCGTAAGGGTTATCGAGGACGTCCCATTTAAAATCAGTAAAAACAGATGGAGAGGTAAAAGATAAATCTAGGCAGCTCATTTTTCCTGAACTCGGAGAGCAGTATGTTGGTTTCCCTGTGTTGAGCAGGCAGAAGTTATTGCACAAAATAAAATCTTCTAAAATATGCCCTCGGTTGTCAGTTTGATCACTCCCCCAAAAAGAGGAATGTGCATTAAAATCTCCTACTACCAGATATGGCTTTGGTAACTGTTTAAAAAGTGCCTCTAAATCATGAAGTGTTACAGTGAGGTGTGGTGGAAGATATATAGAGCATATTGTTATTGTTTTATAAGCAAGAACGGTGACTGCAACTGCTTCATATTTTGTTTTAACCTTGATTTCACGCGTTGCAACTCCACTCTGCACAACAATAGCAACACCTCCTGAGAGCCTGTTAGCCTGCTCTCGGTCGCACCGAAATACTTTATACTTCTTTAGGATATTCTGCTGTTTGGGACCTAATTTTGTCTCCTGTAGGCATAAAGCCACAGGGGAAAATGTGTTTAGAAGTTCTTTTATGTCCGAATAATTATTTAATACTCCACGGCAGTTCCAGTGTATAAAGAAAGCCATGTTGGACAATTTTGGGGAGTGTAGTCAAGAAGTTACGATAGTGGTTTTGGGGGTGCCATTACTGGGCTCTCATCTTTTCTTTTTCTTTCAAGAGAGCTGCGCCGCCGCTGCAGCGGAGGCGAGCTCTCCGTTGTGTCCATCGCCTCGCTAGAGGCTCTGGAGGCCCGCGGAGATCCCGCGGTTGTGCGGTTTACAGGCCTCTCCCGACTGGGGGAAGCCTTGTGGGCAGCCGACTGAGGGGCCGGCCGGCCCTTTTTGAGAGCTGGCAGGGCAGCCTTGGCTGCGCCTGCCGGGGACGGGGAAGGCCCTGCCTCAGGCTTTGCCTGGGCATTGGCCGGAGACCGGTGTGGTGTGCCGCCCCTGCGCACCACATCAGCAAAATTTGTTCCTGCAGTGAAAGAGAATGTGTTGATGCTGTGTGACAGTCGATTACGAGCTTCTTTGAATGAAATGTTTTCTTTTGTTTTTAGAGTAATTATTTCTTTTTCAGTTTTCCATCTTGGGCAGGATCTTGAGTAGGCGGGATGATCTCCCTCACAGTTTGCGCAGCACAGGGCTGCGGCTTCACAGTTCTCAGAGACATGCTCGTGTGAGGCGCATTTTGCGCAGGTTTGTCGACCACGGCAACTCAGCGAGCCATGGCCATATCGCTGACAGTTGAAACACCTTCTGGGGTTTGGGATGTAATGTCGGACTTTGATCTTCAAGTAACCTACTTCGATGTATTCAGGGAGGGTGCTGGAGTTGAAAGTGAGGACGAGATGTTTGGTTGGTATTTCTTTGTTTTCGTTTCTGATTTTGATGCGAAGTACATTTGTGACATTTTGGTCTTTGAGACCCTCAAGCATTTCGTCTTCAGTCAGGTCGAGAAAGTCAAACTCTGATATCACACCACGAACGGTGTTCAAGGATATGTGTGCAGTTGTTGTGACAGGAATGTCCCCTATTGAAACTATGCTTGACAGTTTGGAGTGCTGGTTGCTGTTTTTAATTTCCAGAAGCAGGTCACCGCTAGGCATTTTTGACAATTTGTAGCCCGTGCCCAAGGCATCGGTCAGACATTTGGAAACTATGAAGGGAGACAATTTTCTGGCAGTTTTTTCAGCTTCACTGTGGATGACGCGGTATTTTAGAAACATTTGTTTTGTTTTTTGAAAGTACTGGGCTGTAAGTTCTTCGGTCCGCACTCTTTTTGGAGTGCGATCATTGTTTGATGTAAGGGATGCCATAAAAATTATGTTCTGCGGCCATGGTGCCAGCCACCCACCATGGAGCCCAACAAGGGGACGGGACAGGAACTTGAAAACCAAGCCCTGCCCACGCCAGCTGTACACCACTGCTATAACCAAATATGGGCAACTCAGGGTAGTTACACCACACAAGGCTAACCCTAGCCGCCTATGAAAAGTGAAAACACCGAGAAGAGAGGAGGAAACAGGAGAGTTGTAAGAACGAGACAGGAAAGTTTCCCCGGACACGGCAATGCCACGCACGGCTAAGCGCGGGCGCTCGGGTCCGTGGTGACGCACTGTTCACCATCATCCCCCTGCGGGGATGTCCCTGCAGATGCTCAGGTACCCGTGGTGTCGCAACTCACCATCGTCTGCATGAATCAGACGCCCCTGCGGGGCTGTTTGGACGAAGAGCCCCAGCCGTCAACATCGGCGCGGCAAAACCTGCCATAAAAAAAAAAACGCGCAAAGAAAGTTCAGCACAAGGCCTCCATGACGAATTTAGGGAGGCAAGAAAAGAAAGAGCCCAGCGCTTTGAAAAAAAATGACGCTCTTTGAGCGCCTCGTGACGGCTGCCGAGAAGGTGGCATCCTCCGATAACGATAAATAAATTTTCACGTGTTCCATCAGACAATGTGCCGCAACACTGTTTTATTTGCAATAGTAAAGATGCGATGTTCCACTATTCATTTCACAAGAACACTGACAGTGGCACACACTTCTGGAGAATATGGACTCAGCACTGCTTCTGCGCTATGGCCTTTCGCAGGCTTTCGCTGTACACTACCAAACTGCGGTCGACAGTGTCATTTTCATCATCATTCCCTACCTCTTCAGTCTGATTAATTTGCTGAAGCTCGTCGAAGAAGTCCCGTTCAGCATTGCACATGTTGTGCAATACGCATGCACCCATGATGACCAGACAGCACTGCTTGATGGTAACAGCATCGGCCAGATACAGCCTTCTGAACCGCTGCTTGAGAAGGCCGAATGTGTTCTCTATTGCAGTTCTTTGCTGGGAATGACATTTATTGTATTTCTTCTTCCATACCTGGAAGTTGTGCTCAGTGTCTCTGTAGGGAGTAAGCAGCCAAGGCAGCAACGGGTATGCACTATCTCCCAGCCGGTAGTCACTGCCGCATTTTGTCTTTGCTTCGTCGTAGAAGGGGCCTTCACGGAGAACTCTAGCATCATGGGCTGACCCTGGGAACCCGACCAACACGTCAATGAATTTATTCCTGTCGTCGCATATTCCCTGGAGGATCACAAAGGGAAACTTTTTTGCGATTGAAATACGAGGGGGCCGACTCCGGCGGGGCGTTTATTTCCACGTGGCAACCATCCACACAGCCAATGGTGTTCCGCGGTCCCTTGCCTGCACTTTTTGACAAAAAGCCAGCCTTAATACGCTCTCGTTCTTGCTAGCTTGGCCATGAGATGACTTCTCCACTGATGCTATGCAGGAAGCTGAGCACCCTTTTAATACACGCATGCACTGAGGACTCTGATATGTCAAATTTGTCTGCGAGAGAATACATGCTACACTGGTTTCCCAGATAACCTAACGCAACGAGGCAGGTCTTCTCAGCACTGATGCGAGGGCGCCCGCCGTGACCTTCTGGGAAGAACTGAGACGTTTCATAGCGGGCTGCTTGATTGCAGAAAGTATCGCGTGAAAGCCGGAAGAGTCTTTTGAGTTCAAAATCAAAATAACTTCCAACTACGTCCTCGTAGTACCGCGGAACGCGGTTTCTGTCCATCCTCACCAACTTTTCAGCCAATGCCACAGCCATGTCGTCGATTTCGTCGTCGCTGTCCGAGTCTACGAGTTCCATGGCTATGTCGACAAGAGTTGACAGGGCACCACAGGATAACATCGTCTTTTAGGCACCACGAGCAGCAAAAAGGGAACACAAACACGCCGGCGGAAACACGAAAAATCGGGCATATGTACCGACAGTGCACGGCACGACCCCGCTATAACCACGCACAGCGGCACACAGGGAGCAGAAGGCTTGCATATCTTTTGCAAAGCCTCTGCACCTCAGAATTCGTTTCAGAGTGGCGCTAGTATCGCGCGCTAGCTGCACCACTGTACTGCGGCCGCAAGAGTGCTGAACCGTCCGTGCACCGCAGTGAACCGAGCTGGGAACCAGTTGAGGAGGTGCAGCTGAAACGAATAAACCTTATATGTACCCCCGCCGGGCAGCTAGATGACGTCATACCAGATAGCGCACCTAACGCTCTTGCCGATGGCGAGCGCAACGGTTAGGTGACGTCATGCCAGATGGCGCGGCGGAGCGGCGAAGCGCAAGTGCGGTGGTTGCTAGGCAACGGCTCTTGCGGCGGCTCCGCCGCACAGCTGCAGCCACGAGCCCACGGCCAAGGTGCGACCACGCTCGACGAGGCGAAGTGGCCTGCGTAGTGAAGCTATCGCTTCAAAAAAACTGGGACCGCGCTAATTTCAGTCGTCTGGTACTAATGGCGCCATGCACGAAAAACACCGATTCCTACCGAGCCGGAATACCCGGGTTAGAACCCGACCGCGGCGGCCGCGTTTCAATGACGGCGGAACGAAAAAGGCGCACGTGCGCTGTGCGATGTCAGTGCACGTTAAAGATTCCCAGGTGGTCAAAATTATTCCGGAGATCTACACTACGGCACCTCTTTCTCTCTGTCTTCTTTCACTCCCACCTTCCTACCTTCCCTTACGGCGCGGTTCAGATGTCCACCGAGGTATCTGAGACAGATACTGCGCCATTTCCTTTCCTCAAAAAAATTTACCAATTTATCTAAGTGCGTACGTGTGGTGCAGTGGCACCGCTAAGCGAGGTGGCAAGCAAATATATTGCGTGAGTTGCGGTCACAGTGTGTTATGACACGCGCGGTGGGACGTCTGGCAGGAGCTATGTACGGACCAAGGGGGGATACTCGACGCGAACCGCACATTCCGGTCGTCAGTTGCAACCGAGGGACGCCTGGATTGCTGATAAGTAGAAGAGAGGCGCCGTACTTTCGAGACGCGAGCAGCGTCGCGGAGACTAGTGTATACTGTCGCGCAAAGCAACCGACGAGGAGCAAAAAACAGCGCTAGGACACTCATAAAGATCGACGGCGAATTCGCACATTCGCTTAGCAGCCAGAATAACGTTTAAGACCCTTGTTGGCGAATACTCGCCACATACTGAAGGAAGCACCTGGCCGATTCTTGGCTGGTGCTGCCCCTAGCCAACAGACGCTCAAATCTGCGCAGGCAAACAGCACGCCATGTATGCATTGTGTAGTGTGGCGATATGTTCCTTCACTGAAATAAAATGGCTCTCAATAATTCCACTTCATTTTTCCTTTTTTTGGAAACCTACTTAATCTTTAAGTTTGTCTGAAGTCAACACAGCTCACTTACCAAAGCCATATCAGCAGCTACACTGCGAGCTATGGAAAGAGAAATGATTGGTGCAACGTAAGAGACCGCAAGCGGGCAGAGTAGGTGCGGGAATAAACACGGGTTAATGACATCCAAGTCGAAATCAAGAGAAAGAAATTGGCTTTGGCAGGGCATGTAATGCCGAGGCAAGATAACTGCTGGCCCATATTGGTTAGAGTTTGATTACAAGGGAGGGGAAGCGCAGCAGGGAGCGACAGAAATTTAGGTGGGCGGATGAGATTAAGACGTTTGCGGCTATAGGGTGGCCGCAGATGGCAAAGGAGAGGGTTAATTGAAGGAGAGGCCTTTGCCCTGCAGTGGGCGCAGTCACGCTGATGTTGATGATAATGAGTGCTCGTCTGATGCAAGGTAGCACCACTATGCGGAAGGTGAAAGCAAATCTGTCACGCAGAGCCCAGCGATTCCTTTGCTATAAGGCAACCGTTTCGCGTCTGCAGCAGCAACAGGCAGCTGTTTTTAATGCAGGAAAATTCCTTGTAACAGAGAAAGGCTTAAAGTCTCTAAAGGTGAAGAGGTCGGCTGGAAAAAAATGTCTTCATATATGCTACCAAAGCTTGGGGAACGGGACGAATATAGGTGGAGAGTGAAGGTGGAGGGTGATGCCCCATTAAAAACAGCTTCATGCAGTGTGCAAGACAATTGCTTTATTCTTTTCATGCAAGTTATCATCATAATGTGCACATACACACACATTATTTTGTGCACATGTCACTATAAGCCGGAACATGTGTGAGGGTCAGGCGAAGGAGCTAAAGGAGAATGAAAATAACTGGGAAGTTACAGGCCCCACAATTAAGATGGAAGAACAGCAACACGACAAGAAAAGCACAAGCTAGCACAGCAGCAAGATAACACAAAGGAATCAAGAAATGCAAGGCTGGCGTGGCCCTCACCACAATATATGAGGGAGGCACCATCACAGACAGGCGGTGGTATTCTGGCAAAAGGTGACAGTAGCGTATAACTCCTTCCATTCTCTACCTAATGATTGCTTGTTTTTGTCTTATAAAAGTTCAGCGAGGAGAACAATGTAAATGGCATTGGCAACGATTTGCATAAACAGACGCGACCGCATAATGAAGATGAGAAAAAGTATGGATGCAGTTTATTATTTCCACCCTGTGTTTACTGTGTTTAGACCAAAGTGAGGAACTAAAATCTGATACAATCAAATCCATGGTGTCGACGCATGAATAAATCTCGGGATGAGTAAAATAAAAAAAATAATGTCACGGGAGCTATCAAAGCTTTCCAATCATCGACGGCACAATGCGGTCACAGAGCTTTCAAATTTTCTGTGACTTGTCCGGAAGCTACATGAGGGATTTGAGGAATCCCCTAGGGGAGGGCTCTGGATTCATTTGAACCACGTATGGCTATTAATCGTGCGCTGACACTGCGCAACATACAGCCGCCTTTTGCGCTTTGCCTCCATCCGCCGAGGCCAGGATTTCAACCGGGTTCTCCGGCTCGATAGCCGAGCTCACGAGCCACTGAGCCACTGTAGCGGATGGAAATGGATGCACTTCGAGAGTAGTGTCTAAGTAAAAAAAAAAACACGAATCAAAGGAATCTCCTAAGATTATTTAGCATTTCCCATGTCGTACAGGAAGCCTTGGTAATTGCTCTGCGGGTGGCGGCAGCAGGGCTGTGCACAAAAACTGTTCCTATTGCAAAAGTGACCATTCTCTCGCGCATGCCAAACAGGGCTTCCCACGGCCCGGCCGTCCCGAACGAACGACCCTTGTTGCCCCTCGAGTCGAGCCTTGGAATAGACGATGAGCCGCGCCTGGGCTCTCGGCCCCCCCGCGAGCACATGGAAAACGGGCCGTCGAACCAGGTTGCTGGTGTGCTCGCACGGCTGCGAGTCCCGAATATTCCTACGTACAGCTAGTAACCTAACATAAGCAACATCAGCAATATCGCCTTGTCTGGAACTAAAATGCACATGAGCGGAAAACACATCCCAATGCGATGCGACCATCTTGATATGTACGTCCATGTAGTATACATTATAAATGCGATCATAAAAAAAAATCAATTTTCTTGTTGCAGTGAACGTTCTATGTACTTTTCCTATAGATACAACGCTGTCAAAGGATACACATCATCAGACATGAGCTCCAGTGTCCTCAAGCGCTCTAGGCTTGGCGCCCGGAGCACATCGACTGATTCAGTATGGGTCCGATCGGGCAGATGTCCGGAAGTTGCTATTGTAGCGCCTTGTTAGAAGCCACTTCCCATAGATGTCCCTACAGACCATGCAGGAGGATAACGAACACTGTAGGCTTTGGAGAATATAGTGGGATTCAGCAGCCGGTGTGAGTAGCGATAACGTTACACGGCGAGGATGTTGGCACCATCGACGCCTTCCCCCAGGTCACCCCGGTGGCACAACCTTCCTCTGCGGTGTGATGTCTGTGGGACCCTTGTGTGCACCTTACAATTCCGAGGATAGCGAAGAAATCGGACTTATCAAGCAGATGCCTTAAGCAGATGACAGTGTCCTTAACCCTCACCGACTATAGTGACCGCACGCATGTATACACGGATGGCTTGGTCTCATCAACTAGTTCAGTTTGCGCAGTGGTCATTCCTGAGACACGAGCCAGTATTAACAAACAAATTTAATTCTCATAGACATCCTCCACCGGGAGTGAATGGGTCGCTCTCGGTGCGCCTGTACAATACATAGGTCAATCAACACCCCATAAATGGGCTGTGTTCTGCTATCCTAATGCTTCCCTACAAGGTATCAAAACTGTTACGCCACCGCTACCACAAGCAACTAGTAGCAGGTATAAAACCTCGACAACACCGGGAACTGAAAGAAAGAAGGTCACGACATCATCTGCCAGTGGCTGTCAGGACATAGTGGCATTATCTGAAACGACTTAGCTGACGATGCAGCTCGATCGACTCACGGTAATCCCGACGTTGTCCGGATACACCTGACAAGAGCCGAAGCAGCAAGACATCTGCGAGTTCTGTTGTGTTCTTTTGGGTTTTATGGCACATAAGCAGCTAAGGCTATCAAGCGCTAAACACGAGGACGAAAACGTCTGTTGTATTTCGTTAACTATAATCTCTTGTTTAAGACATCTGCTTTCTCAAAAACTTAAAAACGCGCGACAGATCACCAGGTGTATTTTTATCTAACAGTAGCACAGTGTGAAAAGGGATGTTGCCTCGGTAGAATACTGCAAAACATTCTTTCTGAGTTTTTCGCCTTTTCACCATGGGAATAAAATATAGTTTAGTTTGAGCTGGTCTCCACACTCTTCAGAACGAGTTTTGTCTTGTTTTTTTTCAGTAAGAAGTTGTGCGTCAGGTGTGTGTCCACTGCGAAGACGACATAGAATCGCTTCAGTGAAACGTTCCTGGTGTCTGCATGACTTTCATTCTCCCAAGATGGGCTTTTCGAAGTGCGTTTTTTGTTCAGTTCATTATCCCATTCCTTCTTCCTTTTGTTCTTCAATTTACTAAATATTAACTTCACGTAGTCTTTATGAGGTATCTTCACATTCTTTATTTCACCGCTCTGAACGTGTACAGCGCATGTGTCGGCCCCCTCGTTACCGTCTACCTCGAGGCGGCTCGGGACCCAGCAAAAAGTTATATGTCCTCGGGCTGCGACTTTTTCATGTTCTCTAGGACATTTCCTACTAATGATTCATCTGTATTTCTTCACCGTAGAGTTGTAAGTACGTTCAGGTAAACAGTATAAATTATGCTGCTGTCGCTGTTCTCATGTACTATTCTGCCCACAGACACACGCACATCATAACGTACGGCCGTAAAAATTTATACATAATTTGGCAGTCTCGTTTTTTTTCCACTTTCAGTACTACAGCACTTCCGGCATGCGTTTCTCTTTTTGAGCCAGCTGCGAAAATTCCCATATAACTTGCATGTTTTTCTGTCACAGCCAAGTATTCTTGTAGTGTGTGTTCATGTCATATATATACGCTATATAGAGCGTATAACAAACGTCTGATCGATTGAGGTTTATTACTGAACAGTTTTCTGGATGAGCACTTGGTAACTATATAGTAACGAGGATGCTTTGGTAGGGATCTTACTATTTTCTGTACCGAAGCAGACGTAAGCATCGCTCCCTTGTTTTCAGGGGGCGGTTCGTTTCTTTATACGTAAAGACTGTTCAGGGTGGATGGTCAGTAAGCGCCTGTTAAGAGACACAATGCTAGATTTTGTGCTGGATCCAGTACGTTAAAGTATGACGGTCTCGCAGACCCATACACAACGCATCTATAGCCAAAGCAAGAACGTGCAGAGGGGCGGCGGATGTGCAAAAGGAACACCCAATCAGATCCCCAGTGTTTTCGTGCGAGTAGTGTTGTAGATTCGGAAACCGCAAGCTTTCATTTTGAGGCTGTTTATGTGAGGTAGGAATGTGAGCTTTCTCTCGAAAGTTGTGCCTAGAAATTTGTTCTTGTTTTGCTCGATGTATGGTTCCATTTAAGTATAGGATCGGATCAATCTGGAAGCCATTTTGAGCGAGTAAAGAACAGTAACTGTTTTTGTGGGCAAAACTTGATTTATGTTTTATCAAATCGCTGTTCTGTTTATTGTGATCTGTATATCTGTCTCTCACTTGCTAAGCTGGAAGATGTGCATGAAATTTGAAGGTGATCGTCATAGGCGGAATACATGTGAACATTGGAGTAATTTTGGCTATATAATTCATTTTAATGACAAAGAATCTAGTACTTAAAACACACACCTGCGGTATCCCATTCTCCATAACGAAAGTCCTTGAAAGAGTTGAACCCAGGCGAACACCAAATGAAATGAACTGTTCAAGCAGCTCAGCACTCTACAGCGGATGCCTTGATCTGTAAGCGTTGTGTTGTCTTAGGCTGCATCGAACATAGGCAACTAAGGCCATAATGCGCCACACACAAGGTTAAATATATGCTTGCTTGGTGTGAGGGTGTGGAACGGTTTTAATATAGTATGACTGGTTTAGGAGGATTGCTTAAAGAAACTAAAGCACAAGAGATGTTGACAAGTACAATATCTCTTAGGAGTAGGCTGCGGTGGAAAGTGATCTCTCTGTTGTAAAACTGAGGACAATATTTCCTCTTAACTTCTCTGGTTTTGTACATAAAAATAGGACACCACACATTGGTTGCCACACATTGTCCACACATTGGCTTATCTTGTTCCATGGGATTTAGGTTGTGTGTCAGATGTGTGTCCGGTGCGAACACGACATAAAATTACTTCGATGCGCCGCTCTCGATGACTACATATTATTTCAATTCCTCGATGATCAGCTATACTAGGTGCAGTTTGTTGTCTACTTCGCTATAAGACGAAGCCTCCCATTTTGCTCTCAGTTTCTTCTATACAAACTTCAAACAATCTTTGTGGGGTACATTTACTTCCCGTATTTTTGCATTACGGGCTGCTCCGGCACACATGTCAGCTTTCTCGATGCCATTGATTCATACGTGGCTAGGTATCGAGCAGAAATTAATTATGTCTCCTAGTGTTTCGGCCGTTCCTAGGTTTTGTTCCTAGGTTCTGTATAGGTTTTTCTCACTTGGCAGCAGCGGCGAAAACAGCTTTCATCGGACTAAGCACTTTGCTGCGCTCTTTGCCGCAGGTTTACTTCCATCAGAGCTACGAACCTGCCTTCTGCGTGACCACAAGTGGACAACTGATTAACTGCCCGGATTACAACGGAGAGCGATACCACGTCATCACAGCATATCACCTGGCCCCTGTGACCTGCACCGCGTGGCCTGTTGCCGGCTAGAAAAGCATCCGTTCCTCGTCTACCCTCACTTGGCAGCAGCGGCGGAAACAGCTTTCATCGGACTAAGCACTTTGCTGCGCTCTTTGCCGCAGGTACGTGTAAATTTTTCGAAGCTTTTCTTGTCATTTTTGTCGCTGCTGCCAAGTGCTATCACCGGTACAGGCACTACTGCATCGCTGTTTCTGTTTTGTGTTATTGTACAGCACCCGTGTACTTAGCTAGTAATGACAAAGGATCTGCATAAAATGAAGGACGAACTAAAGGAGGAACTAAAACAGGAGTTGAAAACCTTTAAAGAAACCATTGAAAGAGAGCTACGAAATGAAATTCGCGACTTGAAGTTAGAACAGCGTAACATAACTCAAAACTTAGAATATGCACACGAGAATATCAAAGACCTGAAAGAAAAGCTAAATGCTGAAGTCACCAAGAATCAAACAATTGAGAAAGAAAACGGGGCACTCCAGGAGAGGTGCGTAAGCCTGGAAAACAAAAATAGGGACCTTGAAGGGCGTATGGCTCAGGCAGAACAATATTCCAGTAAAAAAACATTGAAATTCGAGGGGTAATTGTGCAAGAAATGGAAAATGTTGACATTGTCAAGAAGATCGGCAGTGGCTTGAAAGAACCAATCTCAGAGGATGACATTGAGGTATGTTACAGAGTGCCGACACGAAATGATGCCGAAAAACACATTGTTGCGAAATTTAAGTCCAGAGCAAAGCGAGATGCTGTTCTGATGAAGGGAAAGAAGGCAAGGCTTCTTAACACTGACATAAATCTGGACAAGTCTGACCGCATCTATGTCAACGAACACCTTTGCCCTGCCCTAAAGAAACTTCTCGGCGCAGCTATCGGTAGGAAGCGTAAAAACAGGGGTGGAAATCGGTTTGGACGCTGAACGGCCAGATTTTTGCAAGAAAATCGGATGATGAGCTGGTCGTCAAATTTGAGCATGAGTCAGATTTGTGCAAGATTCTGTAAAGGAACACTCTATCGTGTGGCTGTACAGTTTCCAAAATGGAGTACCTTGAATTAATTTGTCCAGCTGAACTTAAATTAACCAGTTAATCTGACATATCTGTTTTGCACTTTAATGCACGTTCCATACGCCACAAGCGTGACGAGATTGATGAACTGTTGCGAGGATTTACATTCAAATTTAGAATCTTGATGATATCTGAAACATGGTGTAATCATGCATCCGACATCCCTCCAATTGAAGGTTGCCAACATTTCTTTCAAAATCGCAGTGGCAGACGTGGCAGTGGCTTGGTAGTTCACGTTGACACAGAATTGCATTGTGAACAAATGTCAGAATTTTCCGCGATAACTGCAAATTTTGAAGTGCTGACCATAAAAACCTGTAATGATATCATGAGCGCTGTGTACCGACCTCCGTGTGGTAATGTCGAAGATTTTATCACGTTTTTTGACAGCCTGATAGATTATGTTTTCCAAAATAACTATTCTTTCACTTGTGGCGGTGATTTTGACATTGATATTGCCACGTATCATTGTATTGTTTGTTCGTTCACGCTCAAGGCTGCAGGAAAGAGCTGTTATCATTTTTGTTCGTGACGCGAGAAGCGACCGGACTTATCTCGATTGTTCACAGCCATGAACAGCTGCATCTACGTGTTTCTAGATTACTCTAGATGATCTCGACCTGTTATCTCGAAGTTTCCTTGCCGGCTTTAAATTGAACGATGCCGCGAGCAGCGGGCATTCGTAGTTCGACGACCGACGAGCACGTTTGTTGCTTAAGCCGCCGCCGAGTGATTCAGTCATTTTGCGGGCGCAAGTCAGCCCAAATAAAGAGCCTCGTTTCCAAGACTGGCTGGTGTCTTCCTGACCACTGGAGTGACGTCACTACAACGTGACATCTGGTGGAGGTGCTGGGTAGCCTCCCATGTTCCGGACACCCCCTACAAGCCGTGACGCCAGCCCTCTGAGTCATCAACCGCAGGACCTGAGTCCAGTCCACCGCGCTAGCCGACGCCTGCAAGGGGACGCACCAGAGTTCGGGAATCTGCCGGACCCTACCCGGAAGCGAAAGCCAGCAGCAACGTCCACCATGAGCTTGCCCCAGACGACGACTCCAATCATTCTGCAGCAGCCCCGGGTGCCACCAACCTTCGACGCTTCGCCTGGCGCCGACCCCGAAGAATGGCTGGAGCAGTTCGACCGAGTGGCTGTCTTTAACAACTGGGACGATGCCATGAAATTTAGGTACGTCTTCTTTGCCCTGGAGGGACCAGCAAGAGTCTGGTTTGAGAATGAGGAAGCCAGCCTCGCGAATTGGGCAACCTTCATAGAGCAGCTTCTCAAGACTTTCACAAACGTCGTGAGAAAGGAGAGAGCCCAGCAGCTGCTACAGTCTCGCATACAACACCCAAACGAGACCGTTGCAGTGTACACTGAGGAGATGAAGCGTCTCTTCCGGCGTGCCGACTCGAACATGAAGGAAGAAGAAAAGGTCAAGCTGCTTATGCGAGGAGTTAAAGAACAACTCTTTGCCGGCCTCGTACGGAACCCACCGAAAACCGTGGCGGAATTCATAGAAGAGGCCTCCACGATGGAAAAAACACTTGACGCCCGAGCCCGCCAATATGAGCGCCAGCAGCGCGTTTTTTCAGCAAACTGCCTGGACGCCGCTAACAACGATAACCTGCGGGAGGTTATACGCCAAGTAGTACGAGAAGAGCTCCGACGATTGCTGCCAAATGGAACGCAGCCTCAGGTTTCACCACTTACTGACGTAATCCGGGACGAAGTTCAACAGGCCTTGGGTGTGACGCCGACACCCACGCAGCCTCTGCAGCCCCCAGCCATGACTTACGCCGCAGCTGTGCGCCGTCCTGCACCTCGACGACGGGACCCAAGCCCCTATCGCCCACAGCCAGCTGCGTTGGACCGCCGCCCACTCGCCCCAACCCGCCCGTCCTACGAGCGACGCGCGCAGCCGAGAAAATGCGACGAGTGGAGAACTCCCGACCAGCGCCGCCCACTATGCTTCCACTGTGGAGAAGCCGGTCACGTCCTCCGGCACTGCCCATACAGAAGACTGGGCATCCGAGGGTTCTCTTACGACGCTCCACGACCCCGACCCGGCCAGCGACCAGCCGAAATCGAGGAGTTTTTACGTCGGGAAGAATACTCATCGCCGAGCCGCCTATCACGTTCCCCGTCGCCATCGTCCCAGCGCTTTGTATCTCCTAGCCGAGGTTACGCCATGCGTGGACGCTCCCCCAGCCCCCGAAGGTTAAACTAAATAAAGCAGCCTCTGGAGGTGAGGTTGCTTCTAAGCGCAATGATAAAGATCCTCCATCGACGAGTACTCAAGACCATGCCTCAACTACGACGACAACACCGATGACGACAACACCGATGACGACAACACCGATGACGACAACACCGACGACGACAACACCGACGACGACAACACCGACGACGACAACACCGACGACGACAGCTCCGACGACGACAGCTCCGACGACGACAGCTCCGACGACGACGACACCGACGACGACGACGACGACGCGGCCAGACTTGAAGCTTTTACCGCTGCCCAGTGAAGTAACGTCGCAGTACGCCCACCGCAGCCTCACTACTCGACGAAGCCGTTATCGGACGCCGAAGACAACGTACAATACGAGAACGCGTACAAGTGACCTTGAAGTTACGGTCGACGGTCACGCGGTTACTGCCTTGGTGGACACGGGAGCTGACTACTCTGTCATGAGTGGCCCACTCGCTGTCCGACTCAGGAAGGTAACAACAACCTGGGATGGCCCGCTGATCCGCACCGCAGGTGGCAACCTGATTACGCCGTCAGGATGCTGCACCGCGAGAGTTACTGTAAATGGGAGAACCTATGCGACAACCTTCCTGATCCTACAGCAATGCTCGAGAGACGTGATTTTGGGAATGGACTTCCTGAACGAACATCGGGCGATCATCGACCTTCGATCTAAGTCGATCAAGCTTTCCACGGAAAAAGCCATACCTGTTGCGACGAGCGCGACTCATCACGTTGCCTTAAACGTCCTCGATGAAGCGTTGAGCGTGCCACCCCGATCAAGTGTTCTCGTCGGCATAGGTACTGGAGACATCGAAAATGCCGAAGGCGTTATCGAGGGGAACACCCAGTTACTCCTGGATCGAGGATTGGGCGTCGCGAGGGGAGTCGCCGAAATCCGAAATGGCCAAGCCCAGGTGTTACTAACCAACTTCACCGAAGAATACCGGCATCTAAACAAAGGTACGACGATCGCTTTCCTCGACGAGCTGGCAGACATCAGAGACGTATTTGCCCTACCCGACCAACCCGCAGAACTATCTGACCAAGGCCATCAACCCACGTTCGACATCAACCCGGCATTACCCCGGAGCAGACAAGACCAAATACGCAGTCTTCTTCAAAGGTACAGCGATTGCTTCTCATCAGCATCGAATGTGCGACGAACCCGGCTTGCCAAGCACCGCATTGTCACAGACGAACACGCGCGACCACTGCGACAGAGCCCCTACCGCGTATCGCCGCTAGAACGCCAAGCTATCCGCAAGCAAGTTGAGGAAATGCTTCGTGACGACGTCATACAGCCATCGAGGAGCCCCTGGGCAGCACCGGTCGTCCTAGTGGAAAAGAAAGACGGCACCCTTCGCTTTTGCGTCGATTACCGCCGCCTGAACAACATTACGAAGAAGGATGTCTACCCCCTCCCCCGCATCGACGATACACTGGACCGGCTGTGCAACGCTAAGTACTTCTCATCGATGGACCTGAAGAGCGGCTACTGGCAAATTGAAGTCGACGAAAGAGATCGCGAGAAGACTGCGTTCATCACGCCAGACGGACTCTTCGAGTTCAAGGTGATGCCATTCGGCCTCTGCTCTGCCCCAGCGACGTTCCAGCGAGTAATGGATACGGTGCTCGCAGGCTTGAAGTGGCAGATTTGCCTAGTTTACTTAGATGACGTTGTTGTCTTCTCCTCAAGCTTTGAAGACCACCTCAGAAGGCTTCGGATAGTGCTGGAAACGATCAAGTCTTCAGGCCTGACACTGAAACCAGAGAAGTGCCACTTCGCCTACGAGGAGCTGCTGTTCCTTGGTCACGTCGTAAGCAAGGATGGAGTTCGCCCAGACCCCCAGAAGACGGCTGCGATCGCAGAGTTTCCACAGCCTAATGACAAGAAGGCTATACGCAGATTCCTTGGATTGTGCGCTTATTACCGACGATTCGTCAAGAACTTTTCGCGCATCGCTGAACCTTTGACTCAACTTACCAAGGCTGACGTGCCTTTTAAATGGGAAAGGCCACAAGAGGAAGCTTTCAACGAGCTGAAGCGCCGCTTACAGTCCCCTCCTGTGCTCGGGCACTTTGATGAAAACGCCGAAACCGAAGTTCATACCGATGCAAGCAGCGTGGGCTTAGGAGCGGTCCTCGTTCAGAAAAATGGCAGACAGGAGAAAGTTATCGCGTACGCTAGCCGTTCACTGTCGAGAGCCGAAGCCAACTATTCGACGACAGAGAAAGAATGTCTCGCCATTATTTGGGCCACGTCGAAATTTCGCCCCTACCTGTACGGACGACCATTCAAGGTTGTGAGCGATCACCATGCTCTGTGCTGGCTGGCCAATTTGAAAGATCCCTCCGGCCGCCTTGCTCGTTGGAGCCTGCGTCTTCAAGAATTCGACATAACTGTAGTCTACAAATCTGGCCGCAAGCATTCCGATGCAGACTGCTTGTCACGAGCTCCTGTCGACGCAGCACCCGAAGAGGAAGACGACGACGCTTTCTTAGGACCGGTAAGCGCCAGCAGTTTCGCGCAGCAGCAGCACTCGGATCCTGACTTGCAGAGCCTAGTTGATTATCTGAAAGGCAAGACCGCATCGCCTCCCCGAGGGTTCAAGCGGCAACTGTCGTCCTTCGTCCTTCACAATAATGTCCTCCTGAAGAAGAACTTCGCGCCGAACAGGACAGTGCATCTTCTTGTCGTGCCCAAAAATCTCAGGCAAGAAATTATGCAGGCATGTCATGATGAGCCGACTGCAGGACATCTCGGGATTGCTCGCACGTTGCACCGCATCCAGGAAAAAGTACTATTGGCCACGGCTAGCTACCGACGTTTCCCATTACGTGAAAACGTGCCGTGAGTGTCAGCGACGCAAAACGCCTCCGACTAGACCAGCCGGACTCCTGAACCCCATACCACCGCCAACTAAGCCCTTTCAGCAAATAGGGATGGACCTCCTCGGCCCCTTTCCGACCTCTTCATCAGGAAACAAGTGGATCATCGTGGCCACCGACTACATGACCCGCTACGCCGAAGCAAAAGCGTTGCCTAGTGGTACCGCAACAGAAGTCGCAAAATTTTTTTGTCGAACAAATTCTCCTGCGACACGGCGCCCCGGAAGTGCTCATCACAGACAGAGGAACGGCGTTTACAGCGGAGCTCACGCAAGCCATTTTAAACTACAGCCAGACAAGCCATCGGAGGACCACTGCCTATCATCCACAAACCAACGCACTCACAGAGCGTCTGAACAAGACCATCGCAGACATGCTCTCCATGTACATCGACGCCGAACACAAGACGTGGGACTCCATTCTGCCCTACGTGATCTTCGCTTATAATACTGCCGTCCAGGAGACAACCAGGTTTACCCCATTCCAGCTGGTATACGGCAGGAAGCCCACGACAACACTCGACGCAATGCTCCCGCACGTTTCCGACGAAGACAATCTCGACGTCGCCGCCTACCTTCATCGCGCCGAGGAAGCCCGAAGACTTGCGCGGCTTCGCATTCAAGACCAGCAGCACACCGACGCCCGACGCTACAATCTGCGCCGACGAGACACGCATTACAAGCCAGGTGATCGGGTTTGGATATGGACGCCAGTCCGCCGCCGTGGATTGAGCGAAAAGTTGCTGCGACGCTACTTTGGCCCGTACAGGGTTCTCCGTCGGATCGGTGACCTCGACTATGAAGTCATCCCCGACGCCACGACAGCATCTCAGCGACGCCGCCCACGCCCGGAAGTCGTACATGTCGTACGCCTGAAGCCATATTATGAACGCTAAAGCACTCGAAGTTTCATTTTCCGTGTTTATTTTCATTTTAAAGCATCGAGACGATGCTTCTTTGGAAGGGGGGTAATGCCACGTATCATTGTATTGTTTGTTCGTTCACGCTCAAGGCTGCAGGAAAGAGCTGTTATCATTTTTGTTCGTGACGCGAGAAGCGACCGGACTTATCTCGATTGTTCACAGCCATGAACAGCTGCATCTACGTGTTTCTAGATTACTCTAGATGATCTCGACCTGTTATCTCGAAGTTTCCTTGCCGGCTTTAAATTGAACGATGCCGCGAGCAGCGGGCATTCGTAGTTCGACGACCGACGAGCACGTTTGTTGCTTAAGCCGCCGCCGAGTGATTCAGTCATTTTGCGGGCGCAAGTCAGCCCAAATAAAGAGCCTCGTTTCCAAGACTGGCTGGTGTCTTCCTGACCACTGGAGTGACGTCACTACAACGTGACAATATCATGGACGAAAAAAACAATTACGACTTCGATGTTAGACTACTCTCAGCTGGTTACAAAAATGCAATTACGACTTCAACACGTGTTCCGCCTTCCTGTTCATCAACACTTGACTTTATCACTAATCTCAATACAGATATCCGAAGTGCGGGCACAATCGCAACCGACATAAGCGATCATTGCCCAGTTTTCATGACCTTTCCCGGTCCGAACAAAAAATATTTCGCCCATGAGTTCACCTATCAGCCCATTTCCGAAAGTGCTTTGGAATCATTTAAGCACGACGTTACTGCGTATAACTAAAAAGTTGTATTCGGTCAGACAGACGCTAACAAAGCTTATTCAGCCTTTCTTGAAACTTTCCTTTTAATCTACAATAAACATTTTCGCTTAAAACTACAAAGCGATCGCGGAGAAGTAAAAAACCTTGGGTGACCTCAGAACATATCAACCGTATCAAATAAAAGAACAGCCTTTATCATGCCTTTTTGCACGCGCGATGTGAAGGCAAGCTACGGGAATTTAAGACTGTACGAAACAGACTAAATGCTACGCTTAGACAGCCAGAACATTTATACTACAAAAACCTTTTCACTGAAACTGTGACTAAGAACCCCCCTGCCGTATGGAACATTGTAAATGATAATCTTGGTAGAAGAAAGAAGATTGCTGCCCCCAAAACGATGCTTCATAATGGCGTAGAGTTGTGTGGTGTACAACTTGCAGATCATTTCAACCAGCATTTTGCTAATATTGCTCAGGCAGCTTATTTACGCCCATCTGTGATAAGCACAGGAAGCCCCAGTCCCTCTCACAGTTTTTTTCTTAAGCCCACGGACACTGAGCAGGTCTACCACACATTTATCAGCATGAAAAACAGTAAAGCGTTGGACCCCAATAACATTCAGATGAGACCAGTAAAATTTGTAATAGAATATATCGCTCCTGTTTTAGCCCACATTTTCAATTTAGCTCTGGAATCCAGCACTTTCCCCGATGACATGAAAAAGGCTAAAATTACTGTAGTGCACAAAGGAGGCGACATAAATGTCGTGAATAATTATGGGCCAATATCCATTCTCTCGGTTTTTTCAAAAGGGCTTGAAAAGTTTATATTTCATAGATTTAATAACTTCCTCGAGAAAAACAGGATAATAACTGGCTCCCAATATGGATTTAAGAAGGGACGATCGACAGAAATGGCATTGCTTCTACTTAAAGAACAGATAGTTCAAAATTTAGTCTGGTCTTTTTACTCTTGGTCTCTTCATTGACTTCAGTAAAGCCTTTGACTCCCTCAATCATAATGTTTTGTTAGGTAAGTTATCACAGTATGGAATACGGGGCGGGCCCCTCAATTTAATTAGATCATACCTGAATGATAGAGTCCACTGCGTCCGTATACACAATGTTGAATCATCTCTGCTGCCCCTACAAACCGGAGTACCGCAAAGTGGTGTTTTAGGCCCGCTATTATTTAATCTATATAGTAATGATATAGTTCTTATTAATCAATCAGCTAAATGGTTTATATATGCTGATGACAGTAGCATTCTTTATAAAGGTGCAGATCCAAACGACTTAGTTCTGCAGTGCAACCGAACGCTCGAATCCTTATCAGGGTGGTCCCAGTCCAACTGCATAATAATCAATCCCACTAAGACTAAGGTTTTACTGTTTAGACCAAGAAATTAAGTTTTCACACTTCAAAATAAGATCAGTTATAAGAATAAAGATATAACAATAGTAGATGAGCATACGGTTCTTGGCGTTACTTTTAATTCTCACCTAAACTGGGATCACCACATTAATCACGTCTGCAACAAGCTGTCTGCTGTTGCAGGCACTCTGTCCTGCTGCAGGAACCTGATTCCCGAAAGAGTTAACCTCCTGTTGTACCAAGCATTATTTGCACCCCACATAAATTATTGCAGTCTTGTCTGGATCTCAACAACAAAAATAAATACAGATAAAATTAACGTGCTCCAGAATAAATTTTTGCGCTATGTAGCTAATGTTGGAATACACGCACCTACAAATAACCTATTTCCGAAGTATGGAATCATCCGTTTCCAGCACAGTTATGAATGTCAACTTTTAAATCGGCTTTATTATTCATCCGCTGAGTCTGCAAATTTTCTTAAAACTGTTGCGACATTACAACAGCGAACAACAGATGCATTGACTAGAAATCCCCCATACTAGCTAGTTCCCTATTTGCGCAACCAAAAGAAGTTTCAGTCATTAAAGCATAATGTTCCATCACTTCTAAACAAATATCCAAAAGGGTTTTTTCCATCTAAGAAAGAATTTAAAAATTATTTCTGTAACCTCAACTGAACTTCTACGTTTAACCCTCATTTGTTTTGTCTTGCCTTAGTTTTAAACTAATTGTCCTTTGGCCGTGTGCTTCCATGTCAAGAAATGATTGTTCTTTGTCTTTCATGTGTATGTATGCTTTTGAAACCTGCTTCATTACCCATATATTTTCAATGTGATTTTTGATGAGCGCAGTTTCTTTTCTTAATCTATGTCGACTGCTGTCTTGTAAGGTGGCCCCTGGACCTTCGTCAAGTTGCTCTGTGCAACTTTTAGTCCAGAGGACCATTCAGAGTTTGTATTTGTACCGCTCTGAAAAATAAACGAATTGAACTGAATACTAATAAGGGTTCTATTGCATTCTTGATGTGTAGTGGTGCGATTACGCTGAGGCAGACGGTGTAAACGACAGTTTTCAGTGCAGCCGCCGCGGTGGCTCAGCGGCTATGGTGCTCGGCTGCTGACCCAAAAGACGCGGGTTCGATCCCGGCCGCGGCGGCTAGAATTTCTTTGGAGGAGAAATTCTAGAGGCCCGTGTACTGTGCGATGTCAGTGCACGTTAAAGAACCCCAGGTGGTCGAAATTTCCGGAGCCCTCCACTACGGCGTCTCTCATAGCCTTAGTCGCTTTGGGACGTTAAACCCCATAAACCAACCAACCAACCAACCATAAACCAAACCAGTTTTCAGTGCTGTTCTTTATTACTTTTTGAACAGCAAAAGAAATTTCTTAGCACTAAGCAGTGAAAAATGATGCACACTGAGGCAGCCTTACCGTTCCGTCACATATATACTTTGAGAGCCCATCTAATATCAGTTGGAAAATTTTTTCTGTGGATGAAATTTATACAGTAGGCAATGAATGGACTCAGCTGCTCGCAAGGGCTGCGATGCTATACACTTGTCGCACGATCATTTTCAATGTGCCTTGAGTCAGTGGCCATCGGACTAAATGGGGATTGTCTGGTGACACACGGCGGTTGTCGATGGTCATGCACTCTATGGAGATCGATTGAATGAAAGTTCGCGAATGGCCGCTGGAATCTCAGTGGCCCTTGAGAGCAACTTCGCACTCGATATAGACAAGAATGTGGAGCCGTTGAAGAGCGTCGCCATTTTCTACCGATCAGCGCGCCACGGTGCGGTGCAGGCTTCCCTTTGGAACTGCGGGATGGCGGAAGCTCCGCGGGTCACTTACATAACAGCCGCGATTTAGAGCCCTTCCGTCGCTTGCAAAGATTGCCAAGTATATTCATTAGTGCAGTTGTGTTTTGAGAAGGATTTGCGTTGTCACAGAGATCAACTCGAGGTGTGGGTGATGAAATCTCGTTTCATATTGACGCCAATTGTGTCGGACCCTCAACGCACGCTCGCATTGTTCTTGCCACCTGTTCTATACAATTGAAAGCTCTTCTAGATAACTGCCAGCAGTAAGTGTGTGACTGTTGCGTAATTGTAATTCCTGTGCGTTCCTGGCCCTTTCCTGGAAAGAGCCTCTGCTGCAGTAGGGCTCCCATTGTCGTCTGCACAGCGGTGCGACATTCGCATCAGCAAATTAGCGCAGCGAGCTCTAGAATACCTGTTTCGGTCGACGTCTAGCTGTTGAAACAAAGAAATAAATGGATGCCCCTAGTCGCCTTGCCAAAGGAAAAAACAAAATGGAAAAACTGCGAAAGTAAAAAGCTCGGAGACTGGGTGTAAAATAAGAAAACGTGCCCCGCTCCACTCAGCCATGTGCTCGTCTGTGCAAAAAAAGAGGGCAGAGAGGCTCTGTTGAAAGGCCTTAACGGGGCACCAAAGAGAAGTAACAAACTAAGTAAGACGGATGCGTTGTTTCTCAAGAACACCACCAAGGTTTTTTTTTTCTACACGGAAAGGTAGCTGCATTGTAGAGACATCAATTAGCGAATAAAAATGAGCACAATTATGTCATTTATATGACGCATTTGTAATGGAGCACTCTAATCAGGAGCGCTGCTTGCAAAGATCAGAAACGCGGCCGGAAACCGAAAGTCAGAGTTTGGCAGTGGCAGTGGCGAGCGACGGACACGCGCTTATACGGCTTGCACGCCTCTCCACATTTTCCAGGTCCGTTCCTGCTTTGGCCCTCTGGCTGTCACCCTGCATTGGCCCGAGAATCTACTGCCGTTCTGCGTGGACTGCACAACTTGGTTAAAAGAGTCGCTTCCCTTTGACACCTGTACGCATCGGCTGCCGTCAAGTTGTTCCAGCAACAATGCGCTGCTTCTAACATCGACGATAGCTGGACACGCCCCCTGCTCTCGGCAGTTTGCCAGTGGCAGTGGCGAGCAACGGATACGCGCTTATACGGCTTGCACGCCTCTGCACATTTTCCAGGTTGGTGCACTTTTTCTTGCTAAATTTAGCCACCGTGTACCTGTCCTAGCGCCACTGCTGCTGCCAAAGCTTGTCGTAACGCGGTTGTTTTGTACGTGATTGTTCTTTATGGGGGATGCGGAGGAAGTCTGCATTGCTTGCAACAAAACAACTGATGCTCCTGATGACCTTGTAATATGCAAAGAATGTCAGTACCCTTATCATGTACATGGCTGTTCCGGAATTTCTGAGTCGGGAAAAGCACTGAGTGCTCGTTCGCGTAGAGCATTCCTCTGCCAAACATGCAAAACGGGAGCTGCTCGTGGTGAAAAAATGCTGCCACCTGCCGACGCTCCTCCTTTCGACATGGTCGCTGCTTTTCTTCAGCTCAACCAAAAACTGGATAGTCTAATGCCACTGAAAGATAAGGTAGATAACATTGAGCAATCTGTCCAGACAATGTCTGACCATTTTGATGAAATCATGAAGCGTCTTGATAACCAAGACAAAGAAATCACCCACCTGCGGAAAAGAATGGCACGGGTGGAAAATATGCGATGTGAAGAACACCTTTCTCAGCTTAATAACGACTTGGATGAGCTGGAATTCCGAAGCAGGAAAAAGAACATAGAAATTCATGGCATTTCTAAAACCGAGCATGAGGACCTCCTAGCCAAAGTGAACGAAGTGGCTAAAGAAATAAATGTTGCAGAGCTTAGTAAGAGTGACATTGAGGCATGTCATCGGCTTCCTGCAAAAGTGGATAAGATACCTGCCATTATTGTGCGGTTTCAACGACAAGCACAAAGAGACGAATGGCTTCAAAACAGAAAATCTTTGGTAGAGAAAGGCAAAAATGTGTACTTGTGTGAAAACCTGACCCGAAGAACGAAATGGCTGCTTCTGCAAACTAAAGATTGGGCTAAGAAAAACAATTTCCGGTATGTTTGGTGTTTGTTGTGTCCCCTTATTGCTTTTGTGTGTGTGCGCCCCCTCCTAACGACCACTCGCATTCCCCTCCTAACGACAGTTCGCATCCTCCTCCTAACGACCACTCAATCCTCCTCCTAACGACACTTGCCCCTCGTCGCACGCTGTCACCAGATGCCCCCCCACGGTGCGCCCCCGCACCCTCCTCCTGTTCTGGGAAGCCACTCCCTCCCGTGGACGCTTCTCAGCTCCCTCCTTTCTTCGGGCGGCCAGTTCGGCTCCTGCCTCGGTCGACGCTGGTCGCACCCTCATCGGCTTTAAATAAACGAAGTCTAAAAGTACCGTGTGCGTCTTTCGCTGCATTCAACACAGCGACCGGACACGACAGTGGCGACGAGAAAGTGGATTCGACCCGCGCTACGCAACGCTATTGACAAGCCATGGCTACGCGAGGGTTTCCCAATCAGATACCAGAATTCAACGGCTCATCGTGGTCATCGTGGGTTGGACGCCTTCAGTTCTACTTTCAAGCTAACAACATCACAGACCCAGCCTTGAAGAGGGCCAACCTGCTGACGCTGTGCGGGGAGCAGACCTACGATACTGTCTGCGCCCTTATTCAGCCAAGCACACCAGCGGCAGTGTCTTACGACGACATCGTAAAAGCGCTGCAAAAGCACTACGACCCAAGGCCATCCGAGGTCTACAGCCGGGCTCGCTTCCAACGACGAGATCAACTGGGAGGAGAAACTGTGAGCGCCTACGTAGCCGCGCTCAAGAAGCTCGCTGCCGACTGCAATTTTGGAACGCTGTCGACAACAGCTACCGGGCAGGAGGGAGACGCAGCTTCTTCTGCTAACATCACCATGCTTCCCTTGGACGTGATGTTACGCGACAGATTTGTGTGCGGACTGAGTGACGAGTCACTGCAGCAGCGCCTGTTCGCTGAGAAGGACCTCACATTCAGCAAAGCTTACGACATCGCCGTTCGAGCGGAGAGCGCCGGTCACCAGCAGAGAGGGATTCGCCGGAACACCGAGCCGGTACACCAGACAAGCAACCAGGTGCGCAAGCCTTCTGTTGTTGTAAAATCGGTCAAAAAGGCACAACGCTGCTGGCGGTGTGACGACCAACACAACCCCCAGGGATGTCGATTCCAGTCAGCCACGTGTAATTTTTGCCACAAGCGAGGGCATATCGAAAGAGCATGCATTACGAAACGGAGACTTGCCAAGATAAAGTCACCTTCCCAGCCTAATCACAGCGTCAACGCCTCAGAGAATACGCCGCTATCTGATCTCCATGGAACAACATCAGCAACACCATCTGTGTTGTACGACCTGAACACCATGAATCTCGGCACGCGACCGAAGATTTTTACAGAAGTAAGCGTACATCACCAGCTGATTAAGTTCGAGGTGGACTCCGGCGCAGCCTGTACTCTGATCAGTGAGGACACGTTCCGAACTTCATGGCCATCTGACGCACCCGCCCTGCAACAAGACGACACGCACCTGCGAACGTGGTCAGGACAGAATCTGCCACTATTGGGCTCTGCCAACGTGCAGGTTAACTACAACGGCCAGACCCATACGCTACCTCTGCTTGTTGTGAAGGGCACAGGATCAAGCCTTCTAGGGAGAAACTGGTTTTCTCCACTAGGCGTGATGATATGCGGCATACACCAGACGCCGAGCCAGAACATGGTTGAGCAACTGCAAGAGAAATACGAAAGAGTATTCTCGGAAGAGATTCCAGGAAACGAAGGGCCCCCGGTCACACTGGAGTTGTTGGACAACGCGCAACCCAAATTTCTGAAGGCCAGGCCGGTGCCGTTTGCTCTCCGAGATTCAGTTGAAAAAGAGTTGGACAAACTGGAGCAGCAAGGTGTCATCGAGCCGACGCAGCATTCAGAATGGGCCACACCACTTGTCGTAGTTCGCAAGAAGAACGGAACCATACGCCTCTGCGGAGACTACCGGAGCACCGTCAATCTTGCGACTAAAGCGTCCTCTTACCCGCTACCGACACCTGAAGAAGTATTCAGTGTACTACGTGGCGCAAGAGTCTTCAGCACATTGGACCTCACCCAGGCGTATCAGCAGCTGAAGGTGAGCGAGTCAACTGCTGAATTATTGGCAATTAACACACTGAAAGGCTTGTACAAAGTCAAGCGACTGCCTTTTGGCGTAGCTGCAGCCCCGGCCATATTTCAAAAATTCATGGAGACAGTGCTTCAGGGCATCCCAGGAGTTTGTGTCTACCTTGACGATGTCATCATCAGTGGCACTTCCACTGAAGAGCATGCAGTGCGCCTAGAGCTCGTTCTCGAAAGGCTAGCAAACGCTAATTTGTGCATAAGCAAATCGAAGTGCTGTTTTGCGGTGCCAGAGGTGCAATTTCTGGGACACCGAATTGATGCGGAAGGCATTCACCCTACCGAGGACAAAGTGCGAGCGATCACAGAAGCACGAGCTCCAACAAACAAGCAGGAGCTACAGGCTTTTCTCGGACTCTTGACGTTCTACGACCGGTTCTTGGAACAAAGAGCTACCGTGGCCAACGACTTATACCAACTCCTTCGGAAAGATGTGACATGGACATGGTCGCCACGCCATCAGCAGTCATTCGATGCCCTGAAAGACCTGATTCGAAGATGTACAGTCCTCCGCCACTACGACGAAAGGAAGCCTCTGCTTTTGGCTTGCGACGCATCACCGTACGGAGTCGGCGCGGTTCTATCGCAAACTGACGAGCAAGGAAGGGAAGCTCCCATCGCCTTCGCCTCACGTACGTTGTCGCAAGCAGAACGCAACTACGCGCAACTTGACAAAGAAGGGCTAGCCATCGTCTACGCGGCGACACATTTTCACCAGTACATTGCCGGCCGGAAGGTGACCTTTATAACCGATCACCGACCGCTATTGGGCATTCTGGGACCACAAAGGCCTATGCCACCAACTTTGTCTCCGCGAATGACACGTTGGTGCATCAAACTCTCAGCGTACGACTACGCTCTGGTCTACCGCAATGGGAGTAAACATCAAAACGCCGATGCGCTAAGCCGTCTGCCACTAGACGCAACTGTTGACGAACCATTTCCACCAGGAGACGTTCTGATGTTCGAAGCACTGCCAGAACCTCCGCTTACAGCAGGCACAGTTGCAGCATCTACGCAGAAGTGCGCAGCTCTCCGGCTAGTTTACACAGCTGTTCAACAAGGCAACGTGCATAAACTCAAAGGGGACAACTTCGACGCTTACCGCAGGCGAGCTACAGAGTTGAGCACCCATCGCGGCTGCATCATATTTGGGTCCCGAGTTGTGATGCCGAGAGAACTACGCGCACAAGCTATGTCTCTCATCCACGCCGGACATCGGGGCATCGTTGCAATGAAAAAGTGTGCCAGAAGCTACATGTGGTGGCCTGGCATTGACAACGACATCGAAACAGTGGTGCGAGAATGCAAGCCTTGCCAGAGCAGCCGGAGCGCCCCGCCGAAAGCTCCTGTCCCAGAATGGGAAAAGCCAGACACACCATGGCACACACTGCACATTGATTTTGCAGGACCAATTGAGGGCTGCATTTTCCTTGTGGTCGTAGATGCCTACACAAAGTGGCTTGAGATAAGGCAAATGGGACAGACGACTTCGGCAGCAGTCATTGACAACCTCCGATCACTATTTGCAACGTTCGGCCTGCCGCGCAAGGTAGTGTCGGACAACGGAACACCGTTTGTGTCTGCGGAGATCATCAAGTTTTATCGCGACAACGGGATCTCATCAGTTACATCGGCTCCCTACCACCCAGCGACAAACGGACAAGCCGAGCGCTACGTAGCCGAGCTAAAACGCGCCCTTGAAAGAGATCAGACAGGCTCGCTGCAGCGCCGCCTTGCGCGCTTTCTCTTCAAGCAGCACACGACGGTTCAGAGCACAACAGGCGAGACCCCCTCGAAAATGATGTTCGAGCGTGAAATGCGAACCCAGCTCACAGCCATCCTCCCCGAGCCAAAGGCAGAGACGTTCCGGGAAGAAAAAGCAATTCCGCGCTGCGGCACGCTTAATGAGGGGCAGCGCGTCCTCGCCCGACAGTTTCTGAAAAAGCCACGCTGGGAGGAAGCTACAATTGTCAGACGCATAGGCCTGCGCTCTTGGCTCGTCAACATACATGGCACAGTAGCACGCCGACATCTCAACCAGCTGCGTAGATTTACGACGCCGTCTGAGAGCTGTCCGCCAGCGGAGAGAACACGTGCACTATCTTCCCACATAGCCTGGCACCTCTTCCCGGAAGAAGAGACTTCGCCCAGGACAGACCTAGGAGACACAGCGAACAACAGCCAGCCTACAAGTGTTTCTCCCCCGAGCGCACAAAGCCAGCGCGCCTCCACGCGTGAGCGCCGACCCCCTGCACGATACCAGGCAACTTTCTAAGGGGGAAGGAAGTGTTGTGTCCCCTTATTGCTTTTGTGTGTGTGCGCCCCCTCCTAACGACCACTCGCATTCCCCTCCTAACGACAGTTCGCATCCTCCTCCTAACGACCACTCAATCCTCCTCCTAACGACACTTGCCCCTCGTCGCACGCTGTCACCAGATGCCCCCCCACGGTGCGCCCCCGCACCCTCCTCCTGTTCTGGGAAGCCACTCCCTCCCGTGGACGCTTCTCAGCTCCCTCCTTTCTTCGGGCGGCCAGTTCGGCTCCTGCCTCGGTCGACGCTGGTCGCACCCTCATCGGCTTTAAATAAACGAAGTCTAAAAGTACCGTGTGCGTCTTTCGCTGCATTCAACACAGCGACCGGACACGACAGTGTTCAAACGGGAAGGTGCTTGTTCGCCAAAGGGAAGGTGATTCTGTTCAGATCATTCGAGATGAGAGTGATCTTGTTGATCCGGTGCCTTGAAAAGGTACCGTTTGTGAATGTTGCATGCAATGACAGAGTATCATGATGGCACCGGACACGTACACTCTCCCGTGCGAAATCAGTAGCAGTGTTTCTTTTGAATTGAAAAGCCTGTCAATACTTAAATGTTTTCATCTAAACGCCAGGTCAGTCAGGAACAAGCGAGATGACTTCTCTATTTTGTTGAGTAGCT
Source organism: Amblyomma mixtum (assembly GCF_055824585.1). Classification (NCBI taxonomy): domain Eukaryota; kingdom Metazoa; phylum Arthropoda; class Arachnida; order Ixodida; family Ixodidae; genus Amblyomma; species Amblyomma mixtum. The sequence continues at coordinate 328,425,573 of NC_143014.1, read as the reverse complement.
TTGGCTTTCCTTTCGATGTAATTATGATCTCGGAGACCTGGCTGACCGACAGCGATGCCTTTGAATTGCCTTCATTCTCAACATTTTCTTTAAATCGAAAAACCTCTCGCGGCGGTGGTGTGTGCATGCTTGTCAATGCCAAATTACAGTGCGAAATTTTAAACGATTTGTGTTACCTGTTGGATGACATTGAAATCCTTTCAGTTAAATCAGGAAACATTGTAATGTCTGTGGTGTACAGGCCACCGTCTGGTGATATGGGTATGTTTCTTGAAACAATGGAATCTTATTTTGGTTTTGTATATAAGAACAAATACGATGTAATCATTGGAGGAGATTTTAACATAGATATGTCATGTTCAACGAGCAGCAGTGTGGATTTTGAGGTCTTACTTAGATGTTATAGCGTTACAAATATGATAACCAAAGCAACCCGTATAACTCCCAATTCCCAAACATGCATAGATCTCTTCTTAACAAATATTGATTCTGCGCTTATTCACTCAGGAGTTACATGCTGTGACATAAGTGATCATATGGGCATCTATTTGTTTTGCCAGAAGGAGGTTCCGAAGCGTGACCCTCGTGAGAAAGTTATGTGTCAATGTATTACAGAAGGAGCTTTAGAAAGATTTCGAGCGCATATTCTAGGTGTGGACTGGTCCGATATATACAAAGAGGCCAGCGCGGAGAGCGCTTATGACTTCTTCCTCGAGAACTTCACTCATGCTTACAGCATACACTTTGTTTCAAAATTAAAGAGGCTACCAAAAACAATAAGAAAACCATGGATATCACGCGAACTGCATACGCGTATTAAAGAAAAGCACAAACTATATCAGCTATTTGTTTACACCAAAGATATTCTTATTTTTGACCGCTTTAAGAAGTACAGAAATAAATTAAACTCTGACATACGAGTAGCAAAACTGAGGTACTACGAGAACTACTTTGCAGATACATCTAATCGCCCTGATAAACTCTGGCGTAAAATCCGGTCACTTGACCCTGGCGTTTCACAGGCTGGTAATCCCGATAAAATTACTGACAATGACATAGAATACACAGGTAACCGTCTCGCAGAAGAGTTTAACAAGCATTTTACTCCTGCGTTGAACCCCTCAGCTGATACATCTCACATATCCATTGACAGGCGCCCCCCTTCTTTGTTCCTTGAACCTGTCTCTACCAGAGAAATCTTGTCAACTTTTAGTGACCTTAAAAAAAGCACCTCGTGTGATGCGGATAATATCCAGATGCGTCCAGTTAAGTATGTTATCGACATCATCGTTGCGCCATTGGAGCACATATACAACCTATGCATAGAAACTTCCACTTTCCTCGCAAGAATGCAGATTGCTAGAGCAGCAGTTATATACAAGAAGGGAAACAAAAACAGCTTTGGAAACTATCGACCAATTAGTATTTTGCCCGTCTTCTCCAAAGCTTTCGAGAAACTGATTCTTAAACGAGTTGAAGGCTTTTTAAGTAAACACGCCATAATTACCGACTGCCAGTATGGCTTCAGAAAAAAAACGGTCAACAGAACTTGCTCTTTTACACCAGAAGGAATATATACTGAGGAATTTTGAAGATATGAACCTGGTCTTGGGAATTTTCTTAGATTACAGCAAAGCATTTGACTGCATAAACCATAGCATCTTGATGAAAAAACTTGAATGTTATGGAATTAGAGGCGCAGCTTTACTCTTACTTAAATCTTACTTGTCCAACAGAAAACAGTATGTCCAAATAAATTAATACAAGTCAACTCTTCGAACAGTTACCCGCGGAGTGCCCCAAGGAAGTATCCTTGGACCACTGCTATTCAACCTTTACATTAACGACATCACTAGTGTGGATAATAACGCTCGTTTCATAATTTATGCTGACGACACCAGTTTGTTTTTATCCGACGCTACTGGTAGTAAGTTACTGGAAAATGCAAACATACTCCTGGAAAAAATAAACACATGGTCCGATAACAATCTTCTTTCAGTTAATGCAACAAAATCTAAGGCAATACTTTTTCATCCAAAAAACAAAAATTGCAGTGAATTTGGTGAGCTACATTACAGCCGAGACCAGACTGAGTTAGTAAAATCATTCAAATCGCTTGGCGTAATATTCACTGAAGACATGCAATGGGACGACCACATGAGTCATATAGCATTAAAGACATCTCGAGCCATAGGATTTATGACACGCTTCAAATGTTGTCTCCCACAAAAGGTAAAACTTCTGTTATATCGTGCATTATTTCGCTCACATCTAAACTGCTGTTCATTAGTATGGGGTACAGCTACACAAACCAGTCTGAAAAAACTTGCCGTTCTTGAAAATAGGGCCCTCAAAATTGTTCATAACCTGCCATATAAATACTCAACTAAAAACTTATTTTCCAAGCACAAGATTATTAACGCTTTCAACCTTTATGCATATAAACTATTGCGCACCTATAAAATAGAACAAAGAAGATGCATTACAAACATATCTGACTTAGCCCCAATTCAGTTATTTCAGTGCGCATACCCACGCCGTCTCAAACCACACTGTGTAGTTCCTTTAGTCAGAACAAACTATGGACGCCAAATGGTAACATTCCAACTTCCCTCACTCCTCAATAGATTAATTACTGCAAACATTGACATAGGAAACATTAGCTGCTCTGACCTCCTCAACTACTTTATTTCTGAAGCCACATTTTTCTAGCATTCACACTTTGAACTTGTATTTCATGTATTGGTTGCTGTTATAATCTTTATAAGTTTTTTTTGTTATTGTTGCTTTTGTTGTTATTTCTTAAAGCCGCATTGATTTTCTGCACACGCTGGTGATTGTGTATCTGTCTGTTGACTTTTTTTTCTCTCTCTCTCTAAGCCGCCGCGGTGGCCAAGTGGTTATGGTGCTCGGCTGCTGACCCGAAAGACGCGGGTTCGATCCTGGCCGCGGCGGATGAATTTCTTTGGAGGAGAAATTCTAGAGGCCCGTGTACTGTGCGATGTCAGTGCACGTTAAAGAACCCCAGGTGGTCGAAATTTCCGGAGCCCTCCACTACGGCGTCTCTCATAGCCTTAGTCGTTTTGGGACGTTAAACCCCATAAACCAAACCTAAACCAACCTCTCTCTCTCTCTCTCTCTCTCTCTCTCTTTTATTTTCTCAGAAGTGCCGCCGCATGCCACTGCCTACTTGCTGTACAGGGGGTGGGAACCTTGTCAAGCGAAAACCGCTTTTATTCCCATCCCCTCCAACACTGTATGGTGATGGAAATAAATCATTATTATTATTATCAGCGGTCACGGCGGCAAGGTGTAAATGCAGGCTGTTTGAGCCGCCAGCTAACCTATCAGTCTAGCCTGACTTAGTACTCCCCTTTAGTGTTCCTTGAAAGCTTGGAACAAATGGCGTTCGCTCGGCCCCTGAGGTCACCTTTATTCGGGCACAAATAAAGCAACGTTCTGATAACGTAGAAAATCTGCAGCAGCAAGTATTGCTGGAAGGGCGTAGAAAAATACTTGCTGTCAGTATATTTTCTTCCTAAAATACGGTATTCTAGGCACTTAAGAAGGCGCCCAAATTTTTCGTCTTCGAGATCTGCACAAAAAAAAATGGAAATTTTATCGCATGGTTCCATTTCTATGTGCGTATAAGGTTCAGATGCAGCCATCGCTATCAGGGCTCCTCAGTCACTTAGCTTAAGCAAATGTGGAAAATGTTTACAAGAGCGCGGTCCACCACTGCAGGACCGCCCTGCTCTCGGCTAGAGAGCGCTCTACGCGGTGAAGTGTCCCTGCGGGCTGGCCGCCCTCCGCGTCCCACATCCTTCTCGGCCGGACACGCATCACAGCCAGAGTCAACGCCGTCAGCAAACGCGGCGCGCTTTCTCTCGGCAGTAAATCGCGGCCCGGTTGCCTAACGCGTCGGGTCACAGGGCACTGGGGTCGGCGCTTCACTCTCCCCGCTGCTGTCAGAAAGTGCGCACAGGCGCAAACAACGCTCTGTCAGGGGCCGTCTTCTCGCGTTACGCCTCAGAAGCAGCCATCGCCTCGGTGCGTTCGAAACATGCGCTGTTTGCTCACAATACCGGCGGATGCGGAAGGGAGCATGTAATTGGCTTCGTTCCACGCTGCCCCACTTTTGGGCTACGAGTCAGCTTTAGAGCGGCCACTGCCCTCGGCCGTATGCCACGCACAGAAAAAAGTATGCCTGGTAAACCGTCAAACCGCGGATGCTAAACTTGGCCGTGTGGGATGCTGCCGCTCTCCCGCCTGCACCGTGCGGAAGCAGTACTGAACTGCCGACGCACGCAAACTGTCCGAACAACTTGACCTTGCGCGTATTTACCTGTCGGGCGCGGATAAAGACCACCTCCTGACAGGCGGAATTAACTTAACCGTTAAAACGCCTCACAGATAGCGCCGGCCGAACAGTAAAAGCTGCACATTTGGACTTCTTGGCACCTTTCTTTTAATGGTTCTCATAACTAAACTCTGTCACAGCATAATCATCCAATCAGGCATCACTACACTTTTACTTAAGTCATGAAATCACATGACGTGGATGATTTTTCGTTAGGATTTCGAACCAGATAACTAGCGCATCACTTTCCCACTCGGTCCAAAGCGCTTTATTATCAGCTGCTCGTAGCTCATCCTTCCGTAAGAAAACAAAATATCTATACAACTTAAATATACAAGAAATTTAAAAGAAGAAACAGCGCGACGAAACACGGACACACGAAGAAACGACACACACACGCGTGTGTCTGTGTTTCGTTGCGCTGTTTCTTCTTTTAAATGCATTACCAACTAGCCCGGAACCTTGCCCTTCTTAAATTTACTATTTTTTAACACTAATTGAGCGTTCTGTGGATCTAGAGGGTTGTCATGTGGCTTAGTTCTTTCCAAACTGTTCAGCTGCTTCGCATAGTTGTGTATAATAAGCAGCGTTGCGGCGTACAAATTAATCAAGCCAGCAGTCACCGAAACCAAGGAAAGCCTAGGTAGCATAACAGGTTTTCGCACAGATTCCGCGCTCAGCTTTTTATCATGTTCCATGTGACGCTCGCGGTTATATAGGACGTGCGTCCGCCGCTATGGACGAGGGTGGCATTGGTGAACACTTTCAAGGTTATGTTACACGCAGCATAGATACCCCTGGATGTAGAAGATTGGATAGCCGCCACCGTAGTTCAGCTGATAGAGCACCGTGCCCGAAATTCGGAGGTAGTGGGCTTGCATCCAGCCGACGGCTCATGGTTGTTTATTCTGCATAACACCGTGCAAGCTATCGCAGGGATTACATACGTGATGGTGGGGAAATAGGTGCATGCTGTACTGTTCTTGAACTGTTTTTGTGGCAGTGTTAAAGTTAAGTTTGGTTTTGAACCAAAAAACCGATGTCTTCTACCAAAGGTAAAACGCTGCTGGTTTGGTCTCGGAAACGCGACAAAATGTTTGACGGTTTTTGAGACAGGGTGGGAGAGGTCCTCACCGACGCAACGATTAGTATTTTTTTTACACCCATTAGAGATGACAGCGTGATTTCTTTTGAATTCTGTAAAATGTTCTTATTAATGTTAATTTACGGTTTGGCTTATAACGTCTCATATTCTTTTCTACGCCTTGTTTACGGAATCAAAGTTTATTCGCAAAAGCTCATAAGAATTGCATATTATTATTTGTTTCGATGACGCAAATATCTTGTGTGTACTTTATGTTAGGCTGCGAATGTTAACGCTTTCTGGGCGCTATGTACGCCACTGTGCCCATAGCGAAATCGCAGTTTTACATCAGCGCCAGATGTGCTAAATGCCAGTCTACCCTTGACCGCCACTGAGTCTCGAAATACAACCTAGACGGAAACCTAGCGCCACCGTCTATGTGAGATTATAAAATGACGCTTCATCCACCATGGGAGTGCCGAGAATACAGGGGTATCTTGCATGGCCTGGATAGTGTAGCCCTAAAACTTAACTACGTCTGCAGATATACAAATTTTCTACAAAATAAATATAGCAAGGAAATCATGTTTTACAAACAACACTTCCTGCAATAAAATCTGCTTACTGTGCATTGCAATAAATGAGCAAAAAAGCGAAGAGGCATAAAAAAGCACCGAATCAGCCCATGGTGAGAGATGGCTCTTTCTTCATGTCTCGAAATATAGTTAACCGCCGAAAACAACTCTTTTGCGTTTAACAGACGCAGTTTTAAAAGCAAAATTGTATTAAGATATTGTTAGCGCTTAAAATAGCACACTATAGCTGCTTCGGCTTTCCCATTGTGAAAAACTGGAATGTTTCATTTGTCTCGTCTGCTACAGCAGGCTCATGCCCCATGTTCGTGCATAGGCTGGTTCATGTCATAAGAAACTTGCCCGAACCTTTCACCTTTCTGCGAGAAACTAGTCGGCACGTGCTAAGTGCCGGTTGTCACCATGTCCTAGTCCTGCGCTTCGAGAAAATATGATGTCGCTCAAGAATGTTGCGAAACACTTTTTAAATAAAAGCAAAAACGATGCTTGTTGCGGCTAAAACTGCATTAAGACAACGAAAAAAAATTTTCCCTGAAGATCTCTCGCTATAACAACCACAATGAATATATATTATGCGGTTTGTTTTATGGCCTTTAACGTTCCCTAGCACTCAGGCTGTATGAGGCACGCCGTTGTGAAGGGCTCCGGAAATTTCGGCCAACTGGAATTCGTTACCGCGCAGTGACTCAGCATTTCACTTCCATCGAAATTCAACCGCCGCGGCTGGGATCGAACCAGCGTCTTTCGGGTCAGCAGCCGAGCGCCATAACCCCTCAGCCACCGCGGCGGCGCATAGGCATTATCCAGGGGCGTCGCTAGGGTCGCCTGCACCCGGTGCGGTGTCTAGCGCGTCTCCCCCCCCCCCCCCCCCTACCCCTTCTCCTCCAGTGCAAAGCGCTATCACCGTTCTTCGCCTAAGTGTTTAGCTCGCTCCATACCATACGACATATTATTCAGTAAACAGTTGAATGAAAAACCAACTTGGTGAATTTGCATGTTCATTAGCACAGCCAGAAAAACAAAACAAATTTGCTTTTTGAACAAAGGCGCATTTATTAAAAAATAAAGAGAAACAATGTTTTGAAGTCATTTATGAGTGTGACGACTTAGTGCGAAAATAATTACAAAAATTGTGAATATTTAAATGGTTTACAACGACATTGTTAGGAAAAGCTAGGAAGAGTTAAAATGGGAACCGCTCAAGGACTATTTAAAATAGAGAGTTGGGTTGTGTTGGGTTTATTGGCGCATCAGCAGCTAAGGCCCAAGAACAAGGTATGGAAAAAATATGCTTGAGCAGAGTTTGAAAACAAAGTGGATAAAAACGTTGGTGTAAAGGGCCTAAAAGTTATTTTTACTAACTAGCTGATAAAAGACAAGAATTTTAAAAATGTCTGATAGAGAAACTTTTAAAGGTTCGGTTACCTCCGCAGACTACCTTGGCTCGGCAAGGATTTCGAGGCTCCCAACAACTCAGATAAAGACCTCAGCCTCCTTCTCATGATTGAGAAAGTGGCTGAGGTGTATAACTGTATGCAGTGAAGCACAGGGTGAGTAGATTAGAGTTGATGAATACTGGCTTCCCTTAAAAAGCTAAAAACACAGGGTATACTGACAAGTGCATCTTCGCCTAAAATCAATGCTGGATGAAAAGGAATGTGTTCTTTGTAAAAGGTAGTAAAATGTTTTTCCTTAGTGATTCAAGTTCTGTACATCTGTACATGAGAATAGTATGTGGTTTACTGTTAGTTCATCTCCGCACTTTTCACAAACAGGTTTGTCTTCTTTTGTAAGTAGGAAGTTGTGTGTGAGATGTGTGTGTCCAATACGGAGACGGCATAAAGTAACTTTCATGAATCGCTTTTGGTGTGAGCATGATTTCCATTCGCCTAGGATGGGTTTTACTAAATGTAGCTTATTTTTTCTTTCAATATTCTATTGCGACTGCCATTTATTTCTTTGCTTGCACTGTACCAACTTCATACAGTCATTTTAGGGGATGTTCACTTTCTTTATTTCTTTGTTGCGAGCTTTCGCAGCACATTCATCCGCCTTCTCATTGCCAGTGATTCCAATGTGGCTAGGAACCCAGCAAAATTTTATGTCTTGTCCGTGTATTGTGGCGCTCGTTATGTTGTGTATGATATTACCAATTAGTGGTGTCACTGCATTTCTATGGTGAAGTGAGGTTAGTATGCTCAGATAATCAGTGTAAATGATACTGTTCTGAATGTTCTCATCTATTATTTTTTCTACAGCCACCAAGACTGCGTAACACTCGGCGGTGAAAATGGATGCACACTCAGGTAGCCGGACTATTTTTTCCCAATTATTCTGAACTACAGCACTTCCCACGTAGTGCGCCGATTTTGATCCATCGGTATAAAATGCTTCGTATTCTCCGTATTTTTCCTTGAGTGCTAAATATGCTTGTAATATCTGTTCATGTGGTGTATGTTTTTTTCCGAAATTGTGTTAATGTGAAGTCGCACACAGATGGTAGGCAGTACCAAGGCGGGAGTGGATCAGGTTTGCGGGCAATATTAGGTAATATGTTCATTATGTCTAGTTCTTGGCATTTCTCTTCAAAGCGGAGAAGAAGTGGTCTGATTGCTAGAGGTTTGTTGGTAAATAGTGTTCGAGATGGACACTTTGTAACGAGTGGGTAACAGATGTGTTTAGGCTGGGAACGGATCTTTAAAATGTATGAGCATGTGAGCATTGTTCGTCTGTCTGCAAGTGGTGGTTCATTTGTTTCTACGTAAAGGCTTTTTATGGGTGATGTCCTGTAAGCACCAGTTGAAAGACGCAAACCCATATTGTGCACAGGGTCCAGTCGCTTCAAGTACGATGGCCTTGCTGATCCATACACTATGCAGTCATAATCTAAAACGGAACTTACTACAGGGCGATAAATCTGTAGAAGGCATACCAGATCAGAACCCCAGCGTTTGCGTGAAAGGACTTTAAGTATGTTCAGTGATAGCGACGCTTTCTTCTTTAGTGCGTTTATGTGAGGCAGGAAAGTAAGCTTTTTATCGAAGGTGATGCCTAGAAATTTGTGTTCTTTTTTTAAAGGCAGTTTGGTTTGGTTTAGGTGTAATGTGGGATCTCTGTACAAGCCTCGTTTGAGTGAAAATTATAAGGCTACTGTTTTCTGCGGTGTTAAAGTAGAGAGAACCACTAAATTGATATCTCCAGGGATAATTAGAGAGAAACCAATCATCAGTTGATGGAAACACCTTCCAAGCATGTGAAACCGTGTGTACTAATTACGGAGTGATGATGGACGACTGAAGAGGCGAACTGCGCAACAACCTGTCGAAGATACGAAAACTGAATTTTACTGCCGTTTGAATGTGCATGAACCAAAAAGAAGCCATTCACGAAAGTTTAGACAGCTAAAATTGCAAGAGTGACAAGGCAACGTTATTTATTACTGAAAAAAAAGCACTTCCAGAACGTTCAGTAAGTCTTTAACTCCGAATGTGAAACACTTCTTGACGTGTAGAGATTAGCCTTCAGTCCGATTAAATCACTGCAAGTGACGGGATGGTAAGTGCGGTTAAGTGTGGGCTAGACAGAAATCGATGGATTCCGGACTTCGTGCAATGAAATCATTGGGTGCTCAACTATAAAAAACTTTAGTGTGCAAATTTCAGCTGGAAAGATTAGGGCAACAGCCTTCTAGAATACAGGAGTCATTTTGTCACTAAAACGCACGCCACGTAAGACGACGACTTGAATATGCTTCAATAACGAGAAACAAAGGAGAAACCAAACTGAAATGTCTTGAGAAGCTGACGCAAATGTTTTACGAGAAGTCTGCTCACGACAATGTGCCAATATTCAAGTCTCCCAAATACAGGCTATCTGGGAACGCGGCTTCGTGGAGGTTAAGCACTGACCCTACTTCTCAGACTTTGGTGCCAGTGATTACTTACTCTTACGTAATCCAAAGCAATTTCCTCGTGGGCAACAGTTTCCAGACGACAATACAATCAAAGAAGCTCTAAGAAGGTACCTGTACCACAAAGAAGTCTCCTTTGTTGTAAGGGCGACCATCTAAGATAAAATGTGTGTTGATGTCAAGGGCTATTACACTGTGTGGTAATTCAAGTGTTTCGGAAAATATTGTTATCTGCAGGTAAGCAACCCATTGGCTCTTGGTGAACGAATTCGCTCACTAAGAGTTTGTCTGGAGCAAAAAAATAGCGCGCAATAATTGTTTTTCTCACCGTGAGGACTGCAAACCTGCTGATCGTTTCTTCAATTTCGAAGCTTATTGCCAGTTTGTTTTCAACAGATACTGCAAGGCCTGAGAACCTAGACGTTTCCATTTTAAATGTCAAGTAGATTTTATAGGTTGCAAATTAGAACTCCCGACCCAGTCATGACGCCGCAAGCAGGGATTTTGTAAGTATTTCAGTGACCAGTGAAAAGGTTGCGCCAGGTAAAAAAGCCAGCCTGGGGGATCAATCCAGTTTAATGTATGTCTCCGTAGCCAAAATATTACGGCTCAAATATCTAGTTGGAGAAAACTGTGAGTTTCGAAATTGAAACATTGAGCTAATTAGAAGTTAAAAAAGGCACTTGTGCACCCCCAACCTTCTATCCTGCAGCTGCACCCCCATGAGCTCTGCACCAGGGGCGGACCGCCCCCCCTCCACCCCTGTGACGCCACTGGCATTATCTAAAAAAGCTTTTTCAGCGAAAAAAGTAAACTATTAGAATTTTAAACTTTTAGTGAGAGCAATTTCGACACTCATCCTAGAATTTCAAAGGATAGTCACATGACGAGGAAATTTTTCCCCCAAAGTTATTGAAGATAATTACTTCAGATGGTTAAATAAATGCCACAAATTTTATGGAACAGATGCGAGGGGGTCGAGCGCAAACTCTGTAAAGGTGTTTATTCGAAGCGCAGGTCGGTAGTCGATCGAAGAGCGTCACGACGGGCACAGTCCTAGGAGTCACTCAGGATCCAGAACTCCACTTCGTCGACTTCTTTGTTCCACCGCTTGAACTGTTGCCGGTCGTTCCTATTACAGTCAATTCTCCGCCGAAAAAGGAGCCATCCTGGCGACTAACGGGGAGGAAAGACTGGAAAGCTCATAGTGGGGCTTAAGACGCTCGACGTGTGCAGTTTAACGACCCCGGCGACGATGATCTGGAGAGGGGTCATGGAGCTCAACTATGTAATTCACTGGAGAAGTTTGTTATTGAACCCGCTAAGGTCCGTGACAGCGGGAAAGCAGCTTAGTGCCGCGGCCGGGAGTGGACGAAGGCACCCAGAGCCAAATTATTGCACCGGACGGATATGACGCGGGAGTGTCCGAGGAGTTTCGACGGTGCTTCTGGCGCCACTGGAGCTGTGTGGTGAAAGAGCGTGCAAGTTGCCGACATTCTTCAGCCTACATGTCAGCTTCGGAAAGGGATTTGGTCTCGGAAAGCTCAGGGCGATAGGGAAGGATGGTGCCCATGGTGGATGTAGGCTGTCGACCATATAACAGGAAGAAAGGGAAGAATCCCATCGTTGTTGCGTAGCAGTATTATGCGCGGAGACAAAAGGGAGTACTTGGTGCCAATTGGAGTGGTCGGTATCAACGTACATGGCGAGCATGTCACTGAGTGTGCGATTGAACCATTCAGTCATGCCGTCATTTTGGGGGTGATATGCACTGGTACAGCGACGAACGATTTGGCATTGCTTTAGCAGCGCCTCGACGGTGTCCAAGAGGAAAACAGGCCCGCGGTCACTTAGCAGTTCTTTTGGGGCGCCGTGGCGAAGAACAAGACGCTGTAGGATGAAGGAAGCAACATCCTGGGCGGTAGCAGATTGGAGAGCCGACGTTTCAACGCAGCGGGTGAGGTGGTCAACGGCCACGATGACAAAGCGGTTGTTAGCCGAACTGGTTGAAAGCGGGCCTTAAAGATCAAAGCCGGCGTGGTCAAGGGGTGACCAGGGCAAGGTAACGGCTGTAACGGAGCAGCGTCGTGGCGGAGAGGGTTCTTGCTACGTTGGCAGGCTGTACATGCCCGGTTGTACTGACGTATGAAGCGGTACATACCACGCCAGTAGTATCGCAGATGCAGGCGAGCATACGTTTTCAATACACCGGCGTGGCTGCATGGCGGATCTTTGTGGAAAGAGGCGCAGATGCCAGCACGGAGGTGTCGAGGGTCACCAACAACCACTTCCACCCGTCAGACAGGTAGCTACGGCGGTATAAAAGAACGTCACAAGTGGCAAACTGGTGGACTTGGCGGCGAAGGGTCCGGGGCGAAGAATGCGGTGAGGGATCAGACAGGAAGGCGAGGAGCGAGGCAATCCAAGGATCCTTCAGTTCGGAAACCATATAAGAGACGTCGAACGACGAGAGAGCGTAGGCGCAGACGAAGGTACAGGCGGAACCGCATGGGACTGGTGAACGGGGAAGGGCATCGGTGTCAGAGTGCTTGCGCCAAGAGGGATGTATGGTTTGAATATCAAACTCCTGGAGACGTAAAGCCCAGCTGGCCAGTCGGCCAGAGGGATCTTTGAGGGAGGACAGCCAGCAGAGGGCATGATGGTCGGCGACACAGTAGAATAGCCAGCCGTATATGTAAGAACGAAACTTCAAGATTTCCCATAAAATGGCGAGACATTCTTTTTCTTTAACTTCTTTAACAGAATAGTTGGATTCCGCCCTGGTGTAGGAGGCGGCTGGCGTAATTGACAATATATTCTGGATGCCCAGACTTTCGTTGGACAAGAACTGCGCCTAAGCCCATGCCGCTTGCGTCATTCTGTTGGACAGGCGGGATCAGACGGCGAAGTACTGGCGGGGAAACCAGCAGGCGACGTAAAGTATTGAACGCGGCTTCGCAGGTTGGCGACCAAGACAAGAGGTAAGAGCAGACGGCGAGAAGCTTCGTTAGAGGGGCGATGACACAGGCGAAATTCCGGATGAAGCGGCTGAAGTGGGAACACGAGCCTATAAAACTGCGAAGTTGTTTTAAAGCGGTCGGTTTGGAAATGTCAGCTACGGTGCGAAGTTTGACAGGGTCAGGAAGAACGCCATCTTTGGAGATGGCAGGACCTGATATTGTCAGCTTCGTGGCGCCAAAAGAACATTTCATCAGGGTTAGTTGCCGCCCGGTTTCAATAAGGCACCAGAGTAGACGCTGAATGCACAGCAAATGTAAAAAAAATGTTAGGAAAAACGACATAACGACGAGATAACATAGACACGTTTCCCATTTGAGCTCGCTGAGAATATTATCCATCATTCTCTCGAATGTGGCTGGGGCATTGCATAGGCCGAATGGCATGACGTTGAATTCATACAGGCCGTGTGGGGTGACGAAGGCGGTTTTCGGCCGGTCAGCGGCAGTCATTGGGACTTGCCAGTAGGCGGAGCATAAGCCTAAGGACGAAAAATATTTCGCTCCCTGCAAGAAACCCAGTGCGTCGTCGATTCGGGGTAGAGGGTAAATATACTTGCGGGTAATATTGTCGAGATGGCGGTAGTCCACACAGAACCTGATGCAGCCATCCTTTTTCTTCACTAGGGCAACAGGAGAGGCCGAAGGGCTGTGAGAGGGCTGTATGATGCCACGTTTAAGCATATCGTCTACATTGCCACGGATGACGCAGAGCTCAGTGGGTGATACGCAGTACGGTCGCTGGCGCAAGGAAGCGTGCGTACCGTTGTCAATTTCGTGAGAAACGACCACCGCACAGCCCAAGGAAGGTTAGGAAAAGTCAAAACACGCGCTGAAGCGTTGGAGACGTGTCAGTATCTCGTGACGTTGAGCAGGAGGAAGATCGGCAGTGATGGCGCGATGAAAGATGTCGACGAGAAGCGGATTGGGCGTGGTCGCACAACAGGCCAGGGCAGCAACCGCGAGACAGGCACGGTGATTGCAGAACTCGTGGGCAAGAGCAGGGTCTAGTTCTTCAATACGGCCGAGGCATTCGCTGCGAAGGACACAAGAGGGGCAAGCAAAAGGGTTGGAGACATAGATGGCACAGTGACCATCGGCAATCGTGAGAACAGCGAAAGGAATCAGAAGACGGTGATGGCGGGTGGCGGCTGCAGTGGGTATCAAGCGAACAGAGCTGCTAAGGGCAGAGTCAGGTCGGAGCGAAACGAGAGCACAAGACAAAAGAGGTATGTCGGTGTCTGCAGCAAAAAGAAGCTTAGCACAGCGCACATCCAGGTCGGATAACGAAACGTTTCACACGGAAGAAAGCGCAAGTTCAGCACAGACACAATCACTACACGCTGGGTCGACTGGAAGTCGCAGCCGAGGATGACGTCGTGAGAGCACTCACGCAGCACAACAAACTCGATGTGATATGAGAGAAGCCAACAGCCAGAGAAACCAAGGGGCACAGGGGATTTTTTTATTTTCTGCTGGTGTTCGATTTAGAATATTACTGAATATATCGCTTAAAGTTAATTGATTAGAAAAGCAGAAGAAAAACAACCACATGCCGCCGGTGGGATCCGAACCCACGACCTCCGAATTACGCGTCCGGTGCTCTACCTCTGAGCTACGGCGACGGCTGTCAATTCTTCTGCTTTCAGGGGTATTTATGTTTACAAATAACCGAACCTTGAGAGTGTTCATCAGCGCCACCCACGCTCGTAAGCGGCGAACGTAGCACGTCCTGGGTTACCGCTGGTGTGACGTATAACGTCAGCGAACGGCGAGGGTGGAAGCTGTGTGAGAACCCCCTTATGCTTCCTATGGCGTCAAGGCTGCCAGAACCGAGGCCCTCGCTAAGCAATTAAGCAAACAAGGGAAGGGGAATGAGGGGCTCGTTATAATTATAAGAGAAGCCAACAGCCAGAGAAACCAAGGGGATTTTTTTACTTAATTTATTTTGTGCTGGTGTTCGATTTAGAAAATTACTGAATATATCGCTTAAAGTTAATTGATTAGAAAAGCAGAAGAAAAACAACCAGATGCCGCCGGTGGGATCCGAACCCACGAGCTCCGAATTACGCGTCCGGTGCTCTACCGCTGAGCTACGGCGCCGGCTGTTAAATCTTCTGCTTTCAGGGGTATTTATGTTTACAAATAACCTAACCTTGAGAGTGTTCATCACCGCCACCCACGTTCTTAAGCGGCGAACGTAGCACGTCCTGAGTTACCGCTGATGTGACGTAGAACGTCATCGAACGGCGAGGGTGGAAGCTGTGTGAGAACCCTCTTATGCTTCCTATGGCGTCAAGGCTGCCAGGTACCGTGCAGGCTACGATGGGGTGGATGCACTGCGAGCTGGCCGTACGGAGCGAAAAGTCAGGTAGTGGCGTCGTCACCTTGCGAATTTTGCGCCGAAGAGAGCCACTAACCATCGACATGGCAGCGCCCGTGTTAACGAGCACGAGAACAGGGGTGCCTTCGACAAAGGCCTGATTGAACTTAGCGGGAGGAAATGGGGGACTTAACAAAATCGAAAAAGACGCGGTTCTTGCCTCCGGAACTGCGGCATTCAGTTTTCCTCTGGGAGGGGGTCCGGTCGCCGGAGCATTGGGGGAAGCAGAGCGGCGAGTAAGATACTGTGGGCGAGGCACAGATGAGCCAGAAGAGCCACTGCGCAAGGGTGGCTCGTGATCGTATCCGTACGGGTGCGCACGTCATCCACAGAACGAGGCAAGCGCTGGCGGCAAAGACGTGCGACGTGGCCCGCAAGCCCACAAGGGTAGCGGATAGACCGATTGTCGGCGGTGCACCAAGGGTTCGTAGAGTGCCGTTGGGTGCGAGGAAACCAGGCAGCCGGAGTTGGCACGGACGGGAGTGTCGCACAATAGGCAGGACAGCTGCGGTATGCGAAAGGGGCGAGCGAGCGCGGTGTCCGGGTGACGGCTTCACCATATGTGAGCGGTGCTGCCACAGGAGGGAGCGGGGTGCTGGATGGCAGGACTGCAGCGGCCTTCTCCTGAACAAAACGTCAGATGGTCCGCGCAAGGGATGGCGTTAGGTCGGCAGTAGGGCAGAGAGAGTCTAGAACGTGATGCAGGAGAAAAAGCTGGTGGGCTACTTCTTCGCGGATGAAGTCTTTGACGCCCTGCATGAACAGGGATTGCTTAGAAGATGTGGGGCCAAGGCCCAAGCCAGCAAGACCCTCGGTAGACGTATCAGACTTCCGCGTAGAAGCGCGTTGGTTTTGTAATTCGTACAAGCTTTGGCACAGCTGCATGACGGTACTGACGAAGGTGGGGTTCTTAGCCAGGAGCATTTGGAAAGCGTCATCGGCGATCCTTTTAAGGATGTGGTTAACTTTGCCTGTCTCGGACATCGAAGGGTTGACGCGCTTGCATAAGTCAACGATGTCTTCAATATAGCTCGTGAAGGTTTCGGCCGGTAGCTCAGCTCGAGCACGCAGACGTTGCTCGGCGCGGAGTTTCCGCACGGCAGGACGGCCGAAAACGTCGGCGAAGCTCGTCTTAAATCAGGACCAGGTGGGAAGGTCGGCTTCGTGGTTACGAAACCATAGATTGGCAACGTCTGTGAGGTAGAAGAGTACGTTACTTAATTTAACGGAATCGTCCCACCGATTGTAACTGCTGACGCGCTCGTATGAGGTCAGCCAATTGTCGACGTCATGGTCGTGCGTACCACGAAATAGAGAAGGGTAGCGCTGGCGTTGCACCCCGGAACAGAGGACGGTGGCAATAGTGGGTGGCAATGGTTGAGTTGGGCCGTCTGGCATGGTGGCCGTGGCGAGTAACGTTCGGTTCCGAAGTTCCAGGTTGAGGACCGGGACGGGGATCTAGACATTTAAATCAAGTGTAAAGATGTTTCTTAGAAACGCAGGTCGGTGGTCGTTGATCGCAAAGCATCACGACGGGCACACTCCCAGGAGTCACTCAGTATCCAGAACTGCTCTTAGTCGGCCTCTTTGTCCCACCACATGAACTGCTGCCGGTCGTTCCCATTACAACTGTTTTATTTAGCATACGAGGTCTGTTAGAAAAGTATCCGACCTTTGGCTGAAGAAAAAAAACTGGCATAACTGGAGCGTTGGGAACCTAATCACCTTCAAAGTAGTCTCCTTGGGACTCCACACACTTCTCCCAGCGGTGCTGCCATTGTTAGAAGTATTCCGAAAAGGCCTCTTTCGGTATGGAGTTTAGCTCAGCTGTCGTTGCAGCCATGTCCTCTCTTGCCTGAAATCGCTCTCCTTTCAATGTCCTTTTGACTTTG
The DNA here is from genome assembly GCF_055824585.1 of Amblyomma mixtum. NCBI lineage: Eukaryota > Metazoa > Arthropoda > Arachnida > Ixodida > Ixodidae > Amblyomma > Amblyomma mixtum. The sequence goes on along the minus strand of NC_143014.1, from coordinate 328,408,334 downwards.
GGAAACAGCCAGAAGTCGCAGGGGGCCATATCAGGAGAGTAAGGAGTCTGCTGAACTACAGGAGTCTGGTTTTTCGCCAAAAAAGTCTGAATCAAGCGCGAGGAATGTGCAGGAGCATTGTCGTGATGGATGTGCCAATTTCCTGTTGACCTCATCTCCGGTCTCTTGTGCCGCACAGCACCACGTAGGCGACGGAGGACGTCCCTATAGTACTCTTTGGTCATTGTTTGACCCTGTAGGGTGCCTACTCGTTGTGTGCCACACAGAGGGAGTCAAAGAAAGCTGTCAGCATCACTTTGACATTGCTGCGCACCTGGCGGGCCTTCTTTGGTCCCGGTGACATGAAATGCTTCCACTGTGACGACTGGGATTTGGTTTCCGGGTCGTACCCGTACACCCAAGACTCGCCACCAGTGATTATGGTGTTTATGAAGTCGGGGTCCCTGTTTGTGGAATCTAGCATGTCCTGCGAGACTTCAACACGAAGCTGCTTTTGCTCCGCCGTGAGCAGCTTCGGCGCGAATTTTGCCGCAACTCTCTCCATGGCCAAATCTTCCGGGATAATGGAATGTGCAGAAAAATTGCTGATGTCCATCTCTTCCACAATTTCTCGGATAGTCACACGACGGTCCCGCATCACCACAGCGTTCACTTCGGCAATGACCTGGTCATTTAGGCATGTTGATGGCCGACCGGAGCGTGGCTCGATCTCCGCCGATGTGCGGCCATCTTTAAACCAATTGTACCACTGTTTAATTTGTGTGCTGTTCATAGCATCTTCACCGAAAGCCGCACTGAATATTCCGAACAGTTTCTTGGTTGTCATCACATTTCTTGTAAAATTTGATGCATTAGCGCTGCTCCTGTCGCTCCGCCATTTTCCTTGTAGTAAAAAACGGACGAGACCACTGCGCACTGCCTCACTCAAAAGTTGCGTCCCAGCGACTGACGCTATCGGCAGGTCGGAAAATATTCATACATGCGCACGAAGGTTCAAGGTCGGCTGATGCAAGCGCGCTTGTTTCATATCCATCAGGTGTTCGTAAAAAAAATAAAGTCGGATACTTTTCTAGCAGACCTCGTATAAAGACCTGTAAACGAAACGGACTCAAAAGAAGCAATTTACAAGCATTTCACTCTAAAGTAGCCAAGCACCTGGTCAGGGAAAGCATGCACTCGTTGTATCACCGGTGGGTCCCCGACAGCACTGTGGATCAAGCCCCGCGCCTCCCGCATATGAGGCAGATGCTAGACCACTACGCAACCGCTGCATTGGCTTTGTTTTTGTCTAGCTTCAAAACACCCTTTATTCGTTTATTTACGCGCAGGAGTTTCTTTTCAAGATGCAGCGACGGTATCTTCCTGTATGCAGCGCAGGCAGTCCGTCGTATTTTGGCAGTCCTCAGAATTTCCTTAGTAAAACACAGCTTATCTCTGCTGTGGCACGGCGCGATTATCCACGATTGGATATATCGATCACACAATTCAAGAACACGATTTCTGGATGTGCGCCACAGTGCATGCAGATTCTTGGTTTCTGCTCGATTTCTGAAGTGCTGCAAAATACATATACATTCTCGTTTTCCGCTCGAGTTTCAAAGATACCATAATACGCATCTATGAGAAGTGCTATATCATTTTTACGGGCCTTTCGTTACATGTAAATTCGCCGCTGTGCATAGTTTGTAATTTTTTTCGCACTGCACACTCATCGCGCAAAGAATAAGCTAATGTCCTCTAATGCCTGAGAGTAGTATAGGAGACCTTACCGGCCGCGGCGGCTGAATTTCGATGAAGGCGAAATTCTAGAGGCCCTTCCGCCACCCGTGTACTGTGCGATGTCACTGCACGCTAAAGAACCCCAGGTGGCCGAAATTTCCGGAGCCCTTCACTACGGCATTCCTCATAGCCTGAGTTGCTTTGAGACCTTAAACCCGAATAAACAAAACGAAACGTGTAGGAGACCTTAAAGCTGTCGAAGTGTTTGTGAATAACAAATGTAAATTATTATTTCCATGTGTGGCCTACAGAGCTTACAATATCAGACCGTAAAAGCAGCTCATTTCTGTGATTGCGTTGATTGACGCACTCTGTGCGCTCTAAGCAGGCTCTCAATGCACCCAATCGACCTCAAAATTGTCAAAATCGCCCCTTATTATCATGCAATCTGGTTCGCACATTATCTATTGCCTCACTCAGATCTTGCAAAAACCTAAATGAACTACCGAGTAAGCAGTAAAACAAACACAAAGAAACTGTTTTGCCATCTTGAAGTCTAATGAGTGTATGCTTGAGTCCATGGAGCTAACCATGATGCATTAATGCGAGCCAGTAAAACGAGCTTGTAATCATTTAGTACTATTTGAATACGTAAGGCTAACGCTGGGGCGTTCATTCGACGCAGTAACAGAAACGCACAACAGCAACAAAGAACCTAAGGCTTAACTGGTCTTAGCGAACACGCCTCGTGTCTTTGCGAGTAACTAAACCTCACCTTTAGGGGTCAGGGGGAAAGCGATGCAACGAGACCGCGAACGTTGCTGCGTTGTTTGTGCAGCATTCCACAAAACAGATCCTAGAGCAGGCTAACGATACTCGGCTCGTTTTCATATGAACTTCGAGCCCCTGTAGCCAGGTCTGCAGGGGACGCCAAGCAAGACCAAGCTTACGCAGCAGCAACAATTACCGTCCCGAACGTGCGCTGAGAGCCTCGCCATCGCGCGCACCACCAACTTTAATCTACCGCTATCATCTCGACGAAATGCCAAAGTGTGCCACACCTAAAACACGCAGTGTACACAGATATTTGCGAAAAGGGCCATTACATGCCACAGCACCACAGGCCGCACTCGACCCTCAGCAGTTGCTTCTTAGAAAATTTGTCTCGTTACTGTAATCTGGAAAATCATTTCCCAGAATATTTTGGTGAAACAATTTCGGTACGTGTAACTGCCCTTTGAATTTTGCCACTGAGTCTAAGAACAGGTTTGAATGATAAATTATGCAAAAAAATGTCATTTTTTCTTAACCGTCTATATTCTTCTGAACAATCTTTGCGCATCTTCTCCCTATGGGGTCGCTAAGATAGGCAGCAGACAAATGTTATATATTTTATTTCTTTATTTAGAGCAGAGAATGCACGATTTGCGAAATTTCTGAAGAATGTGCACTGTTTCCCTGGTAGCAAAAAAATTTTTTATAGCGTCTGAGACATGTGTACGAGTTAAAATTTTTGAAGTAAAATATCACAGAGGGTAATTCAAAAACAATGTTGCGATAAAAGTACATTTTCATGCGCATTCAGCAGTAAATTTAGAACCATGGTGTTCGAGGTAAAAATACAAAACAATGTGCATTTTACAGCCGATCTTAGTGGCAACTGGCAAAGAAATTTTGATAGCAGGAGTTATTCGTTTAGGGCAGAAAAAATTCCTTCACTTGAGTTCCCGCACCAACGGCCGGTAAGATCCGAGGACCGTGGCCACAGCAATCGACTGCTCTTAAGGCCTACAAGGCACTATTTACCTTGTTGAGAGCGACTGACTTGAGGGACCAATTGTGACTGTGCCCCTCGCCCCTTTTCTTTGCCTTCTCAATCCCATCATCCCTCTTCCCCAGTACAGGGTAGCCAACCAAAACATCCTTCTGGTTAAGATCCCTGCCTCTCCTCTTCCTCTTTATCTCTCTCTCTGTTGCCACTCCCCTGCATGGCATGCTCCTGCCATTTCGACAGAGGCACATGCCGGTGGCTTCGTTCTCTGGGGAGCGTGTGCTTTTCCTGTGCATGCTGGCAGCTTCACTTGTTTCCTTCCTGTGTAACCGAAGATTGGAATTGAAGGCCAGAAGTCCTGCGGGGTAGGGCACACGATCGAGCTTGGCAGGTGCTTTTTGAAGTATATACCGCTACCAAAGCCTAGAGCGCGCACTGCGTCAGGTACGTTGCCGCACCCCATGTCTGCGACACCTACGACTGATCTGGGCAAAAGGCATGATTTCGACCATGGCTAAGTTATGCAAGTGATTCCAATCCTCACGTCACTGATGAATGTCATGCGTGATCTGCTGTCCAGCTTACGCACACCAGTAGCACACAACGCTTTGCAAGTACTGGACGCGCTACAGCCAGTTCTTGCAGCTCTACAATAGAAGACACCATGGCTCCCCCGGAACTATCTTTTCGGAAGAAAGTCAAGCAAGCTTTTATTTTTCAGTGGAATGCCCGTGGGTTCCACTTCCGGATTTCAGACACAACCGCTTCCCATACTGGTTATCTGTGAACCGAATCTGCCCAACATTTAGTGATTATCCCCGCCCTTTCACAGAGGGCCAATCTGCCCAACATTTAGTGATTATCCCCGCCCTTTCACAGAGGGCCCGTGGCCCAATCTCGGCCCGTGGCCAGAACAGCCGAGTACCTTCCAAGGCTCACAGGGTACTGTTTTGTCCTTCCGAGAGACTGCCTTGCTTGCTAGATTATGACTTTGTCTCTCGTTCCTTCTCTCTTTCCTTTTTATCCCCTCATTTCCTTCCCCAGTGCAGGGTAGCCAACCGGAAACCTTTCTGGTTAACATCTCTGCCTTTCCCCCTCTCTTTAGCTCTCTCTCACACACACTTAAAAGCGGTTACTTTTTCGGGGCATTGATTTTCAGGGGAATTACGGTGCAGGCGGAAACTACAAACTATAAAAGTGGCCCGGCCTCTGAGTTTAGGCAGCAAGCGTCTGCCTGTGAAAAAGGCACATGCCTTACACCACTAGAGCTCAGTACTGTTCATGCTGGAGCGACATCATACTCAGTGAGAGAGGAGCTTCGGATATGGAAACAACTGTAAAAGCTCCTGTCCCATAATGCAGCACGTCAGCTTCAACCGCGCTGGCTACAGGAATAGCACAGGTGTACAGCCTCTTCGATGGACGGATGGGGGTATGTATGTCGAAGGGTCTTTCAAAAAGTAACGCACAATCCGCAGTAGTCTGTAAAGGTGAGCATTAGAGAAATGACAATTTGTAGGTAGAAGATTGATCCTTTGTTGTTGTTGCGTAGGATTTACTGACGCATACGCACCTCAGGCTATCATGCGTCAAGCTCAATATATAGAAAAATTGTTTTATGCAGAATTTTAAAACAGTGTAAAACAACAGTGTTGCAAAGGGTCTAAAAAGGTATTTTACTACCTTCTTGATAAAGGAGAAAAGTTTTAGAAATGACTGTTCGCAGAAGCTTTAAAGCTTAGGTAACCTAAGCGGCCATCCTTGGCTCGGCAAGGATCTCGAGGCCCCCACAACTCAGATAAATACCTCAGCCTCTTTCTCAGGATTGAGGAAGTGGCTGAGGTGTATCACTTGTGTTGTGTAGGGGTTAATGCACATAGGCAGCCAAGGCCATCATGCGCCAAACACAACGTATGGGAAAGGTTTTCTAAAGAATTTTATAAAAATGTGAGAATTGATCGGTGGTGTAGAGGGACTAAAACATCATACTACAGTGACGAAAAGAAAAAAAAACACATTTTAAAAATGACCGCTGGTAAAAGCTTAAAGAGGGTCGGGTAACCTCAATAATCATCCTCGGCTGGGCAAGGATCTCGAGGCTCCCAAGGAACCGAATGCGAAAGTGGCTGAGGTGTATTAAAAATCAAGCGGAACAGTAGGTCAGCCATCACAGTTTTTAAGAAAACCTACTTTGTTTAGAAACCAAAAAACATAATACAATTGTTGACATTTTTCTTTTCCTTAGCTTTTCGAGTTTTGAGCATGAAAATAAAATATAGTCGACTGTTACTTCCACCTCCACATTTTTCACATAGGAGTTTGTCTTGTTTTGTTAACATAAAATTATGGTTTGATTTAGTTTATAGTGGTTTAGCGTCCCAGAGCAACTGAGACTATTGTCACGTTATAGTGACGGCCGTCCAGCGGTCAGGAAGACACCAACAAGTCTTGTAAACGAAGCTCTTTATTTGGGCTGACTTGCGCCCTCAAAATAACTGAATCACTCGGTGGCGGCGTAAGCAACAAACGTGCTCGTCGGTCGTCGATCTACGAATGTCCGCCGCTCGCGGCATCGCTCAATTTAAAGCCGGCAAGGAAACTTCCAGATAACAGGTCAAGATCATCTACGGTAATCTGGAAAAACCTAGATGCAGCCTTTCATGGCTGCGAACAATCGAGATTAGTCTGGTCGCTTCTCGCGCCACGAACAAAAGTGATAACGACCCTTTCCTGCTGCCTTGAGCGTGAACGAACACACACTGCAATGATATGTGGCACTATGATGGACGCCGTAGTGAAGGGTTCCGGAAATTTCGACCACCTGGGGTTCTTTAACGTGCACTACCATTGCACAGTACACAGGCTTCTAGAATTTCGCCTCCACCGAAATTCGGCCGCCGCGACCAGTATCGAACCCGCGTCTTTCGGGCCAGTAGCCGAGCGCCCTAACCTTTGAGCCTCCGTGGCGAGAAAACTATGTGCTAGGTGAGTGTGTCCAATGCGAAGTCGACATAGGATGACTTCTATGAAACTTTTATGGTGCGTACATGATTTCCATGCCCCCAAGATAGGCTTCACGGAGTGTAGTTTGTTTACTTCCTTTTCCCAAGCCGCTTGCGTTTATCTTTCCACTTAGCGTGCATCAACACTGTGCAGTCCCAATGGGGCATGTTGAGTCTCTTGATTTCACCGCTGTAAGCTGGTGATGCGCCTGCGTCTGCTCCCTCTTCTCCTCCTATCCCGACGTGACTAGGCACCCCCGCATATTGCATCACAATTAAATTTGGTTTATATGTGCAGAATGCAGTGATTTTATTTTGTTGCAATTTATGGTTGCAAATGGCCCTTTTACAACATTCGCAGTTCCATTCAAAACAGGCATTTCAAAGAGTAAGATTTTTTATTTCATGAAGACTATATAGCGTACACTCTTTTTCATTGTATAAAGGCCTTACAGTGAACAAAATTACGCACTTTTTAGCGTTTTCTTACTTCCATTCTAACAGTAAATATGCATGTGCACAGCCCTTCTATTTAATAAGACTGAGCTTGAACTAAGCAAGACAGACTAAAGTGGACAAGATTCAAAGAGTTGGAAGGAATCCCCTCGTGACTGACACCACAACATACTAGACCAACATGCCGCTATCACCGCAGTTCGGCATGCACAGTTAGTGTAGTAGGTATTTATATACACGGTTTTGTCGAATGTTTTTGTTCTGGCAGCAATGAGATTTAGGATAGTTAGTGTAGTACGTCTTTTTATACATGGTTTTGGCGAACGTTTTTAGTTCTGGTTAAACTGTGATTTATCCCCAGGGCACTTGCGGTTTGAAGAGGGCGCCTTTTTCGAGCAAGCAATAAACGATATGCGAAATGCGCTGCGCCATCTCTCGGCGCTCCGAGGACTAGTCCTCCGTGTTCCTCCATATTGGTTCGGTACAGCAAACGAAACCGCGACCCAGCTTTGGGTTAAAACGGCTGCGCTTCGTTTGGAAAGTGAAATACCGATAAACTCTTGGGATACGCTATCCACTATGCAAAGACACTACGACGCGTGCCAGAACCAGGTGCGTTCCAGCTTATCGCTTTTCACGTTCACCAAATGCCATGCGATCAAGGTATCATGTTTCAGCCCGCCGATCAGTGCACAGGTCTCGCTTTCTGCTCGGATCTTTCAGAAAACTTTCAAGGTGATTTGCGTTTAAATTCAGATAGGGACCACAGCCTTTGTCGTCTCTGATCAAAATTAGAAGCCGATTTCGTGCATTTATTAACTCTCCGGTAGCGCATAGTCGGCCAGACGATATTATATATAGACGCATACTTGAACAACGTAATAGAGAAGGCAGTTTGTTTAGCCGGCCTACGCCTGTGTTCCTCAAGCGTGTATTCCAGTCGCGAAGAAGCGTGTTCATTGGTTTGCAGGCAAATCGTGGCCATGGGCACTAAGTGCGCTCCACCTACGAACATCGATAGCTCGTGCCGTGGCGAACTAAGTGCACTCGAAGAACCAAACGCCGATTACTGCTTAGTTTGCTACGTGTTCAGTTGCGTTTTTGCCGTGTTCAATTAGTTTTAGAAGAGCTAGCACGCTCTCTGGATCATGCGGTGGTTGCAAGATCCCACGAACTGTTTTCTTATAAGTTCGACCGATCGCACCCACATATATCTTGTGCGCGCTTATTCGTCCTTGCGAAGCAATACACCCTACGCATAAAAACTGAGGTGCGAATTCTTTATTTTTTGCGGATTCCTAAATTCGATACCTCCGGCGATGAAATTTTGTGAAAACAAAAATGATTTGGTTTGATTTGGTCCGGTTTATTGGGGTTTAACGTCCCAAGGCAACTCAGGCTATGAGGGACGCCGTAGTGAAGGTCTCCGGAAATTTCAACCACCTGGGGTTCTTTAACGTGCACTGACATCGCATAGTACACGGGCCTCTGGAATTTCGCCTTCATCGAAATTCAGCCGCCACGGCCGGGATCGAACCCGCGTCTTTCGGGTCAGCAGCCAAGCGCCGTAACCACTGAGGCACCGCGGCGGGGCGAAAAAAATTGGCTAATGTAGCTGTGAAGGAGGGATGCCTTTCCAAACTATTAAGAACGTGCAACAGTTTTCTCAAAACGCTTCAGGCTGTCTGTTTTTATTATCGTTGTGTCAAGCTCCAAGAGCTTCCTTCGCAACAAAGCCATTTGTCCAGGTACGGGAACAAGCGAATTAAGTGTCGGAAGCAACCGAACATGCGAATTTCACCCCTGCAGACATCGCTTGACCAGCGTATCGAGTCCGTACATGCACCTACAGCTGTAGCACCTTTCTCTAATCAAGCCTCCGTGGTGGCTGTGCTTATGGCGTTCGGCTGCTGACCCGAAACACGCAGGTTCGATCCCGACAGCTGCGGTCGAGTTTCGATGAAGGCGAAATTCTAGAGGCACGTGTACTGTGCGATGTCAGTGCACGTTAAAAAACCCCAGGCGGTCAAAATTTCCGGAGGCCTTCAATACGGCGTTCCTCATAGCCTCAGTCGCCTTGGGACGTTAAACCCTTAAACCAAACCATATAATCAAGCGCGCTCTTCATAGTAGCGGGGAATAAAGATCGGCGCTACCGTCACTGCTGTTATTTAAACAGTTTGAGAGATTGCTTTTTTTTCTTTACGCAACATTTTTCCTGGCTTTTCTCGCATTATCTTGTTGCAAAATAAGGATATAGTTCTTATCAATATCGCATGTACGAAATCTGAAAAAAAAACTGACTTTGCTTAAACATTTTTGGATTACACGTGCTTACTTTTCTCTTGTGAATATCGATTGATAACATCGCAATAATCGCTTAAACTGCGTCTTAAGCAAGACGCGGTTTCAACGAACTGCGGCGAAAATCGACCGATGCCGGGCTCTGAACCGGTGACGTTGAAAACCGCGGATGTGCATTGCAGATTGCAGTAAAGGAATGGCATTACGCAGCTGGCCGAGGGTCCTGTGTGATTATACTGCAATGCACGAAAGCCCTGGCATCGGCGTGAACGAAGGTTCGCACTGTCACAGAAGTTTGTGAACACATCTGTGCACTCAGCGCAAAATAATCGCTCGCTACCCTACCAAGTGAATTCGCGACCACCTGACATTAAAATAGTCATGATAATGCGCGATGCTTGAACCCGTGCTTTAATGCGCGCAATAAGACGACAACGGCACAGGGTTCGACTTTCGAACCCATTTCCGAGTGTGAATTCCTGCTATCATCAGCGCCAGACTTCAAGCGAAGCTGAAGTTGCGGCAGGAGTAAGCTGGCCCTTACTGAAAACACCTACGTTTGGTAAAAGATGAGCAGCGCAAGCAACGCAGCAGCTGAAGCTCGCCTTTTTAAACTCCACTCGCAACATTCATGACAGCTATGCCGGTATCAAGAAAATACGCACAGAAAACGATGCACCAGCTCGATGACTTCGATCGAACTAAGATGGAAACCGGAAGCTGTGGGCGCTATGTTGCCAGACTGCCAAGCAGTTTCGCATATCGTCTATTACCCCAGGGTGCCGCTGCGGTGGCTCAGTGGTCATGGTGCTCGGCTACTGACCCAAAAGACGCGGGTTCGATCCCGGCCGTGGCGGCTAGAATTTCTTTGGAGGAGAAATTCTAGAGGCCAGTGTACTGTGCGATGTCAGTGCACGTTAAAGAACCCCAGGTGGTCGAAATTTCCGGAGCCCTTCACTACGGCGTCTCTCATAGCCTCAGTCGCTTTGGGACGTTAAACCCCATAAACCAAAACCAACCAAACCTATTACCCCAGGGAAAAAGAGCAGCATGGAAAGCTGGCGCACCACCTGCGCGGGCGTCTTATAAAACACTGAGCGGAATCCTTCGCATGCCACTCTACCTTATCAAAACCACTTTCAAGTGACACCAGAAAATGCCAGATCAACATCGTTGCCTGACGTCTAAGATCACACAGCCACCACCAAAATGGCATGCAAAGTTCATGTCGTCGCTATTACTATAAAGGGTAGAGTGTGATCGCAGCGGATATAATTTTGCAACAAACAAGCGGAGACAACCAAACTCATAACTTGATGCACATTTGAAGCGTGCAAGGGCGAGTGACGCTGCCTACGACACTGAGAGCAGTCTAGGAGCGTAAAAAAGGAATGAGTTACATAAACAAAACTTAAAATTCTTGATCCCCGTTCTCAAGCCGCGAAGCTTAATTGGCGAGCTTTTTCTGAAATACGGAGATTAAGGGGAATTAGCACTGCTGTAGCTTGCAGACGAGAATTAGGTTGGCGAAAACGAAGGGAGGGTAAGATGTGTTCCGCGTTTACATGAATACCACAGTAGCGCATCGTATTTCCTAGTGTATCTAGCGGAGCCGACACCCCTTGCTTGCATGTACAGCCTTTGTCAAAAGTTTAGAGCCCAGGGGGGTTTGCTTCGAAGCACTATTGTGGCGCTCCTGTAGCACTCATGGAAGTCCTAAGCATCGAAGGGAGCAGGGCGAAAAACCTTCTTACCTTCAGGAGATTTGGGACGGTGAGCGCGCATTACGAGCAAAGCAGTGTGTCCCAGAAGCAAACCCCCTGGGCTCTAAACTTCTGACAAAGGCTGTACCACATCAATTCAAGTGGAGCAGTGGCCTCTTGTCCTGGGCACGCGGCAGGGATGGGGCGGCAGCTGCTCACATCTTCAGCGTGGTCTGCTTTGTTATCCACCTGAGGAGGTATTTTGTAGGCGCCCAGGGAGGAGTTGGGGGCCCCGGAAAGCTAGGGTGCCTCGATGCGCGAGAACGGAGGCGGGGGGAGGGGGAAGGCGCGCACATCTAGGCGCCCTACCGACACCTGTTCCTATTCACCCCAGCAGTCGACTTGCACTGGTCAATCTGGCCCCTGTCTAAGGGATTAGTCCATTTTCCTGGACCCACCGCGGTGGCTCAGTGGTTACGGTGCTCGGCTGCTGACCCGAAAGACGCGGGCTGGATCCCAGCCGTGGCGGCTGAATTTCGATGAAGGCGAAATTCCAGAGGCCCGTGTTCTGTGCGATGTCAGTGCACGTTAAAGAACCCCAGGTGGTCGAAATTTCCGGAGCCCTTCACTACGGCGTCCCTCATAGCCTGAGTTGCTTTGGGACGTTAAACCCCAATAAACCAAACCAAACCATTTTCCTGGCTCATTTTCCGTGCTTACATGAGAGCTATACACCAGAAAATTGATATGATGCGCTGCTCTCGCATTCATGTAAACGCGGATTATCAACCGCTTTAATGTTATGCGTTTTTCTTTCAGTTTATTTAATGTTTTTACCCACTAACATTGACAATTAGATAATAGAATTCTAAATTTTTTAGAGTGTAAGTACTTTCGCGTAACTAAAAATGCGGTCAACATCACATCGAGAATATTTTTCAAGTCCATCGTCTGGGATAGCAAGGTGCAGAAAAAAAAACGCTGTCAAAAGAAACAGCGGTCACTACACTGTCTCATCTGCAGCTTAAACGCAAAGTCATAAAATATGATGCGACGTTACTACCTGGAGCCAGCCGTAGTTCAGTGCATAATTTCTAGATGCCGTTGGCAACCCATACCGCAGTTTTAGCGTTCATAGTCTGTTAAAAGAATGCTGCGTGGATTGTTCACAGCCTGAGAAGACATGAAACATGCTTTTAGCTCCCACTCTCGGCAAACACCGAAACGAACATCGTCGCGATAAAATGCCTCACACACAGGATGCTCATCCTGGAGAAAAACAAATGAAATCGCTATTTCATTACTACAATTTCACTAGGTCACAAGTATAGGCCTGACACATATAGAAAAAACGATCTGTTTAATTAAAGCAGGATTTAGGTTTTACCACAAATGAACAACAGGAGACGCGAACAACTTGCTGCACATTTACAGCGTGAAGAGGCCGGCGACGAGAACGAATATGGGATGTACCTTAGGTTTAAAAAAAATAAACAGAAAACGGCTCTGCCTCCTGAAGCCGCGAAGCATGGTGGCTAGTTTTTTTAATGTCTTATATTGTTTTGTTCGTTTACTGTACTCTTGGATGCTCTGTATTGATGGCTCTTGCGCCGCCGCGGTGGCTTAGTGGTTATGGTGCTCGGCTGCTGACCCGAAAGACGCGGGTTCGATCCCGGCCGCGGCGGTTGAATTTCTTTGGAGGAGAAATTCTAGAGGCCCGTGTACTGTGCGATGTCAGTGCACGTTAAAGAACCCCAGGTGGTCGAAATTTCCGGAGCCCTTCACTACGGCGTCTCTCATAGCCTCAGTTGCTTTGGGACGTTAAACCCCATAAACCAAACCATGGCTCTTGCATACGTTTTTTTTTTATAATAACACCTTTATTCAATTAAAAGGTCGCTTTTTTTATGTCGTCAATTGTTTTCTTATTTTACTGTGATTTTGGGTATTCTGCATGGTTGGATCTTGGATATGTTTGCTTATAAATATCACCTTTATTAAACTGAAAGATCTGGATTTACCAATCGCAATTCTACTCATTTTTGTTTCCCTTTTCTCTGCGCGAATCTTTTATACCAATGAGCCGGAACTGGTGGATTGCTGAGTGGCGCGTCGCGTCATTTCGATCTAGCGCAGACACGCACGTGCGGGCCAGATGTCTTGATTGCCGTATGTATTTTCGGTTTAAGGCGATGCAGGAAACTCCGCCTCTCTTTGGGGGATTCCCACAGCGTCTCTGACGCTGAAGATCCCGGGATCACCTCCACTGTTTCCGGTCGAGACACAGATGCAGACGAGGATTTTACGATAGGGAGAGACTCCCTCTCACTGTGAAAAGTATACCCACGGAGTATAGAATGTCGGTGCAGCCGATAGTTGCTGGCTGGCGGGCCGGGATGGGCGCGCATCAGCGATACTGTATTACCTGCCCACTGTGACGAGACGCCGCCCAGCCTCCCGGCCCCTGCGCCAGCATAGGATCTTCCGAAGAGAACGGAGAACTTCTTCCGGGCTTGAGAATGTTATGTTTACTTTAACTTTCATTTGAATTATTTTTTTCTCATTCTGGAACGTCTGACATATTCGCGAGTATGCGGCCTGAGGCAGTTGGGACACTGTATTTGAGTGCCACTGCAGTTTTCAGTTGGGTGCTCATGGGCATCGCACTTTGCACAGGTGAGTTTTCCGCGACATGTTTTGGAACCACGCCGGTACTTTTGGCAGTTAAAACATCTTCTCGGGTTGGGGAAACATGGGACGGACTTTACAGTGCATGAATTTTGCTTTCACAGCATCTGGTAGACGGGACCGTTCGAATGTCAGGACAATGTGGGGTGACACCACCTCTTTATCGTCCCGCCTTATGGTGATGCGGCGAACGGCAATGACACCTCGATCTAGGAAGACTTCAGGGAAGTCAGAATCGGTTTCACGGGTCATATCACGTTCGAACACCTTGTACTGTTCAAACAATGTACGATAATCTCACGGCTATCATTACGGAGTGCGCAGTAGAAGTCGGCGATAGGATGGTTCGACAGGATGCCCTCAAGCTAACTCAGGAGACGAAACATCTGATTAAGAAACGCCAAAGCATGAAAGCATACAACCCTATGGATAAAATAGAAATGGAGAGTTATCAAAGGCAATAAATAAGCGCAAGGTAGCCGACACAAGACAGTTTAATATGGAGAAAATTCAACATGCTCTAAAAACTGGAGGGAGTGTAAAAGCAGCGAAGCGGAAACTAGGCATAGGTAAAAACCAGATGTATGCGCTAAGATATAAAGAGGGCAATGACCATAACAATATAGATAAGATAGTTAAAGTAGCCGAAGAATTCTACGCAAATCAATACAATAGCCAATCTAATCCGAACGTTAATGTCGAATTTCAGGGGAGATGGAATTCTAGAGGCCCGTGTGCTGTGCGATGTAAGCGCACGTTAAAGAACCCCAGGCGGTCGAAATTTGCGGAGCCCTTCACTACGGCGTCACTCACAGCCTGAGTTGCTTTGGAACGCTGAACCCCATTAAACCAACCAGAACGTTGATGAGAGAGGCAGTAGAGCCCGCCTTCTTTAAGAAACTTGAAAATACTTAAAAAATCAATAAGTTCTTGATCAGCTATAAGCAGCTTGGGGTGTAATGAAATGGAATCATTGTAGAATTTACTAAAATACATTTTCTTAGTTGTTCAAGTTTTGGACATGGAAAAAACTATGGAGGTACTTTGGCAGCCTAAAGCGCGCTAGGCGAAAGCGCTTGTCCTTGTCCTTCCTTCTCTGTTCTTGTTCCTAGTCGCAGCGCTGGTGAAATTTTGCGAAAGCCTTTGTCGAGCTACTTCGACTGCCAATGAACGCTTTGCCCAGACGAAGACAAGTCCTCTTGTCGAAACGTTGGCTCAAGCAACCTGAGTTTTTCCCCTGCCTTGTTCATTTTGTGATCGCCAAGGACCATCTACCACAACCTCTCTCTTCCAATGACTGCCTATGTTTGTTACGGCTGCACCGCTTGGGAGCCATCCTCTTCCACCAGCTGCCGCACACCGACTGACGACGGTTCTGATTAAGAAATCACACCACGGATGCTGTTTAGCGATCGGTGTGCTGAAATTTACATGGAGCTGTCCCCGACGGACACTAGGTCGGAATATTTTGGATATTGGGCAATGTCTCTGAGCTCTATCAGCAGGTCACCGCTCGGTATTTTTGACAGTTTGTAGCATGAACCCAAACCATCGGTCAGAAAATTGGACAATATAAATGGGGACATGGTTCTTGCGGTTTTTTCTGTTTCTTCGCTATTAAGAACGTGGGAGTTTGGAAATGTTTTTGATTTTTGAAAGAACTGTCGAGTTGCATCGGTACGCCCTCTTTTGTGAGGGCGGTCGTTTTATGGGAGAGGGGGAGCCATAAAATGTATTTGTTGTTCGGCTCTGGTGCCAACCACCCACTAAGGAGCCCAACGAGGGGACAGGACAGGAACTTGCTAGCAAGTACTACCAACGCCAGCTGTACACCTCAATTATAACGAAATATGTCGCAACTCAGGGTAGTTAGTCACACAAGGTCAACCCTTGCCTTTAGGAAAAATGAAAATCCAAGAAGTGAATCCAGGCTGGAGGTGCCATCTACAGGAAGCTGGGGCCAAAGTGGTGTGTTGCCTCCGTCGAGGGGCCTTAAAGGTGCAAACGCTCGGCATCGGCTCAACCACTAGTATCCTCTTTTCTCCAGACACGGCTGAATGACACACGGCTAAGCGCGGGTACTTGGGGCCCGTGGTGAAACACTGCTCACCATCATCCTCCTGCGGATGCTCAGGAACCCGTAGTGTCGCACCTCACCAACATCTGCATGTTGCAGACGCCCCTGCGGGGTGTTACTTTATACCGGCCACTTTTTGGCACTACCTGCGTCTAATCAGTAATGAAAGATTCATACAACATATTTTCGGGAAGTTCTGCAAAAAATGGTCGGCGACAAAAGGTATTGCAATTACAACCCAGTCTTATATTAGTAATGTAAATTTCAAATTCGGTGTCTGGGTGGTGGCATACTGCAGAGAACAAAAATGCTATATTCAACAAAATAGTGATCGGACAGCTTTTTTTTTCACGAATAAAAGAGAATACGTGATCGTTCTTGGGGCGAATGTTGAACGCGATTTCGGCATGAAATTTTGCCATGCACCCGAGACGTGTCGGAAAGTTGGTTGTGGTGTCTATACGAGGTCTGTTAGAAAAGTATCCGACCTTTTGCCGAAGAAAAAAAACTGGCATAACTGAAGCTTTGGAAACCTAATCATCTTCAAAGTAGGCTCCTTGGGACTCCACATAGTTCTTCCAGTGGTGCTGCCATTGTTGGAAGTATTCCGAAAAGGCCCTTTTCGGAAGGGAGTTTAGCTCAGCTGTCGTTGCAGCCATAATGTCCTCTCTTGTCTGAAATCGAGAGCACTGCGCACTGCCTCACTCAAACGCTGCGTGCCAGTGACTGACGCTATCGGCAGGCGAGAAAAAATTTGTGCATGCGCACGAAGGCTCAAGGTAGCCTGGTGCAAGCGTGCTTGTTTCAAATCCATCAGGTGTTCGTAAAAAAAATAAAGTCGGATACTTTTCTAACAGACCTCGTACGAGGTCTGTTAGAAAAGTATACGACTTTATTTTTTTTTGCGAACACCTAATGCATATGAAACAAGCGCGCTTACAGAAGCCGACCTTGAACCCTCGTGCGCATGCACGAATTTTTTCCCGCCTGCCGATAGCGTCAGTCGCTGGGAAGCAGCGTTGGAGTGAGGCAGTGCGCAGTGCTCTCGTCGGTTTTTTGTTGCAAGGAAAATGGCGAAGCGAGAGGAGCAGCGCTACTACATCAAATTTTGCCAGAAACTTGGCGATAGCCAAGTGGAAATCATTCGAAATGTTCAGACGGCTTTCGGTGATGATGCTATGAGCAGCACACAGATTAAGCAGTGGTGCAATTGGTTTAAAGACGGCCGCACATCCGTGGAGGGAGAGCCACGCTCAGTTCGGCCATCAACATGCCGAAATGACCAGGTAATTGCCGAAGTGAACGCTGTGGTGATGCGGGCCTGTTGTGTGACTATCCGAGAAATTGCGGAAGAGGTGGACATCAGCAATTTTTCTCCACATTCCATTATTACCGAAGATTTGGCCATGGAGAGAGTAGCGGCGAAATTCGTGCCGAAGCTGCTGACGGTGGAGAAAAAGCAGCTTCGTGTTGAAGTCTCACAGGAGATGCTGGATTCCACAAACAGTTACCTTGACTTCACCGACGCCGTAATCACTAGTGACGAGTCTTGGGTGTACGGCTACGACCCGGAAACCAAATCCCAGTCGTCACAGAGGACGCATTCCACGTCACCAAAACCAAAGAAGGCCCGCCAAGTGCGTAGCAATGTCAAAGTGATGCTGACTGCTTTTTTGACTCCCTCTGTGTGGCACACCACGAGTACGCACCCCACAGGGTCAAAGAATGACTAAACAGTACTATAGGGATGTCCTCCATCGCCTACGTGGTGCTGTGCGGCGCAAGAGACCGGAATTGAGGTCAACAAGAAATTGGCGCATCCCTCGCGGCATTGCTCCTGCACATTCCTCGCATTTGATTCAGACTTTTCTGCCGAAAAACCATACTCCTGTAGTTCAACAGGCTCCTTACTCTCCTGATATGTCCCCCTACGACTTCTGGCTGTTTCCTAAAATCAACAGGTCATTGAAAGGACCGCGATTTCACAAAAGAAAGGACATTATGGCTGCAACGACAGCAGAGCTAAATTCCATTCCGAAAAGGGCCTTTTCGGAATACTTCCAACAACGGCAGCACCGCTGGGAGATGTATATGGAGCCCCAAGGAGACTACTTAGAAGGTTATTAGGTTTCTAACACTCCAGTTATGCCAGTTTTTTTTCTTCGGCCAAAGGTCGGATACTTTTCTAACACACCTCGTATGAACGACAGCACGCGTGTTGAACTATTGCACTACAATTTACCGATTTTTCTCCTGTTAGCGTCGGCTGTCATTCTTAGGTGGCCGGAAGGAAAGGATACATGCAATTCATCTACAAATTTCTGGCGTTTACATTTTAGGTGTATATATAGCGAGAAAAATAATGGCGGTTTCTTTTTTAATGTATAAGGCTGAAAATTCTGCAATTGCAAAAGTAATGTTGAAGGGCGATGAAATCCAGCCATCTTTAATCAAAACAGCAATTCCACCAACTGGCCATTTGTGCGTGTAATAAATGATGGGGAAATCTTTGAAATCAAGTCAAAATGATTTGCTGAATTTCAGCCTGTACGAATGCATCCGGCAGTAACTTCCAAGTAAAATTACATCATTGCTTCCAGAGATACGCACGTTTACACGAAAAAGAATTCATAGATTTTTGACAAACCATACACCGAGATGCAAAAACTCTAGTGTGTCCAGATTTCAGTGCAACTCTACAGAAACCCAGGTGCTTGGCGGAGATATCCACTACAATGTGCTTCACAGTATATCCTTCCGCTTCGCCATCGATTAGTAAACGATTATTACTAGTGTAAAACTTTTTAACTGACGCCCAAAGATAACCAATTTCAAGAGCTTTAAGTATCAAGGAACACAAGCGCGTCAGCACTCGTCAGTGGTTGTGAAGGCAGCAGTTAAATTTCAGGCAAGGCCTTTACGAAAAGAAGAGCCAGCGTTAGGACCGTTTTGCAGGCAAATGTTCTTTTCTGCTTTAGAAACTGCGACTGTTTCGTTGGTTTCAAGCCGCCTTAACAACAGCATCACTGCGGCCACCGCTTGCATGCTCTACAGACAGGTAGTTCTTCCCGAGCTGAAAAGAAAGAATTGGCTTTCCGGGTGACGATCCCAGAAACTGTAATTGCCAAGGCCTCTCACGGGGGACGGACAGTAAAGAGGGCACTGAGACCTACAGCAAGCAGTGCACGTCTTGTTTAGAGCGCTTATTTCCGGCGTAAGCGGTGGACGCTCATCGGCGTCGTTACAAATAGCGGCCCGAAGCAGCAGTCTTGGTCGGCGCATTTGACCCCGGCGACCGCGGAAGGTGAAGAGAGGAGCCAACGCTGACGGATTATTCGTCGGATAACGGGGTCACGTGGGGAGCACGAGCAGGCGCGTAATAACCGTGCCGTCTGTGCGGGCAGCTGAGGGCCGCTTTCCGCCGACTGCGTCTTGTTTTAGCCCGGCCGCGTGCGCTTTCCGGACTCGCACAGTTTTCAACCCCCGCACACATGGCATCTCCTTTGTCACGACCACATTCCTCTCTCCGCTGCATTTTTTCCCCTGATTTCACATCACGCCCTCGTGTTTTTTGTGCCAGACTGCCTTCTGTCGTTGCAGTCACGCGTGCCCGTGGAAAGCCGTTCACTCTGGCTGAGCCGCTGCTCAGCGACGGGCTCCTAGAGATGGGAGAAACCGAGCCGTTGTAACACAGCGGACACCCGGAAAGATCGAACATTCAACTGTAACATAATTAGTATATTTGGTTTGAATGCTCGGAGGTACTCGCACTAGGCGCAGAAATTCTGTCTCTCAGAATGTGTTTTCCGAAAGACGACGCAGCTGGCGGCCCCGGCCTTGACACTTGCCCTAGCCGATGAGTAAGCTAGATTTTAATGGAGCAAAAGCAGCTCAATCTATGATGCATCAAAAAGTCGGTTAGAGTGTCTTGTGTTAAAGGTGAACCTTTCAATACGTATAGTTTGTTTAAAACGACGGCTTCCTTCAGAAACTTCAAAATGTTGAAAATCAAGAAGTGCTCGATTACCTAAAAGTAACATCGGGTCTAAAGAAATGTACTCGTATTCATTGTAAAATGATGTAAAATAGTTTTTCTTTGCCCTTCAAGCTCTGTACTAGAAATTAAAATGTGCTTTGTAGTGAATTCATCCCCACACATTTCGTAGAGAGGTATGTCGTGTTTTGCCAGTAAGAAGCTGCGTGTGTCCAATGCGCAATCGATGTAACTTCTGTAAAAAGTTCTTGATGTCTACATGATTTCTATCCTCGTAAAATGGGCTTCACAGAACCCAGTTGTTTTACTTATTTCTGAGTTTCCTGTACATTAACTTCTAACAAACCCTGTGCGAATGATCACACGTTCTATTTGACCAAATCGTACTTGTGCAGCGCAGGCATCTGCTTTATCGTTACCCACAATTCCGACATGGCTAGGGATGCAGCAGAATTTGCTGTTATGTTACGAATGCTGTTTCCTCTTGAGGGTTCACCAGCATTTCTAGAGTGCTGTGCTATGAGCACGCACAGGGAGTCAGTGTAGATGATGGTGTTTTTGATATTCTCTTTTACTATTTGCTGTACAGCTACAGAGATGGCGCAACGCACGGGAGAAAAATCCGATGCGATAAAAGTTAGTCATATCATTTTTTTTCACTTTTGCCTTGAACTCCTACACTTCCAGCATGCATTTTTGTTTTTAAGCCCACAGTACAAAATCCGGTGTGGGTATTTTATTGTTTTTGTAGTGATAGAAATTTTGTAGTATGTGTTCTTGCGGCATTTGCGTTTTGTGACCCTGCTCGATGAGGTGATTTTAGAGGTTACTGTAAAGTTATGGCCCAGGAATGAAATTGTATGTATCCAAGTCCAGAATCAATTGACTCAAGAGATACTGTGAATGCTACTCAGCGATTCATGTACTGGGGGAAACCCTGGCAGCAAAATGGCGCATCCGTCTGAGGCCTGAGACGTCCGTCAGAGACTTAGAAACTATGAATGCTAATATTTTCCCTCCTGGCATTTCTGCTTATTCGCAGTGTATCACATGATACTCCGCCTCGCATGCGGGAGATGCGGGGTTAGATCCGCAGTGACTCCGGGAACCCACCGGCGACACAATAGGTGAAAGCCTCTCCCTGCCATGATGCTCGGCTTCTATGGGGTGAAATGTTCGAAACCATGAATACCTAACAGTGCGTTTGAAAACGAGCGGGAAGACGGTCCCATGTTATCGTTTAATTGGAAAAGAGGAGCCATGAAATATATGCAACGTTCGGCCACGGTGCCAGCCGCCAACCACGGAGCCCTCAAAGGGGACTGGAAAGGAACTTGCCCAAGGCTAGTTTTGTTACCTTGCAGCCAAGGCCCGAGGCATCAGTCAAGGACTCGAAAACTATGAACGGCGATAATTTCCTTCCTGGCATTTCTGCTTTTTCGCTGTGTATCGCATGGCACTTCGGGAACATTTGTTTTTTGCTGATGAACAGAGCCGTTACTTCGGTCCGCACTCTTTTCTTAGGGCGATCGTTCTGTGGGAGAGGGGGAGCAATAGAATGTATGTGTTTTTCGGCCGTGGTGCCAGCCACCCACCACGGAGCCCACTCAACGACGGGACGGGGAAGGAACTTGAAAGCGAGCCCTACCCTCGCTAGCTGTACACCCCAACTACAACTCAATATGACGCAACACAAGGTAGTTCGCCAAAAAAGATTAACCTTCAATGCCTGGAATAAGGAAAACGTCGATAAGGAAGGAGAAGACCGGAAAGTTGCGAGAAAGAAAATAGCCAGAAAGCGAAAGATGGAGAGGAGAACAGGAAAAGGCGACTGCCGATTTCCTCCGGGCGGGCCAGGCCGGAGGTGCACTCTACAGGAAGCTGGGTCCAAAGTGGTCTGTCGCCTCCGCCGAGAGGCCTTTGTTCGAACGCTTGGCATCGTCTTAACCACCAGGATCCTCTTTTCCCCAGACATGGTGATGCCACGCACGGCTGAGCGCGGGTGCTCGGATCCGTGGTAACGCACTGCTCACCATCATCCCCCTGCGGAGATGTCCCTGCGGATGCTCAGGAACGCGTGGTGTCACAACTCACCAACACCTGGATGTAGCAGATGCCGCTGCGGGGTGAAGTCACATAGAGTGTGAATGCTGTAACCATGGCAGCAGCGGGTGATGCGTTCAGGCGACACCAGGAAGGATATCAGGTATATCTTAGTTTCCGAAAATACCATCGAAGCGGAGAAGTAGAGGTCTGATCAAATGGGATTTATTTGGCTTTAGTGTTCTGGAGACGCACTTCGTAACTGTCGGATAACACAGGTGTTTCGGTGAGGACAGTATTTTCACGTTATCTGAGCATGAACGCATGGTTCTCCTGTAGTCAAGGGAAGGCTTGTTTAAACATAAAACCAATTTATAATAGATGTTCCGTATGGGCTAGTTGAAAGACACAAACCTAGGTGCTGTACTGGATCTAAATTTTTAATGTATGATGATCTCTCAGTCCCGTACACGTCACATCCGTAGTCTAAGGAAAAGCGTATTACAGAGTAGTAGATGTGCTAAAAGCACATCCTGTCGGACGCCTAATTGCTTTCGTCATGGACAAAAACAAGGCATTTATTGCTGCAGCAACAATAACGCCAGATAGCAACAAAATATCCTAAGGAATCGAGGACGTCCGAGTCACCACCATGGTTACGAGAGAATGTTCGCCTACGCTAGGCCAAGGGGGAAACTCCGAGGCCGGACGGGACGACCTGGCGGGAGAATGTTCCACCACGAGGCCTGTCCCGCTGGCAGACAGTGGAGCGCGCGCCGACACGTTCGTGCGCGGCAAAATCAAGAAGCCATTAGTACGCGCCAAAATCCCGAGCCCTGAGGAGAGACGGCCTTGAAGGCCCTGAGATGGAAGGCGGTCTCCTCCGCGCGAGCAGCAATCACGCCATCCGTGGCGCTCGTGTAGCTGCAACGCCGGCACCCTTCCGTGTTAGTCAAGGTAATTCAAGTTTACTGTTCGTTTGCGCAACCACATGTTAAAAGTCTTTGTTATTCGGCTATATTTTTGTGTTATA
This sequence comes from Amblyomma mixtum, assembly GCF_055824585.1. Classification (NCBI taxonomy): domain Eukaryota; kingdom Metazoa; phylum Arthropoda; class Arachnida; order Ixodida; family Ixodidae; genus Amblyomma; species Amblyomma mixtum. The sequence continues at coordinate 328,385,544 of NC_143014.1, read as the reverse complement.
GCAACGACTGCGCATAGTGTGATGGACTGAAAACTGCAGCGACGCCTTTCCCCAAAACGTTGGCCTGTTCCCTTATGTTCGTTTGTATGGACGGTGTTGTCAAAGGAGGAGCTGTGAACGGTGGGAAGCTGCCATTTAATTTTCGAACCAGCTCCCACATTTTTTTCTATGAAGTTTGACTGTTTCTAGATTAACCATAGGTCTGTCATGTGGCTTTCTCGGCACTGCGACGGACGTACCGAGCTTGAGCTCTTGCCTGTTCAAAATTTCCGGGGTTCTTGTGTGTAGGGTACCTGCGAAATTTTGCGCAGGTACCCTACATGATTTATTTTGATGTTTTTTGCTTCCTTGCAGTATTGTGGACACCACACTGTGTGGCTTTGTCGCACCACTCCTGAAGACAGAGGAATAAGCTAAGTGTGCGGCAGTTATCACAGAATTTGTAAAGTTTTCGTTTATCAGCTCGATACTAAGATTTTCGAAAACTATATTTTATAAAGTGGCCTTTGCTCTAAAATGTTCCCAGTCTGCTGAATGAAGCTTCCAACGTCTCGGTTTTGTTGCGATAATTTGTGGCGCAGAGGATAAGCTAATTAACACCTGAAGGTGATCGTGCCACAATGGTTGTCGATGAAACCTCAGTTAAAATTGTTAAAAACAGATGGTAAACGAAAAGACAAATCTAAACAGCTCATTTTCTCGAGATTGGGGAGCAGTACGTGGCCTTTTCTATGTTTAATAGACATTCATTATTTCTGAGGAAAAATTATTCGATTATTTGGGCTCTAGAGTCAAAGAGCTTGCTTCCAAAAAAGGGAAATGAGCGTTGAAATTCTCAATTACTAGATGTGCCTCCGGAAGCTCATCAACCTGTTTTTGTAGATCATGAACTATTAATGTAAAGTGCGGAAGACATACAGAACAGATTGTTATTATTTTGTAGCTGACGATGGTGACTGCAACCACCTCAATTTTTGTTCTGAGCTTTATTTCTTGAGCAGGCACGCCGCTTTTAACGACAATTTCGATGCCTCCCGAGAGTTTATTTGCTTTTTCGCGATCACGTGTAAGTTTTGTTTAATGTTCAAGGATGTGCTCCTGTTGTGCATCAAGATTGGTTTCTTGAAGACAATGTTACGGGCAACATTGACGCGAATATTTTGTTTTTGCCACAAATTCCTCTGCACTCCTCTACAGTTCGGTTGAACTACAAAAGTCATGTTTACGCTTTTGGGTGTGAATGAAATGGGGTTTGCCTATGTTGTGGGCCCGTTATCAAGGCCCTGTCTCTTTTTCGCTCAAGAGTTGTTTTTGTGTGTGAATGAAAGGGGGTTTGCCTCTGTTGTGGGCAAGTTATCAGGGCTCTGTCTTTTTCGCTCAAGAGTTGTTCCGCCGCTTCAAAGCGACTGGGAGTTTCATCCATCCCCTCGCCAGAGATGCTGAAGGACCACGGAGAAGCCGCGGGTGTGTGGGCCTCAGGCCTCCTTCGACGGGGGCAAGTCCTCCCGGATGCAAATCCATGGAGCTGGGCTCCCTAATTTGACGGTGGCAAGGCAGCCTTCGCTGTCCGTGCCTGGAGCGTAGATGGCCCTGCCGTAGGCTCGGTGAAAGTGGCCTCGGCAGGTGCCGGAGTGCCGTGTGGTGCACCGCCCCTGTGCAACACATGAGTGAAGTCGGGTTTTGCTGTGAAGGAGAATGTGTTTGGTAAGCACATATCGCCTTCTCACGTATTTACATTTTCCTTGCTCTTTAAGGAGATTATTTCCTTTTCCTGATTCCAGGGTGGACACGCCCTGGAGTATGCAGCGTGGTCTTCGCAGTTGGCGCAGCGTAGGACTGCGTCACATTCCTCACAATGGTGGTCCTTCGAAGGGCGTATCGCGCAAGTTTTGCGGACGCGCCAACTCTGTGAGCCGTGCCAAACCATTGCAACTGAAGCATCTCAGGGGTTAAGGATGCAGTGCCTGACATTTACTTTAAGGTATCCAACTTCAATGGTTTCATGTAATGTGCTTGTTTCGAAAGAGAGGATTACGTGTTTAGTACTTATTTCTTTGTTGTCCTTGCGGAATGTCATTCGGTAAACATCTCTAACATACTGGTCGGACAGTCCCTCCAGCATTTTTTTCTCTTGGAGATTTAGAAAATCATTTTCTGGGATGGCACCACAGACAGTGCTGAGGGATCGGTGTGCTGTGATGGAGACAGGGATGTCCTCAAAATGCACTATGCCAGTTTGGAGGTTTGGACATTGCCTCGGAGTTCCAGCAATAAATCACCGCTGGCGATTTTAAATACTTTGTAGTCAGGTGTGAGTGGCGTGTTGCCTCCGCCGAGGCGCCTTAACGGTCGGCATCTGCTCAACCACCAGGATCCTACTTTCCCAGAACACGGCTGAGCCACGTACGGCTAAGCGTGGATGCTCGGGTCCGTGGTGACGCACTCCTCACCATCATCTCCCTGCGGGAATGTCATTGCGGATGCTCAGGAACCTTGGTGTCGCAACTCAAGAACATCTGCATGGTGCAGATGCCCCTGCGGGCATCTGCACATATAATCTTGTACACGTATCTTGTATAATCTTGTAATCTTGTACGGCATATAATCTTGTACACGCATATGTACAAGATTATATCTCCAAAATTATACATAAAAACATGATAAGGCACTTTTACCGATTAATATTTTATCAGTTGGGCGCCATCAGAAAACCATTTGATTTCATTCTGTTGACTAAACAAATGATGCTATGAATTGCTTAATATGTCGAACAGAGGTGAGCAAAGTATCGATTTTAAACTTCTTAAAACTTGAGGGCACAAACCAAGTGCGGGTTCTCTTTCCATTGTGTGTGTAAACACGAGGAATAATAAATTTATCTGACACGGTAAGTAGCTGGACGAGTTGGTTCCGATATTCCATGACTACGGCGCAACGAATGGCACACGAAGGACACAGGCAGAGACACAACACAGCGCTGACTCACAACCGAAATCTTTATTAGCTGCCAGCCGGAATAAGTACCTAACTGGCGGCCAAAACTGGAAAGTAATGGACACAACTTATGCACCGGAAACAGAAAAGTCAAAAAGTACAAAAACAAGACAAAATAAAGCACACGCGTGTCAGCATTCACATTCGAGGTACCGTTCTTCTTTTCCTGACAGCAATACAGATGGTGCGCTTATGCATTGTTCCGGCAGCCTTACTATCATGTGTGCTTCTATAATTTCTCTTGTCATCGAATCGCGGTTCCTACCTATCACAAAGCGCTTGTATAATGGCTCGCAGGCATCGTTGCCATCTTCATCATCAACATCATCACTTTTGCAGTTTCTGCAGTGTTTCGCTACACGGCCTGCGATAGGCCCACGTGCGACATTATAATAGTGCTCTTTTAATCTTTCGTGATACATCGGCCGGTTTGGCCGATGTCTTGCTTCCCACATGATAACGCCAAAGAATAGATGACTCCATCCTGGCAGGGGACAAATTGTTTTGCATGCCTTTACAAGCAGCCCCGTGGTTTCCTGTTGGCCGAATTTACTTTCTTCACCAGGCTGTACAATCAGATAGGTGTCGAAAACACAACGTCGACCCCCCCATGCTTCCCAATTCTCTTCAGGTTATGCGAGACCTGATGCATATATGGCACAACGGCGACTTTTCCTTTTTCTCTTTTTCAATTTTGCTGTTTACATCACACCTCAGTTTTTTCTGCAGTTTTTCTGCGACGGAGACCAAAACTTCTGAAGGGTAACCGGCCTGTGTCAAACGATCTACTTGGTTGTGAAAGCTTTGCTCCAACCTGTGCTTGCATGTTTTCTTTACAACGTTGTCAAAAACTGAATGCACAATTGCTCTTTTCACTCTTTTCACGAGCTTCCAACGGGCTGATGAATATGGCAGGATGGGTTTCTGACCACGGGGCTCAAAGGCCTAACATACATGGGATGAAGTGGACTGAAGTGAGAGATCTAAAAACCTGATGGAATCATTAAGTGATACTTCGTGCGTTAAAATCATGAGTTTCATGCACTCAGAGAACAGTGAAGAAACGTGAAGGAACTGCTGCTCCAATTCGAGGTTGTCACCCTCTAAAAGCACGAAATGTTCGTCTACAAATCTAAAAATGCCCCAAACAGGGACTCTTTGTACCGCTCATTCAATATTTGGTCGTGCAAAGCCAGGAACATGTCACTTAGGATGGGTGCAAGGCATGAACCAATACAGATACCGAACCAATACAGAATACACGCTAAAAGGATATGCAAGTTACTGCGAGCGGAATGGCAGCAGCAGGTGCGTGTGCACAGGGACCACATCAAGCTTCGGGTGCAAGTCTCTTCGGGACCGGTCCACCCATGGAAACAATGGCATCAGGTGTCACGGTGCATAGACCGCACCACAGAAGTCCTTTGGCAGCAAACTCTTCCCAGACTTCGTGCGCTTCTGCCGAAGAAGAGCCCACCAATCGGACAACAAATACACACTGCGGAGAACATTTCTTTCCCTGGGAACGTCAAACAAGTCCTGAGCCTGGGACCCAAGTTTGCAGTCGAGCCAAAAAATCCAGAGCGGAGCTCCTGGCCATGGTAAGGCTAGTCTCTAGGCAGGCCGACAAAACTGAGGTGGAACGATGCATATCTGAAGGTGTAGACGTACTAAGTAGGTACAGGCGTTCCGGGAAGAAGCTACCTTTGCAGAAGACCGTTAGGTGGCTTAAAGATAACTCGTATTCATTATTACCTGCTGTTACGCTCGACTCCTTCCGCTAAAGCGCCGAAGCATCGGGACGGCTCCTTGGTGCCGTATGTGTTAAAGACGCGTAACGCCGGTCTACAAAGAATCTCCAGACATCTGGAAACTGTCAATAGACAGGACTTCGGAGAGGCGTCGGCGTGGCGGCCCCGGCACCCCGAAAGCAGGGAGCGGCGTCAACAAGGGGACCCCCTGGTGGTTTATGGGGGGACATCCGCTGCACGGGAACGGCTCAACTCCCATTAGCGGTGCCAAAACCAAACCGAAACGCAACGGCTTGGTGTGTCGGCGGCTGTCTGTGTTGTTTGTGGCCAGCGCGGGTGCTGGCGTGCTCGCGCTTCGGTAACGGCTTCCGGTCTTCCTGGAACCTTTCGGCGCAAGTGCGACGCCGGCCCTCCGTCCCCGCGGCTCGCTGTGAAGTGCAGGTGTCAGACTTGTGTCTCGGCTGACGAATGGCTCGACCTTAACGGCTTGTCATCGTTGCTGCGAGGGATCGGCCGGACAGCATCTTCGAGGAAGTGGCGAGGGTGAACTGGGGGACGTCCCTGTGGGCGGACCACTACAAATGGACACGTGACCCAGTTCACAGTGATTGGACGCATGCTTGATTAACTAAATTCCCCAACTAGGGACCTGGGGACAGGAGACCCTATTTAAGCCGCTGTTCGGCATGGAAATGGGGCTTTTTCCTTCGATCTTGTAACCTTGTCTCCCTACTTTACCTTCTTGTCTTACTTTCTTCATGTAATTAAACCTTTATATTTTACCTGTTACCTTGTCTGGGAAGTTCGTTCTATGTGCCGGCAGTCTGAGGGAAATTATGGTATGGTAGGGAACACAACTGGCGCAGTCGACAGGATCTGCTTAGGCTGAGCGGAAGAACTTCACCGGGGACAAGCGACAACGACGACGAGAGTGGCGGAGGGAGCGACCGAGCTACCAAGGAGACCCACCAGACCTCCAGGCTCATCTGACCCAGCCGGGGCACCGACAGCGACGCTTCGGTAGCTAGGCGAGTACCCGTTTGGTTTCTTGTGTTTGCGTGTAATGTCAAAGCCTTGGGTTTTGAGGAGTGACATCGCTAAAGAAACAGTAATGGAGAACCCGGGTGTAGATGGGGAAGGGGGAGAGGTGCCGGCACTAACAAGCGAAATGGTAGAAGGCCGTAGTAACGCCTCGCCACAGACGGCGTCGGAGCAGCAAGAAAGGCTGCTGGAGTTACAATTAAAAATTGCTGAAAGGGTCCTAGAAACAGTACGTTTGCAATCGCAAAGTGGAGTCGCGTCCGTCGAGGGGAGCAGCTGCTCAGGTGCGGATACGCGGTCGGAGGAGGACCGGAAACTAAAATTTGCTAGCCTGTTGAAGGGGGTACTCGCGACAATGCCTACTCAAGAAGCACTAGTGCCGGGTTGGTTTGAAGACATCGAGGCAACCTTGGAATCCTACGATGTACCAACGGAGTGGTGGGCCGGACTTGTGTTGCCGCGACTCAGTGAGAGGGCACGGGGACTCCTTACACGTCTGTCTTCAGATGAAAGGCGAGAGTACGCCATTCTAAAAAGCAAAATTTTGCAGGGACTCAGATTATCAGCTGCGGAGTACAAACGCCTGTTCCAATCATCCAGCAGGAGACCGGAAGAGTCGTGGGAGCAATTCGCGGTCAGATTAGAGAATTATTGGGAGTACTATGTCGAAAGCAGTGAAGCAAACTCGTTGGAGAAAATTAAACAGCTGGTAGTCTCAGACCGTCTGAAGGATTGTCTCAGCGCAGACGCAAGAGCACACATTGTGCTAAATCAAAGCCAAAAGCGAGGATTCCTTAAGCCCGAAGATGTTGCCACGATAGCACAGGCATTCGAGGAGAGTGTCAGGTGCAGAGTAACAGCGGGAAGGACATCAAGTGCGAGCGAAAAGCAGAAAGCTGAAGGGACACCGACAGCGCGGCCTTCAGAAAACACTAGCCCACGTTCGCGGCGCAGGAAACAATGTTTTAATTGCCACAGCTACGGGCACGTAGCAAAGGAATGCCCGCAGGGTGCATTATCAGCGAGGGAGGCGACAAAGAAAAATCATAGCGAGAACAGAGAGGTCGTTGCTCGGGTAGCCGCACCACTTGAGGCGGGGGACGCGCCAGTGCGAGTAACACAAGTCGGCGGGGCCAGCACGGTTACGCTAAGAAGTGCAGGTCAAACATTCGACGCGCGAATAGACTCTGGGGCGGACGTGACCGTCATTCGCAAATCACTATGCCCAAGGTACGACAGCGCAGGGTCGACTATCAAACTGACAGGTGCGTTTGGGGAGCAAGTAGTTGCCGAGCTGGCATACGTGCCGATGTCGACTACGGAGGGCGCTCCAGGTGTCTCATTTTACCCCTCGGAGAAGGGCATACTGTGTGCAATCACCGACAAGTTGACAAAGGGCATAGACGCGCTGATAACCCCTAATGATTACGAGCAGCTCTTGGAGGACAGAGTGGCAGCACCACCTATCGGCGAGCCTGAAGGCGGGGATGAGAACTTAGACCCAGGGCAGGAATCGTGCGAGAACGAGAGCGAGGAAGTAGTGCGCGCATGCGAGGTGACCGTCGAGAGCACCTCGCAAGAGGCAGCGCAAACGACGCGGCAGACATTCCGCGAGGCGCAACGGATGGACGAAACGCTGAGAGAAGCATGGGCACAGGCGAAGGAAGGCACGCACGGCATGCTCATGCGCGACGAGCTGCTTTATCACCGAGAGCACGTCGCCGGGCACGAGTGCTGCCAGCTCGTTCTGCCATCAGAACGCCGCAAGGAAGTCCTAGAAATGGCCCATGATTCCGCATGGGCAGGACACCTTGGCGAGCGGAAAACTCTACAGCGCATTAAGGCGTCATTCTACTGGCCAGGGGTAGCCCGCGATGTGAAGCAGCACTGCCGCAGGTGCCATGATTGTCAGATGAGAGCCCCTATGCGAACACAGGACCGCGTGCCGATCTCACCTTTAGCTAGACCGGGCGTCGCATTCCAAGTGGTAAACATGGACTCTGTAGGCCCGCTCGAGCCGCCTTCCGCTAGAGGACACCGTTATGCTTTATGTGCAGTGGACGTCCATTCAGGGTGGCTAAAAGTAATAAGTTTGAAGGCCTTGACTGCGGGGGCTACTTGCGACGGGTTACTACAGATATTTGCGCAACTAGGTGTCCCAGAGACGATCTGCTGCGATCAGAGCACAAATTTCACAGCTAAATTGACTCAGGAGCTCCTTGCGAAGCTAGGCCCAAAGGGCATTCGACGAGGTCAAGGCTAGGCTAAAGTCCGCGACAGCGCTACGCGCGCCAGATCCCACGCGAGAATATGTTCTCGCCACAGACGCGTCCGACTTCGCCGTCGGCGCGTGTCTAGCGCAACTCGACGAGGAGGGTAGGGAGTGCCCCGTGTCCTTCCTGAGCAGGAAACTGAGTCCGGCCCAGGCCCGTTGGGCCACCATTGAAAGGGAGGCTTATGCCATCATTTGGGCACTAGATAAACTCGAGGAGTGGGTGTTCGGCACTAAGGTGCGAGCATCACCGACCATAACCCTCTTCACTACCTCACCCTTTGCAGTCCACATAGTGCTAAGCTCACTCGACGGTCGTTGGCTCTGCAAAAGTACAACCTCACAATAGAACACAAAAAGGGGGTCCAAAATGCCAACGCCGACGCCATGTCAAGGCTTGTGGGTGCCGGCTAATCTCCAGCGGGATCTATGTGTGTACGGGGGAGGGATCAAGTAGTTTTTTTTTTATTTCTCTCTCTCTGTCTCTCTCTCTTTTCTTTTGCGGTATGGGGAGATAAGTGGGAGAAGGCTTTGACCTTGCACGCGGCGCGGGAGGCCATCGGGAACTCCCGGCCGCCGGGGCTCGGGCGTGTCGAGCTATTCTGGTGTGTTGTGTTGCACGCTAGGAAAACCATGCAACACAGTTGGTGCGGAGGTGTTACGCTCGACTCCTTCCGCTAAAGCGCCGAAGCATCGGGACGGCTCCTTGGTGCCGTATGTGTTAAAGACGCGTAACGCCGGTCTACAAAGAATCTCCAGACATCTGGAAACTGTCAATAGACAGGACTTCGGAGAGGCGTCGGCGTGGCGGCCCCGGCACCCCGAAAGCAGGGAGCGGCGTCAACAAGGGGACCCCCTGGTGGTTTATGGGGGGACATCCGCTGCACGGGAACGGCTCAACTCCCATTAGCGGTGCCAAAACCAAACCGAAACGCAACGGCTTGGTGTGTCGGCGGCTGTCTGTGTTGTTTGTGGCCAGCGCGGGTGCTGGCGTGCTCGCGCTTCGGTAACGGCTTCCGGTCTTCCTGGAACCTTTCGGCGCAAGTGCGACGCCGGCCCTCCGTCCCCGCGGCTCGCTGTGAAGTGCAGGTGTCAGACTTGTGTCTCGGCTGACGAATGGCTCGACCTTAACGGCTTGTCATCGTTGCTGCGAGGGATCGGCCGGACAGCATCTTCGAGGAAGTGGCGAGGGTGAACTGGGGGACGTCCCTGTGGGCGGACCACTACAAATGGACACGTGACCCAGTTCACAGTGATTGGACGCATGCTTGATTAACTAAATTCCCCAACTAGGGACCTGGGGACAGGAGACCCTATTTAAGCCGCTGTTCGGCATGGAAATGGGGCTTTTTCCTTCGATCTTGTAACCTTGTCTCCCTACTTTACCTTCTTGTCTTACTTTCTTCATGTAATTAAACCTTTATATTTTACCTGTTACCTTGTCTGGGAAGTTCGTTCTATGTGCCGGCAGTCTGAGGGAAATTATGGTATGGTAGGGAACACAACTCCTGCCGATAAAGATGGTGGCTTTGTTGTTCTGGACAAGGAAGCGTATGGGTCGAAAGCATCAGTTGCTGTTAATGCCGTGTTTGACAAATGCAACAATGTTTCAATGTTTAAGGTGAACACTAAGGCGAAAAGACTTCTGAATATGCTAAATTTGACCAAGCTAGCAAGTGCTATAGATAGTAGCCACAACATTTACCTGCAGATGTTTTTTGCAGCGAAAACCCACAAGCCGGAGGGGCCGCTTCGTGTGATAATTTCTGAAACAGGAACATGGCAGAAGCATGTCGCGAAATTTTTCCAACAAAAACTGAAGGCGTTAACATTTGACGACTCTTTAAGAGTGATAAGTTCAGACGAATTAATAGCGTTTTAAAATGCAATTACAATAAGAAACTTCGCAGATTTTCAATTGATCTATTCCTCAGGCTGAAATTATGTCTTCTGTTAGTCACTTCATTGACCAGTATGGAGCGATTGCATTCCTGAATTAGTGCGGGATTTCCACCGGCAGCTTTCTCGAATTGTTATTTTGCTACCTAGAGTCTATTTTGCTGAGCGGAAATGTGATGTATATACCGGGTGTTTTTTTAGAAGGTCCAAAATTTTTAAAAAAAGGTAAATTGCTTTAGATTTATTTTAGCACTGGGGCTATACTGGAGGCTACGGCGGGCGCCAGGCAAGAGGAAAACTGCTTTAATTAGTTCGCTGATTAACTAAATATGTTAATTAACTTTTCTCATTTTTGTTTTAGGGGATATGTTGTATTCGCAGAATTGGACATCGTCCTCTAAACAGTCCAACCGAGAAAAAACAATTTCAATTAAAATTTTTTCACGCACATTACGAGGCGCGAAAAAGTCAACCTGGTAGGCATCTTCACACCGTAACGCAGCGGCGGGACCGCCTCTGACGTAGTTCAATCCGCCATGCGCTTTGCGTCACGCGTCCCGGACTGGCGGCCTGCGCTATCTCTCGCTTCGCTCCGCGGCCTCACGGAATGCCACGCTGGAACAAAAACGCATTGACACAAAGTGCAGGGCGGAGCGAGCTACGTCACAGGCGCTCACAGACGCTGTGTTACAGTGTGAAGCTGCCTACCAGGGTGACTTTTTCTCGCGTCGTTACGCGCGCAAAAATTTTTTTCATGAAAATCTTTTTTCTTGGCTGGACTGTTTGGAAGACGATCTCCAATTCTGCTAATACAACATATCCCCTAAAATAAAAATTATAAAAGTTAATTAACGTATTCAGTTAAACAGCGAACTAAATAAAGTAGTTTGCCTCTTACTTGGTGTCCGCCGTAGCCCTCAGTATAGCCCCAGGGTTAAAATAAATCTAAAGGAATTTACCTTTCTTTAGAAGTTTTGAACCTTCTAAAAAAACACCCGCTATTCAAAAAGATGGAATCTGTATTGGTTCATGCTTTGCACCCATCCTTAGTGACATGTTCCTGGCTTTGCGCGACCAAATATTGAATAAGCGGTTCAAAGGGTCCCGTGTTTACGGCATATTTAGATTTGTAGACGACTATTTCGTGTTTTTAGAGTGTGACAACCTCAAATTCGAGCAGCAGTCCCTTCATGTTTCTTCACTGTTCTCTGAGTGCCTCAAACCCATGATTTTAACGCACGAAGTACCACTTAATGATTCCATTAGGTTTTTAGTTATTTCACTTCACTTCATCCCACGTATGTTGGGCTTTTGAGCCCCGTGGTCAGAAGCCCATACTGCCATTTTGATCAGCTCATTCGAAGTTCGTGAAAAGAGCAAATGTGCATTCAGTTTTTGACAATGTTATAAAGAAAACATGGGAGCACAGGTTGGAGCAAAGTTTCCACAACCATGTAGATCGTTTGACACAGGCCGGTTACCCTTCAGAATTTTTGGCCTCCGTCGCAGAAAAAGTTGAGGTGTGAAGTCAACAGCAAAATTGAAAAGGAAAAACCTGGTAATTGCGAAGCAATACGTGGTTCTGCTATTGTACCGCTTGTGGTGATGCTCTATAGACCTCCTTCACTATGCGACGTTACGAAGATGTGGTGGCGCTGCCGTCGGTGCTGACTTTCGCGCGGTAGGCAAAACAACGCCTCACTCCCCTACCTACCACGGTTAGCGTGCGGTCTGCAGTGCTCGGAAAAATCAGAATCGGCAGAATTACCAATGCCGACTAGCTGCGTCGCCGTGGCGTGCACTGAAAGGCACAAAAAGGGAAGTTCAGTAAGCTTCCACAGGTTTCCTGTGCACGAAGGTCGCCGTAAGCAGTGGGCGGCCGCGGTGAAGCGCGAGGGATGGATCCCGACGCCGGCTCATAGAATATGCGGAAAACACTTTGTCACGCAGGTAAGGTGATGCTCATTCACCTTTACACCACTGCGATGTGCCTGCGCGAAGGTCACCAATAACTTTCATTTGACTTTCTTCGCGAAATGTAATTGCATCTAGCGTGTTTTGGTGTGTAGGGCGCGATTCCGTAATTAGTACGGACAAGCAGACAACGAGGCAGCATTTTTGTGTCGGGAAGGCATTTTTGTTTGTTATCGCACGCATAGGATGCGTTAACCTATGTAAAAAATCGCTAGAACAAACTTTGTCGCATGCACAATTGTAGATATGCGTAGCGGCAGCGCTAAAGAGCAGAGTTTCACTCGGTCACGGTTGTGTTGTCGCGGCTAACCTAGCAATTTTAACGCGTGCTAAAGGGACTGCTGACAAGTTTCACCGTGTACACCGCTAATTGGTTTCATTGGCTTCTCGATGAAGAGTGTGCGCGTGTTAACTGCCGCTCATTACCTTGATCCAGCCTGAACTTTTCTTTTTTTTTTACCAAACGCATGCAGTCATTCATAATTCCAGCGCTGAATTGTGAACGTGAGCTGTGAGGTTTAACGTCTCAAAGCGACTAATGGGCTATGATGGAAACCTTAGTGGGGGGCTCCTGATTGATTCAGACTACTTCGGGTTCTTTAATATGCGCTACACATTGCACGGAACACGGGTGCATTCTGCGTTTCGCCCCCATCGAGACGCGGCCGCGGTGGCCCGTATTGAATCCGTGTCCTACGGCTATGTAGCCGAGCGCTTTAAGCACCGAGCATTCGCGGCGGGTACAGCTCGTAGCTGTAACGCACTCTAAAAGCGCAGAATGTAATTGCATCCGTGGTACACAGGAGGGCCCTCAGAGGACCCTCACCACCCCGATTATGTGCCGACGATATTCGCGCACAATAAGAACAAAAAGACTGCAGTTGCTGCTCGCCTGCAGCGCGCCAAGGACCGAGCGCTCGCTCGAGAAGTGCAGGAACCAATGGACACTTGTAAGTAGATGGGGATCCTGCAATAGAAGGTATCATATATTGTTGCTGATTTTTCCCTGGTTGTTATCTGCAGCCCTCAAGCTTACTACCACTTGCTGATGGAGTTTCCATGTCATGTTTTTTGACAGCGCCATCATCAGATGACCAAGTTTGGGAAGCTGACGAAGGCAGCAGTGATGTTAGTGAGCTGGTTGTAGGTCAGTTCCAAAGAAGACAGCACTTTATTAGCACAACAGGTCATTTTTTATTATTGTATGCATCACGCTAGTTACATTATTTCGGATTTTCAAGCTGAGTCTTCCCAGCGTGACACAGGAGTTGCTTATTCACAGCATGTCAGTGCTGAAGGTAAGGAAATAAAAACTGAGTATCTCAGTGAACCATTCAGTTCATTCATACACAGGACCCGCAGCTGCACATGCATTATGGAGAGAGGACAACATGCCATCTGCCACGTCAAGCACGGGTGATGAGCGGCTCGTAGCAGTACCATGCTACATTTGCAGTAAGTGTTTTGCAGTCATATGTGGTATGCATCATTTATAGCCAATGCTCTTGTTTCAGAGCCAGCATATCAAGCTTTGGAAAGAATAGCTGCTACTCTTGACAAAGAAAACAAAAAGCAGGAGCGAGACATTTATGTACTAAAGAAAGCACTGCATTATTCCAAAGAGAGGGCTGCAGAAGCAGAGGAGAATGCACAGCAGGGGCGCTTCTCAGCAAACTGCATTATGGAGCAGTGTGTAAGTGTTTACACAAGGTTGCCAAGCAAAGCGCTTTTCCTCTTTTTTGTTTCACTGTTTGAAAATGTGGCTATGTACGTTCCAAATCGCTGCACTGTAGCAGATGCTGTTCTAGTTGTACTGATGAAACTAAGGCTTGCGCTACTGCACATCGACATCAGTCATCGTTTCCGGCTCTCAGTGACAAGGATAATGGTAAAGAACATCCCAATCATTGCATCAGAACTGAAGCGTTTCATTATTTGGCCTTCACGGGAGGACGCATGCAGAACAATGCCCATGATGGTGTGCAGGAAGTATCCGACATGCATGGTCATAATCGACTGTACTGAAGTACGAATTCAAAGACCTTTAGGGTATTCTGCTAGGTCCAAAACCTATTCCCATTATAAAAGCTCCAATGCCATCAAATTCATGGTCAGCATCACGCCATGTGGTACTGTTAGCTTTGTCACAAAATGGGCATCAGACAAAGAGATCATATTGAAATCAGGCTTCTTGGACAAACTTCAGGAAGGAGACGTTATTTTGGCTGACAGAGGATTTTTAATCAGAGAAGAGGTTACCCATCAAGGTGCCAGGTTAGAAGTGCCAGCCTTGACAGCAGGCAAAAGACAACTTTCAGCCAAGGAAGTGGAAGATGCTCGGCACATCTCTAGAGTGCGCATTCATGTGGAGCGAGCCACTGGCCGCATGAAAGTGTTCCACATTCTCAGGGACCGACTGCCCATCAATGTGATGCGGCATGCAACAGACATTGTTGTGATTTGTGCTGCCATTACAAACTTGAAACCTCGGCTTGCATAAGTATGGAGCACAGCATGGCACAGAGTCTTTTTACTGAAAAGAATAAAAAAGAGCAGCAAATTGAGATGTATCATAGTGCGAAGATTTTGTTGTTTCTTTGCTTGTGTTGTGTGTATGACTTCAAGGATGTGTGGTTTTTATTGTAAAACTCCTGTAGGAGCCTGTGAAGGCTTCAGTGTATATAAATAATTATAGTACCACTTCTGGTTTCGACTAAAATTTCGAAATGTACTGCTATATGACTGAAGACTCGCTTCTGGTAAGCACAATGCTGTGGCCATCTGCACAGCCTCAGCCACTCAGTAATGAATGCCAGGTGAGAGAAGACTGGAAAAGTACAACTATGAACACGTTTATGCTGTCAAGCGACCTTCAAAACAGCCAGGCTGCTCTATTTACTTCAGCCCCACGACTGCAAAAGGCCAGTTATGTGTTAACTTAGCGCTCTCTAAAAACCATGCTAAAACGACATATAGCTGTCATCAACTCAATGCAGCGAAACTGAAGCCAGGCACTTAACAAATGTTTAATGGCTCAAGAGGCATGGAGGAAAATCTGATTGGGCACCCTTGTTTCTAACTGTTTCGTTGTAAGAGATGCAATACTAAGTAGCTTTTTGAGAATGATTCTTAACAATGCACAGAATTCTTCCACCGGGAAAAGCAGCAGACATTTTGGTGGGTCTTTTGGATATGCAAGTCACAAAAACAACAAAGATGAAACAAAGCTCAACAACCTCAAGAACTCCATCTCCCAAGCTGATGTAGCAGCATATATGTTCATTTCGTGGTGCTCACACAAACCATGTTCCTGCTCCCCTCCCACTTCCTCACGCAAATATTCCTGCTACAAGAATTGCAGGCGTTTTCTAAGCATATGTAGGCCAATTCAAGGAGGCAACAATTAGCACAACTGAGCTTCTTGATCTTCATAACAAGCTCTTCCTGCAAAGTATCAACACTGCTCACACAATCACATCTGCAGATAATACAAAAGCAGCACCATAAATAGTTGCAGCACCATCACATTTACATATTGCAAGTCTGGAGGTCACAGCAGCAACATGAGCTCTTGACATGAACATAGCACACATGCACCTAATTTGTTAATGGTCTTTAAATTCATGCATGCATTTGTAACACACTACAGTTAGGAGCTTCCTCTCAGCCACCACGGTGGTTCAGTGGTTAAGGCGCTCGTCTGCTGTGTCGGAGTATCCTGGTTGGAAGCCGACTGCGGCGGCTGTGTTTCGATGGAGTTGAAACGCAAAAGGTGCCTGTGTGCTGTGCAAAGTCCGTGTATGGTACAGCTCCCCATGTGATCAAGCTCCCTCACCTCTTTCTCCCTTTTTTATCTCACTCCCTCCTTTATCCCTTCATTTATGGTTCAGCTGTCTACTGAGACGGAGATGTGAGACAGACACTGCGTCATTTCCTTTCCTCAAAAAACAATTTTCAATTTTTTTTTTCTTCCTTTTACATTGAAGCTGAATGCCACATGGAATGCCCAAGTGAGCATAGGTTGTGTACAGTGATGTTCTTAGTTGCCAACCATCCTGGGTTACTACATGGGAAAAGGATTGAAATTTCTTGAAAAAATATGGATGCAGTAAATTAACTGTACGCATAGCAACAGAGGTTAAACCAAAATGCTCAACGAGTTCCTTGCTGAAGGTCTTCTAAGGTTACCATGTTGTAATTATTATCGCACACATTTGTTTCTGGTCCCTGATTGCAACCACCAAGTTTGGCAGGCATGTTAAGTTTCACTACGGTGCCAATCTACTTCAAAATTTGCAGGTGCTCTGGCCCTAGTTCAGGCAATTTCAATGGGCAACACTGCCTTTTCGACGTCGCAACCACCCTCTGCCCACAGTAATTAACAAAATTTATTTTGAAGAGCCGCCGCGGTGGCTCAGTGGTTATGGCACTCGGCTGCTGACCCGAAAGATGTGGGATCGATCCCGGCTGCGGCGGTCGAATATCGATGGAGGCGAAATTCTAGAGGGCCGTGTACTGTGCGATGTCAGTGCACGTTAAAGAACCCCAGGTGGTGGAAATTTCTGGAGCCCTTCATTACAGCGTCCCTCAAAGACTGAGTCGCTCTAAGATGTTAAACCCCATAAACCAAACCAAACAAAATTTGAAGCTTGATTTTTAGCTAAGGGCCATTTTATGCAAGGATTTGTCTATTGGTACTTCAGCCTTTCAACACAGCCTGCTATGTAATAAGAATAAACAAACTGCATGCATGAAAATAAAACGAACAGTATTTCCTGGTCAGCTTAAAACAGAGCAGGCAGCACATGCTCGGCCCAAACAGTACGAGCTTTTTGTAAAAGAGGCTTAAAGAAGGTGCTGCTGTATGTGACCTCCACAATTGCGAACTGGTGTGGCAGCCACACTACAAAATGGCATACGCTTTTTCTACAAACGTGCAGCTGTGTTTGCACTTGTGTAAGATAAGTGTGGCTCTCCAAAAGTGTGCCACTAGCACTCAAATATGAGGCCTCCAATGCTTGGTGGTGGGGCTTCTTAAGAGACCAAGGGCACTTGACCTCCAGTAGGCCCACACCATGGCAACTGCAGTGCCACAGACCATCAGGGGTCGCACCAAGCAAGGGAGCCTGGGGAAAAATATAGCAGAAGTAAATTCATGCTCCACAAAAAATGAATCAAGTTCCTTACGAAGCCACCAACTGAATGTGAAGTGAACAGAGACATACATCTGGATCAATCACGAAGCCTATTTCGTCGAGCTCGAAGTTGTGATGATGAGCTTTCATGAACTCCACGTACTCCTCCTTGGCCACCTTCTCTTTATCAGCACCCCATCTGACATCCTCAATGTTGAGTGGGGGCCGCCGCTGCAGGATGCTGTCCAAAAGGCCCCGGACATTCGTGCCTGGCTTCAGTGTTCGGATCTAAAAAAAGACGCAGCCCTTTTACTTCACTTGCTCCTGTAGTTACAAGTACAAAAATGAACTCACCCGGTGCATGGTAGTGCCAGTGAACCTTTCATACCTGGCTTCATGCCACAACGGTGATTTGGCCGTTAGCCTCGTGGATTTTGCAATTCTTTCAATATCTTTAAGTGGAAGAAACATGTCTTCAAAGATTTCTTCCTTAGTGTTCCGTGCTTTTTTAGAATTCCTGGGTGGAAAATCAGTTAAGCATAATTTTTTCCCACCCAAAGCATGCTGACTATGTTTTAAAGTTGAACATCTCATTTCGATTTAATGAAATATTGGGCAAAAAATATCAAAGGTGCAGCGCTCATTGCTCATGTTGATGGAATGCTAAGTGACATATAAGTACCCACGTCAGTTACCAACTAGCTTTCATGCGCCAGCTGATATACTCAGAGCTAGACGTGCAAGCCTAAAAAAGTATCTACAGTGCCTCGGCAAGGAAATAGTAATGCCATTTGTTTCACTATTCACGGTTAAGTGCACCTGCACACATTTCACTTATTTGTACTGTCACCTTCTAGCATTTCAGTGTGTTCTGCTATTATTACTGCTTTTATTGATCCCCTATTCATTTTTGTTTTTGTTTTTTACAGCTTGTACTTCAACTGAATGTGCTTGAGTTGGAGATCCAGAGTCATGTGTTCACTTCTCGCATGACCAAAAAAGGCAGCTGAAATTATAGGATGCACTGTTTTTCCAAAAGAGTAGGTAAAGGGTCGTCCATTCCTAGCTTGAACATGCGAGAGGTGCGGCAGCACTCTTCAGATGGCCAATGCGTGCGACATGGCCAAGCATCAAAGCAAAGTGGCACAGGTGTAAAAGGACCTAGAGCTGGTGCTTCTCGTCGCATGCCACTTTGCTTTGATGCACGTGTGAAATGGACATACTGGCGCTCTTAAGAGCGTAGTGATGCCGTTCGCATGCTCAAACTAGAAGTGGACGCCCCTGTGCGTTGATTTAAAATTTAGCTGCTAGTAGTAGCTGCCTGACGCAGCACAGAAAATCACATATCGAGAAAGGAATGTATAAAAGCAAGTAATAGCAGAACATGAACATCCTGGGTTGATCCTCAACTGTTACTGAATTATGCATGACAGTGGCAACAAGAATTTGCCATTCAGCAAACACATAACAAAACATACTAATACATGCAACCTCCAGTATTGTGCAAATGTGCTTTCATGAAGACAGATGATGGCACTCAAACATGAGAAATGACGAAGATGGCTGTTCATTCACCTTAAAAACGTGTACATTTCTTCATCCTCTGATGCTGAGTCTGTGTCTTCTGAATTTATCTTCGGAATACTTCTGAGAACTACAGCACTCGAGCTTTCCTTCTTCAGGCGCTGAAATATTTCAACGTCCCTTGCGTCATAAGTCTGAGAGGTGTGAATGGCTTCCGCAGCAAGCTTTCGAGCCTTCTTGCCTGGCTTGCTCAAGTTGAGCTGGTCAACTGGGACCATGGTGGCCAGAAATATAACACAATTACGCACAATAATAATTTAGTGCAGGTGTTACGTGTTTCAAGAAAGTTTTCTCATGCCAATATTAAATTTACCTTTTTGGACACAGCTGCACCCCAAGCACATGGCTGCGAGGTGCATGCCACATCTGCATTGCCCCGAGCAGCTGCCTCTAGAACAAAAAGTAGTGCTGCAACATGGCTGCACACTTCACCTAGCCTGAATAACAATGCACGTGATGATCACTCTCACATAAGGAAGCTTTAGAGGAAGACGTCAACTTACCTTAGGAGGGTAGCTGTGTAGGCCAGTTGGTGAGACATGAAGGCGCTAGACACCGCAGCGTCTTCTTTCTTGTCCCGTGTCCGCTGCGGTGTCTAGCGCCTTCACGTCAACTTACCCAGCTTTCAGAAGACACAGACTCAGCATCAGAGGATGAAGAAATGTAGACGTTTTTAAGGTGAATGAACAGCCAGCTTTGCCAGTATTTGTCTTGATGTGTCATTGACACACACCCACGTATCGTGGCCTTTTGCAGCCGCGGTTTGCGAAGGCATTACCTCGGCCCGCACAAACCTGATATTCATATCAGCTGGCCTCCACAGCCGACACTTTCGGACCAGTCCTGGACACGTGGGATAGTGAAAACATCACAAGAATAACAAATATGCTTTTAATCTCAATGTTCTCATCCAAAGGCACAACGATGGCAAAAAATTTCAATGCGTGAAATATCCAGCGTTTAAAACGGTACTTTTTGACCTAAAGCCGTTGTATCTACATCAGATATGGACTTCTGTGATAACAGCTTGGTCTCCGGAATTTAGCGTGTAGGTGTCCCGCAGTACGAAAGCTACCGAAGGTAAGCGATCGGATGACGCAATTCCACATCGGCACCTGCTCCCGGCCAGACGGCGGCAGTCGTCTCCTCGAGGGGAGCACACTTGACTTCTGGCTCGGCGCGCTGGCCATAAGAGTGCCTACTGCATCGCCTGCCTATCCTCTTTCTTCTCTTCCCGGCGCCGTCTGGATGCCGTTTGTGTTTGTGATGTTTTGTTTTTTTGCGAGTGCGGTGCGTCGACTCATCAGCGTGGACGGTGGAAAGCGCGGAGTGTGTGGTGCGCGAGCGTGGCGAGCGAACATGCATGGGACAGTGCGAGCCCTATGGAAGTGCGCGAACAATTGAGTTGTAGCTGTAATATATTCGTTGTTTATTCTCAATGATTTGTGTGTGCGTCGTGTCCTTATTAGCTCCCCCTCCCCCTTTTTTTTCATCTCTAACCAGGGTGTCGAACCGGTATTTTTTCGGGTTCGGTTCGGGTTCGGGTTCACGCCTTTCGGGTTCAGTTCCGGGTTCGGCTCCAGAGGGCCATTCCGTTCCGGTTCGAACCGGTTCGGACCGTCTCGAACCGGTTCAAACGGGTTCGGGACAAAAAAAATCAGAATGCAGATGGGTTTCAGTCAACCTTGCTATGCGTTTTCTTTTTTGTTGCACATCGCTATACAAAATAAAAAACGCAGATTTGTTTACGAGAACATAAAACTGGGCTAGTTGGTAGCGGTTGCTCAAGCAACGCAGTAAACAGGAAAAACGGAAGTCTGGAGACGACACAGACGCTGACTAACAACTGGTTATTACATTCTCGGAAAAGTATATGAAGGCGCAGGACACAGTGAACAATCCAAAAAAAAAACATAAGAGCACAGATTAAAACTAAAAAAAAAACATACTACGCATGCACATCGCAGTCGAGTCATGACATCTTTTTCAATGAAATTCGAAGACTATATTCCATAGTAGACGGCACTCCCCTATCTCCTTGACCTTACACAGTTGCCAAGAAAGCCTGGCTCCTTTTCTACGAAATTGATGTATGGTGAAGCAACACGCTCATCTGCATCCTTCCTGATCATAAAGGCCTCCACCATCTCCCTACAAATTCGATCAGGGTGATTAAACAGGAGACTTGTCTTTCTAAGTGGGGAAGCAGATGAGCGTGTTGCTTCACCATCTATTACTTTGGTAGATAAGGAGTCAGGCTTTCTTGTCATTGTGTGAGGTCCAGGAGATAGGGGAGTGCCGTCTACTATCGAAGTTACTCTTCGAATTTCGTTGAAAAAGACGTCACAACTGGACTGTGATTTGCATGCGCAGTATGGTTTTTCAGTTTTAACCTTTGTTCTGTTTTTTTGGGGGGGGTTGTTTCCTGTGTCCTGCGCCTTTATATACTTTTCCCAGAATAAATTAACCAGTTGTCAGTCAGCGTTCGTGTCGTCTCCTGTCTTCCTTTTGTCGTGTTTACTGCGTTACTTGAGCATGAGAAATTTTTTTAATGCGAGATGTTCTCATTTTACCCATTTTATTTATTGTCCGCAGCATAAAGACGAATTTACGGCAAGACCCAGCCGCAAAATGAAATGAACTAGAAATTATTGAAAATCGGCTATGTATATACGCTATAATCCACCTTATGAGGTGTAGGACGAAAAGCCGATGGATTTTGCATCTACAACCCCTTTCTGGCAGCTGTTAAGTGCTCGCCTGTCTTTTCTGGACATGCTCGCGAGCGCTGATTCATTCGGTTTTCTCACTCTTCGCTTTTATTTACTTGTACGGCCTCTCCAGAAGGCAGATGACAAATGTTGCGATCGGTCATTACTTCCTCTACCAATACATCTACAGCCTTACCTATACTTTCTTGATACTAGTCTATTAAAGCGAAGTCAGCGGATGTAAAGTGGAGCCTACTTTAATGGCCACATATATGACGAAGGGTCGCTTATTACGAGCGGGTGTGGTGCTACCATGAAAATATATGCATAAGGGCAACGGAAATTCGTCGCAGATACAGCGAACAACTCTGGCCACACCACTCGGTTACAGCGAACGAGGTAGCGCGGTGAACTACCCCGAAGTTGTAGAGGTCGTCTTTCCGCTAAGCACTCAGAGGAAATAGCGCCTCTCAACCTTCACGACACCGCCCCGGAAAGAACATGTCATACCAGAAATGGAATTAAAAGGCGGCACGTTGTGCGCAGCGCTAACCGGAAAGTCCGGCGTCCGGTAACACTGTAAACGCTAAAGTAAACACGGCAACGATATGCTATAATTCTCTATTTAAATAGTAAGTAATCGCCGGCCAAACCCGCGTCGATGGCCAACAAGGGCAATCATTGCCTACGCGTTCGCCGGCTGGGAGAGAGAGAGAGAAAACTTTATTTACAAAGGAATTCGGGGCACGCCCCAGGGTCCCCGCACGACCCCACTGCACTCAAGTGTTTATGTTCCTGAGGTCCATAACACTGGCAGCACGGCCGGTGGCGATGGTCTGCACGGCCGGGTCCTCCGAATGCAGCAGGGTCTCCCAGTCCTCCCAGGTCTTGAGGTTCTCTAGGTCCCGCGGGGAGGGTCCGCCGGGCAGAGGGAAAGGATGTGGAGGGAAGAAGCGAAGGGTTCTGGGCATAGGGCGCAAGCAGGAGTGGGGAAGGAGGGATGATAGTGGGTTAGGGTAAGGGGCGAGGGGAGAGTATGTGTTTGTAATCTGCGCCAGAGTGTTGCGTGTCTTTGGCGCCGCTACCACGTGCAGGCATTGTCATATAGCGGACAGTGCAACGGATGCATTCTGCGCCACAAGCGCTGCGCTACTTCGTCTCTGCATCAGCCCAGTAACGACAGAAGAAGCTCGAAAACACGCGTGACCAGATGATTGCAGATTTCTGGCAACGCTTCGTTGATCCATAGCTGACCGGATGTTTCCTCGGATAACTACGTTCCTGCGGACCACAAAATCGCAGAAGCGCCTGCTCTAACGGAGACGTGGAACACCAAGTGCGAGCTCTTCCCACTGCCAGGAGTCTCATTTACGTGGCCGACCTGCCACCAGTTGCCATGCACACTTCATTCATGATTAGTTATACGCCGACCCTAAACTTGATGTTTGGCAGCAAGGTCTCGACAAAGATTAAATGATCGCCCTAGATAACCTGGAAAGAGCCGCTGCAGTCTCTGCTTTGCACAAGTAGGCACGCATAACGCAGCTTTGTAAGAAATAATTGTCCCTTTTAGCGGCCTTAGTATTTTTGGCTGTTGTAAGAAGAATCCACTTGCTACGAACATCAGATATAACGAATGGAACCTGCGTGATCGTCAGGTTCGCTATAAGTGGGCTCGACTTAGTTTTAATCGGCTACAAAAACCTTTTTCACCTTTTAGACATGGACCTTACATGTTAAGACATACCTTCGCGCCAAAGGGGCGTTTTTGCCGTGGTCAGTGCATTTCTACCTGCCAGAGCAACGAGAAACAATTTCAGCAATAAAATAATATTTTTGTCATGATGCTGTATTCTTTTGGGACATACTTAAATAATCTCTTAAAAACCCATTGACATCATACATTTCGTTATAACATTTATGTCTGCAATGAAGAACTCTGGAATTCCGTGCGAACTCTTCGTGTTCATAGGACGCAGAACCGCCGCGTTCCACGAGGTCACTGTTCAGACAACAGTGCACTTTAACGCAGGAGGAATATGCTGCGCAAGTTCAACCTCCTGACTGGTTCCCCTTTCATGGCGTGTGCACCGTCTGTGATTTTCATGTGCGGGCGGAGGCAGGGAGTTATGGTGGCATGAGGCCTTATGCCGAGATCGCTGATTTCGACGCGGTCAAGTAAGACATGAGGAGGGTCAGATAGGTTCCAAATATTCCATGCAACAACCATAAAAAGAAGCCTACAAGATAGCCGAATAGCCTAAAGAATCTGCAAACAGAGTTTTCTGTTGCGCCGCCATTAGTACGAATCCCGCTGGGAGTCAGAGATTAGACTATGCATACTCTTTTAGTTGTTCTTTTTACTTCGTTTGCAGTATAGCCTGCTTTCCCAAAAATAACCGCGCTGCGTGCGTGCAGCCTCCATCCTTGATGCACACTCCGGTGGGAGCACATCAAGGCATTCACTGGTAAAAATGCACCTTCAGAAACTTTCACCCATCGCACAACCCCCTCATCACCCACTTGTAACCGATATAGCCGAGGAAGATTGTTGTGAAGGCTCAACGTGTTCAACGGCCCAAGCGTTCTAAGAAAAAAACACTAACAATCATAAGCCTGTCGCGTCAGACACGGGAAATATGACTACGAAAAGTAGATATAAGTCGCCAGACAGAGAATTTAAGATCGAGCAGTGCGAGAACAGCGGATGGAGCCACGCGCTGGCGACTGGCAGCAATATTTTCTTAGAAGCAGAACGATTTCAGCGAATCGGCAATAACGAAATCACTAGATCGTAGTTACATTGCATCGCAGTAGCATCCTTTTGGGCGCAATCACTATCGCATGCCAGCGAGCACATTTATTTCCGCATTGCCCTTTTGTGTAATCGGTATTTAATATTTTCCTTATTAGTACATCTCTACCGTTGCCAAGAACCCGCCTTTCGCTGCTTATTTCCGTCGCGCGCAAACAAGAATATGCGGATTCTAAAAAATAGAAGCTGCACCAATTTATACATCCTTCTTTTGGTAATGCTAGTAGCAATACCTCAGGTTTACGTGTCGAGTAGACATTGGGGCTATATCACAGACGGTGTAGTGGAGGGCTTCAGATTAACGGAGACCAGCTGGGGATTTTGGACGTGCGACAGAGCACGCTGGTTTTTGTATTTTTGGAATCAGCAGCCGAGCTCCACAGCCATTGAGCCATTTTTTTCTTTATTTCCCTACATACCCATCGCGAGGGGTTTTACTTAGAACTTGCTGCCTAAGACAATGAGCGCCTACAAAATTAAATCTTGCACTACTCATTGCTGTTGCTCAGTGGTTAGGGCGCTCGGTTACTTATTAGGTGAACCCGGGTTCGAACTTGGCTCCGGCGGCCACGTTTCGATGCAGGCGAAACGCAAAAGGCACCGTGTGCTGCGCGATGTCAGTGCACGTTAAAGGGCAACTGTGCCACTTTTTGAGAATTTCGCGATACTCAAGGATTCAAATCTATATAGGCTGTACGTAAAGCATGCTAAGTTTTTTGCACCACCATTTAAAATAATGACGTAATCGACGATTAAATTTTGCACTTCTCCTCAAAGCAACAAAGGAGTGCGGGGAAGTTCGGTGTTATGTCACGGAAGGTATGATTTAAAATTACTGCTGCCGTCAGCCACGCCCTGCCGTGCCTTGTTGGACGCTTCCAAACAACGTTCGGCGGGCTTTGACTTCGGTGGCGTTGGTTTTTTTCCTTCAAAGCAGGCGTTTATTCGTTTGAAATACTTGAAGGAATTGGTGAGCGCTATAAAAACACGGAAAAGGGACGAATACACAGGACGAAACGCTTTCTAACAACTGTTTAATCTCAATAGAAACATGACTATATACAAATAGACGGGAATAGACGGGAATAGACGGGAATAGACGGGCTCGAAATAGACGGGAACGAGAAATTATCGAAGCTTTCGCAATGCACGTTGCTCCAGATAAGAAATGCGTCAGCTCCCTTTCGGTGATGTTAGGGGGAACTGAGTTAACCTAGTAATCTTCGGCTGTTTTAAGCGCGCGTAGTCTTTACCTGTTTTTCCTTCATTCTTGTCAGCGCGTGCGTTCCTCCCTCTTCTGTTTTTGATATGATGTCAAATGTGTGTATATAGTCATGTTTCTATTGACATTAAACAGTTGTTAGAAAGCGCTTCGTCCTGTGTATTCGTCCCTTTTCCGTTTTTTTATAGCGCTCACCAATTCCTTCAAGTATGTATTTCCAACTAACCCCAGCAGTAGCTCTTTTGTCGTTTGAAATGTACGGATACTTTCGATGACGTCATCATGCGTCCCCCACTTAGCGTTGTGCGCTGCGGAGAAGCTTGAAGGCCGTCGCAGATTTAATTGGTGATTACGTCACCGTTTCAAATGCTAGGCCAAAAGGACTTTGCATACTTTACCTGGAAGTTTCACACATTCGACCCTTTCAAGCTCTTAGGATCCCCAGCTGGTAGAAATTATTCCGGAGCCCACCCCTACTGCGCCTGTTTCTCTTCTTTCTTTCCCTCCCACCTTCCTCCCTCTCTTACGGCGCAGTTCAGGTGTCCATAAAGAAGTGAGACAGACTGCGCCATTTCATTTCTTAAAAAACCACCATCACAACATTGTTGGCTCCTCGGGCTAATATTTCGTCTATTGGTGGGAAATGACGCAAAGAAAAGGAAGGAATTCTCAATCGGTACTAAAATGACTATAGACACCCAGTTTTGTTGCGTGTTTTCTCCTTTCAAATGACGCCATAGATATTAGAATGCATGGATCGTCGTGTGGTATTCGCCTACTGCCACTAAATAATTTAGAAAATAATTTTTTCTCCCACGCTGTTTCGGTTTCATCAACCGAATGATAGCTTTGACGGGAGTTTAACATTAGGTCACGTGAGGCACGGGAAAACTGATACAAACGCTGACACGTTGTTTTGACTCACTGTATCACTTAAATCAGCCGACTTGAAGACCTATGATTACAAGGAACGACGTATCAGCAGTTATATTGCCGTTTTATAGCACCTCACGCGACCTAATTTCCACTACACGTCACAGCCATCGTTATGTTGGTGAAACCGAAACAGGGTCAAGAAGAAATTCAGACATAAATTATTTATTATGTGTTAGTAAATATCACGCGGTGCTCCATGCACACCAACGTTTAACGCATCGTTTAAAAGAAGAAAGCATGCAAGCAAAAGTTTGGTGTCTATAGTACTTTACTGAGTCAGAGCAGTCCTAACATTTTGATTAATGATTTACGCAAATATGTAAAAGGGAGGAGGAATAACTCAAGATTTCCCATAAACCTGACGTACAAGTGTTTAAAATTTGCGGCAGTACATTACAGAAGCGTCAATTAGGCTTCTTCCCAGACACGAGACCTCCTGTGAGTTTGCTGTCGCATATACTGGGTATCATTTTCGCACTTCCCAGCGCAGACAGCTACGGGTGGGTAAATCTATGCGATAGATAATCTCATTTTGTCGGAAAACAAGACGTATGCCGGGATGCAAAAAAGTGGGGCTGAACCGGGTCCCGAAACGGTTCGGAACGGTTCCTTTGAATCGTTCCGGTTCGGGTTCAGTTCCAAGATGGCGAAAAAAATATGGGTTCGGTTCGGTTCCGGTTCCGGGCGAAAATTCGGGTTCGGTTCCGGTTTCGGGTTCGGGTTCAGTTCCGGTTCGACACCCTGTCTCTAACACGAGAAGGCTTCAGATTAATTACGAACACACGCTATTTTAACGTGTCCACGCATCGCGCAGGAAGCGATGCGTGCGTTGCCGCCGCTGCTCGGAGACGCAACGCATGCTGCTACTGCGCTACCGCAGCGATTCAACTAGAAGGAATAGCTGAAAGGTGCCATTGCGGGAATACGGAAGTGTTATTTTTTGTTCTATGCTAACAGTGCTAACACACTTATTTGCCGTGCGGTCGTAAGTACCATGCGATGGTGCTAATAAAGTACTGCGAGCAATGCGTCGTGCGCAGCATGCTGCGCAGTCTGCGCGCCCTGTTTACGCGCGGCGCGAGAAGAGACATGGGCCACTTACCTGACTCGTAGTAGTTGTAAGCCTCCAGAGCTTTGTGATTTTCAACGCTTTCTGCAGTGAATTTGCTCGGAGAGAACAGCAAATAAACGACCACGTTGCTCAACTTCACCGGTGGACATCGACGCTTCGCTTCTACGCCTTTCGCCCACTCACTTTCCGGCACGGCGTACGGGTCCGGACGCTGTACGCCGTAGACATGGAGCTTCTCCGTATAACGGTTCTGGTCCGCAGCGCTCAGGCTCACAAAATAATCGCTTACAGATAGCATTATCTAGCATGCAGACAAAAAAAGCACTGACAACTCGCTACCGGATAGCTTGGTCGCACAGCAACTGACTCCAGCTTCGCCGCTTTTTGCCTACCGCGAGGTCGCTAACGACTGCAGCGCCACCTCGACCACCTGGTTTGTTTGTAAACATGAAGGAGGTCTATAGGCTGGAGGCGGCATCTCATGGGCTTGACGAGAAGAGCGCAGTCAGGCCGCGGCCGTGGCTATGCGCCGCGCAAGGCAACGGCGTGAGATGGGACCCCGTTTTTAAGCAGATGGTATGACGTCACATAGCGCGCAGCGCCCCTGGTGAGAGGAGCGGGAGTCAGGCCACGGCCGTGGCTATGCGCCGCGCAAGGCGACGGTGTGAGATGGGGCCCCGTTTTTACACAGATGGTATGACGTCACATAGCGTGCAGC
The DNA here is from genome assembly GCF_055824585.1 of Amblyomma mixtum. Lineage (NCBI taxonomy): Eukaryota > Metazoa > Arthropoda > Arachnida > Ixodida > Ixodidae > Amblyomma > Amblyomma mixtum. Next base: position 328,357,420 of record NC_143014.1, on the reverse strand, counting down.
GCCCCTGGTGAAAGGAGCGGGAGTCAGGCCGTGGCTACGCGCCGCGCAAGGCGACGGCGTGAGATGGGGCTCCGTTTTTACACAGATGGTAAGACGTCACGCAGCGAGGTCACGCGAAAGGTCAAGCGTGGCTATGCGGCCGCGGCACGGCACGGGCGAGGTGGTAGCGAAAGTAGTATTGATTCGCAATAAAAAGAAAAAAGTCGCCGTTGTGTCATATCTGCATCAGGTCTCGCATAACCTGAAGAGAATTGGGAGCATGTGGGGGTCGACGTTGTGTTTTCGGCACCTATCCGATTGTCTAGCCTGGTGAAGAAAGTAAATTCAGCCAACAGGGAACCACGCGGCTGCTTGCAAAGGTATGCAAAACAATTTGTCCCCTGCGAGGAGGGAGTCATCTATTCTTTGCCGTTATCATGTGGGAAGCAAGACATCGGCCAAACCGGCCGATGTATCAACGAAAGATTAAAAGAGCACGATTATATTGTCGCACGTGAGCCTATCGTAGGCCACGTAGCGAAACACTGCAGAAACTGGAAAAGTGATGATGTTGATGGTGAAGATGGCAACGATGCCTGCGAGCCATTATACAACGAGTGCGTTGTGATAGGTAGGAACCGCGATTCGCTGACAAGAGCAATTATAGAAGCACACATAATAGCAAGGCGCCCAGAAGAATGCATAAGCGCACCATCTGTATTGCTGTCAGGAAAAGAAAAACGTTCCCTCGAATGTGAATATTGACACGCATGTGCTTTATTTTGTTTGTTTTTATTTTTTGAATTTTGTGTTTCCGCTGCATGGCTTGTGTCCATTACTTTCCATTTTTGGCCGCCAGTTAGGTACTTATTCCGGCTGGCAGCTAATAAAGATTTCAGTTATGAGCCAGCGCTGTGTTGTGTCCCTGCCCGTGTGCTTCTTCTTGCCCCGTTCGTTGCGCTGTAGTCATGAAATTTATCTGCGTGGCGTAAGGGCCGCAGTTTTGTTTTTCAATTTGAAAGAACTAGAAATGTAATGTTTATAAAAACCACAAAATAATAACTGCTTCTCTATTCATTTAGACAAGCTGGAGCCCATAAGCTGAAGCTCGTGCCGTCGTACTGTCAATTGTACGCCTAGGTGGTCTTCCTAGAACAGTGTTTAAAGTACTCCAGGTTTTTCCGGACCCGTAGCGGGCGGCAGAATATTTCTGTAGACGATACCGTTATCTAGCAGCTCATATGTTCGCTGCATTGGTGCTGCGGACGTTTGTACTCTTTTGCTTAATTATATTCTCGGACTTTCGGTACATATTAGAAAAACTCTGCACCAGTAACTCATAGTGGAGAAAATTATCAGCACATAATAGCATGTCCCATTCAAGAGACCTTATTTGTTTTTCGAGATATGCCCTGTTCAGAATTAACTCCTTCAGGAACTGTTGGCCGGATCGGTAAGCGTATCCCAAAACGGATAAGGCAACAAAATAGTGGTGCGCTACTTTTCATTAATTACACACCTAAAAGAACTGTCTTTACATAATACTCTGCCTATCTGGTCAATAGAGCTTCGCGTTAAATGATTGCCTAAGATTTTTTCACGTGTGTAACTGAATTTTATTTTCCAGTCCGAAGCTTACTAGTAAGGTTAGGTATTGTTACTCCTGTTTTGTTTACGTTAAAGACGTCTAAATCACCACCTAGTGCAACTTGTAGTATAAGCAGCTAGTATAAATTGTATACAATTGCATATTTGCGTTACTTAGGCAACTCCTTGACTTTGCTTCAACTATCCAACACCGCCTTGCTTCGCCTTTTTTGCCCTACTGGCCGTTTTTGGTTTTCCGAGTTGTTTTCACATTTCTTCACGCAACTTTTGGTATTATGTGTTGCGTTGGGTTTTAGGGCACATATGCAACTCAGGCCATCATGCGCCAAACTCAAGCTATTGGGAAATTGTTTTCTGCAGAATTTTTAAGAAATATTGAGTCATCAGTGGTGTAGATGACCTAAAACATTGTTTTGTATTGCTTAGTAATGATTTATTGGTTTATTGGGGTTTAACGTCCCAAAGCAACTCAGGCTATGAGGGACGCCGTAGTGGAGGGCTCCGGAAATTTCGACCAGCTGGGGTTCTTTAACGTGCACTGACACCGCACAGTATACGGGCCTCCACAATTTCGCCTCCATCGAAATTCGGCCGCCGCGGCCGGGATCGAACCCGCGTCTTTCGGGCCAGTAGCCGAGCGCCGTAACCACTGAGCCACCGCGGCGGGGCACTTAGTAATGAAAGACAGAAATACTATGAATGGCTAATATTAAAAGCTTCAAAGATGGCCCGGTAATCTCAGCAGCAATCCTTGGCTGGGCAAGGATGTTGAGCCTCCCAACCATTAAAACAAAAACCTCAAACTTCTTCCCAGGAATGAAAAGGTGGCTGAGGTGTATCAAAAAATGAAGCGAAGCAGTGGGCAAAAACTTTGTGTTTGTCGAGAAAGCCTGTTTCTCTGAAAAAGCTCAACACACAAGATATATCGACAATTGCTACTTCTCCTAAGAGTACACATTGGATGTAAAGGAATGTGTGTATTATAAAACTCAGTAAAATACATTCTTCGTAGTTTTCTGACTTTCGTGCATGACAGTAAAATGTGATTAACTGTTAGTTCATCTCCGCATTTTTCACAAACAGGTTTGTCTTCATTTGTCAATAGAAAGTTGTGCATAAGGTGTGTGTGGCCTATAGGGAGACAAGAAATAACTTCAAGGAAATGCACCTGGTGCAAAGATGACTTCCATTCACCTAGAACTGGCTTTGCCAAGTGTGTTTGTTGCTTATTTCGTTGCTCCAAGCCGACTGCCATTTCTTCTAAATTTACGGAGTACGAAGTTCATGCAGTACATTTGCTTTCTTTATCAGCTCACCACCAGCTTGAGCGGCACACATGACTGCTGCCGTTGCCTTTGCTTCCGACATGACTTGGTACCCGGCATAGTTTTATATTTCGTCGTTGAGCTATGGCGGTTGTTGTGCTGTGTTTTATGTCAACAAGCAGTGGAGTATTTGCATTTTTAGGATGAAGGGCTGTAAGTACACTTAGCGAGTGTCTTTAAATAATGCTGGTAGAGATGTTCTCGTTTACTATTTCTTCTAAGGCTACATATATCACGTAACATGCGGCAGTGAGGATGAATGCATACTGTGGAATCCTTACTATTTCAATCCACTAACCTGGTACCACAGTGCTTCCAACGTAAACATCTCCTTATATGAACCATCTGTGTAAAAAAACTAAGAGTACTGCACCTTTCCTTGAGTGCAAGAAATTCTCATTACATGTTGTTGTGGAATTTGTTTTTTACGCAACTGTGTATGAGTGAAATAAAAGATTTTAGGGAAGTCGTACCACGTTGATAGCGGATCTAGTCCTTGAGCAATGGTTGGCATTGCTCTACAATATGCCGAGGTTTTGGCACATCTCTTCAAATTGCAAAAGTAGTGGCCGGGTAGCTTGCGGTTTGTTGCTAAAGAGTGTTCTAGAAGGGCACTTTGTAGCGATAGTGTAACATGAATGCTTATGCAGTGAGCGGATATTTAGAATGTAGTACGAGCATGTGAGCAAGGCTTTTTGTCTGTAAGCGATGATTCCTTGCTTTCTACATACAGACTGTTTATGGGCGGCGTCATGTATGGATCGGTGGAAAGACGCAAACCTAAATTATGTACTGGATCCAGTTGCTTACGATGGTCTCGCATAAACTATGCATCCATAATCTAAGCTAGAGTGTACTACAGAGCGACAAACTTGTAAAAGACATGTCCTATCGGAACCCCAGTGTTTTCGTGACAGTACTTTTACTACATTCAGGGATTTGCATCACACGATATAACGCTAGAAGATATGGCAGCAGTCTATATCATCGACATAGATTGAATACATGATGGACTTTGGAATTATTTTGCTAGGGAGTTCATTTTTACTATGAATAACGTAATACTTAAAATGCATCTCTGAGGTACGCCATTCTCTTTTGTGAAGTTCTTAGACTTTGGTCCGCCTCCTTTTGTCGGGGCGATCAGTTTTTGAGGGATGGGAAGTAATAAATTGGATATGTTGTTCGGCAACGGTGCCAACCACCCATCATGGAGCCCAACAAGTGGACGAGACAGGAACATAAAAGAAAGTCCTGCCCATGCCAGTTGCATTGTAACTATAACGAAATACGACGAAACCAAGGGTAGTTCGCCACACAAAGTCAACCCTAGTCCCCAGGAAAAATGAAAAAGGAAAGAAGGGAGGAGGAGGCCGGAGAGTTGTAAAAAAAGAGATAGGAAAGTGAAAGATGGAGAGGAGAACAGGAAAAGGCGACTGCCGATTTCCCCCGGTCAGGTCAGGTCGGAGGTGCCGTCTACAGGAAGCTGGGGCCAAAGTGGTATGTTGCCTCCGCCGAGGGGCCTTAAGGGTCCAAACGCTCGGCATCGGCTCAACCACCAGGATCCCCTTTTCCCCGGACACGGCGATGCCACGCACGGCTAAGCGCGGGTGCTCGGATCCGTGGTGGCGCACTGCACACCATCGTCCCCCTGCGGGGATGTGCCCCTGCGGATGCTCAGGAGCCCGCGGTGTCGCAACTCATCAGCATCTGCATGCTACAGACGACCCTGCGGGAGTATGCCAGGCCAGCGCTGCACATCTTTGATAGTTTGTACCCTGAACCCAAGAAATCAGTTATACATTTGGAGACTACGAAAGGGGACATAGTTCTCGCGGTTTCTTCTCTTTCTTGACTATAGAGGACATAGTACTTTGGGAATATTTCTTTTGGTTTACGGAAAAATTTCAGCTGCGAAGTTTAGAAGTAAGAAGAATGAGCAGGCGGTCGTTCGCGTCAGTTTGATCTTTAGAAACCAAGAAACGCCTGGAAAAGGTCTGTCCCACATGACATTTCGCTTTTTTTTTTTTTTTGCCTTGATGCCATAACTTGCACATGTGCAGTTTTTTGTGTGAAATTGTGTTTGCTGGCTGCAAGCAGTCTAGTAATTTGTGTAACACGCCACTAGTCATTTCTGTAATACGCGTGTTCTGTGTGTTCATCAGCGGTTCCTGGTGGTAGTGGGAGCTGCGCCTTCCAAGGGCGCTAGCGCGATATATTAGTGGCAATGAGAAACTAGAGGGAGCATAACCTGCTTTATATTTTTTTGAACTTGCCATGTTTATTGCACGGTGAGCTCAATAAAGAATTTTTAATAAGGCCATTTGTTTTTCCTGCCCACCATTGCCTTATCCCTTCGCTGCAAGAGTGGGCGACGCCGCCGCCAGTGGCCGACACGCGTATCTCCCTGTCGAACACAAGCTGCCAAGCCTATCATCAATTAACGATAACGCCCCTCGGGTTATTATTCTGTGCATGCACACTGGCGCCCCGCTATTTCCCTATCCCCCTGTTCTAAAACTCGCAGGTAACAGAGTTTTAGACTAGGATGACCCTATTGGTTAGGTGGATAGGGAAGTGCGCGTTCGCACATAGCGTACACTTCTTGGGTCTTCGGATTAGCGAGCGACTATACCTCCGGGTAGGGTCATGCAACCCTCCCGATAACTTATTTTAGACGTGTATTGTTCCATGACTTATGATTATTATTGTTATACGCCAATTATTTAATTAGTATAGGCCTGGCATAGAAGAGGATATAATTAAAACGTTGTTCATGACGCATGCTGTCGTGCCATGTTTGGAGTCACCTCAAAAATATCGCGTGACGCCTTTTAAGTGCAGTTTGCCAATCCTCACGGTCCGACGCAGCCAGTGCGGTGCTACTCAAAACAGCAAGTATGCCGTGGATTATACAAACGAAGGGCAGTTAAGTACTATCGCGATGAAAAGAAACGCAAACAGCAGAAAGCCTGGCCTTCCGCTCAATTAGAGCAGCCTAGTGTCGGCCTGCTTAGTGCGAGGATTCTAGTGCAACTGCGATATGCTTTGGCTGTCGCCAGGGGAATCTGTGCTTTCAGTCGGCGCCGCCGTAGCGCTAGAATCTTGTTCCGGCCGGGGCTATCGCACCGCGTGTCTGTTCCGAGTGTCATGCATGACTGGCGGATGATAAGCTTTCCTTGTCATCGTGCCCAGCAAGTAAACTACGGCGAGCTTTCGTGCTGTCACGATGACTGCGTGCAGAAGAGAACTGAAGCGTTAAGTGCGAGCCCGACCGTCGCTGCTTCGTAGGGCTGCATCGAAAGAATAAAAGCTTCAAGAAATAAACACGACGATCTGAAGTGGCGCTGCACATCACGTGCTATATCTACTACGGCGTAGCAGCTAAGCTACCAGCTTGAGTCTTTTCAGCTTAAAAAGAAAATCATGCCGCTAGCGTCGGATACCGACAGGATTGGATTGATCGCTTTGTACGGCCAAGAAATTCCCCAGAGAAGAATTGCGGAGAATACCAGAAAAGCGCTTTCGACAATGAAGAGTTTTAAAAGCCTAGAAAACTGAAGGTAGACTTTCGAATCTTCCTCATGGTTCAAAGCCAAGTTCCGCGACCGCAGAAGACCTAGTGATTATTGCAGCCACCATAGACAACCCTTTTCTTAACAGCCGAGCAGATCAAAAAGGATCTTGGGCCAAACGTTGATGATGAAGTGGTTCGGCAGAGCCTCCACAAAGTGGGCCTTCAAAGCAAGACAGACCAATGAAAGCCTTTGCTTTCGGATCATAACAAAGCCGCCCGTCTACATTTCGAACATTCGCATAAGGATAGCACTGTGGAGGATTGGGGCCAGGTGATGTTCAACATGAGAGCACCACGAAGAGTCACGACAGACTGAACGTGTGGCGCCAAGACAATCATCGGTAAGCCTCAGTTAGTGCCACTGTGGTAGGAGTAGTATCAAAATTTAACGAGTATAACCGACGACAATTGTTACGTGAGGGTACGACCTCCAAGTTTCTAAAGGACTTAATATAAAAATCAGTGTTTTAAAGTACGAAACATGTTCTCGCTTAGCTTGGCTACTTTTTGGTTGCTGCATGCTATGAATTAACCGCTCGAGGTGCATAATAAGCGAAGAAACAAGAACCATGCTACAGTCGTCGCGCGGTCCCTGTTTTAGTGCCAAGTGCTTGCTTAGCTAAAATATGCAAGAAAAGGGTTTAGGCACTGCAGCGATTGGGCTTAGCGCATTATACAACTTTGAAGCGAACAAATACACTCTTAAAATTTTTTTAATTTATGCAGCTTTGATCCCACCTGCTTCAAACGAGCCAGCCTAAGCGGGCGCTGCTCCTTGATTGTGTGGGGAGCCATCACAGCTGATGGCTTGAGTCCCCTTATTCGACTATATGAACGATTCACTGCAGCAGAATACTGTAATGTAATTTAGCAGGTTGTCCTGCCTTAAGCTTTGGTTGGACCATTCCAGGATTGGCTGTTTTATTCTCAGCATGACCTTTCTCCAATTCGTACTACACGTTCCGCAGAAGCCTTGCTAGACAACCTCTCGTGGCCAGCAAAGAGAGCGGACAAAATTCCAATTGGAAATGTCTGGGGAATGATTAAATCGCGCTTGTCCCGACTGCAGCTCCATAAAATGAACAAGGACTCCCTTGGCCTACTGTTCACGCCTAGTGGGACAGGCTTCGCGGTACTGAGCTATGGCCACAGAACTGTTCGCCTCCATGTCAAGGCACATTCTTGCCGAAGGAGACTTCACCAACTATTAATTAAAGCAAAGTATCTTTTTGTCGAGTAGTACTGCTTTCTGGTAAGTTAAAATTTTGCGCCAGCTTGTGCTTTTGTTTGACTTGTTCTCCATATCATTCTTAGAGCAATAAATTCGATATGGCATGCAAGACATTCCCGCTTAAGTTCCCTTTTGCACGCAGTCATCGTGACAGCACGAAAGCGTGCCGTATTTTACTTGCCGGGCATAAAGACCAGGAAAGCTTATCATCCGCCAGTCATGTCTGGCGCTCGTAAAAGACACGCGGTGCGATAGCCCCGGCCGGAACATGATTCTAGCGCTACGGCGGCGCCGACTGAAAGCACAGATTCCCCTAGCGACAGCCAAGGCCTATCGTAGTTGGACATGGACCTTCGGACCAAGCGGACCGACGCTAGGCTGCGCTGATTGTACGGAAACGCGAACGCTTTCCGCTGTTCGCGTTTCTTTTGATCGCGATAGTACACCGGAAGCACTATGAAGGAAGCTGCCGCACTACTGCAGAGCGTATTCAATTGACGCCCTGATACGTCATATCCTCACGGGAAGACTCAATCAGCGCGCCTCGACGTTTTTGCACAACCTTTTCCGACTACATAGGATCGCGCACTGCCAGGCTCTCCCAAGCCAGAGAAGGCACAGTCTCGAAAGCATTTCGTGCACCATAAACTTGTTAGTTACAGCCTAGCTCGCTGCACGGATTCGAACCGGCGACCTATAATAGGGGGAACGGGCGACTGTTACTGGGTCATTTCCTTTAATAAAAAAAAAAACAATTTTCAATTTGTCCAACGGGCAAGGCATCGCGCCGAACGGGCGATGTCGTTCCGCGGACTTCCTGGCGGTGCTCCAAGACGCTGTGTCGTTCCACTCTTAAAGGCGAGAGTTAAGCATCCTCCATGTAACGGTCGACTCAGGACGTCATGCTCCACCTGAAGGAGAAAGCACTCGACCCTGATTTCCCTCATCTTACCAGAGCGATCCTAGCTCTGGACCTTACCATAGCCTTTGATAATGTCTATCACCTCCATCCTTCAGTCCCTGAGCACACTAAACGTGGGTTCTTGTACGCATCAGTACATAGCTGGTTTTTTTTTGCGTGAAAGGACCACCTGCCTGCAACTAGGCACGTCCCAAACGCAAGACCTTCACACTGGGAAGTAGAGGAACCCCACAGAGGGCAGTCCTGTCGCCCTTAGTATTTAATATTACCCTCATTGCACTAGCACACAAATTGGCAACAATTCCGGCGCTGCAGCTCTACCTGTACGCCGACGACATCGCAATCTGGACTAATACAGGTAGTCACGGTGATATAGAATCCTCCTATCTGCAGCAAGCGACCGACGTTGTGTCCTCACACGCCTAAGGTATAGGCCTCAGCCGTTCGCCATCCAAATAGGAACTTTTAGCAATAAATCTTAAAGAACATCACCCTCCTGCAATTCACATCACCCTGGATGGAGCCCCTATCCAAACAGTCGAAAACATTAGGCTCCTAGGCCTCTACATTTCCAACAATGGCACTAACATCAATGACATAAAAGCCTTTGGCAAATCTGTGCAGAACATTGCCACACTAATCAAACGCATCTCCAACCGTCACAGGGGCATGATAGAGGCGGACACGCGCCGTCTCATTCGGGCCATCTGCCTGTGCAGAATTACCTATTCCCTCCCCTACCTCTACCTCTCCCCCTCAGAGACAGAGCAGGTGAACAGCCTAATCAGAAAGGCCTAAAAAACGGCCCTTCTCCTACCCAAAATCACAGCTACCGCCAAACTTCTACAGCGGGGAGTACATAATACCTCACAAGAGCTAGTCGAAGCACCCTTATATCCTCTTTACACGGGCAGCCTAACTATAGTTAAGCTTAACTGCTGTTAGAGGGCTTAACCATAGTTAACGCAAACCACAGTTACCCGTGCTTACACGCAATTTGGGCATGTCGGTTAGAGTGACGGAAACCGTCATGTGATTACCACCTTTGTGAATTTATGATTTCACCTAAAGCGGTGTATTATCAATCAAGATTACTTTAAAAAGATTATATGATCGAAAAAACGGTTGTTTCTCGTTCTTCTATCTGCGGGGCAGTTTTTTTTCCTGCGCATGTGGCGGACATTAGAAAAAAGCTGGAAAGGAGTCTACACACAATGATCGTAGTTGACTTTACAGTCAACATAATAGCCATATCTAGCCACTACTGTCCCAACGGGAGCCGCCATATCGCTCGTTCTCATGGAGCTCGTTCCATTGTGCTTCATTTTTTACTGTGTTCGCAACGCTTGTGTATGGTGGCTAGCCACCATAGCTTGTGCGTCGTTAGTGCAGTCAAGTGCGGCGCTTCATTACCTCCTCACTTTCGTGACACGAGTGTGCGATATCGTGTCCTGTGCTCTTCAGTGTGTGATTATTTTCATATGTCGAGTGCCAGACGTGTGGTCGAAAATGCGTTTGGACGTGTGAAAGCACGCTTCAGAATCTTGCTGAAGGGTCTGGAGTGCAACATACACAATGTGAACACTGTGATCCGCGCTGCTTGTGTGCTGCACAATATCTGTGAGAAGCTCAATGATCAGTGTGATGCAGGCTGGTTTGGTGCAGTGCAAAGTGCAGACGAGAGGCGTCCTCAGCCAGTGTCCACAAGTAGCCGAGTAGAGCCGTCAGGGGTAGCTATACGGAATGCTCTGGCGAAGCATCTTTCAGGCAACTGAAACATCTTGCATGATCCGTGTTCCTTGCCTTTTTTACTAATAGATGACTCAGTGTATTGAGCAACTAAAACCTTGGGCTAATTGAGGTTCAGTTTTGTTAAGATGAATTAATAGGTGGTTCAGCTGCGTAGCAGCCAGAGAGATGGCACGATTTAGTAAGGCTGAGATCTGGGCGAGTTGGTATGCATTCATAATGGTGAACAGCGCAAAAAAGGCGGGACAACAACAAGACAAGCGCTGACTATAAACTGGGTTTATTGAAAGACGGAAGGGTATATATACAAAAACATAACACAAAGAAGTAAGAAGATAGTGTGAAAAGGGCCGTGAAAATCAAAACCTATGTCACATGTGAAGTGATGTAAGCCCATTCCTTGTTGCTAAGTGCCGCGTGTTATGTTTTTGTATATATACCCTTCCGTCCTTCAATAAACCCAGTTGATAGTCAGCGCTTGTCTTGTTGTTGTCCCGCCTTTTTTGCGCTGTTCACCAGTATAGATGTCACGATGTAACAGGAGCTAGCTCTGTGTATATAATGAGAATGAGAGGAAATGGAAACTGTAGGTTGGCACAGAAGGCGTTTTGCCCGAGGTTGCTTTGCTTTCACTGCAGCAAAGCTGATGCATTGCTGGTATAGCTGGTGCCATTTATGAGGACTTCATTTAGAGGCTTGAGTTTCTACTACTGCACCCATTCTGCCACTGCTTTCTTCTCACAGGAATTCCAAGAATACCAACCTACCTTTCTTTTAACCATTTCAACCGCTTGTCTCTCGTGCTGAGCTGCCATTTGCATCTCTTTGTAGGTGTCTCTTTGATTGTGTTGTATTTCATTTTATTCTGGAGACATATGCATGTCTGTGGTAATGAGCTTTTCCGCAAATGAATCTTAAGCTTCATGAAGGGATGTGATACTTTGGTGGGTACACGCTGCTTGCATACTTCTATTCAGATGATGATATTTCTGCATATGCCATGAAGTGTACATCTTCGTGGTGGGCAGGACAGTGCTTTAACCTGTTCACGATTACATTAACACCAATATGTGGAAAACTCTATTGTCAAGCCTGTACTGTCTCTTTTTTTTTAAATCTCGGACGCTGCATGAGAGTCTGCTCACTCTCATTCTAAAATAGAGCCTTATTGCATGGTGGTCATTTTGTCCTTCCTTTGAGTTGCTGTAATGGTTCCCTCTTTCCTCAAGCAGTTACGGTGACAAATATTAGTGCAACCAGTGTCGACAGAGTGCGTGTGTGTATTGTGCAGCAGGGGATGGAGGGACTATCTGGGATACATAGTCATTGTGCCATTGGAATTAACCCCTTGTAACACCATGTCTGCAACAATATGTTTGTAGTCCTGTATTTTTACTTTGGCCACCGGTAAAACACAGTGTGAAAGTTTTATACTGCGCACGTCAACCATTATGTACCATTGATAGGGAGATTTTTGTTGTTGTGTTGCTTCGTCATGATTTATTGTTGCGAATGATTCTCCTAATGAACAGTACTGCCCGGGAACCAAATAATTCATTAAAATTGATGCACGACTGTATACCCCTTGCTGTTACCTAGCATTTCAGGAATGCTAGGAACCTCATTATGGCATCATTCGCACAAATTTATTCCAGTAGAATTTCATCTGCCTCCAAGTTCAGATTTGTTTCCTTTATTAATGGTTCAGACAACACATGCGTAATTATTTCCCCATAACAAAAATTCTCATGTGCTTCTGCATTAACTCATGAACACAGGCTCTGGTAACCAAGCATCAATAAATCCAGTTCAATGTGTCAACATTCATGGCTTTTAAAATGACTGCTGCTAAAAAACAAGACATTGAAGAAAGTGTAGTGCAATATGTTTGCAATGAACTACTTGTAAGCAACGTATATCAGACATGTATAGTTTTATGTCAGAACTAATTTTTTACTTTTAAGTCCCCTAAGCTCAGCTGGAACACTCACTTGCCATAAAGGAAACCCATTTAACTACAAACCAAATGAAAGCCTTGTAGCGAGATTACTTGATACAGAGGCTGCTGCTTTGCCAGGGTGAGGCAGGTGGAATGATACTCGGAGGTTAACTGTTTTAAGCCAGAGGTTTCGGTGAGTGGGTCATATGTAAGGATGAAATGCAGCACAAAGCAAAGGAAGGACAAGAAAGAACTTGACGAAGCATACTGCTGACTGTTAAGCTCGTCTTTTACACCTGTGACAAAATATAGTTTGAGAAGGGGAACACTACTAGAGAATAATTTGTTTACACAGAGCTCACATACCTTACTAATATCCCACAAAACTTTCTTTCGAAAGCATGAAAATCTATCATTTGTACAGTTAGGCTCACGTTAAGCTGTAAAAAGCTGCGGTTTGTACCAACCACTAGCCCTTCTTGCGACAAACAGTCCTTCACCTACACACTACTTTCGCTGACAAACCTGTTAAATCATGCAGATCTCAATCCTTCCAGTAAATAAACAATTTGCTGGTACACAATAATGAAAAGCTGGTTTACGCTCCCATTTTTATAGCTTAAGTTTGTGGGAATCCTGGCTTTCCGCCGTTGCCTTTGAGCGGCTGTGCCGGCTTCCCGCGTTGTTTCTCCTCTTTCCCTTGCTCCCGCCTCAGGCGGTGGAGAGGCGGCTAAGTGACTAATCACTGTCATTTGGCCACAGCTCCGCCCCGGCTCCCCAAGGGCTTTTGCCATTGGCGCCTTTTGGCGGGATTTTCGGGACCCGTTTGACTGGCCGCGCACCGCGCGACCGTCCGAGCGGGGCCCAGAGAGAGATCCCTCCGAGACAGCGTAAGGTGCGTACGTTACTGTTTGTCCGTGCCGGCCTTTGCCGTTCGGACCAGTGCTTACTCGAGCTCGCCCGCACGTGTCCTTTGACCTGCAGCGGCTCGAGCCTGTCCAGCGGGGTCCAGCGCGGCTGATCGGGGCCCTTGGCTCGCGCGAAGCTCGAACCCGCGGTGGGTGGTGGCCTGTGTCCACTTAGAAACCCACAAGTTTCACATTTTATAGTATTCATTGTTGTTGAGTATTGCTATTTTTTTGCTGATTCACTGTCATTGTGCTATTTCATTTTGTAATTTTGTAGCATGATCTGTGCATTGTCTGTTGCTCTCTATTGCTTGCTGTGTATTTCTTCGCAATATTTGTGTATTACTGGCCTATATGCTCCTGTTTTACCAGTTCAAAAAGCTTTTAGTCTCGCACTCACAGTTTTTGAAAGTGCAGTGTGATAGATACTATTGCATTTTCTGTTTGTTGAGCAAAAGTAAACTTTCTCTGTGCATTTTCATGTCAGTACTATTTTGCTATCATTAATATTCCCCAGAGTCTCCCCGCACGCTATCACTTACCCTAAAGACAGCCAGCCCATTTGGTTGGAAGAAAGATGAACGCCCCTTGCAAATGATGATCAGTGAATAGGCAACAGCAGGAAGTTCACTGTGGAAAGGTATGTGGAGCGATACCCTAGGAGCAACAGCAGTATTTCTTGCCACAACCTTATTCGTTCATTGCACCCACACCTATATTCTTCTGTAGTGTACACACACCCATTGTCAATACGTATACTGCACACTGCTGTGGTAGTCAGCCCCCACAGTAATTTGTTGCTTAAACCACAGTATAAAATTCCAGACGTAAAAGAGCTTTGTTCATATCATCACATGCTGCTAAATACCTTTGCATCGGTCTGCATTGTCCAAACGCCTCCTCTTTGTAGTATCAGAAACTGATTCCATTGCCTCTTAAGCCGTGCTAGGGTGAGATGCACGTGACAGTCCAGTGAAAAATATGGCAGCACCCAGGAAGCCGTCAAAAGAATACATCACAAACTGCAAACCAACAAGCACTTGTAATCACTCTTTATTTTGTGACTGACTGCTTCCTCTCTCAAGGAATCTTTCTAGAAGCCTGACCATGCTTGCGTTAATGTCGTTCGCTTCTCCTTGAAGGCGGACCATTTTTTTGCGCATTTTATGGGCTTTTCGTTCGGCCCGTACTGCTTCCTCTGCTTCTGTTTTGTGGAGGGCAATCAGCTGCTGCACAGTGGTTGCCGGTCTTTTGTGGCGACTCTTTTGAGTTTTGGGTCTGCTACAATTTGTCCCAGCAGTATCCGCACTGCTTCCTCCACCGCCATTGCTGCCACTTGCAATTGCCAGTGCATGTACCACAGGAGTGGTGCTGCAGCTGGCGGAACTGGCAGCATTTTGCAGGTGGTCCTCTCTGCTTGCTTCTGGAAGCCCGTCCTCCCACGACATCACCACTTCTGCACCGTCAGGTGCCTCATTGACGACTGGCAGCTGCACATGACACAACACAGAAAACAGCATGCTTTTAAGATTTTAAAGGAGAGGTTAAAGGCATCCTAAAGAAATGCACTCACCAGCTGCCACAGTATATTGAGAAAAACAGAAGCTATTGACGGCCACGGTGAGGTGGGCATTTCAGCATGGCACCGAGGTTGAAGAGGTCTTTTTTGGTCTATGAAGAAAGGAAATGGCGCAGTAAATATCGCACATATTGGTTTACTTAACTGAAAGGAGGGAGTGAAAGAAAAAAGGAGGAAAGAGGTGCCATAGTGGAGAGCTCAAATAATTTCGACCACCTGGGTATCTTTAACGCGCACTGACGTCGCACAGCACACGAGGGCCTTTTGTGTTTTGCCTCCATCGAAACGCGGCCGTGTCTGTACATGGTTTCAAGAGGCAAGTGCCATTTTTGCTCTGCTTTGCCGATGCTCATGGTTGTGGGAGTGGTTTACTCTGCACAACTCCCAAATGTGCTCTTTACTGTCTGCCACTGGCAAGCCTGTCGTAAATCGAAGTACGCAGTGCACTGAGAAATGGGTAGTGATGGAATTGTGCAGTGATTTCATGAACTGATAGGCAATGTTACAAATAGCAAGTCACCTCCATATTTTCCTCAACTCGCCTATCATCGTTGATGGGCAGGTACCCAAGAAAACTGTGGAGCTGCCAGTAGAACAACCATGGCACACCGGGTGAGCCTGTAGCAGTGCGCGTCCGTCTCAGCTGCCTGAAAAAATGGAAATCATTTGAATAAATAATTGTACTGCTTAAATAAAAGACATTGAAGATTGCAATCCGAGCAGTTCACAGTCTCAGCAGTTATCTTCAGTGCATTAAAGGCCACTGTGCATTCAGCACTGCGAGATTAATATTTCACAATTATGTGCCTAACCAGCAGGCACATGTGCTGGTGAAATTAGTGCAGTTTAAATTTACGATGTTGCTTTAATCCTACCGGTTGCAGTTTTGAAAGTGAAGCCGCAACTGTCGTATTATGGTTCTGCTAATCGCATTCAAGTATCTGTGAGGCAGTGCAGAGTGGAACGCGGAAAAGTTATATGAAAGACATAAATAAATCTGCTCAGTTACTGCCATAGCAGGAGGCCTGAAACGCTGACGCGTGCGTGCAATGCCGACGCGTACCGAAGATGAAATACCGACGCTGATGGCGACGCAGATCGTAGACAATAACAACACAAACGGAGGATGAAGTTGTCATGCAGTTCGATGCACGCGTGCACGAGCGAAGTCAAATTAGAACGACTATACGCCGAGTGACGTGTTTGCTGCCTCTGTAATATGTCCTTACTCTCGAAAACTTTACGACCTTTATAACATATCTGCAAGATCGTATCGGACACCAGTAATCGCTAGCGACATGTGCTACTGCCGCACATGGGGGGCTATAGCTCAGTTGCACCAGAGTTCTTCAATAGCTTGTTGCACTGAGTAAACAACACCAAGAAAGCGATATTGCACGAGTATTATTCGTTTAAGATCGCACTTACCGGTATTTCTTGTTGAGGTTGTCCATCTTTGCTTGACTTGCTTGGCAGTGTATGGGCCTTCGCCCGGCGCAAGCCCGGCGTTCAGCGCGTCCGCGATCGCTGCGTATATTCGCGCGTTGCGCGTGTTGCCTCGCAGCGCAGGGAGATGGTCCTCCCAGATGCGTATCAAGGCCGTTGTTGTTGCATCAGGCCAGTTGACACGCCTCTGGGAGGACGACTCGCTTGACATCGGCCTTTCTGCTGCCGCGGGCGCCGCCATCTTGTCGCAAACAGTAGTTAGCCGCAAACAGTAGTTAGCCAGCTCGGCTACGTTAACTGCAGTTAGTGGCGTAACTATGGTTTGGATTGTCGTGTGAGCACGGCTAACAATAGTTACGGAGAACCGTAGTTACCTTAACTGTAGTTAAGAGCGCCCGTGTAAATACAGTATTAAAGGGGCTCTGAAACACTGCCTGAAGAGATGCCGCCTACACTTAAGGTGATTCTTTACGTCACATAGTTGCTGACTAATAAAGAATTACAGGAATCGGCGCACAGGAACGGGAGTTATTCAATAAACGAATTTCAGGATACAAGCAAACAAAATGCTGCCCTCGACTTGATTTGTGCGGTGTTTCACATTCTCCTTCCACTTTCCCAATGACTACATTGGGTCGGACCGATAAAAACAGCCTATCTGAGCCATACAGTTAATATACTGACTCTAGAGGGAACGCTGCACATTGAGCCCATACAAGCCAGCGGGCAACGCATGAACGCTGCCATGATACAATGGTTTGTGTGTTTCCAGCTTTTAGACACTTGCTAAATTTGGACAAAGAACGGTGTTGGAACCTGGCAGCGTTGTCCGTGAGAAGATGGCGGCATGCAGTGTAGCTTTCGACCACGCCCTCGACTACTGTAAACATGCTGTAGACAACGCGAAAATCGTTGCGTTTGGAGCATTTATGATCGTGTGCAGCGTCGCATACCTATCGTAACTCCATGTGGATGCCTTGTTTATTCTGAATTGTTATCTGAAGGCGAGTACTGCGATTGTGACGCGCTTGGAATGTATTTCGCCCGTCGAGCGCACGGGATTATGCATGTCCACTGTTGCCGATTAAAACTACACGTAGGAAATTTTCCTTGGCACCAAAGAAGACGAAAACAATTCCTAAAGGAAACGAATTCTCAAGTAAATGGAGAAACTGTTCCACCTGGTTTATTTCGAATGATTAGCGTTTTGTTATAAGAAATGTTAAACTACTCCGGCCCCCATTAATTTTTTGTTTATCTTTCTCCTTCCCCGAGGAAGACGGTGCCGTGTCTTTTCTGGCGAGGGACAAGCTCATCCAGACCTTCATCACGAATGATTGAAACAAGGATGTACCGCTCGAGAAACCTTCGTTTCTTGTCTAGCATTCTGCGCACTAAATTGCCGGTGCTTGGTTGTTCGTGGTGGTGTTTTTTTTTAGGTTTCTGACTGCTTTTGCTTCTAATGTATGACACTGCTTTTGCTATGAATGCTCGACAGTGCTTTTGCTGGGAATTTTTTTATTCCTCTCTTTGGTTTCAAAAACCATTTATCAGAAGCTAGTATCGCTAGTACATTATACATTATGCACGGGAAAAACAGGGTTCTGCGATTACATGCATGCTGTCTTCTTTTAATGCTGACTTCCTGTCACTGGCTGTGTTTGGAGCGATGATACGCCGTGTCATATGCTTGAACTGAGGATTCTAAGTGTGCCTCTTTGCCGTCTAATAAACAGTCGGTAGTGTGCGCATGTGTTGTCCTTTTCTTGTGCTGTTGTCGTTGCGCGGCCGTTCATTTCAGCATTGTCACCTTTACTTAACGCATGCATTAGTGCTGCAAAACGCAATACGAAACGCGTTTAAGCAAGAACGTCTACATCCTTTATAAGTAGCACCAATGTGTACTCTGTAAAGCATATTGGATCAATGGCGTTAAGAAAGCCTAATGCCGTGAAAAAGTAAACGACAGCGAGGTTGATTCGCCTGGTGTCATCCGGCTTTTAATCTCGAGGGTTCCGAGAAAGGGACATTTTCATTCACACGCTTTGCAGTACATAGTTGTCGTGAAATGTGCAGATGTAGTATTTCCGACATTTACTTACGAATGACGCGGCATGCCCGATCCTTTTGGAGCTTTTGCCTTGTATGCAACGCACGAAGGTGGCATCGTGGTGCATGAGAGTGCGAGTGGCTTTTTGTCGTATGCTGCTTGCATTGAGCGCCTTGATCCCATAGCTTATTCCCCTTAAGCAACCGCGGCGGCTGGAATTTCTTTGGAGGAGAAATTCTAGAGGCCCGTGTACTGTGCGATGTCAGTGCACGTTAAAGAACCCCAGGTGGTCGAAATTTCCGGAGCCCTCCACTACGGCGTCTCTCATAGCCTTAGTCGCTTTGGGACGTTAAACCCCATAAACCAAACCAACCCTTAAGCAACCTGAAATCAGGTCGAAAGCAGAAGTTTAAAACAGAAACTCCGAGCGCGGTTACTCAGTTTGCTCGTGAACATCGTTCACAATCGTCCGATATTAAAAGAAAGGACCACAATCAGTACGCTAAACGTTACAAAATGTGTTAACAACATTGGAAATACGCGTAAGAGTGACATATAATTATTTTCTCCACCACATTTTTCCGGATTCAAGTTCAAACTTTATCCATCCTTGACTAAGTGAGAAAAAACTGTGCTGGCCACAATTAGGGTGGCTAGACTACCACAATAATGTGTTGTAAGATGGCGTCTAAGATGGCGACTTACATGCGTGGACCGCTTTGCTAGCTCAGCCAGCCTTACTAAGCTTTACCCCCCTGATCTGAGCCCGTCGCGGAACTTTGCACACCATAGTTGCCTGTTCCGGCTAAAGCCCGACCCACATGGAGCGATTTTCTCACGCAAAACCTGCGAACGGCCGCCCGGCGGCGGCCGCTTGGCCGCCGACCAAGCCGTGCTAGATACGTTCGCCTGGCGGTCAGCCGCTCACCGGAAGCGGCGGCGAATGCTAGCTGTCAGCGCAGACCAATGAGGGCGCTCTGCTCCCACATCTATCTCCCGTCCGCCGCTGTCCATGGCATGGCCGCTGGGCCCGGCGACAAACATGGCGGCGCCCTTCGAAGCCGGACCCCTCGCTTCGGACCTTCTTCGGACTGAATTCTCGTTGTTGCTGCCCTTTCAGTGCGTTCCCTGGCTGTAAATGGTGCACCGGTCTTTCGCTTCGTCTCACCTTGCCTATAAAAAAACGTATAAGTGATGAATTTGCTTCATTTTTTTATTTAGAGTGACATCTGCCACTTCTAGGCTTAATAGGAGAGTCGGTTTTTTGCAGTAATGGTTCCCGTCCTGAGGATCAGATGGCGCCACTATAGGCTGAGTTTATTTTTGCGTCTCTGCTAGCATACGTTTAATAAAAGTTGGAATGCGCCTGCGTTTAGCGTACGTAAGCATGCATGCGCTTATGGTACGTAGACAGCGTAAATTTATGTTTTCTCACTGTATCTGTCTACGCCGCAAGCGGCGACGTGGTGTACAAAAGCGAGAAACAGCAGTGGTGCGGCGGTTCCGCCTCGCCCGGGCGTCGACAGATGCGAATACTAGCTTTTGTGGCGAGCGAATCCGCTTCGCTCGCCGGATTTTTGGACAAGTGTGACCGCGCCCTTACTCTGCCTACTCTGGCCTACGGTCTGATAAATAAAGACAAAACTGATAAAATTGAAACAAATCTAAATAATAATTTGTTTCCTTTACCGCGCTCTAATAAACAAAGGCTTTTGAGTAAGTTTAAAAATCTTCTTTTGTGGCAGTTTACTAAGATTAAGGTCATGCCGTTGTTAGCAACACTGAAATCAAGACGGCTGCGGTCTGGCGGCCGTCGCCTGTTTTTCGCCGTATGTGGTGCAGCAAGGCGAAAGCGCGTTGGCGTTCCGCCACGCTGCATGAAATTAGGCGGAGAGCGTCGTTACTATGCTTACAACCACGCGAACGCCCAGCTGGCCCAGCGATGCTTCACCGTCACGTCGACGGCGGAGAAGAGAACATTGATCAATGGCCTTCCCTGACTTCAATGGCCTTCAATGGCCTTCGCCGCCCGGGGATCCTCCACAAGTTGACGATGCGCACTGGTAAATGTGAGACGAACGGCTTTTGAAGCGTTCTGAAGCGTTTTGGCCTTCAGCTGAGTTAGAGGTCAAACCATGAAAAAGAGAAAAAAAAACACCAAAACACCAGGCCACCATAACCCTGCATGACCCCACCTTCCAAAATATCAAGTCTGGGAGGCGCACACATTCATTCAGATAGGGGAGCCAACAAGCGCATTGTTCATGAAACAAAGATTTCGACGACCGCGGTGACTCAGCGTGGTGGTCCATCATGCGGCTCCTCCAGAAACTAAATAGTCCCAGAAACACAAATAGATCACATGGCACAGCACAGTTTTTCTCCGCAGGCAAAAAACGGGTACTGTAGGGTGGGATGTCAATGTCCTTCTTAATTGTTAGTTGTAATATGTCCCAGAAGAACACAGCATCAATGCACAGAATAAAACAGTGGTCAATTGTCTCTGTGTACTGCAAAGGCGGCAATTTACCGTCCATTGCGCAAGCATCTCCTTATCATGAAGCCATGCCTTCACAGGTAGCGTAGATGTGTGCAGTTTAAAGAAGAATGTTTCTGCAGCAGAAGAAATTCACATTCGCCTAACACGTTTTAAAACACTCGTGTCAAGGAAATAAAGAAAAGGTTGCCGATACAACGGTACAGGAAACAAATGTGTCTGGGTCATAAGCGTTCTGGAGAAGCTATACAGGCAGTTAAAGAAAAGCGCACAGTGAGGAAATTGAAGGTGTCAGCAACTTTCTTAAGGAATCCCCATAAAGTCCCCTCATGAGTGAGTCCAGTCGGTGCAAATAGAAAAGGCAAATGAGCACTGAGACGCCTAATAAGGACAGCTACTAAAAAAGGGTGCTTTGCCAATTTGAAACAGAAAAAACGCGAAACAAGCTGATGCACGAGTAAGTGAACAAGGCCTATTCCACTAGACTCTAGAGAAAGAAATGGGTTATCGCGACGCGTGAGTTCCCGTTGGGAATGCCATACGACGGTAGCAAATATTTTATGCCTCACTAGCACTTTCTTCCTCGAAAAGTGGTGGACCTGCAGCACATAGGCAACTTTTGCAAATAAAACAATGTTGCAGACTTGAGCCCGAGCAAACATTGAGAGTTCCCTACCCATCCAAGCCTGGGTTTGTCGCCTCATGGAGATTATCTGTGAATCCAAGTAGGTTCCATTGTTGCGAATTTGGCGATGAGGAATACCTAGGTAGCCAGGTCCCGCAATCCCACCTTATGCCACCATAATGACTTGGCGTTGTACCCCAATGGCCCAACCGAAACCCCTCGGCTTTATCTAAGATTAAGAGCCACACCTGATACCTCGCAAAACTGTTCAGTGAAATGTAATGCCTCAAGCACACTCGCTTTGTCAGAACAAAAGAGGGCGTCATGATCTGCATAGGCTAGAACCGTAATTTCACATTGCGCCAAGGAGATAACACATGTAGTTGCGCTGTTAATAATACTGAGGCAAATGGGGTTCAACATATAGGGCAAACAACAAAAGCGATAATGAACAGCCTTGGCAAGCAGATAATTTCAATGAAATAGGTTTGGTTAGCTCTTGGTTAACAATTAGCCTTGTATGGTTTGGTTTATGGTTTATGGGGTTTAACGTCCCAAAGCGACTGAGGCTATGAGAGACGCCGTAGTGAAGGGCTCCGGAAATTTCGACCACCTGGGGATCTTTAACATGCACTGACATCGCACAGTACACGGGCCTCTAGAATTTCTCCTCCAAAGAAATTCCAGCCGCCGCGGCCGGGATCGAACCCGCGTCTTTCGGGTCAGCAGCCGAGCACCATAACCGCTGAGCCACCGCGGCGGCATTAGCCTTGTATGGGACTCCTCATAGGGCAGTCTTATGCCCCTAAGCAATACATCTCCAATATTTGCATGCTCTAAGACCGCAAGCAAGAAATCGTGAAGAACTTTATCGCAGGCCTTTCCAAGGTCAACCTAATTACAGCTAATTGTCCGGCCTCATCTGATACTGTCTCCAATACTGAACGTGCAATATAAATATTGGTTTGGATGCTACGGCCTCTGATACCACAGACCTGATGCGTGCCAGTTAAGTGAGCGAGAACTAGCTGCACACGATTGCAAAGAACCTTTTCAAAAAGTTTGTAACCTACATTAAGGCTGCGATTTGGGCTAGTTGGTAATGATTCATGGTGAAAAACGAAGCGGGAAAAACGAACGGACGACGAAAGACACAACACAAGTGCTGACTCGCAACTGAATTTTAATGAAAGAAAACGTCCTTTAAATGCTTTCCTAATCAGGAAAAACATCAAAAGTGAAAGAACACAACCAAAAAACCTGATCATACATGACGGTGACAAGACGCACACACCATCTCCGTGGCGCATGCGGGTGAGACAGATGTCTCTTCCGGATAAATAGGAGAGCTCTTTATCATTCAGAGCGATGGAAGGATTGCTGATGCACCCGCCACTGTTATCGTGAATATGAAATGCCTCTATAATTTCACGTGTTAATCGATCTTGATGCCTGGCGAGGATGACGGTGTTAGAGAAAAGAAGAGTGCATGTGCCTTCCTTCCAATGACGGGCAAGATTGCATGAAGAATCATTGGGCCGGGAATTGTAATGTTCACTCAAACGAGCATTTATGCATCGCCCCGTCTGGCATATGTAAACAGCTCTGCAAGTACAAGGGATCCTCTACACCACCCCCACCCTGCATAGGACAAAGCGACTCTTATGGTTGATCTGGCAACCGCCCATCGTTTTCTTTTTTGTGTTTGCCCTCTTCGCCTTTATCTCCACTTGCCGGCACACGCGGTGAAGTTTGCTCGGAGCCGAAAACACAACGTCAACATCGTATCTACCTGCGACATTCTTTAACCCGTGCGCTGCACCATGAGTGTACGGCACTACCACAAACTTCTTTTCTTCCCGTTTCCGTTTCCGTATGTGGATGTGCAAGACTTGTACTACTCGTTGCCGCATGGTGAACTAATGAAAAGTGTCAAAATGTGCATCTGTGAAGACAATGATGAACTAGAATTCATTGCAAGTTATGGAGTTTCCCTTGAGAGCTTCCTAGAGATCTTATCTTTTTACCTCCAGTCGACGGTAATTGAATGGAATGGTAGGTCTTTGTCCAAAATGACATCTTCCTCGCCCGCGTTGACAAATTAATTGAAAGTAGGTGTGAAGGGGTAGTTCTTAGGATTTTTCGCTACGTAGATGACTACATCGTGTTTACTCACAAGGGAAACATCACCCAAAGACTAATAGATGTGTTGAAGGTTTTTAAGGAAAGCGCGCTGAGATTGACGTTTACGGCAGAACTTCCAAAGGATGGGGCACTCCAATTTCTCGACCTAAGGCTACACTTAGAAATGCACCATGTGTGCTGGGTATACGTTCCTCGGTCTACCAAGTCTACAAGTCGGGTCACACAAACTATAGTAAAAAATAGCATTATTCTCTCGTGCCTTAAATCCGCCATTTCCAAGTCTTGTGAACATAGAATCAATGAGAGTGCGATGTGTCAGGCTGCCCGATTAAGGTCAAGCGGTTACCCCTCCCATTTGATCTCTCGGGCATGTGATAAACTTCTTGCATGGGTGAAGAAAGGTGATAAGCCGAAACGGGAAAGAAAGAAGTTTGTGGTAGTGCCGTACACTCATGGTGCAGCGCACGGGTTAAAAAATGTCGCAGGTAGAGACAATGTTGACGTTGTGTTTTAAGCTCCGAGCAAACTCCACCGCGTGTGCAGGCAAGTGGAGATAAAGGCGAAGAGGGCAAACACAAAAAAGAAAACGATGGGTGGTTGCCAGATCAACCATCAGAGTCGCTTTGTCCCTTGCAGGGTGGGGGTGGTGTACAGGATCCCTTGTACTTGCGGAGCTGTTTACATAGGCCAGACGGGGCGATGCATAAATGTTCGTTTGAGTGAACATTACAATTCCCGGTCCAATGATTCTTCATGCAATCTTGCCCGTCATTGGAAGGAAGGCACATGCACTCTTCTTTTCTCTAACACCGTCATCCTCGCCAGGCATCAAGATCGATTAACACGTGAAATTATAGAGGCATTTCATATTCACGATAACAGTGGCGGGTGCATCAGCGATCCTTCCATTGCTCTCAATGATAAAGAGCTCTCCTATTTATCCGGAAGAGACATCTAACTGTCTCACGCGCATGCGCCACGGAGATGGTGCGTGCGTCTTGTCACCCTCATGTATGATCAGGTTTTTTGGTTGTGTTCTTTCACTTTTGATGTTTTTCCTGATTAAGAAAGCATTTAAAGGACGTTTTCTTCCATTAAAATTCAGTTGCGAGTCAGCGCTTGTGTTGTGTCTTTCGTCGTCCGTTCGTTTTTCCCGCGCTGTTTTCACCATGTAACCGACATTACGGAGAGAAATTGAACGATAACCCTCAACTGTTTTCAACCGATTTGTATCTTGTATCTATGCTTGTTGGAATTATTATAGCATGCCCAGAATAAGAAGTGGTGGGGGAGGGGGCAAAAAACCAACATCGCAAGAAGCCTGGAAAACCTCCATCAAAAGAGGCACTAGGCAAGTGGAAAATGTTTGATAGAACTCGCTAGTAATGCCATCTGGCCCAGGAGATTCCTGAGCCGTCAGGTCAGAAATGGCAGATCTAATTTCGTCAAAAGTGATAGGCCCCTCTACTACAGCACGCTGCTCATCAAGTCGGGAAAAGGCTTCGAATAAGCGACTGTAGTCTGATCTCACATTTATGCCCGCACAACCCCCAAACAGCTTCCGATAATATTCAAAGGAAGCATCGGTAATACCAAGACATCGCTGTATGTGCAACCACCATACTGAATTTCCAATATTTCTGTAGCAAGAGCAGTCTGCCTTTCATCACTCAGGGCCCTCGAGATGGTTGCTCATCACGGGACCGAGACCCTATCAAGGCTCCTTTGTATCTTTCGGTTTCAAATAATTGAAGCTCTGCTTTCACGGCAGTGATATCTTCCTTATAGGCACCTGGGCTAATCCTAACTCATGTAGTTCAACCAAAGTAAGGCCGAGCTCTCGCAGGTGATGTCTCTTCAAAGACGCGATTCTTGCTGAGGCTTCAATACCTATGTTTTTTGTTCCTTGCTTAAATAAGTCCCATTTTTGCAACACTGAGAGATCACCGCGTGACCATGTGTCCTTCAAGCAAGTAGATACAGCACATTTGAAGATATCATCTGAGAGCATACAGCTATTCAGCTTCCACAGCTCCCATCGAGGATGGAGTATGCGCCGACTGTACCTCTCTATCTGAAGAGACACCATGCAGTGATCATTGAAGAATATGGGCCGCACCCAGTAACCAAAAACGCTGGCTAGCATGTCTGCTGAAACGTAAATCCTGTCAAGCCGAGCACTAGAGCAGCACTGAAAATAAGTGAAATGAATGTTATGTCTCCTATCTTGCCCAACATCCACCAGGTTATATTCGCATGCCAAATCAGTAAGTAAAGTAGCACAAGGGTCATAACGCGTACTTAACAGTGCTTGGTCTGCATCCCTACAAACTCAATTTAAATCACCCAACAGCATAAGTTTATGATCCGTGCACAAATTGTCGACTTGTGACAGGAAAAATAGCCTCCTATCACGCTGTTTTACAGGGGCATACACACAAATAATTCGTCACTGTACACCCGAAATTGCGAGGGGAGATAAGTTGCCCGTCATCATCTATACGATACAACCCGGCAGTAATCCCCAGTGTGTTGGCCAGGAATAGCATGCACCCGCCTGATAAGCCTCTCGAGTGACCAACGATGACATTGAATTCTGACAAAAAAGGCTCGAGAGCAGTTTTAGTCTCATCAGAGGACAGCTTCGTTTCCTTGATGGCTCCCACACTCACACCCCATTTCTTTAAAAGATGCCGTAACTGATGTTGCCTTCGACGGTTACGCAAACCCTTAATGTTAAGGGTTGCGACCTGGAAAGCTGCGACGCCCGCCATTTTTGGTGCTTGTCTTAGTGAGCGCCATCCCCTGTACTGGGGTGACCGGCCTGCATATCGGTGGCCTGTAGGGCAGACATCGCCCCTCGTATTGAGGTTGCCCTTCCCAATGCCACCCCACCGGGTGCCTTCTGTTCATCACCATCGACACACACCTCTTCTGAGACAGCCAAATATTCGGCCCATGAAGCAGAATGGACCACGTCGCTCGCAACCACGCTGACAGCCGACGGGACACCGAACGCACTAGAGGCTGACATTTCAGGTGACACACTGATGCACTCTGGCGACGAAGGGGCATCGCCGGCGCAGAAGGCATGTTGCACATTCACAAGCTGTAGCACCTCCACTGACTCTACAGAAGGGGTGTTCTGCTCTCGTGATCGCTGGGTGGCAGATGGCTCCTGAGCAGCAAGCACAGGACTCAAAGTAGCAGACGTGGGCAGACCCGGGTCCGGTGACTTTGGGAATGGAGATGGGGATTTCTGTTTGTCCGTACTTGCAGGCAGAAGGCCTTGGTCCATCTTCTGTTGGGAGCTTATGATTCAGTTCACCCGACGCTTCCACGACATTCAACATATCCATAATGTGTTCTGACACTTCATCCTCGTGTGTCCAGTTGCCCTGGCGTAGCCTGTCAGCTTAACTCATAACACAGTTTAAGCGAACTTCTTGCTGGGCTGGACACACACACACGCACACACACACACGCACACGCACACACACGCGCACACGCACACACACACACACACACGAAAACAGAACGGCACAGAGCGCCACCCACAACTAGTTTAGTTTGCAGACCACAGATACATACCGTATTGTGCGTTTTTATCGTAAAGACTTTCAAAAATTTTCCCGCCTCAACCGCTCGCTCGTTTGCGGTGAAACTGCGCACAGAGCTTGCGCAATATGGTAACTTTTGTATCGTAGCAAGTTTTACAACGGTACTTACTTAGGTGAGCCGTGCATGATGCGAAATCGTACTTGTCTGCGTAGATTTCGTCGAACCAAAACCCACAGACGCCGTTTTTTCGCTGAAGGGCGGCAGTAGCGCCATCTGTTTTCAGCAGTGAAAAGCGTCACGACAAGGCGCCGAGGTAGCCGAGGTGAGCGTTGCATGAAGCGCGTGCCTACACTGTACGCATGCCCTTTGAATATGCCGTTTTTTCGGCTAACTGAGCGAAAAAAAGTATCAAAACAACTGATTTAACGAGGCTTTACCTTTCAGGTGATATTTGCAAAATCGCCGCGGCACCTTGTCGTGACGCTTTTCACTGCTGAAAACAGATGGCGCCACTGCCGCCTTTCAGCGAAAAAACGGCGTCTGCGAGTTTTGGTTCGACGATCTCTACGCAGACAACTACGATTTCGCATCATGCAGGGCTCAACTAAGTAAGTACCGTTGTAAAACTTGCTACGATACAAAAGTTACCGTATTGCGCAAGCTCTGTGTGCAGTTTCACCGCAAACGAGCGAGCGGTTGAGGCGGGAAAATTTTTGAAAGTCTTTACGATAAAAACGCACAATACGGTATATACACAACGCCAGCGCCTCTGAAAGGAACAAAATTACGCATCAATGTGATAACGAATGATCAAAAAACTTTTTTTCTGCCTAATAGGGAGATACAAAAGTATCGCAACACACGCACTGCCTTTTTACTGATATAAAACGCTGGAATCAGTTCTCTGGCTTTGATATTGCTGCTTCTCGCAAGGATCCACACGGATGAAAAGCATGGCTCACAAGAGCGTGAAGGGCAGGATCTGATAAGTTTCGGCAAATTTGGGCCCTCTTTATTTTGTTCTATGTTTCGTTCATGTTCTCTGATTCGCTCATTAACGCAGTGCCCTGTTTCTCCTGTATAGGAACGACCGCACGAGAGGGGAATTTCATAAACAACCCCTTCGGAACATTTCATGAAAGGTCGCCCATGCTTAGTACCACAGCCTCTTTCTTGTTCTTTTTCTTTTCTTTTGTCGATTCGACGACAAATGCTTCCGAGCTTCGGGGGGGGGGGGGGGGGGGGGCTGAAAAGACGAGCGGGACACTATGCCTGCTCGCAACCTTCTTCAGGTTGTGGGCCAACTTGTGCACATACGGCACCGCCACAGGTCTCACTTCTTCACGAGGGACCTCTG
Organism: Amblyomma mixtum; assembly: GCF_055824585.1. Classification (NCBI taxonomy): domain Eukaryota; kingdom Metazoa; phylum Arthropoda; class Arachnida; order Ixodida; family Ixodidae; genus Amblyomma; species Amblyomma mixtum. The sequence goes on along the minus strand of NC_143014.1, from coordinate 328,328,922 downwards.
CCCCAGCTCCCACTCCCTCATCTTCAACTTCTGTAAGAGGCTTTCGGCCACCCCTGTCACAAGCGAACCAGGGAATCCGGCTGAAGCCAGCCTAGCCAATTGGTTTTCAAAACTCGGTCGCATCTTGTGAACGCATGACTCCCTTAGCGCGGATTCAATGCATAGTGAAGCAATACCTCTTTTCACTAATTTTGAGTGCGAATAGTTGTATGGCAGAAGCCCTTTTTTTTGCTCGCGGAACGTAAGACCAACACACATAATCCGTACAGAACTCAATTTGGATATCTAAAAACTGTAAAACATTGTCCACCGGCAGTTCACACGTAAAATCCAAGCCTTTTCCAAGTTGTCTGAATAGAGATAAAACATTATGTGCAGCTTCAGCGAAGTTTAAGCTTGCGTCCTTGGTTAAAACAATCAAAACATCGTCCACATATCTAAAAACTTTAAAAACGGTGTTAGCTGGAAAAACCTGATGAAGGACTTGGTCCATTTGTGGCGGAAGACGCGGGCGTTCGCGTGTGGACGGACGCACTCCACATCAGCTCCGTGTCTTTTCGAAGATTCCGACCCAATTTTCACGTGGGCCACCGAAACTTTTCGGCTACATCGACGGATAACGTCACCTGGACCACGGCGGCACCACTCTTGAGCCGGTAGGCCCATTTTTTGGACTTTTATCGGACTTTTGAGTGGCCACCTGCGGCCGGGAGCGCTGAGCCTAGCGTAGGCCTAGCGCGCTCCCGGGGCGGCCCCGTGCGGTGCTTGCGTGTCTAGACATCGGCCAGCATGGAACCCCGGGACGCTGACGACCCTATCATGAATGAACCTACCCGGACCTCGGCCCAAGGTTCGGCGAATATTGAACATACGGACGAATCTCCTGCCGCGCCGCCGGTCAATGCGAGCCCAAGACCCGGGGACGCAGTGACCGAGGCCATGGAGACCTCGCCACCACAGCGGGACGACGGGGCCGACATCGACCCACTGCAAGACGAAGATATGGATCGTTGGGAGCTTGTTTCTTACAAACGGCGCCCAAAAAGGAAAGACTCGAAGAGAGGCTCGAAGGGCCCAGGCGATCCCCGGGAAGAAGCAAGCAACAAGATAGCGCAGACAGCCGCAGCTGGCGGAGCAGAGACGCAAGCGAGTGGCGTGCCGCGCTTTACATTAAAACCACATCTGGCGGGAGCGCAGCGGCAGATAAGGCCACGTCCGCCGCAGCTACCGGAGGATGATATCAAGATCATTTATCGCCCCAAGGGAGGCCTAAAAATCAGCGAAATCCGTGTCGACCAGGCAACGCAAGCCCTCGTCGCGGCCAGCGGAGGAAAGATCAAGGAAGAAGATGTCATCATGAGACTCCGGCCCGGATCGAACATCATGATTGCGAGCACGCCCGACCTGGACATCACCGACGTGCTCAGGAAGATCGAAAAGCTCACGATCAATGACCAAACCTATGCAACCAACACCTATGCAGCCCTACCGGACTACCTGAAGCGTGCGGTAATCCACGGCGTCATGCCGGGGCAATCACCGGCCCTACTGAAATCGAGGCTGCGGCTTCGATCCCAAGGACTGAAGATCCTCGAAGCGAGAATGCTGGGCAAGTCGGAAACGGCGCTCATCACGTTCGACGGCCCGTATATCCCGCAGTGGGTCATCTACCGCTCCGGAGAATTCAAGACCTATCCATATCGTCCTACGAGGCAGATCTGCTACGTGTGCGGAGAGCAAGGCCATCGTTCTGACGTTTGTCCAACGCCGAACACCAAGCTCTGCAGGACCTGCGGCACACACGACCCACCAGAAGGCCACCCGTGCAAGGCCAAATGCATGGTGTGCGAAGGTGACCACGTCATCAGGGAGTGCCGTCGACGCCTCAAGACTACTGACGAGCTCCGGGGCAGCACGACCGGCGGCCGGCAGTCCCGGAAACAACAATGGCAGCAGCAGCAGCAGCAACTGCCGCAGCAGCAACAACCGCAGCAGCAGCAGCAGCGGAACCAGAACCTGAGTCGAGAGTGCCGACCCAGGTGGCTTAGCTCGGAGCGGGACCATGGCCGCTCCTCGAGCCGAGGCCGTAGCACCGCGCGAGATCGCAGCCAGAGCCGATCCAGGGATGACTCTTTCCCGCCGCTCAACCGGTCAATGGCCAAGCCGAAGCAGCAGCAGCAGCAGCAGCAGCAGCAGCAGCAGCAGCAGCCGCCGCATAAACAACAGAAGAATTAAGGGCGGCGTCAAGGTGAGCCGGGGAGTGGGCTCTCCAAACCCACTGATTCCGCACTCGGATCAACATAATATTACGCGTAACTGGAAAGAAATTAAAGCTCTAAGAGAGGAGAATGCACATCTCCGAAAAAAAATTGATGACCTCATTAAAGAGATGCAGGCTAAGAGAACAGGGCAGGTACCGCGGCCACCGACCCCGACGGTCGAAGTGCAACGATCTCCAACCCCCTTAGAAGTGAGCCCCGAAGAATTAAGAGCTTTCATGCAGCGCATCGAGGATTTCATGATTCGCACAGAAGGACAGTTTCACCAAACTCATGCAAGATTAGATGCCATGCAGATCCAACTCAACCTGTCAGAACAGATCGTCACATTACTACAGCAAAAAGTTGCGTTGCAGGACCAGTTTCCGCAACCACGTCAAAAGTCAAAATACGCAACGAATAACAAACGAAGCCCGGGACAGGCTCATACACGAGCGCCGTTTCGGCACTGAAGGCTCCAATCAGAACAATGCCCAAAACCATGGCTAAACAAACTCCACTAGAAATCTGGCAATGGAACTGCAGGGGGTACCGCCAAAAGCAGGGACTCCTAATGCAGTTTTTACATACGCAAGACTCCATACCCGATATAATAGCTTTACAGGAAACTAAAACGACACCGTCACTCAGGGGATATATGTGCTACGATAGCGGACGCACGGCAACCCTGGTCAGCAAAAAGTTGGTAGCCATAGCCCATGACCAAATTCCCAACACCAAAATTGAACACTTAGTGACGGAAATTATTCCCAAAAAGAAGCGTAAGGAAAAGAGTGTCTTTCTGGTAAACCTCTATAGCCCGCCTCGACAGCGAGACGCGAATTTTCATACTCTTTCTAGGGGCCAGCAAACTTACGAAAAGCAACTCGTTGCTCATTGTAGGCGATTTCAACGCTCGCGGGCAGCAATGGGGATACCCCACTAATCATCAGAAAGGTATACAGGTCGAGCGCGGCGGAAACGATCCAATGTACCCTCTTAACAGACGAACTTCAACCCACGCGCCTTGGCACTTCGATCTGCCCGGATACGTGTCCGGACTTAACGTTTGTCAGGGGAGTGAAGCACGCAACGTGGGAGAATCTGCTGGAGAATCTAGGCAGTGACCACTATATCCCGAAGACCACGATAGCAGCCACCAACATCAAGCGCAAGCTCGGCACGGCCAAGATCACCAACTGGCCGGCTTTCCGCAAGGCTTGCGCGGACCTGGAAGGGGGGATTACTTCCATAGATGATTGGTGTCAACAACTTAAAGAGACATCCAGAAGCGGTACACTCAGGAAGTGGATCGCACCGAGCAAACACCAGAGGTGGTCCCTCGGCTCCTCAGGCTATGGGAGGCACGTTTTGGACTCACCAAGCGCTGGAAGAGGCAGCGCTTTAACAGGAAGCTCAAGCTCAAGATCGCAGAAGTCACCAAGATAGCGGAGGAGTACGCGACCCAACTGGCCCGGCAGAGCTGGCAGCAGTTCAGTAGCTCGCTGGACAGCACCCTCAGCACGGCCAAAACGTGGCGTATACTCAAGACCCTCCTCGACCCTACCCAAACCAGGGCCGAAAGCGGGAAAGCTATCCGCAGGCTCATCCACACCTTCGAGGGTACGGAAGAGGAACTGCTAGATAAGGCCAAAAGAAATGCTACGGCACGACCTTGCCTGCGGCATACGCGAAACCATACCTGGGGAAACCGAACACCCACCTAGACAGGCCGATCACCAGGGAAGAAGTGTTCGCTGCCATAGAAGCATGCACGCGCAACATTGCGGCGGGAGCAGACAAGATCCAGAACGCACTCATACGCAACCTCTGCGACGAGGCGGTCGACCAACTGACCACCTTCTTCAACGGGCACTGGGCCGCAGGAACGGTTCCTGAAGAGTGGAAGCATGCAGAGGTCGTAATGATCCCCAAACCGGGTAAGAAACTCCAGATCGAAAATCTCCGACCTATCTCACTCACCTCCTGCCTAGGCAAGCTCTACGAGCGAGTCGTTACTTGGAGGCTACAAAGCTACATGGAAGACGAAGACCTGTACCCCCTGTTACATACGAGGTAGCAGCATCCCACCGCTGCCACCAGTTTGTTAAGGACGAGGTAGCATGGTCGTGTGCCAGAGAGGGAATGAGGGACGTCTGAGACGAGGCTGCTGGAAAAAGACAATGAGAGAGGACTTTATACAGGAATTTACATATTTACAAGTGAGCTGCAGGAACGCTGCATCACAACAACTCATCAGGAGACCATTCGATGACAAAGAGCTCCTCGGCCGTGCCGCTGCCGGATTTTTTTTAGAGTTCCCTTCCCTAGGGTCCCTAGATGGGGGCCGGGCCTGCAGGGGAAGGAAGTTCTCACTGGCACCAATCACAGACACACACGCACTCACTCACTCACTCCCGAGAGATCACACCGCTGTCACGCGCTGCGAGAGGGGGGAACGATGCCATCACCGTAGCGCAGACGCCGGAATGTCCATGAGCGGCGTTCCCGCGCATTACGAACGCGCGTTCACACTCGGTGTAGGGGAAACGCTCGCTCAACCGGGCAGACGGACGCGGCTTCCGTGGCAATCCAGGCGCTCACCCAACGCGCGTCTCGGGGTTTGTCGACGTTTCGCTGCTGCCATGTCGTTGTCTTTCCCACGACGAAGGCGAGACGTAACACCCCACAGTATGTTCGGCTTCCGAGCCCACCTCTCCACCCAGGACATCCTCTTACAACTCAAATAGGAAGTCCTCACCAACGTCCCGAGCGTAGGCGAGAACGTGGTTATGGCCCTCGACATCAAAGGGGCCTTTGACAACGTTAGCCACACGGCTGTAATGGAAGGACTCGACAACTTCCACTGCGGCGAGAAGATTCACAGCTACGTGAAGGCCTTTCTCTCCAACCGCACTGCAACGGTTGGGCTCGGAGACCTTCGCAGCGCTAAATTTTCGACCCCCAACAACGGCACACCTCAATGGTCCGTTATCTCGCCACTACTTTTCAACGTGGTCATGATCGGACTCGCGAGACAACTCGAGAAGATCGAAGGCACAAAGCACGCAATATACGCCGACGACGTCACGCTCTGGGTTACCACTGAGTCGCTCGGCCAGAAAGAAGAACGACTGCAAGCAGCGGCTACCTGCGTGGAAGAATATGTCAGTGCACGAGGCCTCGCCTGCATGCTCCACCGAAAAATCCGAACTCCTGCGAGTCCACAAAGGGAAACACAAGGAAGGGTCCCTCAATGTCACCCTCGAAAGACAGCTAATTCCCGAACGAGACAAGATACGAGTCTTGGGAATGTGGCTGCAGAGCAACCAGCGATGCGGCCATACGCTCGCCCTTCTCAAGCAATCGACCACTCAGGTCACCAGAATGATCACGCGCGTCACAGAAGCGGAGCGGCATGCGAGAGGGGGATACCCTGCGCCTGGTGGTCAGTCGCGTGGGTTACGCCCTCCCGTACTTCAGCCTCAACAAAGGAGAAGTGGATAGTGCAGATACCATACTCCGCAAAGCTTACAAGACAGCCCTGCATCTACCAATGAACACCTCCAACGCACTCTTGGAATTCACAACACCTTCGAAGAGATCAAAGAAGCCCAACTGGTCACGCAGTTAGCTAGGCTCCAGCAGACTCCTACGGGGCGCTCGCTTCTTAGGCGACTAGAGCTAGGCGGAACTGCGGAAATCAAGAATCGTACTGCGAGCATACCGGACGCAGTTCGCCAGACGCTAAAGGTTCGCTCCCTTCCCCGGAACATGAACCCCAACTTGCATGCGGCCCGTAGGGTAGCCCGGGCGAGGTATGTACAACAAAATCTAGCTACAAAATCCACAACGGTATACACGGACGCGGCTCCGTATACAGGAAGCTCACATAACAGCACAGTGGCGGTAGTTATTGATTCCAACCTAAAGGAATTAGCTAGCGCCTCAGTGTGGGATTGCACGGTAACCGAAGGGGAGGAGCTGGCCGTAGCTCTAGCAGCGGTAGCCGGTTATCGAAGCAACATGTCCCTTACCATCCTTACAGATTCGAGAGAAGCGTGTCGTAACTGCATGAACGGCTGCATAGGTCGCGCCGCGCTCCGGCTCCTCCAGAGCGCGACCCCACCAAAAGTCACACAGCATTTACTGGGTGCCAGGACACACCGACATAGCGGGGAACGAACGCACCGACGAGGTAGCTCGAGGGTATACGAGCCCAGCTTCCTCCCAATCGGACGATCTACCCGACCGAGTCGGCCCTACGTACTCAGACATTCTCAACTACTATAAGGGGTACGGATCCGCTATCCGCCGCCTCATCCTGATCTAAATCAACTAGAGGCAGTGTATTGGCAAAGACTGCAGACAGGAACATTCCCAAACCTGCATATCCTTAGCAAGATTTACCCGACGCAATATCGGGACACTTGCCCGTGGTGTGGCAGCAAACCATCGTTGTGCCACATCACGTGGGAATGCAGTAAGAACGACAGCTTTCGTAAAGAACCGAGTGCAGAACAGTGGGAGAGCCGGCTCTCCAGCGGCGATCTGGGTTGCCAACAAGGTCTGATCCAGCACGCCCAATGAGCAGCGAAGCTCAGCAGAGCCCTGGAATAAGGGCACCGACCCTGTGAGAAGGAAGATGGACCTCTTCTTTCTCGTCTGCTACTAGCACCTTTCTAGAGCAATAAAAGTCTTTCCTACCTACCTACCTTGGTCCATTTGTGAAAGAAAAATGTTACATAAAACCGGAGCGACACACGAACCAATACAAATGCCCGCTTTCTGCTGAAAAAACCGCTGGTCAAATGTTATAAAAGTGGACCAGGTAAAACTTTAAAACGGTTAAAAAATCATCAACAGAAATACCGGCAGAGTTCTGAAAGGAAATAGGATCATTTCTTTCAATGCATTCTCTGACAGCAGTAAATAAGGCATCATGAGGCACAGAATAAAACAGGTCGACAACATCCACGGAAAAGGCACGCCCAACATCCTAAATTGCTGAGTGTTCTTTACAGTGAAGACGCACAAGCAAGGCTTGCCATTCAGAAAGATAGTAACAGAAAAGGGTTCGTGGCAGAAGCAGATTAGTTTTTACCTGTTGAAGCGTTTGAATAAACTAGATGTAGGAGATCCATTTTTAACTAAAAGATCCGACGAAGTTTGTGAATTCCTGAAAACTGAGGTTCATTGTTGAGTGTACCTTTTCCATGGATGTTGTTGACCTGTTTTATTCTGTGCCTCACGATGCTTTATTTACTGTTGTCAAAGAATGCATTGAAAGAAATGATCCTGTTTCCTTTCAGAACTCTGCCGGTATTTCTGTTGATGATTTTTTAACCGTTTTGAAATTTTACCTGGAGTCCACTTTTATAACATTTGACCAGCGGTTTCTTCTGCAGAAAGCGGGCATTTGTATTGGTTAGTGTGTCGGTCCGGTTTTATGTAACATTTTTCTTTCACAAATGGACCAAGTCCTTCATCAGGTTTTGCCAGCTAACACCATTTTTAAAGTTTTTAGATATATGGACGATTTTTTTATTCTTTTAACCAAGGACGCAAGCTTAAACTTCGCTGAAGCTGCACATAATGTTTTATCTCTATTCAGACAACATGGAAAAGGCTTGGATTTTACATGTGAACTGCCGGTGGACAATGTTTTACAGTTTTTAGATATCAAAATTGAGTTCTGTACGGATCATGTGTGTTGGTCTGACGCTCCGCCAGACGACGGGCTTCTGCCATACGACTCTTTGCACTCCAAATTAGTGAGAAGAGGTATTGCTTCACTATGACTTGAATCCGCGCTAAGGAAGTCATCCATTCACAAGATGCGACAGAGTTTAGAAAACCAATTGGCTAGGCTGGCTTCAGCTGGGTTGGGTTGAGTTGAGTTTAATGGCGCATAAGCGACTAAGGCTATCATGCGCCAAGCTCAGGGTATGAAAATTGTTTTCTATAGATGTTATATAAAAGTCTAAATGAACGGCAGTGTAAAGGGCCTAAAACGTTAATTCATGATACCTAGTAAAAATATAAGACAATATTTTAAAAGTGACTTATGGTAAAAGCTTTAAAGAGGGTCGGCAACCTCGGCAGCCATCCTTGGCTATACAAGGATCTCAAGGTCCCCAACCGATGGAATAGTGACCTCAGCCGTCTTCTCACGACGGAGAAGGTGGATGAGGTGTGTCAATAAATTGTAAAGCACGGGGTAGGAAGGCTTCAGCTAGATTCCCTGGTTCGCTCGTGACAGGGGTCGCCGAAAGCCTCTTACAGAAGTTGAAGATGAGGGCAGTGAGAGCTGCGGCAGAGGTCCCTCGTGAAGAGGCGAGACCTGTGGCGGTGCCGTATGTGCACAAGTTGGCCCACAACCTGAAGAAGGTTGCGAGCAGGCACAGTGTCCCGCTCGTCTTTTCCGCCCCCCTGAAGCTCGGAAGCATTTGTCCTCGAATCGACAAAACAAAAGAACAAGAACAAGAAAGAGGCTATGGTACTAAGCATGGGCAACCTTTCATGAAATGTTCCGAAGGCGTTGTTTATGAAATTCCCCTCTCGTGCGGTCGTTCCTATACAGGACAAACAGGGCACTGCGTTAATGAGCGAATCAGAGAACATGAACGAAACATAGAACAAAATAAAGAGGGCCCAAATTTGCCGAAACATATCAGATCCTGCCCTTCATGCTCTTGTGAGCCATGCTTTTCATCCGTGTGGATCCTAGCCAGAAGCAGCAATATCAAAGCCAGAGAACTGATTGCAGCGTTTTATATCAGTAAAAAGGCAGTGCGAGTGTGAGCGATACTTCTGTATCTCTCTCTCAGGCGGAAAAAAAGGTTTTTGAGCATTCGTTATCACATTGATGCGTAATTCTGTTCCTTGTGCAGGCACTGGCGTTGTGTATATATGTATCTGTGGTCTGCAAAATAAACAAGTTGTGAGTGGCGCTCTGTCCCGTTCTCTTGTCTTGTGTGTGTGTGGTTTCTGGCGCCTTTACTTTACATAACACAGTTGTGTACTGTGTGCCCAAAGCGTCGGCACTGGGTGCATCGAGGCGTACGACACCGACGCCGTACATGGCCCACATGGATGCAACGAAGACACAGTGGAGGCCTGCCTGGGATCACAACTAAAGCTTGTACCCCGAAAATGTTGAGAGTGTGAGGAGTTGTAAGTCGCGACCCTTGTGGTCAGCATGCAGAAAGACAGTGTTGCGGACAATATTACCGGTGGGCAGTCGCGGGAGGACAACTTGTAACGAGAACAGAAAACTGGGCAAGTTGGAATGGATTCTTCTTAAAGCAGTGCGAAACACAGGACATAGTGAAACAAGAGACAACACGAGCGCTAACAACTGACAGTTGTTAAATAGCGTTTGTGTCGTCTCTTGTTTCTTCCACTACATCGTGTGTTTCGCGCTGCTTTAAGATGAGGACAACTTTGCACGAGTCCGTGGCAACTCCAGGTGTCGGGAGACCTCGGCCAATGGCCGATGCGCTGTTTCCAGCTAGAAGCATTTCAAGACACAGCCATTCAGAACAGCTACCTATTGCTCCACTAGGCTACCGCCACAGCCAACACGCCTCATGTTAAACTGCACCACACACTCGTGCTTTGCATTGGAGGGCGTCGTCTTCATCAACTTCTATCTGCTGCGTCCCGCGGCACTGCCTGCTCATCGTCGTCTTCTAATTAACACAAATCCATGCTTTCGCTATGATTAGAATGTAGTAAACATTCTCTGTAGTTTTTTTTCTTTGTGTCCTTCCTTGGAGCATGAACGAACGCTTGTAGAATGCAGTGGTCAATCACATCAATTGCCTCAAGCCGTTCTGTTTTCAGATACATAGTGCTATGCGCTATGTCATATATGGATGTGCAGAGGGGTGCAAGTCCTTCGATGCAAAAAGCCAGAGCCCCTGGTGGTGTTTCTTTTATGGTTTGCTTGCTTTGCAGTGCTTCTATGTAAGGCAAACGTGTTGGTTTCAATATAAAACCTGAAAACGTGACAAAACGTATCATCATTTATTAATGCAGTTTGCAGTCTATTTACTCTTTGTTCAGTCATCAAGCTCCCACCAGATGATGTCATATCCACTGCTAAAAACCACCTGTGTTCAAATTAAAAAAAAACCATTGGGATTTCGAATTGGAACCAACTGATTTTTGGACACCATTGAAACCAATTGGGCACAAAACCAAATGGTTCCAAATGGACAGAATAACACCTCGTTCCAAAGGTGTCCCAAAATACGTTGGTTCTAATTGGATTTAGAAACCCAACTGGACCAGCTAGGGTTACACATGTCATCCAAAAAGTGGCCTGTGTGGAAACCACCTTGCAACATGCAATGTTTCACACAAGACAACAGACATTAAAGGATACTTTGAGGTAATTTATTAAGAAAAGTCAGATGAATGCATGCATCTTTGGTGTTACACCTCCGTGGCTTTAACCCCGGACCTAGAAAGAACAGAAGACAAACAATTACTAACCAATCAACTACTTTACTTGTTTTCAGTATAAAAAATTGGCAGTGATTTAGCTCTGCTTAAACCTGGAGGATTGTGAAAGCAACGAGGAGAGAGAGAGAGAGCTGATGGAGAGCGCGCGGCAGCGGCGGCGGCCCCGGCACGCTTTAGCTAAGCGCAGTTATGCCGCGCCCGATGCAGAATAGGCACAGGTTTTCTTTCGATGCCAGCACTGTCACAGCGTGCCGAAGCCGCCGAAAACGTCGGTGGTCAAGCGGCGTCGGAGTATAGACCTTTTTCAGTTTTAGCCTCGCTCCCAGCGCGCCGAACACCGCCATGTTGCTTTCCTCCTCTCTGGCTGGTTTGGAAAGGCGGTATCCGTGCGTTCTCTGCGGTTCTCCGTGTTTACTGTATGCGGTTGCTTAGGTGTAGTAGCCTGATTTGGGTGTATATGCGATTAAAGCTGAAACGAGATCTTCGGGACACCACTGCGCAGTTGTCTGCTGTTCAAACAACTACAGGAAGTGAAGGCGGCTGAAGCGGAGTAGTGTGAAGAACACAGAGAGCCACGGCGGCAGTGCTGTTGCGGGCTGTTTCAGCTACACATACCTTACATGTGAGCACCTACTGCTGATGTCGCTAAGATATGTGTTGTCTGTGACCCTTGCAAAATCAAAACATAATAATTTGGGTAAATGATGCAGCAGCACTGCGGGTTACGAGAAACATTTCTGTTATAACTGCCGACACTGGCGACTGATTATTAACAACGTCACTGTAAACATAGCTATCGGACAGTACTTGAAAGCCACGAAGCATTGCACAAATGCCAGAGCTGTTTGCTTGCAGTAAATATCCGATAAACCAGCAGGACTTAAAAAACTGAAGGCCGCAGCTTTGGCGTGTCCACCTTGCATCGTGACACCTCATGCTTCGACCAAATACTATTTTCAACTGACGCCATAATGCAAAGTACGGATTGTTTAAAAAAAATGTGCCTATTAGGGATGAGCAATCAGCAGGTACGCAGTGCCCACCCAACCACACGCACGCGCTTTCTCGCTCTTTCGGCACTAATCAGCGGCCGCACCCCAGACGGAGCAAGCAGATACGCCCCTCAGGAACTGTCCCAGCAGGTGCACCAGTTTCGAGTGTATAATTACATCGCGTTCAAAGGCCAGATGCCTCTGTACAACATCTTTTTCCGAGTTTAGTGAAATGTCAGACGACGCGAAGCTCCACATCCAGTTTCCTCTGTTCCCGTGACACTTTGCTTTGACGCATGGTGTCGATGGATGCACTGGCGCTCCGAAGAGCACTGCCACACACTCGCATGTTCATGCTAAGAGTGGACCACCCTACATTTGCACTCTTCACAAGTTATTTTACCGTTAGTATGAAGTAATCAAGAAATTTATGCAAAGCCAAAAGCCGCAACAGAATTCTGTGCGCTTATGCGCTCCAGCGGTGCCTTCTCCATGTAGCACTAGAGGAAGTACCGTTCTTTAGGACAGTGCAGAGGGAAAATGTAGTGAAAGACGCAGTTGAACGCAGTTTCAATCTGTTAGTGTCACCGGCGCAATGCAGAGCAGACCGCTTGAGCGCTTGACAGCAACACTGCTGTTAGCTCGGAACGGAGCGTTTTTTTTTTATAATTATACCTACAACATAAAAGTGCTCAGCAAGTTTTGTGCTCGCACATGGCCAGGATTCTGGTTCATGCGCCCCTAGTTCACAAATCTGCCCCCACGCGCCGCATGAAGTTGAGCTCCTCCTTCTCCTCTTACATTCCTCCTTCCTGGGTTGGGGGAGAGATGCCTTCACCTTCCCGCATTCTCCACTTTGTGTGCGCTCCCCTCACGTGAACCCAGCTTGTCGGGGCCCCGGCAGAGATTCTCTTTATTCTTTTGTCACCCAGCGTCTTCAAGGCGCGCTGATTGTGTCGCTCCCCTACTCGCCCCCTTCTTTGCTGGGGTGAAAGAAAAGAAGCCGGACCGTGGCTAGTGCGGTGTAGGCATGCCAACTTCGTCAAAAAATTTGGGGGCGGTTTAGCCCTGCTAACTACGAAATATTTTCGAAAGCAAGTTTTTTATGTGAGCGAGCGCGTCGAGACCGGCCGTGCTATGGTTTGGTTGTTTGCTTTGAGAGGTTGAGTCATGCCACATGAATGCGTACTTTAATCAAAAGTGCTCCCATCGCAGTGAGGCTATACCATGGGCTGCTGCATAAAGTGCGACAAGAAAGCGCGCCCGGGGTGTATAAAGGAGATTACAAGGACTATTTTGCGTGATAGGTACATTTTTTATTAAGCACGTACAGTGACCACATATGCATAAGTGACACTGATATTGCGTACGCATTAACAATACAAAAGCAATGAAACTTCCAGGGACACTCGTTCAAGCAGTGAAATGCGTAATTCCCGACGCTCATACTTAGAGCTCACTCACGAATACTTGTATGCGGCTCTTACTCTGTGCATTAAACATATTAAAATCGTGTATTAATCACTGCATTTCAACACTCATGTTATTGGCCTCGATAGCAGTCAGCTCTTCGAAACTTCTGTCGATGTGGTGAAAATGCAGCACGAATGCGTTGAGTGAGCAAGTGCTGCAGTATAATAAGCGGCAACACCTGATGCTGCGCTTCATGCTTGTTTCACTGACTCATTGTGCGCGGTACGTGATTTATCCAATGTAACAATTAGTAGTGTGGTAGTTCACATTTTTTCTAGGTTGGTAAAGTGCCTCCGATGATTATTCCTTCACCGTCGATAAGGGCTTTACCACTGCTGCAAGCGATGCTAGTTTTGGAAAATATTCCAGTGGTGTACGCAAACTATGAAGAGTTAAAGAAGACTTCATAGAACGGCATGCTGGGAACTATTCCGAAGCGTTTCCCGTCTGTTCGGCAAGAAACTACGCCTTTACCCAGAGCAGCACTCAGGAGTCAAACCTTAGTTAAATGTTGTTGATTATGATTTAAATTTCTTGAGAAATGAAGAGAAGTTATTTTTAGATAACACGACGTTTAAAAGCTGACTGGGTTTCTCAAGCGCGGCGGCTTGGCGCTCCACCCCGACCGTTTGTGCAGTGGGCCGCTCGCGCGATTCATTAGCGAGAGGACGCTACGTGTGCGCGGCCCTGAATATGCAGTGAATTTACCCGTCACGAATGCGAATACGTGCAACAATACCTAGGCGCACGCACGCGAGTGGCGCGAACATATAATTTTTTTTTTTCATTTTGCATATGTTGTGCAAAGCTACCCCTGCCTTTTTTCTCTGTCGCTTCGCTACGTACTTCTCGCTGTCCTCTCCCTTTGCCTTTAATTCCACCGGCACAGCTCCAATGTTTGAGGTCACCATCATCATCATCAGCCTGACTGCACCCACTGCAGGGCAAAGGTATTAGATAGCAATCACCGCGGCCGGCAACATTTTTAATTTCGTTATTGTATTTTTATCAGTTGTTGTTGCCTCTGGCAAACCACTACTACTACTACTACTTCTTCAAGGAGGGACTGCAGGGGAGTTGCAGGTTCTTTTTAAGCCCACAAACGCGGGTTAAGAAGAGGGAGCCATTTCCAGGGAACGATTAACATTCCCCCGCGACTTTTAAATCAGCCAGGGCAGCAGGTTGGGCATGTTGGTTACTCATTTGCATTTGTGATGGAACAGCGCAAAAACCGGTGTCCCGGTGTTTTACTCTGTTCCATCACACACACACAAAAAAATTAACTGTGCCATGACTTAGGGCCGTTTCACATGCATGCGATTCTCGCCTGCGACGCTGTGACTGGGGAGGGCCGTCGGTCCAGCCGCAGACGGCCTGCGACCAAGTTCCGTCCGGTTGGAATTCAGTCGCAGCGTCCGCGTGTTCGCTCTGCGACTGACCAATGGGCAGCGCCGAAACGGCGCGTGTCACGTGGGAGCTGTTGCCGCGGCCACGGCCGGTCTCGAGGCGCGCGTGTCGAGACCGCCGCGGCAACAGCTCCCACGTGACATCACGTCACGCGCCGTCTCGGCATGGGGTCACGTGGGAGCTGTTCCCGCGGCGTAATCAAAACTGTTTATTCTAATCACAACATACGAAATATTGCCTTGCATCTAAAAACACGCGGGTGAGCCGCCGCGGTGGCTCAGCGGTTATGGTGCTCGGCTGCTGACCCAAAAGACGCGGGTTCGATCCCGGCCGCGGCGGCTAGAATTTCTTTGGAGGAGAAATTCTAGAGGCCCGTGTACTGTGCGATGTCAGTGCACGTTAAAGAACGCCAGGTGGTCGAAATTTCCGGAGCCCTCCACTACGGCGTCTCTCATAGCCTCAGTCGCTTTGGGACGTTAAACCCCATAAACCAAACCAAACCTAAAAACACGCTGGCCATAACATCGTCAACACATTCCGTGCAGCCTTTCTGTCGAGTTTAATCGTGGGTTGCCTATGCAAACATCGACCAACCTTGCGTGTCCCTCCGACCGAATTCGCTGGGTACGCATTGCATGTGAAAGCACTGTGCGAAAATCGCACTGCGGCGTCACCGACTAGGCCGACTATTTTCGTTCTGCGCAAGTCTGGCTCGGACTCGAGCACAATGGTTCTGTTGAAGTCAGTCCTGTTGACAGACGCCTCGAAGGGCTAGGCCACCGCGCTTCGCTCTACGTTCATTTGTTTGACGTAAGCATTGTGCTGCTTCACCTTACCCCCATATTTCACAGCCTACGACACCAAGCACTTGAAGCAAGGTATTGCATACCACGCCTTAGGCCTTTTCTTTAGGATGACTGTCTTTGGGACGGTGGAGGAGGCATCCGATAATGGTGGCCGGCTTGTGTGTAGTTTACATCCCTTCCTTTTTGAGAATACTGGCCACGGTTTCGCTGACTTCGTCTTAATCAAAACTTGCTTGCATTTCACTGTACCCTTCGGACATGACTTTTTGGCAGTGTTCTTCCCACAAAGGCTACAAGAACAAGACGCACTGTTCGCAACATCAAACCCTACTGAAAAAAAGGTCTATGATGCAATAACCTCATAGAGGCTTCATCATAGAATATCGTGCAATTTTTATGACATATCATACAATTTGTATGATATTCTGTGACATCTCTATGATGACTGTGTGATTTTACAGAAATGTATGACATTTCTATGATAATTTTCCATGATTTGTATAAGTATATGATATTTGTATGACAAACTATGAGTTTATTGCATCATACAACTTTTTCCAGCAGGGAACTGATGAAGAAGGGGGAGGTGTAGTATCATGAAGGGCGAAGGATGATGTGACTCATGTGAGCTGTTGCATAGGTAGGGAGAAATTGGTGTTATTTTTTAAGAGCGGTTATTTTGCAACGGGGGATCGGTCGTGGGTGGTAAGGGGGCGGGAGAGAAAATGACAGTAAGGGGGATCTCCTATTGTGCCTTTGCCTGCCTTTCTTTTTTCCCCCTTTTACTTTTCCTCGAGTCGCAGAGCGCAGAGCGTGGTTGCTTCTGGAGTGCGCTGTTTTTCTGCTCCCTACAGTGAAACAGGACGGAGTCGGCGCCTCTGCGAAAATGGCCCGGAAAGGTCTCATACATGAACGCACTCTTGTCTCTAGGCTGTCATAAAAAAAAAAAACAACTTACAACCCGTAACGTGTCAGTCCTGGCGAAGGGTCACTCCATGCGCGAAAGAAATCTCCCAAAAATGACATCAGAGCTTTTGCAGAGGATCAGTTACATTCTTTAATTCCTTCCACCAGCTTAAGGACTTCCACCAGCTTTGTTAAAAGCAGAGCGCGTGGTCATGGCGTGGTACGAAGAGTTGCACAAAAATAAATTTCGGACGATTTAGCGCGGTTACTCCACATGCGCAGGTGCGCCCGCGCTCCGGTTTTCACTGCGGTTGCGGTGTTCGGATCCATTGCGCACGGATGCTGTTGAAGAAATGATATCCAAAACACAGCGCAAGAGACTGGTAGTTTAGGATGCGGGATGCTCGGTTGCGGCGATGTAGTTGTCTAAAATTGACCTGTTCGCGCTGGCCCGGGTTCGAAACCCACTCGCGGCCGTAAAACATTTTCGATTATTTTATTTCAGGTGAAGCAGGCTTCAGACATACAGACAGACCACGTCGAAATCGAGAATTCAAGCCTTAGTGCCGCACCAAAAAATGCGACCGCGTCAGCTGGCTGTTGTTTTACCAGTTTGTGGAGGTGGCGGTTGATAAAAAAACGGCCGCTCGATGGAACCGCAACACCGAGTGGCCGTGGTTCTCGTCTGCTCACTTACTGAAAAATACGGCATGCTGAAAGGCTTTTCCTAGAGCCTTTACTTCGTTCCTCCTCATTAAACGTGCGTGCACTGTGTTATTATAGCTTGTGTGCAGTATCAAATAAAACAAACCATTGTGAACGGACGAGACCTTTCAGCGGCCACGTAATTGGTGAAAGCTTCAAAAACCGCGTGTTCTCGCCTTGTGTGGCTAGAAACCAGTCGAATGTAGCAAACTTTACGTTTCTCCAGAGATCATCTGGCGACGACAAAGCGTCGAGGCTCCAATGTCACTATATCAAAAACAAAAAGAAAACGCTCAGAGTAGAACACAAAAATCACAGGACGTGATTACCACTGTAGAACGCGAGATTTCAGGTGATGAAATTCGTATTTCTTATTGGCATTTATTTTCATATTGCTTTCAATACGCATGGCCTCACTATTCTTTCACTCGTGATGTAACTGTGCTCGTACCTCTCAGACATCAACGCCAACACCGACGATGCACAACCAAGAAACATGCACTCAACAGCTGTCGATGTTAATACGTCGCAGAGCGTGCACTGAGAATGCAGACAACGAAGGCAGCTCCGTGGAAGATACCCGCTTTCACTGTGGGTCGCTTGGCGGCCTTGATATCCGCTGACGCACCCTAGCATACTCTCGACGTGCCGGCATTCATTGTGTCTGAAGTAAATGGACAACTTGCAGAATTGCAGGAAAGCTTATTTACATGAAGGTCTCTTCAAACCAAGAACCCTCGTTCACAGACCGCGTTTCCACTTCCTGCTCGGCTGGCTCAAGGGGTTAGCGCGAAGGGGGATGAGTCAGTAGCCCTCCATTGTATCGTTCTTGGAAGAAGGTGAGGGGGGCTGCTCCCTAATATGCCGGAACCTGAAGCCTCGACGCACGCCTACAGCCATCGAGATAGTGTAAAAAGAAGTTGCCGAAAGGTTACCATGATGCGTTCTCTTGACAAGTACCTGTCCCGACCCGTTCCTGACATCCTTTCCACAACTTCTGTCTTATATTGACAAAGGGACATCTCCCCCCTCATTTTTCGAACGAGAATGTTCGGTTGAAAAATTGTTGAGGGCACTCGATATGCTGAAAGTGTGCTCCAAGGGCCCTTCTTTGGCGTACGCGCTCAAGGTGGGCGCTCTTGGAATACCACAGAACCGGTATAAGCATGCGCACTATAGGAGACGTCACCGGACCACCACCGGAACGCACGGGCGCTCGCGCACGCGCAGGAAGCGGGGTCCGGTTTACGACATTCGGAGGACAGCGCGGGCTCTCGGCGCCTCTTTTCTTTATGGCTTGAAGCTCTATCTGGTTCCCAGAACTTTTCGCGGTTCGAGTTGCCCTTCAGAACACCCAACCTCTTTTCTTCACGGCTCGAAATTACTTCCGTCGGCTTCAGAGGGGGAGCCAGCCAGCACCAAGAACATGGAGGTGCATGCCCTTTTTCGGCGCCTGTTCGGCGTACGCCGTCGCTGTACTGCTTGCAGCATCGGTTCATGTTTGGTAAACTTCGGTATGCCAGGCACTCGGGCAAGTGGTTTGTCAGCGGAACGTTTTATCATATCCGTTCTAGAAGCCGCGCAGCAGCTGCGTGAAAGTGTGGAAGTTAAGCTGAAAACGATCTGGCTCCCGTGAGAAAGTCGGAAAGAGGAAAACATATTGCGTTAGAGCTGAGCTGGCTGGACTGTACAGAACAAAGACCCACACGTACTGGTAGTACACGAATCCGTGCAGGCCGGTTTATTGAAGTGAGCGTAGTTCTAACATTGCAATCGCACCAACTAACCCTGTTACAAGTAGAGATGCCGTGTTTTTGGTATCCGTTAAACTCCGTTAAACTCCGAAAAATGACCCCCGCGGCATTTTGATATGAATGCTGGAAAACCAATAAACACTGATTTTCAGCCGTCCTTGAAGAAAAGAATGCCAGTTTCAAGTGAAGAAATGTACTCTACTTTTTTTTCTCTAGTTCACCCGGAACACAGCCGCACTGAACTGTCCTTGGTACCATTCCTTTCAATCAAAACCAAATTCTGTTGTCGCGTCCCTTTGTCTTCTCTTTACCAGCGTGACGGTTTTCAAGTGTGTAGGTCAGGCATAAGTTTCCTGTAACGAGGAACGCAACAGGACACGAGAGTACCCAGGACAAGCTCCCCACCCGACAAAATCTTCTGCTCTTTCCGCTCAGCAGTGCTTACAGGCTCCAGGGGAATACGGTGGGATTTTCACAATGCCTGCACGTCTCTCTCATTGCCAGTTTGGCAACTTGCCACTGTGGTTCCCCTGAGAGCTGGTACTTTTTTTTTAGCGTTCATTCATGTTCTTGGTTTCTCGAGAGCAATCAAACAAGAGGTGAAAAGCTCGAGAGCCTGCTAGCAGTACTCGCTATCCCCGAAGACATGACTGTATATATAGTTTTTGTGAAGTGTAATCACGTGGTATAGAACATCGAAGCAATAAACACAGCAATAAATTCATTGGAATCAGAGGAGGCCCTTGTCTGCCGCGTGTACTCAATCCTGGTTCATCTAGCCTGCACCTTCACTGGTCAATACCTTCCTGAATGGTCAGCGTTTGGTGCGAAGACCGATATATTCGCTACTCGAGAAGCTATGAAGTCCGCGAGAAATATATGCGCAGCTTCCGCGAAAACTCACTTGATAGCGATGACTTCTGGCATCAAGTGCAAGTTGTGGACCCGTCCATAGAGCAGGAATTGATGACAAAGAAGTCTTTAATGGATTATTTTAGCCTGTTGTGAGCTCTGCAGACCACCCGTTTTTGAAAGAAGGATCTCAGAATAATCGCTGTTCAAAATTACATCTGCTGACGTTTGCTTTCACAGCTTATGGAGAGCGCGCTGTAAAGAATGGGCGGTCTTGTTAAAACCATCTCTTGATTTTCTTGCCATCCCCCCATCAAGCGCAAATGTAAAACGTGTGCTTTCTGACCGCATTCCTCCGATGGCTGACAAATCTCTCAATGTACGTGTCCATTTTGTTTTCACTACGTGTAAATATAACATTTTATACTCTTTAAAGCCTTATAGTTCCATTACGAGAAAATCCGGCGCCGTGCGTTCGTCGTTCCAAGTATTTGCGTGTGTATGTACTACATACACTACAGACAATCCAAGCGATGCCATCACTGGCAAAGGCTCAATGCGGTGGCAATATTCCCAACTACATTCGCGCCAAAATTTTGAATAACCTTACGTCGTACAGCGTTCCGTTGCTGTCATAGCATTTCTCTTTTATTTTTACTCGTTTGGGCATTAATTCATTGGGTAGGGTGTTTGGTATATGTGTTTAATAAAAAAATTCAGGTGCGTTATATTTTCTCCAGTAACTATACAGCCGCTTTACAACACCTATCCCGATAAACGCCGGTTTCTCTCCGGCATTAAAAGTAGAAAGCGAAAATCATCGAACCAAAGAGAAAAAATAAACACCATATGACCCCCAAATGGAAAAAAAAAGAAATACTGAAAACACGGAACCCTAGGTTTATTAGTGAAACGCCTTAGCAACGAAATAAAGCACCCAAGCGCTTTCCAAGAGGCGCCATATGGTGCGTGCGTCATTATTCCAGAGGACGAGGCAAGCACAAGGGCCCCTGCCTCATTCCAGATAGACGCAATTGCAGGCCAAATCTATTCAGGGTGTTTCACGGAACTTGAACCAAAGATTAAAAAAAAGGGTTGCTGCGTAGCTAGGTGAAACCAACGACATGTTGTTGCTCACTGTGTGGCGCTCCTCAGAGTATTTCTTATTTTCGCTTAATTAGTTACTTATTTAAGATCAATTATACATAATTTTAACGTTTACTGTAAGGGAACGTGCATTTTCTTAAGTTGCACAGGGGTGTTACGAAAGAACCGATCCAGTTTTTTGTAGCAACGTACGTGGCCCTTTTTTCGAGTTTTCATGGAATGCTCGCTAAATATGAAAAAGAAAAAACACTTCATTGCGCTCTTGCGCTACTGCATTGTAGCGCTGCCAAGCGCGTTCTGAATGAAGCGTGCGCGCTCACCTTCTGGAAGTGAGCAGTCGAAGCCGCTCTTAGCATAATCTTGAAAGTGCGATCAGCACATTCTTCCAGCATTGAAAGCGCACGGCGTGATCTGCCAATTGCGATAGGGCTTTTATGAGACATCGCGCAGGCAAACCAAAAAATGAAGTAAGCTCATAAGTATACTGCATGATGGCTATAGGCCCTAAGCAAAACTCTGTGCGTCAGCTTTTCTTCAGAGCAAAAGCCCCTTTACCATGGCAAGGCGGACCGTCCCAGGGGGAGAAGCTGGGTGCAGCGCTAAAGTCTCCTATTCCACGCTTTATGCTCATGTACACTAGGCTTGTGTCTTAAGGTGTTCGTGCTGTAACTTAGATTGAAGCTTATGACACGTTTCTTGTTAGCCGATATGACAATGCCCCGGCTGATTCTGAAACCGTTTCTGGCGTGCAGAAATTAGTTTCAGACAAAAAAATTTGAGCTAAAAATTACTTTCGTAAACACAAAAAACAATTAGCGTTATGTAGGACGTTTACTAAACGCAATAACGAGGCTACCTCAATTTCTGGCTCCTCAACGCAAATGTATTTTTTCGTGGCTGTCAAACTTCTTAAGTTCCATTATTTGTTCAGTTCACTCTCCATCTAACCACTGTCCAGGCTCGTGAGCTTATCTCGTCCTATCTATGCCCATTTACCTCATCCTTCACAGTTTAGATACCTTCCCGACCATGTTGTTAATGATAGCAACTGTCAGGCTTTTAGGGCTCCGCTCTCTGATTATCGCAGCAAAATCTTGTCCCGTTGTCTCGAAAAAGTTCTGTGCCGCTTATGGGACGTTTAGTCATGTCTTATGTGATGTGTATACTTGCAGTAATTTTTGACAAATCATCGCTCGAAGTCGCACGAAGAAGGCACAGAGCCCTGTTAGCCGCGACCCGACTTTTCCTTTTCTTGCACGCCAACAAAGGGAGCACGGAGGGCAGCCGCACAGCCAGCCCGCCTTGAACACGCTGGGTGAGAAAAGAAAAAATAAACGCAATACGGCTGGTTTCTTGACACACAGGCTGAGGACACGTGGTTTCCGAAGCTTCCACCAATTACGTGGCCGCAGAAAGGTCTTGCTCCACATGGCAGTGGAACAACAGCGACCTGATGCGATCAAAGTTTTTTTTTTTTACCCGGTGGTGAAGCTTCTTAGTGTTCGCCTAGGTCCGTCTGTATGTCTGGAGTTTTCTTGACCTTAAATAAAATTAACTGAAAGAAAATACCTTACGGACTGAGTGGGTTGCGAATCCGGACGGCGCGATTAGATTAGTTTTGCTGGCCACTGCATCAGACCACTACATCACTGCCTTTTGTTCTATGTACATGAACCATGTTCAAACTATATGGAAAAGAGTAGCAGATCGACATGACACGTAATACGACACACCTCAGCAGCACAGCACTCGCTCTTACATCACCGCAGCCGAACATCCCGTGTCCTAAACTACCCGTCTCTCACGCTGTGCTTTGGGTATCTTGTGCATCAACTTGCAGCCGTGATCAGTGGATTCGAATATCGAAACCGCAGTGCTAAAACAACTAATTCGCATTTGCCGTAGCCACGACAAATGGACCAAAATTTATTTTTGTGCCACTCTTTGTGCCTTGCACTGCTCTCTTCACAAAGCTGGTGGCTGTCCTGCGTAACCAGGACGTCAGAGAATGCAATTGATTCTCTCCAAAAACTCTGATGGGATTTTTGGGAAATGTTTGACCGCTTCAGTCAGGAGTGGCACATTAGCAGCTGTAAGGGTTTTTTTTTTTTTTTACTTGAGCCGGCAAGGATCGCAAGGTGCGTTCATGCATGAGACCTTTCAGGACCGGTTTGGCAGACGCGCCAGCTTTCTCGTTCTTCAGCGTCGGAAGTAAAAAAAAACAGCGCACTTTAAAAGAAAGCTCGGCCTGCGGTCCACGGCTCGAGGAAAAGTAAAAGGGGAAAAAGAGAAAGGCACACACAAAGGTACAGCAGGAGACAGCACGCTCTCCCTACTACCCTTTGCTCTCTCCTCCCGCTTACCCCCGCAACCGGTCACCTACGTACCTCTTGAAAATAACGCCCTTTTCTCCCTGTGTTCGTCATCCATTTAATTCTGCGAATTTTGTGTCGCGTTGTCATAGCCTTTCTGAGAGGAACATATTGTCAAAGAGTTGTGTCGGAAGGGTAGCGTGAAATTCAAGCAAGTTTAGGTTGAAAGCGATGCCCAATTCTTCCTTATTTATTTTAAAATCAGCGATAGCAGTGCTTTGAACATGCGGTTCGCGGGCGGTTCGGTTGTTCGATTCCCAGTGCCCCCCGGGTACCTATCGCTTTCCAATGCATACAAATTTTTTCGTGCTTTCTCTGAGGTGAATTGACTCGAAAAATGTCTTTCACCTAACCTTATGTAGAAGAAAACACTGTTCCATGGCGCTCTTTGGTACAAGGCGGCCCTTGCACCATTAAAACTTGTCAACAAAAGAAAACATCCTTATGAGAAAAAACGCAACGAAATCAATTCTACGCGTAGGCTAAGTACACGCCAGGAGCAAAAACGCGTATGCAATCTGTACGTAAAAGGCGTCAGCAAAACCTTGGCCAGCATTCGCGGAAAGGAAGCGGTGGAAACTGGGTACCAGCCGGACATCATTATCAGGCGCCTCCTCCCCTGTCCCGAAGACCCGTCGTCCTACAGAAAAGATGCAAGGCGTGGTACGCAAAAACCCTGCTCGAGTGCATGGTGTCTAGAGCGGCGTTTACTTGAAGGGGTTTAGTTGAGGAATTCAGTTGAAAACCGGTTACTGGTTTCATGTAAACACCGCACAGTCGGTTCCGGGAGTCGAGGAAGTGAGTCCAGTCAACTCCGCTGCAGGGGGGGGGTTGACTCGCTCAATCCCAACGGAAGATAGCACGTAAACCGGATAGAGACGAAGAGTCGGGTTAGCGGGAGTGGAGAGCATAAATTACGATCCTGTTTTTACGCTTGCGCCATCGCGCCTGCGAGACAGCGGTGCCGTGCCGCAATCTTGGAGGCTGCCACTGCCCTCACCCGCTGCGCTGCTCGACGCTTGGTGTCGCTGCAGTTGAACCGGTCTGGACTCGCTAAAATCTAGTTCATGTAAACACGCAATCGTCGAGTCGGGCTGACCTTACACAAGTTGACCCCCCGATTCAATCTACCGCACTCCGGTTCATGTAAACGAGGCTTAGGCTGGGGACACCAACAATATGACGGAAAGAGTGAAGCAGCACAAAGCTTATGTCAAGCAAATGAACAGAAGCGCAGTGGCCGTACTTCCCAGCCATGCCACCACAGGGGTGACTTTGACGGCACTATTGTGGTGGAAACCGAACCAAACTGCGCAGAAGCCTTCTACTTGAGTCATGACGGAGGAGAATGTTGAATGTTTTCTGGGAACCACTCCTTTTTCCTACATCCACGGTTTAAGCTCCATGACCCCTGCGGTCGACCTTATGTGGGCTTAAAAAAGGCTCCGCAACGCACCCGCAGTCGCACCTTCAAGAAGTAGTAGTAATCGTTTACTGACAAAAAAATACAAAAAGGAAGCACGAGAGCTGCAGCCGGTGGAATTCACGGAATTCAGAGCCGGGGAAGTCACAGGGAAAGGATAGCGAGGAAAAGTACGGAGGAAAGCGACCGGCAGAAAAGACGGGGAAGCTTTGTACACAATTCACAAAATGCAAAAAAATATCAAGTTCGCGCCGCTCGCAAGCTAGTGCCTAAGCATTGTTGTACACATTTACAACGCGCGTAAATTAACTGCATATTCTAGGCCGCGTGCACGTAGCGTCCTATCGCTACTGGACAGCGCGAGCGGCGCATTGCGCAAGTGGCCCGGATGGAGCGCCCAGCTGCCGCCTTAAAGCAGAAACAGAGCCGGCTTTGAAACGTCGTGTTATCCTACAAGAACTTATTTGGCTGGCGTTTACTTCTCAAATAAATGCAAATTATAGTCACAAAATTTTAATTGGATTTGCCTCTGGGTTGCAGCTTTGGGAAAAGGCGTAGCTTCCTGCACAGCAAATGGCAGATTTGTCAGAATAGCTCACAACATGCCGTTCTATGAACTCTTCGTTATCGCTTCATAGTTTGCACACACTTTTGACATGAACGCGGAAATTAGCAGCGATTACGGCAATGGCAAAGCCCTTAGCGACGGTGAATGATCGAATAACTGGAGGCACTTTAACAACCTAGAAGAAATGCTGTGAATTACCACACTACGAATTGTTACATTGGACAAATAGCCTAATGCGCACAATCAATTAGTGAAACAGGCACGAAACAGAGCACCAGGTTTCTTGCATAGAATCCTGCAGTACTTGCAACGTACAAGCTTATGGGCATCTATATATGTACAGATGACAGGAGTACAGCAAGAAGCCAAACGAATTCGGCTTGATTGGGCTTGTACCCTTACAGAAATAGCTTTATTTTCAATAAAGAGACTACAGAGGTACACTGATTTCAACGCATCCCTGCTGCATTTTGACCGCATCGCCTAAACTTTCGAAGAGCTGAACGCTATTGAGCTTTAAGATGTAGCGATTAATGCGCTAATACCTAAGTTTCCTGGCTTTGTATAGCTAATGCGCACGCATTTCCACTATCACTCATCCTCAAGTAGCCACTGTATGCGTTTGCAATAGTAAATGTGTCTGTAAAGCTCCAGAGTTTGCTTATAATCCTCTATAATACCCATACATGGCGAGCACTTTCTTGTAGCGGCCCATGTTTGTGTGCCTACATCCGGTGGGGACACTTTTAATAAAAGCGCGCATTCACAAGGCATGACTTGATCTCCTTAAAGCAAGCAAAAAAAGCGTAGACGTGCGCCTAGCCAAACGCACCAAGAGAGGGCGCCACACGTTTCTTGCCGATGCTGAGGATGCATGATGAATAGAAAAATAGCCAGGGAAAAATTCTGCCTCTTTCAAATGTAAAATACTTTACATCTATTAAAAGATGGGACATTTCGCTACCTAAAGCTCCTAGAGCAGTCCGATATATTGTAAATCATGGCAGCGGTGAGTGATCAAGTGAGGACAAGTGGGGTTTTTTTCGCGACCTCGTCATAGGCATCATGCGACCATATCTCATCGCGCAGGGTAAACGCAATATATAAGCCACAGTGATGAAACTTTAGTAAAATAAACTTTATGAGGTATTTAACCCCTCAGGGTCAGAGCTCGCTTGTAACTGTTATGCGTGATGAGATATTGATTTTTTATTTTTCATCGCCATTCAGTTACGCGCCGCCGTGCCGCCGGCTGTCGCGAGATGGCGCGACCGGTTTTCCGAGGCGCATGGGCCGGAATCCTGGGGATGTACCAGAAATCCGTTAAATGAATTGCGCACACTTGCTTAGAAGCGCATCTCCAATGTCAATTTTCGGCAACACTTGCAGGGAAACATCCGCATCGCCACTCGCCGAAGCATGGGCCATTTTGTTCACAGTTGCTCAGTGCATACAGTACAACACTTTGCAGGTCAAAATCATGCAAAAATCAACGCTCGGATCAACAGTGCGGCGAGTACTCGCTGCCTATATTGCAGCGGCGGCACCCAAGCCAACATGGCGGAGAAATCGGCCAGACGCAAGACGGCGCTGCTGTCGAAAAATGGCCGCACGCACCTGAAAAAGGTCTATAGAGGGTCTCGCTTTGGCCAATATGACGTGGCAGTGCCGTGCACGTGCGCATTACGTCAGAGTATAACAGAGCCCTGAGTCACCCGCGCATCGACGGCGGCGCACGCCAGCTGTACGCCGTCCTCACGCATGCGCAGTATGGCCTTGCATCAGCACCGCGAAATGGCTCGCCAACTCACGTAGGGTTGCTTTCGCAACAAAAGGAGCTTCGAGTTTTCACTATAAGAGCAACGAAATGCAAACTGTACATGTACAACCTTCTCTTGTTTTTATGTTACTCAGAAAAAAAATTAAAAGAGTGCTGAATATGAACATTTTTTTAAATACCTAACTACTGACAATCTTTTCCCATGTCCTTGCTTGGATGGCACAAAATGAAAGAGCAGGCAAAATACCAGAAGAGCATATCATACTAACTGCACTGAACTACACATCCTGCACAGTATTTGTATACACACATACCGCTTGGCTGTTTTTTCGCTTAGCGAATGAAGGACTTCACAGCATTCGCCATGAGTCCGTCCAGCAGGCCGTGAGCACAGCCGCTCCTTGTAGCAATCCGAAAAAACAAGTTACACAGCTCAATGTACAATGTTGTTGTTGTTGTTGTGTTGGGTTTACAGTTAAACCTGGATGTAACGAACCTCTATGTAACGAATTCCTGGATTTAACGAAATTTTTGAATTCCCCAACGCTGCCCCCATTGAAGCCCATGTATTTTCGACCTCGATGTAACGAAGACGTTGCGGCAGTTAACCTTGATGTAACGAACTCGCAAAGCTGATCAGTCATTACTTTTCGCACTTTTAAGGAAAATTCGACCAAATAAATGCACTTTATTAGTGAATATTAATATTGTACGGAGCCAACAGCTACGCGAACGCCTGGGATCACCGCGACTGGCCGCGACCAAGCGAACTTAGCAATGATGATGATAGCGACGGCTAGCGCGCGGCTAGCGCCGCCCCGTGGCTAACGTAGCAGCCTGTTCAGGCTTTGCTTGTGTAGCGTGGCACCAGGTGGCATTTGTAGCGGCGGTTGATTTTTTGTTGCATTTTTTATGTATGGATTTGAGGACAAGCACTTTTATTTTGTGATTTCCATTTGTTTCAATGGCTCAGACACAGTTATGTGTAAGAATTAACTTTAAAAGCAACGCTGATGGACGGTTCTTTCATTACCAGGGCCACGGCCGGTCTCGAGGGGGGCGCGCGCTCTTTAAAGAGCGAGCGCACCCCCCTCGAGACCGGCCGTGCCAGGGCAAAGGAAGGAGAGGGGGAAAGGAGAACGAGAGGGGCAAGGAGGACGAGACCGACGAGACGACGCGTTGCATTCGCCATTTTGTGTTTGTCCTGCGTCTGCGCTTGTCAGCTGTGCTCTCGTGCTGGTTCGTTGACTTGTTTTGGAGGTGCTAGGCCTACCGTCGGCGTGTAGTCGTGCGTCTCCGCTTGTAACTGCGTCGTCGGTTGGTCGTGATGAGTTCTGCTGCCAGAAAACGAAAAGTTTTGTCTTTCGAAGACAAACTTGCAATTTTAAATGCAGTCGCCGCGGGCGAGAAGAAGAAGGACATTGCCGCCCGTTTCAGCATTCCAGCGAGCACCCTATCAACGATTTTGAGTGCGGAACACAGCATCAGAAACGCAGTGGAGTCGGGAACAAGCTCGAAGAAAAAAAGGCTGAAGACGTCGACATATGCTGATGTGGACAAGGCAGTGTTCACGTGGTTTTTGGACACGCGAGCCAGAAATGTGCCCATTAGTGGCGCGATTTTGCAACAGAAGGCAAAGGACTTTGCGTGTATCTTGGGCCATGACGATTTCAAGGCAAGCAACGGGTGGCTGCAGGGTTTCAAGAGCCGACACGGTGTCGTCGGGAGAGTAATCAGCGGCGAATCTGCCTCCGCAGACAGCGATGCTGCTGCTTCATGGGTGGCTGACAAGCTGCCTGGAATACTTAGTCGCTTCGAGGCGGCCGAGGTCTACAATGCCGACGAGACAGCCCTGTTTTATCAAATGCTTCCGGGCCGCACGCTAGCACTAAAAGGCGATGACTGCCGCGGCGGAAAGCAGAGCAAGCTCCGCATAACGATTCTGCTGTGCGCCAACCTCGACGGCACAGACAAGCGAGTCCCGCTGGTTGTCGGCAAAAGTGCCCGTCCCAGGTGCTTTAAGGGAACGAAGCGTATGCCCGTCAAGTATGTGGCGAACTCCAAGGCGTGGATGACTCGGGCAATATTTTCAGAGTGGTTAAAGGAATTTAACCAGGACGTCAAGCGGCAAGGCCGTCAAGTTTGCCTACTGCTGGATAATTGCTCGGCGCACCACGTCGAAGGTCTGCAGCTCTCGAACATCGAACTGCACTACTTCCCGGCCAACTGCACGTCCCTAATACAACCCCTTGACAAAGGGGTCATTAACAGTTTTAAATGCTGTTACCGACGCCGACTAATCCAGAAGATTCTTCTCGACATCCGGCTGGAACGAGAGATGAAGATTGATATTTATCAAGCAGTCGAGATGCTTGCTGCCTCCTGGCAAGAGGTCAGGGCAGAGGTTATTAGGAATTGCTTTTTAAAGGCCGGAATAGCAAAAAACGCACAGGCTGGTGCCGATGACGAGGAAGACGTTTCTACTCCGTCCGATGTGGCCGAAGCGTGGAACGAGCTACGCACTAACGGTGGTGTACCCGACGACGTTGAACTGGATGACTTTTTGTTTGCCGACAACGCCGCCGTGGCTACAGAGGAAATGACTGATGCAGCACTAGCTGAAAGCGTGCAAGATGATGGTGGTGATGGTGCTTGCGATGCAGATCCGTGTGACGTGCCTACTGCAAAGGAGGTGATGAACGCAATGGACGTTATGCGCCGTTTCGTCGGCTCGCGCGACGATGAAGGAGCTCTACACGATTTAGCTTCTTTGGAGCGGCGTGTTCTGCCTGCACTTGTGCCGAAGAAGCAGGCAGCAATTACGCAATTTTTCAGTGTAAAAAATATTTGAAGGCTGCCTTCACCGGCCGATCCGTGAAAAAAAAACTCCTCGCCCAACGCCGCCTCTCCTCCTCCCGTTCGCCCAAAGCTGCTTTGGCAGCTTTTTTTTTTCAACGGTCCCTCTCGGGGCCACCAATCGCGCTTCGGCAGAGCATGCGGGCGTTCCCGCTGCGTCTGACTCGAGTTCCTCTCTCTACACCAAGTCGCCTGTGCGCAGACACATGGTGCAGTCGTTTCGCGCCACGCACTTTCACGTGCGCGGCGACGTAAGAACAGTCGTGTCACGTCATAAAAACAATTGTGATAATGAGGTATAAACAGTGTTGTAGGCATAGTGTTGTGGGCTATTTGATTTCGTTTCTGCATCATTCGTACGAGCCTTCACGCGAAACCTGCATGTAACGAAAACCTGCATGTAACGAAAAATCGGGAGCTTTCTTCAACTTCGTTATATCCAGGTTTAACTGTATTGGCGCATAAGTAGCTAAGGCTATCATGTGCCAAGAACAAGGTTTAGAAAAATTGGCAAGAGCAAAGTTTGAAAACAAAGTGTATAAAACGGTGGTGTAAAAAGCCTAAAAGTTATTTTTATTACCTGGCTGATTTAAATACAAACACTTTAGAAATGGCTGTTTGCAGAAGCTTTTAAAAGTTGGTTAACCTCCGTGGACATCCTTGGCTTGCCAACGATCTCGAGGCCCCCAACTACTCATAAAAACCTCAGCCTCCTTCTCAGGACTGAGAAAGTGGCTGAGGTGTATCGTTCTAAGTAGAGAAGCACAGGGTCAGAACATTACAGGTTTTGAAGAACACCGGCTTCCCTTAAAAAGCTAAAAACATCAAGCATACTAACGGGTGCATGTTCAGCTAAAATCAACGCTGGATGAAATGGGATATGTTCTTTGTAAAATGTAGCAAAATATTTTTTCCTTAATGATTCAAGTTTTGTGCATGATAGTAGTATGTGGTTTACAGTAAGTTCATGTCCGCATTGCTCGCAAACAGGTTTGTCTTTGTTTGTTAGCAGGAAGTTGTGTGTGAGATGTGTGTGTCCAATACGGAGACGGCATAAAATAACTTCGATGAATCGTTTTTGGTGTGAGCATGATTTCCATTCGTCTAGAATGGGTTTTACTAAATGTAGTTTATTATTTCTTTCGATATTCCATTGCGACTGCCATTTATTTCTTAACTTGCACTGCACCAACTTCATACCATCTTTGTAGGGAATGTACACTTTCTTTATTTCTTTGTTCCAAGCTTTTCCAGCACATTCATCCGCCTTCTCATTGCCAGTGATTCCAATGTGACTGGGAACCCAGCAAAATTTTGTCTTGTCCCTGTATTGTGGCGCTTGTTATGTTGTGTATGATGTCACCAATTAGTGGTGTCACTGCATTTCTATGGTGAAGTGAGGTTAGTATGCTCAGAGAATCAGTGTAAATGATACTGTTTTGATGTTCTCATTTATTATTTTTTCTACAGCCACCGAGACTGCGTAACACTCGGCGGTGAAAATGGATGCGCACTCAGGCAGGCGTACTATTTTTTCCCAATTAGTCTGAACCACAGCACTCCCGACATATTGTGCTGATTTTGATCCATCAGTATAAAATGCTTCGTACTCTCCGTATTTTTCATTTAGTGCTAAATATTCTTGTAGTATCTGTTCATGCGGTGTATGTTTCTTCCGAAATTGTGTTAATGTGAAGTCGCACACAGATGGTAGGCAGTACCAAGGCGGGAGTGGATCACGTTTGCGGGCAATATTAGGCAATGTGTCCATTATATCTAGTCCTTGGCATTTCTCTTCAAAGCGGAGAAGTGGCCTGATTGCGAGGGGTCTGTTGGTGAATAGTGTTCGGGATGGGCACTTTGTAACGAGTGGGTAACAGATGTGTTTAGGCTGGGAACGGATCTTTAAAATGTATGAGCATGTGAGCGTTGTTCGCCTGTCTGCAAGTGGTGGTTCATTGGTTTCTACGTACAGGCTTTTTATGGGTGACGTCCTGTATGTCCTGTTGACTGCCCCAGTTGAAAGACGCAATCCCAAATTGTGCACAGGATCCAGTCGCTTCAAGTACGATGGCCTTGCTGATCCATACACTATGCAACCATAATCTAGAATGGAACGTACTACAGAGCGATAAATCTGTAGAAGGCATACCCGATCAGAACCCCAGTGTTTGCGTGAAAGGACTTTCAGTATGTTCAGTGCTAGCAACTTCTTTTTCAGTGCGTTTATGTGAGGCAGGAAAGTAAGTTTTTTGTCGAAAGTGATACCTAGAAATTTGTGTTCCTTTTTTAAAGGCAGCTCGGTTTGGTTTAGGTGTAATGTTGGATTTGTGCGTAAGCCTCGTTTGAGTGAAAAAAGTAAGGCCACTGTTTTCTGTGGTGAGAACTGGAAACCATTCTTGTCTGCCCATGTTGCCATTTTATTGATTGTAAGCTGTACTTGTCGTTCGCATGTGGATATATTGGAAGATGTGCACGCTATCTGAAGATCATCAACATACATTGAATACATAATGGACCTTGGGATTATTTTTCTAATAGAATTAATTTTTACAACGGAGAGAGTTGTGCTTAAAATGCACCCTTGAGAAACTCCATTTTCCTGAATGAAGTCCCTCGAAAGGCTCGAGCCTAGGCGGACATTAAATGAGCGGTTAGACAAAAAGTCTTTAATGGAGTTCAGCATTCTGCCACGGATGCCGAGCTCAGCTAAGTCCTGGAGGATCCCGAACCTCCAGGTTGTATCATATGCTTTTTCTAAATGAAAAAAGACGCTAAGACAGTGTTGTTTGTGTATAAAAGCTTCTATGACTGTATTTTCGAGACGGTTTAGTTTAGTTTATGGGGTTTAACGTCCCAAAGCGACTAAGGCTATGAGAGACGCCGTAGTGGAGGGCTCCGGAAATTTCGACCACCTGGGGTTCTTTAACGTGCACTGACATCGCACAGTACACGGGCCTCGAATTTCTCCTCCAAAGAAATTCAACCGCCATGGCCGGGATCGAACCCGCGTCTTTCGGGACAGCAGCCGAGCACCATAGCCACAGAGCCACCGCGGCGGCACATTTTTCGAGACGGACTAGGTGATCTGTAGTGGAGCATCCTCTTTTAAATCCACACTGATGGATATCAAGCAGTTCACAGGATTGAAGAACAAAGGTTAGTCTTATATTTAGGACACTTTCGAAGGATTTGGCGAGGCAACTGGTTAAGGCTATGGGTCTATAACTGCTAGGAGAGGTTGGGGGTTTACTAGGTTTAAGAAACGGTACAATAATAGCTTTCTTCCAGGCTTCCGGTATTTTCCCTGACATCCAAACTGTGTTGAAGAATCTTAACAGTGCTTCTATGGCAGGCTCAGAAAGATGTGCAAGCATTTCATAATGTATATGGTCGGGTCCTGGAGCAGTTTTTTTTTCCGGCAGACAGTACTCTGTTGATTTCTTGGAGGGTAATCAGACTATTGTATTTTTCATTTGCACCTTCAGTTGTTGGGAGCCTGTTTTTCAGCTGTATTTTTGTATTTTAAAAAGGACTGTGTGTAGTGTGATGAACTTGAAACTGCAGTGAAATGTTCCCCCAATATGTCTGCCTGTTCCTCTATGCTTGTTTGTGTTCCGGGTGTTGTTAAAAAAGGAATTGTGAATGGTGAAAAGTTGCCGTTTATTTTTCGAACCTGCTCCCACATTTTTTTAGATGGGATCTGACTGTTGATAGTTGAAACATAATTCTGCCATGAAGCTTTTTCGGCACTGCGACGGACATACCGAGCTTTAGCTTTTGCCTTTTTGAAATTTAGGAATTTTCATGCATCAGATACCTACGGAATTTACCCCAAGCTCTGTTTTGTTGTTTTTTCGCTTCTTTACAGTCTTTTGTCCACCCATACTTTATGGTTTTGTCGCGCCACTCCTGATGACTGAGGAATAGCAGTGAGTGCGGCAGTTATGATACAATTAGTGAACTTTTCGTTTATCTAGTCGACGGTGAGTTTTTCTAAAACTATATCTTCTAAAGTTGCCTTTGCTCTAAAAAGTGACCAGTCGGCGAGGTGAAGCTTCCAGCACCGTGGCCTTGTGGGGATTATTTCCGGTGTGGATGTTAAAGTGATTAGTACAGGGAGGTGATCGCTGCCATATGGATTGTCAATGACGTCCCAGATAAAATCGTTAAAAACAGAAGGTGAGCTAAATGAAAAATCTAAAAAGGTCATTTTCCCCCGAGGCAGGGGAGCTGTAGGTGGCTTTTCCTGTATTTAAAAGACATACATTGTTTGTGAGGATAAAATCTTCGATTATTTGACCCCTAGAGTCACAGTGCTCGCTTCCCCAAAAAGGGGAGTGAGCGTTAAAGTCCCCAACTACAAGATACGGTTCTGGAAGTTCATTGACAAGTTGTTGTAAATCGTGGAGTGTTAATGTAAAGTGTGGAGGAATATATACAGAACAAATAGAAATTGTTTTATGGCTGACTACACTGACCGCAACAGCTTCAAGTTTTGTTTTGAGTGTGATTTCTCGAGCCGGGACACCGTTTTTCACTATGATGGCTACGCCTCCCGATAGTCGGCTCGCCTGTTCCCGATCGCGGCGGAAAACAGTGTAATTCTTAAGAAAGTTATTTTTTGGGGACCTAAATTTGTTTCTTGCAGACATAAGGCGACAGGAGCGTGTGCTCCTAGTATGTCTTTTATGTCACTGTAATTGTTTAAAAGTCCTCTACAATTCCATTGTATTATGAAAGCCATCTTATTTTTGTGTTTGTATCGAGTGAAAAACTAGATCAAGTGGTTTACGGTCCCGTGACTCGGGGCCTGTCTTTTTTTGACCGATCCAGTGAGCTCCGCCGACCATCCGAAGTGGACGGCGCGGGACTGCCCGGGGTCGTGTCCATCGCCTCTGCGGAGGCGCTGGGCGAACGTGCAGAAGGCACGTTCACTTTCGAGTTTGACCTCGACCTGTGGGACGAGGTCTTGAGGCCCGCCGACCCGGGGGTCTGCGCAGCCTGACTTGGACTTGGCGGAGTAGCGTTAGCTGCTCCACCTTCGGGCGCGGATGGCCCCACCACAGGCTCACTGCGTGTGACCTGGATGGGTGCCGAAGCCTGGTGTGGTGCGCCGCGCCCACGCACCACATCGGCGAAGTTTGATTTTTGCAGTGA
The DNA here is from genome assembly GCF_055824585.1 of Amblyomma mixtum. Taxonomy (NCBI): domain Eukaryota; kingdom Metazoa; phylum Arthropoda; class Arachnida; order Ixodida; family Ixodidae; genus Amblyomma; species Amblyomma mixtum. Next base: position 328,294,031 of record NC_143014.1, on the reverse strand, counting down.
AGGAGAATGAGTTGGTGAGTGCAAAACACCTTCTCGCTTCTTGAAATGAAATGTTTTCCTTTGTCTTTATGGTGATTATCTTTTTCTTTTTTCCAGGACAGACACGCCCTGGACTATGCTGCATGGTCTCCTTCACAGTTTGCGCAGTGCGGGGCTGCGTCACATTGATCAGAATGATCCTTCGAGGCGCACTTTGCACACGTTTTCTGACCGCGGCAACTTTGTGAGCCGTGGCCGAACCTTTGGCAGTTGAAACATCGGCGAGGGTTGGGAATGTATGGTCTTACGTTAACTTTCAGATATCCTACTTCGACTGTGTCGGGCAGTGTGCGAGTGTTGAACGTCAAGATCATGTGTTTTGTGTCTATTTCCTTATTATCCTTCCGGATCTTGATTCTGTGAACGTCTATCACGTCTTGGTCACTCAGACCTTCGGGCATCTCTTTTGCTGTGACGTGGACGAAATCATTTTCGGATATCACGCCCCGGACGGTGTTCAAAGATCGGTGTGAAGTCACGGAGACAGAAATATCTCCAACAAACACAATGTTTACGAGTTTTGAGTGCTGGATGTTGTCTCTTAGTTCGAGCAGTAAGTCACCGCTGGCCATTTTTGATACCTTGTAGCCAATGCCCAAGGCTTCTGTCAAACACTTTGATACTAGGAAGGGAGACAGGATTCTTGCTTGCTTATCTTCTACTTCACTATGGATGACATGGTATTTAGGAAAACTCACTTTTCTTTTTGGAAAAAAACATCTGCTTCGTTCCGCCCTCTCTTGAGAGAGCGATCAGGTTTGGAAAGTGGGGGAGCCATAAAAAATTCAAGTTTTTCAGTCATGATGGCAGCCACCCACCATGGAGCCCAACAAGGGGACGCGACAGGAACTTGAAGGCAAGTCCTACCCACGCCAGCTGTACACCTTAACTATAACCAAATATGATGCAGCTCAGGGTAGTTGACCACACAAGGTTAACCCTCGCTGTCAGGAAAAAAAAGAAAAAACCAAGAAGGGAGGAGAACACAGGAGAGTTGTAAGAAAGAGATAGGAAAGTGAAAGATAGAGGGGAGGATAGAAAAAGGCGACTGCCGATTTCCCCCGGTCGGGTCAGGCCGGAGGTGCCTTCTACAGGAAGCTGGGGCCAAAGTGGTGTGTTGCCTCTGCCGAGGGGCCTTAAGGGTCCAAACACTCGGCATCGGCTCAACCACCAGGATCCCCTTTTCCCCGGACACGGCGATGCCACGCACGGCTAAGCGCGGATGCTCGGGTCCGTGGTGACGCATTGTTCACCATCATCCCCCTGCGGGGATGTCCCTGCGGATGCTCGAGTTAACCCCGTGTTGTCGCCACTCACCAACGTCTGCATGCTGCAGACACCCCCCTGCGGGGAAATGTACAATGTACCGATCAAATTAGCTTGCAATATGCCAATCTGCACGTTCCAGCATTTATAATTCAAAGCTAACTAATGCTTATATCTGACCACAGCTAATGCGGCACTTGGTTATCCTGCACTGTCCGATGTTTTTAAAGCTTTCCAATGGAAACCATACTTTTGTATCCATGTATCACAAGTACATTTCTGCGCAAGTCAAAAAGTGCACAACCCTCCCACCCTTGCTGTTGTTTACAACCATATGATCTGACTTATATTGCATTTCTGAACCTCTCAACACAGACGCTTTCCACGGTGTCAGCGCTTCTTTTCTGGGGCAGCCACAAGGTCTTTAACAAATATAGTCTTTTTCCCGGCTCTATATTGCTTTCCGCACATGATGAGGGATTTTGAGTTCACTCCCAAGATCAAACTGGAAATCCAAAAATTAATAAATTTGTTCACAATTGTTTCACATAAGTCAAAGCCTCCACTACTTCCATGTGTCATGCTTATATAGTAGTGCAAGACTCCAATTTGAATGGTTAAGAGTCCCTCAAAAATGTGCATCACCAGTCCGTGAGCAAAAAAACGAAGTTCACTCATTATTTTTGCATGCTGTTCGGCATCGAACTAGAAATTACATTCATCTCTGTGAATAAACAAAATAGCTGTAATCATGGCAGTTAAGTACAACACAAGTAGACAATGCACCCTTTTTTAAGTTTTTACTATTCCAACTTCCAAACATGAAAAGCAGTGATAAGTAAAACACAGGAACTTACTTGCCCATTCTTTTTAGCAAGCCATATTATTGGCAGTGCAAGACAAAACACAAACCGACCCTGCATGCCTAAATTGCTCTCGCATCGCATGATACAGTAGTTGTGTGTTGGCTGTAATAGTATTTGCCAATAGTAATTGCAGCCATCAAGCTCTCAACATTACTGCAGTGGAAAAGCTGTCCAATGCCTTTCCAAAATTGTCCCCAAACCTTGTCAGCTGATGAGTCCTAAAGCTCTTCATTGCTGCAAGCAGAGGTCTTTGGTGAAGGAGTCGGGCTCTGTCTATGTGGCCCAGTATTGGAATTGTCGGCCAAGCTTTCTGGGACAGGTCTGCATGGCTGTGGTGGGGTCAATGCGTATCCTCTTTCAGGCGGTCAGCAGCTGTGCAGTTTCACATATAACATGCTTAAAAACAATAGCAGTCCATAAGTTTGAATGCATCATGCATTCCATTCACATGACGTGCAAGCTTTGTCTTGTTTAGAAAAACAGTACCCCTTGACAATGGTTGAAAACTACCTTTCATTCAGGCATTGCAAAAAATTCCCTCTGGATGTGAAGCTGAAAGGTACCATACCTTCATTCCTCATGTTGATTATGTCCGCTAAGGGCAGGAACTGAGGCGCCGCCGTCTCGAACAGCACCTGATGTAGTGGAATGTTGCGAGCAGCTTCCAGATCCTCACTACCTGGGAACCCCACCTCTGGTGTCAGGCCCAGGTAGACGTTCGGAAAAGCTTCTAGACAAAACTTCACTTCAAGCCAGCTGCCGGCAAAGCCTTCAATGTATACTGGGTTGTCGAACTTACTCATCTCTCTAATGAAGTTCACGGTGTCTTCACTTGGTGTCTTCAAGCTTTCTGGGACAGGTCTGCATGGCTGAGGTGGGGTCAATGCGTATCCTCTTTCAGGCGGTCAGCAGCTGTGCAGAGTTTCACATATAACATGCTTAAAAACAATAGCAGTCCATAAGTTTGAATGCATCATGCATTCCATTCACATGACGTGCAAGCTTTGTCTTGTTTAGAAAAACAGTACCCCTTGACAATGGTTGAAAACTACCTTTCATTCAGGCATTGCAAAAAATTCCCTCTGGACGTGAAGCTGAAAGGTACCATACCTTCATTCCTCAAGTTGACTATGTCCGCTAAGGGCAGGAACTGAGGCGCCGCCGTCTCGAACAGCACCTGATGTAGTGGAATGTTGCGAGCAGCTTCCAGATCCTCACTACCTGGGAACCCCACCTCTGGTGTCAGGCCCAGGTAGACGTTCGGAAAAGCTTCTAGACAAAACTTCACTTCAAGCCAGCTGCCGGCAAAGCCTTCAATGTGTACTGGGTTGTCGAACTTACTCATCTCTCTAATGAAGTTCACGGTGTCTTCACTAGTGCTGCAGGAATATACCACCACGGGGAGGCACCGTTCGGCAGCCAAACACGCCTCTTACAGGCGTGTTTTCGCTGCTTGCGGTTAGGCAGCGGCCCTCGGAGTAATCCAGTCCGATTGCGCCTACTGCCACTGCCGAGTCGTGGCCGAGGGCACGGACGAGGGCCATGTCGACCGCTTCCGAGTATTCGTTGGCACAGTATGGGGGGCATCCGAAAGAGCCCCAGAGGGAGTCTTCCTCCAGCGAGGCTTTCCATCTGCTGCACCATTCGAAAGCAACCGGGTTGTAGAAGTTCGCAATGCAGCCACCGTACGAATATGGGAATGTATGATGATGTTTCAGTAGGAACTCGGCGAACATTCCGACATGGTCTGACCTCCTAATCACCCATGCCACTGCACAGGTGCCATCCGGTTTACGCAAAGCCTCCACAGCTGAACAGGTGCCAACTACCAGTTGCCCGTGTGCAGTGGTCACCTCTGCTCACTTTATACTTTTCGAAGTGCTAGGAACGCTGCACCGATGCCTTATCATACTTGGCACAAGGCTCCTTTGTGGCAACCCTGCTCCTAAACACGTCGCTGAGGTGGCAGAATGTGCCTATGACATCATTCTCCCATGCTGCTGCATACGGCCGCGCCCTTTCAGCTGCAGTTTGAATAGGAGATGAAGTCTCCGGACAGGGCTCCTGGGACAAAGACTTCGACGTTCAGCTGGTGTTCAGCTGACTATGGCCAGTTCTTTGTCGTTGCTGTCAATGGAACGAGCCAGCGCGTTTGCTCAACACCACCTAGACTAAGGCCTCTCCATATCCTCCTCCTTCTCGCGCCTGCGTCATCACACTACAACGGAGCTTTTTCGTCGTCTCCCGTCTCGGCGCATATCCGGGAGGCGGGTGCGAGAGGTGCTCCGCTCCCGCCGAAACAAGTCAGAACCGGTTGTCACAACTGTGGCTGCATGCGCGAATTTGAGCAAGCCGAAGTATCGAATTTTGGTAGATGCGCGTTGACGCTGTTATTGCTGTCTGACTGCTAAAATAAATATTTTTTGTAAAAGAGGTTACTTTTGTGCTAAACACACTTTTTGAAACGTTGAAACTGCTTCGTGCACGAGATTTCTCCCATTTAAGTAATTTCTGATGCATTGCTCGATTCCCAAATGCATCTGCAGTGCAGTAAACACCAGTTGCTTGTTCGACTTTTTCGCGGTTCATGCTCCAACTGCAGTGCGAGATTTTGCCTCTGTGCAACGTGTGTTGCAAAAGTTTGTTGATTTTGTTTCAGAAATAAGCACTGGATGAGTGGCAGTGACAGGACTGCGCTGATGCTGCAGTGTTTGCATCAAGTGTGCACTTTTTGAGAATGCCTGGACATTGCGGTGCCGCGGAAACTATGACGGTGGGGATACGGTGAGTCTTCACCTTCCCATCGGACTCAGTGAGAAGGGCTCAGTGGATAAAAGCCATCCATTGTGTGGATTTCACTCCAGGAAAGCGATCGGTGGTAAGGCAAATATTCCTTTTTACTAGTTGTTGTCGACAGCTTCTTTGCATCATCAATGCTACATATTACTGATATTTAGTGCGCGTGGACTTTAAACGAAATTGCGATTATTAGAACCTCAAAACATAGGGCTACCGTTTCTTTAGCTTCAGGTACTGCATCCTCCTAACGTCTTATTTCACATTCTAGGTCTGCGAGCGTCACTTTAAGCCTGCGGACATGGTCGACAAAACAAGTTACGAGGATGTGAAGACAGGAAAAGTGATTGAAGCTCGTACGAGTTCGACCTGACGCAGTACCAAGCATCCTCCCAAACTGCCCCGTGCATCTTTCTGGTTCAGCTACAAGTGCCTCTCCAGAGGCCCCAGATCCCAAGAACGCGCATCTTGAAGCAGCTGCAATACAGGAAGCCATCAACCAGTCCATTGAAACGCACCGAGAGGAAGCACACAGCAACAGAATTGACAGTTTTCAGGCTCTGTTAAGCGGTCTTCCACGCACCCAGGTTTCGGAATTTTGGAAAGTTGTTTCCTATCCCGAGTGCATGCTGTTTCTAAATCTCGGTGTTGATGGTGCTCCAGCTATCAGAAAATCAGTTAAAGTAACAAATGACTTGTTCATAAGGCTGTTTCTTCAAGACGTAGAGGTGACCAAAGTTGATGGTGTAAACATTCCAGAAACTGTAAACGACATTCGATGCCTAACAAATCTACTGGATGCCATTGAGAAACTTGATAAGGTGTCTGCCTTCAAGCCCGTGGATAAGACAGATAGCACACTGACGCTTGTGCATTCCCTTCTTGAGGATGCATTCAACCAAGAATTGCAAAGCGAGGAGCGACAAGATGCTTTGACCTTGTTGGAACAAGTATCCCTTATTTCCAGCAAATCGCCCTGCTACTCTTCTGAGTTGCTCGTATTTTTGAGCCTTTCATTCACCATTTCTCCTCACACCTATAAATACTTGAGAAGCTATGGAGGTCTTATTCTGCCGCATGAGTCAACTATCAGACGAGTCTGCTGTTTGTATGCCATCAGTCCAGCAGCTGATGCAAAAAAGCTTGTGACAACAATGAAAGATCATGAGAAATATGTGGTTCTAATGATAGATGAAATACATCTACAGCCGTATTTTGATTACAAGGGTGGCTCTATTGTCGGTATGGCCAGGAACAGCTCAAATGCTGCGAAGACGACACATAATTTCATGATTCACAGCCTCTTGTCATCGCAAAAAAGCATCGTTCACATTTTACCAGTTGAGCAAATAAATGCACAACAACTGAATACTGTCCTCCGAAAAATCATAAATGAACTTGAAGAGGCTGGACTTCGCATTATAGCTGTTATTACAGACAACTCCATCAACCGTAAAGCAATGTCTTTCTTCGGAACTTCATCAAAAATCAGCAGCTCATACATTCATCCATCAGATCCCACACGGCCTCTTTTTTTTTGTTATTGACCCCGTTCACCTGTTAAAATGTGTTCGCAATAACTGGATCAATCAGAAGAACTGTGGAACATGCATGTTTTTTCCTTCATTTCTGGACCTATGCACAACCCTGAAAATTCTGACTGCATCATTCAAGTCATTGCGTGACCTTCAACTAAAGGAACAAGATCTACTGATCAAGGCTGCTCCGACGCTTTCAGCAAAAGCTCTCAACCCATCAAGTATGGAGAGACAGAATGTTAAGCTTGCGCTGAAGGTCTTCAGCCCCTCCACCATAGCTGCCACTGAAACATGTGGTGAACACTACGAGCTCCTGCATGCAGCTGGAACAGCAGAGTTTCTGAAGATCATTGAAAAGTGGTGGAGGATTGTTAACGTGAAGTCACTCAAGAAAGGACTTTGGCATCGTGATGTGTTTCAGAGTCCTGTAACACAAGCATCGTCTCCACAGTTGAATTTCTTCAGAGTATCTTGAAATGGCTTGACCTGTGGCAAAGCTTGAAATTTCATAATGGAATCCTAACACGGGAGACGCACAGTGCGCTTCGACTCACTACGGAAGCGTTTGTAAACCTCATCAGCTACTGCCTCCATGACCTGGGATTTGACTACGTCCTCCTGGGGAAATTTCAGACTGACTGCTTGGAGGCGCGTTTCGGCAAATACAGACAACTATCTGGATCCCAGTACCACATTTCCATTCGTCAGGTGTACGAATCAGAACGGAAGCTTCGTCTCCAGACAGCCCTGGAGCTTCCAGAAATGGGTGAAGGAGCGCCAGAAATTATTACTGATGAGCTCGTGTTAGGCAGCTTCAACATAGAAATGATGACGACTTCGAATGCAAGGAACCAACTATTGCTGCCGCTACATATGTGGCCGGTTACTGCGCACACGCTGCACTCAAGAAGCTCTCATGCACTGCCTGCAGACCAAACTTAGTTGAAGTCCAAGACATTGTGATTGAGAATGATGACATTGTTCGGAACATGACCTGCGGAGGTCTCAAATTTCCAACACCAGCTGTCGTAAACACTGTAGTGACAGCCGAGATCGTTCTTGATAAACTTCGGAGTGAACACCATGCAATTTAATTTCATGCACTGGCCAACCAAAAGGAAGCCCTTTTTACTTTAGCGAGCAACCTGGTGGAAGATGAAAATTTTGAAGAGTGTGAAAATGGTGATCACCCACAGCAAGTGATGAAATATATTCTCAGTGCTGCAAGCAACATCCTGCTAAAGAACTATTGCAAGACAAGAAACGATCGGCTTGTGCAATCCAAAATCGCTCAAAAGCGTAAAATTAACACTTTGAAGCCTTGATAATTTAGATTTTTTTTTGTGACATTCGTCAAAGCTTTTCTGGACACTTGTAAATTTGAATAAATACTTTCATACTCGATACAGTTTACGTATGTATTGAGCTAAAATCAATTCTAGAGGCCAAAAACAAAAATCTTTGCTGCTTGGAGCTACATGCTTTGACTGCAATGAAATCATAGTGAAACTTCCGTCCATTTGTTTCTAAAACGAGTAGAGAGATTAAAAAATGTTCTGCCGTTTATAGAGTTTACTTTCTGAAGCTATGTTTATATCCGTAGCATTATACTAACACTGGCACAATAAAAGGAGTGCTTCTGGCGTTTCAGAAACTCATTTAGATTATGTGCTGTTTCCTGAAACATTAATCTTCTTTAGAAAATCCGCTGCACGAATATCCAGACGTTTACTTGCGATATTGGAGCTGACTGAAAAATTATGTATTGGACAAGGGGGGCTTAAAACATCAAAATGCTCTCGCATGCGGCAACAACCACAATTCTAGTGAAACAAGAAGAAGCGCCCAGCAGCGCGTAGCAGCTTCCGCGTACGTCGTAGCGTGATGACGTCATGGAGGAGCGGAGAGGCCTTAGTCTAGGTGGTGTTGGTTTGCTACCGCACTTCTGAACATGGAGCCGCCCGTTTTGTAGTCGCGACTAAATTTCTTTTTCACAATCTGCAAAAGAAAAATATTTAAAAGTTTAAGACAATCATGTGCATCATGCAGCGCACAGTTAAAAATGCGATATTGTACGCGATGCATGCCACGCGGTGCAAAGGTCATGCTGCTGCGATTATCGCGAAATTCAGGGAAAAGTTATGCAATTAATTTTTCATTATCATTCACTGCGTGGCCACAGCCGGCAACTAAGCTTGGATTATTAAGCGAAATGAGAATCGCGCAGCTGTATTTCAAAAAGAAATTAAGGCCACTACGACACTGATTCTTAGAACGAGAGTTCGTCATTTGAACAAAATGTGTCAGTTAATCAGTGGCTCTGCTACACATACTTATCTGTACAATTAAACGTTGCTGTGCATGCAACACTTCACAAAGCACTCACCTCCAAGAGCCAATATCCTTGCTGCGTAGTAATCGCATTCGCCCTCATCATCGGTCCACTTCACTAGATAACTCCTCGTAGTGAAATCGTTCTTGTGTTGAGGTTGGAACCCTTTCACGTCGCTCACTGGCACTATTGCACAGCTATTATTGTCTTTATATCGCAAGTACACGTGAGAAGGCATACTGCAAGGCACCACGCAACCACGCGTCCAACAAAACACTGCCCCGGCACGCACTCACGCAGGATTTGGATGTAAGCGAAGTGCGCAACTACGACATCAACAACAGTATATTTTGTGCGCAGAAGAAAGTTTGTTATAATAAATTAACATTATATTTTTCTAACAATTCTCAGTTAATTTTATAATTTACATTCTGTCTTGAGATTATGCAACAGCCATCCAAAACGCCCCTGCCAACCAACGTTGCCTGCCAACTGCTGCAGTCGCAATATCGCGTGTTGCGTAAATCAGAGAAAATCGGAAAAAAATTTTCTCGGCCTAACCGCACGTTTGTTCAGGCTCAGATTTTGCACAGAGGTTGCATATGGCGGTCAGTTTTGTTTTATACTACATTTAGGGGGGTACTTGCCTGATCCGGTCAGAATTATTTGGAAATCTCCGTCGTCTGCGGCGACAGCGAACCAAAACCGAAAGACTTCGCAGCAGTGGTACCCGTAGCGTCATCTCGCACCCACTAAAGAAACCCAGCTGTGCTAAGTTGGTGAGCAAATTATCTTTGCTTGGTGCTCTCTGCTGCGAAGCAGCGCAAGATATCACCAAAAATCCGGTCGTACAGCGATCAAGAGAAGACCATCACCGTGACTTGGCTATGCTAGTCCAACTCCTCCTTCGCCGCCCTCCCCGGTAGAGAGCTCGTTTCTCCGGTATGTGCGAGATGGCGCCACGGGTACCACTGCTGCGAGGCCTTTTGGTTTTGGTTGCTATGAGAACTCGGGCCACTAGCAACGGCGTACGGCGTCGTTGTTGCTAGTGGCCCGAGTGTGTTTCTCGTTGGCGGTGGATGGGCTTTCGGCATGGTATGCTCGGCCTTACGAGTTGAAATCTGCATGCCCCGCGTCATGACGTTACGCACACATCTAGGATCACTTATAATGCGGCGAATAACCGCTCTTTTGATATTTTGTTCGTAAAATTTGTTGTCGTGACGCGGAGCGATCGATACGTTAAAATGAAACTCGCGAAAAGGTGGCACTTCCGTATCGCGCTTCGACACGCGTAGAAGCGTTGAAATTTTCGGTCACTCGACTTTTGCACCTCCCCAAACAGCACAGAAACATGAGGCCGCTCCTGGCGGTGCTGAGCTGCGTTTCGAAGGCCACATGGCGTGCGTACGGTAGCCTTGAGGAGGACGGTGCACTGCGCTAAGTGGCGCGCAATATCGTCTTTCTCGGCCTGGCGTCGGAAAAGGTTCCCCGCACCGGTGCGCCGGTCTGTGTCTAGGAGTGTGTTTGGGGCGAGGGAGGTGTAGGAGTACTGCGGCGAGTGGCACGGTTTCAAAGTATTTTCTTTTATGAGTACCTTGAACAACGTAGCATCGATCGGCGGGGTCCCTGTTCGTCGTGCGCTCTGGGTGCTAGCATCGGATCACAACGGCGCATTTCGTGCTAGTTGATCTTCCGCGGCCGATTGTAGCGCTGATATTTTACACTACTGACCTATGTAACGTCTGATCAAGTAAAAAGTAACAAATTGCGTCTTTTTCAATGCCGGTATGCTATGCGGAAGTTTTGGCTGACAAGGATAGATTTGCTCCCAAGTGCAGGTATGAAAACAATTAGTAAAACTCATGCACGTGCTAAAGGTTTTTAAAATGTGCGCTGAGTAGTACAGCTGCACTGCAACAGAATATTTTTTTTTAATATGTGGCTCTTCTGCAGCACATTTAAAACGACCGTCGTGAAAACCCAGCTTGAGGCCCTTCCAGCTCATCAAGTGCATTTGTTTGCATAAAACCTCTGAGCACGATGTGCATGTGCAACCTTTGCAGATCACAGTATTACTCAAAGCCATGTGTAACAAGTGACATCTTGGGATAGCGCTGCAGAGCTAATATGGGCTATTTGATTCATGCGTCTTCATCACAAGCAGTGCACACCCAACGTAATTATTTTTCTCCTACTTCCAAGCATGGTAACCTTTTTTCTGCTGGCTATAGTCTAACAAATGTGACGAACTTAATGTGGAAAGTCTTGGTCTTTGCAATGCATTGGTTGTTTACTATCTTCAATTGTCAAAGTAATATGCATTAACAGCACAAATGCATTTTATTCAAAAACATTTGTTAAGGCTGCCTCGACCATCATAAGGAGCCACTCAACACATATGGAGTGTATTGCTCCAATAGCAGTATGCCACTATAAACACTGGTACCCCACACTGAAAGGAGAACAAATGTTTCGGGTAAAAAAGTGAATGTAAGTATGAATGTTAATTGTTGCCTGTCATCTGCAGATATTCTGGTCCTGCAGCAAAGTGAGTTCATTCATAAGAGAGGCCTAAAGACATTTCATAATTTGAAGAACGAAACTTGCTACCACCTGCAAACACAGCATGCCCTGCTGCTAACTCAGTTTAAAAATCTAGACCATGCATGTTTCATGCAGAGCAGACATAAATAAGCACTAAAGCTAAATATGCTGTGTACAATCATGCTATGAAACCAAATGATAGTGCAAAGTGAAAAGTACAGGGTCAATCACACTTAGAGGGAACACAGCTCTGCATGGCCACGTGCCTGCGGAGTTCCATTGCATCTAACCTGTTCATGAATCAATGCAGAGTGGCGCACGAGAAGAGGGACCTCGACGTGGTGCTTCGTGTTATCTGCCTTTTGCATGGGTTTGCTACCGGCTTGGTTGCAATGATGCTCCACGTGTGCGCAGCCACACGGAGCCATGTTCACGCTAAGTGCGACTGACCCTGTACCGAAAAAAGGGCTCAGAAAGCATGTACATAAATGCATTACTCCACATGAAAATGGGGGGGAGGGGGCACATCCTCTACTTTGAAAAAATAAATCTTGCTGCCACCTGTCAACACAGGATTCCCTGCTCCTTATGCAAGAGACAGAAACCAAGCCCATGTATACAGAGAAAGGGAACAAATTAGCACTGTGATGAAATATGTGCAAGAGTGCAGACATGATCAAAGCAATAAAGTGCACGTGTCTGGCTATTTTCACCTTAATTGCTCGCAATGCTGCACAAGACTGCTAAAAAGAGCCAAATGCTTCTTCACTGGCTGTGGTGGTGCAGAGACTTGAGCATTCAGCTGCTTAGCATGAGTTGCAAGTGCTATCTCAGCTGTAGCATTCACATTTCATTGGCAACAAAAAGAAAAAAAACGCAGCTTTGGAACATGAACTCTACAAAAAAAGACTAATCATTAATAATATCAGCTTATACATCTGCGCATAGATCAATTCATGCATGATCGCAATTAGTCATGGTAGAGAGTGGGCAGGCAGATGGGCGTCTTGACAGCACAAAGTGAACAAGGGATGCTGTAGCCTCAGGGTCCTTGCCAATGCCAATGTTTAGACAAGAGGACTTGTCTTCACGCACATGAACACAAGTCCTCTTGTCTGAACATTGGCATTGGCAAGAACCCTGAGGATCTTTCCTCCTCTGTACACTTTGTGATGATCACAGTCATGGCATGCTAGCTGAAAATAATGTATGAGTGTTCTTCAAGCATTCTCCAGCACAACATGCAAAGCACACAAGCAAACATACAAAGAAAACAGTATATCTGTAATGTAATACCAATGTGTGCAAATTACATAAGATACCCTTCTTCAGGTTTCAATGAAGAACGTGAATAATTTGAAGACAGACGATGAAGAATTTATTTTAAAAAACTTACAATGGAATCAGCCTGGAGATTTATGCAAAATATACTTGTACAATTCTTTAACAGCTGAGTAAGCTTCATGAAAATTTTCGATAAACAGTTGCTATCCAGTTTTTACTCTCGTGCAATGTACTACTCTAACAGCCACAATCGCTGCCCCTATCTATCATTGTTCAGTCAGTATCTGGCATGAGGAAAGCAGAACATTATACAAGGCATGATACACGTATGTGCATCGCGATGTTCCGTACTGCACTCAACACGCAGATTTCTTACTAATAGCCTTCTTAATGCTGCGCTTAATGGCACACTTGGTGCATGCATTCTGCACTTCAGTTTGGTGTCAAGCTTGTCTCTCACCAACAGCGTAAGTAATGCACCACTTGTAAGTCGGACTAGATGCGATGACGCTAAGGATGCATGGTGTCGGCCCACTACTTTCGACAGAGCTTACTTTTTAGGAAAATGCACAAGTGACGTTGCACAGCACGTGTCGCTTGGAACAAGCAGACGAATCGATGAAATGCTCATTTGAGAAACTGAAAAGTAGGCTACACGACCCGCAGCGTGAAACACTAAAGCTAACTTATGACACTCCACTGCCAAATCTCTGCCATCTCAAAACATGCTGACGACGCAGCGAACGCAACAACGCACCACACAGTCAGAAGTTTCTCTTTCGAGCAACACGGCACTACCCGAGCCGCGCGCGACCCATGCCCCAAAGCTTGGTGGAGAAAGAAGAAAGCGAGGAGAGAGAAAAACGGAAGAGGAGAGACAGGCCAACTTCCGGTTGCGAGGCGGCTTCACAAAAAGCGACGTCAGGGCCTATCCTTGGTTTTTTCCTTCCTCGAAGTGGTTCGCTGTCGCTGTAGACGATGGGAATTTCCAAATAATTTTGACCGAATCAGGCAAGTACCCCACCTAATTGGAGTATAAAACAAAACTGACCACCAGATGCAACCTCTGTGTGAAATTTGAGCCCAAACAAACGTGCAGTTAGGCCGAGGGAATTTTTTTTTTTCGATTTTCTCTGATTTACGCAACAGTCGGTATAAGTGTCGGTGCTAGGCATGGTGTGTGAAGTTAAGGCATTTGGCTTCATTTTTGATGGACCCCACAAGAAAGCAAGCGTGAGGACCATATAAAACGTACTTGAGTCCAAGTTCTCAGCGTTGCGTGCCGAGAACGATGGCCCTGAGACAGCAGCGGGGGAAACCCTGAAAGCTCTAACTTTGTAAGTATGATTTGCACATGCACATATTCTGCGTGGCCGTGTGCTTCATTTTCGCCAGCTGGAATAACAAAAAAAAATCTTTACAGTGAGGATCTGGCTCGCACGCATCACATGGCTTGCCGGAACGAGGGGACAGCTTATTGAAATCTCCGAAGGAGCAAACGGAATCTCATGAAGAGTTATGAAGTTGTGTGCCGATCTGTTCACTTTTCTTCAATTCGTTTCTGTGACGCATGCAGATGGCACCCGCAGACAACTCGGCGGGTGAGGATACGCAGACGCAAGCCTTGGCAAGCATTGTAGTAAGCATACCTAGAGTATTTTAGTTGTATAGTTGCGCAGCAGTTAAAATTTACAATGGCCATGAATAGCATTATTATTCATTACCATATATGTGAATACTGATCGCACCCGGAATGGGAAGGCTCGATGCTCTTGCCGAATTTCTGACCCAGCACTCGCCGGTGGTTGGCTGCAAAGCACACCCCGAGAGTAGCCCGCTTGCTATTTTGGTCATTATCACCTACCGTGCTGGTCGTGAACATTAATCTAAAGCGAATTTGAAAGATCACAGAGAATAATAGTTTACGCCAATTGCATCAGAAATTTAGCTAGTCATCCACAGGCTGCCCGTGGCTCCTTAAGATCTCGAGCTCACTTTTTGGTCTTTATTTTTAGCCATGGGTACTCTGAGTAGATCGAGTGCGCTTAGAATTCTGTGGCACAATGTTTGTGCTCTTTTTATGAGTCTTATATATTGAAAAGCTGGGTGTTATTTGGCTTACATGAAGGAAGAATACTGAGATATATCCCTGCTTGCAGTTCCTTGCACCAAAGTTGTGATGCAAGGAACGTGACAGTTTGACAGTGAAGTTTTTGTTGACATTTCTAACACGCACTGCATTGCAGCTGAGCACCTTTTTAAAGAGCACCTACAGAGCACCTACAGAGCTACAGAGCACCTTTTTTAAAGACCTGCTGTGGGAGGCGAAAGATATTTACAGTTTTCATGGCAAAATGTTAGTTTCCTTAAGTTAGCCAGATGTAAGTGGCAGGAAAAAGAATGTCTCTCGCACACAGTAGACATCATGATGTTTGCATTAGCAATGGTCCAAAACAGCCACTGCTGAGAGATGGGCCAGATGACAACCCAGCATATATATAAACACAGGCAGCAGCAATTCCCTGTAAGCAGCGCTGAATGTTTCTGTGGTCTGCAGTACATTTGTCTTGTGCTTTGAGATTCCTTTATGCCCTGCTATATACTGTGCTTCTCTCTTGCACAGGGCGGACATCATGATGGGCATGAGAGGAACTGTCCAAAACAGCCACCACCGAGAGGAGGAGGAGACGGTCCGGATGACAACCTAGCATACATACATGAGCAGCAGTTCTCTGTAAGCAGTGCAGAATGTTCCTGTGGTCTGCAATACATTTATGTTCTGCTTTGAAAATATTTTGTACCCTGCTAAATACTGTGCTTTAATTTCCAGGAATCTCTGGATGAAAGGGAGCTGCCAACAACATGTCCAGATGTCTCTAACGATCATTTTGATGATTCAAGTATGCAAGAGCCATCTGATGCATTGCCTGCCTCAAGTGTGGAAGTGGAGGACTCACCAAATCAGGAACTTTTGGAGCTCTTTAGCAACTCAGTTACTGAAAAAATTGCAACGTCAAAAGGAGACATTTCTTTTCATTCGAAAGCATTCACAATGCCTTAACTTAACATTAAATGGACTAGTAAATCTCATTGAGTTAGTTCATTGCATGTTTAATAAGCCAATTTTGCCCACTGTGTGCCCTATGTGCTGCAAGGAATGGCAAGTTTCTGAGGCACCTTTTTTTGTAAGGTTGGATGTTGTTCCTCAGCTCAGAAAAGTATTGAAAGATAGAAAGTTTCTTGACCACACTCAGCCCCTGCCACACATTGACCACATATCTGATATTTCTGATGGAGAAATGTATCGCGACTTTGTTGATGCAACTGCTGATGCTGGCTATAGGATCAGCTTTACATTGAATGCGGATAGTGCCCCATTATTTAAATCGAGTAACACTTCAATCTGGCCTATTCAGCTAATAGTCAATGAGGTTCCAGCTGTAGAAAGAATGAAAAAGCTTGTTTTAGCTGCTTTGTGGTTTAATAAGGACAAACCATGCATGCAGATGTTCCAAAATATTTTTGTTCAGGATATGAACCTCTCCATGAATGGCTTCTTAATGAATTACAGAGGTCAATCAACTTTTCCGTGCATTCTACATTTGTTGTTCTGTTGATTCTGTGGCAAGATACCAATGCAGGGTGTGACACAGTTTAATGGATATTATGGCTGTAACTGGTGCCTGCAGAAAGGTGAGCAAGTTGGAAGGGCAATAAATATCCAGCTGCAATTAATGCTCCAGAATGGACAGAAGAACAAATGATAGAAGATATGAAAACTTCCATTGAAAAAGGAAAATATGTGAATGGAGTGAAAACTGTTTCCCCACTCATCAATCTGCAACACTTTCATATAGTCTGGAGCTTTGTTCCAGACTGTATGTACTATGTTCTTTTGGGGGTGGGGAAACAGTTTCTAGAAATGTGGCTCATCTATACCACATAGCCTGTGAGCAGCAACTCAATAATAAAATAAAACTAATAGTGCCTCCAAAAGTGGTACGACGACTGCCAAGGGCAATTCGGGAGAGAAGGTGGTGGAAGGCCAAGGAGCGGGAAAACTGGATTTTGTTCTACAGTTTGCCAGTCCTAGAAGGAATTCTGGAGAACAAATACTTGCATCATTGGGGATATCTTGTTGGGGCCATCCATATTTTGTTACTGGAAAAAGTGTCACTTCCACAGCTCGACGTTGCTGAAATGCACCTAGTAACTTTCCATGGCTACGCACAGCATTTGTATGGCAAGGAGTGCATGACTTACAATATGCATTTTCTTCACCTGACAAAGAGTGTGCAACAGTGGGGTCCTCTTTGGGCTCATTCAGCATTCCCTTTCGAGTCTGGGAATGGCACCCTAAAGGATGCTGTAAAAGCTGCCAATGGCATTCCTCACCAGATATGCCGTGTGCTCATTAAATCTGCACTTTACAGTTGAGAGCAATTAGGAGCATTTGTCTTCAGTGCAGCTGTAGGTAGTGGTAGTGAATTTTGTTCCTTTTTCTTGTCCCTTAACTATACAGTCAGCCAGCGGATATTGTTTTAGATGGTGCCTCAGAGCCATGCACAGCTGCTTGTAGTCCCTGTTATTGTGTCGCATAGATGGTGATGACTTCCGAGCTGGTATAAAAATAGCACAAAACTTCCTGAGAGGAACCAGTCAAAGATCAATAGCTGCAAGTGCACTTAATGCATATCCCTCATTTAGAAAATGTGATTTACTGCATTCTGCAGGCTCGGCCAGCACTGGGAGTGCATTGAGCATGTGACCAAGGGAGTGACACTCTCATAGAGCCAATGGGGACTTTTTTTTTGAAGGCAATGGTGGCGGCACCTGGGAGAGGCTGTAAACACATGGATTGCTCAAAACTCCCCGAGCCAAGCCAATCAAGCCAACAAGTCAATCCAGAAATCCAATATGGCGGCGCGCATTCAGGTGGCTGGTTGCGGCCGGTTGCTCGCGCGTTCCTGGTGCTGGCGGCCGCTAGCTCGATCCAAGCTTTGTAAATACTGGTGGTTAACTGCTCCCGCGCTGCATTCACGCTTGATTTCCTAAGTACTTACGGAATCTGCTCACTCGCTTTTGTATTTTGATGTGTCTGTTGATGTTGCATGGTGGCGAGCGGCGCGACTGCTTAGCAGCTGCGCTCGCTCGAGCACGAAAAGTGTAAATGGTTTTGTACAAAGAGCAATTTATTAAAAGAACATCAGCAGTGACAATCGATGTTCAAAAAGTGATTTCAGGCATCAGTGGCATTGCAATATCAGTGACAGGCATCCTAAAAATCAAAATTAAAAAATGCCATTATGTAAACCTAGTAGACATGAGCGCATAGAGAATATATAGAGGATAAAAAAAAGTATCAAGGTAGGTACAGTATACATAACCAAATGCTACATGAATGAATATAAGTGTGTACACAACTTTGTAAGAGATTCAGGTGAATAGCAGGGAAGTAAAACATCTGACATGTATTGAAATGCATCAGTCTGTCGCTATGAATAAACACATGCAGAGAAAGGCAAAAAATTTTCAACCTTTCACTCGAACAGAAGAAATCACAGTGCATTGGGCTGGGGACAACATAATGTGCTGCAGTGCTAGTGCTTAGTATAAAGACTCCAAGAAAAGCTCACTGTGTGACTCGGCTAACATTGGGCATGTTTAGCTAACTTTTGCAGATGAGTTACAGGCTGGCATGCTGTACAGAGTAGCTCATCTTCCATTCCTTATTTCGGTTACTTGTTTTTTGTTGGTGCCAAGGGTAGGAAGTTGCAACCAAGGCAGGTTGAGAGTCATGTGCAGAGAAGACTTTGAAAATCCACAGAACAATTGTGGCCATGGCTGGAAAGGTCATTAATTCAGTTTGCCGTGACGATACACTGGGGGGTAACCGAAAGTAAGCATCCATATAAATAGGTCGTTAGAGAAAAGAAAACAACACACAGACTGTATAACAAACCGGCAATTCTTCTCCGTTGCAATATATTGCATCCACCACAGTGTCAAGTTAATTTATTACTGAGTGGTAAATTGCAAGTGGTTCGTGTACTGTACAGTATCAGCACACATTTAGGGACGCCATATAGTTCAATATATTCTGCCGGCCACTGCTACTGCGTCCCTCATAGCTCATGTATTGCTTTAGGAAGTGAAACCTCAAATGTTATAACTCCTGAAAAAAAAAAACGCACAGCAAATGTGAATAGCAGTGCAGCATAGTTCGAGCACACTCCTATTGGACATCAGCACATATGTCAACCAATTTGCATCTTATGCATATACCCCTCTTAATTGCTACAGAGTTGAGCATCTTGCCAGTGGGTTCTAGCCATCAGTAAATTTTCCAGCTGCACAACCGAGTGCAAGCCATGACCAGGGGTTGCCAAATAATATACCACAAACCCCTCGGGTCTGCACAGCACCTTTGGTTTTTGTGGGCACCTGTGTCTACATATGCCTTGACATTACGCATGACGTGTTTCACAATTTTAATTTTGCACAAATCATGGTGCAACTGTTCATAGAGACTATTTTTAGCATACATCCAGTCATTATTAACTGATTTCTGGCATTTCTTAAGGGGCTCTGTGACTGCGTGCTTGTCGCACAGGAAGGGAAAGAAGCTGAAACACACGGGTTTTCCGCGGCACCCTGTGTAAGCTGTTGCCATTCGGCATTATTGAGGAAATTGCAAACCACTGGTCATAGCAATGTTCAAACTAACAAGGCACACAACCCCTCCAGAAAGCAAACTTGTACTTTCCAAAGGAAGTAATGCAGCAGGAGGAAAAGCAGTCGATATAGTATATGGGCAATCGGAGCAGGACTGTGGATAAACAGGCACATAAACACTTATATACATTAAAAAAAGTAAAAAAGAAGTTCAAGAGAGGGCACATTAAATAACCTGGTGCTTGGCTGCTGACCCGAAAGACGCGGGTTCAGTCCTGGCCGCGGCAGTCGAATTTCGATGGAGGCGAACTGCTAGAGGCCTGTGTAGTGTGCGATGTCAGTGCACACTAATGAACCCCAGGTGGTCGAAATTTCTGAAGCCCTTCACTACGCCATTTCTCATACATAGCTTGAGTCGCTTTGGGACGTTAAACTCCAATAAACCATACCAAACCAAAAAACAAATATAATAATCCTAACCTAACTCAGTGCACCATTAATTTAGCCAGCTAATTTACACTTTCTTCTGGCAGGAGCACTCTCTTTTGTTTTTGTTATTGTGTTCCTGGTTACGAATGAAAGGTGGCAATGTAGCCTTGTGTGGGAGAATAATTGAAGAAATTTCATTCTGCAGCCTAGTGAACAGAAAATGGTTTCCTAGCTTGGCATCCTTTCAACAAGAGTCGTGCACACATTCGATAAATGGGCACAGTACAAGATTTCTTTTCTGAAGGCTGAATCCAATTCCTTTATATAATTTAGACATTCTTCAGATGTTGTGGCTACTGACCTGAAAAGGTGCTCAGGAACACCATTCTCCTTGAGTAGTGCAAAGAACTGGTGGCGCCCATGGAGAGAGCCACCGTCTGCTGCAAGGAGTGTTCTCTCACATGTGCAGTCTGTAGTCCTCTGGTCAAGAAAGCTCTTCACAAGAGTGCCAGTAACATGGTATACAACATTTTCATATACTATGTCAGAGGCATCTTGTGAAGACGCTGGCACGTCAGATGAATCTGAGCCTTGCTGCCTGCTGTGGCTTGTGGTCGGAGTGCTGCTTGATGACAATAATGCAGAAACACCCCCAAATTGGTGAGGAACGCATTTGTTGTCACTTCGCAGTTTCCTTGAGATAGTTTGAAGAGTTGGCCAATCCAAATATGTTTTAGAGCAGCCACGAATTGGTACACATTATGTGTCTCATTGCAGCCCCATGTTTTTGACGAACTGTTGCAAAAAAATTTTCCAAGGGATCTTGCTGCAATCGACGAGTGAAAAGATGAGTGAAATCGAAATCTTCTTTTAGATCTGAACACAGCAGAAGCAAGGCTGTGGTTGTGATCTGCCAACCTTTGATGGTGTGTGGTTGCTTGTCCAGAGGACTACCAAAATGCCACTGGGCGATCCAATCTATGCATGACTCAAGAAAGACATGATGCTCCGAGCCCTAAGCCATTGCGTACCATAACTTGTCGTCCTGCTTTTTCAGGCCCAAGCTATTCAGGCAGTCAGAAAGCTTATCCATCCTTTCTGCAAGCTCTGCTCTAAATTTGGCATCTACAGGAAGCTCCTGAATGGCGATGAGAGTGAAGAGTGCCACAGACACAGATTCACTGAACACTTGTGTGGCATACTTGACTCTCATGTCAGTAAAGGGCATCCTGTAGATGTGTCGTTCTTTTGGTTTTTTTGCCAATCTCCTTTTGAGATGTTCAGTTGGTGTGTTAGAGGCTTGATCTATGCTACGAGTTTTTTGGTAAAGTGTTTTGATATATGTCCAGTCAACAACCTCAGAGTAAGTGAGGGGTGTCAAACATGAAGTATATTTTATGGTTGTTGACAATGAAATATGGCTCACGGATAGAATGGATCAGCATTTTTGACAGGCTGACATTGTTCGACCCTTGATCACAGATGACCGCTTTCACCAGAAAACCTTTTCTTTCAAGCTGCTGAATTAAATCTAATAGCAACTTGCACATTGGAAGTTGCATTGTGGGATGCTGCAAAAGCTACTGGCTGCATCCAACTTCTTGATATGCCAGACACCGCCAGAACAAGAGCTGTGTTTGCCACAAGAGAAGTCCTGGTACTCCCATCATCTGTGCAGCCAATTACAATGTCTTTGGATTGATCATACATCAAATTTTTTATTTCATCGAATAAAAGACAGCATGTTTTGTCTTGTAGTGGGCAATATTGTGTGATTGATTCTATTGCATCCATGGCACCTGGAATGATACCAGGTGTCATTGGGATGTCTGCCAGCCAGTGTCTCAGCGTCCTTACATGTGGCAAATGCAGCATTTCTCTGAGGAATCGGTAAGCTTTTGGAGAATGAAAGAACAAATTGAGAGTGAATTGCTTCATTTACCTTGACCAAAGCTTTTTGGATTTTGGAAAAGAATAGAGCCTGATTTGAGCTTTAACCAATTCAAAAAGGTCTTGTGACAAATGCGGTTCAAGCTTCTTCAAAGCCTCCTGCTGCATTACTCGGCTTGATTGGTGCCTTTTTCTGATCCTGCCCAGTGCTTTTCGGTACCTGTTGCTTCGAGAATGCAATTTCTTGAAGCGCCTTTTCGTGTGAGGGCTGTACGCACGTGTTCGTTTTTTACGTCTGCTTTTCGGTATTTCCGGCGCTGGCGTCACCACTGGCCGTGCAGTGCTGTCCTCTATGGCACTACTGAGGCCGCTAGGACCAGCTTCAGCTGAAAAAAATTATAAAAGAAAGCAAAGAATTATTTTTTGTCAGCCTCATAGAGGAACCTATATCCCATACAAAATCACAATTAGGGTGTAGTCACAGGGCTATTAATTGCCCACCACACAGTGCCATGTCGTTTTTTGTGTGAAATTATGAATGCAGTCGTGCCCCATTAATATGACCGCTCTGATATAGACAGCTTTACTGGTGACCAAACTTTTTCAATGCATTTACGTGTCGCTTTATGGAAACTCACAGCACAGACAACAGACAGGTTAAAAATGCATGGAGCCCATTGGTATCCATGTGTTTTTGTTCCTTTAATATGGACAGCAATGAGAACAAAGTCCTGAATGCCTCTACCTGTTGTTCTACCACTTATAATTTAAGTGCATAAACCCGGCAGAAGGCAGTGAATGAGGAAATGTTGTTGTAATGGCCTTTCTATGTGTCCATGGTTTCATGCTTCACAGTGGCTAGGTGTCCGGTTAACACGCCTTACCATTTGCTGCATTGCACGAGTGCCTGTGAAAACAAAATTCTGTATGCTGCATTGAAAACCACATTCAGCTGCTCTCAGGTGAGTGAGCACAGGGTCCTTGGTATCTGAACAGTTGCAGTAGCAGATACTTCAACAACGCCAAGAAGCACTATCATGTGTCTCAAACACTACTGTGATATCAAAACATTCTTCAAAATATACCACACAATTTTCGGGATAATAGCGACCAGAATAATGCTCCTCAAGCTGCTAAGATTGCCCAATACTCACTTTATGGTCCACTACTATGCATACAAGCGGTCTGCAATCATTAAATGTTTTTTCTGTAAAGATATTTTCTTTCGTTTTTCTTCATGATTCGTTATTACGAGAGGCCCACTTTATGGAAACCTTTCGACGAAACCAAAGTGTCTCTATTAACGAGGCATGACTTATACTGTTCTTGAGAGAGAAATGACCCTTCATAGGGTAATTTTATCCTTTAATGGTGTGAGAATTTTCCTGTCAAAGGACCACAAATTCCCAACCACAGAAAATACAGTTGGCAAAAAACTCAAACTCAGAACATGCAAATTTTCATGAAATAATGAAAGAAACCAACAGCCCTTACAAAGTAATGGCTTTCCTATTAACAGTTGTCTGAGGGAGTTCTTGAGGATACATTGGCGCATTATATTTCCTAGTGTATCTCGTTCAGCTGTTGTGCCATCATTTACATGCACCACATCAAGTCTACAGGCGCCATGTGTAGTGCAGGCTGTGGAGGGCCAAGCCGCACCCACCTTCTGCGTAGGCTGCTTTTATCTTCCGCTTGGAAGTGCTCTATCCAGTGCAAGTGTTTGGAGGCAATCCAACTGGCTACACGTCACCTGTTTCCATTCACTGCTGCACTCTGCTTTCCCTTCTTGATCTATCCTCGTCTGGCTGGGTATAGGTGAGTGCTAGCAAAATGCAGAGAAGGACACACACGCAGGATGAAGCACTCATATGTTTGTCCCTCTGTATTTTTGCTGGCGCTTCCTAATACCCTCAAGGATGTATTTCCAACTAGCCCCAGTAGTAGCTCTTTCGCTTACCACGATATGTATGCTGCCCTGATGCATTTTCCTCGTACCATACACCAGAAAGGTGAGACGAGTCACATTCATGTAAACACTGCTATGATACAATTGACAGCACGAGTGCTCTATACATGTTGTTCTATCAGTAAATTAAGAACTTTGAGAACAAAGCCACTAAATGTAGGCTTGTAACTGCATGTTTTGTTTTGACAACATTACACAACTTGGGTATTTACCCAACAGTGCCTTAAAAATGTGTACATTTTTATGGAATACTTGAGTTAGGCAAATGGAAAAATCCAGGAATATATACATATTTTTTGGCAGTCAAGCACTACTTACCCACTATTATGGGCCCGTCGATGCCCACCATGAAACTATCAAGGTTACTGGTCCATAGTTCTCAATGTAGATGGGAGGTTGTATTTTGCAATAAATTCTCATGTTTTCTTGGAGAACCTACCATAATCAGTTGATTCCAGTGGTGCTGGTGTGGGCACTCTGATGGTCATGGTTTGGGTAGCACCTGTCAAAGAAATAAAAACTCAGTGGCCCAGGTATTTTACTGCTCAGGTTCACTTTCTTAGGCTAGATTTGAAGCATATATCTGAATGATGAGCAACAAACTAGTGAAGCAAGTTTCACGACGTCTGCCTGAGAAGGGTATTCAATGTGTTTATTGAGCTGAACGAAAAAGTGACATATTATAAAATGCTCTACAGAAAATAGAGATGTCCACCACGTAAACAATGCCTTCAAACATAGTCTCACAGAAAAAGATACGAAATACTGCTTGGTAAGCATAAAGTTAAAACTTATTTCTTCTCTTTCAAATGAATTTCTGGCGTTCGAAGTGGTAGTATAGCACGATGTGTGACGCAGCTAATTATTGAACACCCACGACGTTACTGTGAACTGATACAACTGCATAGTGTTAAGCTATGTGCAATGCTGTAGCAATAGTGTTGCAGTTAACTTATCAATTTTCGTAGTAGATTATCACTGCTGTAACAGTTCACTATACACATCTTCATTGCCAGGGAGAGGAGGGGTAGTAGTCGCAGCAGCAGTAAACTGCGGGGCACCGGTAGTGTGCTGGTAGCATGCTGCAATTAAAGCACTACTCAGTTTCTCCCAATTTAAACCAATCAATCAGTAAAGTAATATAGCATACGCGTATTTTGATGTGTGAAGACACAGCTCTCAGTACCTTATGCGAGGATTGCGCATGTTATAAATCTTCACTAAGAAATAATGCTCCATTACAGTACTAGCCTCAAACAAATGGAAATTTCTTCACCTCACCTCACTTAGTGCACTTACCTGTGCCATGGACGGTGGAATCTGCACCAACGATTGTCCCTGACGCATATATTGGTGGCATAGGACAGTAGTCTGAAATAGAGGTGCCACAAAGTTACTTCCAAGGAAAACAAACCAACTAGTGTAGTCAATGCGTAGGGATGCTTTCCTATGTAAGAATGCAGGAAGACTTGCCATGGGCAAGCAAGATTTCCACTGGTGCAGCAGTGGACTGCAATACTGCAGCAGAACCAATACCTGTGTGAAGAAGGAAAAAAAAAGATAGTCGGTCAAGCTCTGCATAGCAGCAGCTTCTGCTCAATACACAGTCTAGCAGTGGTGTTCTATTCGCAACGGTTTATCTTCCTCTTTATTTGTCTGATCCTAAATTGAGCTTAAAGCGGTTTTGCAAGTTTGTAAGAAGTTCAATTATAATTAGAGAGTAATTACTCATTGGCATCCACACAAGCGCAGCCAACAGCTACAGAGGAAAGCTATACAGCTTTCTCAGAAACTTCGTAGTAAAACAAAAATTCATCCTGGTCCGGGGTTCGAACCCGGGACCACCGCTTCACCGGAGTAGTCGCTCTACCAACTGAGCTAACTGGGGCGGCAAGCTTATGGTAGGGCGAGAGTGAATTGATCAATAACTCGAAGTGGGAACAGTGTTGGTCAAATGTTTAGGGGAATCCCCCAAGGTGCAGTAAATTTGTAATAAGGGAGTAATTACAGGCTGCGCTTGTGTGGATTCTAAAGAGTAATTACTGAGATCGACATTCCTGAAAAGAAAATCTAGCCCCCAGTGTGAATTCAACTCAAGCAGCCAACACAGCGATGCCAACACGCCCAGCCAGAGATGCGGCATGTGGTTCAGCTAAAAAACAAGAGAAATTGTCTCCCACTCCACCTCTCGACAAAAATTCACAGCCTTTACCTCCCTTGCCACGCGATGACTACAAGATTGTCTTTAGGCCAACAGGTGACGGTTTTGATGCCACGGCATTATCAGAGCATGAGCTTAGGGCAGCCATACTGAACGGCAGCACGGTACCAGTCGCGGCTGTGGCGACACCCAGCAAGGAACGCGCTCTTCAATACGTCAAACTAAAATCCATCACTGTGCGGGGTCCCTACTCAAGGTGGCAGTGTCAACCTACATTACCCCCCCCCCTGACACTGCAATCCAGTGAATCATACACAAGGCCTACGGGAATGAGTCTCCAACGGAAATCTTTGAAGAACTAAGAAGAGCAAATCCACTCCTTCCCATAGTGAAGGCACGTTCTCTAGGAAAGACGTGAACATCCCTTCTATTCCACTTTGCGGCGGACAGGCTGCCACAATCCATCAGGTACCTCGGAGTCCTACACGCGGTTTATCCCTTCCATCCGAAAGTTGAATCATGCACGAACTCTCGCACAGTTGGACACAGGCGTGATGTGTGCCCAATGCCAGTCCAAGGTCATTGTCAGTGGTGCAGTGTTCACCATCCATCAGAGCAAGTCTGCACCCCAGTCTGCATCATATGTGGAGGCGACCACAGAACGGGAGACGCAAGATGCAGACATCGTTTCAAACGCACGACCAGACAAGCATCAGGATCCTTGTGGGCCAAGGAACAACCTTCAAGATCAAGCTAAGCTCCAAGGGCAGTGCCTCGACCACACGCTCCAGGTCCAACTCATTCCCCAGGCTGAAGGGTTCCAGATCCTCCAGCAGAAGTCCAACAAGAAGCAGAGACTCCAGCGGCTCATCCAGGGCTGGAACATCCAAACAGGTGAGCTGGGTGGACAGGGCCTCCCATCTTTCGCACGACTGGTCAGTCTCAAAAATCTCAAGAGCAAAAAATCATACACAACCTAATGGAAGAGAATCGAATCCTTAAGATGGCACAGATTCTTGCTGATTAAATAACCTTACGAGTCCCACCACCCCATCCATAACCCATAACTCACCTCCTCCTAATACAGACGAATCCAACCCAACAGATAAGTCTCAACAACTGGAGCAACTCTTTTCCCAATCAGACCTCGCTCCTCGTAAACGTCCCCTGGTTGATGAGGGAACAACAACTTCGGGAGATCGAGGAAAAAGCCAACAACACAGAACAAAAAGTTGAGTTGGGCTTCACTCAGGTCGCTGAACGATTTACTCACTTGGAGCAAAGTACTTGATGATATTGTCAAGAAACTTAGCAGCTCCCACTCTAACCCTCTAACCCTTCCTCCCAACCAGCATAGAGATGGCTACCTCTTCAACGCACGCCCCTCATCAAAATCCTTCCCTCCATATTTGGCAGTGGAACTGGAGAGGCCTAAAAAAGAAAAAGATAATCTTCTTTATATTCAGCAACTCAAATCCCACACATTACAGCAATCCAAGAACCTAACAAGACATATATAAGTTACCAGGATATCAAGCTATCCACCCCTCTCATGCATCACACCCATGAGTCACTACATTCATGCATCGCAACATCACTTACATCATTCATGACATGACAGACATGCTCCATTACTACCAGTACATTGAAATCCTCCCTCGCAAATCAGGCCAACCTACTTACTTTGTCCTGAACATCTATAGCCAACCGAAGAATAAACATCCACAGCTTCTCAGGGCCTTACAAAAAGCTCTTTCTGTCGCGGCGCACTCCCCACTAATTGTTGTCGGGGATTTTAACGCCTCGCACATGGACTGGGGATATAAATATACTCAACCCAAAGGGGAACATCTCTGGGAATTCATCCACCGAAATCACATGACTCTCTATACAGATCCCAATCAAGCAACTAGAATAGGCAACAGCGTAAGCAGAAACACCTGCCCAGACCTCACCCTTGGAAAACATCTAAAGCATGTGACCTGGACAAATGCAGGCCAAAACGTTCGAAGTGATCACTTTATTCTCTCACTCGCGTGTTACGCAAAAAAGCCTCACCCTGTCAGTCAAAATTAAACGCATAGTGGACTGGGGCCTTTTCAGGAAAAAGCGAGAGTCCACTGCCACTCAGAAAATAGAGGACTACTCCTCCTGGGTTATCCAATTAAACAAAGAAATTGAAGCTTCTACCAAGGAAGCAGCAACTACTCAGGAGTCGAATAAAGTAGAAAGCCGACTACAACATCTGTGGCAAGTTTTATGAGATTTATGCGCGTCTACTAACCGCGATGCGAGTGCAAGCCAGTGTGGTGTGTGTGTGTATGTGTGTGTGTAGACATCACCCGTGAAACTCGTTGTATTATGCCATCATCAGCCTTCATTCGCACTTTCCTTTTCCTCCTCTTCCCTTTCCCCTGTGTGGAGTAGCAGGCCAGGGCCATGTTACCACCGGCCGACCTCTCCACCTTTCCCTCATTAAAGTTCCTTTTTCTCTCTAACATCTACTTCCATACCATGTTCGGTTTCAGATCCCACCTTTCAACACAGGATGTCATGCTACAGATCAAGGAAGACATACTTGATCCTTCGACACTCTTGCATGCGAAAAGCCGCACAAGTGCACGCATTGTAGCAATGGCTTCAGCCAGAAGATTAATATGGTGAGGCACATTGCATCCACACGGGCAAGAGGTCATTCAAGTGCACTCATTCCAGCAAGATCTTCACAAGGACATATCACCTGTCAATTTACCTGCGCACCCACATGCAGTTCACCTCTGCACCCACACACACATTCACACATACGGCCAGGTATGTGAACAGTTGGTGACATGTGAGATGTATGATTGTTTTCGTCTGGCAAAAACACGATGACCATGAAGCATGAAATGCCGAGCAAAATTATACGGCCACATGATCGCATGTTCATTGTACATAGGTACATAAGTTAGGAACAATCACCACCCTGAGAATGAACAAGGACAAAAGATGACTGTGCACACACTACCAATTGTCTTGCTCGTCCTTGCTGCTTCGTAACGTTGCTATAAGTTTTTATAATACAGGGATGTCTCTGCACTCTTGTGCAAACCCAAGCTATATAGGTAGGTTCCCCATTATTGCCAGTTCAATTCCCTGACCGATACAAAAATAATCACTCCAGTTATCATTAGGAATGGCGTCTCCAAAGGCACCGGCTTGAATTTCGCATGCACAAAAACTTATGATGTTTGGAGTTTATTGAGCAGCACCCACCACTGGCTTATGCAGCTTCACCACTTTCCTAGAGCTACAGACAGCTTGCAAGCGCAAGCTGTGGCCAGAGTTGGCACATCTCTTGAACACTGTGGCCGTCTGGTGCCAGAATTGGTCAGTGAACATATCATATTGAAAAGTTTCTTCTCTGGTAATGCATCAAGCAGGATAAGAAAGTGAGGCCTTTGTAAGCATCAGAATACTTGCTTGTAAGGGCAGTGTTCAGATCCAGTTCCTTTCGTGATCCTGATTCATCACTGGTGTCCTCGTCCCTATGAGATCATCAGCGTTAATTCCTTTGTTCCTGGCTGATGTATTTTTGTTTCTACTGGTCTCTATAATCTTGTCACAGTTCTCTTTGTGTTTGTGGATAAAGTCTAAAAGAGCAAAGTGCATAAGTAGCAAGGACCGGAACATTCGGCAAGTGATGAGATACTATTACCTTTTTTGCACATTATATGCCCTTGTGCCATAGTCCATGAAAGGCAATAGTCTGTGGATAACTTTTGGCAAAGCCATCCCTTCTTTTCACTGCAGTGCAATGTGTTTGAGCGTGTGTCTTTATTTGTTGATATGTGCATTTGCACGTTTGCTTACAATTGTCAGTTTTGTTTTACGCTTGAGGTTTTAAGTGATGGTTTGCCAAATGCTTAGAAAATGGGTCTCTGATCCCACCTTATGTAACAAAAAGTATGTTCTGCCACGGCGCTCTTTGGAAAAGTGCAGCCCATGCATCATAACATGAATCATCATCATCAGTATTGTTTGCTTTAGCTACTTTGATTTGTTCAGTCTCCGTTGAAGTTTCCACATACTCCAAATAAATGATCTTTTACATTAGAGCAACAGTTTCTGCTAGCATCTCTCACTTTTTTGTTGCTGCAATGCACCTTAAAGTATTTATTTGTAAGGGGCAGTTTGTATGCATTGCCCCATACTTGCTTTCATTTTCATTATTTCACACTGGTAGTGCAAATCGGAGAGTGCGACATATTTTTGACATCTATTTCAAAATCAAATCCTGTGCCTCGCAATGTATTGATTTTTTCGGTATTTTATTGTGTGTGCTCACACATATTTATTAACTTTACACAAAGGATGCCTGAAAGAGTAACTGGAAAGTTTGATTAGAACATCTATGCGATGTTTACTTGAAAAGGTCTTTAGCTATGAACTGTGGAGCTTCTTGATGCCACAAATGTGCTTTCGTGTGCACTGTTCAGCTCCATGCTGACTTGAGAACAGAAGATTTGTAAGACCAGCAAACCTAGCTTCAAAAGTGCTCCCAACAAAATCAATAGGCATATCCCTCATCTAGAAAACATGCTTTAATGCATTGTGCAGGCTCAGCCAGTAATGGGAGTGGATTGAGCTCGTGACTTTCAAAGAAATCGCAAGCAGGCAGGCAGCGCTTCCAGTGGCCTCTGTGTTGCTATGCCACAGCTGTTAGCACTCACATTAAAAATCATCAGAGGACATACAGCAGTGAGTGGCCTTTTCAGTTCAGGCTTTGCAGCAAGACCTTTGCTAGAAAGTTCATCTAGGAGGACCACATTCACACTCTTGCACGCGAAAAGCAATACAAGTGCACGCATTGTAGCAATAGCTTCTTCAGCCAGAAGATTAATATAGTGAGGCACATTTGCATCTACACGCGCAAGAGGACATTCAAGTGCACTCACTGCAGGAAGACCTTTACAAGGACATATCAGCTAACAACTCATCTTCGCACCCACAAGCAGTTCAACTTCGCACCTACACACACCTCCACACCCACAGCCAGGTATGTGAACAGTTGGTGACATGTGGGATGTGTGATTCTGTTTTTGTTTGGCAAATGCAGGATGACCATGAAACATGAAATATGGAGCAAAATTAAGCTGTACAGCCACATGATTCTTCCTGTGTGTTCGTCCCTTTTCTGTATTTTGATAGCGCTTACCAATACCCTTTTTTTATTTACATGAAGATGAAGGAAGGGGTTGGTGCACATAGCGGCTCCGCCTACACCCATCTTTTCTTGCTCAGCATGCAGGCCGTGCCTCCAGCACGAGAAGAACACGTATAAGAAGCGATAGACTACAGACCTGCAGTGCACTCGATACCGGTAGCAAACGCACTGGCTCGTCCCCATCGAAAGCAACGACAAAGAAGAACTGACTATAGTCAGCTGAATGCGAGCTGAACGTCGACATGCAGTCTTTGTCCCAGGAGCTCTGTCCGGAGACTTCATCTGTTATTGAAACTGCAGCTGAAAGGACATGGCCGTATACATTGAATAGGTTGGGGCAACCAAAAAGGGAATAAAAATAATAGGCCCCTGCCTGCACCGCTTACACACAACAGGCTTAACCCAATTGAAAAATAAAAGAGGAGGCCCGTAGGCAAGTTGTAATTTGACCACCCGTGGGTGGAAAAATAAAATAATAGGGAAAATGCTACATTAGCGACCCACAGCCGAGAGAGCGGGCCCGGGGAGGCTCCCCTGACCTCCCCTGGGAAGTAGCGGAAAGGGAAGTGGGACGTGGGAAGGGAATGGGGACAGCGAGTTTTTTGCTCTGATCCTTCAATTATCTCGACTCCATTACTGGCCCGCCTGGCCAGGGCAGGGAGAGCATCGAGATTGCCCAATGGTGCGGCCCCACTCACGGGATGCCCGACCACCCACCATACGCAACGGGCTCCGACCGTCGGAGACAGGAAAACCTAACACGGGGTCAGTAGCTACCTGGGGCTCCTCTTCGCTCACTAGAGGGCTTTTCCCACCTGCCGGCTACTAGCCGTCGAAGGTTTTTCGCCGTTTTTCGGACACCGGAAGTATGTGTGATAGTCCCGGCCAGTGGAGGTCCAGAACGTCAACGGCCTCGCGGCCTCAGAACTGGTTGCTCCGGGGGGACCCATCTGTGCTTCCTCCAACCATCCATGCACTTATTTCCTCTCCTAGCTTGCTCTTCTCCTACTGAGCAGAGAGTGTTCAAGGCAGGGCGACCGGGCCACTAACCAAGAACGTGGCTTAGGATGAGATGACCCGGGCCTACTCCACCGGTACTCCACACATCTTCGGTTTTCGCCAGACTCTTACGAGGCAGTACTAAGCCCTCATCCCCCGGCATCCCGCAGGCGGTTAAGCCTGCGGCCGGCCGTAAGGCCGCTTCCCCGAGGCGGCGGTCCTCAGAGCCTGGCCACTATGAACCCCTGCGCGGACCTGGTTTCTCCGTAATCAGAAACTGACGCGTCGGTAGCCAGACTTGCACGCCCCCGCGCGCAGAGGAAGGTAGCATGTATTTGAAAACCTTTTGGCGTTTTGACATGCCTTCCGAGCCGGATTTCGTGGGTCCAACCTGAGTATAAACCCAGGCCTGCCTCCGCTCAGGCATCGGACCTCACGTGCACGACTGGCCCTCACAGTCGTCTGGGAGTCGCTGCCACTCCCATTGGGGGTTTGCATCCCCAGAGGATGGGTCCCGGCCATCCCATCCCCACTGCTGGCATTGCACCAAAACAAAGCCTAGTAGTCGAAACTACACCGGCCCGTATTCGGTGGCGGGGGGGCCACGAGCAGGCTGCACAGTCAGATTTCCCCCCCCCCATGGCCGTATACAGCAAGCAGCATGGGAGAATGATGTCGTAGACTTGTTCTGCCACCTCAACGACATGTTTAGGAGATTACACCATGTCGGAACATTCGCCGAGTCCCTACTGAATTATCATCATACATTTCCATATTTGTACAGTGGCTGCATAGCGAACTTCTAAAACTCAGCTGTTTTCAAACGGTGCAGCTGATGGAGAGCCTTGCTGGAGAAAGACTGCCTCTGGGGCTCTTTTGGATGTCCCCCATACTATGCCGACGAACACTCGGAAGCGGGCGACATGGCCCTCGTCTGCGCCCTCGGCCACGACTCGGCGGTGGCAGTAGGCGCGATCGGACTACATTACTCCCAGGGGCGCTGGCCCAACTGCAAGTAGCAAAAGCACACCTGTAAGAGGCATCTTGTTTTGGCTGCCGAACGATGCCTCCCCGTGGTCGTATATTCCCGGAGCGCAAGTCAAGACACCGTGAACATCATTAGAGAAACGGTTAAGTTCGACCACCCAATACACCTTGAAGGCTTCGCCAGCGGCTAGCTTGAAGCGAAGTTTTGGCTAGAAGCTTTTCCGAACGTCTACCTGGGCCTGACACCAGAGGTGGGGTTCCCAGGCAAAGAGGATCTAGAAGAAGCTGCTCGCAACATCCCACTATATCGTGCCCATAGACGTGTTCCCTCCAGCACGAGAAGAACACATACTAGAAGCGATAGACTACAGACCTGCAGTGTGCTCGATACCGGTAGCAAACGCACTGGCTCGTTCCATCGAAAGCAACAACGAAGAAGAACTGACTGTAGTCAGCTGAATGCCAGCTGAACGTCGACATGCAGTCTTTGTCCCAGGAGTTCTGTCCGGAGACTTCATCTGTTATTGAAACTGCAGCTAAAAGGGCATGGCCGTATGTAGCAGCATGGGAGAATGATGTCGTAGACTTGTTCTGCCACCTCAACGACATGTTTAGGAGATTACACCATGTCGGAACATTCGCCGAGTTTCTACTGAATTATCATACATTTCCATATTTGTACGGTGGCTGTATAGCGAACTTCTAAAACAAAGCTGTTTTCAAACAGTGCGGCTGATGGAGAGCCTTGCTGGAGAAAGACTGCCTCTGGGGCTCTTTCGGATGTCCCCCATACTATGCCGACGAATACTCGGAAGCGGGCAACATGGCCCTCGTCTGCGCCCTCGGCCACGACTCGGCGGTGGCAGTAGGCGCGATCGGACTAGATTACTCCCAGGGGTGCTGGCCCAACTGCAAGTAGCAAAAGCACACCTGTAAGAGGCATCTTGTTTTGGCTGCCGAACGGTGCCTCCCAGTGGTCGTATATTCCCGGAGCGCAAGTCAAGACACCGTGAACCTCATTAGAGAAACGGTTAAGTTCGACCACCCAATACACCTTGAAGGCTTCGCCAGCGGCTAGCTTGAAGCGAAGTTTTGGCTAGAAGCTTTTCCGAACGTCTACCTGGGCCTGACACCAGAGGTGGGGTTCCCAGGCAAAGAGGATCTAGAAGAAGCTGCTCGCAACATCCCACTAGATCATGCCCATTGACGTGTTCCCTCCAGCACGAGAAGAACACATATTAGAAGCGATAGACTACAGACCTGCAGTGTGTTCGATACCGGTAGCAAACGCACTGGCTCGTTCCATCGAAACCAACGACAAAGAAGAACTAACTGTAGTCAGCTGAATGCCAGCTGAACGTCGACATGCAGTCTTTGTTCCATCTGCTGAGGACTCATATGATGAGGAGGACTCATCAGATGAGGAGGACTCATCAGCTGACAAAGTTTGGGGACAATTTTGTAAAACCATTGGACAGCTTTTCCAACGCAGTAAAGTTCAGAGTTTGATGGCTGGAATTACTATTGGTGAATACTATTACAGCCAACATACAAATACTGTGTTGTGCAATGCGAGAGCAATTTAGGCATGCAAGGTCGGTTAGTGTTTTGTCTTACACTGCCAATAATATGGCTTGTTAAAAAGAACGGGCAAGTAAGTAACTGTGTTTTACTTATCACTGCTTTTTATGTTTGGCAGTTGGAATAGTGGAGACTTAAAAAAGGGTGCATTGTCTATTTGTGTTGTACTTAACTGCCGTGATTACAGCTATATTTGTTTATTCAGAGAGAGATGAATATACTCGGCCGCTTATGCGGCGAGCTCTGATTTGTGTCCACTGCTTCGCCGTAGGCGATGGACCTTGCCTTGCCTTTGACACACGCATGCAAGTGAACCCTGCCCGTGGTAGACGCAGCGACTCGAATGGAGCCCAGCTTTGTACACTGTACCGGTGCTGCTGCTTTTGCCGCTAGCATGCGATAGGCCAAGTTTCGGCAAAACAAAGCTGCAAAGAAGAATTGCAGAGCTGCCTACAGCTGAACTGGAGCGCTTCTGCAAAACACTCTTTGACAAGCTCTCAGCTGTTGCATTACAGGTATTTTCAGAGGAGACATCAGAGATGGAATGCCTTGCTTGTGGCAATTTTCCCACGCAGCTGCAAATGCAGGCATGGTGTGCACACCTCTTGTGGATGCGGTGCTCTTCCTGCACGGCACCCTTCCTCTGATGGATGGAGGGGAGCTCCTGCACACCACACAGTTTTTGTGCTTCCTGGCATGCCAGGAAGCATGAGAGGTGGGAGTCCGTTTGGCTGCATACCTTTTTAAAGGCCTAGCAGCTATCACCTACAATGCACTCAAAGGTGAAGGTAGCAAGAATGAGGCGGTTAGCCAACCACATGAAAGATGGCCTGGCCACAGACGAACCTGTATGAAATAAGGGCAATTTGGATGACAAAGACGAGGAACTTCTTTATGAAGAACTTGCCCATTGTGCTGTTTCACCAAATTACTTAAACACTCTCCAGGGGAGGAAGTTCGTGGTCTTTCTGCTATCACTAGACAAAAGACTTGTCGATGTTGTATACTACAATGATGTGAAAGGCGCATTAGTAGACATGAGTAGTGAGCAAGTACAAATGCTGGCTCAAGCTTACATCCTTGCATGGAAAGCAGTGGAAGACCAGCCACAGGCCTTGGTTCTTCAATTGCATCTCCAGAGTGTAATGTTCTATACTGTGAATGGAGATTATGCCAAGAGCTACTGTGCTAACTGACACAAATTTTTAAAACAGTGCATCTGGCACGAAAGAAGAGAAGCATCAGTGATATGCTCTGTCGGTGCTACATTCCCCTTCTTTGGTGTGGTTTCAAGGCACTGCACTACAAGACCTGTCACTCTGCTGCCAAGATCTTTTTCAACTCATTCCCACTTGTGCAGAATGGCCTGCAGCAAGAGTTGGTGACACACTTTGAAATGATGCACAGCCTCTTGTACAATGCATGTCTTGATGTTCGAGAAGCACGAGTTGAGGGCGTCTGAAGAGTGCTGACTGACTTCTTCGAAATTATCCCTATTCACGAACAAAGGACTCCAGTAAAAGACTTGATAAACAACAATGCCAAGAACATAAACTCCATGGAATCAAGAATAAAAGTCAATAAGAGGTTTTCCTATATGGCTGGGAACTCAAAGGCTCACACACTGCTTAAGACACTCATTGCCAAGAACAAGGAGAGCCTAGAGGATGTTTGCCTCGTTCAGATGTCCTAAGTCTTTTCTACTTGCAGCACGGAGGATAGCTGGATTGAAGTTTTGGGATGTGGTTGAACCAAAAGAGCTGCTGCCATTGATGGCTGACAACAAGCCACAGCTCTCATTGAAGCTGTCTGAACTCCTGCACAATAGCTATTTCAACCCGATGGCAGACCAGCTACAAAATTTAGAGCGTAGCTTGCTGCTGCACTCTCTCAACTGTGTGGCCTTTCGTGTTTTCTACACCTTACTGGCAGACATCGCACCCCTGCAGTCCACTGTTGAGTTCTTGGCTATCATCTGTCAGGTGCTTCGAGTGAACTCTCTCCTGCTCCAAAAGAGGAGTGGCAAGAAGAATGTCATGCTGGTCAACTCGGTCCACCTCAAGCAGAGTGGCACACAAGTGAGTGAGAGTGGAACCCCATGCGTAATTTTCAGCACATGTGCTTATTGAAACAGTGGCTATCACCTACAGCAGTTTGTCTACACGAAAAGAGCTTGCCTTCAATGAGCTTAAGGAAAACTGGAAGAATTTAGTGGTTCTAGATTCTACCAAGGTTCTATATTCTAGACCGCAAAGCGCTGGCCTTGTGGTACAGAATCCGCCTCCCATTCGGGAGGTGCTAGGTTCGATCCCCAGTGCCGCCTAGTAACCACCGGTTTTCTAATGAGTATAAGATTTCCCCCGGCCTGGTGCTCGGCTTTTCTGGTACGAAATGCTTAGGAAACAGGTCTTAAACCAAACCGTTGCTTTGAAGGGCCAGATTTTTTCCGCCATCAAACAACCCCAAAATCTTCCTCATGTAGCAAAAGCCCATTTATGGCCCTTTTCAGAATCACAGTTGTGGGATTTGAAGGTGCGGGCTTCTTTCTCAAGCCATGCAAGCCTGAGAAGCTGAGCACCAGGGCGAGGAATGGCATGTACCCATTCCAGGAAACCGGTGGGCAACCGGCAGCAGTGGGAGTCGAACCCACCACCTGAAGAAAAAGCTGAAGGATTGCAGGCTTTTCCTGAACAGGGGAAGCCTTGCGTGCTGCCATTTGGTGGCCGGCAAGCCCTTTTCCGGTGGTGGCGTGGCATGCTCCGGCTGCATATGCCAGAGGCGCAGCTGGCCCTGCCTCGGCGTCACTGTGTGTTAGCTGGACAGGTGTGCCCACACAGTACATTGGCGAAGTTTGTAAGGGATGTGACAGATAATGTGTTCTGCGTGACTGCCTAACACTTTCTCGCTTTTCTTTAATGATATTTGTTTTGCATTTATGTTAATTGTTTCTTTTTTCTACACAAGACACGACCTTGAATAAGCGGCGTGGCCACCTTTGCAGTTTGTGCAGCATGGCGCCGCATTGCAGTCATCGGATGGTTGATCGTTGCAGGCACATATAGTGCAGGTATTGTGGCCACGGTCAAAACTTGAGCATTTGAAGCAGTGTCTAGGGTTAGGTATGCATGCTCAAACAGATTTTTACGCACCCTAACATGATTGACTCGGAGGGGGTGAAGGCGGCAAAGGTGAGAACCAGCAGTATTGTCGGAATTTCTTTTCCCTAGCAGATTTTATTTTTATGTATGTTAGTCACATTCTGAGCATAGCCCTTCAAGCATTTCTTCCTCTGTTAAGTGAGGAAGGCATTGTCTGAGATAGCACCACGTACTGTGTTCAAGGATCTGTGTGGTGCCACGGAGACAGGAATATCACCAAAGGTTTCAATGTTTGGAAGCAGTGATACTTGAATTATATCGACCAGTTCGAGCAAGATGTCACCCCTAGCCAATTTGGTCACCTTGTACTTATGGCCTGAGGAATTTGTGAGAACTTTTGACACTAAAAATGAGAATACTCATCAAGCTGGCTTGCAGTTTTGTTCATGAACGAAGTGGTACCTTGGGAAAGCTGTTTTCTTTTTGTTGAAGAATTGAGAGGCCATTTCGGTCTGCCCTCTGAAAAGAGGGTGATCATTTGAAAGCAACGACGCAGCCATAAAAATATGTGTTCTTCGGCCATGGTGCCAGCCAGCCACCATAGAGCCAACCTAGGGGATGGGACAGGAACATAAAAGCAGGTCCTGCATACACCAGCTCTACACCACTGTTATAACCAAATATGGGGCAACTCGGTAGTTACACCACACAAGGTTAACCCTAGCCATAAAGAAAAAAGGAAACACCAAGAAGAGAGGAGAGGACAGAAAAGTTGTCAGAAATGGATAAGAAAGTAAAAGATGAAGGAAAGGACTGGAAGAGGTGACTGCTGATTTCCCCCGTTGGGTCAGAGCGGAGGTGCCATCTACGGAAGCTGAGGCCAAGTAGTGTGTCGCTTCCACCAAGGGGCCTTAAAGGTCCCAACATTAGGCATCGGCCCAACCACAAGGATCCCCTTTTCCCCAGACACAGTGTTGCCACACAAGGCTAAGCATGAGCGCTCAGTTCTGTGGTGGTCCACTGCTCACCAACAATCCCCGGTGGGGATGTCTTCACATTGCCTCAAGTGATGGACACCCTCACAATATGGAGACACTTCCTACTGCGACTGGAATCCTGCCACCCCTTCTTCGACAGCATTAGCAGGTTAGTAAAGAGCAAGCAACCATCACAGAGCGAAAGTCTAAACTGTTGGGAGGGTAGTTAAGCTCTATCCCTGTTAGCATCATCGGTCTTGTGAGAACAAGATCAAGGACTATCTCCATCTCGAGTGTTATAGTAGGTTTCTTCAAAAACAATGAAACACGGTTCTTGAGCACGATTCTGCGAGTACGCCAGGAGGGCACCATGTGTCGTATCCTTAAATTATATCTATGGTAAAATTTTTGCAGCACATGACCCAGAGTATATGGCCCTTGGAAAGCAGCTCGGAATGAAGTAAGAACATCTTGCCCTCTCTTAGTGTGAGTAAGCTCTGGGATACAGTTGAAATGAAGCTTATTGACATTGAAGAATTCTCTTCTTGAGAGATGAACTGTCTGCAATCCGAGTCATAGAGCTAAGAGCGTCCTTTGTCTGCCTTTAAGTGAATCGCCATGACTACTGCAATGTGAATGCTGTGTCAAAACATCATCTTCGATGCCGTTGCGGTACCATTGTACATGGAGAGCTACTACGCCTTTGGCAGTTCTTCCTGAATTAAACTAATCCATAAGCAGCCTTGCACGACCCATTCAATGAGGCTGCGACCGAAGTGCCACATGCACAATACGGGGAATCGCTGTCCTTAAGAGAAGGTATTCAACACCCTCCCCCCCCCCCCCCCCCCCCCCCCCCCTCTTCAATGGAATTGTGATAAGGGCCTAACGGGAAGTCGTGCGGGAGTCGCAGCCAGTAATAGACCAGAACGCGCACCGCTTTATCCAGTTTAGTAACTTGGCAAACACTGCACCGAGAAAAAGTCGACGGTGAGGATGCGGCAGAAGATAAAAACGTAAAACAAAGAAACGGTTTTTGTGGCTTTAAATGGGCTTTAGAGATGCGACCAAGCAGAATCTTCCCCTCTGGAACCATCGGTGAGGGAACTAGACCTTGTAGTGAGAAGGTGACCCCAAGGTATCGCCATTCATCTTCAGAGCATATTGCCAGAATCTCCTTCTTTTGCATCGAAAACAGGGCGTTGGATCAATATTGGAAAGTTTTCTTGCGCGTATATCCAAGTATGGTTAAGGTGGTGCTTTTGTCAGGGTTGGTTTGAAAACCTCTTGGTGCAAGGAAGATGCCACAACTAGGAGGTTTGATTTTGAGCCCGTGTCTCATTGCTGCCAAGATAATGATGTCCGCAAACTCCATCGAGTCTACAGACAAGTTGCCAGTCTTGAAGGACAGCTTCAATGGGTATTATGACAGCCATTCATTGAGCACTAAGTTAAACAAAAGGGGTGACAAGAAGCCACCCTGTCGAACTCTATGAGCTGGGCAAAACATTCTTGTAGAGCCTTGACAAGTTAACACTGTGTTGACTCTCTGGTTGAACCTCTGGATACAGTTTACTAACTCGTCCACAAACTGTTTGCTCCGGAGGCAATTCAAGATTCCCTCCTATTTAACTCTGTCCCATGTTTTGGTGATATCAAGAGAGGGCATAAATAAAAGTCTATAGTGTCGGCGGGCCTCATGGATTGTTGTGGCCAGTACGTAGTTCTCAGCGCATCCATCTCTAGACAGGAAAGTGCATTTCCGCAAGGCGAAATCCACCAGACGTTGAAGGCTATTAGCCAGGACTTTATGAATTAGTCTTACGAAAACCATTGAAATGGTGATAGAGTGGGACTCTTGAGGTTTCATTGCCATAGGTTTCTTTGGAATAAGCATTGTCAGTGCTCCTTGTAAGCAAGTTGGAAGATGTTTTCTCATCATCGAGATAGTAAACAAAACTAGAAGGACTGGAAAGGACACCTAAGCCAAGTCTTTAGGACTGAATTCATCTGGTCCCACAGAACTTAGGCTGGCCAAGCATTTTTAATTTCCTTGCATGTTGTCGGTAACACAGAGTACTTTTCATCATTATAAGTGGGGTCCACCGAAATTAAATCACCAGAGGGAGCTGGCCAGTGTCAAGACCACACTCCATACATTAAGTAATTATGCAGGATCCTTCAAGGCCACCTCGCATTCGCCATCCAGAATTTCTCCTGCACACTTGACTCGATTATTGAGAAAGGCAATTTGCATTCTCGGGCAGTTGATGCGTCTTCGCTTGAGAAATCCTAGAGCCTTCTTTTCTATTCCTTGGCGAAATCCTAGACAGCATCATCACAGTAGGAGTGAGCTCTGATGTAGTTGTCAAAGTCATAATCAATATCCTCACTGATCCATAAATGTTTCCCTATTTTCCAAAGCGTCACTGCTCCGAAAAACTTAGTCAAGAGTTGACGACTAATTTTTCTAGCTTGTTACGGCATTGTTCGCAAGCACTAGATTCATTAGGAACCGATTCTGCCTCCAACAGTAGGGGGTGAAACATTCAGTGACAAAGCAGCAGTCACTACATCAGGCTGTGCTACAAGCATCCTGAGCAACATCCTATAGTTTTTGTCGCGACAACGAGATTTAACAGAGTCAAAGATCCTGTCATCAAATACAGCTTGTCTTGGGCTGAATCGATAGGACTACCGCTTTAACTGCAAGAAGATGATTCGCCTCTACCTACCACCTTGGTTCTATTCTGCTAATTACCATATCTGCATGGTAGTTTTTGAAGTGTTAGCATCATCAGTGCTGAAACTAACACTCCTGGGGAGAACTTCCCACAGCATTTATTCATGCTCGCTCATGTAATGTCGTCATTATTGAGGCATAGGTGTCTCCAGTAATTGTATTCTGCAGCATGAATTCTAGGAATAAAATGCCTCCCATGTCCAAAAATCTCTTGACATGATCCACCACTGCACAGGAAATTTCTTCGCATTGGGTGATGTCTTCAGCTTCCAATGCACGCACTCTTGCTTTGTCCTCGGATCGTAGTGGTACATCCATGCTTCATCACATGTGCCAATTCAAGAATGGAAGTCTTCTGTATTTTTTCACATAAAAGTTCTCTTGGCTATATTGCTTTGGACATGTTTTAAGCATGAAGTGCTTTCAGGCACTGTTCTCAGGATATTAAGGTGAACATCATCTGGAAACCGCGCCGAATTTGAAGCCTAACTTTCAGAAACTTTCTGTTCCAAAGTCATGCACTTGGGTGAGCGCAAAAGGCACCAGAACACCGCGAGTGGTAGTGTGCCATGCGGCCCTCCGAAGGCTCTGCAATAACAGCGAAGATCGGTTAGTGATGGCTGTGCCTTGCGTGCCGTGTGCTGTCGCGAATCTATCGCTGTCATGCCGCGACACCTGCTGGTCATGTTTGTAGGCTCCCCATCTTGAGGCTAGTCATTAGAATTTCCTTCGTATCACAAAGTGAAGAGCCCCCCCCCGGATACATACCAAAAAAACTGGGCTTGCTGTGGCCAAGTGGGCGAAACAGAAGCTTCACCATGCGTGGCCGATGGGGCCCCTTGACAGCACCGCAAGGCCCCGCTAAGGTGTGTCCACGATATTTGAAAGAAAAAAGGTGTATATGCTCATGTACATGCTCAGAGCAGTAAGTGCAATGTGGGGGAGGCAAACAACAAAATAGTTGTAGCACGTGGTAGAGCCAAATAAAAACTGAATTTGTAAACATGGTAAAATAAAAGCGGTAAAAGCGATAAAATAGAGAACACAGAATAGAAATCAAAACACAGATCAATTGAGAAACTTAAAGGGACAGTGAGGAGAGCACTATTAATATCTTTTTTTAAAGCAAAATCCGATAGTTCGGCATGTCATGGCTTTGTTGCCACTTGGCCGGCAGCGAAAGATGCATTTATTTCTAAGAAATTTGGATTCGAAGTTGAAGAAGTTTTTCCCGCCGCTCTGATTCAAACTTGGGATTCTCCTATGACGACACAGGACTAAGCGACGTGAAACATGACGTGAACATGACGTGACGCAGACTCCGCGATTGCTGGCCGCCAGCAGTGCGGCCTAGCAGCAGCCGAAAAGAAAGCTACCGCCGGCCGCACGTTGAAGGCATCTATCGGCTATTGTGGCCGTCGCTACAATCGCTTCGCTTACGTTTGCACTGGCGTTTTGCCAGCGTTACGATGGACCTCATTCTCGAAGTCGTCAACGAAGTTCTCACAAATAGATACCTTTAGCATACCGTGTACCTTGTTACCGCTAGCGGAATACCGGGAGCCAGCCTAAAGCCGGTGAGCAGGTGCTGATTGGTCCCGATGCTTCAGGCACGCGCGTAGCTGCCGGGCACGTGGCGCCATCTGGCGACGTCAAGGAGACTTGCGCATGCATTGGCTGTGCCTCAGTGATTTGTGGCTTCTCGGGTCCTAGAGTTGCTAGAACCATTGCTTTGTCCTATGACGTCATCACGCTTGTACTTGCGAGTTTGGCCTGTGGCGGCAATACCTGTATTTTGGTTCTTGCTCTTTTCTACGTTACAAGAGCTTTGTTGTCAGTATGAGTGGCGTTT
Organism: Amblyomma mixtum; assembly: GCF_055824585.1. NCBI lineage: Eukaryota > Metazoa > Arthropoda > Arachnida > Ixodida > Ixodidae > Amblyomma > Amblyomma mixtum. The sequence continues at coordinate 328,250,796 of NC_143014.1, read as the reverse complement.
TTGTAATCAGGAGCTGGTATTCTGTCGATGCAAGCCAACTTCAATTTCTCCTCAGTGTCCCTTTAACACTGCCTCCCAGTGCCCGAGCCAAACAGCCCCCCACTCTCGGGCCACCACCGGACGGCGAAAGCTATGCAGGACTATGATGTTATCAAGTAGATAGCTGGCAGATAGCCGTCCTATTCAGACTGCGCCAGCCCCAGCACCTGGCTAGCATTCATGGTACAGCTGCAGAGCATGGAGCGAGCCCCAAACTCTTTCCCCATAACCGAACGGTCTAGCCTGGGAGCTGGACTTTAAGCGGCTCATATTTGGCATGCTTGTGGGCACCCATTTTGATCAAACTAGCTTGGCTGGTGTTCCAGGTGACCGCGAAATCAGCGATATGCACTTCACTTCCATCCTCCACAACAATGTCCGGCCCCAGCCGCGTGCCAGAAAACGAAACGAGTAGCTTCTCACGAGTGACTGCGGGGAAATTGTGCCGTTCCTGAGGGGCAAGTGCAGAGATCTGCACTCCTGAAGGATATTGTATAAGGGTTCAGGAGCATGCTGACATCTACGGCACAATTGATCAGCTGGTAGTCACATGTCTGGGTGGGGTATATGTTCAGATATGTTCATTCGCATACGAAAAGACTTAATGCAATCTCCATCTCTCATTAACTTGGAATCATGGAAGAACTATGTTTTTACCATGAACTGAGCCTTGTGTGCAAACAGGTCCTTGTTATAGGATCCCTGTAGCCTCTTCCATCAACGCAGGAAGCCACGTTTCATTGCCGCTGCAACCTTCTCTTTTCCCTGCTACGTCACCAGGAACCTCAGTGTTAGGCTTTGCATTTTTTGCATTTGTCTAACACAAGGCTGAAGAACTCAACGTCATCCTCCAGCCTTCAGCTGCATGGCTTGTGCAACTCTATGCAGCTCGATGAAGTCAAGGCCGCCACACCATACAGGCATCCATAGATGGGTGTTCGGTAAGCTTAAAGGGAGATGCGATGCCTTTTACAGTCAGCCTCCATCTTGCGTTCTACAGTCTGCTTGCCTCCACTTGGACGTTCAGGCAATTTCATGCTGTATGGCAGAAACCGACCGGAAACTTAATTCAATTCAAGAACAAATTGGTGTTCTCTCAGCAAGGACAGAAAAGCTGTCAGATTACCTTGTGGTAATCCAGGAGATGACCACAAAAATAGATAAGCTCGAGGATACTGTCAGGCAACAGGCCAAAAAATTAGTTGAGTTTGAAAACCATGGGCGGCGTAACAACCTTTTAGTGTTTGGTGTCCCGGAAGGGGCAAGCGAAACAGAGTCAGATCTCAGGGCAGCTGTTGCAGATAACATTTTTAAAAAAGAACTAGGTGTCCATGTCACCACAATAAAAAAAATTCACCGTATTGGAAGGAAGAAGCCAGAAAAACATAGACCTATCATAATGAAATTCTGGTTTGGTTTTATGGGGTTTAACGTCCCAAAGCGACTAAGGCTATGAGAGACGCCGTAGTGGAGGGCTCCGGAAATTTCGACCACCTGGGGTTCTTTAACGTGCACTGACATCGCACAGTACACGGGCCTCGAGAATTTCTCCTCCAAAGAAATTCAACCGCCGCGGCCGGGATCGAACCCGCATCTTTTGGGTCAGCAGCCGAGCACCGTAACCACTGAGCCACCGCGGCGGCCATAATGAAATTCTTTGACAGCAGGGAAAAGGACAGCATTCTAAAGAATTGCAAGAAACTTAAGGGAAAATCTGTTCACGTCAGCAATGATTATGCAAAAGAAACTGCAGACGTTAGAAAGAAACTATGGGAATCTGCCATTGTAGAAAGGGACAACAAGCAAAAGGTGTCTCTGGTTCATGATAGGCTTAAGATTGATGACCGTCTATATGCCTGGGATCACAGTCGCAACGAGCGTATTCTTTGCCAAGAACGCTGTGATAAGGACCGCCATAGCAATCGCAAAGTGTCAGAGGAAGCTTCCAATGACAAGGAGGGCATGCCTTCCTGCAGTTCAAATACAGCATAGCTCAGAATCGTTTCGCTCAATGCCTGCAGTATTCTTAACAAGGTTACTGAATTAGAATGTCTGTTGCTATCTGAGCGACCGCACGTCGTCTGCATTACAGAAACATGGCTCAACAGTGTTATTTCTTGCGATTGCATTATGCCACCTGGCTACACAATGTTCAGGTGGGATCGGGACTCTTGTGGCGGTGGTGTGGCTATTATTGTTAAATCATCGCTGAACGCCTGTACGGTTATGTGTGAGATGTCGGAATCGGTGTGGTGTAAAATCATGTTTTCTGGCATGTCATACCTCATAGGAGTCGTTTATAGGCCGCCAACTACTTCACCTGATTTTCTAGATATGTTAAATACGTTTCTTTGTTCACATGTAAACAGGAACGCCAGGCTAATAATGACTGGTGATTTTAACTTGCCACATATCAATTGGGGACTTATTTTGCCTGGAAATACAGAAATTTCTAGTGCCGAAAAATTATTGGATATCACATTTTTTCACAACTTAAGGCAAATAGTGAAGGAAAACACACGTATAACGTCCCAATCGCAGTCATTGCTTGACTTGGTGTTCCTTTCCCATAAAGTAGGCGATTATGAAATGGCAGTCACCGATGATATATCCGATCACAAAATCATTTTGCTGAATGTGCTTACTTGTACACCACCACCTACAAAACCTACTGTACGGGTTGAAATCAAAAACTATGCTAAGGCCGATGATACGTCTATTCTAGATTATTTAGAAAAGTGTTTCAATGAATTTGAAAATGTCTCCGAAGTCGAAACAGTTGAAAAGTTGTGGCAGCACTTTAAAGCTATTATTAAAGCCTGCATAGCCCAGTTTGTTCCGACCCGACTCAAAAAAACGAAGCGGAGTAACCCATGGATAACTAGGGACATTGTTCACGCGAAACGGAAATTAAAAAGGCTGCGCAAAGGAAAAGCAGATCCTAGGGAAATACACGCAGTACGTCAAACAATAAAGGCTTTGCTACTCAGTTCGAAGCAAACATTTTTTAATCGCACTCTAAGTGATTTTCTTAAGACTTCCCCAGAAAAATTTTGGCGTTATTTAGACTGCAGAAAGGAAAAAATAAAGCAAATGACGGTAGGAAATGTTCTAGTAGAAGAAAAAGGTGTTATCACTGATGGATTAAATAAATATTTTCAATTAGTATTCACGCGCAGTGATCGACCATTTCCGGTAGATGATAGGATATCTTTCAGTGAAAGTTCCATGGACGCTATCAACTTTACTCAGAGGGGCGTATTCCAGCAGTTGCTACAGTTAGATGACAAGAAGGCTTCTGGGCCAGATGGAATACCTACCGGCTTTTTGAAAAGGTATGCTGAGTGGATATCATTTTATTTAGTAATTATTTTTCAGAAGTCACTAAGCACCCATTCCGTACCACAGGACTGGCGTTGTGCTGTAGTTATCCACATATTTAAAAGTGGCAATCGTACTCTAATGAATAACTACCGTCCTGTATCCCTTATGTCAGTTTGCTGCCAGGCTATGGAACACGTCATAGCAAAGCATATAATTATCTTCCTGGAATCAAATGGCCTCCTTTGCGCATGCCAGCATGGGTTCCGACGGGGTCTTTCCACAGTGACACAGCTCATTGAGACATTACACGATTTTTCCAAAGCTATGGACAACCGTGAACAAATGGATGTTATATGTGTTGATTTTGCCAAAGCCTTTGATAAGGTTCCCCATCGTAAATTACTTTTTGAACTGTACAAAGCCGGTATAAATGGCGACATTCTAAAATGGATTGAAGATTATTTAACTAACCGCAAGCAGGCAGTTTGCGTTGATGGTTCCGAGTCTGGTTTTGTAGAAGTATACTCAGGAGTACCACAGGGGTCCTTGTTAGGGCCAGCACTTTTTCTGCTTTACATCAATGATGTAGCAACTGCTTTAGATAGTTCTGCTAAGATAAAACTCTTTGCAGATGACTGCTTGATTTTTGCGCCGATATCTTGTTTAGAGGATCAGATTAAGCTCAATGGAAACCTTCAGGCGTTTGGGAGTTGGTGTGACAAGTGGGAAATGCGAATTAATTTTGATAAGACCACATACACGCATATCACTGCAAAAAAGAATATTTTTGCTTTTCAGTACGATATTCAAGGCTACAATCTAGTTAATGTTTCTTGTTTCAAATATCTTGGTGTTTCTATTTCGCATGATTTAAAATAGCACAATCAAGTAGAAAGAGTGTGCTCTGCAGCACAGAAGAAATTGGGTTTTTTAAGAGCAAAACTGGGGAGGGCAACAAAAGATGTTAAACTGCTGGCTTAGAGATCTCTTATTCGACCATCCCTAGAATATGCGTTAGTAGCATGGGCGCCCCATCAAAAGGTAATGTGGGCCAAAATAGAGAAGGTGCAACGCCGGGCGGCGCGCTTTATTTGATCGAAATATAGAAGGACAGACTCAGTTTCGGCGATGTTAAAGTCTTGCGGTCTTGAATTATTGGAAGATCGGTGCAAGAAGCAGAGAGTAAAAATGTTATTTCAAATAATTCACGGCACACTAAAAATTAATAAAGATTTGTATTTAAAACCTCCAGGCAGACTGAGCTCCCGCTTAAATCATAGTGAAGCTATTCAACCGTACTCTTCCCGAACCAATGCCTTTCGTTGTTCGTTCTTCCCAGAGTCAATAGAGCTGTGGAATAAGCTGCCTGCAGAAATTGTTCGCAGTTCTGATACTGCATTATTTACAAATGCAATCAAGGTTCTTTACTAAAACTGTGGCATGTGGATATTGTAAAGTGTTTTTCTTTTCTCTTTTTTCTCCTTTTCCTTTTTTTCTTTTTGTGTGCGTGCGGCAGCTGGTTCAACATTTGAATACATGTCTTACAGTCTGTATATCGTATCTTGTGTTGTACCCGTAGGACACTGTAGTGCATGTGCATATTTCTTTTTGTATCTGGCTGTATCTTGTATGAATGTATATGTAACATCCCTCCTTGTTATGACCCTCAATTGAGGGTTGACAGTATTTCTAAATAAATAAAAATAAAAGTAAACAGAAAGGCCGGCATTACAAGCTGCCTCCACCAGTGGCGTTTCTTCAAGGATTTGAGAGGTGCTTTCGAATGAGGTCAAGAAGCTGCATGCCCTCATTTCCCACCACCTGGGACCCTTGCCGACAAAAAAATTTAATCCCAAGTAGCTTATGGGAGTGCCTCTTGGGATAGAAAGGATGCTTTCTCTACCTACAGTATTAGAAGGAAGGTCATACTTTAAGATTTTTATACAATGGACCACTCTCCAACCAAAGTACTGAGCCTTCGTAAGATTTAATTCTAGTTTCATGTTTGGCAGGTAGGATCCTGTCTTGTTTAGAAGTTCCTTTGGCCCTTCACAGGTGTCTGATACTAGGAGGAGGGCACCAGCAAAATCAACGAATGAAAGGGATCCACCTCCTAAGAAGATTCGCAATTTCAAGCCATTGAGCTCAGTCAAGAGCGGCTCGATAACCGAGTTGAAGAGAAAAGGCAATAGTGGATCACTGTGCTTTATCCTCCTTCTGGCCGGCACCCAAAACACCATCCGCTCAGCGAGCAAACCAGTAAAAGGTCCTTCAGTGCAAGTACGTCTCCCTTATTATTATGATATACCGGTGAAGTACACATGTACCCTCAAGGGCCGAGAACAGGGCTAAGTGCGAAAATGAGTCGAAGGCCTTGGATGTCTGAACTCATGGCAAAAAAGGGTGATGCTTCTTCAGTGCCCTCACTAAGGCAGGGAGTAGGAGGTTAGAGGAAGTGCTGTTGTGCTCCGCGAATCCAGCGTGGAAACAATGAAATCAATTTTCTTGTGGCATCTGTGGCACCTTGACGAACAATGATACGGTATCGGAGATACAGTGATAGGCGAAAGTCACCAGGTCCAGTGAGATTCGCAGAATTTGGAATAAAATCAGTTCGTGCTGTCCGCATTTTTAGTGGTTAGTAGCAAAGGAGAACCAGTTGTTGAAAACGCTGGTTAATATGGCAGCTGCAATTTACGAAGCTATGATACAATAAGCTCATCAGTTCCAGCAGCTGATTTTGCTTGCAGTGACTTTAGCGAGGCGTGAACTTCTTCCATGCAGAAGAGGTCTTCAGATATGTCGAGATTAACAGTTAAGACCACGGGTTCCCCGACAGGTCTTGATTCTTCGAAAAAGATTCTGTCAAAGACTCCAAGGAGATCTGCAAGTGGGCAGCCAGAAGGTTGGACTCCCATCAGCAAGGCGCCTCCAAGCACAGCAAGTCCCAACTTGTACAGCCGTTGTCGTTTGAGGTAAACCAGTTTCGAGGTAAAGCCATCCTCAACCGCCTCTGCCAACCATCACCCTCCAGGAAAATTTTGTCGCGTAAGTGAAGCCTCGGTTTAGAGTAAAAACATTCATTAGAGTAAAAGCATTCAAATAATTATCGAGGGTAAATCTAACTACTTTCGCAAAATTGTCCCGTAATTTTTTTCTCTGGTATACGTGCCATTCTGGCCAAAAAGTTTGGAATATTTAGTGCTTTTTTTATCAACCACTAATAGTAAGGGTAAGGGGTGTGCAGAAGAATCTAAGACAGATGTCGGTTTCAGGTCTCCACAAATATCACTGCACGGCTCCGTTCTGCTGTGGAAGTCTTCCTACTGCCAGACTTTGCTTAGGACCCCTTTTGCACAGCTTCACCTGGTCTATACAGCGGATGTCTCCACGCGGCTCCATTCTGTTCTGCACCTCTTCGCACAGCTCTACCTAGTCTCTGCGCTGGATGTCTTGAAAACTTCCACAACTGAGGTTTTTAAGGTAATAAAGTAATCTGATAGGTCCGACATCCTGTTCTCAATGTTTGGAGAATTTTCTTTTCAGTTTGGAGAATATGTAAGCTAGAATCACATCATGTATAAAAAAAACAGTAGCATAGCTTTGCTACTATAGTATACGCACTCAAAAGTAAAAGCAGTTCCAATAAAAATGCCGCAAACTTTGAGGCATTTTAGAAGCAAAATTATTTTTTTGAAAAAGAAGTACGTACAAACGGCTGTTTCAGCCTTTTATTTCAGCACAGTTCCTTTTGTTTTGGGCAGCCTTAGCTCAAAAGGCTAAAGCTCCCCAAAAACATTTGGGTTCCATTAGGCGCGAAGCAAAGTTCGGACACGTCTGATTGTGCCTGTTGTGTCCACTGTCCTTCCTCCGACCGCACAGCTAGCATAGCCTCTCGTTATGCTTGGGTGCGTAGAAGTCTTATAATGCTTGCACAGTCTCGGCTTAAGTCACACTTGAACGTTCCGTGGCGCGCAACACATCGATAGCTATTGAGCCTTAGTGCTGAAACGGGAGTGTTCCTTTCTTTGCATAGTCCTCGACAATGCACCCTTCCAAGTAGGATTCGATACGAATGATGTACTCAGACCACTTATCATTTTCGGCATCAAACTGCGGAACTTGGTAAGCCACCGCAGCTGCGTCCGAGGTTTTCAATTAGTTGATTCGAGACTCGTCGCCACTCCTATTTCATCTACTAATGGCGGGCAGAAGTGGCCCGGCTAGAGGCCGACGGGACGTGAGCTGCCGAAACATTCAATGAACATTATTCTCAGCCAACATACTACAAGAGCGCGTGTACAGCTAGAACGCACATCCAAAAGCGTGCATACAAGAGACCTCATGCCGTGATACGACATCGACGCACAGGGCATTTCACATGACCATCCGTGCCAAACAGGGAGTTTCAGGCCAGGATCTCTTAACAAGGAAAGCCCCTTCACCATGATGGCCTGACCGCTTTTGATGGGAAGGAATTGGGTGCTGTGCTTGACATAGAATAATGTCACACGCCTTTCCAGACCGCATCTACTATGTTTTGGTGTCATGATAAAAGAACTAAGCACAGCTGTCCTAAGCCACACCTACACGCGTTGCATATCATGAAACGCAGCTCTGCCTGGAGTGTGCAAGACAGTCTGAAATAGATGTCAAATCTGAACCCTAATTCTCCCCATGTAAAAAGGTTTTTCCTGTAATGGAAAGCATGACTGGCAGAGTTAAGCAAAACGTGCACATTATATATGGATGTGAAGCTTGCTTCTTAGTGTCATGCTTGCAATAAAAGTTAGCGGCGAAACGCACAGATTCAGGCACAAGTTATGCTGAATAAATTCTAAAATGTACGTGCAAAACCTGTCACTGAAGTGACAGTGTATTTGCTCTCATGATTTTTGTGTTAGTTACTTTATGGGTTATCAATTCAGGCATGCATGATTTGGCCAACTAGCCTGACCTTTTTCTGTTGCACTGTGCACGAACATTCAGGTCACAGAAACTGATGCACGGAACTCTAGGAATGCAGAAACAAAAAAAAAATTCCAGAGAAAGCAGCTTGGCCCCCTCCAAGACTGCGAACATGAGTGCGAACAATTTAAAGTGGAAAATAAGCAGCAACAGAGAGTTAAAATGGTGGAAAAGGCACTATGTAGCAAAATTTTTAAGACAGGCATCTTTTTTTCTTCTGTTTTTGGTCACCTTACTGAGAACATGAGGTAATCTCACATGTTCAGAACGCCTAGACAATATTCTTTCAGCATTCTCTGTATATGGCATGACAGTGCCTTTATACAAACACTGCAAATTTCATCTCCTTGTGAGGATGGAAAAGGCTGAGTGGTTTGTTGCAAGTAGAGTCATCTATGTATCATTATTGCTAGCTAGCACTTCCTCATCAATGGTTCATAGTTCAGAATGAAGCCTCTTAATTCAAGAAAGGCAGTCGACCTGTGGCACACGACGCCTGCAGTAAACCTACACCTGCTGCCATGGCCCCTCAAGAGCCGCCAGAACTTCACAACCCAGCCAGTAGCCACAACATGGAAATGCAGGCTAGACCGGCCACTGTATGTGCTCTACAGGAAAGCATGCCGCGTGAGCCTGCTGAAAGAGTACCGTCACCGTCAATACCACCTCCAAGAGTGACGCAAATTCAGAAATAGGAGACAACGACACTGGAAGTACCACTGCCCAAGACCAAAGGAAGCCTTTTTCTGTTTCGGGTTCCGAGGACGGTATTATTTGCCAGTTTGCTTAGTTTGTTCCTTGCTTAAGGAAGTGCTGGTTTGATGTTATATGGAGAAGCAATGTCAAGTTTTAGGCCTTCACCATATAAGCATAATGCTTGCACATGAGCAGCTGCTAATGTGTTCCAATCTTCCACTTCTGTCTGAACAACCAAGTTGGAACACTAGTTACAATTACTACCTCGTGATGCTGGTCACAGTAATCTGAATGAGCTCACATGGAAAAGTAGCCATACCCCCTTTCCTCTGTGTGTGTTCATTACTTAGCTTCAGATTGCATCTAGCAGGTGCAGTTTGTCTGAAAAACTCAATTAACAGAAAGGTTCTCTAGCCTGATATACTGTAATACTCCTGCCGTATGCACTATGATGCGTTTTTAGCACTTACAGAGGCTGAAAAGTGTCTAAAATGCTGTAGATGCGTGCTGAAGACTACAAAAGCAACTTAGAAAGCAGTTTTGTCCAGTACGTGCAGGTATAAAAATGCCATTATATTCCACGAGCGTAGTTGTGCTTGTTTGCACATGGCCTGTTTCCAATTATTGCTAAATGTCACATACTTTCTGGAAAACAGTTAACAGCCTGCACGTCGGGCATGTGCCAACTGTGACTCAGTGAGCACCAAGTGGTCGCGGCGCGCATCAACTGTGGACGCACGGATTTTTAACACGAAGTCATCTCAAAGCGAGTCATCATTGAAAGCAGCACTCGCATGTCTGTACACAGAATGAGCATCTACAGCAGCTTGAAGGACGACCTCGTCAGATGTCCTTACAACCCGCAACACCAAATAAAGCGAAGCAAGAAGGACAGTCACGTCACTAAATGCAGTTCGGACCTGCCCAGGCACATTGCCAGCTGCCCAGACAGGCCTGAACAGGACGTAACGTTGGAGGTCCCGGAATTTAAGGTACGCCGTGCACATGCCCTCCCCATTCTCCCCGAGCCCAAGGAACGGTAGGATGTGGAGGACACCCAAGCAACAGTTCAGCGAACCATGGCTTATCCGCCGAGCAGGGAAGCTTGGACTGGCAGCAGAGCACTGCGACCAACCATCCGATGCCCGTCGCAGACCAGGCGAATGTTAGCCCGAAGTGTCTGCGACTGGTCAGCAGCACAGCCAACGGTGGCGGCGGGGCACCATTGACAGCAGCTGAACCCAGCAGCAATTCGGCGGCCCGTGGCTTATCCGCCAAGCGAAGAAGCTTGGACTGGCCGCAGACCAGGCAAACGTCAGCCCAAACTTTCTGCGACTGGTCCGCAGCAGAGCCAGTGGCAGCGGGGAACCGTTGACAGCAGCTCAAGAACAGCCGAAGAGGCTCAGTGCTCTGGGGAGTGGTAGGCCGCCGCCAGAGCGCGGCTTGCGCGATTACTACTAAACAAACGGTCGGCCACAAGAGATTGCAGCCCTGCCTAGCAGATTTTAGTGTCCTCTCTTCAACATTCTTCAGGTAGAAGAATAAAGTTTGTGTTTTATCCTAAAAAAAGGGCCAAAAATGGGCTTCTACCGCACAAGGCAGATTTAGGGTTGTTTGACGGCGGAACAAATCACTGGCCCGACAACATAATAGGAATAGGTTTGTGCAAACTGGTTTGAAGCTACCTTAAGGACATGCTTGTGTTGATCATTTGGACTGTGCCCGTCAATGTGATGATGGGAGGAACGATACTACCCTGAAAGCAATGCCAGATGTGAACAAATCAGTTGTGCATCCAGATGGATTTGATAAAATGAGGGTGAGCTATGCATTTCGCCTTTTCAGTAATGAAGCCTTACAAGGCCTTTTCTTGTACAAAGACGAAATTGAGAGGCAGTGTGGAAAGTCAGTCGCCACTGTTGCCTTCCTGGACTAGATGAGAGCATGAATTGCAGCAATGACTTCAAGGTGCAGTTCTGATGCACTAAGACCAGGCAAGTCCCATGAAAATTGCATCAAAGACTTTTTGACCTATATGGACACATGGGAAGATTGACAGGGTCACAACGACAGGGCTACCTTAGCCAGGGCACAAGCAAAGGACTTCACGTCACACTTTCAAGCACTCTGGCTCTTCTCGCTTATGTGACAATGAAACTGTCCCTTGGAAATGCCCCCCTTCCTTGGAAATTCCCCTCCTTCCAGTGCCAGCCTATTTTGTTTGCCTTGTTCTCATTTCCCTGTACCACGCTGACTAATCCTCTTATCTGAGTTTTTCAGGTCCACCCAGCGCCTCCCCCCCGTCGCAGCCCCTTCAAAGCCTTTGTTCATTACACACCCCCCGGATATAAGTTTTTCCACTATTGCAGCTTAAGGAATCAAGATTCACCTCCCTCCCCTTCCTGACACGCATCCCCTTTCACACCACTTTCCTTCCCCCCCCCCCCCCCCCCACGGGGCCTTCGTCCTCGGAGCGAAGGCCCTGTTTAATCCCTGCCAATGATGAACGCTTTGCCCAGACGAAGACAAGTCCCCTTGTCGAAACGTTGGCTCAAGCAACCTGAGGTTTTCCCCTCCCTTATTCCTTTTGTGATCGCCAAGTACCATCTACCACACCCTCTCTCTACCATTCACTGCACAATGTGTTACTATCTATTTCAATTCATGAATGAAATATTCTTCTCTCCATCATATGAATGTGCCAAAAGTGGTAATTCCCGGGCAACTTCCCTCACGTATCCCTTGACTGCACAATGGGTTACTATCTATTTCAGTTCATGAATGAAATATTCTTCTCTCCATAATATGAATGTGCCAAAAGTGGTAATTTCCGGGCAACTTCCCTCACGTATCCCTTGACTGCACAATGGGTTACTATCTATTTCAGTTCATGAATGAAATATTCTTCTCTCCATAATATGAATGTGCCAAAAGTGGTAATTCCCGGGCAACTTCCCTCACGTATCCCTTGACTGCACAATGGGTTACTATCTATTTCAGTTCATGAATGAAATATTCTTCTCTCCATAATATGAATGTGCCAAAAGTGGTAATTCCCGGGCAACTTCCCTCACGTATCCCTTGACTGCACAATGGGTTACTATCTATTTCAGTTCATGAATGAAATATTCTTCTCTCCATAATATTGTTACGTGGCCCGAAGTCTATGTCGGCACAAGGACGACCGGAGCACAGGGTCCAGATCACAGCTAGTCCCGAGCGGCAAGCGCGCACACACCGGGCACTTCCTCTGCGTCGTCTTCACGGAGATTATCCGTTGCAATATGAATGTGCCAAAAGTGGTAATTCCAGGGCAACTTCCCTCACGTATCCCTTGACTGCACAATGGGTTACTATCTATTTCAGTTCATGAATGAAATATTCTTCTCTCCATAATATGAATGTGCCAAAAGTGGTAATTCCCGGGCAACTTCCCTCACGTATCCCTTGACTGCACAATGGGTTACTATCTATTTCAGTTCATGAATGAAATATTCTTCTCTCCATAATATGAATGTGCCAAAAGTGGTAATTCCAGGGCAACTTCCCTCACGTATCCCTTGACTGCACAATGGGTTACTATCTATTTGAGTTCATGAATGAAATATTCTTCTCTCCATAATATGAATGTGCCAAAAGTGGTAATTCCCGGGCAACTTCCCTCACGTATCCCTTGACTGCACAATGGGTTACTATCTATTTCAGTTCATGAATGAAATATTCTTCTCTCCATCATCTGAATGTGCCAAAAGTGGTATAATTCCAGGGCAACTTCCCTCACGTATCCCTTGACTGCACAATGGGTTACTATCTATTTCAGTTCATGAATGAAATATTCTTCTCTCCATCATCTGAATGTGCCAAAAGTGGTATAATTCCCGGGCAACTTCCCTCACGTATCCCTTGACTGCACAATGGGTTACTATCTATTTCAGTTCATGAATGAAATGTTCTTCTCTCCATCATCTGAATGTGCCAAAAGTGGTATAATTCCCGGGCAACTTCCCTCACGTATCCCTTGACTGCACAATGGGTTACTATCTATTTCAGTTCATGAATGAAATGTTCTTCTCTCCATCATCTGAATGTGCCAAAAGTGGTATAATTCCCGGGCAACTTCCCTCACGTATCCCTTGACTGCACAATGGGTTACTATCTATTTCAGTTCATGAATGAAATATTCTTCTCTCCATCATCTGAATGTGCCAAAAGTGGTATAATTCCAGGGCAACTTCCCTCACGTATCCCTTGACTGCACAATGGGTTACTATCTATTTCAGTTCATGAATGAAATGTTCTTCTCTCCATCATCTGAATGTGCCAAAAGTGGTAATTCCAGGGCAACTTCCCTCACGTATCCCTTGACTGCACAATGGGTTACTATCTATTTCAGTTCATGAATGAAATATTCTTCTCTCCATCATCTGAATGTGCCAAAAGTGGTATAATTCCAGGGCAACTTCCCTCACGTATCCCTTGACTGCACAATGGGTTACTATCTATTTCAGTTCATGAATGAAATGTTCTTCTCTCCATCATATGAATGTGCCAAAAGTGGTAATTCCAGGGCAACTTCCCTCACGTATCCCTTGACTGCACAATGGGTTACTATCTATTTCAGTTCGTGAATGAAATATTCTTCTCTCCATCATCTGAATGTGCCAAAAGTGGTATAATTCCAGGGAAACTTCCCTCACGTATCCCTTGACTGCACAATGGGTTACTATCTATTTCAGTTCATGAATGAAATGTTCTTCTCTCCATCATATGAATGTGCCAAAAGTGGTAATTCCTGGGCAACTTCCCTCACGTATCCCTTGACTGCACAATGGGTTACTATCTATTTCAGTTCATGAATGAAATATTCTTCTCTCCATCATCTGAATGTGCCAAAAGTGGTAATTCCGGGGCAACTTCCCTCACGTATCCCTTGACTGCACAATGGGTTACTATCTATTTCAGTTCATGAATGAAATATTCTTCTCTCCATCATCTGAATGTGCCAAAAGTGGTATAATTCCAGGGCAACTTCCCTCACGTATCCCTTGACTGCACAATGGGTTACTATCTATTTCAGTTCATGAATGAAATGTTCTTCTCTCCATCATATGAATGTGCCAAAAGTGGTAATTCCCGGGCAACTTCCCTCACGTATCCCTTGACTGCACAATGGGTTACTATCTATTTCAGTTCATGAATGAAATATTCTTCTCTCCATCATCTGAATGTGCCAAAAGTGGTAATTCCAGGGCAACTTCCCTCACGTATCCCTTGACTGCACAATGGGTTACTATCTATTTCAGTTCATGAATGAAATATTCTTCTCTCCATCATCTGAATGTGCCAAAAGTGGTAATTCCAGGGCAACTTCCCTCACGTATCCCTTGACTGCACAATGGGTTACTATCTATTTCAGTTCATGAATGAAATATTCTTCTCTCCATCATCTGAATGTGCCAAAAGTGGTAATTCCAGGGCAACTTCCCTCACGTATCCCTTGACTGCACAATGGGTTACTATCTATTTCAGTTCATGAATGAAATGTTCTTCTCTCCATCATATGAATGTGCCAAAAGTGGTAATTCCCGGGCAACTTCCCTCACGTATCCCTTGACTGCACAATGGGTTACTATCTATTTCAGTTCATGAATGAAATATTCTTCTCTCCATCATCTGAATGTGCCAAAAGTGGTAATTCCAGGGCAACTTCCCTCACGTATCCCTTGACTGCACAATGGGTTACTATCTATTTCAGTTCATGAATGAAATATTCTTCTCTCCATCATCTGAATGTGCCAAAAGTGGTAATTCCAGGGCAACTTCCCTCACGTATCCCTTGACTGCACAATGGGTTACTATCTATTTCAGTTCATGAATGAAATATTCTTCTCTCCATCATCTGAATGTGCCAAAAGTGGTATAATTCCAGGGCAACTTCCCTCACGTATCCCTTGACTGCACAATGGGTTACTATCTATTTCAGTTCATGAATGAAATGTTCTTCTCTCCATCATATGAATGTGCCAAAAGTGGTAATTCCCGGGCAACTTCCCTCACGTATCCCTTGACTGCACAATGGGTTACTATCTATTAGAGTTCATGAATGAAATATTCTTCTCTCCATCATCTGAATGTGCCAAAAGTGGTATAATTCAAGGGCAACTTCCCTCACGTATCCCTTGACTGCACAATGGGTTACTATCTATTTCAGTTCATGAATGAAATGTTCTTCTCTCCATCATATGAATGTGCCAAAAGTGGTAATTCCAGGGCAACTTCCCTCACGTATCCCTTGACTGCACAATGGGTTACTATCTATTTCAGTTCATGAATGAAATATTCTTCTCTCCATCATCTGAATGTGCCAAAAGTGGTATAATTCCAAGGCAACTTCCCTCACGTACCCCTTGACTGCACAATGGGTTACTATCTATTTCAGTTCATGAATGAAATGTTCTTCTCTCCATCATATGAATGTGCCAAAAGTGGTAATTCCAGGGCAACTTCCCTCACGTATCCCTTGACTGCACAATGGGTTACTATCTATTTCAGTTCATGAATGAAATATTCTTCTCTCCATCATCTGAATGTGCCAAAAGTGGTATAATTCCAGGGCAACTTCCCTCACGTATCCCTTGACTGCACAATGGGTTACTATCTATTTCAGTTCATGAATGAAATGTTCTTCTCTCCATCATATGAATGTGCCAAAAGTGGTAATTCCAGGGCAACTTCCCTCACGTATCCCTTGACTGCACAATGGGTTACTATCTATTTCAGTTCATGAATGAAATATTCTTCTCTCCATCATCTGAATGTGCCAAAAGTGGTATAATTCCCGGGCAACTTCCCTCACGTATCCCTTGACTGCACAATGGGTTACTATCTATTTCAGTTCATGAATGAAATGTTCTTCTCTCCATCATATGAATGTGCCAAAAGTGGTAATTCCCGGGCAACTTCCCTCACGTATCCCTTGACTGCACAATGGGTTACTATCTATTTCAGTTCATGAATGAAATATTCTTCTCTCCATCATCTGAATGTGCCAAAAGTGGTAATTCCAGGGCAACTTCCCTCACGTATCCCTTGACTGCACAATGGGTTACTATCTATTTCAGTTCATGAATGAAATATTCTTCTCTCCATCATCTGAATGTGCCAAAAGTGGTAATTCCAGGGCAACTTCCCTCACGTATCCCTTGACTGCACAATGGGTTACTATCTATTTCAGTTCATGAATGAAATATTCTTCTCTCCATCATCTGAATGTGCCAAAAGTGGTAATTCCAGGGCAACTTCCCTCACGTATCCCTTGACTGCACAATGGGTTACTATCTATTTCAGTTCATGAATGAAATATTCTTCTCTCCATCATCTGAATGTGCCAAAAGTGGTATAATTCCCGGGCAACTTCCCTCACGTATCCCTTGACTGCACAATGGGTTACTATCTATTTCAGTTCATGAATGAAATGTTCTTCTCTCCATCATATGAATGTGCCAAAAGTGGTAATTCCAGGGCAACTTCCCTCACGTATCCCTTGACTGCACAATGGGTTACTATCTATTTCAGTTCATGAATGAAATATTCTTCTCTCCATCATCTGAATGTGCCAAAAGTGGTATAATTCCAGGGCAACTTCCCTCACGTATCCCTT
This sequence comes from Amblyomma mixtum, assembly GCF_055824585.1. Taxonomy (NCBI): domain Eukaryota; kingdom Metazoa; phylum Arthropoda; class Arachnida; order Ixodida; family Ixodidae; genus Amblyomma; species Amblyomma mixtum. Next base: position 328,234,109 of record NC_143014.1, on the reverse strand, counting down.
GACTGCACAATGGGTTACTATCTATTTCAGTTCATGAATGAAATGTTCTTCTCTCCATCATATGAATGTGCCAAAAGTGGTAATTCCAGGGCAACTTCCCTCACGTATCCCTTGACTGCACAATGGGTTACTATCTATTTCAGTTCATGAATGAAATATTCTTCTCTCCATCATCTGAATGTGCCAAAAGTGGTATAATTCCCGGGCAACTTCCCTCACGTATCCCTTGACTGCACAATGGGTTACTATCTATTTCAGTTCATGAATGAAATGTTCTTCTCTCCATCATATGAATGTGCCAAAAGTGGTAATTCCAGGGCAACTTCCCTCACGTATCCCTTGACTGCACAATGGGTTACTATCTATTTCAGTTCATGAATGAAATATTCTTCTCTCCATCATCTGAATGTGCCAAAAGTGGTATAATTCCCGGGCAACTTCCCTCACGTATCCCTTGACTGCACAATGGGTTACTATCTATTTCAGTTCATGAATGAAATGTTCTTCTCTCCATCATATGAATGTGCCAAAAGTGGTAATTCCAGGGCAACTTCCCTCACGTATCCCTTGACTGCACAATGGGTTACTATCTATTTCAGTTCATGAATGAAATATTCTTCTCTCCATCATCTGAATGTGCCAAAAGTGGTATAATTCCCGGGCAACTTCCCTCACGTATCCCTTGACTGCACAATGGGTTACTATCTATTTCAGTTCATGAATGAAATGTTCTTCTCTCCATCATATGAATGTGCCAAAAGTGGTAATTCCAGGGCAACTTCCCTCACGTATCCCTTGACTGCACAATGGGTTACTATCTATTTCAGTTCATGAATGAAATATTCTTCTCTCCATCATCTGAATGTGCCAAAAGTGGTATAATTCCCGGGCAACTTCCCTCACGTATCCCTTGACTGCACAATGGGTTACTATCTATTTCAGTTCATGAATGAAATGTTCTTCTCTCCATCATATGAATGTGCCAAAAGTGGTAATTCCAGGGCAACTTCCCTCACGTATCCCTTGACTGCACAATGGGTTACTATCTATTTCAGTTCATGAATGAAATATTCTTCTCTCCATCATCTGAATGTGCCAAAAGTGGTATAATTCCCGGGCAACTTCCCTCACGTATCCCTTGACTGCACAATGGGTTACTATCTATTTCAGTTCATGAATGAAATGTTCTTCTCTCCATCATATGAATGTGCCAAAAGTGGTAATTCCAGGGCAACTTCCCTCACGTATCCCTTGACTGCACAATGGGTTACTATCTATTTCAGTTCATGAATGAAATATTCTTCTCTCCATCATCTGAATGTGCCAAAAGTGGTATAATTCCCGGGCAACTTCCCTCACGTATCCCTTGACTGCACAATGGGTTACTATCTATTTCAGTTCATGAATGAAATGTTCTTCTCTCCATCATATGAATGTGCCAAAAGTGGTAATTCCAGGGCAACTTCCCTCACGTATCCCTTGACTGCACAATGGGTTACTATCTATTTCAGTTCATGAATGAAATATTCTTCTCTCCATCATCTGAATGTGCCAAAAGTGGTATAATTCCCGGGCAACTTCCCTCACGTATCCCTTGACTGCACAATGGGTTACTATCTATTTCAGTTCATGAATGAAATGTTCTTCTCTCCATCATATGAATGTGCCAAAAGTGGTAATTCCAGGGCAACTTCCCTCACGTATCCCTTGACTGCACAATGGGTTACTATCTATTTCAGTTCATGAATGAAATATTCTTCTCTCCATCATCTGAATGTGCCAAAAGTGGTATAATTCCAGGGCAACTTCCCTCACGTATCTTTTGACTGCACAATGGGTTACTATCTATTTCAGTTCATGAATGAAATGTTCTTCTCTCCATCATATGAATGTGCCAAAAGTGGTAATTCCAGGGCAACTTCCCTCACGTATCCCTTGACTGCACAATGGGTTACTATCTATTTCAGTTCATGAATGAAATATTCTTCTCTCCATCATCTGAATGTGCCAAAAGTGGTATAATTCCAGGGCAACTTCCCTCACGTATCCCTTGACTGCACAATGGGTTACTATCTATTTCAGTTCATGAATGAAATGTTCTTCTCTCCATCATATGAATGTGCCAAAAGTGGTAATTCCAGGGCAACTTCCCTCACGTATCCCTTGACTGCACAATGGGTTACTATCTATTTCAGTTCATGAATGAAATATTCTTCTCTCCATCATCTGAATGTGCCAAAAGTGGTATAATTCCCGGGCAACTTCCCTCACGTATCCCTTGACTGCACAATGGGTTACTATCTATTTCAGTTCATGAATGAAATGTTCTTCTCTCCATCATATGAATGTGCCAAAAGTGGTAATTCCAGGGCAACTTCCCTCACGTATCCCTTGACTGCACAATGGGTTACTATCTATTTCAGTTCATGAATGAAATATTCTTCTCTCCATCATCTGAATGTGCCAAAAGTGGTATAATTCCCGGGCAACTTCCCTCACGTATCCCTTGACTGCACAATGGGTTACTATCTATTTCAGTTCATGAATGAAATGTTCTTCTCTCCATCATATGAATGTGCCAAAAGTGGTAATTCCAGGGCAACTTCCCTCACGTATCCCTTGACTGCACAATGGGTTACTATCTATTTCAGTTCATGAATGAAATATTCTTCTCTCCATCATCTGAATGTGCCAAAAGTGGTATAATTCCCGGGCAACTTCCCTCACGTATCCCTTGACTGCACAATGGGTTACTATCTATTTCAGTTCATGAATGAAATGTTCTTCTCTCCATCATATGAATGTGCCAAAAGTGGTAATTCCAGGGCAACTTCCCTCACGTATCCCTTGACTGCACAATGGGTTACTATCTATTTCAGTTCATGAATGAAATATTCTTCTCTCCATCATCTGAATGTGCCAAAAGTGGTATAATTCCCGGGCAACTTCCCTCACGTATCCCTTGACTGCACAATGGGTTACTATCTATTTCAGTTCATGAATGAAATGTTCTTCTCTCCATCATATGAATGTGCCAAAAGTGGTAATTCCAGGGCAACTTCCCTCACGTATCCCTTGACTGCACAATGGGTTACTATCTATTTCAGTTCATGAATGAAATATTCTTCTCTCCATCATCTGAATGTGCCAAAAGTGGTATAATTCCCGGGCAACTTCCCTCACGTATCCCTTGACTGCACAATGGGTTACTATCTATTTCAGTTCATGAATGAAATGTTCTTCTCTCCATCATATGAATGTGCCAAAAGTGGTAATTCCAGGGCAACTTCCCTCACGTATCCCTTGACTGCACAATGGGTTACTATCTATTTCAGTTCATGAATGAAATATTCTTCTCTCCATCATCTGAATGTGCCAAAAGTGGTATAATTCCCGGGCAACTTCCCTCACGTATCCCTTGACTGCACAATGGGTTACTATCTATTTCAGTTCATGAATGAAATGTTCTTCTCTCCATCATATGAATGTGCCAAAAGTGGTAATTCCAGGGCAACTTCCCTCACGTATCCCTTGACTGCACAATGGGTTACTATCTATTTCAGTTCATGAATGAAATATTCTTCTCTCCATCATCTGAATGTGCCAAAAGTGGTATAATTCCCGGGCAACTTCCCTCACGTATCCCTTGACTGCACAATGGGTTACTATCTATTTCAGTTCATGAATGAAATGTTCTTCTCTCCATCATATGAATGTGCCAAAAGTGGTAATTCCAGGGCAACTTCCCTCACGTATCCCTTGACTGCACAATGGGTTACTATCTATTTCAGTTCATGAATGAAATGTTCTTCTCTCCATCATATGAATGTGCCAAAAGTGGTAATTCCAGGGCAACTTCCCTCACGTATCCCTTGACTGCACAATGGGTTACTATCTATTTCAGTTCATGAATGAAATATTCTTCTCTCCATCACCTGAATGTGCCAAAAGTGGTATAATTCCCGGGCAACTTCCCTCACGTATCCCTTGACTGCACAATGGGTTACTATCTATTTCAGTTCATGAATGAAATGTTCTTCTCTCCATCATATGAATGTGCCAAAAGTGGTAATTCCAGGGCAACTTCCCTCACGTATCCCTTGACTGCACAATGGGTTACTATCTATTTCAGTTCATGAATGAAATGTTCTTCTCTCCATCATATGAATGTGCCAAAAGTGGTAATTCCAGGGCAACTTCCCTCACGTATCCCTTGACTGCACAATGGGTTACTATCTATTTCAGTTCATGAATGAAATATTCTTCTCTCCATCATCTGAATGTGCCAAAAGTGGTATAATTCCCGGGCAACTTCCCTCACGTATCCCTTGACTGCACAATGGGTTACTATCTATTTCAGTTCATGAATGAAATGTTCTTCTCTCCATCATATGAATGTGCCAAAAGTGGTAATTCCAGGGCAACTTCCCTCACGTATCCCTTGACTGCACAATGGGTTACTATCTATTTCAGTTCATGAATGAAATGTTCTTCTCTCCATCATATGAATGTGCCAAAAGTGGTAATTCCAGGGCAACTTCCCTCACGTATCCCTTGACTGCACAATGGGTTACTATCTATTTCAGTTCATGAATGAAATGTTCTTCTCTCCATCATATGAATGTGCCAAAAGTGGTAATTCCAGGGCAACTTCCCTCACGTATCCCTTGACTGCACAATGGGTTACTATCTATTTCAGTTCATGAATGAAATATTCTTCTCTCCATCATCTGAATGTGCCAAAAGTGGTATAATTCCCGGGCAACTTCCCTCACGTATCCCTTGACTGCACAATGGGTTACTATCTATTTCAGTTCATGAATGAAATGTTCTTCTCTCCATCATATGAATGTGCCAAAAGTGGTAATTCCAGGGCAACTTCCCTCACGTATCCCTTGACTGCACAATGGGTTACTATCTATTTCAGTTCATGAATGAAATATTCTTCTCTCCATCATCTGAATGTGCCAAAAGTGGTATAATTCCCGGGCAACTTCCCTCACGTATCCCTTGACTGCACAATGGGTTACTATCTATTTCAGTTCATGAATGAAATGTTCTTCTCTCCATCATATGAATGTGCCAAAAGTGGTAATTCCAGGGCAACTTCCCTCACGTATCCCTTGACTGCACAATGGGTTACTATCTATTTCAGTTCATGAATGAAATATTCTTCTCTCCATCATCTGAATGTGCCAAAAGTGGTATAATTCCCGGGCAACTTCCCTCACGTATCCCTTGACTGCACAATGGGTTACTATCTATTTCAGTTCATGAATGAAATGTTCTTCTCTCCATCATATGAATGTGCCAAAAGTGGTAATTCCCGGGCAACTTCCCTCACGTATCCCTTGACTGCACAATGGGTTACTATCTATTTCAGTTCATGAATGAAATATTCTTCTCACCATAATATGAATGTGCCAAAAGTGGTAATTCCCGGGCAACTTCCCTCACGTATCTCTTGACTGCACAATGGGTTACTATCTATTTCAGTTCATGAATGAAATATTCTTCTCTCCATCATCTGAATGTGCCAAAAGTGGTATAATTCCCGGGCAACTTCCCTCACGTATCCCTTGACTGCACAATGGGTTACTATCTATTTCATTTCATGAATGAAATGTTCTTCTCTCCATCATATGAATGTGCCAAAAGTGGTAATTCCAGGGCAACTTCCCTCACGTATCCCTTGACTGCACAATGGGTTACTATCTATTTCAGTTCATGAATGAAATATTCTTCTCTCCATCATCTGAATGTGCCAAAAGTGGTATAATTCCAGGGCAACTTCCCTCACGTATCCCTTGACTGCACAATGGGTTACTATCTATTTCAGTTCATGAATGAAATATTCTTCTCTCCATAATATGAATGTGCCAAAAGTGGTAATTCCCGGGCAACTTCCCTCACGTATCTCTTGACTGCACAATGGGTTACTATCTATTTCAGTTCATGAATGAAATATTCTTCTCTCCATCATCTGAATGTGCCAAAAGTGGTATAATTCCCGGGCAACTTCCCTCACGTATCCCTTGACTGCACAATGGGTTACTATCTATTTCAGTTCATGAATGAAATGTTCTTCTCTCCATCATATGAATGTGCCAAAAGTGGTAATTCCAGGGCAACTTCCCTCACGTATCCCTTGACTGCACAATGGGTTACTATCTATTTCAGTTCATGAATGAAATATTCTTCTCTCCATCATCTGAATGTGCCAAAAGTGGTATAATTCCAGGGCAACTTCCCTCACGTATCTTTTGACTGCACAATGGGTTACTATCTATTTCAGTTCATGAATGAAATGTTCTTCTCTCCATCATTTGAATGTGCCAAAAGCGGTAATTCCTGGGCAACTTCCCTCACGTATCCCTTGACTGCACAATGGGTTACTATCTATTTCAGTTCATGAATGAAATGTTCTTCCCTCCATCATATGAATGTGCCAAAAGTGGTAATTCCAGGGCAACTTCCCTCACGTATCCCTTGACTGCACAATGGGTTACTATCTATTTCAGTTCATGAATGAAATATTCTTCTCTCCATAATATGAATGTGCCAAAAGTGGTAATTCCCGGGCAACTTCCCTCACGTATCTCTTGACTGCACAATGGGTTACTATCTATTTCAGTTCATGAATGAAATATTCTTCTCTCCATCATCTGAATGTGCCAAAAGTGGTATAATTCCCGGGCAACTTCCCTCACGTATCCCTTGACTGCACAATGGGTTACTATCTATTTCAGTTCATGAATGAAATGTTCTTCTCTCCATCATATGAATGTGCCAAAAGTGGTAATTCCAGGGCAACTTCCCTCACGTATCCCTTGACTGCACAATGGGTTACTATCTATTTCAGTTCATGAATGAAATATTCTTCTCTCCATCATCTGAATGTGCCAAAAGTGGTATAATTCCAGGGCAACTTCCCTCACGTATCCCTTGACTGCACAATGGGTTACTATCTATTTCAGTTCATGAATGAAATGTTCTTCTCTCCATCATTTGAATGTGCCAAAAGCGGTAATTCCTGGGCAACTTCCTTCGCCTGTCCCTTCACTGCACAATGCGTTACTATCTATTTCAGTTCACTTTTGAATCTTCACCTTCACCTTCAATTTCTTTTGTGTTTCCCTCAGAGTACAATCAGTCATGTTTTGCACAACATACACAAAACCATGTGCCTTGACATGACATCAGACAGCTTCCCATGCAATGTTCTGCTCCTTGTTATCGCTATGCAATGAAGGGAGCCAGCACAATGTAGTGGGGTTGCCTTCAGAGCTCAATTTTGAAGGCACAGCCTTCAAATAGCGGCATGCACATACTGCTTTTGAAATGACGACTTTATTGTTGTATTTGCTGTATTGAAATGACAAGTGTATTTTTTGGTAGTGGAGCGTAGTACGCGGCACCACATAAGGCTGTCCATGCTCCGGATAATGTCTGCACTTTTTCGCACAAGGATGAGCCGAGCCGGTAGCATCGCTGCGAACAGAGGCGCGTTGACTACCACTCATGTTTAGAGCGATCACTTAAAGAAACGATAGGTACTACCGCGGACAACCACATGCACCAAAATGGCCACAAGCATCCTTCAGGCTTCGACTTAAGGTGAAGCAATCAAGCTATAGCTACTCGGCCAAAGTGATCTGTTTGTTCCTTTTTAATTTGACGCCATAAGCTACATAAACAGTTTTGAAAGTGAATTTTATATAAAACATGAAGTTATTTAAATAATTAAACATGACATTGTTTTGTATATAAGCAAAACAACCTACCTACATCGTCATCGCCAAATCGCCAATGCTATCGTCACCATCGTGTCATGTGTGTGTGCACCGTTTTCATCCTCGCACATGCGTGATCGCATTGCATTGGATTAAGCGAGGATCTTGACGGCAGTTTACTATCAGGTACGCAGTTTACTATCAGGTACGATAACCGCAAAGCCGTTATTGCCACCGAAGAATTTCATTCGTTCAAGCCGAGAAACGTTCATGACTTTTCCTCAAGCAGGTGGTATGAAGTGTTCTGGCAGGATGACAAACAAAGGGGATTTTTCAAGGCCCAAGTTGTGTGCCTATAAGGTAAGTGAAATTATTTATGCCACACGTGTTATTTTTTCAGCTTTTCACGCTGAGTTTGTTGTGAATCATGCAGAGACCAAAGATGAAGCCGAAATGTGTGGCAAGAGGGTTCTGATACCACCACCGCCGTCAGACAGTGACGATTCATGTGAAAGCGAGGGCTCCATGGAAGGGGTAAGTGCAAACAGTCTACAGCGCACAAGCAGCTACAAGTAAATATTGTGAGCTTGTGGAGGATCTGTTGAACTGCTTATCGGCATAATTGCAAAACTCTGAAAATCAGGCCAGGATCTCTTCACAAAGAAAGCCCCTTCACCATGATGGCCTGACCGGTTTTGATGGGAAGGAATTGGGTGCTGTGCTTGACATAGTCAGAATAATGTCGCACGCCTTTCCAGACCGCATCTACCATGTTTTGGTGTCATGATAAAAGGACAAAGGACAGCTGTCCTAAGCCACACCTACACACGTTGCATATCATGAAACGCAGCTGTGAAACACAGCTGTGCCTGGTGTGTGCAAGACAGTCTGAAATAGACGTCAAATCTGAACCCTAATTCTCCCCATGTAAAAAGGTTTTTGCTGTATTGGAAAGCATGACTGTTGGAGTTAAGCAAAACGTGCACATTATATACGGATGCAAAGCTTGCTTCCTGGTGTTGTGCTTGCAATAAAAGTTAGCAGTGAAACACACAGATTCGGGCACAAGTTACACTGCATAAATTCTAAAACATGCAAAACCTGTCACTTAAGTGACAGTGTATTTGCCTCTCATGATTTTTGTGTTAGTTACTTGATGGGTTACCTCCCCGCAGGGGGGCGTCTGAAGCATGCAGACGTTGGTGAGTGGCGACACCACGGGGTATCCCGAGCATCCGCAGGGGCATCCCCGCAGGGGGATGATGGTGAGCAATGCGTCACCACGGACCCGAGCATCCGCGCTTAGCCGTGCGTGGCATCGCTGTGTCCGGGGAAAAGGGGATCCTGGTGGTTGAGTCGATGCCGAGCGTTTGGACCCTTAAGGCCCCTCGGCAGAGGCAACACACCACTTTGGCCCCAGCTTCCTGTAGACGGCAACTCCTTCCTGACCCGACCGGGGGAAATAGGCAGTCGCCTTTTCCTGTCCTCCCCTTAATCTTTAACTTTCCTATCTCTTTCTTACAACTCTCCTATCTTCTCTTTTCTTCGTTTTTTTTTTTTCACTTTTCATAGGTGGCTAGGGTTAAGCTTGTGTGGCCAACTACCCTGAGTTGCTTCATATTGGGTTATAGTTGAGGTGTACAGCTGGCGTGGGCAGGGCTTGCTTGCAAGTTTCTGTCCCGCCCCCTTGGTGGGCTCCATGGTGGGTGGCTGGCACCATGACCGAAAAACGACATTTTTTATGGCTCCTCCCCCTTCCCAAAATGATCGCCCTCAAAAAAGAGTGCGGACCGAGGTGACTACCCAGTACTTTCAGAAATCGAAAGAAACGTTCCCAAAGTTTCACGTTGTTCTCAGTGAAGCAACAGAAAAGACCGCCCGAACAATATCCCCATTCATAGTAACAAGAACCCTAACCAGTGCCTTAGGCACAGGTTACAAGCTAAAAAAAATGCCTAGTGGTGACCTTCTACTAGAACTGAGAGACAACGACCAATATTCTATACTGTCCAACTTAGTGTCCATTGGGGATATACCTGTCTCAATTACTGCACATCGATCTTTGAACACCGTCCAGGGAGTGATCTCCGAAACCGATTACCTTGAACTCACTGAAGAAGAAATGCTCAAAGGTCTGAAAGACCAGAATGTCATCAATGTCCACCGCATCAAGATCAGAAAGGAAAACAAAGAAATAGCAACAAAACATCTTGTCCTCACGCTCAGCTCAAGCATACTGCCTGAATGAATAGACGTTGGTTACCTCAAGATAAATGTCCGACACTACATCCCAAACCCGCGACGGTGTTTCAACTGCCAGAGATATGGTCATGGCTCACAGAGCTGCCGTGGCCGAGAAACGTGCAAAATGTGCCTCAAACGAACACGTTTCTGAAAACTGTGAAGCAGCAGCACTTCGGTGCACAAACTGTGATGGTGATCACCCCTCCTATTCCAGGTCATGCCCCTCATGGAAGAATGAAAAAGAAATAATAACAATGAATACAAGGCAAAACATAACTTTCAAGGAAGCACGACAACTCTTTCATGCTAAGAACACGTTCAACTTCACAGCAAGAACAAACTTCGCTGATGTGGTGCGCGGGGGCGCTGCACCGCACCATGTTCCAGCCACTGCCCAGGCAAAGCCTCAGGCAGGGCCATCTGTGCCCCATGCAGGGTCAGCAAACGCTGCCTTGCCACCCCCCAAAAAAGTCTCGCCGTCCCGAGTCGGCGGACGATCAGACCACCCCCTCTAGGAGGAGGTCTGAAGTTCGTACACGCGCAGCATCCCCGCGGGCCTCCAGCGCCTCCACCGAGGCGATGGATGTATCACCCGGCATGCCCATCCTGCACGGGCGGCACAGCTCACTTGACCGCCAAAATAAAGGAAGGACCTGAATCACGGGTCCCCCTAGACCAGAAACCTAGGTTCCCACTTCTCCTAAAAAAAAATCCACAGAAAATGGCGTTCCTTATACAGTGGAACTGCCGTGGACTTTTCCATAACTACAGTGAAATAAAGGATCTTTTAGACACTTTTTCCTCTGTGGCATTATGCCTACAGGAAACGAACCTAGGTCCTAAACACATGAATTTTTTGAGGAAATACAAAGTCTTTTGTTCTGACAGAGAGCAAACTAGCAGGCTCTCTGGAGGTGTTGCTATTGTCATCCAAGGCAGTGTTGCTACTTGTGAAATCAAACTTCAAACTAACTACAAAGCTGTTGCAGTCACCGTCCTACATTTCAAAACAATTACAATATGTTCTATATATCTCGGGCCACACCAAACAGTTACACTTAATGACTTGGAAACACTTTTAGAACAGCTGCCAGAACCATATCTGCTGGTGGTGGTAGTGGTTTATTAAAAAAAAAAAAAAGAAAAAAAGAAAAAAAAAGTGAAGCAAAAGAGTGTTGCCAGCCGCGGCAATTGCTATCTAATATCTTAAGCACCCGAGCTGCAGCCGGCGGAAACGAAAGGGAAAGGGAGAGGATAGTGAGGAGAAGTATAGAGGGGAGCGACAGCAAGAAAGGACAGGGGAGAGCTTTGTACGCTATTTACAAAATACAAGAGTAATCAAGTTCGCGCCGCTCGCGCGCTAATGTCCAAGCATTGTCCGAAAATAAGTGCGCGCGAGCGGCCACTGCGCACAATGACTTACACAAGAAGTAAACTATGTACATAGCCGCGCGCACGTAGCGTCCTGTCTCGGATTAATCGCGCGCGCGGCACACTGCACTAGCGGCCGGGGTGGGACGCCCGGCCGCGAATATCTGCTGGTAGTTGGGGATTTTAATGCCCACTCTGTTTTTTGGGGAAGTGAACAGACTGACACTAGAGGTCGTGTTTTAGAAGATTTTTTGTGCAAAGACGTTTGCCTGCTAAATACAGGTAAACCTGCGTATTGTTACCCAGCCTCAGGAAAAATGAGTTGCATAGACTTGTCTTTTAGTGCACCCTCTGTTTTTACTGATTTTAATTGGGTTGTTTTTGAAAATCCGTACGGAAGTGATCACCTTCCTATAGTAATCAGCTTGTCATCACCACCATCAATCATTCCTAGCAAACCACGTCATTGGAAGCTCCACGTAACTGACTGGGCACTATTTCAAGAAAAGGCCACACTGGATAAAATTTTCTCGGATGATCTTAGCGTAGACAATCTCAACGAAATAATTACAACTTGTATTATAACTGCTGCGCGCCTAGCCATTCCTCAGTCTTCAGGAGTGGTACGCCAAAACCACAAGGTTTGGTATAACCAAGACTGCAGAGATGCAAAAAAGAAACAGAACAAAGCCTGGGGAATTTTTCGCAGCTATCCAACAGCTGAGAACCTCATAAGGTTTAAAAAAGCGCGCGCAAAAGCACGACATATCTGTCGTAGTGCGGAAAAAAACTCATGGCAAAGCTACATATCATCCATAAACAGTTCCTCATCCATAAACAGTTTCGTCACGTCCAAAAAAATGTGGGAGCAAGTTTGCAAACTGAATGGCAGCTTCTCCCCTTTCACAATTCCCTTTCTTACAGCCCCTGATGCACAAACAAGTATATACAGGAACAAGCAAACATTTTAGGTGAACATTTCTCTAACGTTTGCAGCTCTTCACACTACACAGAACAATTTCTACAATACAAAAACACATCTGAGAAACAAAGACTCCCCAAAAGCACCTGCACAAATGAAGCATACAATAGTTTCATCACAATTCATGAAATAAACAGAGTTTTATCTGCTGGCAAACAGACCGTGCCCGGCCCTGATCAAATTCATTATCAAATGCTGGCACACCTTTCTCAGCCATCTGTGGAAGCATTTTTGAGATTTTTCAACAAAATATGGACGTCAGGAAAAATACCCGAAGCATGGAAAAAGGCCAATATTGAACCATTCTTGAAACCCGGAAAACCACCAACCTCCTCCAACAGTTACAGGCCCATAGCCCTTACAAGCTTGTCTCGCAAAATCGTTCGAAAGCGTTGTGAACATTAGGCTGATGTTTGTCCTTAGAACCCATGAACTTCTCGACATCCACCAATGTGGTTTTAAAAAACCTTGTTCGACAACTGACCATGTCGTCCGCCTGGAAAATACAGTTAGAGAAGCATTCATACATAAACAACACTGCCTAGCAGTATTTTTTGACACGGAGAAGGCTTATGACACCACCTGGAGGTTTGGCATACTCCGTGACCTAGCAGACCTAGGTATCCGTGGAAGGATGTTGAACTGCTTAAAAGACTTCCTTTCATGTACGCCTAGGTTCCACCCTTTCCAAAAAATTCGTTCAGGAGAATGGGGTTCCGCAGGGGTGTATTTTAAGTACTACCCTGTTTCTCGTGAAAATAAATTCCATAGCCAAGATATTTCCAAAGTCCATTACATATTCTTTATATGTCGATGACCTTCAAATAGCATGTACATCCTCCAGCCTACCATCCTGTGAACGACAGATACAACTGACATTAAACAGACTTTCGGTTTGGGCAGACAAAAATGGGTTTAAGTTCTCCCCACAAAAAACAGTTGCTGTCCTTTTCTCGCTCAAAAGGGGTTTACAGACTGATCCCACCTTGCACTTAAATGAAATTGTACTTCCAGTAAAACCTGAACATAAATTTTTACGCGTAACATTTGACAAGAAACTCTCATTTCTGCCACACATAAGTATCATCAAAAAGAAAGCCTCCCAATCCCTGAATATACTCAAAATACTGTCACAAAAGTGGTGGGGATCTGATAGAAGATGTCTTTTGCAAATCTACTGGAATGTTGTACGCTCTACCCTAGACTATGGATGCGCTGTGTATGGCTCTTTGAGGCCATCATATCTGAAGCGACTGGACCCAGTGCATAACCTTGGTTTACGTCTCTCAACTGGTGCATATAAAACATCCCTCATAAATAGTCTCTATGCCGAAACCAATGAGCCCTCCCTAACAGAATGAAGAACTATGCTCACATGCGCATGTCCTGAAGATCCGTTTCCTGCCGAAACACCTCTGTTATTCCACAGTTACAAAGTGCACCTCCAGAACACTGTTCAACAACAGACCCCAGTCAATCAGACCTCTACTACTCCGCATCGAGGATAGTTGCCAGAGTTTAGGATTACTGGATACCCTTCCTGACGTCACCTCAGTGCACGACCCACTTCCCCGTGGTACAGCCTGCCCACTGTATGTGACGTTACATTAACGCTTTTTCAGAAAAAACAAACGCCACGCGAACACATACTACAGGAATACTTGACATTGCAAGAAAAATATGCTTACCACACAGAATTTTACACTGACGGCTCAAAAACAGCTAATTATGTCAGAAGCGCGGTAGCACAAGGAGACTGGAAAAAAATAGTAAGACTGCCAAACTGTATGTCTATTTTCACTGCCAAATGTTATGCTGTTTCTATAGCTGTTGGTACAATAATAAGTAACAGTATCAAAAACAGCATCATCTACACGGATTCACTCAGCCTGCTCCCAGCTTTACATCCCAGAAATGCAGCTGAACCATTAATAGGGAGCATAATACACAACATAGAAAAAATCACAACACAGGGGCACACAATAAAATTCTGCTGGGGACCGAGCCATATTGGAATACTAGTTGGAAATGAAAGAGCTGACTTGTATGCTGCACAAGCTCACAGTCATGAAATCAAAAAAGTCAGTACACCCCGTAGAGACTGCATGAAATTAATACATTCTAACTTGAAAGCTAAATGGCAGACAACTTGGGACAACGAAATAAACAACAAGCTGCATTATGTAAAGCCTGTCCTAAAGGAATGGAAGACCTGTACGCACCAGGAGCGTTTTAAGCAGGTAATTTTATGTCGGCTCCGCATAGGACACACACACCTGACACATAACTTCCTAATGACGAAACATGACAAACCTCTTTGTGAAATGTGTGGAGACGAACTCACACTAATCCATATTTTAATATCATGTTCAAAACTCGAAACACTAAGCAAAAAGCACTTCACTCAATTTTATAATGAACACATTCTTCTCCATCCAATGCTACACTTGGGCGACAATGCATTTGTAGAAAAGTTTCGTTTTCAGCTTTTTAAGAGAAGCTGGTTTTCTCGATAAACTATAAATTTTAACCTATTGCCTTACTTGTTTTTGAAACCCCTTAGCCACTTTCTCACTCCTGAGAAGACGGCTAAGGTCCCTATTCCATCGGTTCGGGACCTCGGGATCCTTGCTGAGCCAAGGATGGCCGCTGAGGTTACCGAACCCCTTTAAAGCTTTTACCATAAGTCACTTAAAATTTTGTCTTATCTTTTTACTAAGTTTCACGAATTAACTTTTTAGGCCCTTTCCACCGCCGTTCATCTAGACTTTTGTATGACATCCTACATAATAAAACAATCTTCTATACCCTGAGCTTGGCGCATGATAGCCTTAGTTGCTTATGTGCCATTAAACCCAACACAACACTTTATGGGTTACCAATTCAGGCATGCATGATTGGGACAATTAGCCTGACCTTTTTCTGTTGCACTGTGCACGAACATTCAGGTCACAGAAACTGTTGCACGGAACTCCAGGAATGCAGAAGCAGAAAAAAAATTCCAAAGAAGCTTGGCCTCCTCCAAGACTGTGATGAGTGCGAACACTGGAAAGAGGAAAATAAGAAGCTGCAACAAGGAGTTAAAATGCTGGAAAAGGCACTATGAAGCAGAATTTTCAAGACAGGTATGTTTTTTTTCTTCTGTTTTTGGTCACCTTACTGAGAACATGAGGTAATCTCACATGTTCAGACTGCCTAGACATTAATGTTTAAGCATTCTCTGTATATGGCATGACAGTGCCTTTATACAAACACTGCAAATTTCATCCTCTTGTGGGGATGGAAAAGGCCGAGTGGTTTGTTGCAAGTAGAGTCATCTATGTATCATTATTGCTAGCTAGCACTTGCTCATCAGTGGTTCATAGTTCAGAATGACGCCTCTTAATTCAAGAAAGGCAGTCGGCCTGCGGCACACAATGCCTGCAGTAAACCTCCACCTGCTGCCATGGCCCCTCAAGAGCCGCCAGAACTTCACAACCCAGCCAGTAGCCACAACACGGAAATGCAGGCTAGACCGGCCACTGTATGTGTTCCATAGGAAAGCATGCCGCGTGAGCCTGCTGAAAGAGCACCGTCACCGTCAATACCACCTCCAAGAGTGATGACAAATTCAGAGATAGGAGACAACGACACTGGAAGTACCACTGCCCAAGACCAAATGCAGCCTTTTTCTGTTTCGGGTTCCGAGGACGGTATTATTTGCCAGTTTGCTTAGTTTGTTCCTTGCTTAAGGAAGTGCTGGTTTGATGTTATATGGAGAAGCAATGTCAAGTTTTAGGCCTTCTCCATATAAGCATAATGCTTGCACATGAGCAGCTGCTAATGTGTTCTGAACAACCAAGTTGGAACACTAGTTACAATTACTACCTCGTGATGCTGGTCACAGTAATCTGAAAGAGCTCACATGGCAAAGTAGCCATACCCATTCATCTGCGTGTATCCATTATTTAGCTTCAGATTGCATCTCGCAGGTGAAGTTTGTCTGAAGAACTCAATTAATAAAAAGGTTCTCTAGCCTGATATACTGTAATACTCCTGCCATATGCACTATGATGCCTTTTTAGCATTTACAGAGGCCAAAAAATGTCTAAAATGCTGTAGATGCGTGCTGAAGACTAGAAAAGCAGCTTAGAAAGCATTTTTGACCAGTATGTGAAGGTATAAAAATGTCAATACATTCCATGAGTGTAGTTGTGCTTGTTTGCACATGGCCTGTTTCAAATTATTGCTAAATGTCACATACTTTCTGGAAAACAGTTAACAGCCTGCACGTCGGGCATATGCCAACTGTGACGTGGCCCGCACCAAGTGGTCGGGGCGTGGATCAAGTGCGGACGCATGGATTTTTAATACGAAGTCATCTCAAAGCGAGTCATCATTGAAGCAGCGCACTCACATGCCTGTACCCATGATGGCCACCTACAGTGCCTTGAAGGACGACCTCGTCAGATGTCCTTACAACCCGCAACACCAAATGAAGCGAAGCAAGCTGGACAGTTACATCACTAAGTACTGTTTGGAACTGCCCAGCCACACTGCCAGCTGCCCAGACAGGCTGGGACAGGCCGCGACGTTGGAGGTCCCGTAATTTAAGGTACGCCGTGTGCACGCCCTCCCCATCCTCCCCGAGCCCAAGAAACGGTGGGATGTGGAGGACACCCCAAGCACCAGTTCGGTGGACCATGGCGTATCCGCCGAGCAGGGAAGCTTAGACTGACCGCGGAGCAGTGCGACCAACGATCCGATGCTGTCACGGACCAGGCGAACGTCAGCCCGAACTTTCTGTGACTGGTCCGCAGCAGAGCCAACAGCGGCGGCGGGGCACCATTGACAGCAGCTGAACCCAGCACCAGTTTGGCGGACCATCTACCAAGCGGAGAAGCTTGGACTGGCCACAGACGAGGCAAACAGCCCAAACTTTCTGCGACTGGTCCGTAGCAGAGCCAGCGGCAGCGGGGAACCTGTGACAGCAGCTCAAGAACAGCTGAAGCAGACGCTCAGTGCTCTGGGGCCTTGTAGGCCGCTGCCAGAGCGTGGCTTGCGCGATTACTACTAAAGCAGGGTCGGCCATGGGGGATCGCAGCCCTGCCTAGCACTTTTTAGTGTCCTCACTTCAACATTCTTCAGGTAGAAGAATAAAGCTTGTGTTTTATCCTAAAAAAAAAGAGCCACAAATGGACTTCTACCGCACGAGGCGGATTTAGGGTTGTTTGACGGCGGAACAAATCACTGGCCCGACAACGTAATAGGAATAGGTTTGTGCAAACTGGTTTGAAGCTACCTTAAGGACACGCTTGTGTTGATCATTTGGACTGTGCCCGTCAATGTGATGATGGGAGGAACGATACTACCCTGAAAGCAATGCCAGATGTGAACAAATCAGTTGTGCATCCAAATGGATTTGATAAAATGAGGGTGAGCTATGCATTTCGCCTTTTCAGTAATGAAGCCTTACAAGGCCTTTTCTTGTACAAAGACGAAATTGAGAGGCAGTGTGGAAAGTCAGTCGCCACTGTTGTCTTCCTGGACTAGATGAGAGCATGAATTGCAGCAATGACTTCAAGGTGCAGTTCTGATGCACTAAGACCAGGCAAGTCCCATGAAAATTGCATCAAAGACTTTTTGACCTATATGGACACATGGGAAGATTGACAGGGTCACAATGGCAGGGCTACCTAAGCCAGAGCACAAGCGAAGGACTTCACGTCACACTTTCAAGCATTCTGGCTCTTCTCGCCTATGTGACAACGAAACTGAACTGTCACTACGTGATGACGTCTAGGATGAGCCAGGACCCCATTGAAACACTCTTTGAGATTATGAGGCAGATGTTGGGTTGCAACCATCATTCCACCTCTAGACAGTTTTTAATTTTGGTAAATTGTCTGGCCTTCCAGGACCTTGCAAAATCACCGAGTCATGGAAATATTCCCACTGGAATTCTTAACAGCTTCGTCACGCCAGATGATGTAAAGAAGGCGAAATATCACAATAAGATTGACCAACTTCTCGACATGGGAGACCTCGGTGAGGCAAACGAGGTGCTGAAAGATTGCGGCACTGAACATGAATCTCTTATCACACAGGCGAGTGATTTGAGGCTGATATTTTAGATCGCCGGATATGTGGCAAAAAAATGCATTGCTGGCACAAAATGTGCAGAGTGTTGCAGGCAACTGCTCAATCTCAAGGATGGAATTGCTCCAGACACAGCACGTCTCCTCAATGCAGTTGACTGAGGCGGTCTTGTATTTACATCGCCCAATCTAAACGCCCTTGTGACATCCCTTGAAAACACCTTTATTCGCTTTTTTAGTGCGCGGGAAGTACGCAGAGAAAGCCTTTTGGACTTGGTGTCTTTAACGAATAAACTGCAGCTGGTTGGTTGCAATGAACAGAGCACAACTGTAACAAACATAGTTTGGTTTTGTTTGGTTTATTGGAGTTTAACGTCCCAAAGTGACTGAGGCTATGAGAGACGCCGTAGTGAAGGGCTCCGGAAATTTCGACCACCTGGGGTTCTTTAACGTGCACTGACATCGCAGAGCACACGGGCCTCTAGAATTTCGCCTTCAAGAAATTCAGCCGCCGCGGCTGGGTTCGAACCCACGTCTTTCGGGTCAGCAGCCGAGTGCCGTAACCACTGAGCCACCGCGGAGGGGACCAACAAAGTGATCAAGTTCTATGTTCTTACCAGAGTACACTTCTACCTGAAGACGCAAAATTCATGGCGAAAAGAAAGGCAAGAGAGAATGAAACTGTTGAAAATGAGGTGTGTTCTTTAATGCTCTATTTGGCTATGAGCGCTTTTGCCTGGAAATTGTTTTTATGTTGCCTGTATTGAATGTATATTTGAAGCCTTCAGCTACCTCCACACTGTGATATTTCTCTTTCCTTTTTTTTAGCATGCTTGTCCTTAAGTGCAATGAACAAACTGTTTATGCATGAGAGTTCTCATCAAGAAAACTGCAATTGTACACCTATTTAAATACCATATTATGTTGCTCGTTTATGTTCTGTAAAAGGGGCGAGCATTTTCTCATGATAATCTGGACAACTGTTCACTCCGTCGCTTCAAATGCACCGAAAACTCACATGAAACGATAGAATACCAATTATCCTGGCACCCATGTACTGTGTGATGTAAGTGCACGTTAACAAAAGCCAGGTCGTCTAAATTCTCCGGAGCCATCGACTGCAGCGTCCCTCATAGCTTGAGTAGCTTTGAGGCGTTAAAGCCTTGAAAGCCAAACCAAAATATTTGGCCTTATTACGCGACCATTGTGCTCACTGGGACACTGAATATAATGCACGTCCAGACGTGAACTTCACCGTTTAGTAGCGCAACAAGCAAAACTCTGAGCCGGCGCAGCTAAAGCCCCAGATCACGAGCAATGATCGCCTGCTTTCATGTTCCCAGGGAGCATGTTTTCCCTCTGCGGTACTCCTGACTTCCTTATTTTACTTGTCTAGTTAAAATATTTGAAGTGGAAAAAATTATGTAATCATTTTGTTGGCACAACTGCGCTGCGATTGCAGCAACGTTTACCCAGTGTGTGCATCGAAGTGCGGAGAGCAGGGTTGCGAGGCATGAAACAGAGGAGCAGCGCTCCCTGCCCACTTGCGTCACCTACCCCTTGTAGCCACCATAGACATCAGTTGCTTGGCCTGAATTTGTGACGTCAAGTCACGTGATGTGTGGTTCCTCCGTGAGGTCTGCGATTCGGTCCGTCATGGATATTCACCTACGTCGGCGCTGCAGTGTGTCGGACTATAGAAGCCGTTGTTTTCACCAGCATAATGCAGCGTGTGCGACCGTGCGTCCGCGCTACATCAGACTATATTCACGCCTTTACTTTCTATGAAAACGCACGCCGTCTGGCAACGGCAGCAACCACACAGCCGACTCTGTTGGTGAGGCGCGTGGCAGCGGTGGAACTACCACGGCAAAAGTCACGTGGTTAGTCGCGGAGTGAAGGGCATGGTGGTGCTGAGCGGCTTAAGGTCGTTGCGTGCAGTGGGCGAAAATCAGAGAGACATGTTGTAGTACAGCTCTCCTTTTAAAAGTTCTGACGTGCCATGATGGCCATGACATCGTGACGCGAATGGGGAGAGGCACTAGGAGAGGTGTCTTCCAGAAGGAACCTCTTCTGCGCATGCGTGCCGTCTCCTAGTGACAGAGACTTGTCACGTTTTTTTATGTTGCTTTTTTCGTGTGCACCTATACAATTCCTTACTATTACGTAAAGGGAAAGCCAGCGGCACTGCACTTCAGTTACAATATGGACGCTCAAAGCATCATGGGCCGGTGAGCTATCTGGTGCGGGATAGTCGGGTTTTTTCATGAACACAGAGTGGCGTTACTGGGATGTCCCATTCCGAAAATGTTGTTCTCCATGTGTGCGCACATACGTGCTGCTTCAGAGAAGAGCTGTCGCCCCGCCCGCAGACAACTTTGGTGCGAGCGTAGTACGCAAAAGCCATCGTAGCGAAAACGCAACAGCACACGATGCCAATAAAACGTCTCTTTTCCGATATTAGATTAAAAATCCTCTTAAAGAGTTTAGGCAACAGCATTTCTTTTTAAAACATCTCTTTTTAAAAGTAGACTTGTTAAGCACGCAATATTAATTTCTGTAGTATGCAATACTTGTCCAGTAGAAGAGCAAAACATCTTATTTTGGGCAAACTTTGCATGCTTTTCTGCTTGTTTCTTACAATTTATAGACAGAATATTGAAGGTTAGGGCATTCTTGATTAACGAACAACGTTTATTTTTGCATTTTTTTCGGCCAAAAGTTATGGTTCTGCTGTAGAGTAAATATACTGTTTTGCAGTCGGTAGCGCAGAGGCCCATAATGCTTAGAGCGCCCATGTGTCTAGAATGTACACTCCTCCCTCCCCAAAGAGAAGAAGTGATGACAGCTGCTGCACCATCTATATACCTCTTTCTGTGTTTAAGATGACCACGTGTGTACTAGCAGTATGTGGTTTCATTCTACATGAATGAAATATTATTGAAGCGAAAAGTTTCACTAGGCTCGTAAACACTGCACTTCGCGTGAGGTGGATCCCAGATTTGCCACTTCTACGCATGCGCGAAACCGAGCGATGTCATGCGCAGCGCAGGTGGCCGCCTACTCTGTTATAAAAGAAGTAATAAAAATAAGCACAGAAATGAGGATAAAAAAGAAATGAAGAAATAAAATATCAGAAATAAAAAAAAATAAAAGACAAACAGTGCGCCAGGAATCTCTCATATCTCGGTGGACACCTGAACCGTGCTGTAAGGAAAGGAAAATAAAAGAAAATTGGTTTTGAGGAAAGGAAACGATGCCTGTCTCTCTCATATCTCGGTGGATACCCGAACCGCGCCGTAAGGGCCTTAAGGAAAATGAAATGAAATGAAAATTGCTTTTAAGGAAAGGAAATGCCTGTCTCTCCTCTCTTGGTGTACACCCGAAAGGAATGGACACCAGACTACATGTCTCTAAAGCAACCTTCTAAGACAGCACCGTATTCACTACACGCACGTCTCCTCCTCCGCCTCCGTACAGGCAATGTGTGGATGGACGAACACCTCCACCGTTATTGTGATGCTCGCAGTGCATTGTGCGCCAACTGCGACAGCCATGATGTCAAACCAAGCGTAACTGAACCATTTCACTCGTATATCCAGGCTTAACCAGAGCTAAGCCACTGCCAATTTTTTCTCTCGATCACCTTAATGTGCCAAAAGTGGTCATTCCTGGGCAACTTCCCTCGCTTATCCCTTCACTGCACAATGCACTACTAGTTCACTTTTGCATCCTCACCTTCAATTTCTTTCGTGATTCCTTCACAGTATGCCCAGTCATGTTTTGCACGACTGACATAAAACCATGTGCCTTGACATAACATCAGACAGCTTTCCATCCAATGTTCTGCTCCTGGTTATCACCATGCAATGAAGGGAGCGAGCACAATGTAGGGGGGTGGCCTTCGGAGCCCAACTTTGAAGGCACAGGCTTCAAATAGCGGCATGCACATACCACTTGTGAAATGATGACTGTATTATTCAAACATGACAAGTTGACACGAGTAATCACTGAAATTTACTCTGGTTATAATGCAGGTGAAAAGCTTAAGCAGCCCATTCGTGTCAAAGAGAACAAAGAAACTATTTTTTGAATAAGACATGGCCCGAGTGTTTCCTTTTTTTGTTGAGCATGTTGTACATTTTAGTGACAATTTGGTTAAAACTTCAGTTGCAAAGAAGCAATTGTGTCATCTCAGCCACCCTTTATCTTCTGTCTATCCAGTACTTTCTGACCATGAATACATACCAACTCTCCAAACTATCCACTTTAATTTAAGTATCGTTATTTTGCTTCATGAAGGCTTCTGAAACCTGTGTGAAGAGCACGACATAACTCCAATCATTTCCTTCTCTGATGTGCACACAAACCCATGACTGCAATGCTAGCTATGCCTGCCAGCGGGCAGCAAAGCAGGGAGCTTACTTGGTTTTGCTGGCAAGCCCCGACACAGAGATGCTTTGGACGACTTGATCCTTGTTGATCATGTCCTTGACCTTTCCTGAATCATCGAGCTCCAATCTTCCTGGAAGGCATCTCCTGGCCACTGAAATCACATAAAAACAGCATCTTCTCTCACCATTTTTTGAGACTAGTAAATGCGTGACTGACAGAAGCCCTCGACCAGTTTCCCGTGCTCATCCAGACCACCTCCACACTCATCTTCTCACATAGCATCTGGGCAAGTCTTGCATCTCACCACCCAACAATGCCCGTACAACCTCCTCCAAAGCAGCACCCGTGCCAGCTGCCTGGTACAGGCTGTGTACATACCCACATTTCACCTCTTACAGCCAACTGGATAGAGCCTTCATTGAGTGACTATAGCCAATCAGCAAACAAGTGCTTTGCTTCGAAATTCTGTGAACTTTGCAAGACAAAGCAACACTGAAAGCTATGAAGCAAGCCAGAGTGGGAGGCTAATGTGGGGTTCCTTATGTGCACTGAAATACCTGCCCACAAGTGATTAGGCATTTCCTGAAAGGCAGCTGTCACATGGCAAAAGAAACTAAATTACTGTTGTTTTTTTTGTTTATATGTATACGAAGGCTCCATTTATCAAGCTGTATGAATTGCTCCTGCTGAATAGCTAAAAAAACTACATCAAACGCGGTAGGAATTTGGAAAACTTTTTTTTAAAAAAAGAAAAACAGCCCATGCTACAAAATCAATATGTCATATTAACTAACAAATGGTCAAAGTTCAGAAACTGCCTGAAGCAAGGAACCTCATTCTTCATGACGCCTCCATGAAGCAGACAGAATGTCCCCAGTGAAAACTTGCCAGGTTTGGCACATTCGAAAAGCACCACAGCTAGCCAGCTTAGGGAATGCAAAATGCTGACAAGGTCCTTATGTAAGTACTCATTACGGAAATGGCGAACGCTTGGTGCTAGTGCAGTAGTGAACTGTTTGGAAGACAGGGCTGTTAAAAATCTCATACGGCCTTAAGTTTAGAACCCAGCACTTCAACCTAAGCACTGACAGCATGAACTGCAGGCAGTGCTCAACTTACAAGCGAGTGAGCACCGTAAAGTGTGGTAGAATCCACCGTCTATGGTACCTTGCGGCAAGCGGAAAACAAATCACATTTGGATTAAAACATCAACGAGGGATGGTTGGTTCATTGCAAAACTTAAAGGGACATTGAGGAGAAACTGAAGTTGGCTAGTATTGATAGAATACCAGCTCCTAAACATAAAAACTCCACTCTTTCCGAAACCAAAGCTCTTGATAGGTGAAAAGAGCAAGAACTAAAATACAGGTATTGCCACCAAAGGCCAATCTCGCAAGTACAAGCATGATGATGAAATAGGAGAAAAGAAGTCGCAGATCTCTGAGGCTAACTAAGGTGCATGAAGGTTAAGTGTTTTCTCAATGTTGAAGTATAGAAGTTTTGTTTTGTAACCACTAGAGCACTTTTATCACACGAGAAAGACAGCAAAAAGACAGCCTGCATGCCGGAAGTCAAAGAAGACCTGCAATTGGCAGTGCAACAGGCGGCCAGCTGAGTTTCAATATGTTTTGGGGTGCTTCGCAGCCATGCGTTCTGCATGCCCAAATGGTTTCGTTATGCGCCTCTACCTACAAGGGCGGAGCAGCACAGGGCCTTCAAGTGCCTCTACAAGTGCTCCTCGGACGAAGTTCATACAACGGCACGCAACATACCAAGATGCTGGGCTGTATAACCAGCCCTCTGAGGATTATTATTCCAGAATTTAAATATGCTCGCACGTACCGGTCACTACACATCACTCGTTATGGCAGCTCGGCGGTGACAGCGACGCTGCTGACACCTTAGCTTTAGGACATATTTGCCAGACCCGCCACCTTCGCCCTTAAAAGCATGGCACGCTGTGTAGGGCTGAGCACACTGAATGCAGGCTGCAGTTGATTGCGAGAACTTCATTGCAGGAATAGGGAGGGATCCGTCGTAACAGTGCAAATGGAAAAGAAGCGATGATGGCTGATAGAGGCCTTGAACGTCCGGCCAGCAGTAGTTTTCATTTCAGCAGGAGTGCAGCGTTCGCTGCCAGCACTCACGGAGTCCTCATTTCCATTTCCACCACTTTACGTCATTCTTGCCCTATTTCGTCATCAGAGAGTTTGAATCATTGTGGCAGGAAAAAGTTTTCCAACTGTGAATCCAAATCTCTCAGCAATAAATGCACTTTTTGCTGCCGGGCAAGGGGTAACAAAGCCACAAAATGCCGAACTATCGGATTTTACTAACAAAAAATTTGATGTCGTTGTCCTCAGTGTCCTTCTAAAAACCACAGAAAAATCAGCAGGATGCTTAAGCTTTGCCTTAAGAGTACATGCGAATGTGCCTTCTCCTCCCTTTTTGTCTTTGTATTCCTTTTCTTTATAATTTTTCACTAATTACCAAGTCACAATCACATTACTAACCATGGTCATTCATCAATTACTATCACAATTACCTATCACGTTACTCATTACCAATTACCAATCATTTTCTAGGTTACGCTGCACGGCACAATATTCCACCTCATACTCAGACACACCTGCACGCACACTTGTTTCACTACAATGGAGCACCATAAAACCGCCTTTTCATACCACGCGATTTCTGATGCCTCATTAGGATGTTTATATTTGGTTTTGCTTTTTTAATTACTATAATGTCAGTACACAACCCAAACATATTACTAAATCATACACACTGCAACACGTTAACTAGATGCCGCATCATGGCCTATGCGTTGCATACCCGCCTGGTGCACAGAGGGCCTGTGTTCGAACCCCAGTGGCGGCTACTTTCTTTTGATGATGTACTTCTATATTCTAATTTTACTATATTCTGGAATTTTTTCCGACTGACGCAGGATTTTCCGGCCGACGCTGGGTTTTCAGCAGAATGAGCTCCTTTCTCAGTCACGTAAAAACACCACAAACAAGCATGCCCCCCCCCCAAAAAAGGCAGCACACACATGACACACACAACACAATGTGTGCTGTGTGAGTCTTATTTCAGGCCCTGCTTGTATGCACTGTACCTTCTTCTTAAACTTTGCAATAATCAAAATGTTAAATTACACAATAAATTACACAGCACATGGAAGAAATAGTGTCTTACACTACTTCACAGAACTTTATAGCCATATGCACAGCGAACAAACTCAAGGGTATTCTCACTACTCCCAGAAGGCAGGGCAGAACATGCTTCCAAGCAGGCAGGTCAGCAGCTGCACAGATGGCAGATGACACAAAGAACAGGCACGACGTTGCATGCGAAAGGCAGTACTGGCACACCGAGCTGAACAAAAGATGGGAGAAGGTGCAGGTCAGAGGCAAGGCACTGCTCAGCCAGGAATAAAACGCAGCTGGCACAATAAAGAAAAACTTTCCAGTGTGGTCACAGCTCTTCCCTATGGTAGAGTAGGCAGAGAAAAACTTGGGCAAAAAAGATGCTATGACAAAAACAAGCTGAATGGCAAATGAAGTACAGAATTAGACGCGCATTATTCGTTGCAAAATTGTGGTCATATTTTTGCATTCGAGTGGTTTCTATAAGTTACTCAAAAGAGCTAAAATACCTGCTACTTATTTCCGATGGTTTCATTTACGATGGTGCTACAACACAGAGGGTAAAAATGCATTCCGACAACTTGCATGATGGACTTGGGTCAGTGAACATGTTAACATGGCCAAGGTGCTCTTGGTGACTCTACAAAGGGACTTATACAGTGCACCACATGTTATGCTACAAGTGCTGACCTAGAGGTGACTACAGCTAACTTGTGTCTCTCAGAGCTGTAAGAGTCACAGTTCCGACTAGTAAGCAGCTTAGGCTGAAAGAGAACTGCCGATGTTTACTAGTGGCTGAGACTATAACAGATGAAATTAACTTGTGGCCAACATATTGCATACATGCAAATCAGCACACGCACACACCACTCAGCTCCAAACTGGAGTACAGTGAAGCGTTGAGCCCTCAAGTGCAAAGGCCCAAAGATTTAGCTGTTTCAAAAACAGTACATGAAAGCACACCTGCCAGAGCATAAAACAGTTAAAAAATCAATTTATCTGAAACCAAAACCAACGCTAAGGCTTTTGACAACTTTGTTACCAATTAGTAAGTCACTTGGATTTGTACTAAGCAGGAGTCATTAGCTGGGTCTGTTACAAGTTGGCTCAATTTATTGTTTTTCTGCAATCTTTGACCTGTTCAACAACTTCGCAGAACCTTTTGGCTTATGTTACGAGAGCTATAGCAGTAGCAGCACCGTATGTGACCTCACTTCTGCTGCAGAAAGAGAAAACAAAACACTGCACCCAACTCATAAAATCGAACTGTGAGGAAAACTAGCATTTCACCCTCAGCTTGCCAATGCATCTACTGAAGCGCAGAGTGAAACAAGATCTGCAGTTTCCTCAGGCTGCTTATCTAAACAGTGGCCAGCTTACCAGAAAAATCGTAATGCACAGGACTTGGCTGCAGCTTTCCAAGCTTAGAGTAGTGACAGCATCAGCCAGGTGGCATTGAGAACCGAAAGCCTACAGCTGCTCCAAGTCACGACTGAACAAGAGCACTATACGAGGCAGAGGGGCACAGTAATGCGTCCAAATACCTTTCCATGGGCCACTGTTTCAGGAAGTCACTCGCTTTTCAGAAAGATTCCTGCTCGCACGAGAGATGCATTTTGAAAGTTTCCATTACTGAAGCTGACGAACAGTTCACGCAGTCAGCATCTCGTCACAGAGCAAATGCACCAACCAACTTTACCAGCCACAACTGCCACTCTATACAGCTCTGAGCTTCCTGTTAGCCTAGTGCAGCTGCCAGTGGAAAGGGAGGCGGGAGATGTCCGCCGTCAGTGGCACTTACTCACAGGTCTTTCGGATAGAAGAGGACGGAGACGAGGCACCTGAAGAGTTCACCGCACCCGCAGAACAGAAAAGTGAGACAGCAAAAGAGAGGGCGCAAAGGAAGAGCACAGTGAAGACAACAGCCTTAGAGAAAGAAAGAAAGAACCAATGAAAACAGTCCAGAGCTTGCACCGGCCGCTGTTTGACTGATGCCTCTGAAGAACCATGAAGGTTGGGCACACAGATATGGCTCCCAATTGCTCATCATTTCCGTCATTTTTTTCTAAACCTGTCCAATCAGCACTTGATCAGGTCAATTGCATTTGCTGATAATTTAGAACCAGTGGATGCACAATACGTGCATACACATATAAGAAAGCGGTTGCTACCTCTGTGGTTAAAAACATGTGCAATTGTCAGGAGGTAAAATAGATTCAACTCAAGCCCATGAATCGCACTGCACTCAGTACCAACTATGCAGCCTTCTTCCTAGTCAGTACCGTGATGGATATGCATGTTATAGCCCAGTGGTACCATTTATGTTATCATGACTTCTTTTGACTCAGACAACAGGAGCATGTAGTATCGAGTTCTATGAGAGCAGTTCCAAGATGTGGCAAAGGCGTTGCGTACATGTGTGACGAGATTAGTTTTCCTTCATGAGCATCACACCACTGCAGCTATCATCTGCTGTGCCATCAGCACAGAAGTCTTCAACCCATGGGTGTTGACTGAGGACAGCATGTGAAAGAAATGTGCTTAATACACTTGTGACAACCCTACACGAGCCAGAGCAGAAAATACCTGCTACACACTCCAGTGTTCCTCGCTCACAGCGGATGAAGTTGTGCATTGGGTACTTTACCCAGGAATTGGACTAAGTTCACATCTCCATAAATTTGCAATAACCATTGTCACATATCCCTGATATGCTACGGTAATTCAACCACTTCATTTCAGTAGACTTCTGTACACAGAGGAGCACTGTTATAAGTCCGAGACATTTACATGCCAATGATGACCACAGGCATCCAAACACTCATGTGTGCTGGTGTCCCCAACCTTCACGGCTTTTCGGGTCAAGCAAAGTACCCACCTGATTCAATGCAGATGAATTATACTACCCTTACTATGTAGACATCAAAGCGCACCTTTTGGTGCAGCACTCACCACTGCTGCTCTTCAGGTAGTAACTGGCGCATTTCTCGTCCTTTCCAGTCAGGTCACTGAGAGTCTTGTATGTCTGTGAGGGAAGAGAGCATGCTCTGACAAAACAAACAATGGAAGTGCAAGTAACCAGCCCAATGCTTGGAGGCAAGCTACAGCAACTCAGCATTGCTTTACATGCACTGCACAGCCAATACCCATCAATCAGGACTGTGCACATACTCCCACAGAGGTCCCCCTCCTCCCCCTCAAAAAAAAAAACCTCCAAATAAAGTGTAGAGCTATGAAAGAAGGCAGGCATGAAAAAAAAAAAATTGGCACATAAAAAAAAGTATTAACAGCCAACACCACGAGAGCACTTTCTTCACATCTTTCTTTATGCCTTTGTGTTTTCCTTACATGTAATACTATCCAAGGTGCTCAGCTGTGGATGCCGCTTGGCAGATCATACCGCAGTTAACACCCAAAATGGAGAGCCCCGAGAGACATTTCCTAATGTGGTGTGTAAGGATGCACTTTTTCTGCACACCTAACTTTTGTAGCTGCCTTGTGGTCAAAGCACCAGCGCAGCGGTCCAGTCAGCAAGTCCAAAATAGAATTTTAATAAGAATACATACCCATACATACCCCCTGTCAAGTGGGTCCACACCATACTGGCAGATGAGCTTGGAACGAATGAAGTCATCGTCTTGAATTACTGACCATGAAAGTCTCATTAAGACACTGCCACACACACACACCTGAAAAGCAAATATCAGCACCATGAGGCACACATGATGCACACTGGTGGACAAATCCTCCACTCTGAGTAACACAATCCAACCACATACTCATAGCTGCCTCTACATAAGCAACGTCTCGAGAATTTCTATGACACTGAAGCTGGCTGATCAACACTACTGCTGAAAACTGTCACCAGAATATTGGCAGAACATTTCCCTTGTTGTCAGATGTTTTGAAATGTTCATAAACATTACAACAATGAGTGCAAAAACTATCTCTGGTTACATACCTCACAATGCTTACACAATTAAATGCATAGTGGGTGAGGCCACAGTAAAATTCAAGCAAAATGAAATTTGTCTAGTGCCCATGTGCAGTTAAGCTTAATATACCACACATCAGGACAAGCCTTGCTAGAGGGAAATGAACATCTATTTGCTCATAGCTTGATTCAACAAACTCACAAGGCTATAGAACATTCTGTGATGTTTCTGTCGGGCAAGTTGGCAATGTATTCCAATTCTCTGCAAAACCCACCCCATCCTAAGGCTGCACAGGAGGCTGCCAGCCGCTGATAAATAAAACGGAGTGTCTAGCGTTCCGTCCAGACGGAACATTTGCTGCAGCTGCAGTTCCGTCCAGACGGAATATTTACTGCAGCAAGAGTTCCGTCCATACAATACACAGTTTTAGTTTCACGTACGTAGAAGCTTCACGTAAGTAGAGCACTTACGGGTCACCAGTGCGCATGCGCAGAACGTGAAGTGTCTGCGTGGGTCGCACGGACGTACGTGAGATTCGGATCTTTGCGTTGCGGTCTTCACGTTGCTTGCGTACGTGGCATTGGCAAGATGGCGGCGCCCTGCCCGCCCGCTTCGCAACGATAACAGCTTCGTCGCTAATCCCTCGGCGTGGTATCGTGCTGTAAACCACTGTATTTGCCTTCAGTTGGTCCATTCTTGCTCTCGCATGAAGTTTTAGGTGAGAACTAGCTTTTGTTTTCCACATAGAAATCCGTTTCAGCAGCTCCTAAGCCTGACGGAGAAGCGTTTGTGGTCGTCATAGCAACGAGTGTGCCGACGGTCTCGCGAGACCACGCGAAGCTCAAAGCCTCGCGGGATATCGCGAGTCCCTCGGCACAGTCAGCGGGAAAAGCAAAACGGTGCACGTTTTGGCTCCATACGCACAAGTCGTCGATATGAGTGGGACACCAGCGCGCCTTCGCTTCTCGAAAAGCGATGATGATTTAAATATGCTGCGGGACGTGAAGGAATGCAATCCCTTTGAAGATAGCATGCAATATACAGTGCGGTGGAATGAAATCGCTCAACGTTTGTCAGAATAAAGGGGGAAAGTATTTAGCGCCCGCACTGTGGCTTGGCCTGGCTCCGCTCCAAGCAGCTCGATTAAACAAAATTAGTTTTCTTTATGTTGTGGCATCGTCAACACCGGAGTGACCATGTGCTAATTAAGTGGCACTTCGCCCACATATCGCGGGTTCGGGCCAGAGCAAGCTGAGGGCACTGCCAGCGTTTGGTACGCGCCTGCGCTCTTGCTCCGAAGGAAGGAAGGCGCAGTTATTTGCGAGCACAAGTGTTTATTACACAGAAAGCTGCATTACATAACACTGCACTAATCCCCAGACCTCGGTGAAACCCATAGCCCCGCCACAGCACCCGAAAGCGGGCCCACGGAGCCGCGCGCGCAACGCAAAGACTACATACGCGCGGGACAGCACAGCTAAGGGCGATCGCATGCCGCGCGGCCAACCAAAGGGTTAAATCGCACGCAACGCAACACGAGGAAGGATTGGGTACACGCGTAGCACATCTTGACGACGCAGGTCGCACATCGATGGCTCATCGCGCGTCGTCACCGGCAATGGCCGGCGATGACGGAGAACCAGCCAAATCAGGCCCTCCCGAATCCGGAGCGCGTCGGCGCCGCACAGGCGGGCTACACGACTCCGGAGGTTCGGGCCTGGACTCAAGCATACATACTAGATGCGCACGTTAAGCACCCGCGTTCTTGGGCCCTCGGCAAAGGCCGAGGCACCCGGGAGCCAAATTCTACGCACCTTTCTGCTGCCCGAGTCGGTGGCGATCTCCCCGTTCCATTTCCCGCTCGGGACCTCTCGCCGAAACAACGCCCCCAACTGTCACTCGGCGTGACCCAATGGGGACGCGAGGTCGCAGCGGGAAGAACGGAAGGGAGGGTGATTTACTGCGGTTCTCGGAAGAGCTTCCCTTGCAAGGGACGACAAGCAGTGCGGCTGCCCGCATTCCGCTCGCGGACACCCCCATGGGGGTCTCTCTAACGAACGAAACGGCGGAAGCGGGCGCACACTCGGGTAGCCCAAGAAGCTCAATCCCCACAATGTGTACTAGATGGCGCGGCACAACATGCTAGTGCATTTTTTAGGTTCCATGGCAGATCTACGCAGTTTGCGTCCTGTACGTGTAGCTAAAATTGTACGAAGCGACACGAGCGTACGCTACGTAGACTGCTCACGTCTATGTGCGTGAAGGTTCTACGTACGTAAAACTAAAGCTGTCTAATGTCCGTACTGTCGATACTATACAAAATGGGCGATTTCTACCCACATGAAGCATTTCCTTGCCTCTGGAATAACCAGTTGACAAGGCTGTATCCAGATGTTCTCTCTACGCATGTATACGACACCAAAATATCGGTCCGCGCACTGTGTTTAGTTACATCCTCGAAGGTATAACTTCCGTGCATGCATGCAGGATCTGGAAAATGACACTGTTAGAAGCAGAGGGCAGAAACTCTTCGCCAATTCATGTGAAGCCGTGTCGCTGTTTGTGCTGCAAGATAACGTAGCGCGAAAAAAACTAAGACGTAGACAAACGGTCAACAAGCATTATGCAAACGCACCAACAAACCCAAGCCAAAATTCGCTCTATTGCCATTTCTCACTGACTGCTTGGAAAATAAAATGATGCAGCAGAATATCTTGTCACACATTAGGCGGAACAGGATTGCCATTTTTTAAATAAACATGCAAAAGTCTGCAAGCAAACTGGTTTCCCAATCCCTAACGCCAGCTTTAATTCCGTCTTGACATAACTCTTGTGGCAGATAATGTTGGACGGAACTGTATGGTGTCAGATACAGTTGCGTCTGGACGGAACCCCATCGCTACATGCAGTTCCGTCTGGACGGAACTTTAGCGCAAATTGTAGTTCCTTCTGGACGGAACTCTAGCCACAGCCTAAATAAAATTCCAAGGTGGTTCAACGGATTAAGCATTACAAAACTGTATGCCAGAGAAGCATTCTAATTATGCACCAGCTACTGTGACTGCTTTTCAGAGCTTCAATCCAGAACTGGAAGTTTGTGCCCTGGTTCTGCTAGAGACTTTTTTCTTAACAGCCAATGTGCTTAATGCTTAACACTGTCACTAAGCTATTGCTAGTTTTCAAAATTTATGGACTCTACACCACTACTATATACGGTGGTGGCATGAAGGCTTAAAGGGCAAAACTCTAAAGGATTTCTTACACCTCCCTGCCTTAGTTCCAATAAATGGTTTCTCAAAGAATAAAGGCAGGAAAACATTAATAAAAAATTGACAGATGCTCAGATGGCCTGATGTGATAAAGTGATGAACTGCATAAACAGAATGTGCTTTTTAGAAGACGCTTTTCCCTTTTGCCACGTCCCATTGCCTGATAGCTGCACCAATTAATATCACTTTACTCTGGTGGCTTTTCAGGGCTCTATAATGATTTTATGCTTTATATTTTCTACATTTACACTTTGCTCTACTTTAGCTGGCTTTATGGCTTGCTAATATTTTTTTACGTTTTTACATTTCCTGCATTACACACATTTTGCCCTACTTGGCATGCTGCGTTGGATCAGCCGCGACGTGCGCTACCATTCGGTGCCACTTTCCTTCTCTCTGCACTCTCCCCTTGCTTGGGGGCATCAATGTGCCCACCTCTCCACCTCCATCAATACAAATTTTCCCTCCTGTCTCCCGTCTGGGGGTGGTTCTCGTGCTGAACTCACTGCAGACGCTGGAGGCTTGACTAAGCGAAATTTTCAAGCCTAATGGCACTTGTAGTGCTTTCACAGGAAGACGTCAAGAACCAGGCGACCAAAAACGAAACTGAGTTTCGACCAAAGTTTGATATCGCAACAGGCCAACACATGATGTCACTGACACTGTTGCAAAATATGTTGCATGCGCTGATTGCCTAAACTGGCAGCTCCAAGTGACAGCCTCGATCACTATTTGCCTTAAATGACCCCCCTCCCTCCCCTGGAAAAAAATGCTAGAAATTTTTCCCATCAATGCAAAGTGAATATTGGTGGGTGTGCAGCCCGTGACATCACACAAGCAAGATTGCTCGTAGAAATCATCCCGCTTGAGAGGAGGACACAGGAAAATTTAAAATTAATTTACGCGGCTAACCACGAGATGGCACACGCCGAGGCGCGCATGCTAACGGACCACGCCTCGGTCGACTGGCCGCTGTGGTTCAGCACCAAGGACCGAATGACCGAATACAACGAAATAACCAAGGCGTTCCACCTAGCTCGCAGAACCCTTCCACCCCCTTGCTCGGGGCTCAGTCGAGAGCAAGCCGTTTTATTGAGACAGCTACAGACGGGCTCACTCCCCAGCCCGTCGCTGTTGCACAGAATGTATCTCGAGACGCACCTGACAGACAAATGCTGAGTCTGCCGAATGGAGACGGCCGGCTTCGCACACATTCTGTGGAATTGCAGCAAGTACCAGGAAGAAGCTAAGTCTGGGAGGATCCCGCCACGACTGGAAGCAGCCACAGGGAGTGACAAACAAGAGGAACAACTTTGGGCCGTCCAGCAGGTCATCGAGGCGCTGGCCCGGCAGGGACCCAGCGAGCCAGCAACGGCGAGCGGGGACCCAGGCCGCACGGCCGGCACCCAGAGGACGACGTAGGCCCCGTCCGGAGCACACGTTCTACTGCAGGCCCCAAATAAATGTTTTAACAATCCAACAATCCAATCCACTGAAACAGAATGCTTCCAAGCTATGCAATCTTGCATACAAGACAGAAGAGTAAGGAAAACCCACCGCAAAAATTTCAGCAAAATGCATGGAGGTCAATAAAATCCTGGAGTCACCTTTTAACTAGTATATATATATGCCACAGCTCCACAATAACAACGGTAGGCAAAGCCTAGTAAATAGCGTATAGAGTACCTTGAACATACACATCACTGCTTTTGCAACTGTACACAGATTTAAGCAGTCATTAAAAAAAAGCGGCACTTTCTTTTCAACATACTTCTTTAAACAAATGATACTGCTACCACAAAGCCAGATGGACATTTGCGATGCCTCAGGTGATGCACAATACTGGCACAACAGAATGCAAGAGGGAGCTGAACTTAAAGCAAATAAAAATAAAGTGTGTTCACCTGCTGTTCACTACTAAAGAATAAAGAAAGAACAAAAGAAATAAATAAAGAAAAGCACCTAGGGCTCTTGTAACACACACTGAAACCTCAGAACACATTATTGTCTTTCACCTCCAACAAAATATAGCTGAATATGAATGTGCACAATTTCTGAATATCACATTTCGTTATAAGCAGGATCTTGAGTGAGAGTTCTTTCTTCTTAGACCTGAAAATCCTTCCTTGAATTCTATTCAGAATTTACCAAAGGTAGCATTGCTGCTGCCTGCCTGAGTTCTGTATTAGACAAGTCGTGTGAGAATTCATGGAATGATCGTTTCAGCATACAAATTCGTAGATTAAGGGAAGCAGGTTTTCCGGAGGATGTCCTCTCTCTTGCTTGCAGCGGTTCTCAGGAAAGTGAATAAAACCAGTTATTACCCTTGAATACTGCAGAACAGGAGGAGAAAGAAAAAAAAAGCTATCCTGACTTTGTTGGCAGAAACTTCAGGCACCCTAATTATGTTCTCTTTCAATTAATCATCATATCCTGTACTACTGAACTTTTCATAATCTTTTTGTTACATCTGTACAGCCGTGGTAGGCTGCCCACACAGTGCTTAAATGAAAGGCTCTTGAGAGCCATGGAGCCAATGGCAACATCCATCGTTGGAATAAAAGCCAGCTGCAGCTGTCCCGTGCAACACACTCACTCACCAGAACATGAGCACGACCGATACAACAGTTCTAAAATGCTTACAAAAGGCAGACTGTAACTATGCTAACACTGCTTCCGGAGAATACCGGCGAAAGGTATCGCCAGTTTTATTCTGGAGAAATTCTTCAGATTTCTTCAAATTTCTGCTACCACCAGATTTATGAAGCTCGACATGTATGTTTAAAATAAAAATAGCCACCTTCTCGAAAAATGTTGTCAAAATTGTCGAACTACTTGGCGTTTTTTGACGCTTCAAGGCTGGCCATGACAGCTGGCTAGTTGTGGCCAGGGTGCCATGAAAAAACATCATCCTTGGAAATAAAGAGAATTAGCTTTAAACTAAGTTTCATGTCTCCCTCACTTATTTATATGCCTCCTATCACCTTTGTGGCGTAGAGTCAATATCACATCTATAATGTCAGGGCGTGCAGACAATGCCTACCAAACAAGCAGGAACATTTCCATGCTGGGAAATTTTGTTCTGAAATGTTCTGCCATGTTTTTCAACACCACAGCCAGGCCAGAAGCTTTTAATGGCTACAAAGAAAATATGGTGAACAAAATCCAGATTGACCCCAGTTGGTTGCACATTCAGTCAACTGATGATACAATAAATGGGATGACGGTGATATCACCAAGACACATGTACGGCAGTCCCTCAGGCCACCTCTCACATAATAATGATACCAAAATGTGTTTGTTCTGTCTTTTCCTGTATGTTTTCGAAATCTTGGCAATCATTCATTTTCTCCTTCCAACTTCATATCACCTTTACCGTTCGGATATTTATACAGTTACAAGTACACTAGCATAAAAGAAACTCATCTAGCATAACTATTCAAAAACACTTCATCTAAAATACAAATATGACACTGGTGCAAGCAAGCGACGATCGCAATTATTGCATGCTTTGGGTGACTCACTCAAATGGTAGTTGACTGCAGATGTTTCCCTGGCTGTCAGTGGGGCAGATGAGCTGTTCAGGACTGCCATTTCTGTATGCTGTGAAGAAAAAGAAAAGCCCATCACCTAGTTTGTGCCAGCTGATCTCCAGTTTGCATGAAAGCTTAAACACAAGTACTTCTAACTGTTCAGCCTCACACACAGGCTTTCAAAATGTGCCCAGGAGCAATCCCTGACCCCTGCTTATGTATGCACTGAAGAACACAGATGTACCACCCTTAATTATTTATTGTACCCTCAGGGCCTGTAGGCATTACACAGGGCAGTGGGATACATATAAAAACTCAGCATATACAGCAACAACAAGGAGGAGAGAAAACAAGATAAACCAGGAATACGTGCAAACACAGGCAGGCAATGACAGAAATGCAGTGGAGGTACATTAAAACAGCGTATAAACAGTGAAAAGCAAGCTTTATAGAGTAATAAACAAATACACTCAGAGAGAAGCATTAATAATTATTAAAAATGTAATAGTATCAGAAATATCTGCGATGTGCGATCATGGGGAAGTAGATTCCAGCTGACACAAGTTCAGGGCATAAATGAGTCGTGAAAACATTTTGTGTGACAAGATGGGATTCCAACTTTATGACAGCAATCAATGCATGCTGATATGTAACATGGTCTTGATAGTAACATTTGAGAAAGCTGTTATGGTAAATTTTATGCAAAAGACACAATGAAGCTATTTATCTCCGGTGCGAAAGAAGTGGTAGGGACAAACTTGATTTCATGGCGGATACAGTGCTTGTTCGGTGACAATTAGAAAGAATAAAACGGCAAGCACAGCTCTGCACTGCTTCCAAGTCTGTAATGAGTCAGTCGATGCCAGTGTTCCAGACCGATGCAGCATATTCTAACTTGGAACGCACCATTGTTTTATAAAGTAATAACTTTATTGAGCTAAACAAACGTGACAAATTTCTGCGAAGATACCCAAGCATGCGATCAGCATTATTTACTATGTATTCAATGTGAGTTTTCCAAGACAGGTTACAAGAAACGTAAATACCCAGATATTTATAAGACGACACAGTTTTGAGAGACACGTTGTTAATATGATAAGTAGAAAGGGCATTGGAACCATTGGAAGAGAACAATTGCCCATGCAGTAACCACACCTTGTTGTTGCCTTTCACATTGACCCTATGCTGGTGCTACACTCCAAACTCAACAACTTACCCCGTGCCAACCTTGCCAAGACTGGTCATGAATGAAGAGCCCTAGCTGTGCCCAATATTTCTGTCTACTTGGGATAGCATTACGTATACCAGTGTCTAAGTAGTACCATGTCACAACTTGAAGCAGGCAAAAACATTGTAAACTGCACAGATCCTACAATCTTTCAACGCAGCCTGTTTTGTGGTAAGGCGCAGCTCAAAAGAGCACGGGTGAGTTGCCAAAGTCCAGCTGGCACCTGAGGCGCAAAAGTGACCCTCTACCAGCAAGAGGTGCCCCACATTTTACAGAGGGTCTCAAATAGCAAACAAACAACCTGTCTGCAACCCAAGTCAATGAACTAAGGATCAGTAGATTGGGAACTGGACGAATTACCCGTTGATGCGCTCACAGCACAAAAAAGGAAAGGACAAGAGAACTATGTCCACTTCATGCTTTATTTGCAGCTATATCATATACCCACTTTCTCTTTAAGCAGTCCTTAACTTTGTCTTTTCATCCGAAAACTTGACAGTTTTGCTTTGATCACTGCACTTCAGACACACAATATCTTGCGAACCTGCTAAATGTTTTGAAAAGTAATATGAGAAAGTTTCAGAGCAGCTGACGCACCCTCTACGCAATTTGGCCCTCAGCAGGCATAAGACCTAGGTACTGGTTCAACCCTGAAACCAGCAGTATATCACAATTAAAACTTGGTGGTGAACGATATATGGGAAGGAAAACTGAAAGACCAGTAACCTCATATTTGGAGGTGAAAACCTTAAACGGTGATTACACCTCTGGTAATGCCATACCTCAGCACAGTGAGGGGTGGCTCAATCACACTCACACTCACGGCAACTCGGACTCACATCCACTCACTTGCACTCACACTCATGTCCACTCTCTTTCACAACCACTCACTCACATGCACTTATGTCCACTTGTACTCACAATCACTCACTCACACTTATGACCACTCACACTCACATACTCGTGCTCACAACCATTCCCTTACGGTCATGCCCACATTAACGTTCACTCACCCCTGGGTCTCAGAGATGTGGTGGTGAGCCGCTTGGTGCTCTGTAAGCCTCTTTGGCCAATTTTCAGTTCTGATGCTCAAAGGAGAGCTGCCGCGGTGGCTCAGTGGTTATGGTGCTCGGCTGCTGACCTGAAAGACACTGGTTTGATCGCGGCCATGGCAGTCGTATTTCGACAGAGGGGAAATTGTAGGAGGCCCGTGGACTGTGCGATGTCAGTGCACGTCAAAGAACCCCAGGTGGTTGAAATTTCCGCAGCCCTCCACTACGGTGTCCCTCACAGCCTGAGTTGCTTTGGGACGTTAAACCCCCTAAACCCATAAAACTCAATGCTCGAAGGAAGTGGTCACTTATCACGCATCTTGAATGCGCCAAACCAATATTGCGCACATTTGTTTCCATGCTTGCTGCTGAGACGATGTGTGCCAGTTTGGGATCAGCTAACATGCTTAGACATGTTTTTAACGGTCAATAATGAGTTTGCCTTGACAATAATGTGTCCATGAGTATGCATGAACACATTGGAGGCAAGTGGCAACTGAATACTTTTTGCAGTGTGGGAAATCGACTGTGTTTTTGGAAACCTAGAGCGAGTTTCTCACGCAAAAGAAAATGGCTGGAATGTGCCCCATATACAGATTTGAACTGTGGAAAAGGGTCCAAAGGTAAGTGGCCGTTATGAATCCCTTCACAACAGCCTCTTCGGTTTACTTTGGGGCACATATTTAAGAGTAAGACTGGCTTCGTCTAGCCAGAGCATGTATGCATGATAAATATGTGCACATACCTACATTGCAGTATGTGGTCTGTGATGCACATAATTCCTGTCTGGCAGGACAGTCTGAGTTGCATGTACATAATGCAGACGGGAGCCTTTTCTTGACCTTAAAAGGAAAGGTTTTTTGTACACTGGGGAACATAGGGGGCAGGAGCGGGGGGTGGGGGGGCATAATTCTCAACTTTTTTCTGTTCTGTGAGCAGTCCAGTGTCCAACATATGCTGGCAGCCTTCGACCTATTTAAGAAAAGTTCCTCTGTGCTACCCACCCACACCCCCTTTCTACCCCCCCCCCCCACCCTTCTGTTCTCTTTTCATCATATTTTTGGCTACGGTGTCCGCCAGACGGTTTTTCTTCGCTGCCTTCTTGGTATGAGTGGTTCAACAGCAGCACTCACTTGCAGGATACTTTTAGGGGAAGCAAAAACTGTCACCCCTAGCTTGATTCTTATTAGCTTTCATTCACTTGCACTGCTTTTCTTTTGTAGTCCTTTCTCGAGCGGTGATGTGAAATTACTGACAGACATTATAGTTTAGATGCATTTCCCGAGTATATAAGAACCATGTTCGAACTATAGTTACTGCTGAGGGGAGAGCAGTCATTGTTTTGGTAGCAAGCACTAGAACTGCGTAGATGAGTTTGAGCCATGTAGGAAGCGTCACAAGAGACATCTACCTTTTGTAGAAGTGGCTATGCAAAATTGAATTGAAGAATCTTATACAACCCGTAGCAGCTCATTAAACACGTGAAGATCTTGCGCCCATGCCAACGTGAACTAGTAAGGCAAAGAGCAATGAAAGATTGCGGTTTCCACGCCGGCGGAATCTTCTCCTTTGGGCACCCAAAGACAATGGCATGATCCCTTATGTTGTCGCGAGCGCGTACAGCAGTAAATGTTTGCTTCACTCAGCTGTCAACAACATGAATATAGCTAAGCAGATACTGTTATCGCAAAACACAAGTGGCAAACTTCTCTGTCACGTCCACTCGCATCCACTCGCATCCACTCGCATCCACTCGCATCCACTCGCATCCACTCGCATCCACTCGCATCCACTCGCATCCACTCGCATCCACTCGCATCCACTCGCATCCACTCGCATCCACTCGCATCCACTCACAGTAATCTCCATTTACACTCACATCCACTCACTCGCACTCACAATCATGGCCACCTACATTCACAGCTATTCATTCACACTCACAGACGTCAGTATGAGTGTGAGTGAGGCGATATGAGTGCACTTTTGAGTGAGTGTGCTGACCTATGGGTAATGCAGGGATGATCACTGCTAGCTAGCTCACATTCTGTTTGCAGTTGTTGCATTGCGTCAAATGCTGCCACACGTGAGTGCGTGATGACTGCTTCAGTATTGGGAGGGTTACAGTGAGTGCTTCATGGTGTGAGAAATGTGCTGGCACAAACTTGAGCATCATTTTGTGCAGTGCATTTGCTGGTATTATCCCAAGACCGCGCATTTTCGGTTCAACCCTCCACACGTTTGTAGCTCTGACCTTCCACATACATACAGTGTTTGTGGAAAACCTTAACATACTGAAAGAAGGTGGTAAACTTTTAGCACAGAAATAAACACAGTTTTGCAGTGATGGGAAAAAACCTTTTAGATGAAGAGGTTGCCCATATGCATACTCAACAAAAGAGGCACAATGCCAACTCTCAATAAGATTTTGTAAGGTTGTAAATATCGAGTTTGCAAGCCCTCTTCAGTCAAATACATACTATGCATAAACATTCATACTGTCATTAAAATGAAGGACAGGCATACCAAAGAAGGCCACGATGCCCCATCCGGCAAGAAAGAAGACGAACAGGAACAGGCACAGAATGTCTGTACAGCTCCTGCAAAGGGACAATTCACACAACCCGTTCCATTTATATTTGCACTGAGCTTCCCTCGCAATCTATGGACTCATCCTTAAGATTTGAAAGCTTCAATTGGTTTAAAGCAAAAAGGGAAGAGAAGTGTGCCTCAGCAAAAATTCTTCAGCACTTGGTAGGTTTCAATCAAGGGCTTTATTACTCATTGACTGCAACCAGAGCACATTCATACAGCTATACAGAAAGGCTACACAGAGTTCTCAAAATCTCTGCAGATGAAAAAGAAAACATAACTCAGCCTGATGGCAAGTCCGACCAAGCACCACTGCTTGTTAGACAAGTCGCTATACCACCCGAGGCAACTAGGCCATTTTTTTCCTCAGCAGACGGCAGGCCACAGTCAAACTGATCAACTCACAGCAGGGCCTCTGTTAGTTCATTGTATTTGGAAGAACTCATTACTCATGAGCAACCACTTAATCACAGCCATCTGTCTTGTATCTGCTATCCAAGTTATGTAGCAGCAACTGCAGCATAGAGGTGAAAGGCAGAGAAAGTTGATACACTTGCAAGGTGAGAAAACAGCTCAGAGGTGCAGAGATGAAAAGGATGAAGTTCAGAAGAGCAAGGTTCCGGGCTAGTTGGTAATGCATTTGAAGGAAGAAACAGCGCTCGTGTGTGTGTCATTTCTTCGTGTGTCCATGTTTCGTCGCGCTGTTTCTTCAAATGAAAAGGATGCCAAGACCACTTAAGTGCACAGGGCTAGTGCTCGTGTCATTTTCTTTGTCGGCATCTAGTTGTTTTTTCCGTTCTTGCTTTTCTTTATCACCTGAACTGTAGACAATAGTCAATTACACAAAGTTTTGTAGTTAGGTTACAATACCGGCAGTATGGATACCCCCAAGCAAGATCAATACTTGCCCAGATTACTAAATTTTACTAAGCAAGAAGATAGGAAATAATTATTTTTAAGGAAGACAGTGCTGCTCAACAATATGACATGGGGTAAAGTTGTACACTCAGACCCAGACATATCGAACTCGAAGCAGATCACGAAATAGTTCCAATATACTGATCATTCAATATCTTCAACCTACACACTAGAATGCATCACACCCACGCAAGTTACGCACTTCTCGCAGCAATGTGTTGCCCACAGGCATGCTGGCAGAGCACTGCTCTTAGGAACTATACTCCATTTCATACATAGCAAGCAAAGCTGCCAAAGCTAGCACGTCTGTTCATGCAGGCAAAGTCCATGCCCAAAAAGTAGCTTGCCCTACAACCAAAGTGAACGCAAGCATATTTTGTTGCAACAGATCTCAAGTGCCGTGAATGGCGATATTCTGGACTTCCATTTTACCTCTTTCTCACATTTTCTTCCTCCAACTCATCGAGAGGTACGAATGCCTTTGGCAGTCTGATACGCGGATGGTAGCGCGAATAGCTCTTACTCTATCCATGCCTATAAAGTAGTTCACACACAGTGAAAATTATAGCCTGAGGCAAGGGCGTCCGCAGAATTTTTTGCAGGGGGGGGCCCCATTGGTTGTTGGCGCCGGAGGGGGGGGGGGTATATTCGTAGCAAAAATGCGCTATTTGCGGCGTAAATTTATTTATTCATATATAAATAAAAAGTAAGTAAAATGCACGCATGAAAGAAAAATTACAAACAGCAAATTAAAGCGCGGCTAGGAGAGATACGTTAGATTTTATCAACGAAGTAACAATTAAAATTAATAATAAATGCAAAAAGACACTATCACTTCGTGGAGAAGCGTGTTCAGTCTTGCTGCATACGGGATCTCGACACACCCGGATTGATGACCAGCACACAGCACAATATGTTCACAAACACGCAACTACAGT
Organism: Amblyomma mixtum; assembly: GCF_055824585.1. Classification (NCBI taxonomy): domain Eukaryota; kingdom Metazoa; phylum Arthropoda; class Arachnida; order Ixodida; family Ixodidae; genus Amblyomma; species Amblyomma mixtum. The sequence goes on along the minus strand of NC_143014.1, from coordinate 328,190,693 downwards.
CACTCAGTCAGTCTTCCTTGAACAGCAACTGTAGGCGCCTCGGATTTTTCTGGGCGAATTGCGTAATTACACGGGTGATAAATTCATTTCTGTGCTTCATTACAAGCTCTCGGTGCACATTCATATTGATTGGAAAAACGGTTGAACGCGTACGTTGAAAACAAAAGATGACTAAATATACAACGAAAACTTATTTGCAAGATAAATGCACGCTCGCAGCTTCATACACCTCGCTCCATCTTGCTCGCGTATCCGCACAGTCGAGCAACCGCACACACACTGCTCAGTCGGCTCGCCGCTCGTCGTTTTCTCGTCCGCAATATCCCCGAATGCGCACTTTGGGGGTGAAAAGAACGCCGCGCGACTTCCGAGGGGAAGGGACACTCGCCACTCCGGTCGGAAAATTTGTTTTGTGTGTTTTTATGGGGTTCAGAGCCCCAAAACGACTCAGGCTATGAGGGACGGAGTAGTACTGAGTTCCGGATAATGTCGACCACCTGGGTCTCTTTACCACGCACTGACATCGCACAGTACATGGGCGCTGTTGTGATTTGAGGCCCAGCCAGAGGTGACAGGCGAGTCAGGCAGGCGCCATCGGGCTGCGTTGACCAAAGGCGCTGGTTTTCGGAGAAGGCGCAAGGAACGCTGGTGTGGGGGCGCCTCTGGAGACTGCGTCGCCGTGAACAAAAGCAGCTAATCCCCTTTGCCGAAGATTCTGAAAGCGGCGCTTCTACCGAACTGCGATCGGAGGAGACAGCGAGCGGCGGCGGCGCCAACTGATCGCCTGCTTTCCCCTGAGCAGCCCGACAAAGCGGGGGTGGACACGGCTGATTTGTCCTTCCCTCCTGAAGAATTCATGGGTGGCCGGCGTACGAACGTATCCTGATTATAGCGAGCGACGAAGGCGAAAACAAGATGCCCTGTGCACTGTCTGGCTCCGTGTCGCTATCTCTTTAGAGATCAAAGAAACAGACACCCATATCAAGACGGCTCGAAACACATGCTCGCCGGTGCCGCTGTATGTCTGCAACAGGTCGCCCTTCAACACAGCTAACGATGCGTCGTTTGAAAACGGCGTAAAGACGCGCGCCCGGACGCGGCATTTCGCAGATGTGACCCAAAGTGTGGAAGCGGGGCTGCTTTTACCCTTTTGGCTGAGCGCACCACCGCCCCTGGCGTGCGGCCATCACTCACGGTTCGAGTGAGTGATTTTCCAGGGGGGTGCAGCCGCCCCCCCTTGCCCCCCCCTCCGGACGCCCATGGCCTGAGGGTCCAAAGTGCCTTACCACTGCGATTGTAATTTTTAGTGCTACCATTTCGTTTTTTGCCGCTCTTTGTTTTCGTCCAAACACGCAAGGCTTCAAGAAGCACAAATGATACACACCGGAATAATACGCTTTCACGAACACATTACTTCGGCAGCCGTGGCAGCGTTGTCAGCCGCTATGTATGAAACGGAGTAAAGCCAGTGCCTATCAGAAGATGTCTAGCCGTGTTGCTAGTATGCTATAAATAAAGTAACCACACTTTAAAATTACATTGCAGTTTTTTTATGCGACACCTTTTACAGCAAAGCACGCCGGACGCGGGCCGCCGCTAGTGTTTAGTTAGGTTGGCTTCACCGCACGACAGCGATGCGGCGTGGATAATGAGATCGAAGGACACCATCAAGCACGCCCTACGTTCACCCAATCGCTCGTTTTCACAGCGCTAACGCGGCCAGCAGGTGCCCAAGGCCGCGCAGCCTACCCGTCTCCGCGCGTGAAAAGTGATCGAAGAGCGTCAGGGGAAGCACGAGTGGCAGGGGCGCGGCACGGAGTTCGATCATGTCGAACTGTAGTTCGATATAGTGCGAGGCTTTCCTTTACATTTACGCAGTTTTCAAGGGGGGTAATCTGCGAGTCGGATACAGCCAATAATTCAAAATATCTGAGTTCGACATATCCCAGCTCGACTGCACTACTGGTGGGATACAACTGAACAAGACTAAGCTGCAAATGTCCCTCAGAAGAGGCCCTCCAGCCAATAGCGTCGACTGTTTCTGCTGACGTCGTGGATAATCCCCTGGAACCTGCTAGCGTGACATCGCAGGGCGTTGCAGATGAAAGGGGATTAGCCACTGCTGAATGGAATTACCCGCGGCGTCATGAAAATCGGTTGCAGGGCCTCCTCTGAGGGGCATATCTGCCCGTTCGTTTTGAGCTGCATCCGACTATCGCGTGTTGCGCAGATAAATGCATGCCGTAGAATGCTTCCAGCTAAACGGGCCCATTGTTCGAGCCCAAATTTCGCACAGAAATCGCATTTGGTCAGCAGAATGGTTTCATGCTACACTTGTTTGGGTTACTTGCCTGAATCGATCAAAAGTAGCATATTCGCATCGTCTGCGGCGGCAGCGAAGGAAATCACGCCGTTCTGTCAGCGAACGCACCGGTGGCGCCATCTCGTTTGGTGGCCGTGAAGATTCAGCAAAGAAGGGAGGCTCGGAAGGTTTGAAGACGCTCTTTGAACTGGTTTTTTACTGGTAACAGAAAACTTAGTTTGCTGAAAACTTATTCAGGCTAAACGAAGTTTTCTGTGACCATCAGAAAACCATTTGAAAGAGCGTCTTCAACACCCCCCCCCCCCCCCGACTACTCCTCCTTTGCTGAATCTTCACGGTCAACAAACGAGATGGCGCCACCAGTGCGATCGCTGACAAACAGCTTGATGTTTTTCGCCGTCGCCGCAAACGATGCGAATATACGACTTTTTCTCGACCGATTCAGGCAAGTAACCCAAACAAATGTAGCATGAAACAATTCTGCCGACCAAATGCCAATTCTGTGCGAATTTTGAGCTCGAACAATGCGCCCGTTTAGCTGGGAGAAGCATTCTACGGCGTGCGTTTATTTGAGCAACGCGCATGGTAAGACTTTTAAATGAATGCTGGGACAAGGCTTGTGCTGATAGTTCATTAAACATACAAAAGGTCAAATAGGGAAATAAACAAGCTCTTTTCTAATTATCTCCTATCATTTACGAGAGGCACAAATGCCCGAATACCACCTCCAATGTGTATGAAAAGGACTTTTAGTGGTGACTTTCATGAATAACTTTAAAGAATGCAGCGCTTTGTCAAACCTTGCTGCAGTCAAACCCCGATATATCGAAGACAGATATAAAGAATCAACCTATTCTAAAGCCTTCTTGTAAAATGCAGACGATTTTATAACAAGCACAGTTTGATGCAAAACGGATTACAGTTGAACATTGTTATAAGGATGATCAAGGAGCCCCGCTATTTCTTCGTTATAGCCAATCCCTCGTTACAGCCGTAGTCCACCTAAGGTGCACCTGTCTCGTTCCAACTCGTTTATCTACCGCCGCGCTAGCAGAGTCATGCAGACCGAGGAAAACATACCTGGCGTATATCCAGTGTTTGCTGGCGTCGTTGCGGCCACTGTACTAAACTTGCGCGTCCAAACAGCTTGCTTCCCAGCAATGTACCTCCTCACAAACTCCCAAAAAGAATAGAATGTCCAGGTCCCATGGTGACAGACAAGCACTGTTTTTCAGTAATCTTACCGGGATATAAATTGACAAACAAAACCATGTTAAGGCCCAGCAATGTTAAAGAAACGTCGCTCTGGGATTGAATGTTGAGAGTAAATATTCCAATAAAAAAAGAACAGCTTGTATTAGTCCCAAAAAGGTGATGCACGGGCACGTACGGTAAGTATGCAAACGTTCGGTGACGCGTGTGCCACAAAAGAAGCCTCATTGTGGCCGACATTTGCATGAGTTCGGTTAAACCTTCATATTTAGTGCTTAATTAGATTCAATATCTACAAAATAAAATTGGCACAATTATTTTCGTTTACTGCTAACTAAACGTACATAATGAGTTAAATTTATATTCACAACTTTAAACAGAGCGGTATAAAAGGTTTTGGTGAGCGCCGTTGTGCTAGAGCACTATTGTGCTATAGTTGCGCTTTGCATGCGTATGTGTGTATGCATGTGCACTTCTCCTTCGGGCGTTTGTGCGCGATGTGCACTGTTTTTAGCTATCAGGCCGCACCAGCACTGCAAGTGCTGCTTTTTTTTAACGTTTCCCAAGGTATGTATATATTATCTTGCAAGAGTGTTGCGAACGTGACATCCTCGAGGCGGCGCTCGACGCAGCTCGCCGGTAGAGTTCCTGTATATATGCTCCCGCAGGGAGCATATATACAGGTTTGGTAGCATATATAGGAACTCTACTCGCCGGTAGGGTGCCTCGATGCGCGCGCATCGAGGCACCCTACTCGCCGGGGTTGATCTTGGCGCGAAGTGGCATTCAGGCGCCAATTCTGGAATTACTTCCCACGGTCGATGCGAGACTCATATGTTCCATCATAGTTTTCTGTGAGGTGGTATGATTTTCAGCTCGTGCTTTAGACTTATGTCAAATTCCTGGCTTTCAAGATACGGCGAGCTGGGATTGCCGCGCGGCTGTTGCGTTTGACGACAAAGCACAGTTATCGTTCAAACAACAGTACTTTTACAGCTAGTACGCGCTCTAGTTTGGTAACTGTTCGCGTTGTTGATGTCGAGTTGTAGTCTCGGTCGGCGTTCTTCTTAATCATTTCGATCTGTGAATCATGCCAGATTTCTGGCTTTCGCATTACGCTGACCGCGGGCTTTTGGGGATGTATTCAATCGTCAAACGAAAGTATACATTAATGTAAATATCAGCTTTACTTACATTGGCCTTATGCGGCCATAGAGAATGGGTAGAAGGGCTGGCGTTGAATTAAAACTATATTCACTTTTTCTTATCAGTCGGGCATACACCACACATTGGCAGATTTACACCCATCGAGTACAAAAGCGAGGCGTGCGGTCGTTTCACGAACCCCTGTTTCGAAAAACAAATTTCTTGGGCGCGGAAAAGACCAGGTAGAAAGAGAAATCATAGAGGCATATCATATCAGACTAGCAGACAGTCAACGTGTCAGCTAGCATATACAGTGCTGCATGATAATGAAATAGCATTTATGGAAAACAGATTGATTTCCTCGAGACGAATTGCAGGACCTTGCTTTGCACGAGAAAGGATTCTGAGCTCGCCTTTTTACCGCGGGAACTCGATCGATCTAGTTCAATAAAACTTGTTGCTGGGCTAGTTGGTGACACGTACTTGCATAAAAAGGTAGCGCAAATAAAAAGAACACAGGAGGAAGACACGACAAACACACGACAAGTCACGTTTGTCGTGTCTTCCTCCTGTGTTCGTCTTTTTTGCGCTACCTTTTTATTCTAGTCTATCGATCTACACACTCCAAGAAACTTGGAATTAATGTCCTGTGCGGCGGATTAAACGTCCCAGCTCCCGCATTTTTTTTAGCTGACCTCCGAGAGCAGGAGTAGAACGTGTGGAGTGCCTTTCAGACAGTCGCGTGGCGGCTTGCTGCTCTGCCATAGGCGGAGTTACACATACTCCGCCTATGGCAGAGCAGAGTGATCGGCGAAAGCAGAAAGTCCACGCGTATTTTATTTCCGTGTGGCTAATTTGCGGCTATATGTCACCTGCCACTAAAACCATTTATTCCGGAAACCTAAAAAACAATAAAAGCTAAAGCGAAGCCGCCACGCGACTCGCTGAGAGGCACCCCGCGCGGTGCTTCACTCCTGCTCTAGGAGGTCCATTAAAAAAAGGCGGGCGCCGGGACGTTTAATCCGATTTAACCGGGAAATCGGCCGCACAGGACAATAATTCGGAATTTCTAAGAATGCTCGGAGCCCGTAGATCGAGTTCCTGCGATAAAAAGGCGAATTCAGAATCCTCTGTTGTGTTGAGTTTTTTTTTCAGTAAAGTATCAGTTGAAGTGTAGCACTCGTCCTGTCGTGATTATTTAGTATCTTAGTCCCCCTCTTGTTCGTGCTGGGAAATTATTCTGGAATGTATCAACACATATCGCTTTTGTATCAACAAGAACCCTTGTTTCGCTAAATTTATTTACTTATTTATTTTCAAATACTGCAAGCAGCAGTGCTTAAGCAGGAGAGGGTAACAAGTGTGTTGACAATGAGTGCAAAAAAGAATTGGCATCGGTAGTCAACAACCGACGGTAGCAGACCATGCACTCTTCAATTGTAAGCGGAAAATAATTTTTAGGACTGCTTAGTCCTCGCAAATTACGGGCAAATAACATATTCGAGCGGTTAATTGTGACCTGTGTTGTGCACGGGAAATATAAGTTTTGAGCTGCAAGCCACTCCTTTTGTGATAGATTAAATGAAGCAATTTTAGTAACGCAATACTTCGGCGTACACGAAGGGGCTCTGAATTCAGTAGCTGCAGCAGATCGGTAACAGAAGAGAAGGATCGGTAGTCTGATACAATAATTCTGGCAGCAAGCCTTCGAATTCGTTACCATTGTGCAAAGTCTAACACAGTGTCGGTCCCACACTGCGGAAGCATACTCAAGGACTGGGCGAACTACAGTGCAGTATGCCTCCAGTTTGTCTGACGATGATTTCTTTAATTTCCTGCGCAGAAAGCACAGTTTGTTAAATGCCGTTGTGCAGATGTTTTTCAAACGTTTATCCATTTTAGATCGCTTGTGATAGTTAGTCCTAGATATTTGTCGGACGTGACTGACTGCCCAGAGGGCCACCGTCGCCGACGAAAGTCCAGCGGTTATCCCGCTTTGGACTTTCGGATGTCCGTCGGAAGTCCCATTCTTTGCCCAACGTCAACCCCCGGACGTTAGTCAGATCATCCGGTGCAAAACTGCGGACCATGTGTAAATTCACCCGACGGACGCCCGAACGCGGACATACGGAAACTTCTCAGACTATCACAGGGTAGCATGCATATCCAGGTTATTCAAGCGGTTTGCGCTTGATTTTAGCCGCAGGACTTCGGCAGGCCACTGTTTCCATAAAGAACAAAAATAACTAGCAATCGGAGCAAAAAATAATAATTGCACGAGAAATTAAGCTGCTTCCGAAGCGAAAACCACGACACACAGTAGACACATGCCGCAAATTACATAATCACAGCAAACACAGTCACGGTGGTATGTCCATGTACAGATGTGAGCACGTTTGTCTAAAATTCTTGAGCCGCGAAGCGGTGCACTTGTGGTAATCCGCCTCGCATTATGGAGGTGCTGGGTTCGATCCCCAGTGCCGCCGGGTACCCACCAGTTTTCTAATTGGTATAAGATTTCTCCCGGCCTCGTGCTCGGCTTTTCTGGTGGGAAATGCTTGGGAAAAGGGTTGGACCAAACCATTGCGTTGACAGGCCAGTAATTCGTTCCGCCGTCAAACAAACCTAAATCTGCCTCGTGCGGCCAATATCCTCTTGTGGCCATGGGCGTCCGGAAGGGGGGGCAAGGGGGGCGGTTGCCCCCCCTTGGAATTACGGATATTATTTATGCACTAGTAGAAAACAACTACATAGCTGCCGCCTCCCCCATAACCGGCCATCGCGTGCACCCCCCTGGAAAAAGTTCTGCGGACGCCCTTGCTTGTGGCCCTTTTCTGGTTCACAGTTGTGGGATTTGAAGGCGCGGGCTCCTTTCCCAAGCCATGCAACCACGAGAAGCTGAGCACCAGGCCAGGAAATAGCATGCACCCATTCCAGGAAACCGGTGGGTAACCGGCGGCAGTGGGAGTCGAACCCACCACCTCCCGAAGTAGAAGGATTGCGGGCTTTTCTTGAACAGAGGATGTCTTGCGCGCTGATTGGTGGCCTGCAGGCCCTTTTCGAGTGGTGGTATGGCGTGCTCCGGCTGAATATGGCAGAGGCAGGGCTGGCCCTGTCTCAGCCTCACTGCATGTTACCTGGGCAGGTGTGCCCACGCAGCACATCAGCGAAGTTTGTATGGGATGTGAAATATAATATGCTCTGTGTCATTGCCTAACGCTTTCTTGCTTCTTTAAATGATATTTCCTTTGTGTTTATGCTAAATATTTCCTTTTCTTCTAGAGAAGACACGACCTTAATAAGCGGCGTAGTCACCTTCGCAGCCTGCGCAGCGAGGCACAGCATCGCAATAATCGGACTGGTGATTGTTTCAGGCACATATGGCACAGGTGTCGCGGCCAAACCTCTGGCATTTCAAGCAGCGTCTAGGGGTAGCTATATGTGGCCGAACGGAGATTTTTACGCACCCTAACACGATTGACTCCGAGAGGGTGAAGGCGGCAAAGGTAAGGACCAGCAGTACCGTCGGAATTTCTTTTCCCTTGCCGATTTTATTTTTATGTACGTTAGTCACTTCTGATCACCGCCTTTCAAGACTTTCAAGAATTTCTTCCTCTGTTAGGCGTAGAAAGGCATTGTCGGAGATGACGCCGTGTTCAGCGACCTGTGTGGTGCCACGGAGACAGGAATATCACCAAGGTTTCAATGTTTGCAAGCAGTGATACTTGATTTATATCGAGCAGTTCGAGCAAGATGTCGCCACTAGGCAATTTGGTCACCTTGTACTTACGGCCCAAGGAATTTGTGAGAACTTTTGACACTAAAAACGAGGATACTCATCAAGCCGGCTTTTGGTTCTGTTCATGAACGAAGTTGTAGCATGCGAAAGCTGTTTTATTTTTGTTGAAGAATTGAGAGGCCATTTCGGTCCCACCTCTGAAAAGAAGGCGATCATTTGAAAGCAAGGACGCAGCGATAAAAACGTGTGTTCTTCGGCCATGGTGCCAGCCAGCCGCCATGGAGCCCAGCTGGGGGATGTGACAGGAACATAAAAACAAGTCCTGCACACACCAGCTGTGCACCACTGCTATACCCAAATGTGGGGCAACTCAGTGTAGTTACACCACACAAGGTTAACCCCAGCCGCAAGGAAAAAAGAAAACACCAAGAAGAGAGGAGATGACAGGAAAGTTGTAAGAAAGGAATAGGAAAGTAAAAGATAAATAGGGAGGACAGGAAGAGGTGACTTCCGATTTTCCCCGTCGGGTCAGACCGGAGGTGCCGTCTACGGTCGCTTCCACCAAGGGGCCTTAAAGGTTCCAACACTCGGCATCGGCTCAACCAGAAGGATCCCCTTTTCTTCAGACATGGCGCTGCCACGCAAGGCTAAGCGTGAGTGCTCGTTTCCGTGGTGGTCCACTGCTCAACAACATCCCCCGCGGGGATTTCTCCACATCGCCTCAAGTGATGAATGCCCTCACAATACAGAGACACTTCCTGGTGCGGCTGGAATACTGCCACCCCTTCTTTGACAGAATCAGCAGGTTACGAAACAGCAAGTAACCATCGCAGAGCAAAGTCTAAACTGTTGGGTGGGTGGTTAAGCTTTATCCCTGTTAGCACCATCTGTCTTGCGAGAAGAATATCAGGGATTTTATTTCCAGCTCGAGTGTTGCAGTAGGTTTCCTCCAAAACAGTGAAACGCGGTTCTTGGGCTCGATTCTGCAAGTACGCCCGGAGGGCGCCATGCGTCGTATCCTTAAATCACGTCTACGGTATCATTTTTGCGGCACATATGAAACTAGAGCATATGGGCCTCGGGAAGCAGCTCGGAATGAGGTAAGAGCACCTTGTCCTCTCTTAGTACGAGTATGCTCTGGGATACAGTTGAAATGAAGCTTATTGACAATGAAGAATTCTCTTCTTGAGGGATGAACTGTCTGCAATTCGAGTCGTAGAGCTAAGAGCGTCCTTTGTATACCTTTAAGTGAATCGCCATCACCACTGTAATGCGAATGCTATGCCCAAAACTCATCTTCCTCGATGCCGCTGCGGTACCTTTGTACATGGAGAGCAACTCCGCCTTTCGCAGTTCATCTTGAATGAAACTGGATCCATAAGCAGCCTTGCACGACCATTCGAGTAGGCTGCGGCCTAAGTGCTGCTTGCACAATACGGGGAATCGCTGTCCTTAAGAGAACGTATTCAACACCCTCCCCCCCCCCCTCTTCCATGGAATTGTGATAAGGGCCTAACGGGAAGTCGTGCGGGAGTCGCAGCCAGTAATGGACCAGAACGCGCACCGCTTTATCCAGTTTAGTAACTTGGCAAACACTGCACCGAGAACAAGTCGACGGTGAGGATGCGGCAGAAGATAAAAACGTAAAACAAAGAAACGGTTTTTGTGGCTTTAAATGGGCTTTAGAGATGCGACCAAGCAGAATCTTCTCCTCTTGAACCGTCGGTGAGGTGAAGTAGACCTTGTAGTGAGAAGGTCACCCCAAGGTATAGCCATTCATCTTCAGAGCGTATTGCCGGAATCTCCTTCCCCTGGATCGAAAACAGGGTGTTGGATCAGTCTTAGAAAGGTTTCTTGCGCGTATATCCAAGAATGCTTAAGGTGGTGCTTTTGTGAAAGTTGGTTTGAAGACCTCTTGGCGCAAGGAAGATGCCACAACTAGGAGGTTTAATTTCAAGCTCGCGTCTCGTCGCTGCCAGGATAATGACGTCCGCAAACTCCATCGCTTCTACACAAAAGTTGCCAGTCTTGAAGGACAGCTTCAATGGGCATTATCATTATGACAGCCATTCATTGAGCACTAAGTTAAACAAAAGGGGTGACAAGAGGCCACCCTGTCGAACTCCGCGAGCCGGGTGAAACATTCTTGTAGAGCCTTGACAAGTTAACTCTGTGTTGGCTCTCTGGTTGACCCTCTGGATACATTTTACTAAATCGTCCACAAACTTTTTGCTCCGGAGGCAATTCAAGATTTCCTCCCATTTAAATCTGTCCAGTGTTCTGGTGACATCAAGAGAGGACATAAATAAACGTCTATAGTGTCGGCGGGCCTCATGGATCGTTGTGGCCAGTAGGTATAGTTCTCAGCGCATCTATCTGTAGACAGGAAAGTGCATTGCCGCAAGACGAAATCCACCAGACGTTGAAGGCTGATAGGCAGAACTTTATGAATTATTCTTACGAAAACCATTCAAATGATGATAGGGCAGGACTTCTTAGGTTTCATCGCCGTAGGTTTCTTTGGAATAAACATTTTCCTTGCTCCTTGTAAGCAAGTTGGAAGATGTTTTGTCGTCATCGAGATGGTAAACGAAACTAGAAGGACCGGAAAGGACGCCTAAGCCTAACCTAACCTTTAAGAGTGAATTCAGCTGGCCCCACAGTACTTAAAACAGGTAAGGCCGTAAATACGGACAACCTGAGGCCCATATCACTGACCTCATGTGCGGGAAAGCTTATGGAGACGATGGTTCGGGATCGCCTCTCTCCATACCTGGAGAGTAAGGGCTTCTTTGCAGTCGCCATGTTCGGGTTTCGCCCCCACATGTCTGCACAGGATGTCGTTCTCCAGCTGCACAGGGATATAATACGACCCACAACTATGCAACACAATGACAAAGCCATCCTCGCCCTTGATCTGAAAGGGGCTTTCGACAATGTTAAACACGGAAACATCCTGGCCAACTGGAGTTCTACCGATGTGGGGCTAGGGCCTACGCGTATGTAAGAGATTTCTTGACTAATCGCCAGGCCTTTCTTCGGATTGAGGGCGAGGAATACGGCCCTTACATGATGGAAACACGGGGTACCCCTCAGGGAGCGGTGTTATCACCGCTCCTGTTCAACATAGCTATGATGCGCCTCCCAAGCCAACTGGCCCGGGTGGAAGGCATTCAACACGCGTTATATGCAGATGACATTACAATTTGGACCACTGAGGGGAGCCTTGGGGACATGGAGGCCCGCCTTCAGCAGGCCGCTTCCATAGTCGATGCGTATGCTATTGACTGTGGGCTCCAATGTGCTCCAGCGAAATCAGAGCTTTTGCATGTCAGAGCGAACCCAAAGGATAGGACAGCAATTCACATTTCTCTGTCAGGAGGTCCTATTAGAGAGGTGGAGGAGCTCCGTATTCTGGGCCTTTTCATTCACCACAGACTCAGACCGGACTCCACCATTCTGAAACTCAAGAGAGTAGGCGAACAGGTAGGGCGCATGATACGCCGCGTTTCCAACAAGCGGGGCGGTCGCGTTTCCAACAAGCGGGGCGGTCGCGTTTCCAACAAGCGGGGCGGTCTGCGGGGCAGGGACGCGCTTCGGCTCGTCTATGCCTTCGTGACTAGCCGGATCCTTTACGCCGTGCCATATCTCCGCACTACTAAGCAAGACGAGGCGCGAATAGACGCCATCATCCGCAAGGCAACTAAGCGAGCCCTGGATCTCCCGGTGGCTACCTCTAATGCCAAACTCAAGGCATTGGGGGTGCTAAACTCCTACCAGGAGCTGCGGGAGGCCCACCTCGTGAACCAATACACGCGGCTCATGCAGACGGCCCCTGGGCGCCGCGTGCTAAACCGCTTACACATCCAACACGACTGCACTCCAGAGGAGGCGGAGCGTATCCCAGTACTGTGGCGCCATATGCTCTGGGTCTCCCGGCTCCCCCGTAACATGGACATCGACATGCACGTAAACAGGCGACAAGCGCGGGCTCGGGCTCTTGAGAGACAACACGGCTCCCGACCCGGTGTATATTATGTAGACGTAGCAGGGCCATCGCCCACGGGATTTTACACGGCCGCTGTCGTTCACCAGGAAATGCACGTTGATGGACTCTTTTCGAGCCCCGAATTCAATGCGAGCCGAGGAAGTAGCGATAGCGCTTGCTGCCGCCCACGCCAATTCGAGAATCATCATTACGGACTCCCGAAAAGCATGTGATCATTACTTGGCAGGGGAGATCTCCCCCTTAGCTGCTTGTATTCTAAGACGGACTGCCACTGATCCAACACCCGAAAGAATCATTTGGGCTCCTGGCCACCAGGGCTTACGAGTAAATGAGGCCGCTGACGCGGCTGCCCGAGCGCTTACTCACCGGGCTCCTCATCCCAGCTCTTCTGGCTCGGAGACTAACCAGCCGCTGCTGCGATTCAGGGAAATTATAACGCATTATAGCGACATCCACCACCTTTTCCCGGCCCCTGCAAAGGGGCTGAGTAAGACGGAGGAGCGAACTTTAAGGCGCCTGCAGACAGGTACTCTACTCTGTCCTGCAATCTTAAAGCATTACGATCCTAACACGGATGGGCGATGCCCGCACTGTGGAGAGACCTGTGATATCTTCCACATGGTGTGGGCATGTACTCAAAATCCCCACCTCCCCCCTTCCCCTACCCCTTCCAGAGAGGCATGGGAGACTGCCCTCCTCAACTGCTCCTCGCTTGAGTCCCAAAGGGCTCTGGTGAAACGGGCGAGAGACGGGGCATTGTCATGCGGTGTCCCGGACTAGGGACGCCGACCATGTAGCGGGGCCACTCTGTGGCTCCCAAACTCTATTTCAGTAATTAAAAGTTTTCACCACCACCACCACAGTACTTAGGCTTGCCGAGCCTTTTTAATTTCCTTGCATGTCGTTGGTAACAGAGTAATTTCGGTGGACCCTACTTATAGCCATGAAAAGTAAATCACCAGAGCGAAGCAGCCGTTGTCAAGACCAAACTCCATGCATTAAGTAATGATGAAGGACACTTCAAGGCCACCTCGCATTTGCCATCCAGAATTTCTCTAGCACACTTGCCTTGATTTTTGAGAAAGGCAATTTGCGTTCTCGGGCAGTTGATGCGTCTTCGCTTCAGAAATCCTAGAGCCTTCTTTTCCATTCCTGGGCCTCTTTCTACAAAGTGCGCGATCCTGAACAGCATCACCGCAGTAGTAGTGATTTCTGATGAAGTTGTTCAATATCCTCACAGATCCGTAAACGTTCCCCTATTTTCCAAAGCGTCACTGCTTCGAAAAACTTAGTCAAGAGTTGACGACTAATTTTTCTAGCTTGTTACGGCATTGTTCGCAAGCACTATACTCATTAGGAACCGATTCTGCCTCCAACAGTAGGGGTGAAACGATCCCCGACAAAGTGGCGGTCACTACATCAGGCTGTGTTACAAGCATCCTGACCAACATCCTGTAGTTTTTGTCGCGACAATGAGATTTAACAGTAAAAGATCCTGTCTTTAAATACAGCTTGTAGCCGCACATTCACGCTTCTAGTATCGGCCTGAATCGTTAGGACCACCGCTTTAACTGCAGGAGGAGTCGTCTCTACCTACCACCTTGGTTCTATTCTGCTAATTACGTACCTTATCTGCATAGTAGTATGTGAAGTGTTCGCGTCGTCCGTGCTGAAACTAACACTTCTGCCGAGAACTTCCCACGGTGTTTATCCTCGCTCACTTATGTAATGTCGCCGTTATTGAGGCATAGGTGTCTCCAGTAACTGTATTGTACGGCGTGAATTCTAGTAATAAATTTCCTCCCGCCTCCAAAAATCATTTGCCATGATCCACCGCTACACAAGAAATTTCTTCGCATTGAGTGACGTCTTGAGCTTCCAATGCACGCACTCTTGCTTTGTCCTCAGATCGTAGTGGTAGTACATCCACGCTTCATCACACGTAACAATTCAAGAATGGAAGTCTTTTGTATTTTTTTCAAATAAGAGTTCTCTTGGCTATATTGCTTTGGACATGTATTAAGCATGAATGTTTTTAGCAGCTGTTCTCGAAATATTAAGGTTAACTTTCCATTCGAATGTCAAACACTTGGCTGAGCGCAAAAGGCACCAAAACAACGTGAGCGGCAGTGCATCATGCTGCCCTCCGAAGGCTTTGGAATCCAGCGAAGATCGGGTTAGCGGTGGCTACGCCTTGCGTGCCGTGTGCTACCGCGAATCCATGGCTGTCATGCCACCACACCTGCTGGTAATGTTTGTGAGCCCCCCATCTTGAGGCCAGTCATTAGAATTTCCTTGGTATTAAATGGTGTAGAGCAACCCTCCCCCCCCCCCCCCGGATTTATACCTAAAAAACTCGGCTTGCTGTGACCAAGCGAGCGAAACAGAAGCTTCACCATGCGTGGCCAATGGGGCCCCTTGACGGCACTGCAAGCCTTCGCTAAGGTGTGTCCACGATGTCCAAAAGGAAAATGTGTATATGTTGATGCACATGCTCAGAGCGGTAGTGCAGGGGCAAACAATGAAGTTGTTGTAGTACGTGGTATAGCGAAATAAAACCGCATTTGTAAACAAACATGGTAACAATAAAAGCGATAAAATAGATGACAAAGAATGGACCCAAAACACAGATCAACTGAGAAACTTAACACTTGTCTCCCAGTGCCTGAGCCGAACAGCCCCCTCTCAGGCCACCATCTGGCGGCGAAAGCTACGCAGGACTATGATGTTGTCGAGTAGATATTTGACAGATTGCCATTCTATTTAGACTGTGCCAGTCCGAGCACCTGGGTGCGTTCATGGTACAGCTAGGGAGCATGCCACGAGCCCCTAATGCCATCCACATAACCGAACGGTCTAGCCCGGGAGCAGGACTTTAAGCGGCTCATATCTGGCATGTTTATGGGCACCCATTTTGATCAAACTAGCTTGGCTGGTATCCCAGGTGACAGCAAAATCAGCGATATGCACTTCACTTCCATCCACCGCAAACAATGTCCGGCCCCAGCCGCGTACCAGAAAGCGCAACGAGTAGCTTCTCACGAGTGACTGCGAGGAAATTGTGCCGTTCCTGTGGGGCAAGTGCATAGATCTGCACTCCAGAAGGATATTGTATGAGGGTTCAGGAGCATGCTGACATCTACGGCACAATCGATCACCTGGTAGTCAGATGTCTGGGCGGGGTATATGTTCGTTCGCATTCGAAAGGATTTAATGCGATCTCCATCTCTCATTAACGTGGAATCGCGGAAGAGCTACACATTTGCCGTGAACCGAGTTTTGTGTGCCAACAGGTCCTTGTTGTTGTAGGATCCCTGTAGCCTCTTCCACCAACGCCGAAATCCACGTTTCATTCCCGCTGAAACCTCCTCTTTTACCTGTGAGCCTTCAGGAACCTCAAAGCGTTGGGCTTTGCGTTTTTTGCATTTGTCTAACACAAGGCTGAAGAACAACTTCGTCCCCCAGCCGAACGCCTTCAACTGCATGGTTTGTGCACCTGTATGCAGCTGGATAAGGTCTAGGCCGCCACACCGTACAGGCATCCATAGATGGGCGTTCGGTAAGCTTAGATTTAGATGCAACGCCTTCATAGTCAGCCCCATTTTCGTTCTACAGTCTGCTTGCCTCGGCTTTGGCGTTCAGGCAATTCATGCTGCATACAGAAAGGCCGGAATTACAAGCTGCCTCCACCAGTAGAGTTTCTTGAAGGGTTTGAGAGATGCTTTTCCAATGAGGTCAAGGAGCTGCATGCTCTTATTCCCCATCACCTGGGAGCCTTGCCGACAAAAAAAAAATTAAATCCCAAGTAGCTTATGGAAGCGCCTCTTGGGATAGAGAGGATGCGTTCTCTACCTACTGTATTAGAAGGAAGGTCATAGTTTAAGATTTTTATATAATGGACGACTTTCCAACCAAAGTACTGAGCCTTCGTAGTATTCAATTCTAGTTTCATGTTCAGCAGGTAGGTGTCTGTCTTGTTTAGAAGTTCCTTTAGCCCTTCAAAGGTGTCTGATACTAGGAGGAGGGCATCAGCAAAATCAACGGATGAAAGGGATGCGCCTCCTAAGGAGATTCCAGATTTCAAGCCATTGCGCTCAGTCAAGAGCGGCTCGAGAACCCATTTGAAGAGAAAAGCCGAGAGTGGGCCACCCTACTTTATCCTCCTCCTGACCGGCACCCGAACACCACCCGTTCAGCGATTAGAACAGTAGGTGGTCGTTTAGTGCAGGTACATCTCTTAATTTTGTGATGCATCGGTGTGGTACACCTCAACCCTCTTAATTGCTGAGTAGGGTGGGGCAGGAAAGAAACAGAGCACAGATGACATCTCACAATCGGTTTCACATCAACAAGAATATTAAAAAAACACAGTTGTTTACCTATGGCATATGCACCCTTCAGTTACACAATAACAGGGTCAGAGCGTAACAGAACTTAGGAGAAAAAAGTGCTAAAATTATTTGAGAACAAAGT
Organism: Amblyomma mixtum; assembly: GCF_055824585.1. NCBI lineage: Eukaryota > Metazoa > Arthropoda > Arachnida > Ixodida > Ixodidae > Amblyomma > Amblyomma mixtum. Next base: position 328,173,791 of record NC_143014.1, on the reverse strand, counting down.
TTCTCACATGTAGGCCAATTGATGATGGAAGCCCACAGATGATTTCCTATGGCAGCCTGTTCCACTCATAGACTGGTGTGGAAGAAGAAAGTGCACTTAAACATCCTTGTCCTGAAATTGCATTCATGGACCTTTAATAATAATAACAAAAATGAATGGTCCGCATATGTAGTACATAAGTTAGGTTTTTTAAATCCCTTTCTTAATCGATACCGCAAGCGCATTAAGCGCATATATTTTTCTACTTATTTTGAGCATAGGCGACGAAAGATTTTTAAGAATATGGGATCCTGTGGGAAGTGTTGCAGGTAACATGTGCTTGTGTGCGTTCAAGCTTTTAATGTTTGACTTAGTTGAAGGGTCCCAGGCAAAGCAAGAATACTTGAGAATGGGACTCACACTTTACAGGTATATACTGTTTCCCTTAGATTCTACAGATGTTTACTGTATAAACGCGTGCAAGTTCCATACTTTTTTTCCAGATTCGAGGGCCAATGTTCGAGTTGCGGCCTATGCACGCGATGTGGAAAAAAATTTTAAAGTAAAAACACCAATCAGCGAATGAGCGGCATTTATTCTACGTTCAGACGCTACTCGTGAAGTCTTCCAACCCCGAGCTGGTGCTGTACTCTGGTGCACGCTCATCCCACAAGAAGTCGCGCAGCATGTCCGCTGTGAACACGTAGCCGTTGTTCCGCACTTCCATCGCATAGCAGAGCAGCTCTTCTTGCGGTTCGAGAAACTTGCACGCCTTGCCTCAGAAAGCGCGCTTACTGCAGCTTGTGTTCCTCAATGCATCCTTGCATTGCACCATCGCCGGACGCACTTCTCGGCCACGTCAAATTTAATGCCCGCTGCACATTCCCAGCCGTGTAGCTATTGAGGTGCTTGCCCATCGTGCTGAAATTGCAACACTCGGCGGCAGCACACGAAAACCACAGCTACGGTGAACCAACACGCTACCACAACTATACCGTGTCTTTGGTGGCCACAAAAACTGGAGCTGGTGATACTATACCGATATGGATAGCGGGAGCTGATGGTGGAGAAAAAAGTTGCTGATGATGATGATGAGCCGCGGCCCCGGACGCCATCCGTGGGCGGCACCTGGAAGCTTCTGTGCGCGTGCGTGGCCTCAGCGATCAAGCGCGCCGTTACTCGCAGCCGGAGCTGATCGCGGAGGCCACGGCGCGTGCATTTAGAAGGCTACTCCCGACAGGGTAGTGGAAAGTGCGGGTGTGGCCCTTACAAGAATATTTCTTTTTTTTTTCATATATTTCCTTCGGGGAAACAGGGTGCGGGCCTTGCACGCGTTTCTACGGTAATGTTTCTATTAGACTGACTTACTCGAAATTTCATCTGAGGAAGTTTAACATGCGAGTAACCTTCAACATCACGCGAGTAACATAAGCATTCCAGAACACATAAGTTGCCAGAGAAGGCAGCTTTTAAACATTTTTACTTTAGGTTTGGTTTTGGTTTATGGGGTTTAACGTCCCAAAGCGACACAGGTTATGAGAGACACATATTTACTTTATTCCAGTTGATAAGCAAGTTCCAACGTGTGATATGGAAGTATATCTCACAAGCTTCGTTGCAGCAAAAATAATCAGCAGTGTAATGTAGACTTGCAATTCGTCAATAATGTGAAACTGTTTAAGGAGGGAACTCTGAGAATTGTAAGATTTTCCAGTCAGCCGCCTCTTGTTTAAATTGCCTTGGGTTATTTGTACTTGAATTCATTTTTCCTATATTTTTCAAAGCAATAGGAAAGTGGTCACTGTTATATAGATGACAGCACACTCTGTGGTTGCCAAGAGAGATGGAGAGTCGATAGCAAGGTCTACCTATTGCCGTGTATGAGTTGTGTGCCATGCTAAAGTATGTTGCATGTTTTTATTAATTATGCAGGATCGAGAGGACAACAGAAATCTTTCGATTAGCGCACCACTGGTATCAGTTCTTGTGCATCCCCCTAGTGGATGATGTGCATTAAAGTCTCCAACTAGCAAGAACGATTCTGGAAGCTGGTCAATGAGTTTTCAAACTCCTCGCTAGATAGGCGCTGATCAGGTGGGATATAAAGACGGCATGCTGTTTTCCCAAAAATTAGGCTCGTATTGCCACCGCCTCTAAATCGGTAACCAGCGAAAGGCTTTGATAGGCAGTTTGTTTCTGGGCCACAGTGGCAACGCCCTCCGATGAGTGGGCACTGCCTTGTATGTCCTTCCGGAAAACAACGTAAATTTTCAGGAAATTTGTGTGCCTTGCGTTTAAGTGTGTTTCGTCTAGGCAAAGTATGTTTGGTTGGTACTGTGCAAGTATTAAGGCGAAAGCCTTTAATGTCTCATCGTTGTAAGCAGCAGTTGTCGACAGAAATGTCACGCTTTTCAGTTGGTCCAAACGGTCGTGACGTCACAGTGCGCGAATTTCAAACGGGGCCAATTGTACTTTGGCTAGTAACCAGGCAACCAATTGAAGGGACCGTATAGTGATGCTCTAAGTGGGACTGAGCTTAGTTAATTGCTTAATTACTCAATTAGCCTAACTAACTTCTCTAGTCAGGCCATATAAATAAATAAAACCGAATAAGAAATTGGTCGAGCTCGGGAATCTAACCCCGGTCTTCGGAGTGTGAGACGAGCATGCTATCCACTCCGCCATGCCAGGTCGATGATTTGGGAAGAACAAAGGTGCGTCTAGTGAATACGGTGTCTTCGCTCACTCCTATCCTCCTCCTTTCCCTTCCGGTGAGGTTTAGGTGTCCACCAAGATATGAGAGACAGATACATTTCATTTCCTCAAAAACCAATTTACCGACGAGGCATAGAACCGAATGAGCGATGGCGTTCTATGGACTCCTGGAAGCGTTGCAAGACGCTGTCGCGTTCCACTCTTAGAGGCCAAGCTTAACATCTTAACCGCACATCAGTGACCGCACTTTAGGTCAAAAAAGTGCCCCCCTGAAATTTGACGGGTGTCCACCAAGATATGTGAGACAGTTACTGCGCCATTTCCTTTCCTCAAAAGCGTTCAAAGGGCAAGGCATCGTGGTACGGTGGTGGTGTTCCATGGACTCCCTGGCAGCGCTACAACACGCTGTCGCGTTCCACTCCTAAAGGCGAAGCTTAAGCAGTTAATTAGTATTCAGGCACAAATCAGTAATTAACCATTTAGTGATTTGTCGTCAATTAGCAATTAGTTCTCAATTACATGTGACGCCACCAGTGCCACAGAAGCAGTCGAAGTGGTGCCGAAAACGCTTTCGCCTCTACGCACTTTAGACAGTCAAAGTGCCCCCTGAATTTTTTCGTATGTGCCATCCAGGCTCTTAAGCAGCCCTCGGCAGTTCCGCTGGATGATGCCCTCCACAGTCATAGTAGTTCATGAGTGTGATAACGTGATAACATGCCGATATGGCTATTCTGTGTAGCGTGCTGCTGCCACGTGCCGAAAGATCACCGGGTGTGTTATCGTGTTTGATCATGTGACGTTCGACGCCCTTTCCCACTCGACTATACATGTAACCTGTTCTTGTCCGCTGTTTTTCAATAAACGTTTGCCTCCGGCTGTGATGCGTGCTATTACAATGGCGACGAGGCACGGTCTAACCCTGCGGGGGGAGGACAGACGTTGTTGGCGAAATGGCTTTCGGCAGTCGCATCGGCGAGTTTAATCTAAATGGCAATTCTTCATGGGAAGAATACGTGGAGCGCATCGAGTTGTGCTGCGCAGCGAACAAGCTAACGAGTGACGCCGACAAGAGGGCAGCTTTACTGAGCTGTTGTGGAGAGGCTGCGTACTCCCTGATAGCAACCCTCGTGAAACCTCAACGACCGCCAAGTGCCGAGTACCAAGTCATCGCCGACGCCGTGAAGGACCACGTCAATCCGAAGCCTTCAGAGTTGTACTCGAGGTACGTTTTTTCGAAGCGAGACCAGCAGTACGACGAATCTGTAGCTAACTATGTCACATCCTTACGTAAGCTAGCTGAGAACTGCGGCTTTGTCGACAAACAGCTGCCCTTGGATGTAATGCTGCGTGACCGCATGGTATTCGGAATGAGGGACAGTGTTGTTCAGCAACGGCTGCTGACAGAAAAAAACTTGACTTTCAAGAGTGCTTACGAGCTCGCAGTGACCGCGGAAATAGCCGCTAAAGGGCAACGCGTAATGAGCCAGCATAAGCAGGAAGGTGTAGACCTGACAGCAAAAGTGAGCACGACCCCTAAAAACGAACAGGCGGAAGAGAACCGCGTCGGAGCGTCGAGTGAAGTTCGGGATGAAAGGTGTTCCTGATGTGGCGGCAAGCACGAAGCGTATCGCTGCAAGTTCAAGAACGCCACGTGTTTCAGCTGCTCTAAAAAGGGGCATCTAGCCAAGGCATGTCGCAGAAAGAAAATGCAAGTGCAGCATCAGCTGGATGCTGAATCCACGCCGGCGCAGATTGAGTACGACGCTTTACTCTCCATCAGTCAAGTAACGAACTGTCCCAAATTTGTTGTCACCGTCGGCATTGGTGGTCAGAACGTACAAATGGAAGTAGACTCCGGAGGAGCTAGGTCAATCACCAGCCGCGAGGAATATCAAAAACTGCGAATTGCTAAAAGTATTGACCTGGAAGAATCAGATGCGCAACTCTTCACATGGACGAAAGAAGGCCTTGACATTGTGGGGAAAGCCATGGTTCCCGTAGAATTCAAAGGGCGAAGTTGCGAGCTGCCGCTACTGGTAGTTAGAAATGACGGCAGCACACTTCTAGGCCGTGACTGGTTCAAGGCGTTGAACAACCAGCTTACAGGTCTTCACGCCGTGAGCAACAGGCAAGAAACTATCCTTTCAAAGTATGCAGAAATTTTTAGCGAGTCATTTCCAGGCGCTACGCTGCCGCCGATTCACATTGAACTCAAACAGGACGCTCAGCCAAGGTTTCTGCAATGTCGAAGCATTCCGTTCGCGCTCAAGGAAGATGTCATAGCTGAGTTGGACAGATTGGAGAGACAAGGAATTCTGTAGGCAACGCAGTATTCAGAATGGGCTAAACCTATCGTCGTCGTTCGAAAAAAGAATGGATCGCTCAGAATCTGCGGTGACTACTGAAGCACAGTCAACCAAGCGTTGAGGAGGAACTGCTATCCTTTGCCTACGAGCCAAGAATTATTCGCAAAGTTGGGTAAAGACCGCGTTTTTTCGAAGCTGGAGTTGACGCAGGCGTACCAACAACTGGTAGTTGATGATGCCACAGCGCAGGTTCTGACGATAAACACCATAAAAGGGTTGTACAATGTGCGACGTTTGCCATACGGCGTGTCGGTAGCTTCCGGGCTGTTCCAACGCGTAATGGATACAGTTCTCGCAGGTCTACCGCAAGTAGCTGTGTACCTGGACGACATTCTGGTGGCCAGCGAAACAAAAGAGGAGCACAGCCGAGTGCTCGCCGAGGTCTGTGAACGAATTGCAAGAACGGGACTGCGGGTCCAGTCAGTAAAGTGCGAGTTTTTTAAGGAAAGCCTGGAATTCTTAGGCCAGGATAGACTCGCGTGGTATCTACCCATCGAAAGCCAAGATAGAAGCGATTCGTCAAGTGCCTGTACCGAAAACCAAGAAAGAGCTGCAAGCATTTCTCGGTATGGTAAACTTTTACAATCGGCTCTTGAAAGGCCGCCCCGAGGTCGCAGAAGTTCTGTATCGTCTACTGGAGACTAACGTCGCGTGGTTGTGGCGTGAAGAACACCAGGAAGCGTTCGAAAGCCTGAAGCAGCTTGTAACGTCCGAGTCGCTGCTGGTGCATTTTGATCCCAGCGCGCCTTTAGTTCTGTCATGCGATGCTTCACCGGTGGTAGTAGGAGCAGTCCTAGCGCACCGCGACCCTCAAGGACGAGAGAGACCCATCGCGTATGCGTCAAGAACGTTGAGGCCGAACGGAACTATGCCCAGATAGATCGAGAGGCTTTAGCCATAGTTTTTGGCGTTCGTCATTTTCATCAGTATCTTTGTGGAAGAAAGTTCTTCATTCTCACAGATCACAAACCGCTACTCGGCATATTTCGACAAGAAAAGCAAATTCCAGCTGTATTATCACCACGCATGCTCCGTTGGACGTTAATGCTGTCGGCGTATGATTACAACCTCGACGATCATGCAAATGCTGACTGCTTAAGCAGATTACCCGCAAAGGAGACGCGAGGTGAACCCGAAGCTCCGGGCGATGTTCTCCTGCTAGAGGCAATGGAGTATCCCCCAGTAACTGCACAACAAGTGGCATCCTCGACCAGGCAAGACCCTCAATTACTTCAAGTTAAGGCGTGGATTATCGACGGCTGGCCCAAGCACAGTGTGCCATCAGAATATTCCGCCTACCACGCGAGACGATATGAGCTATCCGTCGACCGCGACTGCGTCCTTTTGGGAAACCGAGTAGTGCTTCCGGAACGACTACGGAAGCGAATTCTTGGCATGTTACATGCAAATCATCCTGGAATCACTGCTATGAAAGCCCTCGCGAGGTCATAGTTTGGTGGCCAAGAATTGACGCGCAGACTGAAGATTTCGTCCGGCAGTGCAAGCCATGTCAAGAGAACAGGCAAAGTGATCCGAAGACACCTACACATTTCTGGACGAAACCCGAAAGACCTTGGAGCAGGGTACATATCGATTTTGCGGGGCCAGTCGAAGGTGTTTGCTTTCTTGTGGCAGTGGATGCGTTTTCGAACTGGGCTGAGATCGAGATAATGCCATCCCTTCAGTCCTTTTCAGTGATCGCAAAGTTGCGTAGAATGTTCGCATCGCACGGTCTACCAGATCTGATAGTGTCTGACAATGGGACTGCTTTTTCAAGCAAGGAATTTCAGGAATTCCTAAGGCTAAACGGTATCCAGTTTATGTACACAGCGCCGTATCATCCTTCAAACAATGGAAGAGCAGAACGGATGGTTCGCGAGCTCAAGTGTGCACTGAAGAAGCAAAGGCAAGGCACAGTGGCGTGTAAAGTTTCTCGGTTCTTGTTCAAGCAGCATTCCACTCCTCATTCTCAGACCGGAAAGGCACCAGCAGAGCTCATGTTGGGACGGAACTTCCGCTCTGCCCTGTCAAGACTGCACCCCGACATGGAAAGCGCGGATTTGTGTCAACGTGTGCCGTCAAAGGTTTTCGAGTGTGGGGATGCTGTGTACGTGAGAAATTTCAGCCGAGGGCCTACATGGCTAGCTGCTCGGGTTACGGGTGTTACGCCGTCTGGGTCACGTCATGTACGAAGTTCAGACGTCTGAAGGAAATGTGCATAGACGTCATAGGGACCATCTGCGAAAGGCATGGGTGTCGGAACAGGCAACTCCAGCAAGTGGAACCGGTGATTTCTTCAGATTCCTAGCGACTCCAAGCGCAGAACCAGAACTACTCAACGCTGAGGCACCACTGGGTCTTAGACTGTCTACGCGTGATCGACGACCTGTGCAGCGCTACGGTTTTGACTGAGGGGGAAGGGGTGTGATAACGTGATAACATGCCGATATGGCTATTCTGTGTAGCGTGCTGGTGCCACGTGCCGAAAGATCACCGGGTGTGTTACCGTGTTTGATCACGTGACGTTCGACGCCCTTTCCCACTCGGCTATATATGTAACCTGTTCTTGTCCGCTGTTTTTCAATAAACGTTTGCCTCCGGCTGTGATGCGTGCAATGCGAACATTACAATGAGGAAGAGAAAAAGGGGGGGGGGGGGGTACGATTCAGACATCACCGCCTTTAAGAGGTGGCTTAGAGTATGCTTTTTTGCTTCAGGTGGTCCAGAAGACTCCGCCTCTCTTTGGATAACTCCCTGAACGTCTCTTACGCTGAGGAGTTTGACGTTGCATCCATCGCCTCTTTGTTGGATAGTCTGTGCTGTCGCAGAGTGCTGTGAGAAGTTGACCTCTTGGACGTTGAGGATTGGTGCAGCCGGTGGCTGCTTGGTGGAGTGCCTATAGGCGCGCTACGTCAGCATAGGATCATAGAGAAAGATTCATAAAGAGCCGACACTCCCATAGGGCCCAGCGGCACAATTTACTGTACCGCACCAGGCGGCTGGGTGAGAGGCTTCCTGTTTTGGTTCCATGCGCGCGCAGTTTGTATGCTAGCATGCGCTAAGACCTGCAGCGCCCTCATGGCCCAATATTTCCGGTCAGTATGGTCTCCTAGAGTTATCTATTTACTTTCGGTCCAGAAAGTGAAAAAAATACGTTCCGGGCGCTCTTGACCGGCCATCAGCGCAGCTCCGCCACGGCCTTCGTCAAACAGTGCCAATCCAGAAAAGACACCAGCTGCTTTGGGAAATGAAAACTCATTTTGCTGCTTATAAGCACAAAACCGGTACAGTAGGTGCCGTCATTTGGTACATCGCTAAGCTCATTCTATGCTTCTTGTGCGTCTATTGTTACTGCAACACGGCTGACAGCAGTGGCTGTCATTGCCACCATGCGCCGTCAGCTGAAAAATGTAAATTACTAGCAGGTGTCATTCTCATAAACCTTACTCAAAACCTGTGCGAACAGGCGAAACGCGTGAAAGCGGCAAAATTATGAACAAGGAACACATGCTTCTACGAACTTCGCAGGCGGAAAAGCCATGCACCACATACGATACTACAAGATATCTTCCAATACTTTACAAACATTTCTTCCTTCCTCAACGTTAATCTCTGCCCCCAAAAAGCTGCAAGTTCCATTCAAAGGCCAACTGTGCGTTTTGTTTGACAAATGTTTGGCACCGTGACGGCTACAACACGGGCTCCCAACCAGTCGCTCACATTGTATTGGAGCACTGAGAACAAATGCGCGGGGGCGGTGTGTCAGAGGCGTAGAAGATAATTTTCGGCACACCAGCTCCTTGTTTTCATACGGGTTTTGCCTTTAATTCTCCCCTGGCCGTTTAGAAAAGCGCACTCCTGTGTTGTCACTATACGCGGGTGCAATGTGGGTTTTCACTGGAACACACGACGGAGTGTTGCAACGCACCCCCAGTAGCACAAGGTGGCGGCCCCATGCGGGTCCGACATGGGCAATGAGGGCTGGTGGCTGCCCGCAATAAACCCACATGGGTCCCCCGTGGGTGCAGTGCTGGCACAAAACGCTGGGGCTGCCCACTGCGTGCCCGAATGGGACCCTCGTCGTCTAGGCATGGGCTTAAACAGACTGGGCAGCCCACCTAGGTCCCACCGCAGATACACGCGGGCTAGGATGCGGGCTCTATTATGGTAAAGCGCGGGCAACTCCAAAAGGGGCTGCCCGTACACCACCATGAGGGAGCCGCAGTGTTTTTGTGTGGGCAAAGAGCTAGTATTCCCGCCTTCAGCCGACATGGGTCCCACGTAGGAAATACAGGGGCGCTTCACAGTGGCGAAGCGTTTCAGGCATGCAGTTTGGGCTGTCTTAGCAACACCGACGAAGGTCCCGCGTGGGCTGGGCATGGGCACATTTGCCATTCCGACGTCTTTACCGCGTATTCGAAATCGGGTATGTAAGGGGTAAGAATGGGCTGCGTGCAGTTCGTGTGCATAAAAGATGGGGCTACATGACGGTGAAGTGCGGGCACACCCAACAGGGGCTGCCCGTGCAGCGCCCTAATGGAGCCGATTGGGCTGTGTGTGGGCTAACACCAGTATTCCCGCCTGTAGCCTAAATTTGTCCTGCATAGAAAATATATGGGCTGGGCATGGACACAATTGCGATTCCAACATCTTCCCCGCCTGTATCGTACATATCTAGTGGAAAAGGCCTAAGCGTGAGCTGCGCAGTAGCAAAACATACAGTGTGTGCGGGCAAACGGCTAGTATATATTCGCCAGCAGCCTTCGTAAATCCTGCGCAGATTACTGTGGGCTTCACAGTACAGAAACATCATGCGACATTAGCGAGTTGCCGGGCGAAACCTGTCGACTGTCCCACGTACACTAGTTGTACACGGGAAGAGTTGACATTCTCGCATTTAGTCTGCCTGCATATCCTGCATAAGAGGTAAAATAGCAAGGCCTTGCACGTTTCACTCTGACGAAGAGCTGCTCTGGACGTCGTAATAACAAAAGAACCCGCTTCTGAGATTTGTTGGTGCTTCTTTTGCGTTTATCGCATTGTATTTTTTTCTGGTGTGCTACGGTCGCCGCGGAGAAAGCTGCCAGCATAAGGTTTCTTGCTTGTTTCAATGCACTTCAATCTTTCGTTGTCTCCATGCAACATGTGCGCATGGAATTCATGACTGGTTGATGAACATAGCGAGCCTCCGGCGACTGCGCCAGAGGCTGCAAAAGGTTTGTTACTGTCGCGTTCATTGCAGCAGCTTTCTTAATGTCCGCTAGCAGCAGTCTGTAGCGACGTATCGATCAAGACACAAAATTCTTGGTTTTTGTGCAGGCATTCTTTGCGCGTCTTCTTCGTCAAGTGATCGCACATTGATAACGCAACTTGGCCGAGCACCATCGCGAGCGGCCCCACCCTTCACCCTATCAGGAAGAGATACTAATCACAAATCTACGAGAACATTTCTATCGACGAAGAAGAAAAGGTTAACTCAACGGAGCCGGCAGCTTCGGGTGTTCCCTAAAGGGCGATAATTCGGGCTAGCGAAACGGTGCATTGCTAGAGAGAACAAAATAAAAACAAACTCCTGTAGAAACGTCACACGAGTAACCAGTCTTTGCGCAAACTTTTTTTTTTCAAGTTTTTTTTCTTTCCTCTCACCACCGCCTTCACTGCTTTCCCTGGGTCCTCTCAAAAAAAAAAAAAACGTGCTCAACCCTGGTTTTTCTGTCTGCCTTTGTTCCTTCCCCGACGACTCACTGTGTCGGTCCTGTCCCTCCCAGCCCCCTTCCCCGAAATGGCGCGGAGGCACTCACTCTACAGCCCACTACCGAACATTTTAGGCCGCCCTCCCGACCACACTCCCCGCGACTCTCCATGAAGTGGAAGGGGGCTCGGATACTACTTGTTCACTCTGTCCGGTCGCTGCGCGGTGACGGTATGCAGAAGTCCTCCCCGCCTTTCCTGCGTTTGTTTGGAACAGGTTTTTCTTTCCTGCGGTTGGGTTGAGTGTCAAGGGATGAAGGCAGCTGCGAAAACACGCTGGCACTCCCTAGTCCTCGTTGAATTTGTGTTATAGTTTTTTGTGCCTTTCCTTGTGTTGCTTGATCAATCCACGATCGAAGATGACATTGCCTTCCATGCGTACGTCCAGTGCAAGTATGGTGGAACCCTGTCGTCCTTGTTTCAGTGTTGAATAACTTCGGTCCGAAAGACGTGAGTGGTGAACAGTAACATTTACTGACATTTGAGCGGTGGAGGCCACGGCGGTGAAGGCGGATTTTATGACGGCGACGTCGTGCTGCTAGGACGTAAGTACGCATTTGAAATCACTCTGTTGTCCGAGTACTGCCGCCGTCTCAGTTATATGTTAGGCGTCAACAGAAGCTTTCTAGTTGTTCAGTGTCTTTTTTGAACCAGCCAGTTGTAGATTGCACAGCGTAGGGAGGCAAAATACCGAAACATTTTCTCTCAGTTACATACCGAAATTTCTTGTCCTTCATGGTAACAAGACTAAAATTAGTTTTGTGGTGTGTATTCTTTCTTTACACAAGCATATGGTGCATACGTGCGACCGCAATCAGCGACGAGCGTCCTGAGGGGGAGCGGGGCTCAAGGCCCTGAACAAACATCACACATCGCATCGATGCTGCGGAATGTGCCGTAAATAAAGGAGGATGACGAAGCAAGCATTGGAATCGTCCGAGCAACCTATTTTCACACCAACAATGTTACGACACACATTTGAAACACAATATTGATTCAAATACGAAAGGCGTGAGGTCCATTCACAATACTGAGCATTGCCAATCCTCAGGGCCAGGCGTCATGAGACGCCTGGCTTGTCCGTGCCTTCTCTTTCGTCCTGTCTTCTTTTGCACGCATTATCTCTTTTTAAGTAATGTGACGACACCTTCCGCTGCGTGAGATTCTCGGTAGCTTCTTTTCCTCTTGTTTTCCTTTTCTTATTTCTTAGCGATTACCAATACACAATCACTTTACCGATAACGATCGTCGATTACAATCAAAATTATCGATTACCTATCATCAATCCTTATCTAGCTTACAGAGCACGGCATACTACGCCACTTCTACACATACACACCATTTGTTCCAGTACACTGAAGCACCATAACACCCCTTTTCATTCCGTCCAATTTCTGACGCGTAATTTGCATATTAATATTGGTCTGGCTATATTCAGCGTATATTAATAATGGTGGTTCAACAGCGCGAACACACCAAGACCGAGAAAGAGAGAGGACACACCCACCAGCGCTGAATTCAGCGCTGGTGTGTTTCCTGTCTTTTTCTTGGTCTATGTGTGTTTGCCTGTGGGCCGAACTTGGGCTAGCCACGTGGGCCGGACTTCGGCTAGCCCGTGTGGGTCCCCGCTGCACTGCCGCCTAAGCCCCCCTGGAGGTCCCCTCTGAGAAGCCCATTACTGCCCCTATGGGTCCCACAAAGGACCGAGGAAAGCCCCCTTTATCGTTTTTATGCATGCAGACCATAGGGGTCCCCTGATGGTCCTATGTAGCAAGCCCACTGGGCTGCCCCTGTGGGCCCCGCACGATGCCGAGTTGCAAATCCCGCACATATCCCACATCGGGCCCCCATGGGCTGCCCGTGGCGGGCCCATGAGGGCCCGCAATTCCGAGCCCCGTTCGTACTGGGGACACGTTTCTAGTTTGTGAGCTTTTCATGCGTTACTTTTTTTCCCGGCAGTCTTGCAAATTACGCGCCCGTGCTAAGACCGCGAGTACAGTTGTTTTCGACACGTTTACCAATTTTTTTTTCAAGCGGACCACATTCTACCAGACTGTCAAGAAGTATCACTCGATAGAAGTTGTGTAACGCTGGGGGCCATAAAAAACTCGTCCGCGTATAACAACGAGCAGCCATGCTAAACTAACCGCTAGGCAAAGCGCACAAGGGTCTTAGCAAGAGTGCGCCCTTAAAGCTCGCGCCATGGCGCGAGCAAGGATGAGGTAGGCGTGTCTTTCACAATTACGCCATATTGCGTCGGCCGGCGTGCTCAGAAAAACTGCTTGAAATGCAGCGTAGTTTGGCGAAAGCCAAACGCTTCTCAGAAACCTTGCCGCTGCCAGAAAGGGCAAGAGTGATACAAACCACGCCAGAACAGCCGGCAGGCCACGAAGCTTGCGCGGCTCTTCACGAACTGCGTAATTCAAGGCACCGGCCGGCAAGGTCATCGTGTAACTGCTTGAAATGCGGAGTCGTTGGCCAAAAAAAAAAACATTTCTCACCTTGCCGTCGTCAGAAACCGCACTAGTTTCGCTTCGAAGACCAACACAGACGCAATCTGAGCGCTGAACAAGACGCCGCACGTTCACAGGCGCAGCCGCGCAATCGAATGTCTCCTGCTTGCGTTCTGCCTCGTCTTGTCGGGTCGCTCGCGCGCGCATGCGCACGCTCGCTAATGCTGCTGGCGCCACTAAACAGAAGGGACACCAACTAATCTGTCACGTATTTCCTGGGCCAGATTTCGCCGCAAGTTCTTGAGCAAGCAGCGTCTGGCCAGTGACTATTGGGGACTTCTGTATGGGCACCAGTGCAGTTTTCGGTGGTGTGCCCGTGTGCACCGCGCTTAGCACAAGTGAGCTTCCAGCAACAGCTAATTGAGCCGTGCCCGTTCTTTTGGCACTTGAAACATCTGCGTGGGTGCGGGACATATGGTCAGAATTTACTATGAATTCCGCGTTCACCGATTCTGGAAGTCGTGTCAGGTTAAACGAAAGGACAATGTGGCTTGTCGTTAGCTCAACCATTCTGTCTTATTGTGATGCGGCGCAGGGCGATGACGCCTTGGTCACGGAAGCCTTTGAGTAGGTTTGATTTGATTTATGGTGGTTTAACGTCCCAAAGCGACTATGAGGGACGCCGTAGTGAAGGGCTCCAGAAATTTCGTCCACCTGGGGTTCTTCAACGTGCACTGACATTGCAGAGTGCACGGGCCTCTAGAATTTCGCCTCCATCGAAATTCGACCGCCGGGGCGGGATTGAATCCGCGTCCTTTGGGACAGCAGCCGAGCGCCATATAACCACTGAGCCACCGCGGCGGCCCTTCGAGTAGGTCGGACTCGGTTTCGCAGATGAGGCAACGCTCAGATATCACACCTTGGATGATGTTAAGGCCACAGTGTGGTGTTATGCTCACATGCAGGTCGGCAAACTGCTGCTACGTCAGGCGGGTCCCAGTGCGCACTTTGTTTGAAATTTAAACGAGTAGGTCACCAGAGCAGAGTGTTTTATGGCTTTTTAGTTTTTCCCGACGAATTATTCGGGAGTCTTCGCAATCAGGAAGACATAACGCTACTGTTAAAAGTGCTCCGTTGAGAATAAATTTTTTCGTACCCAAAAGTAGTTCTTTGCATGAGAGAATATACTAATTAATATCCTGTCACCAGGCTATGGGTGGTGGATGACCTAAAGTTTTGCTTCCTGTGATCAACAATGCCGGGCACTACTTTTTAACCTGCTTTAACTCGATAGGGGCATGCCAAAGGAACTGAATCTAAGATCTTTTTTTTGTTAACTTTACAGGTTGTGTCAAGGGAAATAGCAGTCAAGCAGCTCTGTAGGTACCCTATGATGTGCTTCTTAAGACTGTGCTCTGGGCATGTGCGCGAGAGCTATAGCGTAATGTGATCGTTTGCTATAATTATGTTTTTTTCTGAACAAAAGGTGTAGTTGCAAGTAAGCGGTCGTCTGTGTGTCTCATTGTTCTCTGTGTTTCGTACGTTCGTGCTTTCTACCCAAAATGAACACACACCACGATGCCCAACTATCCATTCTACTATCCTGTAGGACATTAGTGGATTGATAAAAATATGGCTTGTGGGAGCTCCAGACCTCAGCGGAGGCAGGAACAGGCGGCGAAAAGTTAAAGATGCGCATACACTCGAGTTTGTAAACAAATTCCTGCGCTTATTTTTCTTACATTGTCCTTTTGTTGTCTGCTGACCTTTTGTGCACTTTTTCAGACGTTTTTAAAAGCACAAAACAGTACTTATGTGAAACTCAGTGCAGCTCTTGCATCATGCATTCTAAAGTGCACTCACGATGTGCAGTAGTTCATAGCGGCAGGCAAAGCTGCTTGCCCGGTTGGTTTTAAATCATGTTTTGAAGCAGTGGAGATGCCAAACTTTTCAAAGTTCTGCTCTGGAATGATGCGCATGAAATTAAGTAAACATGGGTCCCCGCATGGAGTCTGTCAGCGCAAAATAAATAATTTGTAATTGAAATTTTTCTTATGTAGTTTGCTTCAGTTGGCGGGCGATGGTTGCGACTTCACAAGCGGGTTTGAGATCACGTGAGGCATACAAAACTTCAATATAACCATTCCTTTGTCATTTTAATTAATTCAAATGCTTAGGCTAAATGCTCCAGAATCCGGAATGGCAGGAAGTGAACAAAGAGCTACTATTTTGCGGTTTCTGTATGCCTCAACGCGATCGGGTGCTCATTTGTGAAGTCGAAACCGCATTTATATTTAGACTGCTGAAATCGAAACTGCTTGAAAGAACAATATTAGGCGCTGACCGTAGGCGAATCTCATGTGGCGATTCATGTTTACTGATGATGTCTTGTGGATCACTCGAAAGCAAAAATACACTACGAAAAATTTTGGTGTCTTTACCCCTTTAACACCTGCTGCTCTGATTTTTGTAGAAGAGGTTAAGGAATGGGCACAAAAAATGCACCCAGTTTTTCAGACATTTCACGTGTCCATGATGTAAATACGTACCCTCAGTGCTGCATGCTGCACCTTTTCAAACATGAGAACTAAATGATCGGTGATATCCCGAGCTTTTTTTAAGCACCCAGTGAATGAACACCTTATCATGTCAGTTGATCCTCCAAGCAATAAGCTTTTTTCACTGCTGAGTATGTAGAAATGTGAGTTTGATGCTAACACATGGTAAATGTCTGCTACTGATGATGTTCTCAATTATGCTTATTTAAAAGATGTGGAAGTTAGTGTAGCCAGTGCTGTGAGTAGTACTGCGATAGCTTCCATTTTTTTTCTGATGAACGCATTTTACTCTGCTTTGTAAGCTTTCTGACCCTGGTGTTGAAAAACTACTTCCTCGTAGAAGGTTTGCTGTTACCAGTTATAGGCGAATGGCACATGCTGTGCCTTCATAGTGAGGAGCGTTAACTTGTGAGGTGCGCAGCTAACTTCATGCGTAAGGTATCAGTTCTCCAATCAGCAAGCGCATAAAACATTTTTGTTACTAGATTTTTTTTCTTTCCTGGTGTATTTCCTCACTGCACTCTCTGAAATAATTACTCTTTTATTGAGAACAATTGCCGTGCCTGCCTCTGTATCTTTTTAGGATGTATCAGCATATATTTAGCAAGGCATTAGCATGCTGTTCGGTATGTGCACACAGTTGCAAATGTAGTTCAATAATAGCGTGCGGTGCACTGCTCTTCTACAAAGATTTGAATGATGCACATGAGCTTTGTGTATCATACTGCACATGCAAATAAACACTGCACATTTTCGAAGCTCTGTTCTGTTGTGTGAGATGTACGGGAAATGGATCCACAGATTTTTTATTCCTTAAAGCCATCTGTAATTTGCTTGATTACTATTGCCATTGAAGAACGGCAAGGTAGCATGAAAACTTTCATAACTGACCGTATACTGCTTGAAGTCACCCATTTGGGCGGCCTGCAGTAAAACGATTAGCTTGTAGTCGGGCAAACGTCATTAAACTGCACCAGACATACCTAGGGCGACTGTGCACTAGCCTTCGGGGAGTAGTTGGGCTAAAACGGTTGTTAGACCTTGGGCATCGGGACAGTTACATGCCGGCGAAAATCTGAGCTTGGATTGCAGTTGGCAGTATCTCTGGCTAACGCTGACATGACGGCCATGAAGATCGTCCCGATCGACCAAGTCGGCCTTTGGATGGCCGATGTGCCTCCCCAACCTCGGCCCAGGGTATTTCGCAAGGTCGGCCCGAGCAGTTTTGGTCGGCTTGCTTACGTAATGCCGACTTCACGCCGAGCTCGTTTTGCCCCTTGGGTACCAAGGCACAAGGAAAACTAGTGACTTGTGAAATTTTTTTTTAAGGCAATCACTTGTGCTACCCGCCGTGGCATCAAGTGATAGAGGGATGGAACTATATTTGGTCGTCCGCTTAAATCTTTCCATGCCTCTTTTACGAAAGCCCATAACGACTCGCCCTGGTAGGAACATATGGCGTCCACTGAGTTGTTTGATCAGGCTCCATACATTGTCGATGGGGTTGAGGTATGCTCCTCTGGGGTCCAGTCTAGCTGGCGTACGACGTAGCTTTCAAAGAGAGCTGTCATATTTTACGGGCTGTGTGCACTGGTTTTTTCTCCTGTCGAAACTAAAAGTCTTAAGAGAACTTCTTGCTGGGCTAGTTGGTATTTCATTGTAAAAGTAAAGGCGCCAAAAAATCACACACACACACAAGACAAGAGAACGGGACAGAGCGCTACTCACAACTAGTTTATTTTTCACACCACAGATACATATATACACAACGCCAGCGCCTGCGCAAAGAAGGCGCTGGCGTTGTGTATATATGTATCTGTGGTGTGAAAAATAAACTAGTTGTGAGTAGCGCTCTGTCCCGTTCTCTTGTCTTGTGTGTGTGTGTGTGTGGTCTTTTGGCGCCTTTACTTTTACAAAACTAAAAGTCATCATCCGCGGAAGGGCCGTCGAGAACGTATCGCAACAGTTGATGCATAAGAACGTTACAATACTCGTCTGACGTAAACGCCGCTTCAATGAGAGCAAAACGACCGTCCTTGCCGATAGCTCCTCACGCGTTTACAGTGCACCACCCGCTGAAGAAAATTGCTTGGGCATATTCACGAAGGTACCCATATGTGTCAGAAAGGTATCGATAAGTATAAGAAATCAGAAGCAACGAGTCGCCCGAGTGGGGATAAGTACGTGGGCGCTATACTTTATAAAAATGAAATGGAATAAGCGATCACTTCAAGAAAGAAAACAGGGCAGCACAAAGGAAAGGAGTAGACAGGGCAAATGCAGGCCTACAACCCATGCGCACTGAAAAGGAACGCAGCTTTCTACTGCCATCACCACACAAGCATGCTCCCTTATTACACAGAACAAAAGCACAGCACACATTACGCTGCATCAAGATACATTAACTCTGCTTTATAAAGATGTACCGCGGTGCACGAGGACACTTATGACTGCCAAATATTGTCATACGCTAAACCAGCCCACTTTAATAGAGCCAAGTGGCCCGCTTCGCAGTCTCTTCGCTTCTGGGGGTGTACAGGTGCGGCCAGAATAATACGGAGCACAGGGAGGTTCGCTGAGCAGCGGAAACGTGCTTATGCGGGCTGCCTAGCAGTGGCGAAAGGAACTATCTTAATTTGGACGCGGCGATATGGCGCCGGTAGCACGCACACACTTTTTCCGCAGGCCTATCAACATCACAGCATATAGCATGCAATCCCTTGCTCTACGATCGACTGATACTCTGCTGACAGCGCCATGCGCTTCGTTGCCCCGTTTCTCGCATCGAGGAGCGGCGCGCGCTGTAAAGGCCGACTCACACGACGGTCCGTTCGCCCACGGCCCGCGTACTACGTGTTCATGCGTCAGCAAATTGAGAGGCGCGCTGACCAGGCCGTGGGCTGATAGCGCGCCTCTCAATTTGCTGACGCATGAACACGTAGTACGCGGGTCGCGGGCGAACGAACCGTCGTGTGAATCGGCCTTAAACTGGCGCAAGACGGCCGTTATGTCATTACGTGTTATCTCGGCCCTTCTGTCCGCGCGGCCACCGCTTTGCAGTTTAGTCGACGGCGTACTGTCATTCCAAGACACAACGCGACCAGTGACCCAGCTCTAACGTCTTCAATAAAAGCGAAAAGCACCGACTCACCATTGGTGCCGATATGATAACACTAAAGCCTTTTCCCACTTCTAGACTACGTCGAACGTTCTGCACGCATAAGAGACGCAGGAATCTCGGTACGACAGGGAAAGGAAGATGCCCGCGCGAGTGCCTTTAGAAGTTCGGAGGCAAATAATTCACTTGTCGATACAGGGTACTACTCAACGAGAGATATGCAGAATAAAGGACGTTCGATGACGGCGGTGAACAGAATAATACAAGCCTATCGGCACGAAGACGGCAACTTAGGCGATGCTTCACGGTCAGGCAGAAGCCCCTGCACGTCTGAAGAAGAAGATCGAGTAATCGTAGCGGCAGCTGTCGCGGACCCGTTTCTGAGTGCCCAGGAAATTCGGGACACATTGGACATTGATGCCAGCGTGAGAACAATTCGGCGGCGACTACAAAATGCTGGCCTCCACGCATCTTTAAATCTACGCATTTCACCTCTCAGGCCGTTGTTTTTTTTTCACCATGGAAAAAATATTTTCGTTTTCCGATTTTTTCAAGGTATGATCCCGAGTCCATCTCAAGCGTCCTCAGCAGCGGCCGCTGCAGCGTCAACGTCTGGGGCGCGATTAGCATCCAGGGTCTCGGACCATTGGTGCGACTACCACAATACTACAACTCGGCTTCGTACCGTGACCTACTTGAAGAGATCCTTATTCCGTATGCTTTGGACGGCCCTTTCAAGGACGGGTGCTTCATTCTGCAGCACGACTACAGCCCCATTCACTGCGCCAGAGCAGTTCAAGCCCTTCTTGGAGATGGTCATTCGACTCTTGGAATGGGCGCCGAGAGGAGCCGATTTCAATACAATTGAAAATGTATGGGGAGTTATGAAATCTGAACTTGCGGGAATGAACTTGAGGACAGCCGGCAGAGATGAGCTTTGGATAGCGGTTCGCGACGAAAGGGAGCGCCTTCGCCAGAGGACTGGATATGTTTAAAGCCTCTCTGAGTCACTCCCAGAACGCATGCAAGAAGCAATTCGTGTGAACGGGGCTTTTACCCACTATTAGATGGCAGCGAACAAAAGGTCTGCTTTTTGTGTTTCAACCCTTTCTAAATATGGCAAGCGAGCGGGGCCACGGAAGTGAAGATTCCTAGTGGGTACGCTTGCAAAATTGGTTGACCACGAGTGGCAGACATTCCCAATGAATTTAAATACATGTTCGAATGTTTCCTAATGACACGGAAGGATGGATGGATAGGAGCGCCCCCTTTGAAACGGTGTGGTGGCAATTGCAGCCATGCTCAGCTTTTCTTTCGTTTTTTTATTTTTTATTTCTTTTCTCATTTTTTTCATTTTTTACTTTTTATTTCTTTTCTCATTTTTTCCCATTTTTTATTTTTTTGCTTTGTTCATTTTTTGTTACCTTTTTATTTGCGCCAGCTGCGCGTAGCTGCAGCGCGGCGCGGATCCGCTGGGACAGCAGCGACCAGCTGAGTTGGGCCCCTGTTTTCTCTCCGTGTGGCGTGACGTCACCGCAAAGGTCAAGCTAAAGGTCAAACGCAATAGCTAACATTGTTTATTCAGAAAGAAGTTGATTCATGTGTTATATCTGTTTCCACTGTGTTATGCACATTGATTTTATGTTATTTACGCTTTGTGAATGTTGTTTGTTTTAATTTGGAGAAAATTTATTCTGTACTACCTGTTTTCACTGTATTGTATTCATTGTTCTTTATCCTAATTAACCCACTCCCCTCTGTAATGCCTATGGCCCTGAGGGTACAATAAATAAATAAATAAAAAAAACGTGGATCCGCCGGGACGACGCTGAGGGCTCGAAACCTAGCGCAGTATTGCTTTCGCAATAAAAAAATTCGCAGAAGCTTAGCTTGGTTAAGCCCAGAAGGTTGCGAAAGCAAATTACGCGCAACTTTAGCGACTAAAGTAGTGAAAGACGAAAGCACGAGTGCGGCACGAAACGCCGGAATTAGCTTAAAGTGTTATTGAGCTGTCCACTAAACCACAGAGTTGGTAAGACGCCTTTCCTTTCCTCGAAATGAACGCAGTCCCCTCTCTTACTGCCTGGGATCTGCGGCGCTCCGTGGCTACCGCTGGGACCGCGCCGACGAACCGACTTGGTAGCTCAGATTTCACCTCTGTATGACGTCACAGACGCGAGCGCCTCCACGCGTCGTCAAACTGGAGGCCGTCTAAGGGTCAAACGTGCCTACCGCCGGGACCACGCTGAAGGCTCAAAACCTAGCGTAGTATTTCGCAATAATAAAATGTTCTTCGTACTTCGTAAACATATATGCAATTCACCCAGTAACCCTTCCGAACATCTGCATACTAAAACAAGAAACGGACGTAGTAAATTTAAAAGTCAGTGAAAGTGCATTTCGATAGTTAGAACAGGGAAATTATTTGGCCACACAATTTTCACAGCGTAAATGTGAAGGACTGTTCCGTTTTGAAAGGCGCTACGTGCCATCTTTCGACTGTATGCGTCCGTGAGTTGAGCTTTTCCGAACAGCGGAAAAGGAAAGGCTGTTCGGGCTTCATAGCGCAAATTAACTTGGCGCTCTACGCGCGACACCGAGGCTGAAGTGAGCACGCCGGGATGAAGGCAGCACCTGGCGGTGTTGCCCGAACCAGCTCAGCATCTTTCGAACAGTGATAACGGCAGGGTTGCAGCAAAGAGGGGGGCTCGGCGGCAGGCACTCTCGCTGCGCACGGATAGCCAGGGGTGTCTTTCTTGTGCCGATAGGTGGCGCTTAGATGCAGTTTCTGCTAGATTGGCCGCCTTTCGCGTGCTCCGTATTATTCTGGCCGCACCTGTACCTAGGCCAAGACTGGATGCACTATAGGCGTCAAATGCAACGCGAACAGCGGAACGCGTGGCGATAGGCCCAATTGAGGCCTCCTGCCTGTCGTTATCAGAGAAAGGCGCGAATGCCCGGTTCGCGACAGTTTGCTTCTATTTTCTTTGGCGTTCGTTTTCTTGCTTTGTCACTGGAGCGCCCCATTCGTACTTGCCACCGATTACACCTTGTGCAGCGCTTTGATTTTGCTTTGCTTCCACCGATGCCATGTTATCAGCATCTGGTTGCAATTACGAACAGCGCAGGAGGCCGATCGGGAACGGTCGGTGGGCAACGTGACGTTTTTGATTGCTCTTTTTTTATGATAACGCGCACAGCTTTAAAGCCACCAGAAAAGCTCAAATACACTGGGACCGATCGTTCACGCGTCATTTGAAACTGACAATGCCGAGTGCGAGCCCCGAAGAAAGAGCTCGAATCGTTGCTCTTTGCAGTCATGGTGTGCCACAACGTGGGATTGCAAAGAAAACTGGTCGTGCACTGTCTACAGTTAATAGAATTAGCCAGGCCAACCGCGACGAGGGACGGCTTGAAAACTTGCCTTGTGGGCACAGGCAGCGGTCTACAGGAAACGATGAAGACCTACAGATTGTGGCCGCTGCAGCAGATGCACCCAGCTTCACTGCTCGCGAGATTCAGGACACATTCGAATTGCCTGCCAGCGCGTCCACTATTAGGCGCCGTCTCCATGAGGCTGATCTGCGAAGACGCGTACCGTCGCAGAAGCGGATGGTCTCAACAGCTAATCTAAACGCAAGACTCCTGTTTGCACAAAGCCATGCATCAGGGCCTGCAGAGCACTGGCGCTGCATGATGTTCTCGGACGAGTCTACGTTTTCGACTCGTTGTTACCAGCGTCAATGAATTTGGAGAGCCGTAAACACCAGGTGCGTCTTTCCTACCAACGCATGTTGACATAGCCGTATTTGATGTCGGGTTCCTTTAAGGATATGGCTAAAATATTTCATATGGCGACACGAAAAGAGCCTTTTATTTATTCATTTACTTTTCTGAACTACCCTAAGGGCCAAAGGCATCACAGAGGGAGTGGCAAGAAAAAAGACAAATACAGGCATGAGTCGCTCCTAGTTACAGAATATTAGCTGAAATAGTTTGCCAGCTTTGTTACATTCCTAGTTATACAATGTTAGTTAAGGCACTGCGAACAAGATAATGATCAGCAATGGAAGTGAGCGATCCGGGAAGGTGGTTCCAGTCCTGTGAAGTATGCGGAATGAATGACTGAAGGCAGTTTCTCGTACGGTAGAAAGCGATGCCAAATTTTTGTGCGTGATAAGTGCATGAGAGAGATAAACAAGGGTGGAATGAGAGAGAGAGAGAGAGAAAAGGATGGAAAGGCAGGGAGGTTAACCAGGCGATGCCCAGTAGGCTACCCTACACTTGGGGAGGGGAACAAAGGGGAAGAAAGGAAAAAGAGCTGCAATGAAATGAGTTTTTCAAGTGTCCATCGACCACTATGTCACGGGGGCAATGAAAATGTCACTATAAACATGGGGCTGTAAAAACAGAGACGAGAACATTTACGACGGGAAGTGAGTGATACGAGCTGCGATTACTTTGTTTTATTGGGGTTACGATTATAATTACGAAGAATGAAAAGGACGCAGTTATTCTGAACTAATTCTACGGAATAAAGTTTTCAGTGCTGGAGTCCCAGTGGAAACGGCATATTCAAGCTTTTATTCGCTTTATCGATATTAGGCACCTATGTGCATATTTTCTGTGCAGAGTTCTTTCCTAGATATTTTCGCCGTCTCTGGTGATGAAACATATCTATATTGAAGAAATTCTCCGTTTTTTTTATTCAGGTTTGAGCCATCGAATCTCCAACGCGTTGCAAGTAGCCGCTGCTGCTCCGTGAATGTGTGGAGAGCAGTGTCTAAAGATGGCCTTGGACCGCTGGTTCCTCTGGAAGGCAGATTCAATGCTGAAGCTTACCGCGACGTCATCGCGAGCATCATGGTGCCTTTTGCACTCGACGGCCCAATTCCCGACGGCGTCTACTACTTCCAGCAGGACCGCAGCCCCATAAACATGGCGCAATCAGTAACGTGCCTGCTGGAACAGCTTGGAGTTATGGTGTTGGAGTGGCCTCCTCAAGGTGCAGACATGAACATCTGCGAAAATGTGTGGGGTGCCATAAAGAAGGCACTTTCGCGGCGGCCACTCCAGTGCGGCTACCAGGATGCTCTGTGGACCGCTGTGCAAGAAGAGTGGGGGAGCCTACGCACTTTAGACTTTGCGGCCCGACTCTTCGACAGCATTCTGCGACGAATGGCAGCTGTTGTGGCAGCTGGAGGTGATTTAACCAAGTATTACAGTTTTAGAAGAGGGAACCCATTAGTTACGTGAATGAAAGATGCCAGTGCACGCGCGCAGGACTACACCTCTCGGGTAATTGTTCGTCTAGAGCCTTGGTATTCTCCTATCCGCCTGACCGGCACGGTGTCCCTGTTCTCAAACTCCCTGTTTGTGCATCATGAGGCAGCTGCAGATTTCTCATCTAATGCACCTCAGTGACATGTCGGCAAGGCTTCCATGAATGTGTCTCGTAAGTGTGGTGCTGAAGTTACTGTGAATAAAGCCTTCTTGTCTCCGCACGGAGAATGTGCAGATTTCAGCGCACGTTTGGATTCACGAATAAATGCTCACGACGGTATCGCCTTTGCGCGATCATAAACGACGAAACTTGTTTTCTTGAACCGGTCTACCTTTATTTGTTCACACCGCAACCAGACGTTGATAACAAGGTAATGATAGGATCAAAATCAAAGCGCTATAAGGGAGCTATTAGCGCTCGGTTCACCCAAACGGGCGACAGCCTCTCTCGCCAGAGAAACCGCGCTGCGGCAATTGCCATCGGTGGTAAGTATGAATGTGGCGCTCCAGTGGCAAAGCAAGAAAACGAACGCCAAAGAAAATAGAAGAAAACTATCGCGAACAGGAAATTCGCGCCTCTCTCTACTACAGGCAAACTACCTCAATTGGGCCTATCGCCACGCGTTCCGCTGTTCGCGTATCATTTGACGCCGATAGTACAACACTACGGGCTCATTCTACCGCAACTGGCTGGGTAACAACCCTAGAGGAGTCTGTTGCTGAGGAGGCCTTCCCTGGAGAAGACAGGTTTTCCAGGTTGGGACATGGCGAATTTGCACTCTGATAGGACTTCTTATGGTTAGACCACCGGCCACGACTTGAAGTTCTTGCTTTTCATGAAGTCTTAGTGAGGAAGGCGTGCACTGCAGCCGCCCAAGACAGGCCTACAGTGCTCCACCTCAGCGAAATGCAGCGTCGTGGATTCTTGTAGACCACGCTGCGTTCTCCACCCGGACTTGGGTACTGAAGGACGTTTAGTGTGACGGAAGGCCTCATGTCCGCGTTGCGCTCAACATCGTGCGTGGGGCCAGGCTGGAATTTGCTGTTCGGCAACATGTCTTGCAGACTCGTCAACCACTCCCGGACCGACTCGGGATTTATGCAGGCGAAAATACACGTCAGAGGGGAGGACACCCTGGACATCTCGCCAAACTACCATGACGTGCCGGGCGTCAAGCTGAGTTACGGAGCACTTGACGCCGTGGAAAACGAGTCCAAGTTCACACTTCCAGGTGGGAAGTCTGAATTCACACTTCCACGTGGGAAGTCTGAGTTCTCCGACATCCGACAAGGCAAGAGGATATCCCTCAAGAACCATACCACTGGTGACTCAGCCAAGGCCCTGGAACGCCAGGCCTGCGGGCCCCGAGGAGGTGTTTAGACATGTGACCAAAGTGATGGCTGCCCTCGCTCGTCGGTTAGAACCAGTGCACGCCGAGCGCTTTAGGGCCTGCTACATCTTCGAAAAACGTAGCGTGAAAGACAAGACACAGGTAAAGTGAAGACAGGACACGAGCGCTTCTCACGACTGAAATTTCAGTCGTGAGAAGCGCTCGTGTCCTGTCTTCACCTTACCTGTGTCTTGTTTTTCGCGCTACGTTTTTCGAAGATGCAATTGCTCCGACTAGCCCAGTTTAGCTTACTTGTGCAGTTCCTGCTACATCAACAGGTTGATGGGACTTCTCAAACAGGAAAAGTGGCTTCGGAATATAACGCTGGGAGCCGGGGTTGATTCCTGGGACGGCTCATGGGCTCTGAAACAATGCAGGCCATTGACTCTACCACGCGTGGCGCTTCCCTGACCGAACCCAGTTCCGCCACGACCAGGTGTGAACGTGGGCCTGCCTCTTCCCCCCGATGTCATCTCCGCCATAATCCAAGTGTGCCTTCCATGTTACAACCCGCATGAAGAGACCACTAAGCCCATTCCTCTACAGGTAATAATAATAACAAAATAAACAAAAACAAGTTTGCTTCCATATGTCAGATGGCTACCGCTAGTAAATTGTGCAGGAAGATGCAGCTAGCTGTACTGAAATCCGAAGCCTTTAAAAAAACATGCATAAAACTTGGCATGACATCATAACGAAAAAAAAAGCGATCGTGAAATGAGGTGCAGAGTAGAAATTATTTAGCCATTGTTTACCCATAATTTTTCTTATTTTATTGGGGTTTAACGTCCCAAAGCAACTCAGGTTATGAGGGATGCCGTACTGAAGGGCTCCGGAAATTTCGACCACCTGGGGTTCTTGAACGTGCACTGACATCGCACAGTACACGGGCCTCTAGAATTTCGCCTTCATCGAAATGCAGCCGCCGGGGCCGGGATCGAACCCGCGTCTTTCGGGTCAGTAGCCGAGCGCCGTAATCACTGAGCCACCGCGGCGGGGTGTTTACCTATAAGGATTGTGAAATTGAGGAATTGAATGTAAAGTTGTTAGAGTGTTACCATCGCACGAAAATATTTAGGAATTAGCCGAAAGCGGAGTTCTTCCCTGAAATTTTAGCTTCTAATGAAGAAGCAGATGAAATCTTTTAATTAAGCGCCTACTCCCAGATCACCTTCTATTCTGAGAAAGATTGATTTATGAGCTACGGCCTTTTACGTGAGCGCACGTTTTGTGCAATGCGATTAGGCGTGCTCGCCTGCAGCTGAGTGATTTTCCCGCAAGTAATTCCTGGTCTCAGCGCGTGCTGAAAGTGGATTCCACTGACTACTGCTGAGCGGCTTGTGCACAGGCCAACCTTTATTTGCGCTGTTTTTTGTCTCTCATGTGCGGCTTTTCGGCCGCCACGCAGGTGTGGATACCGGCTTCCTTCAGTCTTCTCCGTACTGTTTTGGGGAAAAAAATTGAAAGAAAAAACGTTCCTACGTTCTTTTGCACTGAACTGCAGGTCACATCATTACCACAGCCACGCGTAGTCTGTCCACTTCTCTCGTTTCCCTTGGTCTGCCGATGCGTTCGGCGTCACCTAGTCTCTCTTCCTCATTTCTAAGAGCTTTCTGCTGACAGTACCTCTCGCAATATTAGTAAACCAGCTAATTTGCATCTGAGGGACACCAATAAACTAACGTACAATGCTTCTAGCGGAACTTTCTGTTACATGTTGCTCACTAAAGCTCCGATCCCGCGAACAGTTTGTTATGCCTTTCAATGCCTATCACCGGCCAATCGTCGAAGTCCGTACATCTGTCCAATCAAGATTGTCATAGGAGCAGATAAAGCGATTCTGGCATTCACAGACAGCGGCAGTAGCAACCAAGTCCGACAATAGGCAAGCCGACAAGGCGAAAACTAGATAGCCGATAACTCGCATTTTCAGAAGGCTTGCCGAGACGGAATGAGGAACTAATTAGGAAAAAAACGCGTTTTCATTGTATCGCTCTCGATCAACGCCAGAACAGGAAAGTGTTCAAGGCATGGGAAAGAAAAACGAGTGCAACCTTCTGCCATGAACTGTGCGGAACTTGAATGGGCGGCTAGGACATACGAGTGGGGCCGCAGCACGCCTATTCACGGAACACGCCTATGCGGAGAACGAAAAGCAACGGCACCCAGACTTTCGAAAAAGCGTATGGAACCACAGCAACTTGGCATCCATAATCATGCCGAGAGGACAGTTCTAGGTTATTCGAGATATTCAAATGCATTTCGCATTTAATTTCCTAAGCACCCAAACTTCCCTTATGTCAGTCAAAATGCCTGCAAAGTCCTCCCCAAAATTATTCTTTGACGGCAGTCAGTAAAATGTAAGATACCGATAGGGACACTGACAATAAGAGATAAAAAGTTCTTTGAGGACAAATTAAGCGCTCAGCAGCTCCTCGGCCTGTCGTTGCCATGGCTAGTTGTGCGGCTAGCTCTGCCGAAAACAGCATGGCACGCCAGGTTAACGCTGAGGATTCAAGAGAACAGGGTGACTGCTCGTAACAAAAACACGCATCTTGCTTATTTGTCTGACTGATTTCATTGTCCTTATTTGCTGTTCGTTTATTGCAATCAATAAAATACTTAAAACGTATCAGTAATTATAAATCCTCGCAGCTATTATTTTGTACCAGCAGAAACAGCTTAAAAATAATATCAGTTTTGAGCAATCCGCCAATATAAAAATCCAGTTCCTCTCCTATACGAGCATACACAAGCGATTGCGGTGCAAAAATGTGTGTTGCGTTGGGTGTTTGTTTTCGCTTGTGGGTGATCTGGTTCGTGTCATTAGTCCGCGGAATCCTAACGCGTCAAACCACAAACGAGCTTTTACAAGAACCAGAGGGAGACTGACTCGCGAATACGAGTTGACGCGTTCTTTTAGTTGCGAAATAAATCATGATTAATGAATCAACGCTAGTGGCTAATTCGTTTCGAAAACTGTCTAAAAAAATCATTGCGTCACCGCGGTAACCGTCTATAGCCGCGTTTACATGAATGCGACAGCAGCGCATCGCAACTTTTTAGCGCATCGTATTCATGTCAACGGTGATAATGCGCTAGGAAAGCGCATCGCATCAATGCGCCAGATGGGGGTAGATCTAGAATGGCAAGTCGACTTCAGCGGTGAATGGAAACAGGTTTGGAGGTGTCCCTCCTCCTTCTTGTCGTGCCTATACACCCCCCCCCCCCCCCCCCCCCCCCGCAGGATAACAAAGCAGACTTGGCTCAAGATGTAGCAATGGGCAAAGGGTCACTGCCCCACGGGACTTGATGCTGTATGTGTAAACAGTAGTACATCGGCTCCACGGAATAAGCTAGGAAATGCAATGCGCTGCTGTCGCATTCATGTAAACGCGGCTTATGTGCGGAAACTAGCTGGGCTAGTAGGGACTATAGGTGGGTGCGGCGGACGCGGGCCACACAGGGTGCAGCACTAAAGGCCCGTTCACACTTGCCCAAAAATCCCGCGAGCGAAGCGGATTCGCTCGCCGCAAAAACAAGGACCTGTTCTCACTTGTTCACGCGCGAGCGAGGCGGATCCGCCGCGCCGCTGCTGTTTCTCGCCTTTCCACACCGCTTCGCTGATAGCGGCATACACAGATATAGTGAGAAAAGAGCATAAATTAACGCTGTATGCGTACCATAAGCGTATGCATGCTTACGTACGTTAAACGCAGGCGCATTCTCACTTTTAGTGCAGCGTATGCTAGCACAGACGCCAAAATAGACTTTACCTATAGTGGCGCCATCTGGTTGTCAGGGCGGGAACCATTACTCTCAAAGAACCGACTCTGCTGTTAAGCCTAGAAGCGGCAGAGTCGTCTCTCTGAATAAAAAAAATAAAGCAAGTTTATCACTTATACGTCTTCGTAGAGGCGAGATGAGACGAAGCGAAAGACCTGTGCCGAATTTCTGGCCAGTGAACGCACTGAAAAAGGCAGCAACAACGAGAATTCAATCCGAAGCGACGGGTCCGGCTTCGAAGAGCGCCGCCATGTTTGTCGCCGCGCGGCGGAAATGGGTCCAGCCCGATCGCCCTCGCCGCGCCGCTTTCCGC
Organism: Amblyomma mixtum; assembly: GCF_055824585.1. Lineage (NCBI taxonomy): Eukaryota > Metazoa > Arthropoda > Arachnida > Ixodida > Ixodidae > Amblyomma > Amblyomma mixtum. Next base: position 328,144,078 of record NC_143014.1, on the reverse strand, counting down.
GTCGCTCGGCGTCAAAAGCGGCCGAATCCGCTTCGCTCGCAGGATTTTTTGGCAAGTGTGAACGGGCCTTAAAGGGTCCCTGAAACGGTGTCCATGTAGGCAAGGAGAAGTCGAAGTATTGATAGACATTGAACGATCCATCATCCTACCGCAAAAATTTTTGATCTACCTTGTGCGGAACCAGAGATAATGGCTATTAAAAATGACCACCAGCCTTTTCCCTCTCAACTCGTACACCGGAGCAAACCATAAAAAAATAAAGATTACAGGCCGGGACCATGCTCCGCCCACAAATACGTCATCGACGAGATCGGTTTGTTTACTTCCGGTTGACGCGCTCTTTCGCTCGATCGCTCGCTCGCTCGCTTTCCCGCTGTCTGCTATGTTCACCTGTGTCTCGCAACCCTCGCTGCGGCTTCTCTCGTACAACGATCGTCAGAAATTATGCATTTTTGACATGCATCTATCCAAGGGCTTGCTATGGACGAGAACAAACAATACTAGCGCGTTTTTCAGTCGCCGGTGGCCGGCATCAAGGCTGGCAGGCCGGTCCGGCGTGGCTCGGCCCCGAGCGCCCTGAGCAGCGCGCTGTACGGCATCATGACGCTGCCGCTCTCCGCACTCGTATTGGCTCCCGCTTCCCGTCGTTGCGTTTTCCGCGCGCGGCTTGTCGTAGACATCCAGCAGGTTGGACGCAGGCGACGAGCTGCGATCGGTTGTTACGACGTCGTTCACAACGGCGCGCCGCAGCGAATCGCACACACTTTTCGCACATGTGTCCCCGCCTTAAGGCTGAAATCCCATTTCGGCACTCATCCGCAAAAGTCGTTCCTTCAGCTCAGGCAACTTCCGAAGCGCCGTCAGCTGCGGTTTCAATGCGAAACCAGATAGGCCTAGCGACGACTAGGGCAGCCTGGGACCAGCGCGCAGTTCGTCGCGCGGCGTTGCCGCAGGCGGTGTCGTTGCCGAAAGATCCACTTTTGCACTGACATATTTTCGTTGCTCGAATCTAGGAAGCATCCTCGCTGGTATCATGGCTGTTTTGCATTTTCTTGTGCGAACGTGATGTACGCCGAGCATGCCGGCCGGCCGGCCAGCCTGGATCCCGTCTGCCGGCGACATAAAAACGAGCTAAAGTGTGTTCTTGACGTAAATAATAAACCCTGGGATAAGAAATGTGAAAAATGTGTCATTTTTGAGGATCGCTGACCAATACTGAGCTGCTGGTAAAGATAACGACTGTGATACGAGCAAATTTCTTGCCACAACCGTCTCGCAGCTGCCGCTGGCCCGACGTGGGCTCCGACTCGCCTGGCGCCCGCTCGCTTCGCTGCAGAAGGAGTCGCGGAAAGTGACCATACTATTATTTTATTGTGAGATGATGCTGTTGACTGAAAAGCGATGTGTAGAGTAAGCCTTGTATTATAGCTCAGGCGACTTCCGAAGCGCCGGCCGCTGCAGCTTCGATGCCGAAGAGGCAATAGGCCTAGCGACGACCACGGCAGCCAGGCAGCAGCAGAGCTCGTCGCCCTGAGCGCCCGCGAGCGGTGCCGTTGCCGAAAGCTCGCAACATAAGCAGGCGTGCTTTGTCGCTGCTCGAGAAGTATTTCTGATAACAAGGCGATCTTGCCTTGTGATATTTGTACACCATCCCAAGCAGCGCTCAGGCATTGCTGCACGGCGGCGAAGTGCGACACCGGTTGTGAGCGGAGCTTGGGTAGGGCGGCGCAGCGATGCTCACCGCCCCGTGTCTCCCTGCTTGTAGTGGGGCGGCAGTTCGCAAGCGACGATCGGTGCAGCGCGTCGGCCAAGCTTTTAAGGACACGCCGTTCAGAAATCGAGCGCTCAATCCTGACGACGACGACGGCTCGCTCACTTCCATCTTTCGGCAGACAGTACCGAAGGGCAACATCTTGCCGAACCCTGGCTTTGCAACCAACGACACAGCACGGCCGGTCCATTTTGATTGCGCATGCGACGGAGGTCGCGACAGAAATCAGTAGTGCGGTGACTCCAAATCGCACCTCGATTCTCGATTCGGTTCGACGTCGGCGCCGGCGGAGTGACACAAGCGGCATGAGCAGACGAAAACATTGTAAACCGGAAGTGCAGTACTAATTTCTGACACCGAACACACAATAACTGCGTAAACATGCATATAAACGACAACTCTGCTTGCTGAAATGCGAAATGTTTCCGAAAAGAGTAAGAGTGTGAAGTATCTAGAGCTTCTAGTTTGTTAAATGCGTGATTTCACGTTGGCACCGCGAACCAATCATAGCCCAGCACTTGTGACGTAAAGAGTACAAACTGACGTAATGAGTACGGATTCGGGCGGAAGTTCACCGCCGCTGGTCGCCGCGAGGCTCGGGAGAGGTAGTTTTTGAAAATGTATTGTAAATTATCTACTCGCCTTTGATGTATTGTACGCGGCATGAACGTTCAGTGGCCTACGCTCTACATAATGCAAGTATTTGTTTGCCAACCTCAGACACCCCTTTCAGGGACCCTTTAAAGAAGGCGCAGATCCGAGGGGGAGGCAGTATCTTTAGCGGTGACGTGGCGCTTGTGAAAGAGCCTTAATTAACAATGAGCTCGAAGTTTAAATGTTCAAACCAACAGCCTTCAATGACTACTCGTCGGAAAGCGCGCAGTTCCAGTAGAAAGACCGTAACTTCCGATATTCAGACCACGGGCAATACGTGTGTGCATGTTAAGTGTTTTTTTTTGCGGAATATCGATTTATTCGGCCTTCGGACTGTCTATTTATTCGGCCTATAGCGTATTTTCCTTTCAATATTACCGAATGTGCGAAGAAATCCTAATACTTTATTACTAAGTTTTTTGACACTGCGGTGTGCGTGCACAAACATTTTTTTATTCGCGGGCTGCACACCTGGCTTCGGTAGACTATATATCGGGTGCAGACAATCTAGCAACCCTTAGCAAAAAATGATGCGTTTGGAATACATGACGGGATATTATTATTGTAATTTAAACATATTGTTACATGACGACAAGCCCGATGAGCACAGTAGTACTACATGACATATGGCGATGGAATTATTTAATGGCGGCGGGCCTAGCGCGAGCGCTCCGTGCCGCGCCACTGCACAGTAAAAAAATTGCACCCTTAAAGATGTAGCACTTGTAAAGATGTAAAGATGTAGAAATTGCACCCTTAAAGATGTAAAGGGGTCTGTTGTTTCCGCCGGCGTGTTCGCTTCGGCGGACGCGGTTGTTGCGATGCGCGTCTGTTCTCTTCTGACTTTTTTTTAACTCTCCCCTATTTGCACATGGCAGCGGTGGTGACTCGGCTCGAGCCAGTTGGCAGGCCCGTGCACTTTCCTTTCATCCTTCTTTCAGTCGCAACAGCAAATGTTACTCCACAGCAAGGAGATTCAGAAACACCGTGAGTCTGAGACACACATCTAGGTATGAAAATCATAGTTGGAGATGCCGTAACGTTAGTGAAAAGTTATACGGGTCGTCGGCAGCTTTTCGTAGGAAATGTTTAGCTTCCATTCAAGAGTGCACCCCAAAAAAGAAATTGATCAGCGCCTTTTAAAGCAATAAAAACCTATTAAACTTTAAAGCAGTCGGAAAGAGGGCGCGACAAGTATACTTTCCACCCTTTTAGGCAGCCAAAAAATAAGGGTGCAGCTGTAACGATCGCGCCCTTGCTATGGGTGCGACGAGCGTACTTTGCACCGTTTTGGGAGGGTGTGAGTTATAGACACGGAAATGCACCCTTAAGGGTGCAAATTTTTTTACAGTGTGCCCACTTTGTCTTCCAGTCCGTGGCAATATTTTGTATTCATGAATGCACTAACAATATTTATTTATTTTATTTATTTGAAAATACTGCAACCCCATTCTAGGGGCTATAGCAGGAGTGGGTACAAAAATGTGGAACAATTCCACGCATACAAGAGTACATTACAAGCATTACAAATATAAACGCTAGAAAAACAACATACAATGCTAAGACTCAATTGCCGACGCAAAATCAGAGATTGATAGTGCACGAATGTTACCATCCAAAGAATTCCAACTCTCCACAGTGCGCGGAAAAAAACTGTATTTGAAAACGTTAGTGCGGGCAAACAAAGGTTGGATATTAAGATCGTTATGGCTCCTGGTTGCAGATGGTTTTGAAAACGAGATATGCTTACCCTCTGAAAGGCAATTAGCAGAATGGACTATGGAGTGAAGAAGTTTTAAGGACTCAGTTTTTCGGCGGGATGCGAGCGGGCTTAAGTTTAGGGAAGACATCGCAGATGAGGGTGAAAAATGAAAGTCGTAGCGGCGAAAAATAAATCTTACAGCTTTACGTTGCACAGATTCTATCTGTTCGATTTCACATTGCTTGTATGGATTCCAGACATTAGAAGCGTATTCAAGAAGAGGGCGAATTAGAGTTTTGTACATGAGCAATTTTGCTTCTTTAGGAGCATCCCGTACTGTGCGCCGCAAGTAACCTACCTTTTTAAGAGCTTTAGCTGTGATGTAATCGATGTGTTTTGACCATTGCATATTGTGAGAAAAAACAACGCCAAGATATTTATATTCATGAACCCTTTGCAGTGATGCATAGTCGTAATTAGAAGGTGATAGGCGGTTGGTGAAAGACATGACAACTGTTTTGCTGAAATTGATGTTCATCTGCCACGTATTGCACCAGTCACGGAACATACCAAAAGACTCATTCCGAAGGAGGTGATCATTAACAGAGTTGATAGTGTGGTACAGTACGCAATCATCGGCGTATAGACGGATCTTGGAGGTTATACTGTCAGGTAAATCATTAATATAGAGCAAAAATAGCAAAGGGCCAAGGACAGAGCCTTGGGGAACACCTGAGGTAACATCGGCTAAGGAAGAATCGACGGAATTGAAGCGAACAGACTGGGAGCGGTGTGAGAGGAAATCGGCAATTCAATCAGCGAGTTGAGAGTTATTGAGAATTACTTTTAGTTTGCATAACAATTTAGAGTGAAGGACCGTGTCGAAAGCTTTTGAGAAATCGATGAATATAGCATCGATTTGGTTACCGGCGTCTATGCTGAGAAGAATGTCATGTGCAAATTCGGTTAACTGAGTCACTATACTAAACCCCTTACGAAACCCGTGTTGAGCTCTGGACAGAAGATTATTCGCTTCAAGAAATTCCATAATGTGTTTATAAATAATGTGCTCTAGGATTTTCATGAATGTGCAGTTAAAGAGATCGGCCTATAGTTAGAAAGCAGTTGTTTGTTGCCGGATTTATAGAGAGGGAGTACATTGGCGAGTTTCCATGAGGAATGGACAATGCCAGTAGAAAGAGATTTTTGAAATATAATTGAGAGATATCGAGATGACCAGAGGGAATAACGTGCTAGGAAGGTGTTTGGGATACAGTCCGGTCCAGCGCATTTTTTTGTGTCAAAGCACAAGATAAGATTTAAAATCCCCGGAGTGCTAACCATGATATCTGAAATAGAATGATCATGATTAGGAAGACTGAAAGGTGGAATCATGTTATTATCACGTGCAAAGACGGAATGAAAGTAGGCATTAAATGCATCAGATATTTGAACAGGGTCAGTCAGAATTTCTTCATTAATAACAAGTGAGGTGGAGGAAGTGTTTGAGGGTAGAACAGAGCGCCAAAATTTACGAGGGTTATCTCTTAGCAGCCCTTGGAGCTCAACGCGGAAAAAGAAATCTTTAGCAGAGTGTATTTTAATTCGAAGTTCATTTTTCGCAGCTTGAAATCGAGCAACAACATCAGGGTTATTGCTACGTGCCATGCGTCTCAGCCGGGCCACACGACGTGACATCTGTAAAACATCGCGATTAATCCAAGGAAGAGTAGGATTTCTTTTCTTTGTTTTGACGGGAACAAACTGTTTAATGCGCGGTCTAACAATTTTTTTGAAATATTCAACAAGGTCATTAACGTCGCCGTCACGGCTGAGCGCGCAGAAGGCGTCGAAGCACTCGGCTAGTTTGTCGATTACGGAGTTGTCGTCTGCGTGATGGAAATCCGGAAATGACGTGAAGGAGTACTGTGGGTTACTAGAGAAGCGGGACAGGGTAAGGAGAACTGCTTCATGTTCAGAAATACCATCGACAACCGTACACTGAAACCCGGTGTCTATTAGTTTGGGGCTTAGAAAGATTAAGTCTAGCAATGAATTCAGCCTGGTGGGAAGCGTAACTATTTGAGTGAGTCCAAGAGAGAGTGATAGATCCATCAATTCTTTTGCTCAAGAAGCGTCACGGCCAGAATAACACATCGATGGCCAGTGAATACCAGGCACGTTGAAATCACCCATGAAGATGATGTTTGATACTGAAAGGCTATGTACGAACTGACCAACAGAGTGCAAAACATCAGCAGAGGTTCCGGGGGGTCGGTAAAAAACGCCAATAATAACAGTCTGTTTTTCTAAATAAAGCTTGCACCAAATTGACTCGGTGTTGCAGCAAATAGGTTTTTAAATTTCACGCTTGATATTAGAAATATGTTTTTAAAATCTGTCTGTGAACCGACGTCGGCGGGCTCCAAACGAAGCCTTCGTTCGTCGTTGTAATAGAGAAGCATGTACATTCAATGCCCTTCTATGCAATCACTGCCACAAATCACGACACGTCTTCCTCGTTAAGCATAGATTGGAGTTGCTGTCCCCGTTACGTGTCCTCACTGCTTACGGACTCCACCCCAGCTTCGAGGGAGTAGCGCTAATAGCGAGCTGTGCTTCGTGCCTCCCAAAAACTATTCTTCGTCTTCGTGGTGCGATTGGGCCGTTGTTGATTCTACTGAGAATGATACCAGCTCAGCTGCTCCTCAGTCCTGGTCCCCTTTTGGGACACGGACAAAGCAAACAGGTGCAGCTGGATTCAACACAACCCTGGCCCTCTGCTTGCACAGCCTTGCCCCGCAAAGTGGCCCCAATCCTACAATGCCCGATGTATACCTAAATGTTGCGCTTGTCGAACTTCCGTGTTAGTCATCTTCTGTGGCTACATCCATTACAGTGGGCCCTTCCAACCTGGAGACTGAAGCTGTTTCGGCCCAACCCCCGCGTAAACGGCCGCGAGGAAAGCGTACTTCGACCAATGATTCGGAGCCACTCAGCCCATCGCCACGTCGTCGAACGTCTATAGCTCCACTCGACCCTCTTCATAACAATCATTTAGTGCTCCTATCGTCGCCCCTAGCGCCCCTCTAGGTCGAGCGCTTCACCCGTGCGCAAGCCCCGCCGAGGTGTCCCCTCTGCCTGCACGGAACTGGCAAGACCCTAGGCATTCTTCTGGTACGACCCTTTCTGTTGGCATGAATAGCAATTTTCTGCGGGCTCGTAAAGTGGCTGAAAAGAGAATCCGCTCCAATCTGCGTGTGTCTACTTTAAAGACGTATGTACCTACACTCTTAGTCATAACCTGGTTAACGTCCTGGTCATAAGGGGCACTCTTCGGCGTGTCGCATAATTAACAGCCTATAAACGGCCTTGAAGGAATGCTGTGCGTACAAAATGCACCGCAAATATTGAAAGGCCGCGTGTAAAAAGTGCTAAGAGTGCCGCACACTTTTATGCGGCCAACATGCTTTGTGCTTTTGTGCTCGACGCCCCTAATAGGCGTGAATATTGAAATCCTATCATATTAAAAACCACGATTGGCGCGAAATTGTTATCTTGTTGGAACTACAGTGCATTAAGGACAGTTCTGCCGTTGCATGCAACAATTATGCGGAAAGAAATAAACGCTACAGTACTAGTGCCCCATTGATTGAAAGATATATATTGGAATGCTACTTAACGAAATATGTTTGCGACTGCTTTTATTTTCGAATTGAGCATTTAAACGAGTGCTACGCCCTCGTGCAAACCGCTACGACGGCGGCACGAGGTATTCCATTTGTTTGGGCAATAAAGAATTCGATTTCTTAAGTGTTCCGTAGTGGTTACCAGAGATTGAAGAAGAAAGGCGCTTCTCGGGTTCTTAGCATGTGTAATGCATTTTGTTGTGCTTCATGGCTCATCAGCAACTACGCACATATAATACGTAAGGACTGCATGCATCTACATCGCATATCAGTAGTGCTGCATTATGCGAGCATGTGAAGGGAACTCCAAAACGCAGCGAGAGGTTTCCGCCAGCCTTTCACCGACCAAACGACAGGTCAGGTATACCACTGTTGCATGTGTGAAGGAATGTGTACGGGAGGCCTAGGCATGGCCCAAAAGAACTCTCTTCACCGACTAGCACCAGAGACACTGTGGCTGGCTTCAAAATTATCGCCCTGCCCCGTCAGCGAAGGCGGTTGTGTGGAATGCGGCGGGCGCAACAGAAAGACGTGCAAAGTAGCCAGAGGGCTAAAGAGGAGAGGCCGCGCGGGGAGCCCAGCGCAACCACACGCATCCCTGCGGCCCGTTTTGCAATGCGTCCCCAACTTCCCCCCCTTTGGCGCAGAGACAGACACGTTTGTGCGTTTGTGTGTGCGCGCATGCGCGCCTGCAGACGGCCTTGTTGCGAGGTGCGGGCTGTGGACTCGGTGAAGGCTAGGAGTTGGGTCTCTATAAAAAGAATTTAACCCAAAAGAAAAGAGGGCCCCAGGCCCTTGGAAAATACAGACTGGCTCCCCGAGCAGCTGCTCTCTTCCGCTGCTGGAGCAGGACTCTCTTTGTCCGTTGACGGCCGAGTTTTCGAATGCCGTGGTCGCGTGACCAAGCCGCGGTTCTTGGAAGAGGGCGTCCTTGGGGATCGAATCCAGACCCCCCGAGTTCCGATGCGAGAAGAGAGAGGAGAGCCGTGACCCTCATAAATATGTCAAGTTCGAGAGGGGTGCGTCTTCGGCTGAACATGAGCCCCGCGTTCGCGAAGAGGCCGGCACCCTGCGGCGCCGAGGGTAGGCCGGAACGCTCGCGGCACAAACAGTTTCCCGGAGTTCGCGGGCCCACAGGCCAGCAGTGTCTTGCAACGCAACGGCCTTACTAACGGCTCGAGGTGGCGGGGGAGGCCGGCAAGCTAGCACCAGGAGGGCTCCCAGCAGAGGAGGCGAGACGCTAGTTTAGGGGAACCGTTGCCCTCCGAGGGACACCTGATCACCTTCGACACTTCTCCAATGGGGCCGCCGGCCTTCGCGTCCTAACGGCCGCGGCTTCGTGGAAAAATCGGCGGGCGCCCTTGGTCGGCTGCATGAGCAGCGACGGCGAAAAAACCGTTGGGCGAGGAGGACACCGAAGGAAAGAAAGAGAGTCCTCAGAGAGACGCGTTGGAGACAGAAGAGACAAAGGAGAGAACGAGCAGAGACGGGCCAGGTGAACGGAAGCAGATCGCGCTGCTCTGCAGTCGGCGAAGCCGGACCTCAGGGGTCCGTTGCAAACTGACCGCCAGCCGAGACGCCCAAGAGGCCTGATGCCTCAACCCATCATAGTATCGCTAGCCGAGACGCCCGGGAAGATCCGACAGTGTCAAGATGGAAGCCCTCGGTAGCGGTCGCTGGGCCAGTTCGCCGAAACGTGGGACCGTCACCAGGCGGAGCGCCACTCCGCCAGAGCAGCCGAGAGCGAGGCACCTGTGGGCCGGACTGCACCGACGCCTAATACAAGACAGCGGTGAGCGGAACTCCCAGTTTCATCTTCAGGCAGAGAGTGAATAAAAAATTACGAGGAACTTTAGCGGCTAAAGTGGTGAAAGGCGAAAACCTGAGTGCTGCATTCTGCTACGCGATTGTTCATTGCACATTTTGTTGGTGCATTAATTAACTGCCAATTAATGACGCTTAAGCTTCGCCTTTAGGAGTGGAATGCGACAGCGTGTTGTAGCGCTGCCACGGAGTCCAAGGAACGCCACCACCCGTTCGGCGCGATGCGTTGCCCTTTGAACGCAACGCTTTTTGAGGAAAGGAAATGGGGCTGTAATTCTCGGTCATCTCGGTGGACACCTGAGCCGCACCGTACAGGAAGGGAGGAAATGGGAGTGAAGGAAGACAAAGAGGGCCCGTAATGAAGAAAATGAAAATTGTATTTGAGGAAAGGAAATTACGCAGTAACTGTCTGACATATCTCAGTAGACGCTAGTCGAAAATTGTATTTGAGGAAAGGAAGTTTCGCAGTAACTTCCTCACATATTTCGGTGGACACCCGTCAAAATTCGCGTGCGGTGACGTCACGACAATTTGGACCAATCTGAAACGCGGACAAATACGCCTTGCTCGTCGGTAAATTGGTTTTTGAGGAAAGGAAATGTCTCTCATATCTCTGTGGACCCCTAAACCTCGCCGTAACGGGAAGGAAGGAAGATGGGAGTGAACGAAGACACCGCATTCACTAGACGCACCTTTGTACATTCCAAACCATCGAGCTGGCATGGCGGAGTGGTAGCGTGCTCGACTCGCACTCCGGAGACCGGGGTTCGATTCCCAAGCTCGGCCAGTTTCCTACTCGGTTTTATTTATTTATCTGGTCTGACTAGGAAGGTTAATTAGAATAATTGGTTAAGTAAGCAATTAACTAAACTCAAACTTACTTGGAGCATCACTATACGATCCCTTTAATTGGTTGCATGGTTAGTGGCCCAAGTACAATTGGCCCCGTTTGAAATTCGCGCACTGTGACGTCACGGCTATTTCGACCAATTGAAAAGCGTGACATTTCTGTCGACAGCTTCTGCTTACAACGATGAGGCATTAAAGGCTTCCGCCTTAATAAGGTTGACTCAGAAGCGTTGTGTGTTGGCTCCATTCTCCTCGCTTCAGCAGAACCCGTAGATAGCAACAACAATTGTGTTGCTTTGTGACTGGCCCCGACAGGCGGGAACGTCACACATGTGTAGAATGAAAACACTTGTGCAGGCTGTCCCAGCCCCAGCCAAGATGGACCGACAATTTTGAAAAAAAGGAAAGCGTTAATGAAAGCAAGACAATCTTCTTGAGCGTAATGTGATGTACCGACCGGTATTTCTGTTTCTTCGGTGTACTTAATTAGGCAATAATAATTCACTTCTCCGGCGTGAATGAGAGAGTGAATCATTGGCTTAAACGCTCCGGCGTGAATGAGAGAGAGATGGTACGAGCTCCGGAAACACCAGAAGGACAGTCTGCGAGGCTGGATGCTGAGCTCAATTGAAAGCCTATTAAATGCAATGTCCAGCCGGAACATACGGCCGCTTTCGAAAGACCATTGGTTTAACCATGCTTAAAATTGCCGAATTACTTAGTACCGAAACAAAAAAGAGTTACGCTAAACATTGCTAGCCGCAATTCAATCGAAATTTCCTCATGTTAGAGATGGCAAAAACGGTGGGGAGGAGCCGCGAGTAAGGAAACTCGACGCACACACAAATTTGTGAGAATAAACAACGGATATATTGCAGTTACAACTCAATTCTTGTTCGCACACTTCAATAGGGCTCGCACTGTTCCACGCATGTCCGCTCGTCACGCTCGCGCAACACACACTCCGCGCTTCCCGCCGTCAACGCCGATGAGTCGACGCGCCGCACTCGCGAAAAACAAACATCACACACACAAACGGCGTCCTGACAGCGCCGGGAAGAGATGAAAGAGGATAGGCAGGCAATGCGGTATGCACTCTGGACCGACCGGCGCACCGAGCCAGATTCACGTGAGCGCCACTTGAGTCGAGGAGACGACTGCTGCCGTCTGGGTGGGAGTAGGCGCCGATGTGGAATTGCGTCGTACGATCGCTTACATTCACAACAGTAGACAACTCTCTATAGAAACCTGGGCGTTCAGGCAATATTTGATGGTTGGTTAAAAGTGTAGCCTAATTAAGCATAATCAAAAATAGAATCTACATGTAAATTTACTGGGCTTGAATACTAAAAACACCTATCTTTAAGAGCGTGAGCTCTTACTACTCACTTCTCTGCATTTTGTGCCGGTCTGAGTGATTAAAGATGGCGGCCACCATCACCACACCACGTGACGCGACCACCGCCAGGTTAGCAAGATAGATAAAATGAATGACGTCATGACCTCCCCATAACACGAGACTTCGTGCGCACGGCCATCTGGCCGGGCACACAGCCGGTTTCCGCTATAGAGGGTGTCCACGCTAACTTTAGCCATGGGTTAAAAAATAAAATAATTGAGGTAGACCAGGGAAAACACTAACATACATCTACCAACCGGCATGCGCATCATAGGCAATTTTTGTTTTGCAATTAATTAGCAATTAAGATAATTTTTCTAAACGCGTAAATATTGACTTTAGACAGAAAATGTGAATAGAAAAGTTGGAGAGCACCTTCAGAAACCCCCATTCCAATTATTTGCGGTAAAGAAAACCTCACGTGTATGTTTTTTTCCGAGCTACAAAGAAAGCCCGCGAAATACAAAAGAAATTCACGTGACTAGCGCATTCGCACGCCACGATTGTGCTGCTGTCAAACGTGGCTTGAGTGAACGAAATCAGCCGCTGGCAAGGCGCGACTACCTCAATGCGCCGGCAGGCCGATATGTCAACGGTGGTTGCAGCGCCCGCGCGAGCCAGTCTGCAAGCGTGACGGTGCAAGTTGCAGCGAACGCGCCGGGTATTGTGAGCTATGAAATGGCCAAAGGTGACAAACACAAATGCGACGAGTTTTATTCGCCACTGAGAGGCAAAAGAAGATAAGTAAAATACTTGCCTATCTTCTTTTGCCTCTCAGTGGCGAATAAAACTCGTCGAGTTTGTGTTTGTCACCTTTGGCCATTTCATAGTTCACAATGCCCGGCGCGTTTGCTGCAACTTGCACCGTCACGCTTGCTGACTGGCTCGCGCGGGGGCCGCAACCACCGTTGACATATCGGCCTGCCGGCGCATTGAGGTCGTCGCGCCTTGCCAGCGGCTGATTTCGTTCACTCAAGCCACGTTTGAGAGCAGCACAATCGTGGCGCGCGAATGCGCTAGTCACATGAATTTTTTTTGTATTTCGCGGGCTTTCTTTGGAGCTCGGAAAAAAGATACACGAGGGGTTTTCTTTACCGCAAATAAATGGAATGGGGGTTTCTGAAGGTGCTCTCCAACTTTTTTATTCACATTATCTGTCTAAAGTCAATATTTATGCATTTCGAAAAATTACCTTAATTGCTATTTAATTAATTAATTGCAAAACAAAAAATTGCTTATGATGCGCAAGCCGGTTGGTAGATGTAAGTAAGTGGTTTCCCAGGACTACCTCAAATATTTTATTTTTAACCCTTGGCTAAAGTTAGCATGGACACCCTTATATATGCTGTCTGTGCGGGTGCCGAGATTGGTCCACTTGGAGTCGCCATTGGTGTCAGAATTGTGGCCCACCCGTTTGACGCAGAGGGTTCGGAGTGGTTGCGGACGAATCGACACGATACGGCGCTCAAATTAATAGTCGAGTTGGAGCCTGGTGCACGTGACAGATTCGCAGCGACGACCTTTGATACTCGAAACCGTACTGGGGGCGTGATTCGGGAAACCGTGGCGGGCAAACCAATGGTCGTTAAGGGATGCGGATGGTACCAAACGAGTCTTCGTTTCGTGATGTACACGTTGGTATCCGAACTTGGGACCTGGGAGTGGAACTCGGATATAACCAATGTGAGCCTCGGATATAAGGAGGATTGTTGCGAGCTGATTTTGTAATTTGTACGATAGTTCAAGCAGCATCGTTTATTAAACGGCTGTCAAACGAAAATGTTTATGCTAACGCTCTACATCGTACGCCGATCGGCGGCCATAGCATATTTTTTCAAAATCTTCGTCATATCTCGCAGAGCCTGTATAGTGGAAAGCACCGTGAACGCGCGACTTTTGGGCTCAGACTATGTTACACTTTAAGAGCACGTTATCCTTCTCTATGAGCATTCGGGGTGCCTCTGCTTCCAGTGCCGTCTGGAGTTGGGCTGCCACTTTTCACTTATGGGCTTCGCTTTTGATCTCTGCGACTACATGAAGGTGTTATAAAGGATTCCACCATAGCAAATGGCGCGACGCGACAAGCGGGCAAAACACTGATGGCGCATTTTTAATCCGCGTAATCGTAGCTTATATCAAAAACTGTGGACCAACAGGCGGGTCGGACGGTGGCCAAGCGTTTTCATGCGTATTAAATTGCTGAGTCAGCTCATAGGTGCCAACGCGTGCCGCCGCCGGAGAGAGTAGGAGAGCAGGGTGCCGCTGCTGTTCTGAAAGCGATGCCAGCACACAGACGACACACGTTGATGGGTGAGCTTATTAAGTGCGCGCGACAGCATACGAAGCGAACTGGAGCTAAAGCGGTTCCTGGGCTGGCTAAATTCTAAATGCAAGGCATACTAGACACCTTTTGCATTTGCAGTGCGCTGTAGCCGCTTTTGTAGAGGGATGTTTTCGTCTTTCGACATAAAAGGCATTTTGCGCGGCCGCTGCATCTATGAAGACAGCTCTGAGTGTGACGGCTATCCTCGGTTCATCGATGGTTCTCACCAGCCAGCTGCGCCTTACCAAACGTCTTGGGGCGCATACTGCGGACATAGCCCAGTACACCACGCTCGCGTCGGTAAGAGTCTTTTCGTTTTGTCTGTGGTTGTTATACTGTACTTTTTAGGTTTGTTTGCTGACTGCAACGAACTTTAAATGTTATGATGAGAAACCGGCACATGTGGTTTCGAATTATAAGTGTTCGCCAATTGGTTTTATTCCCTGCTTTCAGTGAGGGTGATGATTAAAAGAACGCATATCTGCTATAAATTGCTTTGCATGCCGAAAAATGCAGTTGCAATCGTCACTAACAAAAAAAAAAACCTAATAGGACAGGACCCTCGATATCGGCGCATCAATTTAGTCTAACGCTCTCGAGATGCTGGCCGAAACAACCAAAGCGTAAGGTCTTGTCTGGAACGTTACACGATTATCAGTCCAAATCCTCAAACTCGCAGCAGATAAAACCGGTAAAAAACGCTCTCAGCACTCGGCATAAAAACGGCTTCGCGGGGTTGCTACGGACGAAGAACGCCAAGCCGAAGACGCTGCCTCGAGCAGCAAGAACATTGCGCGTGTTCGTTCTTTCTCCCAATTTCCAGTGTGCTTCGACTCGGAGCCACCGCGCCTGGTAGTCGACGCCCGTGTGACATTAAAAATTTGGAAAGGCGTACACTGCCGATGTGCACATTGGTAAGCATTAGATGCCTCTGCGCATACTTCTGCCCGTGTATTTTGTTTAGATTTAGCCGTAGCCGAAAGGAAGATAAGTCACGTCACTATACGAAAACTGCTGCCTAGAAGCGCCTACACATCAAATAAATGAGAATTACTATAAGCTAGTAACTCTGTACTTGCACCTGCCTATACACCACCCCAATTAACTCGCGCGTTCTGTTCTTCTCTTTATTTTAAACAGGTTCGGAGGATGATCATCTGGTATGCGAGATTTCAAATGTGCGACCAAAATCGCCACGCGCGTGATGTTCTGGCACGCACTCTGGAAGTATTTGGCGGAGCTCACGGATATAAGGGTAGGCATCAGCGACATTCCAACAGCATCTGTTCCAGCTTCCTGCAGCTGGTCTTCGGGTTAGGCAGGACCATCATTAACCGGTTGTTATTATCCGAAGCAATATCTTGTACTTACATTGCTTTACAGACAATGCTGAGCGATCAGAAATATCATTACAACGGAGTTTTAGCGCGAAATGTTTTATGCCTGCTGAGAAACATGTTCGGTCCGGTCGCAGGGCTTCTGCGAATAGCAAATTTGAGAGTGCCTTAATTAGGAGAAGCTTATTTACCTGTTATAATGTATGACACATTTCAATCAAATAATTATCAGGAATTTTTCTAGCACTTTTATTTTCGCGTATATCGCCGACAGCAAGAACGCCAGCAGGAATATTCTCCTGCAGAATGCTAACTGTATTATTTCTATACCTACAAACAGTGCACCTGAAGACACCGTGTATACCTACGTGAAACAGGGGCTTTGATGAAGTGATCTGAACGCTATACATGCATTTTAAAATATGCGAAAGTACAGGAATGCCTTCAATTGGCTAAAAATGATACCTGGTAATTGCTGTCAAACATTATCCGCCGTCTAAAGCTAAAGCAACGGTGAGGATAATGCAACAGTGAAAGAACTCCGTTGTGAGAAAACCGCAATACTCAAACCTGTGTGTTCTCTTCTTCAACCATGTAGATACGCAGCCGTGTAACACGCCTGGTACCAGCGAGCTGCTTTCTAACCAACCGGCGACTTTGCAAGCCGGCACTGATGCAGTGAGGGAGATTTCAGCAGGTTTGACTGGGGCAGCACGTCTGCTCGAAGTGTGACTTTTTTTGTAGCGCGTTCTGTTCGTTTGCGCAACATACAAGAACCGTCCCCAACGGCAATGTGAACTTATTTGTTTGCAGCATCTGTAAAAGTAAATATTTTTTCCTTAAACATTTACAGGAGCACTTCAGGGCGGTCAAGGTTAAACATACAAAAACTAATAATCCCAGAAAAAGGAGACTTGAAAGTTTTGAAAGTTGTGTCCATGAACAAAGCCCTGCATCTCTATAACAACAGCCCAGAAATCATGACATCGTTCCCTGCATGCTAATGTGTCTCTGTAGGCGTCTTGAAGGTCGGCGCAGGTGTCCGAAAACGTGCATTGACGACGTTGTCCAAGAAGTGAGCAATATGTTTACCGTGGCTCAATTTCTCTTTGATACATCACATTTTACAACAGATCGGCTTCGGAAACGCTGCTACGAGAACGCTGGAATATATGTGCCTCCAACTGCAGTGCAACTGACAAGAACAAAAAAAGCATACATTTTCAAACTTGAAAATCTGCTAGAAAATTTTTCAAGCACCCAGAAGTTGTCACCCCCGTGAGGAACCTTCGTGAAAGCAAATATTATTCCGTAATTGAATACTTTTTTAAGGGGAGCAGGTTTCGTTCACACCCAATTTTCGGGAAGCAAAAAAATAACATTACTCTGCTTAGCCTGTACTACGACGGCATTGAATTAGCAAAACCCAATTGGCATGAAGAGAGGAAGGCGAAGAAAGCTGAGTATGTTCTACATATCTGTTCTAAATCTTCTACCTCACGAACGCTCCCCGCTCAGCAATATATTCTTGCTAGGAGTTGGCTACACATCCGATTTAGAGCATCACGCTGCACTTCTAGCGTTTCTTCATAACTTTACAACAGAGCTTAAAGTTCTAAGCACTGAAGGAATGATATTTGAAAGAGACCAGGGCCCAGAAAAATTTTTTGGCGCTCTCATGACCTTGACAGGAGATGCACTGGCTGCCCACTCATTAGTAGGATTTAAAGAATCGTTTGGCCCTGCAGTGTGTCGTTCCTGCCGCATATGTCTAGTGCAAAAGGCAGGCTATGCACAGCTTAGTCGACATGAAGAATGCATTCTCAGAACGGAAAGCGAAATTACTGCACCGGTGCAGCAGTTGAAAGAATGGCCGCACATCTGCTGCACTAACCTGTCGAAAGAGTTCGGTATAAATGGAAGGGCCGTGTTGAGCTTTTTCCTGTTTGACAAAAGATATCTTGTGTGATTTTATGCACATTCTATTAGAGGGCATCGTACCGAAAGAAATCTCACTTTTTTTTGAAAACTGCAGTTCTTTTTTAAAAAAAATGCCGGTTTTCTCGCAGAGAATGGAACGAAGCAAAAAGCAAGTTTAGTTTTCATCAGTAGGTCAGCAGCAGTGATCGGCTAAAGATGTTCGAGCCGGATCTAACCGTTGTTACTTCTGCAAGTGCATCACTGGTGTTAATCCTGCACCTTCCTCTGACTCTGGTCTCCCACTTGCCTGAAAATTCTCTTCATGTGCGAAGTCTCGTCCGGTTAGAATGCTGTCACCGGTCCTGGCTACTAAGGCCGCTGGCGAATTGGAGGAATTAGTTGCTGACCACCGTGACATGTTTTTAAAGGGCTATGGAGAACCAGCAATGTCTCCTGAACTGTAAGTGCTGCACACAGTAGAGCAGATCAAAACCCATGGTCCTGGCCGCCACCATTGGACAATGCGAATGGAAGCTAAGAATGGACTTCAAGGCAAAAAAAAATGTTTAATTTCAAGAACTTGAAGTTTTCCGTAAGCGATTTCCTTCAGATAAACACTCCATATGCTCTTTGGAATGACAATGACACTCCAAGGACGGGACATTCTGTTAATAAAGTAACCTCAGTCCGTGGTGCTCCCTGTAGTAACGGAGTGATCCGTTCGGCGTTTTAATCACTCGCCACTACACACATTCTTTTTCTACAACACAACAACCACCATTTATTTACATGGATGAGAAAAGGCGGCACATTCCATCATCGACCACGGCAAGTCCACCACACAGCACACACTCCCAACACACTCTCTGCCGACCGACTGACCACCCTGCCTGACAACCCATCTCGCTCCCCACCGCGACCGTCCCGACCCTTTCCCAGAAAGGACATATAATCCCTCCGAGGTCGTCGTGCGGGGAGGTTCGGCGCGTTCGGCCAACACCCTCTATTCGGCGCCCACTGGTCTCAAGGCAAGGGGGTAATGCCCTGTGCGACAACACATGTGCGACAACTTCGCCGACGCGCCGCACCGATCGTCGCGTGCGATCTGCCATCCCACTGCAAGCAGGGACACACGGAGCGGTGAGCATCGCTGCGCCGCTCTACCCAAGCTCCGCCCACAACCGCTGTCACACTTCGCCGCCGTGCAGCGGTGCCTCAGCGCTGCTTGTGATCGTGTACAAATATCCCAAGAAAATACAAGATTGCCTTGTGATCAGAAAGTCTGCTCGAGCAGCGACAAAGCATGCCTGCTTATGTTGCGAGCTTTCGGCAACGGCACCGCTCGCGGGCGCTCTGGGCGACGAGCTCTGCTACTGCCTGGCTGCCGTGGTCGTCGCTAGGCCTATAGCCTCTTTCGTATCGAAGCCGCAGCGGCCGGCGCTTCGGAAGTCGCCTGAGCTATAATAAAAGGCCTACTCCACACATCGCTCTATTGTCAATAGCATGATCTCACAATAAAGTAATAATATGGTCAATTTCCGCGACGCCTTCGGCAGCGAAGCGAGCGGGCGCCAGGCGAGCCTACCAGCGGCAGCTGCGAAGCGGTTGTGGAAAGAAGTTTGCTTGTATCGCAGTCGTTACCTTTAGCAGCAGCTCAGTATTGGTCAGCGATCCTCAAAAATGACATATTCTTTCACATTTCTGATCTCAGGGTTTATTATTTAAGTCAAGAACACACTTTAGCTCGTTTTTATGACACCGGCAGACGGGATGGCTCGGCCCCGAGCGCCCTGAGCATCGCGCTCTACGTCATCATGACGCTGCCGCTCTCTGCGCTCGCATTGGCTCCTGCTTCCCGTCGTTGCGTTTGTCGCGTGCGGCTCGTCGTTGGCATCCAGCAGGTTGGACGCATGCGACGAGCTGCGTTCGGTCGTTGCGACGACGGTCGCAACGACGCGCCGCAGCGAATCGCACGCACTTTTCGCACATGTGTCCCCGCCTTAACACTCCCCCCCAGAATGCGTGGAGCGCATTCTACAATTCTGTCAACTGCCGCCAAACGACCCAAGCATCTCAGGGGTCAAAGCGGGCGGCTCCCCATCCGCCGTCGGCAGAGTCGTTAGCCCTCTCCCAAGGAGAAAGCTTGATGGGGCTAGGGGGTCGCCCTCTCTGACCTTGTTGTACACATAAGTCAATGGCCGAGAATTTACAACGGCTTCAACTTCGCAAAGGATGATGGCTAAGTGTTCAGCTTCTAGGCATTTCTTTCCGATCACTTTTCTTAATGAAATCTCCACTGAGCGCACCATCCTTTGATAGAAACAACCCCACCATGGCACCCGGTCAACAATAAAGCGCCCCTCAACTTCTGCACATGCAAAACGGTCCACGACAGCTGGGTGGCGCAGCGTATTTCACAGTTTGGTCAGTTCGTTTGCTGCTCGCTTGAAGGTCTGCGCGTTTGGTAACGGTCCCGTCGGAGCACTTTGCGGTGGAGAACTGAACCGTTGACAAGTGACACAGGCACGCACCACCATTTTCACAAAATCTCTGCCGAGGGGGACCCAACACCTCTCGTGCAGTTGCACGAGTGCGTCCCTTGCTCCGGCGTGCAGCATTTTTCGGTGTGCGTTGATTGACAGGAGAGAGGCATGCCGATGGTCTTTCTGCAGGACGATGGGGCTCTTTCCGTAGGTTATCTAACCTTCGTCCTACTTCGTTCTCGCTTGGGTTTTCTGTCGGTGTGTCGTTTTCCTCTAATGTGGCTCGCAGAACGATCGCCTGGGCGCTACCCAGTACTGGGAAAGACGAACTGCTCTTTCCGTGCACCGCCCATCCGAACATCGTCTCCAACGCGGTCAGGCTGCCTTTTAGACGACGAATTTGGCCTGTCACCGCTGCCCAGTAATGGTCCTGTCAGCATTCACATTTCTGACGAGCCATGCGGTCCCAACACGCCAGCACACGACATTTAACGCTCCTGCTCAGCGACCACGAGGCGCCCCGCATCCTAACTTTCTCCTACGAGCGTCCCCCTTTACAAGCCACGATGCTGCGCCTTACGACAGCGGAGTCCTAGGAGAAGTATCTTCAACCAACACGTTTGGACTTGTCACAAGAGGCCAGACAGCCAGGCGCCGTTTCCTCCTCCCCCGGACGCCAGCGCGCGAGGCAAGATTTGAGGCGGTTGGCCGCGCGGTCGCTGGTTGGTCCTTTCGGAGTGCCGCCTTTGGATTGGCCAGTTCGGAGGGGCCACCGTTCCTCAGGCTATAAAAGCCCCACCGCTGCAGCATGAGAGAGAGATGACCGAGAGGCGCCGACGATAAGAGACGCGTCGGCGAGGCCCTCCCAACTCTGCAGATCCGCCGAACCTCCTACGTATCAGTTATCTCATTCTTGTATTCTTGTCTTAAATTCTTGTCTTAAAATAAATCAATTTCTTTATTCGAAAAGAATCCGGCCACTTCTTGCTAACATGGCGCAGCCGACAGGATCTGCAGAGGCGTCACCCGTGAACGAAGACCGAGCCGACAACGTGGAGCTCAGCAGAACGCCGACGGTGAGCTTGGAGTCCCCGCTCATTCTGTCCCTTCTGGCATCGGGAGCACGCAACGCACTGACCACCTTGAAGAAACGGCAACTGGTGGAAGAGCTCCGATGCCGAGGACTTTCGTGCAGCGGCCGCAAGGACGACCTCGTGACGCGGATCATGGACGACAACGCTCGCCGCCAAGCCGAGAGGGCGGAATTCGAAAGACTGCTGGCCGAGAGAGACCATCTGCGGAGGCTTCTTGCTCAACGACAAGTGTCACACGATACGAGTGACAGCACGGACCAGCGCCCACTGTCGACACGGGCCGGCAACGAAACGGGCTGCCTACGACACGACGGACCCCGCGCCCCAGCCACGGACACTACGGTGCAACACACGGTGTCGCCGCAAGCGGGCCACGAAACGGGCTCCCTACGACACGACGGACCCCGCGCCCCTGCCACGGACACTACGGTGCAACACACGGTGTCGCCGCAAGCGGGCCACGAAACGGGCTCCCAACGACACGACGGACCCCGCGCCCCTGCCACGGACACTGCGGTGCAGCACACGGTGCCGCCGCAAGCGGACCACGAAAAGGGCTCCGAACGACACGACGGACCCCGCGCCCCTGCCACGGACACTACGGTGCAGCACACGGTGTCGCCGCAAGCGGGCCACGAAACGGGCTCCCAACGACACGACGGACCCCGCGCCCCTGCCACGGACACTACGGTGCAGCACACGGTGTCGCCGCAAGCGGGCCACGAAAAGGGCTCCCAACGACTAGACGGATCCCGCGCCCCAGCCACTGATATTACGGTGCAGCACACGGTGCCGCCGCAAGCGGGCCACGAAAAGGGCTCCCAACGACACGACGGACCCCGCGCCCCTGCCACGGACACTTCGGTGCAGCAGCCGCTGTCACCGAGATCGAGCCACGGAACGGGCTCCCCACGACACGACGGACCCCGCGCCCCAGCCACGGATATTACGGTGCAGCAGCCACTACCGACACGAGTTGGCCACGAGACGTGCCTCCAACGACACGGCGCAGCTTTCGCATCTGCTACAGTTACTACAATGCAGAAGCCATTGCCAAGACGAGCGGGCTCATCCATAAAGCCAGCGCCGCGACGAAAGCACGGCAGGATGCGGAACGATCTAACAAGGCCGACTCCCTGGACCAAGAAACGTTACGAACGAGACAAACACGGCAGTCCGCATAAGTCGTATCACGTCCCCAGGTGGAAACGACGACGCAGTCGTATCGGTGAGCATCACGGTACAAGCCCGACTCCCTGGACCAAGAAACGAAACGAACGAGACAAACACGGCACTTCGCACAAGTCGCATCGTCTCCCTAGATGGAAGCGAAGGCGTATTAGAACGGGCTGGACGCAAGCCACAAGGTACGCGGCGGAGAACGCACAGCTCGCCCAAGAATTGCTGTCGACAACGTGCGCCTGAGGACAGGCGCAAATTTTGGAAAGGCCGTGTCAGCATTCACATTTCTGACGAGCCATGCGGTCCCAACACGCCAGCACACGACATTTAACGCTCCTGCTCAGCGACCACGAGGCGCCCCGCATCCTAACTTTCTCCTACGAGCGTCCCCCTTTACAAGCCACGATGCTGCGCCTTACGACAGCGGAGTCCTAGGAGAAGTATCTTCAACCAACACGTTTGGACTTGTCACAAGAGGCCAGACAGCCAGGCGCCGTTTCCTCCTCCCCCGGACGCCAGCGCGCGAGGCAAGATTTGAGGCGGTTGGCCGCGCGGTCGCTGGTTGGTCCTTTCGGAGTGCCGCCTTTGGATTGGCCAGTTCGGAGGGGCCACCGTTCCTCAGGCTATAAAAGCCCCACCGCTGCAGCATGAGAGAGAGATGACCGAGAGGCGCCGACGATAAGAGACGCGTCGGCGAGGCCCTCCCAACTCTGCAGATCCGCCGAACCTCCTACGTATCAGTTATCTCATTCTTGTATTCTTGTCTTAAATTCTTGTCTTAAAATAAATCAATTTCTTTATTCGAAAAGAATCCGGCCACTTCTTGCTAACAGTCCGATCCGATCAGAATATCAATTGAGCGGTGTTCTAGCTCGTTCAGGTCATCGCCTAAACTGCAGCCAAGGTTGTGCAATTCTTGTATGATACTTTCGTCTGGGCTTGGCAGATCCTGCTGACAGATAGTCGGTGTTTCGAGAGCGTCGATCTCGTACCTTCGGTTATTTTGCCGGCTTCGCAAAGTCAGCTGAACCCTTCGAAAGGTGCGTTCTTGTTTACCGCCTCCAAACACGCCGACTGTTAAGATTTCGGTACCGAGGAGCTTGCAGTTGAGCTCCTTTGATAGCTGTTCGGCAATAAAGGAGCGCTGGCTACCAGTGTCAAACATAATTCTAGCCAGTTTTCTCTTCTTCTGGCTCTCGGCCCATGCTGTCACAGTTTGGAGCAGAACCGCCGGTGTCGCGCCACACTGCGTTGCTTGTAGGCTGAGTGGACTAGAGCTTCCGTTTACGTCCTTCTGTGTCTCATGCGATCGAGCGTCTCGCCGGTCGGGAATGAAGCTCAGGTCGCACATCGTTGAGACATGCCTGCCGCGACACTTACTGCAAGATAGCATGCTCTTGCACATCCTTGCCGTATGTTTTGGCCTCGTACATCGGAAACATCGGCCGTTCTCCCGTAACATGCGTTTCTTCTCTGATAGCTCCCTTGCGGTGGTGCAGTTCTCTGTTGCATGCTGTTCTGACTTACACAGGAAGCATTCCAGTTCCTTCATTGTGCCATGCAAGGCTGCCGCCGACGAGTGTCGAGGATTGCCAAGATATGCTGCACTGTTCACCAGTTCATGCGCCTGATTACGGGACATGGGCTTACCAGTTGCGTCGTTGTGTTGCTCCCTGCCCGCCCTTTCTCGGCTATCAACTTCGATCCGAAGGAATTCCAGAAGTGCGCGCAGCTCTTTCTTATGCACCGACTCTGTTCCTGTCTCGGAGCTGGTGTCGGTGGTTGAGGCGTTGCCGTTGTTGGAGCCCTCTGCGTCCTTCGAGGCCATTATCCTGTTGTACAGCAGGCTCAGGTCGGTCGGAAGCGCCCGGAGCACAAGAGGGTAGAGCATTGCGCAGTACGATTCTTCGCCCACACCCAACGCCTTAAGGTGGCGGTTCCACTGCCGCCATCTTGCGAGTAGTTCATATTCTGCCACCAGGCTACGACACTGATCCATCACTGAGAAAGTGTCTACCCGTCTTGCCCCCAGCGACCCGAGACTGGTTTTGGTTGAGATGTTGAGATACGTGTCCGGTCCTTTCTTGACCCGTGCACCTGTGCTGCGTGAGGGTTCTTTTGTTGCTGCGCCTGCCTTCAGAGGATTACAAACGAACCATGGCAAGCCCGGCTGCTTGTCCTCGTCGTGCGTGAGGGGGGAGGTGTTGGCTGGGGTGGTTCCACATGCTTCTTTCTCTGCCTGTCCCTTGCCAAAGCCAAAGAGAGTGGGGCGAGCCGGGGCAAAGAGGGTACCGTCTTTGTCCAAACGGCGTCAGAGGTGAGGTGATCCTTGTTCGGGATAAGGATGCCAGCACGGGAACAGAGGACCGTTTCCTTCTCTCTCTTGTTTAGCCTTGTCTAAATAGCCGCAGAAAGCTGTACCGTCGATGTTACTATCTGGAGGGCCTCCTTTGAGGGAATGTGCCGTTTCGTTCTTGAGTTTTACGCGACTACAGACTTTCCTGTTTTCAATGTCGTGACATATATTAGTGGGAGCAAAGAAAAAGAAAAAAATAATGCTGCCCAGCCCGCATCGCAAAAGGCACAACGTCGACACAGTGGAACCTTGGGAGAGTTAGTGATAACTGTCGACATAATTGCACAGAGCAAATTAGTAAGTAAGCGAAAAGAGGAAGCGGACGCCAAAAATAAGGAAGGTGTGAAATAAAGAAAATTAATTATGTTTATGTCCCATGTATATATTTCTAGCGTTTTTTTTTTTCAATGAACCTTATAGTTGAAATCGGTGCCTTTCTTGTGTCCTTCCTTCTGCCCTCGTCTTTTGCGCGTTCAATCACTTCGTCACTGTTGATGCATAGTAATATTAGTAGTAGTCGGAACACTCCTGGTCTAGAGTGTAACCTGCTAACTATAGCGCTGAAAAAATATATATTTTTTTATCAAATGATATTGCATCTATGATAAGAAAACTATAACAAAGACAGCTATACAATTTAGTCAACGCTCAGCGTATGCCTGTCCAACCTTATAAACTATGGTTGGTAAAGAAAAAGGCAGAGAGAAGTGGGCAATTGTCAATTTCTGTTTACCCTTGAGATGAATCGACATTGCGCAAGAGACGTGAAATTGCTATTGAGAGGGTTAGCACCGCAGGGTGTTGGAATGTGTTTACCTCAGAAGCAAATATTCGTCGTACATGCGGCGGCACCTTGCAACCAATTCCGATCAACTTCGACGGAATTTTGCCAAGGCTCACAAAAATGTAGTATACAGATGCATACCATTCACGAGGCGGACTCGAGACTTTTTTATAGACATTGTACGAAGAAGAACGGGGGGGGGGGGGGGCGAGGTGTGCAGGAATGCTGCCAAAAAAAAGGGTCGGCTAGAAAGCGATAGTTCTGTAGGCACTTAGGGCGACCCCCTCCCCTCTCTCGTTTGGACCCTCAACTGCGTGCTCTTATTCATTTTAGACGTACGTCTTTCTTGTATCCAGTTTGCATCATTAGGTTGCTTATTCCCTCCAGAATTTTCCATCGCGTGTTGAAATGTATATCTTTCTAACCTTGCGTCGATTTGCCTCGATTTGGTTGGGTCAAAGATTGAAAAAGTGCGCCCGCGTATGTGTGTGTGTATGCGTGCGTGTCCACGCGCGCGTACCTGGAAACTGTAGGAACAGCTGCTATTTTCACACCGTCTATTGTCAGGAAACTATAGCCTCGTTTACATGAACCCGACTTCGGCGGGTCGAGCCAGGAGATCGAGTTGAGCAAGGTCAGCCCAACTTGACTGCATGTTTACATGAACTCGATTTTAGCGAGTCGCGACCGGTTCAACAGCAGCGGCACCAAGCGTCGAACGGCGCAGCGGGAAAGGGCAGTGGCAGCCGGGAAGATTGCGGCATGCACGGCTGCCTCGCAGGCGCTACGGCGCAAGCGAATAACAGGTTCGCATTTATCACCCCTCCTTCCACTAACCCTACTCAGACCGGTTTACGTGCTGTCTGCTGTTGGGGTCGAGTGAGTCAACCCACCCCCTGCAGCGGAGTTGGCTGCACTCGCTCCCTCGACTCCCGGACCCGACTCGTTTACATGAACCCAGTAACCGGTTTTCAGCTCAAATCCTCCACTCAACCCGTCATGTAAACACCGCTTATAACGTGCTTGTAATCATTTTCCGAGAATTCCTTTTCCTGCGGCGCTAGTCTACCCCGCCTGCAGGAGGGGCGCGCAGCAAGGGGAGGGGGCGGCCCTTTGTGCCAGTTCCCGAAAAGGGGACTTCTCAGCACTATAGTCGGTTACAACAAAAGAACGAAGCGGCACACGCAACTCAGACGGAGCTCTCCAGCCAATCACGTCGATTTGTGTGGCTGTGCATGCAGCCAAGTCTGCGAAAGAGAACGAAGGAGTCGGCGCTTTGTCCCCGTGTCGCCGACGGTGGATGTCCTTTGTTCGGGATAAGGCTAAAAGAATAATAACGCAAAAAGAAAGGAAGAGATTTTGCTGCCCCGGCATCCGCCATCGTCTCTAGGAGCACCTGAGCAGGAGCAGGGGAAAAGACAGGGAGAAAGGCGAAGGTACTAGTAGGTGTGGTGCCCCCGTTAATTGTCTCAGCTGCACTGGCCACTAAAGGGGGAGGGGGGGGGGAGAGGGCTGGGCTGCTCACCTTTCGCATAGATCCGCGCGAGAGCGTCTTTTTCGCAAAAGCGCTGAATGCTTCAGGCGGGGTCATATTCGGCAACAGACGGTCGTGGCAGCTTCAGTCTCCACTGCTGTCGCGGGGCACCTGTGGTGACCGAACAGAAAACTGTTCGGTCGACGCGCTTGGCTGGGCGGTCTCCTTTGATGGGCATGTGCTGCTTCGTTCTTGAGTTGTACCCGACTTATATACCACATGGATTCATTTCAGCGGTGGAACATGGCGCCCTCTGAACCACGGCATTCGTTTGAAAGAAGTGCGAGTCTAGTTCAGGAAAACTGCACCTGCTCCATGGTTAGTGCTGAAATAGTGCAGCTGCAGCCGCCATGGAAGCAGATGATGGTTTGCGGGTTGTGATAAACGGCGGAGACTCAAGTAACTTTCACTCGTCGACAAGCTAGAACGCTGCTCGAGTTCTCCAAAGAAACGGATCGAGGCTGGTTCATGGCAACATGATATTGTGATGTGCGGTTTGCACATTTCTTCATGAGATACGAGAGGTTGGCTGCCGCTGATGTAGGCTGTAAACAGCTGGCTCCAATTCATTGGCATCGCAAAGGCTAGCGAATACCAGGCCTGCACTCGACCATCCGTTTTGGAAGCAGACAGTGCCAAACTGCGCTCAAAGTGCCGGAACTAGCGGTACACACCCGCCGCACCGCCGCTGCCGCAGAACTTTGCCGAACTGGTGCATTGAGTGCAGGCGAATCGAGCGCTCTCCAACTTCCCCTCCACAGCGCTAGCCGGAACAACGAACAACCGGCAGCACGAAGCGAAAGCCTGTCTCTTCCCTTTCCTGTCGCTTTAGCAATGCCAAAGCTGTCCTCGAAAAATAATACGACGCCCAGATGCGTTTCGTAGCGTCAGGTGAAAAAAATTGGCAGTGGCTTAGCTCTGCTATGCCTGGATCTTACACCGTGGCCTGGATATACGTAGCGTCAAGTGATCCGGTGTTTCGGCCGCACGTTTCGCCTTGGCTGCTCGACGGCAAACTGCCAGGCGACAACCTCGGGATCGGAAGAATTTACATTTTCCAGTCTTCTGCGCCGTTTGGCAGCGGCTCGACTCTCCTTAGCTTACCAGAGCTTACATGTTGAGCGCGACCGTCATTTCTCCGCGCACCCTCCTCGCGCATGCGCAGTAGCGCGCGGCGCAACTGTCGTAAACACGAGGTCACGCGTCGGAGAGGAGCGCAGGCCGGCGGCGCCGGCAGCGAGGAGCTCGCACCGGCGGACCTGCGCCTCTCGTGACGTCACGCGGTTCTCGCGCTGCGCATAACAGGCGGCGCACACTCGCGCAAAACTCGGCTCTGACCCGCGTAGTGTGGCTTTACTAGCTTTACGCTACAAAACAATCCAGCAAAGCAATATGGCGGAAATCTGCTTGGAAGTTCGACACACACTACATAGGGCAAAATCGAGGGAAACGTGCGAACATCGTAGAGGTATCGTTCCCTCTCGTGAACACCTCCTGATTGTAAATGTTTAGCAGCGCCACACTCGTTATTTTTTTGAACTGTGATTATTTAGTACACGTGCATGTGTGTAGATGGCGCTACTTACTAAATTTATCTACATTTATCGCATGTCGCTGCGTTATTGCTATTATTGTTTGTATTCTGTGGGCTTTGTTCTTGGCAATTGTTACAAGTTGATTAAAGGAATGAGAGACCGACATTTTACGAGTATATTGGCCAGAAAAAAAGAAGCCGCGGAACGTTTCAAGAGCTTGTGTCCTTCATGAGGAGAACAAAAATGGTAGCTAAAATCAACTAGACATTGCGCATTCCCCAAAAGCCGTAGAGTAAAGGCGATGCTTAGCCGCGTAGAGCGAAGTATTAAGTTTCTTCACGCAAAATCTCAAAACTGCCACGCGCTGGTTACCTGAACAATTTTGCATTCCGTTTTTAACTATTTCGAAAAAACGCTAATTTTGATCAGGAATAACTTTTAAACTAAACAAGGCAGACGGATGAAATTTTCAGAATGGAAGGGCGATTAGACGATCTCAAACTGTACAAAAAGGCGCCGCAATGCAATGCATATCCCAAAAGTTATTGCAGATTACATTGTTCTGTTTTCTATGCTTTTCAAACATGTGTGGCTAATAAACTAATCTATACACGTACTTCTAAATGCTTAAATATGTTGATTAGCATTCGATCTCCAAGTATCTTGAAAGATATTTCTCTAGGTGCAAGAGGTTTTTCACAATTTTGCATTTCCTGAGACAAGTTGAGCTCAACTGCCAGTTTTCATCTTTGCGTTTTCTTTTACAGTTGAAACAAATTTGCAGCTACCGTTAAACAAAATGCATCTTTTGAAAGCAGAGAAAAGTAGCTTTTCGGAGATATCTGAACCATATTTATGAAGCGAACGAGCGAGGTACAGTCGACGTACAAATATCACCAAAAATGGTTCCCGCTCACCGTCAGAGTGGGACCGCCACCTTAAGGCCGCGCATGTGAGCCTGAAGGCTGTCATACCAGCGCCGCAGAGTGTGGGCACTGCCGGTCGATGACACCTGTGCGACCGCCATGAGGCCTTCCATCTGGTCCTGGATGAGGATGGCTTGATTCGCGAATCGCTGCTTGAGGATGTCAATGGCGTGGTTGTAGCACTCCACCGTCAGTTGCAACCCCTCGATGGCAGATGCTCCGTCTCCTGTCAGTGCAGATCGCAAATACTGAAATTTCTCTGCTGGCAATAGGTCCGAATTATTGTGGATCGATATTACAAATAGCTCCCAAAATGGCTGCCAATTCCTTCTTTCGCCATTAAATTTCAGGAGTTCCAATTTGGGGAGTCTTGTCTTGGCAGTCGTTCCTGTCGTTGGGCTTCGATCTTCGTTTGATTTAGTGCTGCCCACGTTCGTTCCTTCTGTGCTGCGTTTCGCTGCAGACTTCAGCTTGGCTAGAGAAGTCACGATCTTGTCGCCGTATTCGATGATGGTTGCAAACTCTGCGTCGGCTTCCTGTTCGCTGATCAAAGGCTCGATCAAAGGCAAATACTTTCGATACATAGCCTTTATTATTTCACCTTGGCCAGAAGATATAAGCAAGATCTTCATAGCGAGGAGGCTCTTATTCCATCCATAGCAAACTTAAAACTAAGAGAAGGCAGGTTGACGTCTCGGTCTCCAGAAATTTGGAAGGTTCCTTTTTTGCGTACAAATTTTAGCCGTCAAATGTTAGAGTATTCCCTTCCATCGTTACTTAACTATCTGCACAGTCATAACATCAATTTAGAAAATATTAGCATGTCAATGCTGAAGACTTTTTTTTCGTCATAATAAAGATGGTACCTTCACTAAGAATTGTATAATGATGATGTTTTTTTTCTGCTCTACATATGTATTGTGCTTATGCTATCTTCCGACATCAAAATGCAATATTCTTATTTTGTTATTTTGCTTCAGTTCGTGCAGTGGCTTTGCACATTTATTATATTTTTTTATTGTGTAAATGTGTCCGGAAAATTAATCACTACTAATGTAAATACGTTGCGCAACCGTTGTATGCCTTGTAAAGAGGGGCTTGAACCTCGTCAAGTGAACTATTCCGGCCGCGGCGGCTAGAATTTCTTTGAAGGAGAAATTCTAGAGGCCCGTGTACTGTGCGATGTCAGTGCACGTTAAAGAACCCCAGGTGGTCGAAATTTCCGGAGCCCTTCACTACGGCGTCTCTCATAGCCTTAGTCGCTTTGGGACGTTAAACCCCACAAAACAAAACCAAAAACCAAGTGAACTATTTTTCACTTTTGTTCGAGCCCCTACCGCTTTGACGGAAATAAATCATATCATATCATATCACGGCGTCTACATCGTTCAGTTGACGTTGAGTCAATTGCAGACGTTCGATAATTACCTCCAGATCCTCGGCGTTCGGTGCGGTAGACTTCAGCAATGCTTCTGCCTCACCAACCAGACGCGTTGCTTGAGTTCGCAGGGCCTTCCTCTTTTTCTTCGAGATCTCCATGTCTTTCGTGGAATCGATCTTGGTGGTCCGTTGATGTTGCAGAATCGTTCTCCCGGCTTTCGGCACCAGAAATTAGTGTAGTAACGGAGTGATCCGTTCGGCGTTTTAATCACTCGCCACCACACACATTCTTTTTCTACAACAGAACAACCACCAATTATTTACATGGATGAGAAAAGGCGGCACATTCCATCATCGACCACGGCAAGTCCACCACACAGCACACACTCCCAACACACTCTCTGCCGACCGACTGACCACCCTGCCTGACAACCCGTCTCGCTCCCCACCGCGACCGTCCCGACCCTTTCCCAGAAAGGGCATATAATCCCTCCGAGGTCGTCGTGCGGGGAGGTTCGGCGCGTTCGGCCAACACCCTCTATTCGGCGCCCACTGGTCTCAAGGCAAGGGGGTAATGCCCTGTGCGGCTGCCACCGTACTCCCTATGTCCTAGGTCCGAAACTTTGCAAAACAGGGCTTTCTGCTTGTGATGTTGGGAAGACAGCCCTCTCTGTTGAAGCTGTGAATGCGAGGAACGTAAAGCTCAGACTTAAAGAGGTTCTCGTCGGAACCCCGAATCACGACCCTTGCTTCTGAAGAATAGATGCCATAGTCTTCTTTTGTACTCATATCTTATTATGCAAGGTTCAGAGCAACATATCATACATGAATGATGTTAATGCATTTTTGGGGAAGGAGACTTGTCACGCGACCATAATTACTCCTGAAAGCTTGGTGCTTCCATGGCCTGTGTTCCAGTACGAGAAGCAAAATCAGTCGTATTCCATTCCTCAGAGCGCCTTCACTGCTTCCCATATAGATTAATTACGATGACGCGAGTTTACCGTGAAAAATTTCTACCCAAATGCCCAGCTATTGTCCAAAGAACTTCCGCACAAACAACTGCGCAATGTAATAATAGTAGATATAGATTGCTGTCACCGTTTCTTTGTTTACGACCGCCTCCTAGCACTCATCATATAGGACACATGCTTCCTGTTTCATTGGCTTCGACTTCTTCGTTTAAATGACCTCTTACTGGCGCACCCTACAATAAACATATTACTGGCGCACCCTGTAATAAACATATTGAATTAAAATTTTAAGAGTTTATGCTGACCACGCAGTGTTCCAGAGGAGAATGTGATGTTCTGGTGTGTTAGGCTTGCATGTTTGAAGAATTACGGCAGGACTTCGTAACTATCGCATGCCATGTTTGGCTTCCTTTTTTAAACGCGTGTTTTCACGTCGTGCATCGATATAGTGCATTACTTCTTTTACAAAGAACGGCTTTCAGTCAGTATGTGTTATCGCCTAATAAATGTGCTCCTTGAACCAATTAAAAGGAGTGCGAGCCTTCACTGGGCAGCAGACAACAAGCTTCCCGACTTTTTTACCTTTGAACAGCCATTGCTCAACGGAATGGACATAACGGATGAAGAACACCGCAAACAGTAGAAACAACTTCGCCACGAGCTTATTCACTTTCTCGTGTACGTAATACGCGGCGTATGGCTTTTTGCTTTTCTACTGGTATTAGAAAACAAAGACGACAGGTGGTAGTAGGTGCCCATTTAACTTTATGTGTGTAATAGTTTGAGTTAAAAGCCTGCTGCACATTTGGATTTAAACCTTCACCTTTTCGTACTTGTGCGAGAACTGCACTTGTGTATGCTACAATAATATTGTCACGTTGTAGTGACGGCAGTCCAGCGGTCAGGAAGACACCAACAAGACTTGAAAACGAAGCTCTTTCATTGGGCTGACTTGCGCCCGCAAAAGAACTGGATCAGTCGGCGGCGGCGTAAGCAACAAACGTGCTCGTCAGTTGTCGAACTACGAATGCCAGCCGATCGCGGCATCGCTCAATTTAAAGCCGGCAAGGAAACTTCGAGATAACAGGCCAAGATTATCTACTGTCATCTGGAAACACGTAGATGCAGCTCTACATGGCTGTGATTAATCGAGATTAGTCAGGTCGCTTCTCGCGTCACGAACAAAAATGATAACGCCCCTTTCCTGCGGTTTTGAGCGCGAACGAATGGACACTACAATGATACGTGGCGATATCAAACCTAGAGAATGGTACGATGTTAACGCATGAATAAAACTGCTTAAGAAGATTATTTTCTTCGTTTCAGTGAATGTCATGCTATTCAGGACAAAATACTGCCTTGAGGAAATGGAAGTATTTTGCGCTAGGCAAAACACTCACAGAGACGTTCCCCAATATGCATTGGGAAAAATCACGGAAGGGCGGAAAGGGGGCGTACAAAAGGACCAAAGGTGTGTTTAACACTACCGCAGCTTGAATAGCACTGAAAACATTTATGTGGACATTGCCATCATGTAATTAAAGATAAACATGTCTAAAATAATGCACATCTGAGTTCCTGTATGTTCAAATTCCAGGCGGCGTTTCTGTTGCGGCTTGTGCAGGCAAGGCGGCACAGGGCAAAACGAAGAGCAGCAAGCAGGGTGTCGAACCCGAAGTTTTTCTGGTTCGGTTCAGGACAAAAAAAATCATCCTTGTTATGCTGTTTACTTTTTCTGGAGCATCGATATATAAACTAAAAAATGCAAAAAATTGTTTATAGCGAGAAGTTCTCAATTTATCCACGTTATTGTCCGCGGCAAAAAGACGAATTGACGGCAAAAGCCGCAAAATGAAATAAACTCGAAATTAATGTAAATCGACTACGTGTACGCTATGTTCCGTCTGATGGGGTATGAGTTATAAGGTTAAGTTATAAGGTTTGAGTTGTAAGGTTAAGCAGTGTCGGAGACCCCGTCGCACTAGTAATTGGTCTCCCCTGAATCTCGAGTAAGTCGGGAATTTTCCCACGCAGTACACTTATGCGGGTGCCGACTTCACCAGCGCACGTGGCCTATTCACCAGCGCACGTGGCACGTTCCCGCGCACTATTCAGAAACAAAGCTGTCATGTATCGGCACCTGTATACAGACAGACACCTTTCCGTCGCCCCGCATCCGACTTGCCAGTCACCCCCCCTTTACTGCATGGTACGAGAATATGCGAGAACCCCTCCACCGCCAATCCTCCACCCAACGAGAGCCTCGTGGGAGCACTGGCTCTCCCTAACATCCAGAGCTTCCCAAACATATTTTATTTACCTCTTCGATATCGTCTTTGTGACTCGCGTTATGTATCTCGAGCCCCTGTAGCTCAGTATGTTCGTTTTCCAATGACTTACGGGAGACTGAAATACTTTAACAACAACGAACGAGGATTTATTTTGCAACTACACCACAGAAACTACACTGGCCGGAGAGCGTCAAAAACGAGAGGCTCGCTTCTCCGGGGTCGCTGAGTGTCTGTCTTTCGCCGTCACCGACAAAGCAATCGTCCCTTCTGCCCGTCGGCCCTGAAGCACAAGTCACTGCCACACACGCACTCCGCTTTCCGGCGGGGGAGTCGGGGGAGCTTCCCAAGTGACCTTGGAGCGAGCCGAGGCCCGTTCCCTCGGACGCAGTGGGTGGCTCCCCACCGTCGTGCCGTGAAGATGTCTTGGAAGCGCCTTACTGACGCAGAATCTTTGACACAGTATCTTAAAAAAAAAACAGCGAATCGTGGCTTCTCGCTAATACAATTAGACATTACGACTTTGGCTTATTATGACGACGTCGACATATTCCCTGTGCTGATAAAAAGAGTGTTATAAAAAAGCACGCTTGGATGGGTTGAGAACGTTTCGTTTCTGCTCGGACACAGGCGACTAAGCGGTCGTCTCTCTTTTCTGGACTTGGTCGTGAGAGAACTTTGTTCTGACACATTCAGCTTTATAACTCTTCGCTTTTCCTTAGGATACTTGTACAACCTCTCCACAACTTGGGAGATGGCAAAGGTGGTGATCGGTCATTACTTCCTCTACCCATATATCTGCAGCCTTACCTAGCCTTTCTTGATACCAGCATAATGAAGTGAAATCAACTGATGTACTTGAGCACACTTATAACGGCCGCAGATGTATCGAACACTCGCGTATTACGAATGGGTGCGGTACTCCGTCAAAATATCCATAAGGGCAATGGCACTTTGTCGCAAATGCGACGAACAACATTGGCCGCACTACTCTCGGTTATAGTGAATAAGAAGGCGCCGTAAACTACCCTCGAAGTTAAAGAGGTCGTGCTTCCAGTAAGCGCGGAGATCAAAGTGTGCCTGCAAACCTTCACGACACCGCCCCTGAAGAACATGACGACCAAAAATGCAATAAAAGGCAGCGCTGCCGTGCGCAGCGCTAACCGGAAAGTCCGGCGTCCGCTAACACTATAAACGGTAACGTAAACACGACAACAATATCCTATAACTCTCTATTGAAACACTAAATCACCGCCCGCCAAGCCCGCGTCGATGGCCTAGGAGGGCAATCACTGCCTGCGTGTTCACCGGCTGGGCAAATCCCAAGCTGAAGAAGCGCGGTGCGCGGGAGAAATGGGCATCATCGAAAGCGAAGCAACTAACCATGGTCGTGGATCAACTGACCACACCGATTGAGAATTTTGAAAGCCTTGCTGGCCATGCTCATGCTGGTCACGTGGTATGCATAGCCTGACCAGTCGGCTCCATCTTTTGCGCTGTTAACACCTGCAGACGACGTGATACAGCGGACAGTGCAAATTAAGCCCTCCGTGCCACGAACGCTGCGCTACTTTCGGCGCTGCATGAGTCCAGGAACTACAGAAGAAGCTCGAAAACACACATTTCTAGACGCATGTAGATTTGTGGCAACGCTTCGTTGATTCATAGCTGGCCAGATGTTTCGTCGGATAACTACGTTCCTGCGGACCACGAAACCGCAGCAGCGCGTGCTTTCACAAAGACGTTGAAAACCAAGTACGAGCACACCCGTGCTGCCAGGAATCTTATTTATGTGGCCGATCTGCCAACAGCTGTCGTAGACACTTCAACCACGGTTAGTTATACCCCGTTCCTGAATTTGATAGTTGGCAGCAAGGGTCTCGACGAGGATTAAATTACCGCCTTAGGCAGCCTTGAAAGAACCGCGGCAGGCTGTGCTTTGGACAAGTAGGCGCGCATAATGCAGTTTTATAAGAAATAAATGCCCCTCTTAGCGGCCTTAGTATATTTGGCTGTTATAAGGAGAGTCCACTTCCTACGAACATCGGATATAACGAACGAATCCGCGTGACCGTCAGGTTTGTTATAAATGGGCTCGACTGTAGTTTCAATCGGCCGCAAAAACCTTTTTCTGGCTTGATACATGGACCTTGCGCGTTAGGCCTTGTGTTCGCGCCAATGAGGCGTTTGTGCCGTGTTCAGTGAATTGCTACTTGGACGAGCAACGAGAAATCTTTGCGCAATAAATTTTTGTTGTTGTTGTTGTTGTCGTGCTGTGTTCCTTTGCGAAATACTTCAGCAGTTTCTTAAAAAGGGCATTTAGATCATGCACTTCACTATAACGTTTCTGTATGCAATGAAAGACTTCGGAGTTCCGTGGGAACTCTTCGTGTTCATAGGACCACTTAGCGTGTGGAAAACGCGGATGATGGATTAACACGCAGGACAGCCGCGTTAAACGAGGTCGCTGTTCAGAGAACAGTGCTCTTTAACGCAGGAGGAATATGCTGCTCAAGTTCAGTCTCCTGACTGGTTCCGGAATTTTGATGTGCGAGCGGAGTAAGGGACTCAAGGTGGCGTGAGGCCTTATGTCGAGACCGCTGAAATCGACGAGATCAACCAAGGCACGAGGAGGGTCAGAGAGGCTCCTAGTATTTCATGTAACAACGATAAAAAGAAGCCTCGGAGATGGCCGAGTAGCCTAAGGCATCTCTAAACGGAGCTTTTCTGTTGCGCGCCACGGGTACGAATCCATCTGGGAGTATGTCTACTCTTTTCGTTGTTCTTTTTACGGCAGTACCTGTGTGTGTGTGTGTGCGTGTGTGTGCGTGCGTGTGTGCGTGCGCATGCTGTGTGTGTATGCGTGTGCGCGTGTGTGTGTGTTCTTTCACTCCCACCTTCCTCCCTTCCGGTACGGCGCGGTTGAGGTGTACACCGAGAAGTGAGACAGTTACTGCGTCATTTCCTTTCTTCAAAAACCGCCACGACAACGCTGTTGAGTCGTTGCGCTAATGGTTCATACATATGTGGTAAATGACGCAAAGGGAAGGTATTCACAATCCGTCTTTAAAAGACTGTACACAACTAATTTTATTGCGTGTTTTCTTCTTTCAAATGACGCCCTAGATAATAGAATACATAGATCACCGTGTGGTATTCGCCTACAGCCGGTGAATTATTTGGTAAAGAATTTATTCTCCCATGCTGTTTCGGTTTCGGTTTCATCATCCGAACGATCACTGTGACGTTAGGTGAAGTTTAGGTCACGTGAGGCGCGGAAAAACTGATATAAACGCTGATGCTCACTACTGCACATAAACCAGCCTGCTTCAAGATCTAGATTGTAACAAACAACGTATTAGCAGTTATATTGGCGTTTTTTCGTGCCTCACGTAACCTAAATTCAGCTATACGTCACAGACTTCTTTCTGTTAATGAAATCGAAACAGTAAGGAAGAAATTCAAATATGAATTATTTATTGGTCGTAGGCAAATACCACGGGGTGCTCCATGTATGCCAATGTCGAAAGCAACGTTTGAAAAAAGAAAACACGGAAGCAAAAATTTAGTGTCTGTAGTCCTTTATTGAGTTAGAGCAGTGCTAATACATTATTAAAATCATGCGCAAACATGTAAAAGGGGAGGCGTAATAACTCTAGATTTCGCGTACACCTGACTAAAATGCTTTACAATTGGCGCTAGTACATTTCAGAAGCGTCAATTAGGCTTCTTCCCAGACACCAGACCTCATTCAATTTTGTTGTCGCATATACTGGGTGCCATTTTCGCACTTTCCAGCGCAGACAGCTTCGGATGGGTACACCTACACGCTCGACCATCTCATTTTGTCAGAAAAAAAAGGAAAAGTATGCGCAAAAAAGTTGGTCTGAACCGAGGCCCGAACCGGTTCGGAACGGTTCGTTTGAATCGTTCCGGTTCGGGTTCAGTTCCAAGATCGCGAAAAAATATGGGTTCGGTTCGGCTCCGGTTCCGGGTTAAAATTCGGGTTCGGTTCCGGTTTCGGGTTCAGGTTCGGTTCCGGTTCGACACCCTGGCAGCAAGGGAAGCTGCCAAGGAGGTTCCACACCAAGCTGCAGCTGCGCCTTTAATGCCGCAGCTAATGGATTATCAAGAGGCGTCAAAGGAACTCGGGGTATGCAGTCAGCACACTGCTCTGTACTTGTATTGAAGGGATACTTTAAACACACGGTGTTGAAATCTTAGGCTGCAGAAAAGAAACCATTTTTCTTTATGGCCGCAATTTGTATTGTGATTTAACACCGGAGACGGCCAGCATTCCCAGCGCAATACTGCGGCCCTAAAACGCATGGTTCAATGTGATTCATATAGACTTTAATACCATGTAATATTTAATGCTCTTATAATGGCTTATAATCGGTAAATAGCGAATGAAAAAACCGAGAACATGGTGTTGAAGACATGATCTGAATTTCTCTTGCGAATTTTGGCACAGTTATCCAATTTGGAGCAGGAGAGACTCTACAACCTCTCATTTTCCCCACAGGCAATCGACAGTGCGGTTGGTCCAACAGGACCTTTTAACAAGGAGAGAATGTCCTTCTGCACAAGTGAATCCCCCCGCACGGCTGCCCAGCTTTTTTCTGAACGAAGAAATTGTAAGTAGTTAAGTACTGTTCATCTGTGTTTAGGTCGAACATTTCACTATAAACCGAATTACTGCTTCTTATTTTCAGCTTCGCTTCGAGGTCGAACTGCGGTTTCAGCAGACGATTTATGAAATTGTGGACCGACTGTGCAAAATTAGAGAGCTCGTGACAAAGCTATACGGTCGCTACATGGACTTCGCCATCATTAATGAGGAGGTGAGAGGGAGACTTGCGAAATATTCACTGATTGCCTCCGTAAGATGCAAACACTGGCTAATGCTAGAAACATTCTTACACTTTGTCTTGCGGCTTTATTTCTGTTGCCTGTGCAGTTTTTCTCTGTGGGTAAAATGCGGGGACTGTTTATAATCCTGTGTTATGCATTTGTGTTGCACTTTGCGCATGATACGAATACTTAAAGAGAAACTACCAACCTGGAAAAAACATACACTCGCAAAAAGTTGTAAAAAGAAAGTAGAAAGGAAAACGATTGACGTTTCGACGCCCATATGGGTGCCTTGATCACAATGAAGGAAAGGATGGGAAGGTTAACTGTGTCTATTCAGTATGAATTTCCCTCTCCAGACGGGGTTCCGTCGAAACCTGTGCTTCATTGATCTTCGCGAAAGTAGTCAAGCTTCCCGTACTTAGGTTCATTATGATCAAGGCACTCGTATAAGCACCGAAATGTAAATCATTCTTCATTTCGTATTTAAAAGCGCAGCTCTTTGGCGCCCGTTTCTGCGTTTCGCGGCGTCCCGGTTGCCGTTGGCGTTGTCCGTTGTAACCAGAAGTGGACACCTTAGTCGTGCGTTAAGCTGCGGAACCAATGGAGCGGGAGCTTGGAAAGCAGAGCGCAAAATGGGTAAATTAGTTTTTGAGGAAAGGAAATGGACACTATCTGTCTCACACATCTCAGTGGACACCTGAACCAGAGGGAAGGCGCATAACTTCCCTCTTGGAACAGTGGACTCATCAATCGTGCTTTAAGCTACGTGGCGGTAGTGATAGATGTGCGCTGCATGCGCTGGCATTGACGACGTTGCGCCAGAAACGCGGCGCTGAAGCCATAGGCCTTCGGCGTTCGTTGTGTTCATTGGCGTTGGCGCTGACAATGTTTTACACTCCAATCATTTTAAGGAAAGGAAATGCGCATAACTGGCTCCCTGGTACAGTGGACGCCTGAATCGCGCTTGTAGGTACGTGGGGTGATGAGAGAGAGAGATGTGGGCTAGCCGTATGCGTTAGCGCTGACAACGGGGAGCCAACTCTCGCGATCAACCATTAACCCCCACCTGCCAAGGTGGCAGAGACTTTAATGTAGATATAAAGACAAACAAACGGGAATTCCTTACCACTCATGTGGAAGAACATCTCGTTCCTCTCGCTCGTAACGCCTCTCACGGCTGTGACAACCTCGCGAAATACTTGCATAGACCTCTTCTTTGAGAACCAGGCATTGGTACAGCAAGTCGAGAATATATTTATCTATTTCTCCGACCACAAAGCTTCCTTTATGGCAATCAAGAATTGTTAGCGGAGTGTTTCCTGAGGAAGGAATATGTGTGAAAAATAACAAGTTGTCTGTAGTTGTACATACATGTCTTGCTCGAATTATTTGCCTTAATCTATAGAAAAGCTGAAACAGCTGATGTGCTGCACTCAAATTTCGCGTTAGTAAGTTACGTAATCATAGGCAATTTTTTTCGACAACATTTGACGAGTGTACGTTTTTGTCAAGTCAGTATGAATTTCCCATGCCAGACGGAATACTGTCGAACCCTGTACTTATTTAAACATGAGTGCGCTTAAAAGTTATATGCGGGTTTATGGCGCTTAAGCAACTATGGTTGTCATGCTCCAAACGCAAAGTTAAACGTTCTGTTTTGTTAAGGTAGTAATCATTTTTATATCAAAATCGCACCTAGAAGGCTGGCTTCCTTAATACACAAAAACGTGAAAAACTAAGTGCTTATTCACCTAATAGCAACACTGGAGAAAATGTGGTGTAGCCATTTAAAATAAACAAAAATATTTTTCTTTTCCTTCGAGTTTTGTGCATGAGAATGAAATGCGGTTAACTGTCAGCTCTAAAGCACACCTTTCATATTTTGTTCTTTTTATTTTGTTGTTGAAAAATCTGTAGTGTGTTACCCCTCAGCATACACACCATTAAATTACGATTTTCATTCTTCTAAGATTGCCTTTCCTGAATGCAGTTGTTGTTTACTTCAGCTTTCCAAGCGTCCTGCTACTTAGCTCTTTTAGCTGTATACTAACTTTGAGAAATTCCTTTGTGGCGTTTTCACTTGTTTTATTTTTCTGCTTCTGGTTCGTGCAGCACAAAGATTGATCTCTCGCGTTTGCCCTCATCCCCGCGTGGTACGTGAAACTCATTCCCACAAAAAACAGCAAATGGTCGCGTGCGTTAAATTTCTTATTGTTTCAGATTATACTTAGAGACCAAGGTTAAAACTTCGCATCTGCTAATAATTTGTTAAATTTTAGGTTGCCACTTCAGACGAGAACGAACATGGACCAGGGATTCTATGGACTGAGTTTTCGAAGATCATCTACTGCAGAGAAAGCGAAGCTATTATCCTACGCAAAGAATACAAACTTGAAGAAGAACTTACGCTCTGCCTCACAATATATTATATCAAGCAGCTCACATATCCTAGCGCTTTTGCTCTGTTACGTTTCAAATTCCTCTGTGCATTGAGACCGCGGCGTTGAAATGGCCGTCCGCTGCCTGGGAAGGTTCATCACGGCCGTCCACTTGGGCTTCAGCAGCATGGTATCGTACGTCGGCGGCGACGGCGGTGGTCTGCGTGATTCACGGCGGATGCGGCAGAAGTTGTTTACAGCGAGCAACGGCGCCTGTGTACTCGCGGTTCTAAAGAGACTTTCTCCTCTTGCCTTGTGTGGAACTCTATGCGCGAGGGAAGCTTCGGCAGTCGATCACTGCGGATGCGGCAGAGGTTGTTTACAGCGAGCAACGACACCTGTATGCTCGCGGTTCTGAAAAGAGTTCTCTTCTTGCCTTGTGCGGCACCCTATGCGCGAGTGAAACTTCGGCATTCCGTCCACACGGAGAGCTGTGCAGTTCAGATGTGTGACCTTCGCCACCACTTGGGTCTCCTTCCGTGCTAAGCTCAGTAGAAATCGTAAACGCACTACTGTTCATTTTCGCGCGTGTCGGGTTCCCCGCGGAAATACAGTCAGATCAGGAAATTGTTTTTATCAGCGCGCGAACTACAACTTTCCTGGAGAAATGTGGGATTAAATTAATCCACAGTTCAGTGTACCACCCGCAGTTTAATACAGTGGAGAAGATGCATTCGGTTATGAAACGCGTACTGAAGGCACTGTGCTTTGATCGCAAAGCCAACTGGGATGCCTGCTTGGCGGCCACAATGTTTGCGCTCAGAACCGTGATTGATGAGACCACTGGATTCACACCTGCCGAACTAGCATACGGCCGCTCCCAGCGGTAACCACTCCGCATTCATCGGGAATCGTGGGAAGACCGAGGAGAGGACCCCACAGTTGTCGAGTATGTGCTCGCGCTGCTTGAAAAACTGCACAAAGCGCAGGAGCAGGTCGGACGCGAGACGAGTAAAGCACAAGTAAAGGTCAAGCAGTACTATGACCGGACGGCGAGATTACGCCGCTTTGAAGCAGGAGACAAGGTAGTGCTGCTGAGACGTTCGAAGAAAAATAAACTAAAAGTTATCTGGGAAGGCCCAACAAAAGTCGTTCAGAGACCGTCCGACACAAGCTATATAGTAACCATATCCGGAACGCGAAAGGCACAGCAAATATACCACACCAACCTGCTCAAACCGTACCGGGAAAGAGAAAAGATAGTAAATATGTGGCTGAATGTTCTTGAAGAAACACCGTTAGATTTCCCGGAGCTAGGCGCACCCAAAAACGGTGAGAGCACTGACCTAGCGATCAAGGCAATGGCTTCTGAGCTCAATGTTGATCAAAACGCCAATTTAACAGAATTCTTGCGCGAATTCGAAGACATTTTCTCGGACAAGCCAGGCAGAACTACCTTCATAGTTCATGATGTCGAGCTTACTTCCTCTCAGCCCGTACGTTCGAAAGCTTATCGGGTATCGTCCCGCCAAAGAGAACTTATGGAGGCGAAAACTAAAAAAATGCTTGACCTCGATGTCATTGAGGCTTGCGAGAGCGACTACACCTACCGGCGAATTTTGGTGGAAGTCCCTGGCAAGAAACCACGTCCTTGTATTGATTACAGGACGCTAAACCTCCTAACCAGGGACCAGACCTACCCCATACCCAACATCGAGGAGAGAATTGAGAAAGTTAGCAGTGCTAAGTATATCTCTATGTTCGACCTCGTTCGGGGCTACTGGGAAGTGCCACTGACCGAACGGGCAAGTAGATATGCGGCCTTCATCTCGCCCGTAGGGACATTTCGTCCTAAAGTATTAAGCTTTGGCTTAAAGAACGCATCCTACTGCTTTTCATCCCTCATGGATAAGTTGTTGAGGGGACTGCATGATTTTGCCTTGCCGTATCTGGACGACGTGGCGGTATTTTCCGATTCGAGGTCCGAGCATACAACGCACCTGCCGTCTCACTGATGCTCTCAGAAAAACCGAAACGCCGACGCTCCTCTGGGAAGAAAAAAAGGAAAAGGCTTTCTTGGCCTTGAAAAATGCACTAATGAGTCAACCCGATTACTCAATGCCATTTGTGGTACAGTGCGACGCCAGTGACCACAGCATGGGCGTGGTATTTTACCAAACAGCCGAGGCGGCGGAAGAGCATCTGCTGCTCTATGCTAACCGTAAGCTGACATTAAGAGAAGAAGCATACAGAGCTTCGGAGAAAGAATGCGCCTGTCTTGTGTGGGCAGTGCAGAAACTTGCATGCTACATTGCCGGCTCGAGGTTCATCATTGAAACGGATCATTGTCCTCTCACGTGGTTGCAGACTATGTCGCCCAAAAACGGCCAACTGCTCCGCTGGAGCCTCGCACTATAGACCTCCTCCATGTTTGCAAACAAGCGAGGTGGCGCTGCAGTCGCGAACGGGCTCGCGGTAGGCAAGAGGCCAGGGAGTGGCGTCGAGTTGAGGTGGTGCAGCGCCGGTTTTCAAGGCTTGTATGCGCGTTTTGAGTTTCTGAGAATCATAGCAGGGGTTGATGCTTTCAAATTAGTATTCCTCGAAGTACACGGGCTCGCGTTGGCCATGTACGGCGTATTTCGACACGGTGTGTATTGTATTATGGCTAGAAAGCGCTGCAGTTGGTTTCTACCCCAGGCATTCAATAAAATGATAAGTTTTTGACACTGAACTAGCAAGAATGATTTTACCTCGGGACAGTGCTG
Source organism: Amblyomma mixtum (assembly GCF_055824585.1). Taxonomy (NCBI): domain Eukaryota; kingdom Metazoa; phylum Arthropoda; class Arachnida; order Ixodida; family Ixodidae; genus Amblyomma; species Amblyomma mixtum. Next base: position 328,100,074 of record NC_143014.1, on the reverse strand, counting down.
AGGGAAGCACTGGCGTTTTTTCGGCAGAGCCGACGGGCGCTCACCGTCTGTTGACACACGTGTCGCGCAGTGCGAAAAGTGGGAACAGCGTCGATCGTGTCCCGATCTCATCTGTCTCGCGTAGCCGCTCTTTTTAGCCGTCAGATAAGGCACCACCAGGCTGACTTCTCCCCTTCTTAAACTGGTCGATTTGGTAAAAAGTTTTTATTCCTGAAATTATATTTCTTCCAGCCCTGGGTCTTCTGTTTGGTTACTAAAATTATAGTAAAATATTGAGTAGAAATTCATAAAATTACGGTTTTTAGATCTGTGGTCGTCAAAAATTGTGAGGTAATGGCGTTTCTGATGGTCCTGGCACGTCGCGAATCCTGCGGGTTTCCGACGACGGAGCACCACAATGGTAGTATCACTACGCAGAAGAGGGATCAGAGGTTTCGTTGATTTCAGTGCGGCATTTCTTTGACCAAAACGAAAGCGAAGAGGCCATAAACGAGGGAAAAAAACTTAATGGTTTGTTTTGTGATGTACCACATTTTCTGATTGGCATCACTCACCCCTTCGTAAATTTGTAACGAATGGAAATAGAATGATTCTATTTGTTGCGAACGATTCCAGAGACATTGAGGAGTGCAATAAATCTCTCGACTTTTTTTTTGCTACAGGAGCAGTAGTATGGTAGTCATTTTTGATAAGAAAGGTACTGCGAATCTAAAAAAAAGAAGTAATACCGCCATCATAGAGAATAGGGCGTTGGCAACGTGCTGGCATAAAAAATTTCCGCATTTTCTACTTAATTATTCAAGACCCGTGGTTACTTGACGAGGGTGTTAATTATAATTATCCAAGAACTTTACCACGTATAGCTGAAAATAAAACGCATTGCTGAAATTAGCAGAGCAATTTCATATTTGCACCAAATTTGGTTACATATCTCAAGCATCAATAAAGAAAACACTTTTCATTGCCTCATCCGCTGTCAATCTCGCTACGTGCCTGTGTTGGTAGCCCGCCTGCGGTTGCTTCTTTCCAAACAGCCTTCGCGATCATGTACTACTTCATGAAGAAGCTTAAGACACATGCGGGATGCAATGAAAGTACGCTGTTCGAAGCACGCCAACGCGACCGCGCAAGATTGTCACAACTTACCAGTCTTTTCTACTACAATCAAATAATTATGTCGTTCATGTTAAGAAATATTATGAAGTACATATTAAATGCCCTAAAATGCGTCATTACACGTTCGTATAACTTCTGCACACGTTATAACATGCTGCGCTATCAATAAAATAACGCACTCCTCGGTGAGGGTGACCCTGCCGGCGCCCGTGCACACCAGCTCAGGGTGATAAATACGTTCGCAGCTACATACATGCTTTTTCTTTTCCTTGCGCAATTTTAAGCGTACCATGCGGTTGTTCAGGTGAATGAGCGCGGCAATTTCCGTGCAATGAAGTACGTTGACTGGCAGCGCCGGTCTACACTCAGACTTAGCGATTTTACTACCGCGGCTCATTTCCTAATGCGGCATTTATTTCCGAGAAACCTATTAAAGCTAATCTAATTTTCCGTTTTATGATGCTACGCGGATCCAACAGCGACGCAGCTGGTCAGTACATGCTGCTTCTGCAGTGCGCAGCCACGATATGCAGCCGCCGGTAGCTGCAGCAGCTGCGGTAGGCACGGCCAGGCGGAACCTGTTTTGCCTACCACGCGAAAGTCGCTACTCACATCAGCGCCACCGCATCTCCGTGACGTCGCGGGGTGAAGGAGGTCTATAGGAATACTCTTTTGAAGTTCGTTACAAAAAGGGTAAACTCAACGCCAATGCCGATCGCTTAAGTCGCTGCTTTTAGTGCAAATGATGGCCTCGGGGATTCTGGAAGTGAGTACATTTTTTTCCTGACTGAGGTTTACTATCTCCCTTTTTATCTGACTTCTTGAGCTTTGTGTGTATGTTTGGAGATTGTTCAGCTTGCTCCAATTGTTGCCGTAATTGTGCAAGGATTAAAGCCGTTCTGGTTGAAAAAGGAGCCTGGTGAATCTCAGGGAACGTCCTAGCGCTTGCCTGCTTTGGAGTTGTTGTTTTTGCGAGGTTGAAACTGATGCTGTCTGCCTATAAATTAGACTGGCCTGCAGAGAGCAAGAAGCCGTCCTTTTGAGAAGAAACGAGGAGCTCAGGAGACAACATGAAGAAACAGAGTACCAGCAACAGTGAAGCCCATGGGGAAGGAAATCCGCCCCAACTATCCCTATGAACAATGGTTGCTGACCTTTGTCCATCCGGATCTCTGGCGCCGCCGGAGAAGCTGTTACGTTTCAAATTCCTCTGTGCATTGAGACCGCGGCGTTGAAATGGCCGTCCACTGCCTAGGAAGGTCCATCACGGCCGTCTACATGGTGTCGCGACGCCGGACGTTGGGCCCGAGTCGAGGGTAGCGAAGACCAGCGAGGCGTCGAGGAACCTCGGAGGCGAGGAGCTCTCGTAGGCGAATTAGAATTTATTTACATCTTTACAGATGGAGATTTCAGAGAATTCTGCCTCTTACGAGGCGAAAACACCGGGTTTTAAGCCTTGTAATGTCCCTAGGTCCCTAGGCAGGGAATTTGTTGTCCTTGGGCACGCACCAATCGAAGAGCACGAATTGCCATTCTTTTCACACGGCACCATAAAGGCCCGCCCTCGAATTCCTGCACGTAAGCCACAGCACGTGAGCACACACACCACCAGCCTTCCGCAGGCAACCGCTGTTTCTCACGCTGCGAACTTGGAAGATCGTGTTCTCGGCGTGTCCGCTCGTCCTCCTGTAGGCTTGCTTCTCGGCGATGTGTACGTTTCTCCAAACGGCGGGTTTCGGTAAACCGACCCCGGCGCGAAGCCAGCGTTGCTTGTGTTATGCCCACGCCGTCGCACCTGGGCGAGGTCGCCGTTCTCGGGTAGCCTTGTGTATCTTCTGCCTCATCCGGACAATCGAAACGATGCGAACTTGAGCTCCGTGTACGGCCATGCTCTACGGCAACCCTCGTCGACGAGTGCTTGTTCCCAGGCCGTGGTTGCTATCCGCCTTTATGCGCTCCACGGTATACTTGTCATCAATGAGACGCACCGGCGCCTTCGCAGACAGTTGAGACATTACAATGGGCCACAGCAGCATGGCATCGTGCGTCGGCGGCGACGGCGGTGCTCTGCGTGATTCACGGCGGATGCGGCAGAGGTTGTTTACAGCGAGCAACGGCGCCTGTGTGCTCGCGGTTCTGAATAGACTTCTCTTGCCATGTGCGAAACCGAATGCGCGAGTGGAGCGTCAGCATTCCGTCCACACGGAGCTGTGCAGTTCAGGTGTCTGACCTTCGCCGCCACTTGGGTCTCCTTCCGTGCTCGTCATCACTGCTGCAAGAACGGCCTGGACAGCATTTTGCCGGAAATGGCGAGGCTGTGTCGGAGACGTCCGGGTGGGCGGTTCCCGAAGACTGTACACGTGACCTAAACGACAATGATTGGACGCTTTAATCGAGCTAAATTCCCTAACCAGGGACATAGGGACAAGGGACCCCTTTAAAAGGAGCCGCAGTGCTCATTTTTGTCGACCGAAATCTCCTTGATCACCATGTAAACAAATATCTGCTAAGTTTCTCTCTTCCTCGACCCGTCTCTGCATCGGCGTCAACCCCGATGCCCGAGTGCCTGCAGCCCGACTACTGACTCAGTTTTTCGCTACCCGTTGAGTCCGCTACCGGAGCAGACACAGCGCAACAGGTCAAACTTTAGGGCTCGTGCAAAGCGCTCTGAACAATGTTGAAGAGTTTCCGCGGTGCTGTATAAGCAGCAAGCTTATAAGCATTGTAAACCAAATAAAAAAATCTATTTGAGCTACCTTTCCAAAGAGGTATGCGAAATCCACCTGCACCATTTCAGCAGTGAATAAAAAACCTGTGTCTCTTGAAAAATACAGAAGCACAATGGCTCACGTTCCTCAATGCAACTGCACAAGTTTGTCCACTCCGCAGAAATAACTGTGGAACCAGTTTCCTCACACAACTACGCGTAGTACAGCACATGAAATATAAGCGCATAAAGAGCTAACGAGAAAAGCGAAACGTACATTAAGATGCTTTTGAAGCACTCCAAACAGCTTAGAAACCTCCGGAATAAAGTTTACTTACTTCCTTTACACAACGAACATCTCGTCTGTAAACACAAACAAGCTTTGAAAATGCCTCTTTTCAAGCAATGCGCGACTGATATGCTAAAGCAACTGAAATAAAAAATGAGAATGACACTTAAGCTTCGCATTAATAGTAGATGCGATGGCGTGCGTTCGTTTGCTTCATCTTTTTTTTATCTACGACGGACTACAGCGAAATGACTCAGCCCATTTAATACGACCGACTAAGCCGCAATTACTAATCACTATCATTTTCTACTTATAACGGACATCGACACGAAAACTTGTCACTTTCAGTATTGTAGATAGGACGGACTAGGACTCGAAGATTCAGCATGTTTTGTTTTTATAATTTCATATTTCTATTCGTATACTATTGATTATTTGTTTTTAACTATTTACATTCAAAAAGACGATAAGTAATCGAAGTAATCGATAAGTAAATTTATCGATAAGTAATGAACCAATTATGGCTTCAGTATAACCGCCAATCACCCATCATACTTGCCATCCAGGTGTCCATTTTTCCTGCCACATTTCGAACACTCCCAACAACAGCCGAGCCGAAAATGGGGCATGGTGATGGCTCTTCGACTGAACAAGTTGAGTACGCTTAGCTCAAAACGCGCACGTTATAAGCTGTAAAGTATACTGGACACTACAACTAGCTCAGCGCTTACCAGGCGTGAGGCATGATACCAATGTGGTGCGAATAACTTACTCTTTTGTAGCCTTCCGCCCGGGCTGATAGGTAGTGGTAGAGTGTTCGTCTCTCACACGGTGTCCCCGGGTTCGATTCCTGACTGGTCTGCATTTGTTCTGTTGTTGCTGTTATCCTGTTCTGTTCTGTTGGTTCTCGAGTTGTGCGATTCTAGAGAGGTTGTAACGTGCGGCCATGGTGCAGCGAGAGGGTAATATGAAAGCCCTTCTTTTTCCGAACTGCCGTACAGACCGCTTAATTTACGGCTCACATAATAGCGAGCCGCTACTTCCATGGGCCGCTTATATGACTGGCCAGTGATTCCGAGGCTCATACAGGACGCGTCGCTTGCTGTGCCAGCCTCTTGAACAGTTCGTCGCTTACTTTCTGAGCCGCATATAGTGTGAGCGGTATATCACTGCAGCCACTTGCTCGGCAGGCCGCCAAATGTTTGAGCCGCAGTTATGACGGGCCATTGACATGGTAAGTCGTCTAGACTGGCCGCTCATAAGCGGCGAAATTTTACACTCAATTTCCGGCCTATTTTCAGGCCACATCTAGAGCGTGCTGCGACCTTAGTTGGCCGGCTAAAAAGGGCCGGGTACAAACGGCGAAAATTAGATTTCGAGTTCCAGTATAGAAGTAGCGGTTTATGCGGGACTTGATGCAGTTAGAGCTGCGTCCTTTGCTCCTAAAGGCCTCACTATTATGAAGAAGCCGGCCGTAGATCTGTCTTCTGTCAGCCGTGCCAAATGGGTTGAAACGCTGAAGAAAGCCTCCTTAGAACTTAGTATAATGCTTATAGTGGCACGCGACTAAGTCACTCCTAAACACAGAGAACCAGCTTCTTTCTAAGTCTAGGATGTCGGATCAAGAAATCTCGTTGCTAAACACATCCCGTCAAAGGAAAGAAGGTGAAATCGGTGCTGTAAAAGCAAAAAAAAAATCCTTCGTGATGACGTGCCCGTGCCTGAGTCGTCGCAAGCTCTGACAAGAGAAGAAACAACCTTAAGGATATCTAATAACCCAGCAGATTCCCACAACATAATCAATTTTTCCAGTTACAGCTTATCCAGTGAAGAGATTAATGCTTTGTCACGATGGTTGAATTTCTGTCCCAGCACCGATGGTTTTATGAATTTCAGCTTTTGAAAGACAGAGAATTTCGCCAGAAATCTGCGACTACGTGAATACCTTTACGATCGACCCGCCCCCAAACACCGCGACTAGCCACTCGGATTCAAACAAACGGTGGAAACCTCCCAGCCAGTGCGATAGATGCCTTGATGTTTACATAAAGGCATTGCAAAACAACATTCTGGATGCCTACAACCGGCAACATCGATTTAAACACAATATTTCAGCTGAGGATAGCAATGTCATTCAAAAATTTGCGAACAATAGCGACACAGTCATCAAGCCCGCCGGCAAAGGTGGTGCGATCGTCATTATGAACATGAACGACTACGTCGCGGAGGATCACAGGCAAATGGCTGATTCTATGTTCTATAAGAAACTGGAAATTGATCTGACTGAACAGATCTATTCCATAATTAAAGAAGCTATTGAGAAACTGTGCAAAGAAAAAAGGATCACTCATAACGACAAGCACTTCATTCTTCCACTAAGCCTGATTTCAGGAAGGTTCCATCTGTTGCCGAAGATACACAAGCCTGACGTCCCTGGACGGCCAATTGTTTCCGGCATAGGAACTGTAACTGAAAACCTTTCTCGTTTTGTTGATTCCCTGATCAGCCATATACCCTCTAATTTTTCGGCTTATATAAAAGACAAGAACCAATTTTTACTCGACATTATTGACCTTGTGGGGATACACATGAATCCCCTGCCCCATTGTAACGGCCGCGCGTAATTATCACGCGATGCTATGCGCGCGCCGTTCGGGAGGTTTTGCGAGGGAGGGCACTCTCGCCACCTCCGCTTCCTTTCGCTCCCCGCCGCGACGCCGCAGCGGGGACTTTCCCTCTTTCCCCTTTCATAACGGAGAGACCTCCTCTCCACAGCCCGGGAAGAAGGCGCGTTTCTCCCGAGGCTCGCTTGTCTTCTGGCGGGAGCCGTGCACACGCATGGATCAAAGTTCTGCCACGGAGACCGCTGCCCTTATCGCCTGGCCACCGTGTGTGATTTGACCGCCGCGGGCCGTGAGCGAGGAGCCACGCGAGGTGAGCGGAACCTTCTTCCCCCACATTTTTGCGTGCGTTCTGCCCTTTGTGTTTTTAACCCCCGTACGCGAGCGGAACACTCTCCCTCGTTACGGCGGTTGTATTGTTGCTGCTGCACTGTATTGCTCGGGAGCAATAAACGCTCCTCCGAGTAGCATACTCGTGTTTGTCCCCTCTGGCCCGAACAAGCCGTGGTTGCGACTCCCCGCACCGCGGGTTGGGGGTCACAGCTCTGACTGCTAGGGCTGGCACGCTGGTGCTAGAGAGCGACAACTGCTTCTAGCCCTTTGAGCGTTACTACAAGAAAAACCCCCATAACCTTCATATCCCTTGCGACTCTCTTCTCGTTACCTTAGACGTATATTCGTTGTACACAAATATACCCCCTGAAGACGGTATTCAATCCGTAAAACAAGTCTATGAGACTTTATGCATTAACAATCGTGTAGAAGGCGGAACCCTTGCTGCTTTGCTACCATTAATCCTTGATCTTAACAATTTTAAACTTCAAATCAGCGGTATGTGGATGGATATAAAAATCGGTCCTAATTATGCAAATATATTCATGGGTGTATTAGAAAACAGCGTCTTGTCTGGTCGCTCACTCAAGCCTTTTTATTATAAACGCTACATAGACGACATGCTCCTAATATGAGAATATGGCAGGCCTGAACTACTTTCTTTAATCCCTGCTTTTAATGACGTACATAATTCGATATCATTTACGCACGCTTACTCAACTGATGGTATTAACTTTCTGGACGTGACAGCGCTCCTACGTGATGGCAAACGAGTTACGACACTCTACAAGAAACCCACTGGCAGACATCGGTACCTTCACTTCCATAGTAGCCACTGCAAGATTACTTATTCCCTACGGCCAAGAACTCCACTACAAACGGATCTGCTCTGACCAATCTTATTTTAACCGGAATTACATGACCTTGAAAAAGGCATTAACACAACAAAAAGTACCCCACTTCGATAATCGACGACGCGTTTGCACGTGCGGACCAGCATGACCGGAGAGCGCTCTTGGACATATCCCATCGCCCTGACTTAGTCCAGCAAAAGAACATGATACTGACTCATTCAGCTTCTATTCCTAACGTCACCTTTATTCTTCGCAAGCATCATAACATCATAGGACAAAACCAACGCCTTAAACTGATATTCGAAGACCCACCCGGAGTAGTTTATAGACGATCAAATAATCTACGAGACTTACCCCTGTCAAGCGGGCAAGTTAAGTGCACTTACGGAGAGCGCACTTCGGGACCCCGAGTGACACTTTAAGCTACGCAGTGCTAAACGGGAAAAGAGAGCGTACTTTCAGTAAAAAAATGGCGAGAGGCTAAGGGTGCGTTTTTTTAAAGATGTTTTAAGAATAAAAAAACTTCTAATAATTGATTGCTTTACGTCGTGTCGTGGATAAAAACAAACCTAACCGATTTTTTATCGACAAAAGCGAAAATATGTTTCTTATTATAAGAACATTGCAAGTCAAGGCCGGCCAAGACGACTTCATAGCCTCTCCAGACCAACATGGCGTCGTGCGACGAGGCAGCGTGTGGTACCGCTAGAAGAGAATATGAGCAAATTCCATGCAGTTATCTACACGCAAGAGCCCGGAGCCGACGTCAGGAAGAACAACTAGATGATGGACTTGAAGATGCCGAGTCAACTTTCAGATACTTGGAGGACCAGATCATGGCGAACAATTTCACCATCGCGACCGTCCTGGCAGAGTACTATCCTTCCGCTCATCGAAAGCGGATGGGCTTTGTACGGAATGACACTTTATTTGAGAACACATTACCGAACCTGAGCGAATTTCATTTCAGACAAGCGCTGCGTGTGTCGCCTCCCACTTTTCGCTATATAGTGGAATCGTGCCGCCCGGTTCTTGAGAGGCAAACCACGACAATGATGAAGCCCATCTCTGTGGAAAAACGTGTCGCCGTGGGACTGTACCACTTGTGTTCAAGCGCAGAGGACAGAACTGTTGCGCACCTCTTTGGAGTAGGTCACTCCAGTGTGAACGTCCTACATCAAGAATTTTGTGCCGCAGTGGTGAACCCTCTTGAAGAGGAATGGCTGCAAATGCTGCATCCATAGAAAATGAGTGCCCACATGCGTGAATTCTACGCTATCACAGGCTTCCCCCAAGCCATCGGCGCCTTGGATGGCTGCCACTTTCCCGTATCGCCACCGAAGCAGCATGCCACGGACTGTTATAATTACAAAGGCTGGTAGGTTCCTTTGCTTCCGGCAGACTCATTTTTTCACTTAGCGCAATTTTACGTTGTTATCACGCCATAATGAATGATGATTTTCTTTGTGGTGAAGGATTTATGCAGGATTGTACATATACTTATCAGAAATTGTATGTGTGCTCAAGTTGCCTACTACCTAGTAGCGTGCTTAATAGAGTCCGAACTTACGGTTAAAACCCACAAAATAGGTTTTCCGTTTCGGTCCATAATTTCGGAGAGGGGAACGTGGCAGCTGGTTGTTTCCAGCTACTTACAGAAGGCGCTTGCTTCCCTTGCTTTTGAAGACCCTTTCCGAACGCGAAACTCTGAGGTCGTTCTGGAGTACCTTCAGAACAATAATCCTGGTGACTGCCATGTGTTCAGTGTTGACGTCGAGGATCTATATTATTCGATTCCTCATGAGTGTTTGCTGCGCTTTGTAAGAGAATGTATAAGTGAGGAAAATGATGAAGTGCGCTTCCGCAATGTTTGCGGTGTATCTGTTGATGCTTTTCTTGAAGTGCTGTGTATGTACCTCCGGTCTACCATTGTTGAATAGAATGAAGGTGTGTTTATACAGCGTTCCGGGATATGCATTGGATCTCGCGTGGCTCCGCTGCTAAGTGACTTGTTCCTTAGCAGAATTGACAAAGCAATTGCAGGAGAGTTACCGGACGGCGTACTGAAAGTACACAGATACGTGGACGATTACCTCGTTTTTGTAAAAAACGAAGAATGCACGCCGGATGTCGTGAACACATTTGTCAGAAATGGTCATGGACTTGCTTTCACCATGGAGAACGTTAAACAAGGTAGGATTCCGTTCTTGGATGTGGAGCTGAGACTTGAGCCCGGACACGTTTGCTGGTTGTATTCGCCTCGCTCTGTAAAGCCCTTACTCAGTTTTCAGTCCGGGCATTCCAAGCTGGTAAAGGAAGGCATCGCCTTGTCTTGTGTTCGCGCCGCTCTGACCAAGTCGTGTGTCCATCTTATTGAGGAAGGAGTGCAAGGCCAAATTTCCAGGCTTAAGCACGCTGGTTTTCCTGAGGCAAATATTGGAAGGTTATGCGAAAGGTTGGTGGCCAAAATTAAATCGGACCATAAGCGTGTTCCTCAGGCGAATGAAGTCTCAAAGCGCCGGAAGATAGCTGTCATCCCATACGTCCACGCATTTTCACACCGTCTGAAGAAAGTGGGGCGAAAATTTCAAATTGATGTGGTATTTTCGTCTCTCAGAAAATTAAGCAACATTTGCCGAGCTGTGCAGCGGAAGCGAGAGGCCCTACTAGGAAGGAGGATCGGTGGTGGTTGTACCACAGCACACCTAGAGAGGAGGGTTGAGTGCATCGAGGGTGTTGTTTATAAGATTCTCCTTTCTTGCGGTGGGTGGTATGTTCGCCAGACTGGGAGATGTCTAAACGAACGCCTGAGGGAGCACCATAATTCTTTGGACAAGGCAGCCGGTTCGAATTTGGCGCTTCACTGCAGGGAACCTGAGCACACGTGCGCCCCATTGCTTCATCAGACATCCGTCATCTTCAAACATAAGGATCAGATAGTAAGGGAAATAGTAGAGGCATATCACATTGACAAAGGGGGTACAGCATGCATTAGTAAGCCCTCATTATCACTGGCTAACCGCGAAATCACCTTTTTGGAGCATGCATTTGTAGATATGTAGATTTAATATTTTCAGTGATGATGCAGTGTTTTTTTGTTCTGTTTAGTGTTTGGCGGGAATGCTATATATGTACACATGTGCGTAATAAATCGTCAGTTGAAAGTCAGCGCTCGTGTTGTCGTGTTTGTTCCGTCCTCGTGTTTTTTCCGCGCTGTTTTACCATGGATAGTAATAACCAACTTGCCCACCTTTCTGTACTCCGAACTTCTGTTTATGATGGAATATTAAGAGCAGTGGCAGAAGACGTCCCCGTAATTACTCCCAAGTTTTCCGTTACTCGAGATTTGTGCATAAAAGTATCTGGTGTGTGTGGATGTTGCAAAAGTGCACTCCTGATGTGCTTGATTTTTAATGACTGATGTCTCATTATTGCATATTTAACTGCACTGCTTCTGATGGATATCCTCTTCCTATAATTTATAACAACCCATGCTTCATATTGTATATGTGCGTTCGTATGTGCCAGTTTAATAAGTTCCGTCCGTTTAATGCTTTGAAAATAAATTTCACTACCAGCAGCCTTCCCAATAGTATTCTTTTTTTAAACCTGTTCGCCTCATAATACCAGAATTTCCTTTTGGGATTCTCTGCATGGTGTCATTGCTGCATTGTTCCCTAGTTCATCATTCCCAGTCAAATCCAGTATGCCTTGATCTGTGTGTGCATTTCTTTGTGCAGTAAGTTATAGTCAGCACACTTGTACACTATGCTGAAACAGTGTGCATCAGTACAGAAAAAGTTAAATCCTAGCTCGGCTACTGTATAATCAATGCATTGCAATTCCCACGGCAATTTGTATGCATATGCGCCCGACTACTGAGTGCCTGCTTAAAAATTGCAAGGCCGCCGTGGTGGCTCAGTGGTTATGGCGCTCGGCTGCTGGCCCAAAAGAAGCGGGTTCGATCCAGGCCACGGCGGTTGAACTGCGATGAAGGAGAAATTCTAGAGGACCGTGTACTGTGCAATGTCAGTGCACGTTAAAGAACCCCAGGTGGTCGAAATTTCCAGAGCCCTTCACTACGGCGTCCCTCATAGCGTAAGTTGCTTTGGGACGTTAAACCCCAATAAACCAATAAACCTAAACCAGCAACTGTGCTGATGACTGTTTGCATGCGTTATCTTGGCAACAAATGCTGATGAACCCATATTTGCTCTCCCACACAGGTACAGCATTATACTCCTGGCAGTAGTGGACCATAAATACCATTTTCGGTATATAAACATCGGATGTCCCGGAAGATACCATGATGCCAGTGTTTATGGCCGCTCTAAGCTCCATACTCTAATCGAGAATAGGACCTTCAGCACTCCCACGGCACTGATAGAGGGCACCAATGTTCCACCAATTCTTCTATGTGATCAGGCATTTCCCATGTCACCAAATGTCCAAAAGCCGTTTCCAAATGCTAAGCCGGGAAGCAGTTTTCAACTACAATCTTTCAAAGACCAGGAGGATTGTCGATAATGGTTTTGGGAGGCCAAAGGCACGCTTCCGCTTTGTGATGAAGAGGATGGAGTGCCGGCTGAAGAAGGCAAAACTGGCTGTTCGAGCTGCTTGTGTCCTTCACAATATCTCTGAGGCAATGAAAGACAGCGTAGAGCCCCAGTGGGAAAGTGAAGCACGTGCATTGGACTTGCATGCCCAGCCATCACGCAACACCGAAGAGTGCACTGGGGGAGGGCAAGCGGTGAGGGACGCCCTAGCAACTTATTTTTGGAACAAGGCACAGCATCAACACGTGCCATGAATGATCGCAATACGAGCCAGACTAAAGGGAAGGAGGTGTTTTTGACTAGGTCATTCTAGTGTTTTAAGGCGGATGCTGGCTTTTGTTGTTCGACTAATGCGACAACGAAAACAGTGCAAACTTCACAAATGACGCAGAAAGGGGCGACGAGGCACTGGCGCTGACGAACAACTGAGATTTCATTGCTCTGACCGATCGGTAAATATGCTCAAGGCATCAAAAACAAGAAGGATAAGTCATGAATCATACACAATCGCAGCAGGAAACGAGCAGAAGGTCATGACTGCTGAGCTGTCGAAAGGAAACGAAATTCCTTATCCAGCTGCGATTGTCTGTGATTCATGTCTCATCCTTTTTGTTGTTTTTGATGCCTTGAGTATATTTACCAATGCGTCAGAGCAATAAAATTTCAGTTGTTAGTCAGCGCCTCCGTCTCGTCTCCCCTTTCTGCGTCGTTCGTGAAGTTTGCGCTGTTTTCGTTGTGGTGGAAAACCAACTAGCTCGTGATGTGTTCTTCGACTAATGTGGCAGTTTTGTTGTGTTGCCGTGGCATGTCTTCAGAAATAAAGCGCTACCCAAGGCAGGCAAAGAAAAGAAATGTATGACAGCGGCAACAAAAGCATACTTATGTATTTATCTGAAAAGCAAGCTGTAGAGCAGCAGAGGATGGGGTAACGAAGCAGACAAAGAACTGCAAGGACACACACCCTGTCACGCATAATTTATTTGTCTTTGTGCATCTTTTCCAAGATATCTAGCAGCCTATCTTCACGAGCTCATTTCGCTTCAGTATTTCTAGCCGCTCCTTCTGGACTGCTACAGTTTCAGCCCGATGGCGCTCTAGTGATGAGCGCAGTTGCCGCTGCTCTTCCAATAGCTGCGCCATCAGTTTAGCGAGCGCAGCCAGCCTTTTCTTTCCTGCGGCTGGTGTATCTCGTGGTGCTGCGGGTGCTACAGCCGCAGGCTCTAACGGGGCAGTTTCCCCCTCTTGATAAATGAAACTCTTTTCGGCAAGCAGGACACCTGTCTGCAGTTCCTGGGACAGACCTGAGCTTGTGCCACTGTGCACCATGCAATCGAAGAGCTGAAGAAAGAATAAAAACCCATTGCTGTCTGCAAAAAAAGTGTACGGATAAACCAACATCTCTGAACAATATATGTGCTCGCAGAGCGATGGCTTCTGTTACTTTACTGGCAATAAATTTATTCAGTACTTGCCTTTATACTTGATGTTCTTTTTTTATCTATTTTTATGCAGTTTTTGAATGTGTAAGATGAAACAATTTGCCAAAGCCTGAATTTTTAGTCAACAAAATTCCTCTCGCACTGAATGTGAATTTGAAAGCCAGTGTGTTGTACTATATTGCCACGTATCATTGGAGTGTCCATTCGTACGCTCAAGGCCGCAGGAAAGGGGTGTTATCATTTTTGTTCGTGACGCGAGAAGCGACCGGAATAATCTCGATTGATCACAACCATGAAGAGCTGCATCTAAGTGTTTCCAGATTACTCTAGATGACCTCGACCTGTTATCTCGAAGTTTCCTTCCCGGCTTTTAATTGAACGAAGCCGCGAGCGACGGGTATTCGTAGTTTGACGACTGACGAGCACGTTTGTTGCTTACGCCGCCCCCGAGTGATTGAGTTCTTTTGTGGGCGCAAGTTAGCCCAAATAAAGAGCTTCGTTTCCAAGTCTTGTTGGTGTCTTCGTGACCACTGGACTGCCGTCACTACAACGTGACATCTGGTGGAGGTCTGGGTAGCCTTTCGTGTTCCGGACACTCCCTACAAGTCGTGACGCCAGCCCTATGAATCATCTACCGCAGGACCTGAGTCCAGTCCACAGCGCAAGCCGACGCCTGCAAGGGGACGCACCTGAGTTCGGGATTCTGTCAGACCCTACCCGGAAGCGAAAGCCAGCAGCAACGTCTACCATGAGCTTGCCCCAGACGATGACTCCAATCATTCTTCAGCAACCCCGGGTGCCACCAACCTTCGACGCTTCGCCTGGCGCCGACCCCGAAGAATGGCTGGAACAGTTCAACCGTGTGGCTATTTTTAACCAATGGGACGATGCCACGAAATTAGTGTACGTCTTCTTCGCCTTGGACGGACCAGGAAGAATCTGGTTTGAAAATGAGGAAGCTAGTCTCACGAACTGGGAAACCTTCAAGGAGCAGCTTCTGAAGACCTTCACAAACGTCTTGCAAAAGGAGAGAGCCCAGCATCTGCTACAGTCTCGCATACAACACCCAAACGAGACCGTTGCAGTGGATATTGAGGAGATGAAGCGTCTCTTCCGGCGTGCCGACACGAACATGAAGGAAGAAGAGAAGGTGAAGTTGCTTATGCGAGGAGTTAAAGAGCAATTCTTTGCCGGCCTCGTCCGCAACCCACCGAAAACCGTCGCGGAATTCTTAGAAGAGGCATCCACGATGGAAAAAACTCTTGATGCCCGAGCCCGCCAGTATGACCGCCAGCAACGCTTTTTGTCGGCAAGCCGCCTGAACACCGCTAACAACGATAACCTGCGGGAGGTTATACGGCAAGTTGTGCGAGAAGAGCTCCGACGATTACTGCCAACCGGAACGCAGCCGCAGCTTACATCGCTCAGTGACGTCATCCGGGACGAGATTCAACAGGCCCTGGGTGTGACGCCGATCACCACGCGGCCTATGGAGCCCCCAGCCATGACTTCCGCCGCAGCAGTGCGCCATCCTGCACCTCGACGACGGGACCCAAGCCCCTATCGCCCTCAACCAGCTGCGCTGGACCGCCGCGCTCTCGCCCCAACCCGCCCGTCCTACGAGAGTAGCACACGGCCGAGGAAATGCGACGAGTGGTGAACACCCGACCAGCGCCGCCCACTACATATGCTTCCACTGCGGCGAAGCCGGTCACATTCTCCGGTACTGCCCATATAGGAGAATGGGCATCCGAGGGTTTTCGTACGACGCCCCACGACCCCGACCCGGCCAGCGAGCAGCCGAAATCGAGGAGGTTTTGCGTCAGGAAGAATACTCATCGCCGAGCCGCCTATCGCATTCTCCGTCCCCATCTTCACAGCACTATGTTTCTCCTAGCCGAGGCTACGCAGTGCGTGGACGCTCCCCCAGCCCCCGAAGGTTAAACAAAATAAAGCAGCCTCTGGAGGTGAGGTTGCTTCTGAGCGCATGGACAAATATCCTCCATCGACGAAAACGCAAGACCATGCCTCAACTACGACGACAACACCAACGACGACGACGACGACGCGGCCAGACTTGAACCTTATACCACCGCCCAGAGAAGTAACGTCGGAGTACGCCCAACGCATCCTCACTACTCGACGAAGCCGAGATCGCACACTGAAGACAACGCGTAATACGAAAACGCGAACAAGTAATCCTGAAGTAACGGTCGACGGCCACGCGGTTACTGCCTTGGTCGACACAGGAGCTGACTACTCCGTCATGAGTGGGCCACTCGCTGTCCGACTCAGGAAAGTGACAACAACTTGGAATGGCCCGCTGATCCGCACCGCCGGTGGTAACTTTATTACGCCGTCAGGTCGCTGCACCGCGAGAGTTACAGTAAATGGGCGAACCTAAATCAGGAAGTGTGTAAACCCATGTTTCATAGGTGCCGAACTTTCAAAACAAGCGAGGACCGAACCACGAGGGAAATAATTGAGGCCCAAAGGATATCAGCTCTGGGTGACCTTTGCGTCAGCACCCCTTCTCTTGCGCTATCTGAGAAAGAACGGGCGTGCTTGGAAAAGCGCGCGACACGTCAATAGGTTTTATTCAATTTTTTTTGGCGCATTTTACCAGTTTTCCGCCTTCGCGCATCTTGCCTTATGTATATATACGTGTATTTTCCATGAATAAATTTAGTTGTAAGTCAGCGCTGTGTGTGTCTTTTCTATCTGTGTCCCTGTCTTAAAGAGTCATGGTTCACCAACTAGCCTGCACGTCTACCCTTGTAACCTTCCTGGTCCTACAGAAATGTTCGCGAGATTTGATTTTGGGGATGGACTTCCTGAATTAACATCGGGTGATCATCGACCTTCGATCTAAGTCAGTCAAGCTTTCCACGGACAAAGCCATATCTGCAGCGACGACAGCGACTAATCACGTAAATGCTCTGTATTTCATTAAAGAGTCTCTCTCTCTCTCTCTCTTAAACGTCCTCGAAGAAGCATTGAGCGTGCCGCCCGGATCAAGTGTAGCCGCCTGCATAGGTACTGGAGACATCGAAACTGCCGAAGGCGTCGTCGAGGGGACCACCAAGTTACTCCTGGATCGAGGACTGGGCGTCGCAAGGGGAGTCGCCCAAATCAGGAATGGCCAAGCCCACGTGCTGCTAACGAACTTCACCGAAGAATACCGGCATCTAAACGAAGGTACAACGATTGCTTTTCTCGACGAGCTGGCAGACATCCGAGACATATTCTCCCTACCCAAACAACCCGTAGAACCATCTGACCAAGGCCATCAACCCACGTTTGATATCAACCCAGCATTAACCCGGAGCAGACAAGACCAAATACGCAGTCGTCTTCAAAGGTACAGCGACTGCTTCTCATCAGCATCGAATGTGCGATGAACCGGTCTTTCCAAGCACCGCATTGTCGCAGATGAACACGCCCGACCACTGCGACAGAGCCCCTACCGCGTATCGCAGCTAGAACGCCAAGCTATCCGCAAGCAATTTGAGGAAATGCTTTGTGACGACGTCATCCAGCCATCGAGGAGCCCTTGGGCAGCACCAGTCGTCCCAGTGAAAAAGAAAGACGGCACCCTTCGCTTTTGCGTCGATTACCGCCGCCTGAACAGCATTACGAAGAAGGATATCTGCCCCCTCCCCCGCATCGACCACACATTGGATCGGCTATGCAACGCTAAGTACTTCTCATCGATGGACCTGAAGAGCGGATGCTGGCAAATTGAAGTCGACGAAGGAGATCGCGAGAAGACTGCGTTCATCACGCCAGACGGACTCTTCGTGTTCAAGGTGATGCCATTCGGCCTTTGCTCTGCCCCAGCGACGTCCCAGCGAGTAATGGATACGGTGCTCGCAGGCTTGAAGTGGCAGATTTGCGTAGTCTACTTAGATGACGTTGTTGTCTTCTCCTCAAGCTTTGAAGACCACCTCAGAAGGCTTCGGATAGTGCTGGAAACGATCAAGTCTTCAGGCCTGTCACTGAAACCAGAGAAGTGCCACTTCGCCTACGAGGAGCTGCTGTTCCTTGGTCACGTCGTAAGCAAGGATGGAGTTCGCCCAGACCCCCAGAAGACGGCTGCAATCGCAGAGTTTCCACAGCCTAATGACAAGAAAGCTATACGCAGATTCCTTGGATTATGCGCTTATTACCGGCGATTCATAAAGAACTTTTCGCGCATCGCTGAACCTTTGACCCAACTTACCAAGGCTGACGTGCCTTTTAAATGGGAAAGGCCGCAAGAGGAAGCTCTCAACGAGCTGAAGCGCCGCTTACAGTCCCCTACTATGCTCGGGCACTTTGATGAAAACACCGAAACCGAAGTTCATACCGATGCAAGAAGTGTGGGCTTAGGAGCGGTCCTCGTTCAGAAAAATGGCAGACAGGAGAAAGTTGTCGCGTACGCTAGCCGTTCACTGTCGAGAGCCGAAGCCAACTGTTCGACGAGAGAGAAAGAATGTCTCGCCATAATTTGGGGCACGTGCAAATTTCTCCCCTACCTATACAGACGACCATTCAAGCTTGTGAGCGATCACCATGCTCTGTGCTGGCTGGCCAATTTGAAAGATCCCTCCGGCCGCCTTGCCCGTTGGAGCCTGCGTCTTCAAGAATTCCACATAACTGTAGTCTACAAATCTGGCCGCAAGCATTCAGATGCAGACTGCCTATCGAGAGCCCCCGTAGACGCAGCACCGGAAGAGGAAGACGACGACGCTTTCTTAGGACCGGTAAGCGCCAGCAGTTTCGCGCAGCAGCAGCGCTCGGATCCTGAGTTGCAAAGCCTAGTTGATTATTTGAAAGGCAAGACCGCATCGCCTCCCCGAGGGTTCAAGCGCCAACTTTAGTCCTTCGTCCTTCACAATAATGTCCTCCTGAAGAAGAACTTCGCGCCCAACAGGACAGTGCATCTTCTTGTTGTGCCCGAAAATCTCAGGCAAGAGATTATGCAGGCATGTCATGATGAGCCGACTGCAGGGCATCTCGGGATTTCTCGCACGTTGCACCACATCCAGGAGTGGGCTAGCTACCGACGTTTCTCACTACGTGAAAACGTGCCGTCAGTGTCAGCGACGCAAAACGCCTCCGACTAGACCAGCCGGACTCCTGAACCCCATACCACCGCCAATTAGCCCTTTCAGCAAATAGGGATGGACCTCCTCGGCCCCTTCCCGACTTCATCAGGTAACAAGTAGATCATCGTGGCCACCGACTACATGGCCCTCTTAGCCAAAGCAAAAGCATTGCCTAATGGTACCACAACAGAAGCCGCAAAATTTTTCGTCGAACGAATTCTCCTGCGACACGGCGCCCCCGAAGTGCTCATCACAGACAGGGGAACGACTTTTACAGCGGAGCTAACGCAAGCCATTTTAAACTACAGCCAGAAAAGCCATCGGAGGATAACTGCCTATCATACGCAAACCAACGGACTCACAGAGCGTCTGAACAAAAGCATCGCAGACATGCTCTCCATGTACATCGACGCCGAACGCAAGACGTGGGACTCCATTCTGCCATACGTGATCTTCGCCTATAATACTGCCGTCCAGGAGACAACTAGGTTTACCCCATTCCAGATGCTATACGGCAGGAAGCCCACGACAACACTCGACGCAATGCTCCAGCACGTGTCCGACGAAGACAACCTCGACGTCGCCGCCTACGTTCATCGCGCCGAGGAAGCCCGAAAACTTGCGCGGCTTCGCATTCAAGACCAGCAGCACACCGACGCCCGACGCTACAATCTGCTCCGACGAGACACGCATTACAAGCCAGGTGATCGTGTTTGGATATGGACGCCAGTTCGCCGCCGTGGATTGAGTGAAAAGTTGCTGCGACGCTACTTTGGCCCGTACGGGGTTCTCCGTCGCATCGGTGACCTCGACTATGAAGTCATCCCCGACGGCACGACAGCATCTCAGCGTCGCCGCACACGCCCGGAAGTCGTACATGTCGTACGCCTGAAGAAATATTGCGAACGCTAAAGGACTCGAAGTTTGCATTCTCCGTGTTTATTTTCATTTTAAAGCATCGCGACGATGCTTCTTTGGGAGGGGGGTAATGCCACGCATCATTGTAGTGTACGTTCGTACGCTCAAGGCCGCAGGAAAGGGGTGTTATCATTTTTGTTCGTGACGCGAGAAGCGACCGGACTAATCTCGATTGATCACAGGCATGAAGAGCTGCATCTACGTGTTTCCAGATTACTCTAGACGATCTCGACCTGTTATCTCGAAGTTTCCTTGTCGGCTTTAAATTGAACGATGCCGCGAGCAACGGGCATTTGTAGTTCGACGACTGACGAGCACGTTTGTTGCTTACGCCGCCGTCGAGTGATTCAGATCTTTTGCGGGCGCAAGTCAGCCCAAATAAAGAGCTTCGTTTCCAAGTCTTGTTGGAGTCTTCCTGACCACTGGACTGCCGTCACTACAACGTGACAATATCAACTCGATTGTCCGTCACCTGCATCAGTTACTACTGAATGCTGTTATGGTGAATACTTTTCAGGAGGACACAGGGGCGCAATAAAAGACGCAGACATAGAAGTAGACAGGGACGAGCGCTTACTGTTGTGTCTTGCGCGTAGACGCGTAGACGGGGGACAAACGAACCGCTCAGCCAGTGCGCGATTCCCGCCGCGGTGTTGTGTTCGGGTTGCGCGTGTGAAGGAAGGGCCGACGAACCTCTCGACGTTCCCTTCCTCCTTTCCACCCAGCTCTCTCCTGTCTGCACCAGCCAGCCGTGTCTGGACACGTGAGATGACTTCGGATCGCGCCGATGAGCGGCCGCCAGCGCGCACCGCTTGAGTCGAGTGATAATAAATAGTTGTTGTGTTCGCAAACGCCTTGTTTCATCACGCCAACTGCGGACATAACAGTGGCGACGAGGAAGCAGATCCGAGCCCAGCGTTAAGCTACGCCGTACAACAATAGGTAGTTTTAGCTGAGCGTTTTTACGGCCAGCGGGGCGGAGCGGGCGAGCGGATACACCAGCGGAGACGCGCGCGAGAAAACAGTTTTAGCCGGGCGGATCGCTCGTCCTCTCGAGCGGACTAGAGTCGAATTGCTCTGCTGCTCCACCTATTGGTCCCAATTCGAGTTAGAGTGAAAAGAATATCAATTAAGGCAGCTAATAATGCGCTGAAACTGTTTAGTAAAGGTAGATTCTGTGTTTTAGTTAATTATTTGGCAAGTGTTGCGTTTTAGATGTACAAAAGAGGCTGCCATGTTGAATACCCATACACGCCCGCGCGCTCTTACGCACGCTCGCGCGCTGCCTATCGCTCCGCTGGAGAGGGCTTCCCAGCGGGCGTAAGCTTCGCTCCGTAAAAACGCTGGCCGGCCCAGCGACGTGCGCATGCGCAGTGGCGTCTGCGCTCGTCCGCTCCTCTCCGCTGGCCGTGAAAACGCTCAGCTAAAACTGTCTAATCATGGCTACGCTCACGCTTCCTGGACGGATTCCGGAGTTCAACGGTTCCTCATGGACATCGTGGTTTGGACGCCTTCAATGCTACTTTGAGGCAAACAACATCACGGAGAATGCCCAGAAGACGGACAACCTACTTACGCTGTGCGGGGAGGAGACGTACGACACCGTTTGCGCTCTCGTCCAGCCAAGCACTCCAGCTGCCGTGGCCTACGACGACATCGTAGCTGCACTGCAGAAACACTTCGACCCGCGGCCATCCGAAGTCTACAGCCGGGCTCGCTTCCAACGACGTGACCAGTTGGAGGGAGGAGGAGGAGGATAAACTTTATTTTTGTCGACAAATGTATCTGACGGTGTGGGGTTACAGCCCCATCAAGTGGCCATGAGCCCGTGGCGTTCGGCGACATCTAGGGCTCTTGCCTCAACCCGGATCTGTGTGTCCGAGTCGGAACTGAGCAATGCGGCCTCCCACTGGTCTGGATTCGAGAGCTGCAAGCCTCGAGGGGGGTAGTCCCGAGGGCAAGCCCAGAGTATGTGGGACAGAGTGGCATGTTGGCCACACAGTTGACAGGAAGGGGAGTAGACCCGAGGGTATATGCGGGCATATATCGCGGGGTTGGGGAAGGTGTTCGTTTGGAGTTGCCTCCACGCAACTTCTTGGGGTTTGGTGAGAGAACTATGTGCGGGGGGATATAGAAGTCTACCTAAGCGGTAGTGCATGGTTATGTCATGAAATGTAACCATACGATCTCTCGCCGTCCGCAGGACGGGCGACACCACATCCCGGTCGACGAATCCTCGGGCATAATTGTGGGCCGCCTCGTTCCCTGGATGCGATGAGTGCGCAGGGACCCAGATCAATTGGATCGGGCGGAGTTGAAGTTTGGTTGAGTGGAGGAGAGAGAGGGTGACAGGGGAGACCCGGCCTTTGGCGAAATTACGAATCGCAGATTTAGAGTCGCTGAAGATGGTTTCTGCAGAGGTGGAGACCATCGCCAAGGCTATGGCCGCCTCCTCGGCTTCTTCAGGCGATCTGACGGGAATGGAGCCCGCAACTAGCGGCCGTCCACAGTAGTTTACAACCGCGAGCGAAAAAGCTTCGCGGTCGGGGTATTCGGCGGCGTCGACATAGACTGCTGTCCGATCTGTTAAATATTTTTTGTGCAGAGACTTAGCCCTGTGCTTGCGGCGAGCGACATGATACTCTGGGTGCATATTTTTAGGAAGAGGGGTAACGATAAGGTTACTGTGGATATGGTGTGGAAGCTGGACCCTGTCGGGTGCGGTTGTTTCGAAGCGTTTTCCAAGCTTGTCGAGTATGTGACGTCCCGTGGAGGTGTGAGTGAGACGCTCGTACTGAGAAGTGAGATGAGCTTCCGAGAGCTCCGTCACAGTGTTGTAGACCCCTAATGCCAGCAGTTTTTTCGTGGGGGTCCGGTGGGGGAGATGAAGAGCCGCCTTGTATGCCTGTCGAATAAGGCAGTCAACGCGGTCCTGTTCCTGGCAGCTAAGGTGGAGGTAAGGGAGGGTATATGTGAGGCGACTGATAACAAACGCCTGAACAAGACGTCGGAGGTCAGCCTCTTGCATGCCTCTATGTTTATTAGCAATGCGACGAATCAGACGAATGGTCTGCGATACAGAGATTGTAAGTTTAGCTAGAGTGTCGGTGTTTTTCCGATTGCTCTGGATGAGGAGCCCCAATACCCTAATGGTGAATACTTCGCATATGTGCTGACCACTAGCAGTAATGGAGATGGGAGGATGGCCGTGGAGGCCGGGTTGACCTCGGATGAGCAGCAGCTCGGACTTCTGAGGGGAGCACGACAGGTCGGCTGCGGCTACATGGCGCTCAATGACATCGACCGCTTGTTGAAGTGCAGATTCGACCTCAGCATCGTTGCCTGTTGAAACCCAGAGGGTAATGTCGTCTGCGCATAAGGTATGGGATAGCCGGGGGATAGCGTCTAATTTAGAAGGTAGCGTGAGCAAGGCGACATTGAAAAGAAATGGGGAGAGAACGGATCCCTGGGGGGTGCCATTGCTACCGAGGTTTGGACAAACAGCAAGTGCCTACGTTGCGGCACTAAAGAAACTGGCTGCCGACTGCAACTTTGGAACGCTACTTGCGAGCACAGCAGCCACCGAACAGTCAGCCGGAGCAACGTCATCCCTGTCGCTAGCTAACCCCACGATGCTCCCCCTGGACATCATGCTGCGTGATCGATTTGTGTGTGTACTGCGTGACGATACCTTGCAACAGCGCCTGTTCGCGGAGAAGGACCTAACGTTTACAAAAGCCTATGACATCGTCTTGCGAACGGAAAGTGTGGGGCAGCAGCGACAAATGCGGCGATCTATCGAACCAGTGCACCAGACAAGCCATTCGAACAACCAGAGCCACAACATGAAGGCAAGTTTGTGGGGATACACATGAATCCCCTGCCCCATTGTAACGGCCGCGCGTAATTATCACGTGTTGCTATGCGCGCGCCGTTCGGGAGGTTTTGAGAGGGAGGGCACTCACGCCACCCCCGCTTCCTTTCGCTCCCCGCCGCGACGCCGCCGCGGAGACTTTCCCTCTTTCCCCTCTTAGAACGGAGAGACCTCCTCTCCACAGCCCGGGAGGAGACGCGTTCCTCCCGAGGCTCGCTTGTCTTCTGGCGGGAGCCGTGCACACGCATGGATCAGAGATCTGCCACGGAGACCGCTGCCCTTATCGCCCGGCCACCGTGTGTGACTTGACCGCCGCGGGCCGTGAGCAAGGAGCCACGCGAGGTGAGCGGAACCTTCTTCCCCCACATTTTTGCGTGCGTTCTGCACTTTGTGTTATTCACCCCCGTACGCGAGCGGAACCCTCTCTCTCGTTACGGCGGTTGTATTGTTGCTGCTGCACTGTATTGCTCGGGAGCAATAAACGCTCCTCCGAGTAGCATACTCGTGTTTGTCCCCTCTGGCCCGAACCCGCCGTGGTTGCGACTCACCGCACCGCGGGTTGGGGGTCACAGCTCTGACTGCTAGGGCTGGCACGCTGGTGCTAGAGAGCGACAACTGCTTCTAGACCTTTGAGCGTTACTACAAGAATAACCCCCATAAGTTCGAAAAAACTTCCCAAGGTTATGGGGTCACTCGCGTGCAGCCGGCCGGGAAGGCGCGCTTCCGTGCCAACTATGCGCGGGCGTTCTCGTGTCCCCAACCCGTGGCGCAAAGTCACAGCCACGGCGGGTTCGGACGAAGTAGGCAACGAACAGAGTACGCTAGGAAACCGTTTATTTACCTAGCGCAAGGCAAAGCACACTGCGGAAGAATGTTCTATCCTATAATAGATGGTTCAGCAGCTTACCAGGTCGTCGTCGACCGGCGGTGGATAGTCTGAGGAGGCGCGGGCAGGACGGGGTCGGCGGGGCAGAGCGGCAGTAGCACCGCGGCAGTAGCACCGCGGCGAGAGACACAGCTTGAGAGCCTTTGTTCCCGCGCGAGCTCTCCTTAAACCCTTACGACATTGCCTCACCCTTGAGCAACCGGTTGCAATCAAGAGGTGTCGTTCACCGCGTCCCTAAGACGCCAAAGCGTAGGCGTGACGTCACGTCCGAGCTGGGAGAGAGGAGAATGGCAGCGTGCCCCCTTCTCCCCACGCCCGGCGGCGGGCGCTTCGTCGCGTGACTCGGCGCGGGGCGGCGAGGGATATCTGTATATCCCACAAGGTCCAGCGCTGTTGGCGCTGTGACGAGCAGCACAATCCGCAGACATGCCGCTTTCAAGCAACTACATGCAACTTTTGCCACAAGCGTGGGCACATCGCGAAAGCTTGTATAACGAAAAAGAAGCAGGGTAAATCAGCCCAGTCACGCAACCATAACGTAGCCGCTTCTGAAGTCGCGGCACAAGTTGAGAAGCAAGGCTTTCAATCACCTCCGTCAGCGCTGTACGACCTAAATACCGTTGCCAACATCGGCACGCGTCAGAAAATAATGGCCTGCTTGACCATCCACAATAAGCTGATCCAGTTCGAAGTCGACTCTGGAGCTGCACGCACCCTTATCAGCGAGGACACCTTTCGAACAATGTGGCCGGAGCACGCACCCAGACTAAGAGACGACGACACGCACCTCAGGACGTGGTCAGGTCAGAGCCTGCCGCTACTGGGTAGTGCCGACGTCGACGTTGTGTACAACGGGAAGAAATGCAAGCTGCCGCTCTTGATTGTTAAATGCAGTGGATCCAGCCTTCTGGGAAGGAACTGGTTTGACGCACTTGGGATCACCATCGGCGGCGTTCACCAGACTGGAACGAAGTCAGTGGTGGAATGCCTTCAAGAGAAGTACAAGACAGTCTTCTCCGATGACATCCCAGGACACGACGGACCTCCTGTCGACGTGGAGTTGCTCAATGAGGCCAGCCCTAAATTCTTCAAAGCAAGGCCAGTAGCTTTTGCCTTAAGATCTGCAGTAGAAGCGAAACTTGATAAACTGCAAGAACAAGGCGTCATTGAGCCAACGCAACACTCCGAATGGGCAACACCACTCGTCGCAGTTCGGAAGAATAATGGCACCCTACGACTATGCGGAGACTACCGGAGCACAGTGAACAGGTTTACCAAGCCTTTCTCCTACCCGCTGCCAACGCCAGAGGAGGTCTTCAGCACACTTCGCGGAGGAAAAATTTTCACCACTGTGGACCTTACGCAAGAGTACCAGCAACTGAAGGTGAGCGAATCAACATCTCAGTTGCTTACCATCAATACGCTGAAGGGCCTCTAAAAAGTCAAACGGCTGCCGTTTGGCATAGCGGCAGCCCCTGCAATTTTCCAGAGGTATATGGAGACAATACTTCGTGGAATTTCTGGAACATGCGTTCATCTCGATGATGTAATCGTCACAGGAGCATCAGACGAGGAGCATGCTGCACGTTTGGAACAAGTGTTCGAAAGACTAGCCAACGCAAACTTGCGTATAAGCAAGGAAAAATGCTGTTTTGCCGTACCCTAGGTGAAATTCCTTGGTCACGTAATTGACGCTGAAGGCATCCATCCAACAGATGACAAGGTGCGAGCAATAACTGAGGCACGAGCACCAACTAACAAGCAGGAACTCCAATCCTTTCTTGGACTTCTTACATTCTATGACCGGTTCCTAGAACAGCGTGCAACTGTGGCCAATGACCTGTACAAACTATTGCAAAAAGAGGTCCCATGGACCTGGTCGCCAAGCCATCAGGAGTCATTCGTGGCCCTGAAACAGCTTCTTTCGCAATGCTCAGCCCTCAAACATTACGATGAGAGCAAGCCCTTGATCATAGCCTGCGACGCATCACCCTACGGCGTAGGTGCTGTTCTTTCACAAGCTGACAGTCAAGGAAGAGAGGCACCAATTGCTTTTGCATCACGCACTCTATCTTCAGCAGAGCGCAACTGCTCTCAGCTCGATCGCGAGGGGCTTGCTGTGGTCTACGCGGCCGAACACTTTCGCCAGTACATCGCTGGGCGAAAGGTAACGTTCATAACAGATCACAGGCCACTGCTAGGCATTTTGGGGCCCCAGAAGTTAATACCGCAGATGTTGTCACCACGCATGACACGCTGGTGCATCAAAATGTCAGCATATGAATACGACCTGGTACATCGACCGGGGAAGAAGCACCAGAATGCAGACGCACTGAGCCGCCTGCCACTGAGCACGACCCATGAAGAACCACCTAACCCGGGAGACGTGTTGATGCTCGAGGCCCTGCCAGAGCCGCCGCTAACAGCAGATACAGTTGCTACGTCGACGCAAGAGGACCCATCCCTATTGGAGCTTTTCAACGCCATTCAAGAAGGCAACGTGAGCCGACTAAAGGGAGAATGCTTTAACGCCTATCGCAAGAGAGCTACTGAGTTAAGTACGCACCGCGGTTGCATCACCTGTGGGTCACGAGTTGTTATCCCACCAGCATTACGCGCGCAAGCTATGTCACTGCTTCATGCAGGCCATCGAGGCATTGTTGCTATGAAGAAGTGCGCCCGAAGTTTTATGTGGTGGCCTGGAATTGACAGCGACATCGAAGCAAGTGCTCAGAATTGCAAGATATGCCAAAAACAACCAAAAGGCGCCACCAAACGCCCCGGCCCCACAGTGGGAGAAGGCAAGTGAGCCCTGGCACACTATTCATATCGATTTTGCAGGACCGGTCGAGGGAAGCACGTTTCTTGTTATTGTCGACGCCTACACTAAATGGGTCGAGGTAAAACAGATGACCAAAGTAACGTCAGCTGCGGTCATTGAGGCATTGATAACATTGTTTGCCACGTTTGGATTGCCAAGAAAAATCGTCTCTGATAACGGTAGCGCCTTCGTGTCAGCGGAGATCAGGCAGTTTTTCAAACAAAACGGTGTCGCAGCAGTCACATCGGCTCCCTACCATCCGGCCACAAACGGCCAGGTTGAACGATACGTGGCAGAGCTCAAGCGAGCCCTACTGAAGGAACAAGCTGGGTCAATGCACCTACGCATCGCCCGCTTTCTCTTCAAACAGCACAGCACGGTGCAAAACACAACCGGCCGCACCCCAGCGCAGCTCATGTTCGCACGCGAGCTGCGAACCCACCTGAGCGCCGTCCTTCCGGAGCCAGCACTTGAAACCGGACAGAAGGAAGATGATCTTCCCCGCGTCAAGAGAATGCGAAAGGGCCAACGCGTTCTTGCTCGAAAATTCCACGGACAGCAGGCGTGGGCCCCAGCTGTAATAGACAGACGCATTGGGAAGAGATCCTGGCTCGTACACACGGAGGGGGAAATTGCCCGCCGATACCTCGACCAGCTTCGTCTTCTGAAGGCACCGCCGCAAACGACACCGATCCAAACAAGCAGCCCTTCGGCCCCTGGTACCGTGGCTTGGGATATCGTGGCGGAAGACGCACCGCTCCAACACGCAAGGTGTACGCCAAATACAGAAACGGCAAGCGCCTCTTCTGATGACACGGCCGTACTACAGCGCGCTTCCACACGTGCACGTCGGCCTTCTGACCGCTACCAGGCCCCTTTCTAAGGGGGGAGGAAGTGTTGTGTCTTGCGCGTAGACGCGTAGACGGGGGACAAACGAACCGCTCAGCCAGTGCGCGATTCCCGCCGCGGTGTTGTGTTCGGTTTGCGCGTGTGAAGGAAGGGCCGACGAACCTCTCGACGTTCCCTTCCTCCTTTCCCCCCAGCCCTCTCCTGTCTGCACCAGCCAGCCGTGTCTGGACACGTGAGATGACTTCGGATCGCGCCGATGAGCGGCCGCCGGTGCGCACCGCTTGAGTCGAGTGATAATAAATAGTTCTTGTGTTCGCAAACGCCTTGTTTCATCAAGCCAACTGCGGACATAACACTTACTATCAACAGGCTTTATTCGACATAGACCGTTAATATACCTTCGCTTTACCCAAGCGCCACTGTGGGAATCACAAGCACGTGGGTACCAGAGAACACCAAAAGAAATCCAAAGGCAGGCGATTACAGAAATATATCTAAGAAAACCATTTCAAATCGGCGAAGTATCGCAGAGGAATCACTGATGCAGTTATCTCCTTTTTTTCTAATGTAATAGGCTTCCACCAGTTCCGGTATTGTCCGCGCGCAAAGAAAGATTTGCTACCATTTCATTCCAATCATTCTAAGACGGTCAAAAGGGCTATCGCTTTACAATGTATTTCGTCTGCACTAACGAAGTCCTGTCACCACGCTGTGCTCGCTGGCTTCTTGACACAGGTCTCAAGGCTGAAAAAGGTAGGCTGCCCTGATTCCCTCATTCTTGCTGTGACGCAGTCCTTGGTCAAAAAATTGAAGGGCAGCAAGCGGAGCAATGCGAAAGACCCAACGAAGTGTTCAAGGCCGGAGGTGGTACCATAGGTACACAGAACTTCCCACAGCATCAAGAAGGTGGCCAAGAAGTACGGAGTAGAAGTAGTTTTTTCTGCTCCGCGAAAGCTGTCCGGTCTGTGTGCACGCCTAAGTAGAAAAGAAAAACTGCAAGAGTGTGGCGTATAACACCGTAAGCCCCATGTAACCTGCAAAAAAGAAGTTGTATATGAGTTCCCGCTCACTTGCGGGAAGGTTTACGTTGGGCAAACTGGACGTTGCCTCAACCAGCGCCTTCTGGAGCACAAGAACTCTTTAAAGAAGACTGGCTCCCATCTCCCGGACCATTGCCAAAAATGCACTAAGAAGAATAAGGTCGCCTGTTTTCCCCGCTTATCGGACTGTAAAGTATTGTTGAGAAGCTGCGATCAGATTGAACGGGAACTGGTGGAAGCCTATTACATTAGAAAAAAAGGAGATAACTGCATCAGTGTTTCATTTGTGATACTTCGCCGATCTGAAATGGTTTTCTTGATAGATTTCTGTAATCGCCTGCCTTTGGATTTCTTTTGGCGTTCTCTGGTACCCACGTGCTTGTGATTCGCACAGTGGCGCTTGGGTAAAGCGAAGGTATATTAACGGTCTACGGCGAATAAAGCCTGTTGATAGTAAGCGCTCGTCCCTGTCTACTTCTATGTCCGTGTCTTTTATTGCGCCCTTGTGTCCACCTGAAAAGTTATGAACCAACACGCCCAAATACAAGTACTTCTATGGTGAATACCTCTTCTGGAGTGGCATCATCAATGGCACTAAAGCCACTTTCTTGCATTAGGCTCGCGTCATTCGCAAGAAGGGAGCCAAGGAAGCGGTGAAGATCCCGATAGAATTTCCTCGGTATGCCCCCGGATCCAGTTTTGGTGCCCGTCCTGGTGAGGAGCCTCAAATGGAAAAAAAAAAATGACTCCGCAGGTTGCTGCAATGGTTCCAGCAATGCACAACCTCGAGAATACTTTTTTTGTTCGTTAAAGCAAAACAAAGCAGTCGCAAACTTAATTCTGTAGCGTAACTGCTGCGACAGGAATTTCTTACCAGCCGCGGCGGCTTTGGGTTTCGGCTGCTGAGCCGCAGATTCAAATCCTGCCAACTCCGGCTGCATTTACACGGCGAGCTTCAAATGTGAGACAGCGCTGTGCAACGTCGCTGCACGGTAGAGAGCCCCGGGTCGTCTAAATTTAACCGGAGCTGTCCACAATGCCTTCTCTAGTCGCCCAAATGTAGCTTTGGGGCAAACAGAAATTCCAGCAAGGAAGAGACGGCGAATAAATGAAATAATTTAACTGCCACAGGTAAACCATGCACAATGAGGCTGCAGGTACTAGAGAAGAATATAAACAGGCTTTTACCTGTATTTGTTGATCATATTTTGGATTTTTTTCTTTACTTATTTGGTGCTTTTCCGGACACCTACTGCACGGAGGCGCTCTGTTATCGTCATATAAATTTTTAAATTTCTTTTGGCGGCACGCAAATCCGGCAACATATCCTTCCATATGTTGATCAATGCTCTTGTCTCGTCGTCCGTCCACGTTGTTCTTTCCTTGCTTCGGTAGCTTTCATTATTATCCGCTGCCGTATTTGAAACAGCCGTGGCACGAGAATCCCCACTGCACGCCATGGCGTTCTTGAGCTCGGCGGAAAAACAGAGAGTTCGTGGAGATCACCTGTCGCGACACCACCGCACAGACCGCCACACGATCCAAACTCGATCGGCGTGGGCAGGACGTGCTCGCATCAAAATATAAACACGACCGAAATGAAAATGGCGACGCCGCAGTGCCGCATCGCGCAGATAGTTGCGTACACGATAAATTATTTTCGTCTCTTTATTGTGCTGTTTCGCCTATCACTAAAACCAAATTAATTTCTTCAAAGGTGGTAAAGAAGTAAAATGAACTTCCGTGTACTTTTTTTATGCGTTATATTTTCTACCATTGAAACTGCTGGCGGCGAGGCTACGCACTCGGCCAGCAAAGTGTGGTCCGCGAACGCACTCTCAGCGGAGTGCATTCTTCCGCGAGTGACACTCCACTTGCGTCGTTGAGATGCGGCAAAGTGTACTTACAGCGAAGTACACTCTCCGTAAGTGCACTTAACTTGCCCGCTTGACAGGGGTATTATTAACATGATGAGAGGCAAAAGAAGATAGGCATATTTTACTTATCTTCTTTTGCCTCTCAATGGCGAATGAAACTCGTCGAATTTGTGTTTGCCACCTTTGGCTATGTCATAGCTCACAATGCCCAGCGCGTTCGCTGCAACTTGCGCCGTCACGCTTGCAGACTGGCTCGAGCGGGCACCGCAACCACCGTTGACATATCGGCCAACCGGCGCATGGAGGTCGTCGCGCCTTGCCAGCAGCTGATTTCGTTCACTCAAGCCACGGTTGACAGCAGCACAATCGTGGGGGGCGAATGCGCCGGTCACGTTTTTTTTTGCATTTCACGGGCTTTCTTTGGAGCCCGGAAAAAAGATACACGTGAAGTTTTCTTTACCGCAAATAAATGGAATGGGGGTTTCTGACGGTGCTCTCCAACTTTGCTATTCACATTTTCTATCTAATGTCAATGTTCAATCAATCAATCACTTTATTTCAGCTTTTTTTTACAAAAACTGAGGGCGGCAAGAAAAAAGCAGTCATTACGACCGCTTGACAAGCCTCGCCACCCCTACAAAGAGGCAGTTTGCTAGCGACTATGATGGTTACTTCATACACTGGTAACAACGCAAGGTACACGGAAAGACAAGGCATGTAAATATAAAAAGGAAACACATTATTTTTAAATACGTGCATAAAAAGAAACTCTTTTTTTTTTAAATACATGCATGAAAGGAAACTGTTTTTACTTTGCATGGACAAGTACTACTTCCGCACAACAGAATAAAGGTTTTACACAACATTTACGGTTCAGTGCAATAGAATTCAATACATGGGTACGCATACTGTGGGACCTAGCTTGCAAACACATTTCGAATAGCCGAGACAGACATGCTGAGCAACGTGTCGTAAAATGGCGTGTTCAAGTATTTGGGAAGAATGTATTTTAGTGTGGAAAAGCCATAGTTTGTTCTGCATCGTGGTAATGAATAGATGATACGCTGTCGTGTCATATACGGTGTCCGATGTGGTGTAAGTGTCACAATGCTAGAAAAAAATGTGTCGTCTTCGGCTATTATTTTTTTATAGAAGGATGCAAACCTGTAATCGAACATTCTTGTTACGGGTATCATTCTGTATTGCTGGTAGATAGGACGTGTCGGAGCATCATATGGTACATTAGTAATTACGCGAAGTGTTCTTTTTTGCAGTACTAGAAGCTTCTGGATGTTAGATGCTGTGGTTTGCCCCCATACAAGGAAGCAATACGATACATAAGAATAAAAGAACGCATAGTACAGATTCAGCTTAGTTTTGGCGGGTAAAATATGTTTATTCCGCGAAATTATCCCAATATATCTGGAAAGGGATAGGCACACTTTGCTTACATGAGCGTCCCACGACATAGTAGCAGTAAATACCACTCCGAGTAATGTGAAGGTTTCCACGTACTCAATGGGGGCGTTGTCGAAATAGAGTGGTGGAACACTGCCTATATGCTGCCCCTTCGGATGGAACAATAAAGCTTTGGTTTTTAGTTTGTTTATTTTTAATGAGTTCAAAGATGACCACTTAGATAATGATGACAAAACTGTATTTGCGGTGCTAGTTAGTTCTTTGATGTCAGGTTAGGACAAAAATAGACTGGTGTCGTCAGCATATATAATGTATTTAACTAAATTACTGATGTTGCATATGTCATTAATATATATGTTGAATAGGAGCGGCCCCATAAGGCTGCCCTGACACATTTAAAAAAATATTGTAATTGCTAATTAATTAACTGCAAAACAAAAAATTGTCTATGATGCGCAAGCCGGTTGGTAGATGTAAGTAAGTGGTTTCCCTGGCCTACCTCAAATATTGTATTTTTTAACCCTTGGCTAAAGTTAGCGTGGACACCCTGTATATGTTGGAGTGCTCTGTGTGGAACAAGCAGTACATAGGGCAAGCCTAAAATTCCTTCCGTTTACGCTTCAACACCCACAAGGCTAACTGCACCTCTCTCCCCAGCCTTCCGCTATCTAAACACGTCAGAATTCCCGGTAACTCATTCGACACAACAAGAGTTACCACTTTACGATCACGTTTTAGGACACATCATGATAGAGAAACCCGGGAGTCATATCTCATTTAGAAATTTGGTACTGTTTCTGCTGGTTTAAGCGAAAGTCCTGGTGTACGGTCTTTTCTGCCCCGCTAACAATTTTCCTTACGACATGTGTGTGGAAAGTTTTGAATTTTCGTTTTTTTTTCTGTGTCTTTCATTGTCATTTTTCATTGTATCCACGCAGCCAGGTGCGTTCCGTGCTTTGTTCGTAGACTTGATAAGTTCGTGATAGTTGCTGGCTTAAAAACCTTAAAGCAAAATTTTCCCTTTGACGGAGGCCGGACACCGGCCGAAAAGTTGGTAATAAAGTGCATTTCGCCAGTGCCCTCTTCATAGAGCTACATGCCCCGGAAAACAACGTCTCTTCAATTCGGATATATATATATATATATATATATATATATATATATATATATATATGACAGAAGCCAACAGCCACAGAAACCAAGGGGCACAGGGCGTTTTTAATTTATTTATTTCTTTTGTGGTGTTGATCAATTTAGAATATTGTAGAATATGTTATTGCTTAAAACTAATTGATTAGAAAAGCAGAAGAAAAAAGAAAATAAGAAGAAAAAACAACCACATGCCGCCGGTGGGATCCGAACCGACGACCTCCGAATTACGCGCCCGGTGCTCTACCGCTGAGCTACGGCGACGTTTTTTTTCTTTATTACCGACTTGGCCGGGCAGACATAACAAAAATACAATGACATGACAATAAAAGCACAGGTCAGTTTCTAGCTAGTGCACGATGATAAAATGGGTTAAATGATTTTAGTTGGTCGAGGACAGGCAGCCACTCAGGCTGAGGAGCTTGCTGTCCGAAAACTTCCTGAGTATACATGATGCTCTCAATGAAATACTGATGAGCCGGATTCACAACAGCATGTTCATGCCTGACATCCATTCGCGTACGCCATAGGCTGTGCATGCAGAGCAACATTAGCAGGTCGCAAGGCACTTCACCTGGCTCTGCACATGGTAGGAAGCGTATTCCAAAAGGAGTCAGGGGGAAATCTTTTTTCAGTGTGCGCTTCAACACATCCAAAAGAAAAACAGCGTCATGACAGTCGAGAAAGATATGTTCTATAGTTTCCACTTTCTTGCAAATAAGACACTCTACTGACCAAGGTACAAAAAGGCCTTTGCTTTGCAACCATGGCTTCACTGGGAGGGTTCCAGTATGCAATTGAAAAAAGAAAGACCGCACTGAAGGCTTCACCGGCATTCTTTTGACTCTTTTTAGCACATCCCTTTCGGGACCCAGAAGATATGCACTGCGATAAACAGGCACTGGCAGAAACACATCAAGCAGGTCCTTGTACATCTTTTTCCTTGTTACAATGGTTAGATATTCATAGGAAAATTTTGACCGAAGAATACGGACTGCTGCAACAACTTCTTGCAAAAAAGCACTTAACCCACTCCGCCCTGCAGACATGGATGACACAACATAATCAGGCAGTGATTCTGACAATCGCACTTGTATAACAGTTCGCAGAAAATGATTATCTTGACGCAAGAAAAAGAATATAGTGACTATCTGTCTCAGAAATAAATTTGATAACCCTAGCCCCCCGTTCCGCACCTTGTGGAACAGATTGCATCGGCTGGTACGTTCCCATGTTGACGCCCAAATAAATGTTGCAAACACTCTGTGCAACCTTTGCACTGAAGTCCTTGGCAAAGTTAACGCTTGCAGAACGTAAAAAATCCTCGCTATTAAAAACATGTTGCACACCGTAGCTCTTGCAAACATGGAAAAGTTGTGACCGCCCCATTTGCTTGTCTGAGCTTTGACTCGTTCGGTTTCATGGGCCCAATATTCTTTGCTTTCTCTGTAGTTGGTTAGCGACACGCCGAGGTACTTTACTGGCGTGTCTACCCACTTCATTCGACAGAATACTTCTGGCGTGGCCTGCCACTTTCCATGCCAAAAACCAAAACATTTCTGCCAGCTTATCGCACAGCCACTTGCATCACAAAAATTTACGGCTTCTCTCACCACTTCTTGCACGCTTTCCTGGTCTCTGCAGAACACTGCTATATCATCTGCATATGCCAATATCTTCACTTCAGTATGACAAAAGGCGTAACCTCGAATGTTTTGCGTAGTTAACAGCTTTAAACAAAAGGGCTCCAGGTAAAGTGCAAAAAGCAGTGGAGAAAGAGGGCAACCCTGCCTCACTGACGACAAGACAGGAATACTATTACTCAGGCGGTTATTAATTATGAGCCTTGATGTACAGCCATCATAAACCATTTTCACGCCATCAGTGATGATACATCCCACATTCACATGTTCCAAAAGCACGAACAAAATTTCATGCACAACTTTATCAAACGCCTTATGCAGGTCCAGTTGCATCATGGCGACACGACCCTCCGTTGCATCACAGCATTCAAGGACGCTCCTAGCTACGTGTATGTTAGTAAAAATGGATCTGTCTTTTATGCCGCAGGTCTGGTGTGGGCCAACAAGGGTTTTAATTACTGTTTGGAGTCGTCGGCTAGCACTTTCATATAAATTTTGTAGTCTACGTTAGTTAAGCTTATTGGGCGGTAACACTCAACTGACTGCAACCTACTAGGGTCGTCCGATTTTGGGATCAACACCACGTGGGAAGTTCGAAAAGACGGCGGAGTTAACTTTCTTTCGTAACACTCGCTTATTACGCGCTGCAATGCTATTGCCATTTCTGTTTTCAAAGCCTTGTAAAGTACGGCACCGAGGCCGTCCGGCCCAGGCGACTTGTTTAAGCTCAGCTGCTGTATTGCAGCTTCGATTTCTGCTGCCGTTATGGGCTCCTCAAGTACCTGCGCCAGGTCCTCCTCGACTCTTGGCATTAGCGACAGGAATGCAGTTTTGTAATGTTCAACATCAGGCGTTTTAAGGCTGAACAAGTTTTGGTAATATTCCAGAAAAGCCCTTTCAATCACCCAGATTCGGAAGTTACGTCATTGCGATAACAAATTTCCTTTATCTCTTTCGAAACTGCATACTGTTTTTCGTCGCTGAGCGCCCTTTTTGTGGGCGTCTCCCCAAGCCAAAATCTTTCACTGCGCGCCCTTATCACAGCACCTCGATATTTCGTTTCATCTATTAGTTCAAGCTTAGTTTTGGTCTCTTTTATTTCTTGTCTGTACAACCCCGGCTTGACGCCTTCCATGCTGAGCATGAAATCAAGCTCGGTACGAAGTTCCTTTTCTTGCTGTTTTTCTTTACGCTTTAAAACACATGCTCTTTCTATAGCGGCCACTTTCACGTCGCATTTAAATTGTTCCCATGTTTGTATAAAGTCTGTCTCTTTTTCTAACAAGCTTTTGACTGAGTCTTTTAGTTTCTTGCTAAACTCGTCATCCTCCAACAATGAGTCATTAAATTTCCATAATTCCCAACTAAACTTGACAGTCCTTTTCCTCTCCCCAAGTGTGATCACGACTAAAGAATGATCACTGAAGCTGACGTGCACAGTCTGGTACTGGGAACACAAGGGCACAACCTCAGAAGAAACATAAATTCTGTCCAGCCTTGCGTGACTAACGCCTTGGAAATGCGTGTACTGTGCTTGTTCTGAACCTTGCATTATAATGCCAATGTCTTCCAATTCTGCCTCATTAATTATCTCAGACAGCAGCTCGGCACTCGTGTCCTGCAGGGTTTTGTTCGTTGTTCTATCTTCAGGTCTACACACACAGTTAAAATCTCCAAGCAATAGTACACGCTTTTCTGTCAGCAGGAAAGGTTGAACACGGCGAAAAAAGGCATCTCGTTCGGGAATTCTATTAGGTGCATATACACACACAGCTCTCCACTCTACACCAGAAAAGTAAAAATCGCATGCTACAATCCGGCCACTTTCACAGGAAAATACAGTTTCCACGGCGACTTTGCCGTTTCGAGTTAGAATCAGACACCCTCCCGACTTTCCTTCTGCATGGCACACGCAAACACTGAACTGTGCACGGTAAATTTCTGCCATCGCATCTGTCGACTCTTCGCTTTCAATTTTTGTCTCTTGAACAGCCAACAGATCGATTTCGTTTTCGAACAAGAGACGTTTAAGCTGATTTTGCCTTCTTCGCGCAGAAATACCTCTCACGTTCAGTGTGGCAATACGCAAGCTAGATGTTAGTTGAGACGGCATCTAAATGGTTGGGATTCGCCGCTCTCGAAGTGACATCGGTTTGCAGCTCACCTCATCAAAAATCCTTCCAGCTTGCAAAGTACGGCAGTGTCAGCACTGAACACGATCGAAGACCGGGTTACCAACACGAAGACCCCGCAAGGCACCTCCGCTAAGGCGGAGGGACACCCGACGAAGTCTTACGATCAGAAGGGATGTTCGGCTTGGGCTTGTAGGCCGCACGTCGAACAGGAGGCGCTTTGGGAAGAGGTTCCTCATGGTCCGTCCCGTCGCAGCTCGTCGCCTTGTCATGAGCTTCGTCGTGCGTCCTCTTCGCTGGCAAAGTTGACGCCGCGGGCATCTCCGTGTCAACGTCCTTCTCGTCGGTCGATTCCAAAACCGTCTCAGCTGCACCTACCGCAGCATCATCTGCTTTTCCCGCGTCCGCCTCAGTTCTGGTGTCAGGCACAGGTGGTTCTTCTGAGTTGGCAGCCTCATGTGCCGTGGGAAGCGTTGCTTTTTCTGAGGCTATGCTTTTCGGTACAGCGTCTTCCCGACTCTCACGGGTCGCCTCTACC
This sequence comes from Amblyomma mixtum, assembly GCF_055824585.1. Lineage (NCBI taxonomy): Eukaryota > Metazoa > Arthropoda > Arachnida > Ixodida > Ixodidae > Amblyomma > Amblyomma mixtum. The sequence continues at coordinate 328,061,923 of NC_143014.1, read as the reverse complement.
GCGTCGACTTCGTCCATAATATGCTCCTCAGTAGTATCCCTACGACCAGGACCAGCTACGGTAGCATATGTTCGCACGCACTGGGCGTCGTCGTGGCCGAAGCGACGACAGAGCCCGCAACGTGGCACACGGCACTCCCGACGTATGTGTCCGGTGCCGCGGCACCGGAGGCAGAGCGGAGCTCTGCCAGGAACGTGGACGAGTGCGACGTCCTCTCCAACACGCAGCTGGTGCGGTAAGTCCTCGATGGTAACGCCCACCTTCAGCTTCAATGTCACTGAGCGCGTAGTAGACGACTTGTCGACGCAGCCTTTGACTCTCCACTTGTCCCGAGTTATGTCGGTCACTTTTCCAAAAGCCGCCAGAGCTGCCTTCACGTCGTCATCTTTTACGCCGTGTAGCAGTCAGAACAGCTTCAGCCTGACGCCCTGGTTGCATGGGTCAATGACCACACAGCGGTGGTCCTTGACGTTGAACGCCTCCGCCTGTAGCATTTTGTTTTTTCCTTCTTCATTGCAGAATGTCACGGCCCAAACATGATTCATCCGATATGCCCCGAGGGCAACCACTTCCGGCAGCAATGACAGACGCTCAAGAGCGTCACGAAAGTTTTCAACACGGTATGGGCTGGCTTGGACGTCGCCATGAAAAAAAAACAGTATGCAAAACGCTCGAACCTGTTGGCAAATGCGGCAAAATCAGCTGGTAGTCCTCGTTCGGTTTGATCGTACTCCTGATACCGCGGCCCGGCTGGGCCGCTAAATCCGCTCCTTGGGAGCCCATGATACACACGTCCGTCACGCTCGGTGGCCGGAAGTCGAATCCCTGAGCTACGGCAACGGCTGTCTAACCTTCTGCTTGCGGGGGTATTTATGTTTACATGTTACCTAACCTTGAGAGTGTTCATCAGCGCCACCCACGTTCATAAGCGGCGGACGCAGTACGTCCTGAGTTACCGCTGGTGTGACGTGGCACGTCATTGAACGACGAGGGTGGAAGCTGTACGAGAACCCTCTTATGCCTCCTATGGCATCAAGGCTGCCAGAACCGAGGCCCTCGCTAAGCAGTTTGCTATATATATATAGCAAACTATATATACAGCAAAAAACTTGCTCGAATGCTGATAACATAAGGAAAGAGTTGAAGTACACTTCTTACAGAAACATTTATTTAGCGACGGTTTCCGACGGTGGACCGTCCTTCATCAGGGTAAGGTTGTTTGTGAACAAAGACGATCCACTTGCTCACGGCATCGCACACAGGTGGAGAGGGGAAGACGCTCTCCTTTGAGTAAACAAAACAAAACACGAAAAGGAAGACAGAGTGGCGGACAAGGGTGTTCCTGCCGATTAAGGGGGGAAATGAGGGCTGCAAAGCGAGCAGACAAAAAAGAATAGAACAAATTCAAGAAAGCGGAAAAGAGGGGGTGGGGGAAGGGAAGGAGGCAAAAAGTTTTAGTGGAAGTGGAGAGGGGTGAGCTGTCTGCGAGGAAAAACGTTGACAAGAAATATTGTGAGCGGAGGCTTCCTTCGGCGGAAGCGGGACGTTCGAACACGCGGGAAGAAAACATTATCGCGCCCGTTGCATCACAGTGCCAACCACCCGACAGAAGTGTGGTTACTGAGTGTTTGAATGTGAGTTACGGCGGCGGCGCGATCACACCGACGGAGTGTTAGCCGGCCAGACGCCGGACGGAAACCTGATCCCGCGGCTGGGCCCCGCGGAGACCCAGCGCCAGCCCCCGGCCGCCACTCGTCAGCCGCGCGCCCCCTCGCAAAGACACTCTGCGCTGCCGACGAGGTGACCTTTCCAAGGAGCGAAGTGGGGGGCAGAGCAACGAGAAAAAGAGAGGGCGTACGAAGAGCCGGAAAAAAAAGAAGAAGAAATGAGAAGACGGAAAAAGGGGAAAAAGGCGGCATGAGAACTTGCAGAAAAAGTGAAGAAAAGTGAAAAAAAAGGGGTGGGGGCAACTTGCTAAGTACCTCCCTCATCTCCCTCACCTTTTTGAAACACACGAAATAGCCCAACTTCACTTATAGCCCCGGGTTAGCGCCCTGGGCCTTCGTAAGGCAGGCAAGTAGAAAATTGGGCTATCTAGGTGGGTGACCGACGAACGCGATTCACAGTGATCCACAACCATATTAGTGTAATATGTAAACAAAATTCTAAGAAAACTTTTTAACATCATCGAAGAAAGCGATCGACTCTCAAAGAATTTTCCAACGGTTCCACGGGTCACCTACAGACGACCAAAAAATTTGCAAAATTATGTGGTTCACTGTACTATCAGTAAACAAGAGCCTGTAGGTTGCGTGCCTTGCGGGAAGAATCGGTGTCAAGTTTGTAAGCACATGCAGAAAACGACGTTGGCTCAGAGCACACACTCTAATTTCAAACACTACATTCGAGAGAACTTGAATTGTGACAGTAGTAACGTACTGTACATGCTCGAGTGCGGCAACTGTCAAATGCAATACATTGGCCAGACCGAGAATCCCTTCCGAATTCGATTTAATAATCACCGCGCGCATGCCAAATTACTTCCTCTCCTCCCCCTGTCGAAACACGTCCGTCAAGAAAATCATGATTTCGACAAAATTAAAGTCACTCTGCTACCGAGCGGTTTCAAAAATACCCGTGAGCGGGAACAACGGGAGTCATACTTTATTTTCAAATTTAATACGGTGCAGGCCGGTATAAATGATAACCCCGGAGCTCTCTCCGCACTTCAGCGGTCAGAGGCCCAGTGAGATTCACAGCCTCCTCGACTCCATTGCCTGAGGTCATACCGTTTGCGTCTACATGTCGCCTTCTCCTACCCCCAACCTTTCTTTTCTTCCTTATGTGGAGATGAACTCCAAACCAAACCAAACCAAACTTTATTTATTTTACAAATGTGCATACAGTCTTTAGGATGAGCCACAGACCAAAAGCTAAAGAAAATAGCTTGAAAATGCCTGTGGCTCATCTAAGAGCCATTACAAAATAATAAAATAAACACATGCATACAACGGTGGCAGATCGCATACGAGCACACTGTAGAAAGAATTTATAATATTTACGATTTAACTGATGGGTACACAGAGATGTAGGTACACAGTTTGAAACTAGTTTGAAACTAGAAAAAAACAATTAAAACTGAACAAATGCATTTGAAAGTTATACACTGCTGGGTTGATTACAAAGGGGAAAAGGACACCGATACATACACAAACTACAATATATGAAAAGAAGTTATGGAATATTATTTACAAAGTACACTTTTGAATCATGTGGTCGGAGGTTATACATGCTCAGCTGGTTAGATTCGTAGCTGTTTAGAACATTAGGTATAAGGAAGTTAAGTGCTTGTTTAGCATAGTTAGTTCTAGCTCGTGGAAGTGTCCATTTTGCAGTTGATCGGGTTTGAACATACTTTTCTATGGGCTTTAACAATGCGATATTAAGCAAAAAATTACATATTGATGGTGAAGAAAATTTGAGATAGTATAATAGGCGGTACTCAAGAAAAACATTGACACGAATTACTTCATACTTAGTAAACAATTCAGCCGTATGGGCAGTAAAACTGTCACCTGCGATAATCCTGATAGCTTTCTTTTGGAGAATTAGAATTTTCTGTAGATTTGTTTTGGATGTGGTAGCCCAAATTATGTGGCAATAGTTAATGTGTGATTGGAATAGGGCATGATAAATCATTCGTTTTATACAGGGAGGAAATTCAGTGCGGTACCGAGCAAGAAAACCAACGGAAGGAGCTAATTTCTTGCGAAGATGTGTTGCGTGTGCGGTCCAGCTCATACAGGCGTCAAAAATTACACCGAGTGATTTGAAGGTGTCCACGATTTCTGTTTTATGATTCCCAAGTTGAAGATCATCGTTTAAGTTAATTTTGACGTTTTTAGGCCTGAAGAAAACAGCTTTAGATTTATTGGTATTAACAGACAACCCATTTTGAACGGACCACGCATGCAAAGTTTTAAGAACAGCATTACCGCGATTTAATAACTGATCTGTTGAGGAGCCCGTTAAGAAAATACTGGTGTCATCTGCGTACAGAATGAATTTAACGTTACTGTCAATGTTTACGAGATCATTTATGTATACGTTAAAGAGAAAAGGACCTAAAAGGCTGCCCTGAGGCACTCCACAGTTTATAGCCTGAAGAGTGGATCCATGTCCATCACAGAAAACAGCCTGTTTTCGATCAGTGAGGTATGACCGTAGAAGATGGAGACACATTCCTCGAACACCATACATTTCTAGTTTAGCAAGCAAAATAGTGTCGTTAAGAAAGTCAAAAGCCTTACTGAAATCAACAAAGATACCGAGAGTTAGACATTTACGTTCAAAATTTTGCAAGACAAATTCTTTTTGTGAGAGGAGAGCAGATTCGGTAGAGCGTCCTTTTCGAAACCCGAACTGTGAATCTGTTAGCAAGCTGTGTTTAGTAAAAAAAGCTATCCATTCTTTTTAGAATAATCTTCTCATATACCTTCGAAAAAACCGGAAGTACGGAAATCGGGCGGTAGTTGGTTAATACGGCTTTATTACCTCCTTTAAAGATAACTGTTACTTTGGCATTTTTCATTTCATTAGGGAAAATAGAGCATGAAAGGGACTGATTAAAAATGAAAGCTAGATACGGGGCTATTAGGTCTGCAACAAACTTCAGCGGTTTTATTTGCAGCCCATCATAATCCACACAGCGTGTTGATTTCAGATTCATTAATACTGAGAACACTTCTTCCGAATCCGTTTGATAAAAGACTAGTGATTCATTAGGCATATTGCTAATTGTACTAGTGGCAGGTTTTACATCTCCGGTTGGCTTAAAGGCAGTAAAAAAACAGTTAAATTTCTCTGCAAGGGAGGCCCCGGATAAAAGCTCATTTTCGACAAATAGTTCACCTAGTGTTTTGTTATGTTTTTTGTGGACAAAAGCTTCATTCAAAACTTTCCATAGCTGTCGGGGATTGTGCTTGTTATTACTAACTAAGCGCTGCTGGTAAGCTTGCTTAGCGCTCCTTAGCTCACTTGTTAGATTATTACGATATTTTTTGAATGAAACTAAATCAGCAGGATCCTTAGTGAGCATAAAACGCTTAAAAAGCTTACTTTTGCGGTTCATCATTTTCATGTGAAGGGGGGTTACCCATGGTTTTCGGATCTTAGATTTTTTAGTTTTTGTCTTCCATGGAAAGCAGCGTGTGTAGTGTACTTTTAATTTATTAAGAAAGTGCTTATAGCAATCGTCCGGCTGAGAGTAATTGAAAATCGAGCTCGTCTTCAGAAAGTATTGACAGCCTAAAACGGTTAAGGGATTCTTCATTAATGCACTGGTAAGTAAAGACGTTATGTTCACAATTGACAGCAGGTGTTTGGGCAACAACAGAAGCAAATACAGCGCAGTGATCACTAATATCCGAAACTATAGTTCCAGCACAATTGACATACGAAGCGATGTCAACAATCAAAAGATCAAGTGTACTCGAAGAAGTAGCTGTAAATCTGGTAGGTGTGGTTATTAAATTCAAAAATCCATTGGACCAGACAGCTTCTAAAAAGGCACTGCTGTTACGACTATTACCTTCAATGTTAAGATTAAAGTCGCCACCAATAAGCGTAGATTTTTCCCGAGAGCAAAAGTCAAGAAAGGCATCAAAAAACTCAATAAAGGTATCAGTGCAACCTGACGGGGGCCTATATACCACTGAGACAATACTGTCAGCAATTTTGACTGTAAGTATCTCAAAATCATCCTTCATAACAGAAAACTCGGGTAGCAGGTCTGCTTTAAGACCGCTTTTGACGTAAATGGCTACACCGCCACCACGCGTGCTTCGGTTCAATAGAAAAGAGAATAATCAGGAAGGTTTATAAAATCAATTTCATACACCGCCCACGTTTCTGTGAACAACAGCACATCAAAACTATGTTGAAGGTGTGCTAAGAGATAGGGCAAGTGGTCGACCTTGTTTCTTATCGAGCGAATATTTAGGTGTAAAGCTGAAAAGCTTTTTTCTATTCCTAAGCTGCTCTTAACTTCGTGCGGTAGGAGAAGCTCGTGGTACTGCATAATGTGTAAAAAGCTTAAGACAGCTGAGCGAGGTCCGCTTCAGATCGGACAACGACGACTGAATCACCTTGCTTCTTTCTGATAAGGATCCTGCCGTTTGCGTGCCAAACAAACGCATAACCATGCTCCTTAGCCCAGTTCTTTGTGACAAAGAGAAGATTACGAGCGTGCTTTGTCAGGTTTTCCAGGATGTACTGGTCACTATTCTCGTCACTCAAGGCACGTTTCTTGGCAAACCATTTATCCCTTAATTCCTGACGGGCAAAACGAACGATGACACCAGGTATTTTGTCGCGTTTCGACGGCAGCCTGTGGATTGCTGTGACGTCGTGCGTGACGAGGGGTTCCAGACTCAGTGTTGCACCAATTTCATTTACTTTGTCGAGAAGAATTTCGTTATCCGTTTGAGAAATGCCATGAAACTCCAGGTTCAACCTTCGGCTTCGCCATTCAAGGTCATTCAGTTCAGCTTTTCGTTCTGCTACTTCATTTGAATCACATTTGTTTTCCAAGGTGCTTACCCTATCTTTCAACTGCTTCGTTTCTTTTTCTTGAGCATCAAGACGTGTAGCAAAGTTGTCGAACTCCGCTGAGAGCAACTCAATAGAATTCTCAATCGAATCAACTTTGCCTGGTAGGCAAAGGAGAGAGTTCAGTTTGCCATTTATGTCTAGAAGTACTGCATGTATGTCTGTTTCCAGCGAGACAGGAGACTCAGCACAGTTTTCTTTTGACCCACCTGGCTTGCATGAGCTGCACTTCCAATTTTTCTTGAGTGACTCTCTTTTGTTTTTGGTTTTAAGTGCTCCCTCAGCAACCCCGGAGCACTCCCCCACATGGAATAAGAATGCGCATTCAGTGCAAGCCAAGCGAGCAGAATCCCCAAGAAACACACCCCTGCAAGCACAGCAACGCGACATTGCAAGATACGTCAAACAGCCACAAACATTGCTGCTGAAGCGACTTTTGCAGTAAACTATAAGGGGGCCTTCCCCCCCCCCCCCCCCCTTTTTTTTAAATGCCACTTAAAATAAAACGAAAAGAATGATACTCAATACATAACATTGGTTTGCGAACGAGGATTAGGATTGTTGCTACACACTAATATGGTTGTGGATCATTGTGAATCGCGTTCGTCGGTCGCCCACCTAGATAGCCCAATTTTCTACTTGCCTGCCTTACGAAGGCCCAGGGCGCTAACCCGGGGCCGTAAGTGAAGTTGGGCTATTTCGTGTTTTTCAAAAAGGTGAGGGAGATGAGGGAGGTACTTAGCAAGTTACCCCCCCCCCCCCTTTTTCACTTTTCTTCACTTTTTCTGCAAGTTCTCATGCCGTCTTTTTTCCTTTTTTTTTCTTTTTTCCTTCTTCTCATTTCTTTTTTTTTCGGCTCTTCGTACGCCCTCTCTTTTTCTCGTTGCTCTGCCCCACACTTCGCTCCTTGGAAAGGGCGGGCGCTCGCTGCTCCCACGTGACTCTAAGTCTGTGCCTTTTTTTTTTCTGCCGCGCGAAAAAAAGGAAACGCTGCTCGGTGGTGTCCGAGCGACATGCCGAAGTAGCGGTGAAAGTCGTCTGTCGTCTGCTTGCGCTTTGGTTCGCTTGGCTCTTATCGCAGAAAAAAAAACGATGCGGTCTCGCAAGCGGTGGAAAAAGTTTGAAGTTAGTTTATTAATTCTACGCAACTCCCCTGTTTTTGCAACGAAACACCACGCGTACAGCACCAAAACAAATATATACTTTTAAAGCCGCTGCAGAAATGAGTGCTGCACTCACAGTATTCAGGCCGATTTGCACGAAATTGAACATATGTAGGGTGGTAATGAACTCTGTTATCAATGGCTTGAGAGATTAAGCTAGCAAGAGAGTTTAAACGGCTAATAAAAACAATGAGGCCTCAAGGGCTAGCAACGGGTGAACAGAATTTTGTTTTTTTCTGCTCTTTTCGTTTTCTGCGCAGTTACCTCTCTCGCCCCTTTCTCCTTTCTTCACCTGGATGGTTCCCCTTTGCATCAGCCATCCCCTTCACTTCGCTTTAAACCTGGCAACAGTTTTCGTCCCCCACTTCGTAACCTCTCGAACTCCCACTGTTCGTCATGACCCACGGGCCATGTTTTTTTGTTTCAAGTTTTTTTCTACCTTATGGCTCGCCTCTGAACTGTTGAGCCACATGTTGAGCCACCGTTTCAACCTCCCAGGCTTTTCCTGATTTGGGGTGTCTTAGGTTTGCGAGCTTCTTGTAGCATGCAAGCGCGGTGCTGCAGTCGGCGCTGTTTGTGAACAGGATTTTTCTTCTGGGCTAAATGTGAACGAGTGTGTTGACCCGGCGTGCCGTTTTCTGTATTTCTCTGTGCGTGGAGTGAACTTCAGTTGTTAGCCACAGTGCGGCTGGCTGGTGTTCGGTGATAGCGCCAAAGCTCTAAAGTCGGAACACCGCCGCCGCGGTGGCTCAGTGGCTATGGTGCTCGGCTGCTGACCCGAAAGACGCGGGTTCGATCCCGGCAGCGGCGGTTGAATTTCTTTGGAGGAGAAATTCTAGAGGCCCGTGTACTGTGCGATGTCAGTGCACGTTAAAGAACCCCAGGTGGTCGAAATTTCCGGAGCCCTCCACTACGGCGTCTCTCATAGCCTTAGTCGCTTTGGGACCTTAAACCCCCCATAAACCTAAAGTCAGAACATCAGCGGTTCAAAAAAAAAACGGGCGGGCGCAGAGACGCCACCGGACAGAACGAATACCGCTAGCGGTATTCGTTCAGGAAGTTCTCTTGAAAAAGGTTTTGGTGCTGTCTTTTCATTCTTCTGACTGATTTCTTGAAAAAAGTGCCAATTTAAAAGTTGTAGATCACTTTGACAAACGGCCGGCTAGTGTGTTCGCAACAAGTTATCGTCCGAGTAGTTTTTTCTTAAAGATCTAAAAGATAGCGCATGAAATTCAAATACATAACAGTGGTGCTACTTGAGCGTCCCAGTAAAAAAAAATCATTTATCGTATATCCCACGCATAGTGCAAACACAATGCTCATTCGGAGACCCATTTTGGCTCGAACACCTCGTATGTATATTGCCATATGAAATAAAACTGTCATCCGCTCTCTGCTCGTCGACAGCGGGCGCTTTTCGGGGCGCAAGGCGCGTGCATCTCCCGACGGAGAGTAAAAAAGTGAGCAGGCTTTTTGTTTTTTCGCCCTGCTCGCGCACCCGCGCATCGCTGCCACCGCCGACGCTCGCCAGCGCCATCCCTTGGTCGCAGCCATGGAGGAAAAAAAACTAAGGAGGGAGCATGACGTCACGCGGCCAGCGTTCGCAAGCCGAGTGTTTTGAAGTCGTTTTCTCCCTCCGTTTTTCGCTCTCCGAGCCGGTCCTTTATGTTTTGATTCCGGTATGTTTTAGTGCGCGCGTATGCGCGACCCGCGGCGCGGGCGTCTACAGCAAGGAAGTTGACCTACAGTTAGTCTGCCGCGCTAATCGGCGCATGCGCGCGCGCAGCGGGGCTAGACTTTACCGCACGCTTTCACGTGGTGCGATCACGGGGGGACACACTGTCTTTTTTTTTGCTATATCTTTACTTGTTAAGACGAGGCTTCAAGGTTGTCGCCGGACGCTCCCTCCTCAGTTTTTTTTCCTCCATGGTCGCAGCGAGCAAGCCGCGGGTGACGTGAGCGAGATCGCGCTGTGACTGCCTCGCTCTCCGTAGGAGGCGGGCTCCGTCGCCGCCGCTCGACGGAAACGTAGAGCAGGACCCGGCGGCACCGGCCACCCGATTTGGGGGGGAAAACGGTCCAAAACCAGCCCCCTCCGTCGGCTACCGGCGTGATGGAGGCGACGGAGCAAGCCAAAAACCGGCTGTGAGAATGTGGCCTAACACTCCGTCGGTGTGATCGCGCCGCCGCCGTAACTCACATTCAAACACTCAGTAACCACACTTCTGTCGGGCGGTTGGCACTGTGATGCAACGGGCGCGATAATGTTTTCTTCCCGCGTGTTCGAACATCCCCCTTCCGCCGAAAGAAGCCTCCGCTCACAATATTTCTTGTCAACGTTTTTCCTCGCAGACAGCTCACCCCTCTCCACTTCCGCTACAACCTTCTGCCTCCTTCCCTTCCCCCACCCCCTCTTTTCCCGTTTCTTGAATTTGTTCTTTTCTTTTTTGTCTGCTCGCTTTGCAGCCCTCATTTTCCCCCTTAATCGGCAGGAACACCCTTGTCCGCCACTCTGTCTTCCTTTTCGTCTTTTTGTTTTGTTTCCTCAAAGGAGAGCGTCTTCCCCTCTCCATCTGTGTGCGGTGCCGTGAGCAAGTGGATCGTCTTTGTTCACAAACAACCCTAGCCTGATGAAGGATGGTCCACCGTCCGAAACCGTCGGTAAATAAATGTTTCTGTAAGAAGTGTACTTCAACTCTTTCCTTATATATATATATATATATATATATATATATATATATATATATATATATATATATATATATATATATATATATATATATATATATATATAAACATCATAACACAAAATACGGAGCCTAGAAAATATAGACACCTGAAAGCAGCCAGCACTGACCCGACGAGAGGGTGTTGGAGTTGAGGGGAGGGAGTTCGGGGTCGTTGCTAGCTCGCTGCTGCTGCTGCTCGCTGCTTGACGGAACCGTGGTCAAGCCGACGCCCATTCCCACCACCACCAGGACAAGAGTGCCGTCTAGTCAATGAGTTGGGTGTTGGGAGGAAGATTACAAGAGGGTTTATTTACATTCTTACAACATGGTGGTTAGAAGTGAGACTGAAGTGAAGCTGAAGTGAGGCTGAAGTGAGGCTCAAGTAAGGCTCAATGAGGCTGTCCTGCCGCATTCGTTGTCGACTTTTATACTGTTCTCCTTCCCTAAATTCCCTAGGTTGAGGACGCCCACGCCGGGGTGGGAGGGGCACAGATCAGAAACAACACAAACTTGTGCGCACAAACACACCACTGCACTTAGGGTATCACGCCCCCGTCACATGTTGAGTCTGAGGGAAAGAAGGTTTCCGTCGAAGCAGCGTCGACTGCGGTAGGTGGTGGTTTCCGGCCAGCCCGCAGGTCACCGACATCTGTTGTTCATCAAATGACACCCGCCGCTCAAGGCCGGAACGCGATGTCACAAAAAGGCCGCAAAGTGGTCCCTCGTCCTTGGATATGTTCGAACGATGCGCACCAGCTCAACGCGGTGCTTGGCCAAAGCCTTGGCACGCCAAAGAGCCACAGGAAACGAAGCCCTTTGTTTCCCGGCACGGTCACGGCAATTGGGGAAGATAAGGTCATTCTCCCCGCGGCGGCGGCGGCGGCGTTCGACAAGTGCAGACACTTCGGAAAGGGGGGTCTGGTTTTGCTTAAACTTGAGCCCCTTCGTTCTGGTCTTGCACTCCGACCGGGCAAACTCCATAATTGGAGGCAGCTGTAACCTGGGTCCTCTCCGGGTGGTCCATGGCGGCAGGCCCGAAAGTAATCACACTGAAGTTGCTCGCAGCTATGCACAGTAGAAACAGGTGTGCTGGCTGTTTCCAAACGAGACCCGCTGACGTCGATCTTAATAAGGGCCAGCATTCAGCAGAATTGGACTTCGTTAGATCGATAACTCAATGAGATTTTGTTTTCTTGCTCGACCCCTTCACTACACTTGCAATTATTCCTGATGGTATACCTCTCTGTGGCAGCAAAAATACTTGACATCTAGAATGCGAATGTCTGCGCAGTACGCCATGCTGTAGTATCTGTTGAATTGTAACTGGCAAAAAGCAACGACGTTTTAGAAGTGATCAGCATGCTTTGTAGCTCTTGCAGTAAAAAGAAGAAAATTTTGATTCACTGTTTTTTTCTGCACACACCCAACTTCAGTTGAGTTGTGGCACATAGGCAACTGAGGCCGTCAAGCGACAAGCACAAGGTTTAATTAGTTGTTTAGTGGGTGAGAAATGAAAAGGTTTAAGCTATTATAACTTATTTAGGATCCTTCCTTCGTTCAGGAAGCTAAAAAATGAAATTGCAACCATTTGTCTCCTGAAACAAGGAGGTGTAGAAAGGGACGTGTTCATTGTAGAATAGAGTAAAATACTCTTTCCTTAGCTTTTCGACTTCAGTGCATGAGAATAAAATGTGGTTTACAGTGATGTCACATCTAAATTACTCATATAGAGGTTTGGTTTCGTTCTTCAGTAATAAGATGTGTTAGGTGTGTGTCCAATTCGAAGAGGGCACTAAATTACTTCACTGAAACCTATCTTCCAATCTCCAATTATTGTTTTTATCATGTGTAACTCACTATTTGCTTCATTTTTCCATTTAGTCTGCCATTGATCTGCCAGCTTAAACTGTACGAACTGAATAGATTCTTTCCAGGGTATGTGTATTTTCTTTATTTCCTTTTTGCGAGCGTTTACTGCACACATGTCAGCTCTCTAGTGTCCATCTATGATTTATCGGGGTTTAACGTCCCAAAGCGACTCAGGCTATGAGGGACGCCGTAGCGAAGGGCTCCGGAAATTTCGACCACCTGGGGTTCTTTAACATGCACTAACACCGCGCAGTACACGAGCCTCTATAATTTCGCCTTCACCGAAATTCGACCGCAGCGGCCGGGATCGAACCCGAGTCTTTGGGATCAGCAGCCGGGCATTTAGTAATGAACATTATCAGGGCCGGGTGCAGTCTTTTTGCTGGAAGAGAACTCTGTTTATTTCTTGGAATATAATTAAACTTGAGTATGGTTCATTTCTGCAACCAATTGTTAGAAGTGTAGATTTCTCAGCCTTGTTTTTGTATTAAAAAGAAAACATAATGTGCAGTGTGAAGAACGCTTAAGAAATGTTCACCTAAGGTGTCCGCTTGTTCCTCTATACTTGTTTGTGTGCTAAAAGCTGCGAGAAAAGGAACTGTGAACGGAGAAAAGCTGCCGTTAAGTTTACGAACTTGTTCCCATATTTGGTTGGATGTAACTGAACTATTTATGCATGATACATAGTTTATCCAGAGTTTTTTCTAGCATTCAGAAGGATGTGCCAATCTTTTGGCCTCGCATTTGTAAAATTTATGAAGTTTTTGTGCGGTGGATATGCTCGGAAAACTCCCCAGGCTTTATTTTGTTTCTGTTTTGCTTCTCGGCGTTCTAGTGTGCACCAGACATTATTTTTTCGCACTACTCCTGACGATTGCGGAATAGCGAGGCGCCCAGCCTAAATGATACAGGTCGTGAAAATTTCTTTTATTTCATAGACACTCAGCTCATCGCAAAATATAGCATCCAGACTGGCCTTTTCTCGAAACAGTAGTAGTCGTCTAAGAGCTCTAAAGTGGCTTTTTGGGCTTGTCGGTCAGTGATCGTCCATCTCAAAAGGAAAATTGTGCCGTTTAAAGTCAGCGCCTGTCCTGTCTACTTCGTCAATTGTCCTTCTCTTTTCGCGCTGCATTCTTTAACCATGATTTAAACGCAGTTTAAAACAGCGCGGTTTGCTAGGTAAGATCGAGCGTGAGGATAAGGTGATTACCACAGGAAGGTGATCGCTTCCGTACGGTTATCGAGAACGTCCCACTAAAAATCAGAAATAAAAACAGAATGCGAACTAAAGAACAAACCTAAACAGTTCATTTTACCTGATTTCGGGATGAAGTAAGTGTACTTGCCTGTATTGAGCAGGCAGACATTGTTGGACAAAATAATGTCTTCTACTACAGGGCCTCTAGTACCCGTCTGTTCACTTCCGAAAACGGGGAGTGTGCTTCTTTAACTCCCTCCTTCATTCATTCCCTTTAGGCACACTACGAATGTCCACCGAGACGTGAGACAGTTATGAGCCATCTCCTTTCCTCAATAACAAAATAAAAAAAGTATAAGTCCCCAACTGCGAGGTATAGGTCGATTAAAAAGTGCTTCTAGATCATCTAGTGTTACAGTAAAGTGCGGTTGAAGATATATTGAGCATATTGCCGCGAATCTTTGTAGTGTTTGTTTGTACTGTTTGTTCATGCTTCAAGGCTGCCGACACGCCGCTTTATCGCTTCGTTTGTGACGCGAGACGCGCCTAGATTTATCCCGATTGATCGCATCCAGGCGGAGCCGGTTCTATTTTGTGCCAGAATGTTCTAGTAACTTTCCACGCTTTATCTCGAAGGTTCGCTACCAGCTTTAAAAAGAGCACGGCCGACAGCGGCGGGGATTCTGTTCGACGACCGCCGACCACGCTTGTTGCTACGCCGCCGCCGAGTGATTCAGTTCTTTCGGGCGCAAGTCAGCGCAAATAAAGAGTTTCGTTTCGAAGACGTTCTCGCTGTTTTCTTGTTCGCCGTACTGCAGTCACCACTACGTGACATCTGGTGGAGGTGCTGACCTGCTATCCAGCTATGCCCCTCACGATGGAACCTGGTGCACAGCCAACGCTCGTCGTGCTTCGCCAGCCCCGTGACCCTCCGTCTTTCCGTGCAGAACTACACGAGGATGTAGAAGACTGGCTGGACTTGTACGACCGTGTGGCAGCGCTGAACACCTGGGAAGACAGCGCTAAGCTTCGAAATGTTTATTTGGCATTGGATGGAACTGCGAGAACGTGGTTTGAAAACCACGAATCTTCCCTCACGACCTGGGCTACCTTCAAGAAGCAGCTAGTGGGTACGTTTACCAGCGTCGTACGTAAGGAAAGAGCGGAGGTCCTGCTGCAGACAAGAATTCAACTCCCAAACGAGACCGTGACTGCGTATGTGGAAGACATGAAATGTCTTTTCAGGCACGCCAACCCCGACATGACTGAGGAAAAGAAGCTGTCCTTCCTGATGCGTGGCGTGAAGGAGCAACTTTTCGCCGCCCTGATCCGGGATCCTCTACAAACCGTCGCCGAGTTTGAAGCTGCAGCTTCAACAATCGAAAAGACCCTTGACGCCCGGAACTGTCACTGCAACCGACCACTTGAAGTGTTGTCGGCAAGCCCCCTAGAAGATACCCCTGCAAGCGGAGATAACCTTCGAGATCTAATACGAGAAATTGTTCGCGAAGAACTTCGCCGACTGTTGCCATCCCCAACACAGCCGACGCAGGAGACTCAGGTGGCGTCGCTCACGGACATTATCCGTGAAGAAGTGCATTATGCACTTGGCTCCCCGTCACCAGCGACATCAAAGGAAGCTACAGCCACGACCTATGCTGCAGCACTACGCAGTCCACCGATCCACTGACCCACCTGACAAAGGCAGATGTGCCATTTAAATGGGAAGCGCCGCAAGTAGAAGCCTCCAAGGAACTTCAGTGCCGTTTACAGTCCCCACCGTTCCTCGCGCACTTTGATGAAAACGCCGAGAGTGAAATTCATACCGACGCAAGTAGTGTGGGCCTAGGTGCTGTCCTCGTTGAGAAAACTGACGGAGTGGAGAAGGTCATCGCATACGCTAGCCGTTCCCTGTCGAAAGCTGAGGCTACTTAATCGACAACCGAGAAGGAGTCCCTTGCCATCATCTGGGCTATGTCGAAATTCCGCCCCTATCTGTACGGACGACCGTTCAAGGTGGTCAGCGATCACCACGCGCTCTGCTGGCTTGCCGGTTTGAAGGACCCCTCCGGCCGCCTCGCTCGATGGAGCCTGCGACTCCAGGAGTTTGACGTCACCGTCGTTTGCAAGTCCGGACTCAAGCACTCTGACGCCGACTGCCTGTCAAGAGCCCCTGTAGATGCGCAATCGCATGAATCGGAGGCCATACGGACGCCTAAACTCCCGGCAAAAAAGGGAGATGTTTCTTCTTCAATGCCCTCATTAAAGCACGGAGTAGTAGGCGGTTGGGGAAGTGCTGTTGTCGTCTGCGAATCTAGCTAGGAAACAATGAAATCGGTTTTCTCACGACATCTGTGACAACACCTAGCCGAACAACGATACGGTACTGGAGATATGGCAATAGCCGGAAGTTGGCAGGTTCGGTAGGATAGGCACATTTTGGTATAAAAAAATGGCTGAGGCTTAATTTGGTTACGCCTGGAGAATGCGAAGCATCATCGTGTCGCGTAATTTGGAGGTGCACAACCACAGCGACGGCGCGAGGTGGGCCCCCGTTTCTCTACTGTCGTGACGTCATCGTGTCACGTGGTGTGACGTCATGTATCACGTGATTTGGAGGCGCACAACCACAGCGACGGCGCGAGGTGGGCCCCCGTTTCTCCACTGTCGTGACGTCATCGTGTCACGTGGTGTGACGTCATGTATCACGTGATTTGGAGGCGCACAACCACAGCGACGGCGCGAGGTGGGCCCCCGTTTCTCCACTGCCGTGACGTCATCGTGTCACGTGGTGTGGCATCATCGTGTCATGTGATTTGGAGGCGCATAACCTCGGTGAAGGGCTGAAGTGGTAGCTAAAGTAGTATGCTTCGCATAAAAAGTTAGTGCTGTGCGCATTTACAGTGGATAGTGGCGAAGGCTAAGCAGTTGTTAAAAAAGCTGGTTAATATGGAAGCCGGCAATATACGAAGTTCTGTTACAATGAAGATTTAGAAATTGTTCACCAGCGTACTGTGAGAGCCGAATGCAAATGATTGCTCGTAACTAGTGCTGAAGAATGAAACAGTAGCCCTAATGTTGCGCTGAGGCCTACGCTTTATTTCCACTGATGGAAAATATCAGCTCTCGCCGCATGGCCTTTCGGTCTTGGTGGCGCATCTCTCTTGCAGCCTCTGCGTCTCACATTCCCTACACCAGACACTCCACAGGAGTGCCCCTGCGGCGCCTTCTCTTGTTGGTATTCGGAGCTTCGGGCTCAATATTTTGAGCGCGCTCCTCCGGCACGTCTTCTTCCCTGTAATTTGCAAGAGAACGAGGTTCTGTTCATGTCATCAGAAATAAGCGTAGCTCACCCTGAGCAAGCGACCACTCTGCATTGGGTCAGCAGCACAGTGGGGATGTGGTGTTGCTTTCCAAGAACTTCGGAAAGCTTACTGAAATGTATAAGCAGCTATTGCAACGACAGTTTTCAAATGACAGGAAAAGATGTCATTGAGCTGATGTTACTTACTTCTCATAATCCCAGGATGCTCGCGAGTGCCTGATGAATTGTTTTTTTTATTTTTGTTTTCTTGAACAAGCGCTCCAATCATTTCCGCTTATTTTCCAACTGTAGTGCTGTCAATGCTTCACCAAACTGCGGATTGATAATCTCTGCAGGTTTTGGCCACATCGTCTTCTTCGCTCTATACGAACTGGAGTAATGCATGTGTAAAGGCAAAATAAAATTAACGCAAGTTACTCTTACCCGAGTAAAAGAACTTCCTATCTTAGTTGGCTTACTTTAGACGATGGTCAATGCCAGCACTTGCAGTGATTTCATGAAAATCAAGTCGTGCTTACTGAACAGCGTAGAGGCGTGAGCAGTCCATCTTGTCCCATCGTGTTTAAAGGGCCACTGACCAGGGTCCGGACATTTTTGAAAAACAAGCCCACTGCATAGATGAGGCATCGAAGATAACCTCTGCAAAATACTAGAGCCATGCGCGCCCCGAAAAGCTGCGAAAATTCAAAACAAAGCCCGTTCGTTCTTTCCTTCCTTCAAAAACGGGCCCGGCCCACTACTCTGCACCCCGCTGACGTCAGGGGGGGCTACTTTCGCTAAAGGCACTCCATTGGTGCATCGTTCTGACTGACGGGAGAAGGTTGGGCGTAGCCTAGGCGTCGCGTCGTCTGCACAACGCTTTCCGCAGCGCCTTCTGTTCTGGCTCATGCCTACAAACCCGCATGAAGGAACAAAAAAAAAAAACTGCGGAGGGAGCGTGCGGCGACAGCCTTGAACCCTAGCCATAAAAAGTAAAAAAACAGTAAAACTGAGGGAGTTGGCTCGCCCCCCCCCCTCCCCCCCCCCCCCCCCCCCGCCGTGATCCCGTCACGAGACGCTCTGCGTGCGCGCTCCCTTCTCAGTTTCTTTTCTTCTATGCGAGCCCCCCAAAACAAGGTTTTAATTAGTAGTGCAGCAGAGCCTTTCCCTCGCTCGCCCACTTTACCGCTCCGCACACATACCGCTTATCTTTCGTGCATCTTGCGTACGCCTTGACTCCAATGAATGACATATGCTTTGGAGCGGAGAAAAGACACAAACACACAGAACACAAACACGCATGGAGAAAAGCAAACGGGCGGTTGCCGGGTCCGCGCTTCGCCGTGTGTTTCGAACACAACCGACTTCCGCCCCTCCGCTCGTGAAACGGTGGGGAGGCCTAAAAAGAAAATGAAAAGGTGGCTCGTTAACTGGGAATGACAAACAGATGTATGAAAGGATGCGCTCGCTAACAAGTCTAGGTGGTCGAGCCGATCGCGCCTCTCGATCGTTCAGTGTGCGGAGAAAATGCAAAAACCAAGAAAAGAATTCTATTGAAGGCGGGGCCATGACGTCGCCTGTGACGCACTCCACAGACACCACGCCTCCGGCTTACACCGGAGAAGGAAGGGGTGATTTTGCCTTGCCGAGCCTACTCGACGAGGAGCGGGAGAGAAAAATTTCGAGGAGGGAGTGGAAGGAGAGGAGGCTCGCTGAAAGAGAGGTAGAGAGTGTCTGCTGCGCTGGGGTGGTCCGTGGCCCTTTAAAGGGCAACTGACCACCCCAGCTCAGCAGACACTCTCTACCTCTCTTTGAGCGAGCCTCCTCTCCTTCCATTCCCTCCTCGAAATTCTTCTCTCCCGCTCCTCGTCGAGTAGGCTCGGCAAGGCAAAATCACCCCTTCCTTCTCCGGTGTAAGCCGGAGGCGTGGTGTCTGTGGAGTGCGTCACAGGGCGACGTCATGGCCCCGCCTTCAATAGAATTCTTTTCTTGGTTTTTGCATTTTCTCCGCACACTGAGCGATCGAGAGGCGCGATCGGCTCGACCACCTAGACTTGTTAGCGAGCGCATCCTTTCATACATCTGTTTGTCATTCCCAGTTAACGAGCCACCTTTTCATTTTCTTTTAGGCCTCCCCACCGTTTCACGAGCGGAGGGGCGGAAGTCGGTTGTGTTCAAAACACACGGCGAAGCGCGGACCCGGCAACCGCCCGTTTGCTTTTCTCCATGCGTGTTTGTGTTCTGTGTGTTTGTGTCTTTTCTCCGCTCCAAAGCATATGTCATTCATTGGAGTCAAGGCGTACGCAAGATGCACGAAAGATAAGCGGTGTGTGTGCGGAGCGGTGAAGTGGGCGAGCGAGGGAAAGGCTCTGCTGCACTACTAATTAAAACCTTGTTTTGGGGGGCTCGCATAGAAGAAAAGAAACTGATTAGGGAGCGCGCACGCAGAGCGTCTCGTGACGTGATCACGGCGGGGGGGGAGGGGGGGGCGAACCAACTCCCTCAGTTTTACTATTTTTTTTACTTTTTATGGCTAGGGTTCAAGGCTGTCGCCGCACGCTCCCTCCGCAGTTTTTTTTTTTTTGTTCCTTCATGCGGGTTTGTAGGCATGAGCCAGAACAGAAGGCGCTGCGGAAAGCCTTGTGCAGACGACGCGACGCCAAGGCTACGCCCAACCTTCTCCCGTCAGTCAGAACGATGCACCAATGGAGTGCCTTTAGCGAAAGTATCCCCCCTTGACGTCAGCGGGGTGCAGAGTAGTGGGCCGGGCCCGTTTTTGAAGGAAGGAAAGAACGAACGGGCTTTGATTTGAATTTTCGCAGCTTTTCGGGGCGCGCATGGCTCTAGTATTTTGCAGAGGTTATCTTCGATGCCTCAACTATGCAGTGGGCTTGTTTTTCAAAAATGTCCGGACCCTGGTCAGTGGCCCTTTAAGGTTATCTGTGCACATGCACAGAAAACGTGGAAGGCCTGAGAAGGTAAACTGAACCTTCACGGGTTAAATTAGCAGCTGAAACTATCTTTTGCACTCTTTCGTGCGCAGGATTTGTCGGCCATCAACTTAATGTGCATTGCTCCAGGCACCTTGTTTCCCTGATTGGGAGGGCTGGAGACCTAGGCTAGCGAGCTTAAGGAATATTTTTATTCTTAGCGTGCTTGAGACAGTGCACAGATACTGCCCTTATATTCTGTAAAACATACTGTCTTCGGTACCACCAACTAGTGAGGCAGTGAACCCAAACAACATGTCTGACGCTCAAATTTGTGGTAGGCCTCGGTAAACATTCGGTGACCAGAAATGTGTCTCACTTGGCATTTAAGCTTTCTGTTGTACATTTGTTCACTTCATTTTTGTAGTCTGTCGTTGTAGCCTTTCAAGCATTGTTTATGTGCATCTTTGGTTTCATGGTGTCCATGTTTACTACATTGTTTTTCTTTTTAGTTATGCCTTTGTTCTTGCAATGTTATTCTGTATTCGTACTGATAGTGTTTTCGCGCACTCAGGGAAGAATCAGCTTGAGCATATTGCATGGATGTGGAACAAAAAATGCCACTGGAAACTTTGATGAGCGTGTTCTTGTTTCCTTGCTGAATTTCTTGCACATTTGGGAATGCTATGAAGTATGTGGATTGCTTTTGTGCCCGAACTCAATTCTACAATCTTTGTTATTTTTTTTAGTGTGTGTGCAACCTTTCAACATGATTAGTTTAAAAAGTGCTTGCTTGATCATCGAGTGAACAGGTGAGATGTACATCATTGATCAATACTCTTCTCTACTATACACAACTTATTTTTTTACTCTGTTCCACAGATTTTCCTAAGCATATAGAAACTCAGGATTTGAAATGTGCGGAAAATAAATAGGGCCAGCCACAAACAGGCTTTTATCGCACGTGGCCGATTTAGGGTTTTTTGAGGGCAGAACAAATCACTGGCCCGTTAACGCAACTGTTTAGTTCAAGACCCTTTTCTTAAGTATTTCACCCCAGAAAAGCCTAGCACCACGCCGGGGGAATCTGGAACCCATTAGATAAACGGTGGGTACCCGGCAGCACTGGGGATCGAACCCAGCACCTCCCGAATGCGAGGCGGATTCTCTACCACATGGTTAGGTGGCCTAGTGCTTAATCGACATGTGCAGGAACATGCTGTATTGAGGATACAACACTAGAAATATCATATTAGAAAGATATAAATGCCTAAAAATATCAGACGTCGTCGGTGCAGTCAATCGCGGCAAAACGGCCGACTAATGCTTTTTTATTCATTCTACGTATGATTTTCGTATTTTTTTCATTACCGTAATACCTCGTAGCTTATTTAAAAAATTGTCCGTATAACGGGATTCGAGCCTGTGCTCAAATGCATAGACCTGAACTTCTGACCTTCACTGAAAATGCGTGCCTTCGTTAAGAAACGTGCCCAAGTTTTAATAATTGAAGTTGCTTAACTTCCTGTCAGACGTGGGATTCGGATCCACGCCCACATTTGTGGACCGCAAGACTGGAGCACCCATTAAGCGGGAAGGACGCGACCTTAAGCCTGGCGCCTCAGTCCACTCGGCCATCCTCACAGCACGTTCCGGCGCGTTCAAGAGTTCGAACAATAGCATGCCGGCCATCTGATTGAAATATGCTGAGTGATGCCTGCAGCTCGTACTCTCTCGGTAGTCTGAGTGAAGCACCTTGCACGGGGGTCGGCACAGGCACTTCAAGGTCGCGTGCAGCAGCTCCAAGTTGTTGAACGTTTGGTAAGTCTTATTCTGTTGGCGTAAAATCATCCTGCATGTACCTGATCGGCGCATTCTCTCTCTCTGTCTTGTTGCTCGGCCACCACTCGCAGAAATAGTCTGTGATCGCGTAGAAGACAGCTGCTCGGAGGAAAGGAGCTTGAAGTACAGAAGGCGGTAGTCGCTGCTAGGGTACGCCTTAAGGCTCGTTCACACTTGCGAGTCGCAGAGGTCGCGCGACTGTTTTGGTCGAAAAGCGACAGTCGCAAACGGTCGCCCTGGTCGAAAAGCGACAGTCGCGGGCCAGTCGCTCGGTGCTCGATTTTTCAGCCTCGCGACTGCGAGTCGCAAACCTCTGAACCAATCAGCGAGCGAGCCAAGCTTCCGGCAACGACACCGCTCGCGGGCGCGCCGGGCGACGACCTGCGCTGCTCCCAGCGGGCTGCCGTAGTCGTCGCTAAGCCTAGCCGGTTTCATATCGATGTCGCAACTGAGGGCGCTTCGGATCCTGGCCAGCGCTAGTAATTAAGATGCTGCTTTCGTCACCACTTTATTGTGGACCTTGTATCATAATAATATCAAGACATGCTCGACTTCCGCGACGCCTTCAGCAGCGGAGCTAGCAGACAACAGTCGAGCCGCATGGAGCAGCAGCAGCAAAGTGGCTCTGGGAAGAAATTTGCTTTTGTCGCTGTTATCCCTTCGACCAGCAACTCGGTACTGGCCAGCGATCTTCAAAAATGATTCATTTTTTACATTCCTGTACCCAAGGGCTTGGTATGAACGCGAACAAGCAATATTTGCGCATTTTTGTGACGCCGCGGCGGCCGGCGTACTGCAGGCTGGTAGGCCGGCCCTACAGAGAAGCGCGCCTCTGTCATCGTGACGCTTGTACGACCTCGGTGCACATCAAAACCGTCACGACAACCTAATCTTCGCTCGGGTAGTTGTATTACATTGCGAATAGCAGTTTAGACTATCGAGCGCGAGTACAGGAGGCGCGGCCAAAACAGGCGAAACTCTCGAAAGCGCGCGAACAACGTCATTCCCGAGAGTTTTCGCTTCAAACGAGAATCTAACGAGAAGGCGACCCGCTGGTCGCGCTTGCAAGTGTGAACAACGGTGTTGTCGAGCTGCTGCTTGGTCGCAAGCGACTGCGAGTCGCACGCCCTTTGCGACTCGCAAGTGTGAATGAGCCTTTACCCTTCACGGTCTCCTGAACAGGGATGAAAAATTCTTGAAGAACAAATATTTTGTCTTCGGGAAGTCAGCACCTTGTGGCATGTGAGCCTCAAGCAGTGTAAGTAGGCTTTCCAGTCCTTCTTTAGAATAATGATGCCTCAGTGAATGTGCCATGACCATCATAGTGCTCTGGCCTCTTGACAGCTTTGCTGTCGGGTACAGTGGCTCCTCCAGAAAGAGTGATTAAACTGCTTACATTAAAACATGACTTCACTGCTCACAGGCTTGTCCCGCTAGCTCCTCAGCAGATTAATATGGTTCGGCACTGCCAGTTATGTTATACAGTAATAAGGCACCTAATGCTCCGCATAAGGTTTAACAGAGATGTCTACACAAATTAACCTATATCCACAAATCACATATGCCGTGCCCAGTGGCAGGAGATTTAGGAATGCACGAGCATTGTTTATTTCAATATCGTCTTTTTGCAGCACAAAAAAGATAAGTATTGGAACAGCGAGGTAAAGCTGGCGATTAAATACATTCCAGCAGCATTTGCTGATGTTTTATAGTTTGCTACCACACAAAAGTAAACAAAATTCAACTAACCCCTGCTTATGCTTATGCAGGTGCTTGATCACTTTGCTGTCTTCAAATGAGATAGCTGTTCTTCACGGGCCGTATATGGCTGGCTTACACAAAGTACCCCTTTGCACCTTATGTTTCAAGCCTCCTGCAGAGCCTCCTAACAATTTGTCAAAGGTTATGCTGGTCACAACGTGCCCTTCACAGTGGTATAGAGCTGATGTCTACGCAGTGCATACCAAGCTGCCAATCCTGTATGCTGTCATCATTCTATTTTTGCTTACAATATCAGCCACAGCTGACTGTAGACATGAAGTTTTCGTTTGCCTATTTTCTTATTTCAAACGGCGCGATAGAGAGTGCTATACACAGAACATCCCATGGCATTCGCCTACGACCGCTAAATTAGTTATAACTGAATTTCTTCACAATGCAGTCTCGATTTTATTTTTATCAACTGAATGATGGTTGTGACCTATAGGTGATTTTTAGGCCACGTGAAGCACAAAAAAAATTGGCATCAAACTGCTGATATGTCTTCCGTTGTAATTCTAGCTGTTGAAGCAGGCTGGTTTAAGTGCTGTAGGGAGTTAAAACTGCGCATCGGCGTTTATATTGCCATTTTTTTGTGCGTCACTTGACCTAAAAATTAACTACTGCGGAGGAAGGAAAGAACTCAGAAGAGGCGATTACGTCACAGTTTTTGAAGCTGCTCCCCCGGGCTCTCCACCTTTCCCTCATTAAAATTCCTTTCTCTCTCTCTCCCCGGGCTCCACTCTCTCCTGCTTGGCCACCGTTTCGGCGCGCTTGCGCGTGCACAGCAGATAATGTAGCAGACGACGCCGCTCAGCCCAGCGTTACCGTTGGCTGCGCCGTCGGTCAAAGACTCCGAGTAGTCCTTGCGAAAGCGCGTGACTTCCGGCGCATTTTTGGCGGGCGGCTCGGATAGCGAGGGACTCTCCAGAGCTTTCTTTTCTACATATCAACTAAACACAGACATCGTCGGATTAGTGAAACCGAAACAACGTGAGAGGAGAAATTAAATTATATATTATTTAGATTGTAGACTAAAACCACGCGGTGATCCATGTATTCTGATGTCTAACGCATCATTTCAAAGAATAAAACACGCAATAAAATTAGGAACTATGTGCAGCCTTCATCTGAATGTACAGTACAGCAAGGTATAGTGCGATAACCAGGCTTGCTGCTACGCCACGCATTGTAACTTGCTTTGAAGCATTAGCATTCCAAATCCTAGGTGAACGAAGCCCTTGTTCCCATCCCGCCACAGCTTAAAGGGCCACTGACCAAGGTCCGGACATTTTTGAAAAAGAAGCCCACTGCATAGATGAGACATCGAAGATAACCTCTGCAAAATACTAGAGCCATGCGCGCCCCGAAAAGCTGCAAAATTTCAAATCAAAGCCCGCTCGTTCTTGCCTTCAACAAAAATGTCCTCGCCCCACTACCCTGAACCCCCTTGACGTCATGGGGGTTATTTCGCTAAGGGCACTCCATTGGTGCATCGTTCTGACTGACGGGAGAAGGTTGGGCGTAGCCTTGGCATCGCGTCGTCTGCACAACGCTTCATTTCTCCTCATCATTTCTCCTACACCAAGTGGAATGTTACGAAATGCAGAGGCCATGTTACCCAGAGGAAATCATTCGCGAGTCTGTGATATGGCGATTTCTTTCGCCAAAAGGCTATGACCACGCCCGAACGTCTGGCCTTTTAACGCTGCCAGCCAAATGCACGCTCCAGCGATACATGGGACCAACCCCAACGTCATCAGGGATAAGCTCTGCGGTTCAAGAGAGGCTGGTGCAGGAAGATTCGATGCTGAGCAGCAAGCAGCACATGGCGTCTCTAATAATAGACGAGGCTGCTATAAAGCCCAAATGCCTTTATGACAGAAAGTCAGATACAGTCTTTGGCTTCAAAGACAGACCGAACGAAAACGTGCCATCCAACTCGAAGGCAACTCTAGCAAACTGAGTCTTGTGTTTTGTACTTCACGGTGTCACAAGCAACTATAAAATACCGTGCGCTTACTATTTCACCAGACAGCTGAGCGCAAGAGACTTGTTCGCATGGACGAAAGAGGTGATATCGGCTGTAGAGTCATGTGGATTCACTATTGTCCGCATCGTGACCGACAATTACTCTGCGAACACGACGATGTTCGAGCACTTCGGCAACGGGTGCCTTTCGACGGTAGTGGAACACCCCCATGATAAGGAGCGAATTATTTTTTTGAGTTTTGATTCATGCCATGTGCTCAAGAATGTTCGCAGTCAGTTTCTGGAGCGTGAGCTGACGGACGGCGCAGGGATCCACAGCGGTGTGTGTGTGCAAAAACTCTATGAGTACCAAAAAAACATGACTAAAATTGGCAAGGAATTTAACCAGAAAGCATGTGTATCCCTCGAATTTGGAAAAGATGAATGTATTACGAGCTGTGCAGATATTTTCACCACAAGTGATTGCAGCGTTGGAGCACCTTCAAGAAAACTCACGCAGTGATCGCGCTCTCTTCATTTTCAAGGATGCAAGCTCTTCGATTCACTTCATGAAAGTCATCAAAAAATGGTTTGATATTCATGATACAACTCTGACAGGAAGTGGCCAAAAGTTGCCGATTTCTAACGAAAATGACCTACGTTTGCTGTGGCTTCAAGATGAATTTCCCAGCTACATAGAAAGCATGCAAAAACTTTTCATGGCCTCGGGAAAGGATGCTTTCACCAATGAGACATTCCAAGCCCTGCTATTGACATCAAAGTCAACTGTGTAGACAGTGCGGTACCTGTTGAAAAAAGGTGTGAACTACGTGTTGACAAAAAAATTTAATAGTGACCCCGTTGAGGCACTTTTCGGCAGGCTAAGATCAATGTGTGGTGGCAGCGATATGCTGGACGCGAGGGCCGTTACGGCAGCACTTGATCATATTGTGAAAGAAGATATCCCGCGTCCAAAAGACGTCAAGGTGCTCGAAGTTGACGCACAGGAAGTGGCTGCAACACTGTCACCAGCTCTTCTAGAAAACCTAAAGAGCGTGACAGATGATGATTCAGCTGTTCCGACAACCTCCGTGACATGCTCGGGCCTCGTATATGTAGGAGGGTATATAGCTAAGCTCATCGCTGACTGCGGGTGTGACGCCTGCACTCTTCTTGTGACAACTAGTAATTGGAGTGATCCGATTTACAAGCTTCTGCAGAGTCAGGACAGGAGTGGACTTTATCATCCAAAGCCGGAGCTGTTAGCTCTTTTGGATAAAATTGTGAACTTCTTCGAAAAGGCTGTGGAGCAGTTGCCCCGCACGAACGTTCTTGAGGTGCTTCAGACTGTAATTGAGTCACAGCTTGCGAAGTCAGCTGTACTCAGATGCCCAGAAGGGGTGGACAATAGCCATGCTAAAAGGTAAGCTTGATTTTTGGCAGCAGCGGCTGTACCGACCGGTTCACTAAATCTGCGCATCTTACACACAGGACACCACCCGCTTTCCCGGTGGCTTTGGTCTGCATCTTCGGCGGATCACCGTTGCACGTGCCGCATCTCCGACTATCGCACGTATCGCCGCTCATCTATAAACTGTCGTGGCCTCCAGTGTGACGTCAGCGAGCCGTGGACCAGGATTGGCTGCCGTAAAGAGGCACCGACTACAAAAGGACTGCACCTCGCAGCTGATCGTCATTTGGCAGCAGCGGCTGTACCGACCGGTTCACTAAATCTGCGCATCTTACACACAGGTTTGTGCAATCATTTGTAACCAATTTTTATTTTTTTTTTTCTTTCTGCCGCTGCTGCCAAGCTCTTGTACGTGTTTGCTGAACTGCTAATTTGAAATGCCTACTGAAGTGACAAAGCTGTTGAAAGATTTTAAACAGGAAATGCGAGATATGCGCAGTGCACTAGAGAAAGAGCTTCGAAAGGAATACAAAGAACTGAAAAAATCCGTTGATTTCTTTAGTGAACAGTTTGATGCTATGGCTGAGCGCTGCGCAAAACTAGAAAAGCAAAACTCAGCGCTAAAGAAAGAAAATGCCGAACTATCACAGGAATGCACAGGACTGAAACAACAACTATCTGATCTTGAAGACCGGGTGACAAACCAAGAACAGTACTCGAGGAACCGGAACATTGAGATTAAAGGCGTTCCGGTCAGCGACGACGAGAACGTACCTTCAATCTTGAGCAAACTAGGAGACGTCATAAGCGAACCCATTTCTGATTCCGATGTAGAAATGTGTCATCGTGTGCCAAGGAAAGACAAAGGATGCCCTAACATTGTCGTGCAGTTCCGCTCTCGTGCGAAACGGGAAGCGGTGATTGAAAAGGCCAGGAAAAATCGAATTTATACCTCTGATTTTGGTTACAAGAGTGCTGATGGTTCCAGTTCTCCCCCGGTATTTATTAATGAGCACCTTTGCCCCGCCTTGAAGAAACTTCTTGGACAAGCTGTGGAGCGAAAGAAATCAAAAGAATGGAAGTACGCGTGGACAAAGGGCGGCAAAATTTTCGCGCGCAAGACAGACACGTCGAATGTGCTGCGCATATCTTGCGTTGCGGACATCGATAAGATGAAGTGAGGAACTAGGATTCCGAGCAATTTGCCAACAGCCATTCCCGTCAATGGCTGGCAAATCGGTGAACCCTGCGGATGTGACTAAAATTTATCATGAAAAGCCATGCACATCTTTCTTCCTGTTGAACACTCAATCAGCGCGCACTAAGTCTGATGAGCTGTGTGCCTTGTTTTCATGTTTTGGCTTTTCATTTGATGTTATTATGCTTTGTGAAACATGGTACCGACACGACCACGAAGTTATACAGATCCCAGGTTACACAAGACACTACTTAAATCGCTCAGTCAGGAACGGTGGAGGCGTACTTTTCATGGCCAGGGAGAATTTTCAGTGTGAAAAAATCGACGAGTTTACGGCGGTTACAGCGGACCTTGAAATCTTGACTGTCGTTCACAACAAAAGCATATTTCCTGTTTTATATCGCCCTCCAGGCGGGAACGTTGCAAACTTTTTCACATTTATGGAAAAATTCTTATCCTGGATAAATGAAAGCAGGTATGAACTCGTCTTGGGCGGCGATATAAATATTAACATGTTGAACGAAACGCAGCTGAGTACTGATTTCACTCGACTTTTAGAAGCTAATGCATGTTTCAACACAATTACTGCTCCAACTCGCATTAGCAAGGACTGTGAAAGTTTGCTTGATGTTTTCATTATAAACACTGAATCTCGAACTATTAACTCCGGAGTAATCAGCGCTCATATTAGCGATCATTTGCCAGTATTTCTTCTCTTGGAATCGTATGTCTCGAGTAAAGAGCCAAAGCAGTGTCCCCCGATCACTATCCAAGATATTAATCCAGCTACACTCGAGGATTTCCATACAAGAATATCAAAAATAAATTGGCTCGACGTGTACAATCAGTCTGACGCAGACGCCGCGTACGAGTCATTTCTGTGTCTTTTCAAAAAGGCTTACTCGGAATCTTTTCACCCTAAAACACTGAAGCCTAGAAAAGCTAGAAAACCTTGGATAACCAGTGCACTTCTGAAACTAATCAAGCAAAAAGATGCTCTATTCAAACGTTTTTTGGACACAAGAGACACGTGCCATCTATCCGAATTTAAGAAATTTCGGAATAAGTTAACTGCAACCCTCAGACAAGCTAAGAAAGATTACCTTCATAGGTTGTTTGATCCTGAAGCTGTAAAGCGGACGGACATCACGTGGAGAAACCTTAGCGCAGTGCTTAACATTAGACGTCAGCATCCAGAGGGCGTACGAGAATTGATCATTAATGGGGAACTTTCATCAGGCGCGCATTTAGCAAACGCTTTTAATAATTATTTTGTGTCCCTAGTGAATAGTTTGCACGATCCTCGCTCCGCAGAGTACGTCAATTCCAAAACTTGCGATAGTGCTTTTCTGCATCCAACTAGCGCCGAAGAAATTTGTCTCACGTTCTCCGCTCTGCGAAACAGTAAAAGCTGCGATATTGATGACCTGCAAATACGCCCCGTAAAACACGTTTTAGATCTGATATGTCCAGTTCTTGAGCATGTGTATAATTTGTGCTTTGTAAACAGTATATTTCCTAAGCGCATGCAACTCGCAAGGGTTACAGTGCTCTTCAAAGCCGGTGATAGAAACAACATGTCTAACTATAGACCAATATCCATTTTACCTGTATTTTCAAAATGCCTAGAAAAATTAATAACACTCAGAATGACCGCTTTCTGCGAAAAACACAATATCCTTACTGACTGTCAGTTCGGTTTCCGAAAGGGTCGTTCGACAGAGTTAGCTCTACTAACACAAAAGGAACTAATATTGCAAGCATTTGAGCAAAATTTTGTGACACTAGGCATTTTCATCGATTTTTCAAAGGCCTTTTGACACAATTAATCACACCACACTGCTAACAAAACTTGAAATTTATGGTTTCAGGGGCCCATTCCTTAGCTTAATCAAAAGCTATCTGCAGTTCAGGTGTCAGAGGGTTTCAATAAATAACTGTCTTTCAGATAACTTACCCATTCATTCTGGTGTACCTCAAGGAAGCATTCTTGGACCTTTGTTATTTAATATTTACATTAACGACATAATAAATATTGACATCACTGCCCAATTCATCATATACGCTGACGACACTAGTCTGTTTTTTACATCTGGTTGTATTTTCAAAATGCCTAGAAAAATTAATAACACTCAGAATGACCGCTTTCTGCGAAAAACACAATATCCTTACTGACTGTCAGTTCGGTTTCCGAAAGGGTCGTTCGACAGAGTTAGCTTGAAATTTATGGTTTCAGGGGCCCATTCCTTAGCTTAATCAAAAGCTATCTGCAGTTCAGGTGTCAGAGGGTTTCAATAAATAACTGTCTTTCAGATAACTTACCCATTCATTCTGGTGTACCTCAAGGAAGCATTCTTGGACCTTTGTTATTTAATATTTACATTAACGACATAATAAATATTGACATCACTGCCCAATTCATCATATACGCTGACGACACTAGTCTGTTTTTTACATCTGGTTGTGCAAGGGACCTGTTGGCTCTTGCGAACGCTGCTTTAAGCGAACTCAATCGATGGAGTTCATTGAATTCACTGTCTATAAATAAAAGCAAGGCAAAGGCTGTACTTTTTCAACCTAAAAACAAAAATGTCCACATTGACGGCCATTTGCAAATGGGTTCCTCGGTTATCAACATTGCGCCATCCATTAAGTGCCTCGGGGTCGTATTTCAAGAGAACTTACTTTGGAATCTTTGTACAGACTCAGTTGCTAACAAAATCGCTCGTGTTGTGGGGATACTAACGAAACTTCGATTTTTTCTTCCCTTGAGCGTGAAAAAGCTGCTTTACAACTGTCTCTTCCTGTCCCATCTGAATTACTGCCATTTAGTGTGGGGAAACACCACAATGTCTAACATCACAAAGCTTTATCTTTTGCAGAAGAAAGCAGTGCGCGCTATCGCTAATTCCTCATATGACGCTCATACGCAGCCTCTTTTCAGTGCCCTTAACTTACAGCCGGTCACCTCCATATATCGTAGTATTTTACTCAAGCGTTTCACTACTGCGAAAAAACAGAACACCAAATTCTTCGAGCATTTATCTCTATTGACAATGAGTTCTAACATTTAGAACACACGTCACAGAGAAACATGGTACGTTCCTAAAGCGCGCACTAACTACGGTCAACAAATGTTACGCCACTCACTGCCATCTTTGTTAAACTCATTAGAAACTTAATAACAACGTAGCTCTCCTTTTATGGGCTCATTGTGGATTCGTTTTTTGTTTTGTTTGCTTTGCTGTAGTATACACTGACGCCATGAATGTCTAACCAATTTTCTTTGCTTGTTAGTACTTATTATTTATGTTTGTGAATTTCAAAGCTATTTTATTTGTATAATTTTATGCTTTCTGCTTTTTAAATCCTTTCAGCATTCTATCATTGATTTTTTTTTGGCTGTATGTATTTCTGTTATAGCATAGAATGTTATAGAATGTTCACTAATACTTTTTTTTCGTTTATCCATTATTGTATCTTTGCGTTCTCTTTATTGTGCATAGTGAAATTTCTGTAGGGGTACAGACCCCGTCAAGCCAAATCCATTTGGCTTTTTGTCTGCACTCCCGTCATCTGTACATGTATAGATGCAAATAAACTTGAATTGAATTGCTTAATTGCTGAGAAATTTGTAAGATATTGCTGGTCAATTACACAAAAAAGGTCACTGACCAAAATGATAGGACATGTACTTATATTCACAAGCCTTCAAGGAAACATTTCAGGCTCTGATGCTCTGTAAGCGAGAGGTATTGCTGTTTCTGTGCTAGATGCTATAGCAATGTGTGGTTTGGTTTATGGGGTTTAACGTCCCAAAGCGACTGAGGCTGTGAGAGACGCCGTAGTGGAGTGCTCCGGAAATTTCGACCACCTGGGGTTCTTTAACGTGCACTGACATCGTACAGTACACGGGCCTCTAGAATTTCTCCTCCAAAGAAATTCCAGCCGCCGCGGCCGGGATCGAACCCGCGTCTTTCGGGTCAGCAGCCGAGCACCATAACCGCTGAGCCACCGCGGCGGCGCTATAGCAATGTGCAGCTTAGTGTTATAAAAGCATTATTCGCACTTACTTTGACGGCAAATTTTTGAATCAGTAACAGAGTTTTTAGCATTTAAAAACGATAATGAGTCGTGATGTTTCGCAAGCAAGCTCGCATGTAATACCAGATTTGTTGTTTTTTATTTATTTATTTATTTATTTATTTATTTATTGATACTGTTAGCCCTTTTTGGGCCGATACAGGGTGGGAATTCAATGACTTTTTTTTATATATACATACAACACAAACACAGTGCAGTAAATCAGACATAAGTGCACAATTAAAGCCAGCGCCAGTTTTCTATATACACAATTTTCTTCATGGATACACTTCCAGTCAGCTCGCCGTACAAGAACAATGGTAGAAAGGTAACATCAAAAATTGGGGTTACAAGGCTATCAAAGGTGCTACATTTCAGGTTACAGCGCACTCTCTCTTATTAGAGCACTGCACGGGCCTTAATTATTCACGCGTCCCGAGCCCGTCAACCTTTTTCGTTACCCGCCCCAGCCCGGCCCGATTTTTTCGATATAGGCCCGAACCTGGCCCGCGAGGTATAGACATGCCCGGCTCAGGCTCGGAAACAGCCCGAGTACTAAATGCACATCGGTAAAGCGAAAGCCTTTTGTTATACGGATCTCATTTAAAAAAAAAAGCTGCTACAAAACTTTTCAAGATGGAGATAGTGGAGGCCTCACTGTGGGCAACGTTAACAAAAAAAAAGAACGTTTTAGCATTAATAAAAGAGGTTATCACAGATTTGCTCGCATTCGTAGCCTCCTCCTAACTAGTTAGGCGTCAAGGGGTAGCGAGAACGCGGAAGTGATGTTACAAAGTATGTGACAGGAAACGCGCGACCCACTTACCATGGGCACTATCACGCATACCCACAGCTACGACAGTAAACGCAAGCCAGCGCGCGCTAGCTGGTGTTTCCACCAGTGGTTCCTACGGTGCCTTGACGATCCATATCGGCGCGATAATTCTCTTTTTCTCTTTTTCTTTAATATATATACAGATATATATATATATATATATATATATATATATATATATATATATATATATATATATATATATATATATATATATATATATATATATATATATATATATATCTGTATATATATTAAAGAAAAACAGAAAAAGAGAATTATCTATATATATATATATATATATATATATATATAAGGAAAGAGTTGAAGTACACTTCTTAGAGAAACATTTATTTACCGACGGTTTCGGACGGTGGACCGTCCTTCATCAGGGTAAGGTTGTTTGTGAACAAAAACGATCCACTTGCTCACGGCACCGCACACAGATGGAGAGGGAAAGACGCTCTCCTTTGAGGAAACAAAACAAAACACGAAAACAAGACAGTGGCGGACAAGGGTGTTCCTGCCGATTAAGGGGAAAATGAGGGCTGCAAAGCGAGCAGACAAAAAAGAAAAGAACGAATTCAAGAAAGGGGAAAAGAGGGGGTGGGGGGAAGGAGGCAAAAGGTTGTAGCGGAAGTGGAGAGGGGTGAGCTGTCTGCGAGGAAAACCGTTGAGAAGAAATATTGTGGGCGGAGGCTTCCTTCGGAGGGAGCGGGACGTTCGAACACGCGGGAAGAAAACATTATCGCGCCCGTTGCATCACAGTGCCAACCGCCCGACAGAAGTGTGGTTACTGACTGTTTGAGTGTGAGTTACGGCGGCGGCGCGATCACATAGACGGAGAGTTAACCGGCCAGACGCCGGACGGAAACCTGATCCCGTGGCTGGGCCCCGCGGAGACCCAGCGCCAGCCCCCGGCCGCCACTCGTCAGCCGCGCGCCCCCTCGCAAAGACACTGCGCCGCCGACGAGGTGCCCTTTCCAAGGAGCGAAGTGGGGCGCAGAGCAACGAAACGAGAGAAAGAGGGGGCGTACGCAGAGCAGGAAAAATAAAAAGAAGAAAAGAGAAGAAAACAAAAGAAGACAAAAAAAGGAAAAAAAGAGGAAAGAAAAGGAGGCATGAGAACTTGCAAAAAAGTGAAAAAGGGGGGGGGGGGGAAGGGTGGCTTGCTAAGTACCTCCCTCATCTACCTCACCTTTTTGAAAAACACGAGGTAGCCCAAATTCACTTACGGCCCCTTGTTAGCGCCCTGCGCCCTCGTAAGGCAGGCAAGTAGATAACTGGGCTATCTAGCTGGACGACCGACGAACGGGATTCACAGTAATCCACAACCATATTAGTGTATAGCAACACTCCTAATCCTCCTTCGCAAACCAATGTAATGTATTGAGTATCATTCTTTTCGTTCTACTTGAAATGGCATTTAAAAAAAGGGGGGGGGGGATGGAAGGCCCCCTTATGGTTTACTGCAGAAGTCGTTTCAGCAGCAATGTTTGGGCATAAGAAAGAAAAGAAAGGTTGGGGTAGGAGAAAGGCGGCATGTAGACGCAAACACTCAAAATGGTATGACCTCAGGCGATTCAGTCGAGGAGGCGGTGAATCTCACTGGGCCTCTGATTTCTGAAGTGCGGAGAGAGCTCCGGGGTTCTCATTTATACCGGCCTGCACCGTATTAAATTTGAAAATAAAGTATGACTCCCGTTGTTCCCGCTCACGGGTATTTTTGAAACCGCTCTGTAGCAGAGTGACTTTAATTTTGTCGAAATCATGATTTTCTTGACGGACGTGTTTCGACAGGGGGAGGAGAGGAAGTGATTTGGCATGCGCGCGGTGATTATTGAATCGAATTCGGAAGGGATTCTCGGTCTGGCCAATGTATTGCATTTGACAGTTGCCGCACTCGAGCATGTACAGTACGTTACTACTGTCACAATTCAAGTTCTCTCGAATGGAGTGTTTGAAATTAGAGTGTGTGCTCTGAGCCAACGTCGTTTTCTGCATGTGCTTGCAAACTTGACACTGATTCTTCCCGCAAGGCACGCAACCTACAGGCTCTTGTTTACTTATAGTAGAGTGAACCACATAATTTTGCAAATTTTTTGGTCGTCGGTAGGTGACCCGTGGAGCCGTTGGGAAAATCTTTGAGAGTCGGTCGCTTTGTTCGATGATGTTAAAATGTTTTCTTAGAATTTTGTTTACATTCGGAAGGTTGTTCGCAAAGGTTATATATATACAATATACACGCGCGCGACTGCAGAATGTAACGCGTGCGCTTCACCATGTCAGAGCGCAGTTTGGTCTGTATGTCTAACTGCGGCATGCGTCAAATTTAAGGAACGTCACTCTAGAGTTAGACGTGTGCCTCGCGTCACTTACACGTTTACGTGCATGCAATCACGATGCGCTCAACGCAAGCGCCCTTATGTCGAGCTTACTGCGGCCATACGCTCGATCGCGAACAAACCACTGCACAGCGTAGCTTAAAAAAAAAGGAAAACTCAGCAGCTATTGAAAGCACGTCCCTTACGTCGCAAAGTCTGGTTGATGGCGTTGCGTTAAAATTCGCCCGGCCAATTCTGTGTAACCAAACCTTCATCCGGCCCGCGTCGGTTTTCGATGATGGGATCGCGAAGAACCGCTTTCAGCCGTCGTGACGGTTCTTGCACCCGAAGGCGCAGCAGCCCGTCATGCCGCACAGATAGACGGCTCGAAGTTAGGTGACTGACACACGTTCCGAGCGAAACAAAAGCCGCTGTTCTTCACAGCAAGCAAAAGCGCAGTGTCCGCAACGACGCCTGCCGAACCTACGGTGCGCGGTTGGAGCGGACAATATGGCGTCTGCGGCCGCATAAAGCGCGGGTTTAAAGGACTTTTGCGCGCGAAACCACCGACCAATGGGAAGAGGCGACGGGCGCAGGAGAGGGAGAGGCGGCGTTCTTGAAAGGTTGTCGCTACTTTAAAAATTTCCAGAGGCTTTAGGAGGGGCAGGGCAGCAGCGCCGCCTCCAAGCTGCGGCCGCAGGCGGCAACTGCCCCCGTTGCGCAGGCCGGAAAGAGAGAGCGCGCTCCGGTGCATTCAGTCCGGGCGTGGAATGACAAACAGATTTAAGAAAGGATGCGCTCGCTAACAAGTCTAGCGGCGAAACAGCGCGAGGAGATCCAAAGAGCAAAACAGAGAGGGTGTTAGGAAACCCGCAGCGTCCCCCCCCCTCCCCTAGAATAGACCGAGTAGCAAAAACGAAGAAAAGAATTCTATTGAAGGCGGGGCCATGACGTAGACATGTGCATGGCCGGGCTAGAGGGGTGACGCGCGCGCTCTTTCTTACGGCCTGCGCTTCGGGGCTAGTTCTCACCTTTCACCGCCGCCAGTTCGTGGCGCTGTTAGCCAACCCTCCCTAGGGTGCCTCGATGCGCGCGCGCGCCCAGTTCGGCTGACTGAACCAGACAGCCCCCGCGTTTGTGGAGACCGCAAAACAGGTGATATCTCTTTGCGCTAGCTTACATTCCCTTTATCATGGGCCTCCTGATAATGGGCGATTCCCTCGCCCCTTGTCCCGGAATTCATACGGCCGAAAAGCATTAAATTATGAAAATTTGGAAGAAGCACTTCAAAGCAAATGATGCGAATTACTCTTCGGTATACTCTTTATTGAGCAATGTCTGCTGTATTTCAAACATTGATTTCAGCAAAGTCTGGTACAAATTTCGATTAAATATAATCACTCAGAAGAGGCATTACTGCGTAAACAAGCAGTTCGTAGTGGGATATTTTTTTTCCAGAGATCCTGAGTTCATATGTGTCAAGGTCATAGTCTGATGAGCTTCCTGGACGGCTTGTGCACATATTTGGAGGGCTTGTCTTGTGCGTCGGTGATTTTTTTGCGTTGTTGATGAGCAGTATTCGCATGAATTTTTCGGCAATTAAAGTCGCTGATCGCTTTGCGTGGCTGTCGTCAACACACTCTGGGCAGCTTAGTACTGACGCGCGTTCGAGCTGAGGCTCGACGAGTAGTTGAAGAACTTCAAGCTTATTCGTTCTTGGCAAGTCGTTTGCCGCGCGCTCAAAAAAATTCACTACATTGTTTAAGAGTGCAAGAAACTCTGGCTTTGGGTAGCATAGCCCGCTCCTCTCTTGGCCTTGCAACAGTGCATACAGAGGATCATCTTTTTTGCACGTTGTAACTAGCATTTCACAGGATCCGCAACCAAAATCTGTTATTAACTTAGCAATGTAGCCGCCAACGTATGACAAGCCCGAGTAAGTCACCGACCTTGGTGTAGAGGCTTGACATTTGCTTAGGTCTTCCAACTCATCGTGAAACTTTTCAGAGAGTGTGGCAGCCACTTGTTCAGCATCAGTACCGGGCGTCTCGGTTTCGTTCGGGCTTAATGACTTGGCCTTCACAATCCGATCAAGGGCAGCCGTAACGGCCCTGGCATCCAGTTGATCGTTGCTGCCGCACATTTGTCGGATTCTTCCAAAAAGTGCCTCAATTGGATCACTATTTAATTTCTTCGTCAGCACATAACTGACGCCTTTTTGCAGCAAGAAGCGTGCCGTTTCCACAGTGGACTGCGTTGTGAAAAGCAAGGCTTGAAATGTCTCTTCTGTGAGTGCGCCGTTGCCTGAAGCGATTGAACATGACTGCACATTCCTTATGTATACACTGAACTCGTTTTCTAGCCACAGCAGACGATGATCGTACGTATTACAGATCGGCGCCTTGTAGCCACTTCCTGCATAGGAAGTATCATGTATATCAAACCATTCCTTTATCGTTTTCATAAAACTAATGGTGGCACTTGCTTCTTTAAAATGACTCAGGACCCTATCTCCACGGCTATTCTCCTGCAGATGCTGTAGCGCCGCACAAACCTGCGGTGAGAACACTTGAATAGCACGCAGCACGTTTTGCTTCTCCAGGTTCGAAGGATACACATGTTTCCGTGTTAGGTTCCGTGCGAGTTTCACAGTCATCAGCTTCTGATACTCGTAAAGCTTCTGAACGTATGTACCAGTAATAACATCACAGCCATCCATGAGCTGCCTTTCGAGGAACTGACTGCGGATATTTTTTATGACGTGACATGGGTCAAAGCTAAGGAAGATGAGCCGCTCGGGGTCATGCGGATGTGTCACAACCGTACGCAAACAGCCATTACCCATGTGCTTAAACATTGTGGTGTTCGCCGAGTAGTTATCGGTCACAATGCGAACTATGACAAATCCACACGACTCGACCGCGGCAATCACTTCCTTCGTCCATTGGTAAAGGTCTTTTCCACTCAGCTGCTTCGTAAAGTAATAAGAGCAGGGTATTTTATATTGGCTGTTGGTGCCACACAGAACAAAGCACAGTACCCTGTTCGCTAAAATTCCCTGCGTGCTCGACGTGCTACAGTCGGGTCTGTCCTTAAGACCGAACACGGCATCTCCTTTGCGATCGTAGATGCACTTTGGCTTTATGCTGGCTTCATCAATGATTAATGATGCCATATGCTGCCTGCTGCTCAGAAGTGACGCCTCATGAACAAGTCTTGCTCGCATAGCAGCACTCATTCCGGATGTGGTCGGACTTGGGCCCATGTATTTCTTGAGGGTGCATTTTGCTGGCAAATTCAGCAGCCTTGACTTTCGAGCATGATCGTAGCCCTTCGGTGAGAGAAATCGCCATATGATGCATTCTCGAATAACTTCTTCAGGATATGTCTGATGTTGTTTTCCGTATCGCTCTATTTGGTGCAGCAGGAATACCGCCTTTTTGTCTCCATTCTGGGAGTCCGCCACGATTCTTCTGACCGAAGCATGATGTTTGCTTTCGCGATAGAATGCAGTGCGTCGTTCTTCCATCGCGAGTTTTTCCACCAACTTCTGGCTCTTGGAACGGTGATATGAAATTTGAGAGCGAAGCTTTGAAATCATAGAAATGTACCGGCTTGCTCGCTGGCCATCGTTGGTTGTGGTTTGCGTACTGATGCTTTGAGTGCGTTCGGTGAGGCAGTCCGGCAGATTGCATTCCACAGGCAGCGATTCAAGCTGCTCAGCTTTCCGTTTGGTTTGTTTGGGCGCAGGAACATCCCGAGCAGTAGGTTCTTTGCGGGGCTTTTTCGCGGGAGGCGCCAGGTAGGTCGGATAGCCTTCGAAAACGGTGGGGACAGCACCAGGCAAAAGTTTCTTGATGCGGCACTCTGGAGCGTAGTCGGTCGATAGAAAATGCTGGCTACACACGACCGTAGACGGCGACTTATCGTTGATCGTAAAATCCTTCCTTGCAATGTTTCTTTGCCATTTGGCGCACAACTCTCCGTCACTTGGAAACTGATGAAATGACACGCCTGGGCATTTCCCAGAGCGCGAACGGCAGAATGGCATGCAGCAGTACACCATGTGGATGCCGATCAGCCCACGTGCACCAATTTAACACGAAACACCCTGAAAAATTTAACGACACAATCAGCAATGGGTCGAGAAAATCAAACAAAATAAGTCCCAAAACCACTATACTTACTTGGTAGAACGTGGCAGCAGTGAATACGTGCACTGGTGTCCGGTAAACGTTTGCGGTATTTGCAAAACACGTGCGATGAACCCTGTCCGTCCGTTCTTTCCGGCCGGAGGCAAGGCGTCTACTGAGAAGAGGTAGGGTTGGGTCGCAGCGCCCCACGCGGCGAGCGGAGCAACGAGCCGTCAAGAATCCACCCTATTGTTCCCTCGCCGGGCGCGCAGGCCGTAAGGAAGAGCGCGCGTCACCCCTCTAGTCCGGCCATGACATGTGACACACTCCACAGACACCACGCCTCCGGCTAACATTGGAGAACGAAGGGGTGATTTTGCCTTGCCGAGCCTACTCGACGAGGAGCGGGAGAGAAAAATCTCGAGGAGGGAACGGAAGGAGAGGAGGCTCGCTCCAAGAGAGGTGGAGAGTGTATTCGGCCAGAGGGTGGTCACGGGCCCTTTAAAGGGAAGCTGAAGAGATTTTCGAATTCATTAAGATGCTCACGTATGGATGTGGGAACCTTAAAAATCATGCGGGTGAAATTTTTTTGCAGATTAAGCACTTAGGAGCGACGTAATCGCCGTTTAAAATTGCGCGGTAGCTCCGCCCCCCGCTGTCCGCCGAGCACTGCTGATGACACTGACGATGCGAGCCGAAACCGGAAACCGTGGGGTGGTGACGTAAACATTGGTGTTCCGTTGCCTCGCAGCCTCCGCGACCGTGCTTGTTTCTGTAGCGCCACGTGTGCTACAGCCAGCCTTGAGATTCGGCCTGCTCGGTTGCAGCACGAGGCCGTGGAGTTAGTGAAAAAAGTCACTTGTCGCTTGATCTGAGAACAGCACGATAAAAGCGGCGGCAAACGGATGGAGATATTCCAACAAGGGCTTGCAGTATGAAGCGACTCGCCTAAACAAGGATTTCAATTTACTGCCAGATCCCATCTTGACACGC
Source organism: Amblyomma mixtum (assembly GCF_055824585.1). Lineage (NCBI taxonomy): Eukaryota > Metazoa > Arthropoda > Arachnida > Ixodida > Ixodidae > Amblyomma > Amblyomma mixtum. Next base: position 328,021,573 of record NC_143014.1, on the reverse strand, counting down.
AGAACGGAAGGCGCACGTTTGTCACCTCGACGAGTTCTGCCGCAAAGCGCCGCGAACTCCTGTTTTACGCGTGTGTTATGAACCGAGCCGGCACGCAGCGACCATGACACGATGCCAGCATAAAATTTGCGCGCAAAAAGAGCCTGATAACTTCTTGCGCATGACAGTGGTCTGTGTGGATTACAAGCAGATTTGCGGCAGCACCGACAAGCGGCAAGACAACAATGCCGACAATCGCATCCCGCTTTCATTGCATTAGGGAAATTTCGTGGAGCAGTGCTATACTACATTTGCTCGCTTCAAAATTAATTTATTGTATCTCTGAATGAAGTTTGGCTAGAAAAGTATGCTTACGAAAGGACATTTCCAACACGTGGAGATGCTGACAACTTCGCTTTCGTTCAAGCGAAAAGCACCGCTTGCGCCAGCATCGTTGCTTCCTTGGAGCGGTTTGCTCGTTGCGATTGGTTCGTACATGTAGGGGATGACGCCAAGACCCTCCTGGTAATCTCCGATGTGTTTCATCTTTGTATAGGCATCAAACCAACAGCCCCGAACCACCGCGCGCCGCGCTTCACGTACTACATCGGCGGAGACCGAGCCGGGCTCACCGAGCCAACGCCAGTGTTCACGTCACGAGGCGCCCAACCAATCACAGGCGGCAACGAGGCGCGGGAGCTGGCTCAAGGCTGCTGCTGCACTTTTCGTCAAAATAAAATAGGTTTGCGCTTTCCTCTGCCTAATTTCGATGAGAAATTCGAATTCCGAGGGTGGAAAACTGTAAAGTGGATCTCTTCACTCAATTTTTTTGGGAAACCTTTCAGCATCCCGTTAACACTTAAAAAGGTTCTACTCAACTTAAAGGGCCCCTGCCCACCCCATCGCCCCAAACACTCTCTACCTCACTTTGAGCGAGCCTCCTCTCCTTCCATTCCCTCCTCGTAATTTTTCTCTCCCGCTCCTCGTCGAGTAGGCTCGGTAAGGCAAAATCACCCCTTCCTTCTCCGGTGTAAGCCGGAGGCGTGGTGTCTGTGGAGTGCGTCACAGGGCGACGTCATGGCCCCGCCTTCAATAGAATTCTTTTCTTGGTTTTGGCATTTTCTCCGCACACTGAACGATCGAGAGGCGCGATCGGCTCGACCACCTAGACTTGTTAGCGAGCGCATTCTTTCATACATCTGTTTGTCATTCCCAGTTAACGAGCCACCTTTTCATTTTCTTTTAGGCCTCCCCACCGTTTCACGAGCGGAGGGGCGGAAGTCGGTTGTGTTCGAAACACACGGCGAAGCGCGGACCCGGCAACCGCCCGTTTGCTTTTCTCCATGCGTGTTTGTGTTCTGTGTGTTTGTGTCTTTTCTCCGCTCCAAAGCATATGTCATTCATTGGAGTCAAGGCGTACGCAAGATGCACGAAAGATACGCGGTGTGTCTGCGGAGCGGTCAAGTGGGCGAGCGAGGGAAAGGCTCTGCTGCACTAGTAATTAAAACCTTGTTTTGGGGGGCTTGCATAGAAGAAAAAAATCTGAGAACGGAGCGCGTACGCAGAGCGTCTCGTGAGGTGATCACGGCGGGGGGAGGGGGGGGGCGAACCAACTCCCTCAGTTTTACTATTTTTTACTTTTTATGGCAAGGGTTCAAGGCTGTCGTCGCACGCTCCCTCTGCAGTTTTTTTTTTTGTTCCTTCATGCGGGTTTGTAGGCATGAGCCAGAACAGAAGGCGCTGCGGAAAGCGTTGTGCAGACGACGCGACGCCAAGGCTACGCCGAACCTTCTCCCGTCAGTCAGAACGATGCACCAATGGAGTGCCTTTAGCGAAAGTAGCCCCCCATGACGTCAGCGGGGTTCAGAGTAGTGGGCCGGGCCCGTTTTTGTTGAAGGAAAGAACGAGCGGGCTTTGATTTGAATTTTCGCAGCTTTTCGGGGCGCGCATGGCTCTAGTATTTTGCAGAGGTTATCTTCGATGCCTCATCTATGCAGTGGGCTTGTTTTTCAAAAATGTCCGGACCCTGGGCAGTGGCCCTTTAAAAATTTATAGACCTCCTTCACCCCGCGACGTCACGGAGATGCGGTGGCGCTGATGTCAGTAGCGACTTTCGCGTGGTAGGCAAAACAGGTTCCGCCTGCCTACCGCAGCTGCTGCAGCTACCGGCGGCTGCATATCGTGGCTGCGCACTGCACAAGCAGCATGTACTGACCAGCAGCGTCGCTTTTGGATCCCCGTAGTATCATAAAACGAAAAATTAGATTAGCTTTAATAGGTTTCTCGGAAATAAATGCCGCATTAGGAAATGGGCCGCGGTAGTAAAAGCGCGAAGTCTGGGTGTAGACCGGCGCTGCCAGTCATCGTACTTCATAGCACGGAAATTGCCGCGCTCATTCACCTGAACAACCGCATGGTACGCTTAAAATTGCGCAAGGAAAAGAAAAAGCATGTATGTAGCTGCGAACGTATTTATCGCTCTGAGCTGGTGTGCACGGGCGCCGGCAGGGTCCCTCTCCACCGGGGAGTGCGTTAGCATTTTAGGGCATGTAATATACGCTTGAAAATATTTCTTAACATGAACGACATAATTATTTGATTGTAGTAGAAAAGTCTGGTAAGTTGTGACAATCTTGCGCGGTCGCGTTGGCATGCTTCGAACATCGTACTTTCATTGCATCATGCATGCGTCATAAGCTTCTTCCTGAAGTAGTACATGATCGCGAAGGCTGTTTGGAAAGAAGCAACCGCAGGCGGGCTACCAACAGAGGCACGTAGCGAGATTGACAGAGGATGAGGCAATGAAAAGTGTTTTCTTTATTGATGCTTGAGATATGTAACCAAATTTGGTGCAAATATGAAATTGCTCTGCTAATTTCAGCAATGCGTTTTATTTTCAGCTATACCTGGTAAAGTTCTTGGATAATTTTAATTAACACCCTCGTCAAGTCACCACGGCTCCTGAATAATTAAGTAGAAAATGCGGAAATTTTTTATGCCAGCACGTTGCCAACGCCCTATTCTCTATGATGGCGGTATTACTTCTTTTTTTTTTAGATTCGCAGTGCCTTTCTTATCAAAAATGACTACCATACTACTGCTCCTGTACCAAAAAAAAAAAGTCGAGAGATTTATTGCACTCCTCAATGTCTCTGGAATCGTTCGCGACTAATAGAATCATTCTATTTCCATTCGTTACAAATTTACGAAGGGGTGAGTGATGCCAATCAGAAAATGTGGTAGATCACAAAACAAACCTTTAAGTTTTTTTCCCTCGTTTATGGCCTCTTCGCTTTCGCTTTGGTCAAAGAAATGCCGCACTGAAATCAACGAAACCTCTGATCCCTCTTCTGCGTAGTGATACTAACATTGTGGTGCTCCGTCGTCGGAAACCCGCAGGATTCGCGACGTGCCAGGACCGTCAGAAACACCATTACCTCAATTTTTGACGACCACAGATCTAAAAACCGTAATTTTATTAATTTCTACTGAATATTTTGCTATAATTTTTAGTAACCAAACAGAAGACCCAGGGCTGGAAGAAATATAATTTCAGGAATCCAAACTTTTCACCAAATCGACCAGTTTAAGAAGGGGAGAAGTCAGCCTGGTGGTGCCTGATCTGACGGCTAAAAAGAGCGGCTACGCGAGACAGATGAGATCGGGACACGATCGATGCTGTCCCCACTTTTCGCACTGTGCGACACGTGTGTCAACAGACGGTGAGCGCACGTCGGCTCTGCCGAAAAAACGCCAGTGCTTCCCTCAGCACTGTCCCGAGGTAAAATCATTCTTGCTAGTTCAGTGTCAAAAACTTATTTTATTGAATGCCTGGGGTAGAAACCAACTGCAGCGCTTTCTAGCCATAATACAATACACACCGTGTCGAAATACGCCGTACATGGCCAACGCGAGCCCGTGTACTTCGAGGAATACTAAGTTGAAAGCATCAACCATTGTTATGATTCTCAGAAACTCAAAACGCGCATACAAGCCTTGAAAACCGGCGCTGCACCACCTCAACTCGACGCCACTCCCTGGCCTCTTGCCTACCGCGAGCCCGTTCGCGACTGCAGCGCCACCTCGCTTGTTTGCAAACATGGAGGAGGTCTATAGGACGCTTAAGCTTCGCCTTTAAGAGTGGAACGCGACAGCGCCTTGCGGCGCTGCTAAGGAGTCCACGGAACGCCCGGCGCGACGCCTTGCCCGTTGGACAAATAGAAAATTGTTTTTTTTTTAGGAAAGGAAGTGACACAGTAACAGTCTCACCTGTCTCGGTGGACACCCGAACCGCGCATCATACGCAGTTCCCGATTATAGGTCGTAGGGTCCCCCTATTATAGGTCGCATGTTCGAACTCCTGCCGTGAGCTAGGCTCTAACTTAACTAGTACGGTTATGCTGCACGAAACGCTGAATTGTATGACCCCATCCGGAACATTCTGTGGCAGACGGTTGGCATTATACGATTTTTTCTGACGCGCGGTGCTCGCAACTACTACGACGCCGACGGCTTTTCGACCGAACGAGCTGTATACGAGTATGCTGTCGCCTAAAAGCAAACCTGCCCGTCTGTATATTTTTTATTTGCCATGGTTAGAGCGATTTCACAGGTGCCCTGAGTGCCTGTTCCACAGAAGGTATCTGTATTCGCTGCGCCTCTCACCTGATCATATACGTAGGTCAAAGCAATTTAATTCCTTTTTTTTTTTCACTTGAATGCCAGGGCCGAGTTTCGGCCGATGCCGGGCTGGCGTTGCATATGTCTCCTCGCCCAACGCCGCCTCTCCTCCTCCTCTTCTCTTCTCCGTTCCTTCTTTCACCACCTCCTCTACTTCTCTCCTCCCCCACATCGTTTCGGGCGGGAGAGGCGGGGGGAGGGGGGGGGGGACAGGGCTTCCTTCCCTTACCACCACCCTCTCTCCTCGAGAGCCGTCGGGCCTCATGGCATCTCCACCGCTGCACGCTACCACGGCGCTCTCGCGGGCTTGCTGGCGCCGGCCTGGCGTTGCATAATTCAGTGCTCATGTGCGCTCCAACGAAACGTCTTGATACTGCTACTCGAGGTTCAACAGACCCCTGCGATGACAAAACGCCGGCTGTAAGCCGCCCTAGGCTAATATCGCATCTCCAACGCTGCGTGCTACCACGGCGCTCTCGCGGGCTTGCTGCCGCCGGCCTGGCGTTGCATAAGTCAATGCTCACGCGCGCTTCAACGAAACGTCTTGATACTGCTACTCGGGGTTCAACAGACCCCTGCGATGACAAAACGCCGGCTGTAAGCCGCCTTAGGCTGTAAGCCGCCCTAGCGCATGCAAAATGGACACCTGCACATCTGCTACGGAAGGCACGTCTGTGCCATTCTATAAGAGTGCGTTATGAGCCGAATTCACAGAGCCTTGGAAACTTGGTTTATGGTGTCTAAAGCGACTCGGGCTATGGGCTTCGGAAATTGCGGCTATGGGTGAAAGGCTCCGAAAATTTCGACCACCTGGGGTTGTTTAACGTGCTCTCACATCGCACAGTACACCTGATGCGTAATGAGAACAATTGTGATTAAAGCTAGCCATAATAATTATATTATGTTTCTACCGCCCTTTTTTTTCATTCCTATGACACTCTCATGTCTTATTCGTAAATTTAGTTGCAAGTTCAGCTCTCTCTGTAACTTGAACTTGCAGTCTTAATTATAATTTCTGCACTGCAAAAATTTTACAAATAAGCAACTACAGCCCAGCCGCACTTTATTCGTTTATTCATAAAGTTCTTTCAGTAAGTACAAGCTCTCAATGGGCAGGAAGTTAGCAAGAAGGAAAAAAAACGACTGAAAAGAAAACCGCGCGGGCTGGAGCTACCGCATCAACACGAGAATACAGAATTGTCAGGCAATCTAAAATACCCGCGGTTTACAGATTGGCAAAACTCACCAGTTCGTTTCTTGGTTCCGGTATTTCCTCGACTTCGGTGTCGGAGTCATCGGTTGTCATTGAAGAATCCTGCGAGGAGTTGTCGTGAGGATCTTCATTCGCAGCAGTCCGGCTCTCGTGGTACGATAGCATTGCTGCACTGGAGCTTACGCGAGCTTGCGAGCCACTCGCTTCTTCTGTAACTGCGGCCGCGTGCGCACTTGGTTCTCGCAGAGGGTGAGGTGTCGACACGTTTTCCTCGCATTCCGATTCAGAAGTGTCAGAGCTGGGCTGTGCCTCTGGAAGAGCACTGCTTTCCACTTCCTCGCATTTTTGCCTATGCCTTGTCCGCACTAGTACGGCACTAGCTGTATCGTAGATATTGCTTGTACTTCTTCCTTTTCGGCATGTCTGCGGATGTCGCGTCTCGCGTGTACCGGGAGAAACTGGCGACCAGCCTGCGCCGCAACCGTAAAGACAAGGCAAGCGTTTCTTCGGTGGCACCTCAGAGCCCCGTCTACGGGCGCTGTCGCTCGGAGCCAGCAGGAGAGGCACGGGGCGGAGTGGCGTCTCCGGAGGACGGGGGTGTGGAGAGATCGGAGAGATAGAAGAGATCGTGTCCTTTGATCCTGTCGGGGTGCGCTTGGCCGGCGCTAACTGCAGTTTCGGTGGCGGCTTTTTTAGTTGCTTTTTGGGGGTCGGCACTTTATTTGGAGGGATCATATGGGAGCTGAGAGACGCTCTTCGGTCTCCGCGCTGACGGTTCGGCGAAGTAGCTATCGTCGAATGCAGCTGGGCCGCGGCGCTCCTCGGCAGAAACGGGACGCGGCAAGCGCACGTCTCGAGAAGTCCACCCCATAGTAGGGGCGCAGCCGGGGGGGGGGGGGGGGATAATGGGGGCTTCAGCCCACCTCCCCTCCCAAATATTTTTCGAACAGTCACGCACCGCTGACCAAAACAACCACGGCGCCGGCAGTCATTCTGGATTTTGTCACCTACAATGTCTTTTTTCAGACTAGAAAATACATTTTGGAGCGAATATTGCTAACTCGGTCGCGTTGGATTTCATGGCAATGCCCATGCACCCGGCGTCACGTAACGCAATTGCATCTGTTAGGATCATGATCCAAATGACCATACGAATGCGAAAATTTGGAGGACATCGATAACCGATCTCGATTGACCTTGCTTAATGAAAGCCCTGCCCACGCGTTGTTTCCCAACACGCGCACTCGGATATTGGTTATTTCAACTTGCGGCATCATCCGTGGCTTTCGTTTGTCCTTCTCTTTCCTTTTTAGCTAACTGCTTTTACTTTTTCTTTGAATCAAAGGAATAGCCTTCAGTAATTATGGGTGCAGAATAATTGTCGCCGTGCAGGCAGTTAAAAAATACGTACTATCGTATTGATTTCTGCATTGTACCACTATTATTCTAACCATATGGTGCTGTAGCGACGCAGCATGGTCCAAGTACATACATTGCGACTTCTGCTATTATAGTTTTGTTCTCACCTGGGTCGTCTGTCTTTGCGTGCGTGAAGTTTACTATCTATGATTACGCATGATGTTCATTTGCCTTGTTTGACGCATTATATAGAGGGACGTTTGCTTAGATACTTAGATTTAATGGAGACATACGTGTATTTAAATATCTTGTTGCGAGGTTTTGTGTATACATAGAGTGACTTTGTTTCCATTGACACTTTTTGTCCTTTATCAAGTTGTATCTTCGCATTTCTAAAGCATATTTTGTAGAACTCCTCGTTTATACATGCGCTCGTTGTTGCGACTAAAATTTCGGTGCAATTACTCGCAATACATGACCGGTGACAGCTGCTACTGCGCAGTACACTGGAACGAAGGACAGCGTCGTTGATATTTTTCCGTGGCGTTGCATATGTACAAAAATGTAAAGGTTCTTGAACGACAAAGATTCATCAAAATATTTGTCCTCTTCCTACTCATTTCATTACCTTTACGTTTTTCATATCAGCGGCATGCACTGCTTTGCTGGTCTCTGACTGATATCGTTCTAGATTTCGTGTGATATTTTCTCTACTTATTAAAAACGCAGAAACATGGAAGCTTGGTATCAGTTATGTCTAGTTAGTTAAGACATCAGGTAGTTAAGACATACAAATACATTCTTTTATATAAAAAAATACACATTTCACTTCTCTAGACAGCGCGTACAGTTATCTAATACACAATGGCACTGTCAATGGCAATACAGTTATTATTGACCCCTAAACAAATTCTATGAGGAGGCCGCGCTGCAACAAAGCTCCCCCCGAACAAAATTTCTGGCTACGCCACTGCACCAGTACTGATGCGCAACGAGATACGGTTTGGTTTGGTTTATGGGGTTTAACGTCCCAAAGCGACTAAGGCTATGAGAGACGACGTAGTGGAGGGCTCTGGAAATTTCGACCACCTGGGGTTCTTTACCGTGCACTGACATCGCACAGTACACGGTCCTCTAGAATTTCTCCTCCAAAGCAATTCAACCGCTGCGGCCGGGATCGAACCCGCGTCTTTCGGGTCAGCAGCCAAGCACCACAACCACTGAGCCACCGCGGCAGCGCAATGAGATACGTATACGCGCGGTGGCGGTAAGCATGCACATGGAGGGGCATCCCGCATATAGAGGTGCCTCGCCTGCATGCAGCTACACAGATTTAAGTGGCAGTACAAAAATTGGAGGACGCTTAAGCTTCGCCTTTAAGAGTGGAACGCGACAGCGTCTTGCAGCGCTGCCAGTGAGTCCACGGAACACCATCGCCCGTTCGGCGCGACGCCTTGTCTGTTGGAAGCACTTTAAACGCATTTTTCATGTTTTTCAATTGTTTCAATTAGTTATTTCGTCAGTTACACTCAAAATTTTCTTAATTACCGTAATCAAGCATTGGTTTTTCATTATACGCATTTTGACATTTTTGAACCCCTCTTTTTTCAGTTGTTAACTTTTTCATTTTTAATTAATCAATTAATTACAATAATTTCATTAAATAGTCCTTACCTATCACACACCAATCAATCATCATTCACTAGAACCACCATGATACGATTTTTTTTTACACAGCCCCCGATTACTTCCGACACGCGGTGCTGACGTCTACAACCACACCGACGGCTGTTCGACCGAACGAGTTGTGGACGCTTCGAGAAATAAGTTTATTGATTGGAAATGAAACCCCCCCGGGCGATGTCCTAGTCCGGACTAATGTCCTAATATGCTGACGAACGTGCGCGCAACATGGAGCGAAAAATGGCCTTTTGACAGAGTTTCGGTTTCATGAAATGGCTAACAGTAATATTTGTACAGCACGCAACTTACTTGGTCTTGGCAATATAGATCACATAGTAGTTGAAATGCGAGTGAAATTTTCTCGGGGGCGCTTGCTGGCTAATGTTTTATAAGAAAAAATGTTGGGCTGTGTGTCAGCTTTGCATGTCATCACGGAAACGAAAACAACCCAAACCAAACCGTATCCGGCATGTTCGCAAGCCGGTATCGTTAGGTGCGTCGCCGCGTCGTTGCGAAGAGAGAAATTGTGAACGGTGCAATGTTGCACATTTTGGTTAAGTGGGTCAGCGAAAACTCACGGGATGTTTACCCCCTGAGGCACACTGCCGACCCGGCTGTAGCAATACAGCTTTCGAATGATCCTGTCGGCGCGCTGCGAAGGCTGCACGACGTCGCTGTGGATGCGGTGTGGAAGGTGGGAGAAACTCCCGCGCCCGCCAAAACACTCGCCGTGGGTGAGTACCACGGTGGAAGAAACAGTATATTCTTCCACCGTGGTGAGTACGATTGCCCGTTCTTCACAAAACCGTCCTTGAGGCTCTCACTTGGTTTGCATGACTGTGTTTTTGTATGTTTTGTTTGTCTGCGATCGTTGTTTTACGTGCTTTGACTGTACACTGGCTCTTCGTCAAACAGACTCATATTAAATGCGCACAGATCGAAGCAGTGCTCCAGGGCATGCAGCCATGTTGCGTGCGTAGTGTTGCTCATCCGATGCTTTGTCATGGGCACTGCATACATGTGTTCACATGCACTTATTAGAACTCGACCGACTGTACTGGTACCAAGTGACAATTATGCATGGGCTGCGCGCCACTAGGTGCTGTAATCAGTATGGGCCTTGCATATCTCGGGAGCGGCCGTACTATAACGTTAAATTTTTAAACCAAATATTCAATTTTTTTTTGCATATACAGCGGTAGAAGGATGAGTGAATGAATGGATGGTTTGAAGAAAGCTGGAAATTCGTCTTTGGAACGAAGAGTATACCGACAGCTATGGCCTGGATAATGCATAAATTTCGTTCTCATTTTGTTTCCCGCCCATCGTAATTGTCGCAAAGTGGCATCGGGTCCTGGAAATTGCTGGGTATAGCCAATAGCAAAAAGCGAACAGTTGAGGGGTAAAATTTGAAAATTCATTTTGAGCAAATGAAAGGCGAAATTAATGTCTCACTTCTCGGGAAGGGGGGAAGGTGGGAATGAAGGAAAGAGAGAACGAGAAAGAGAAGGCGGAGGGCTCCGGAATGATTTCGACTGCCTGGGAATCTTTAGAATGTCAAAAGAAACCCTGCTGCCGCGCGCTTCTTAGTTCGCGGACCTTCAGAACACAACCGAACCGCGCTATCGAGCAGCTGACAGTGCTCTCAAAGTCCAGACATCCGCAGTGTCATGTGCTGTTAATGTATGTTGCATAGCGCTTTCTGCGTTCCGCCTCCATTGAAACGCGGCTACCGCAGCCGAGTTATTATTATTATTAATGCCTAATTAATGTTTAAGTATTGTATGGTTATGTTTGCGGTTTTGTGTCATCACGAGCTTGTCCCCACGATTACATCCGAACGAATGGGCTTATGCTAAAAAGAATGGCTCGATCGGATAGAGCACCAGAAAATCTCGTGCGGGAAACCGGGGGGTTGAGGTGGGTGAATTAACTAATTAGAGCTAAAAATGTAAAAAAAAGTGGGCCGGACGAAGCAAAAGTGGCGCCAAATTTGAAAACGCTGGAAGTGTGGGCGGAGTCAACGCGTGGCGCCAAATTTGAAAACGAAGTGTGGCGCGAAGTTTGAAGGCTCAGATGGGCAATTGATGGAACTTGATTAAGTAAGACAATTAATTGTGGTATCGATAAGTGATCGACTTCCGGTTTGAGGGTCTCGACTTCCGGTCACGAGTCTCAGTTGACGTGAAAAGTGTGGAAGTGTTACTCGACGTCTTGGTGTGACATGCCTGCTCATTGTTCCAATGCGGGTGCCGCAGTGATCTATAATGTATTTAGTACCGGCTCTTAATTAATAAAATAGCATTAGAAGCAGAAGACGTTGCTAGCCGTGGCATCCACCATCGAAACCTGAAGCACCTGATGAGCTGTGCTACTAGTGCGAGAAGAAAGGACAGGGAGAGGACAAAAAGAGGGAAATAAAGAGCAAAAGGGAGAAAGTATAGGCGTAGAGTGGCAGAAAATACATTATGTACAAATGTAAAATATACAAAAATGCAAGTCCAATGTCTGCAGATAAAACACAGTTACTCGTCAGTTACTAGTCATGTCATTCCAATGTCCCGTGTCAGCACTGTTTTATGTGAGTTAGTACAATATTTGTAGCTAGGCCCTCACACGATACTGGGCATCTTCCAGGTACCCGTTCATGAATGGAAAGGAAACGAACACTCTTAGCAGACGAAGCTAAAGAAAACGAAGATTCTTCAGCTGTGAGCAGTGAACAACAGGTAACCACTGCTTTCAGTTCTGTTTCTGAGGTAAGCACCTGAACTTGAACTTCAGAAGTTTAAGAACAAAATTCGGGCAACAGAAATGGTACATATATCACCTCCAACAAACTGACATTCTCTACTGAAATGCTTATTTTTTCATGTCACATGCTGTGAAATGTTAAAATATTGCTGGGCACTTGCAGCTTTCGTGCCTCTAATTTTTTACTGCTTTCACTTTGACATATCTATTAATGTATCCTCCAGCATGTGAAAGCGATCTGCTTGAGACCGAAGGAAGTAAATAAATTTGTCAACATAGCTAGTTGAGATTTATTGGCTATCCTTTAAATTTTCACTTATTTCTTTGTTTACAATTATTTAACTAGAAAACATCATCAATGTTATAAAATCTTAACTTCCCTCAGAAAGGTTTCTGCCCAATTATATCACGCTTTATTCTTCGTTGTTATTGCATACCTGTATGAGCGTGTAGCTTGTTTTTTCTCGCACATTCCACATTTTATGTGTTTGGTCCTTGTTTTGTTTGTTTGTTTTGGGTGAATTGGGGTTTGTTTGCTCTTGTCTAGGTGGCACTAGCTGTGGGGCCTTGTTGGCCAAATGTTTCGGGGAATCCCCCAAGGTGGAGTAGATTTCTAATTAAGGAGTAATTACTCACTGACATCCATCCACGCACAGCCATATGGCTACAAACGAAAGCTATACAACTTCCTCAGAAACTTCATATTTAAAAGAAAATACCTCCTGGACCAGGGTTCGAACCCTGGACTACCGCTTCACCAGAGCAGTCGCTCTACCAATTGAGCTAACCGGGACGGCAAGCTTATGGTATAGATGGTAGGGCGAAAGCGAATTGATCAATAACTCGAATTGGGAACTGCGTTGGTCAAATGTTCAGGTCCTCTAAAGGTGAAGAAGTTTGTTCCAGGTGTGAATGCAAAGAGCCGCATGCCACAGGCAGCCCTTCTGCAAATTACTCTCGCCTACTTAACGGAGGAATATAGGCAGCACACCCATATCTTCACCGATGGTTCAACTACTAAAGAAACCTCTTCATGTGGCCTTTATGTGCCCTCAACAGGCCATGCCCTTTCTTACCGGCTGCAGCGGAGGACATCCTCTACGACAGCTGAGCTTCACGGCATTAAGGAAGCTGTTTCTTACATCCTGCGCCGAACTGCCGACCGTTGGGTTATCTTCACCGATTCGAAAGCATCTCTCCAGATCCTGGCCAACCTGCTGAAGAAAACGAATCACCAGCCAGTTTCCCTGGACATCGGATATCTACATCATTTACCTATTGCCGCAGGCCACTGCATAACATTTCAGTGGGTACCTGCTCACTGGGGCATTCAGGCTAATGAAAAAGCAGATGAAGCGGCCCGTAAGGGCCATCAACATCGGAGATACATTAGAACTTTTTTTACGAAATCTGATGCGTCCCAGGTGGCCAAAAGTTTTGCTTCCGAAGAAATGTATCGGCTTTGCAGTTTGCCGACATATCAGTACCAATTTCTTCACTCAATCGACCCACATCTTAGATCAAGACTCTCACCCAGAATTCCTCGACATCTGGAAACACTTTATCATCGATTTCGTCTTAATGCTGCATATACAAACGGCTTGCGATACCGTTTTAGACAAATGGACAGTCCGCACTGTGACAACTGTGCCGCGGTAGAAACTGTGGAGCATATTTTGCTTGAGTGCCGTGCATATGCTAACGAGCGTGCGTACTATGAACATTGCATGCAGAAGCTCTGCTCAGTGCCCCTTACAATGGACAAAGTTTTAGGTCCCTTAGCCTGCCTTAGGCAACAGAGACTTGCAATGACTTTCCTATTCACATATTTAAAAGACATTGGACATCTCGATAAGCTTTAAATTCACTTGCACGTCACCTTCATGCATTCTTCATGCAGTGAACTTCGTCAGCCCATTTGACGGACTATGCACTCCATCACTCCATAGGTTACATCAATATTCGCCATTGCATCCTTAGTACCCATTTCATGGCCGCATTTTATCTTCGTTTTTTTTTTACCTCTTCCACTCTGCTCTCCTTCTGTCTTTATCTCCTTAATTCCCCTCCCTACGCAGAGTAGCATGCCAGCGATTTTTAAACGCCGGCTAAATTCTCTGCTCTTCATTAAAGAGTCTCTCTCTCTCTCAAATGTTCAGGGGAATCTACCAAGGTGGAGTAGATTTGTAATAAATGAGTAATTACTCATTGACATCCACCCAAGCGCAGCCATACAGCTAGAAAGGAAAGCTATACAGCTTTCTCAGAAACTTTGTAGTTAAAGGGAAATTCTTCCTGGCATGGGGTTTCAAACCCGGAACCACCGCTTCACCAGAGCAGTCGCTCTACAAATTGAGCTAACCGGACGGCAAGCTTATGGTATAGATGGTAGGGTTAAAGCGAATTGATCAATAACTCGAATTGGGAACTGCGTTGGTGAAATGTTCAGGGGAATCTACCAAGGTGGAGTAGATTTGTAATAAATGAGTAATTACTCATTGACATCCACCCAAGCGCAGTCATACAGCTAGAAAGGAAAGCTATACAGCTTTCTCAGAAACTTTGTAGTTAAAGGGAAATTCTTCCTCGCATGGGGTTTCAAACCCGGAACCACCGCTTCACCAGAGCAGTCGCTCTACAAATTGAGCTAACCGGACGGCAAGCTTATGGTATAGATGGTAGGGCGAAAGCGAATTGATCAATAACTCGAATTGGGAACTGCGTTGGTCAAATGTTCAGGGGAATCTACCAAGGTGGAGTAGATTTGTAATAAATGAGTAATTACTCATTGACATCCACCCAAGCGCAGCCATACAGCTAGAAAGGAAAGCTATACAGCTTTCTCAGAAACTTTGTAGTTAAAGGGAAATTCTTCCTGGCATGGGGTTTCAAACCCGGAACCACCGCTTCACCAGAGCAGTCGCTCTATCAACTGAGCTAACTGGGAAGGCTAGCATAAGTAGGGCGAGAGCGAATGGTAGGGCCTTGTTAGGTGAGGAGTCTATGGAGAGATGGCACGCCCGGAACATAACATAAGCGGCGATATGCGTGTACATACATAACCGCAGGGAACATCACCGTCAAATCCCACTTCCTGTGCTTCTGCAAATTTTGTGCTGATTCATCGTCATCAGCCTGACTATGCCCACCGCAGGGCAAAGACCTCTCCCATGTCTCTCCAATTAACCCTGTCTTTTGCCAATTGCGACCACTCTACCTCCCAAACTTCTTAATCTCATCCTCTCATCCACCCACCTAATTTTCTGCCCCCCCCCCCACCCGCCTCTGCTACGCTTGCCTTCTCTTAAAATCCACTCCGTCACCCTTAAGGACCACCGGTTATCTTGCCTTCTAATCACTGCCCTGCCCAAGCCTATTTCTTCCTCTTGATTTCGACTAGGATGTCATTAACCCACGTTTGTTCCCTTATTCACTATGCCCGCTTCCGATCTCGTAACGTTACACCTATCGTATTTCTTTCCATAGCTCGGTGAGTTGTCCTTAACTTAAGCTGAACCCTTTTCGTTAGCCTTCAAATTCCTCACCCATAGGTGAGTACTGGTAAGATACAGCGGTTGTATACTTTTCTCTTGAGGGATATTGCTAAACTGCCATTCATGATCTCAGAGAAACTGCCATATGCACTCCACCCCATTCTTATTCTTCTAGTTATTTCCCGCTCACTTTCCAGATCGCCGCCGCGGTGGCTCAGTGGCTATGGTGCTCGGCTGCTGACCCAAAAGACGCGGGTTCGATCCCGGCCGCGGCGGCTGGAATTTCTTTGGAGGAGAAATTCTAGAGGCCCGTGTATTGTGCGATGTCAGTGCACGTTAAAGAACCCCAGGTGGTCGAAATTTCCGCAGCCCTTCACTACGGCGTCTCTCATAGCCTTGGTCGCTTTGGGACGTTAAACCCCATAAACCAAACCAAAACAAACTTTCCAGATCAGCGGCCCCTACCTGCCCTAAGTATACGTACTCCCTTATCACTTCCAGCACCTTGTTACCAATTGTGAACTGCATGCTGTTCCCTTACGAGGCTGTTGAACATTACTTTGGTTTTCTGAATGTTAATTTTAATACCTACTGTTCTGCTCTGCCTGTCTAACTCATTGATCATGCTTTGCAGCTCATCTCCTCACTGACTTAGCAAGGCAATGTCATCAGCAAATTGAAAATTACTTAGGTACTGTCCATTTAATCTTACTCCCAACTGTACCCTATCCAGGCCTCAAAACACCTCTTGTAAACAGGCGGTGAATAGCATTGGCAAGATCGTGTCTCCCTGCCTGACACTCTTCCTTAGTTGAATTTTATTGCTGACTTTATGAAGTACTAGGGTAGTTGTGCGGTCGTTATAGATATCTTTCAGTATTTTCACATAGGACTCTTCTGTACTCTGATTTCACAATGCTTGCATGAGTGCTGAGGTTTCCATTAAGTCAAATAAATGCTTTCTCGTAATCAGTCAGCGCTATATATAGGGGTTCGTTACATTTTGCGCATTTCTGTGTCACCTGATTGATAGCGTGAATATCCTTTATGAAAGCCTGCCTGGTCATTTTGTAGATTGAAGTCTAAGGTTGTCCTGATTCTATTTGCAATTACCTTAGTAAATAACTTGTCGGCAACAGGAAGTAAGCTGATTGGTCTGTATTTTTTCAAGTCAATGACGTCTCCTTTCTCATGAAGTAAGAAAATGTGAGCATTTTTCCAAGCTTCTATTACGCTCAAGGTTCTAAGGCATTGGATATACAGGGTCGCTAATTTTTCTAGCCCAATCTCCCTTCCGTCCTTCAAGAGATCTACTGTTATCATATCTTCACCAGCTGCTTTCCCCCTTTGCATTGCTCCTAAGGCTTTCTTTACCTCTTTTTTTATTTACTGGTGGGATGTCCCATTACTGTGTGCTACTGCCTCTCTCATTAACATTCTGATTACATTGGTTGTTATATAGATTTGTGAAGAACTGTTCGGCTACTTTAACTGTCTTATACATATTGTTAATGACATTGCCCTCTTCGTCTCTTAACGCATGCATCTGGTTTTTACCTATGACTAGTTTCCTCTATACTGCTTTTAGGCTATCCTCCGTTCTGCAGAGCATGCTCGATTTGCTCCATATTAAACTTCCTTATGTCGGCTGCCTTCCGCTTAGTAACTTTGATAGCTCTGCCTGTTCTATTCTCTCCGTATGGTTAAAGGCTTGCATGCTTTGGCGTCTCTTAACCGGATTTTTCGTATCCTAAGGTAGCTTGCCGGTATCCTGTCGCAGCTTCCTACCTCCTACTTCTAGTGCGCACTCCGTAATGATAGCTGTGAGATTATCGATCTTTCTTTTAACATTAAGATTGTCTTCCTCAGTTAGAGCCAAAGATCTGTTCTGCAGCGATATCCTGAATTCCTGTACTTTCCCTCTTGCTGCTAACTTGTTATTGGGCTTCCGTTTCAATCATTTCTTCCGTACGCTCTTCACGTCTAAGCAAATTTAAGACCTTATATTCTATGATTGCTACTACTCACCTTTCCGGGGACCTCCACATCCTGCACGATGCCAGGGTGAACGCATAGTATGAGGTCTGTTTCATTTTTAGTCTCAACATTGGGGCTGCTGCACATCCACTTCCTGTTCTTTTGTTTCCGGAAATAGGTATTCTTTATTCATAAATTATTCCTCTTTGCAAACTCTACTAATAACTCCCCCTGCTATTCCTGAAGCCTATGTCATAGTCGCCTACCGCCTGGTCTCCGGGCTGCTTCTTTGGCTACTTTGCCGACTACTTCTACTGCAGGACAAAGGTCTTTCTCAGTGGCCTACAATTAACTATGTCCTACACTCGCTGCTGTCACTTTAGCCCCCATAAACCTCACAATCTCATCCAGCCACCTTATCTCACCTCCCACCAACCTCCCCTAAACATTTGACCACCACCTAATCTCTGCCAGCCCCTGATATGTTAGCCTTCTCTTGGAATCTGTTCCATTACCCTAAGTGACCATCGGTATATTTCCTTCATGGTACACGCTTTCCTTGTGCTTATTGTTTTTCTTGATTTCACCTAGGATATCAATGATTCACGCTTTTGCTCTCTTCCTTTTCCTTGGTATCATTTTGCTTTTCATAGCTCACTTGGCTCATTCAACATTTTTGTTAGCTCCCCGGTTTTTCTGTCACATAGATGAGTGCTGGCAGGATATCAGCGTTCTATAATTTCATCTTAGAGATACTAGCAAGTTTGTTACTATTCATGAAAACAGTGTACCGGCCAAATGCACTCCACCCCTGTCTTATTGCTTTGACTATTTCTCTCTCACTGACTGGATCTGCAGTCACTCCCTCCCATAAGTAGCTTTGTTCTCTTACCACTTCCTGTGTGACCTATCACAAACTGTTGTTCTACTCCCAGACTGTTGAAAAAAATTTTAGCTCTCTTCATATTAATCAGATCCATCATACTGGTTTTCCTGTTTATGTCCACACTCATGCTCTAAAGCTTGTCCCCTGATTGAGTTACTTAGCAAGGCAATATCATCAGTAATTTGGAGCTTATTAAGGTAGTCTCCCAGAATACCTCCTGTAAACACGCAGTAAATAGTAGGGAAGAGATTGTGTCTCCATGCCTGGCACTGTCTGACAAAACTTTATCACTTTCTTTTTTGAGGATTATGGTCACTGTGCAGTCCCTACAGATTTGCCAACACCTTCACATGTGCCTCTGCTACACCCTTGTTATGTAATTCCCGCATGACAGCTGATGTTTTCACTAAATCGTATATTTTTAAAAATCTATAAGGCTATAAGTAGGGGTTGGTTATATTCTGCACATTTCTTTATCACTTAATTGATGTTGTGAATACGAGCTATGCTCAGCTTTCGGATCATGAGAGGGAACTAACTAGAAGAATAAGAATGGGGTGGAGCGCATATGACAGGTGCTCTCGAACCATGAATGTTAGTTTGCCAATATCCCTCAAGAGAAGAGTATACAACACTTGTATTCTACCAGTATTCACCTAAGGGGAAGAAATGTGGAGGCTAACGAAGAGGGTTCAGCTTAAGGACAACGTAGCGAGCTGTGGAAAGAAAAGTGATAGGTGTAATGTTAAGAGACCTGAAGGGGCGGAATGGGTGAGGGAACAAATGTAGATTAATGAGATTCCAGCTGAAATCAAGAGGAAGAATTGGGCGTGGGCAGGACATGCAATGCATAGGCAAGGTAACTGATGGCCCTTAAGGGTAACGGAGTGGATTCCAAGAGAAGGCAAGCGTAGCAGGGGGCGGCAGAAAGTTAGGTGGGTGGATGAGATCAAGTAGTTTGCGGGGACATGGTAGGCGCAGCTGGGAAAGGACAGGGTTAATTGGCGAGGTATGAGAGTGGTCTTTGCCCTGCAGTAGGTGTATTCAGGGTGATGATGATGGGGGTGAGCTTCCTTTCTAAAAGGAAGTGTGGTTCTTTGGTTTTCTTGATTCTAAGCTTTCTCTAATTTTGTTAATGTGAGTTAGTGGTGGCCTTGTCAACAATGGACAGTAACTCAAATGGTTTGCAATTTTATAAATCCTTGAGAACCATTTTATTTTGAATTAATATGTGTTAGAATCCTTTCAAGATTCTGTATGGTCGGGATATTGAGGTGTTGTGGGTGCAGGGTGGCAAGTTTTTCTAGCATGAAGTCCGCAATTGTGCTAGAAAGACTGGAAGTTAGCACGATGTGAATCAAATTGAGATTGCTGCGGTTTCATTCCTTCACCTCTTACCATCATGAAAGGCACATCATGATACTGCTGGAATACTGTTTGGGTTTCCTGTATGGTCTTGCATCTTATGAGAGGCACATCATGACAGTACTGGATTACTGTTAAGGTTTCCTGTATGGTCTTGCATCTCAAATAGCCCAGCATTTACACAACAAACTCTCTCGCCCTTATCTTATCTGCTGGCAGTCAGCACAGTAGAAGAGCTGCAGAGAATTATTCAGTACAAATGTTAAAGTCTTAATATATATAACGAAAGACAAAAAAATAGAGGGGACATTCTATGACAATTACTGAACCAGTAAAATTGCCACTGAGTGAGGATGAGAAGAACAATGAATGGTTACCACAGCAACATGGACTTAATGAGTGCTGATGATTCTTTATGAAAGGAAAAGACAAAACGCTTATGCATGTAATGAAATGAAACAAAACAACCCATGAGGCTTCATTGAAAATATTGCTACTGGTCGACTCAGAGACGATGAGGCAGACGAAGTGAGAGGGCGCTTGGCGCGTGCTCAGTCCACCTGTGAAAGTTACATCACGTATATTCAAGACGTCCTTGCCTTATGTCACCAGGTTGACAACTCCATGTCGGAATCGAAAAAGGTGGGCCACATCCTAAAGGGGATCGCGGACGACGCTTTTCATTTACTTCTCTGCAAAGGCAGTGATACCGTGGATGCCCTTATTAAGGAATGCCGTCTCTTCGAGCAAGTCAAGAGCCGGCACATATTTCCACAATTTCAAAGACTTCCCCATACGGCCGCCACATCTTCGTGTGTTTTGCAGCAGCCGCCAACTAGCCCACCTCCCACTTCGCCTCTCAACATCAACGACACAGTCACCCGGATCGTTCGCCGCGAAATGGAGGCCTGTGCACCTGCGGCCCTCCAACCTACCATCCCCAGTCACCCCTTGCCCGATGTGTCCCTTATTCAAGCCGTCGTACGAGAGAAACTCGCAAATTTGAATCTCTTACCTGCCATCTGTTCCATCGGGAACTCTAGCGTCCGGCCTCCAACCAGGAATGCTTACCGTCCCAGGGCTCCGAACTTTCGTCGCTACCGAAATCCAGCAGAGTGGCGCACGCCTGATGATCGCCCCATATGTTTCAATTGTTCCTGTGTCGGCCACATTTCCCGGCACTGCCGCAATAGATGGTTTCCGACTCCTCGCACCGAGCTCTCCTACGACAACCGTTCAGATATTCCCCGCCGTTTTCCGCCCCGATCACCTCATGACCAATCAGATTCGGCCAACGATCTCACCAGCTCCCGACCACGTCGTTCTTCCCGCTCTCCATCTCCACGAGGCCGTCGTTTCCGATCCCCGCAGTCCCTTCGATCCTCGGCTGCAGCCTCATACGACCGCTCTTACTTGGAAAACTAGCTGATGCAGCTCCCGGAGGTGACGCTGCATCCACGACCAGGCCCACAAATCCTCTACAGACCTCCCACTTGAACCAACTAGACGTTTGTGTTGATGGTGTTCCCGTGCGTGCGCTTGTCGACACTGGAGCGCATATCTCTGTCATGAGTGCACAACTTCGTCGTCGTTTACGTAAAGTTCTCACGCCAGCTCGGTCTCGAGTGCGTGTCGCGGACGGCGGAACAGTTAGTGTTGACGGACTCTGCACTGCACGCGTTAGTGTTGCTGGCCATGACCTTCCGGTGCAGTTCAATGTTTTGACCCCTTGTGCTCATGACCTCATCCTCGGCCTCGATTTCCTATCAGAACACTCCGCCCTGATAGACTGCTCGCACGGCATCCTACACCTCGATCTCCGAGCCATCGATCCTGAACCCTTGCCTTCTCCCAGACTGTATTCGCCCGACCAAGTTTCTCTGCCCTCCCTAGCCGCCTTATTCGTTACCCTACGTCCTACCTCATCAGTCGCCGATGGTGACTACTTAGTCGCCCCTATTTCAGATGTCTTGCTGCACCGCAACGTTGCACTGCCCCATACTGTCGCTACAATCAGGGGAAACAGTGAGTCACTTCCGTTAATCCATTTCAGCTATTCAGCCCAAGTCCTTCCACCTGGCATATGCGTGGCAACGTTCGCACCTATTGGCTCCTGCCAAGTTGCCCCATTGGACACTGCCCATGCATCAGCTCCTGCAGACCCTGCTCACGATCCCACTTCGACTGACGCGATCACGGCAATGATGCCCTCCGATTTGCTCCCTGCCCAATCTTCTCAGCTGCGTGCGCTTCTCGAGTCCTATTCCGACATCTTCGACCTCCATAACAGCGCCCTCGGCCAAGCTCTTACCGTTACGCACCGCATCGACACCGGCGATGCTCCTCCTATCCGCCGCCGACCATACCGGGTCTCCCATGCCGAACGACAGGTAATCCAGGCGGAAGTGACAAAAATGCTGGAGAAGAACATCATTGAGCTCTCTCACAGTCCTTGGGCTTCGCCCGTCGTCTTGGTCAAGAAGAAAGATGGCTCGTGGCGCTTTTGTGTGGATTACCGTCACTTGAATAAGATCACTAAAAAAGATGTCTGTAAGGTATCGGTAGCGTTCGCGGGGGTCATAGGAACGCGGCTGGGAGCGCTCAAAGCGAAGCGTCCCCTTCTCGGAACGCGGCCGCTCGCGAACGCGCCAGGAAGTACGGGTGTCCACCCGCCCCGCGGTACCGATTCGCGCACGTGCTGGCACGAATGTCTATTTGTGTTTGTTTTTATTTTGTGGTGGAGAGAGTGCTTTACCTTGTTGAAGCCGGAGGGCTGGCCATGCCCTTGAAGAACCAATGATGTTAACAGCACAACATGATTGGAAGCCACAAAATGTGGGCCGGGCCTTTAGGGCTTTAAAACCGGGCCCCGGAGCTGGAAGCGGGGGTTCTGTGCTAAGGTGAGATGCAACGCATCTTCGGCAACGCCGAGTAGGGGCTTCCCCTAGTATTAGCCAGTTCCGCCCTTTTTGTTGTTTGTCCTTGTGCCGTTAATTTGTCTCGAGTGTCTAAACTTCTGTACGCTGTAAATATCTGTACATAAACCTCAGTTATTGCCTTTTTTTATCCCTGCGTGTCAACTGATCACAAGAGCGTCTCTGACGTGGCACCCCTGGTGCGAAGAGCTTCAGTTCGAGTTACCAACCGTCTCTGGCGGTGCACCTGTGGTGCAAAGAAGAAGAAGAAGAAGAACCTGATCTTTACTGGCGCAGTCGACAGGATCCTGCGGCCATCGGAAGACGGCGCAGGAAGAAAAGGCAGGGAGAAAGGTGACGACAAGGCGACAGGTCAGCGTTCGTGAACGGACCTGCGGAGACACGGCGGCAAGGACGCAAGGACCACGGCAGTAGTCCAGCGACGCGGGACTGCGTCCGGTCAAGGAAGCAGCGCGTCGGGAACTCGACGATCACCGGCGGCGGACCAGCGGCGTGCGACAGCTCATCGCAGCGTCCGGGGAAAGTGGCGGTGGACCCCGACGCCAAGGAGCTGGCAATGCGGATCGACGCATCGAAACCGTGAGTTTCCTTGGTCGCATTGTTCACGTCCCTGTGTTCGAGCCGGTAGGACAGCTGAGGGGTACGGAAGGCGGTATGGAAAGCTATCCATGCCGGCCCTCACTCGATGTGAGGTACCAAGTGGAATTAGCGAAGGCGCGTTTAGCGTACTTTCAGGCTGAACTTGCGAAAGTGAATGGAGGAAAGGCGCCGCTGTGCGAGGAGAAACCTCAGGATGTGAAGTGCGTCTTGGAGGAATTAGAAGCAAAGCGCCAGCAGCTAGCGCTGGAGATCGCTGAGCTCAAGGAGTCTAGGAAAGCTAGTGGACTAGCGAGGGACAACTACTCCGAGTCCCGAGAGGAGAGGCCACCTGTGCTGGAAGGTAAAGCCTTATGCTTGTCAAGCACAGGTCAAGAAAACAGCCAGGCAAAAGTACAAAGTGAGCCAGATTTCCACGAAACTGTAATCTCTCGTGAAGAAAGTATCGTGACGGAACGCAGCGTCGCGGTAGTCGAGGCGGTGAACGCGCACTCCGACGATCCAGCTGCACAAGTTAGCTCAACCCCTAATGAGACCAGGGACGCGGACGCGAGTTCAGGATTGTTGGAAGTCACTCTGACAATTCCGAAAACGCAGTCCGAAGCAAGCTGTGAAAAAGAGCATTTCGTGCAGCAGGAAACGGTCGGTGAGAACAGACGTCAGATCGGCGAGCGAGTGAAAGGAGGAAGTCTGGCGACGCCGCAACTGCACACTGTGTCGGGCATAGGGTATGAAGTGCCCCATAGCGTTGATAGTGGCAGGAGCGTTCCATCCGAGGCAAAGAACGAAGGTTGGCCTGATGGGCCGACGGGACCGAGCGCCACGCATTTGTTGAACGCACTCGACGTGTGTCCCACCAGGTCCTTGGAGGACAAGGAGATGCGTGGCGAGTTGCCACAAAACAAATTCGGATCAAGCGACTGCGAGAGAGCTCATGCAGCCTCAGACTATGCCACGAAGCCGGCAAGCGCCGATCAGGCACGGAGCGGCGGTTTCAAAGTTTGCTCGTGCAGTAAAGGTGCAGATGGCCCCGGGCGAGGTGGAGTGGCAGGAGGCAGGTGCGTGGCTTTCACCTTGAAAGTCGGCGCGTGGAACAGTTCGTTCCGTACTGCAGTACGCCAGATCAAGTGTAGTAAAACCGGCCTCACTGGTATGGTTAGATTGAGGAGAGGATATGTCCCTTGCGCAGGGCGCGGCCCGTGCTGGCGCGCCGGAGAGAGCGTGCCCTCGGGGGCGTCGTGTGGTCAGGGATTTGGACCCATCGAGGGCCGGCATGTGTTTGATCCTGGAGGGCACCAGCTGTTGAGTTCTTGCCCTGCTGTGGCACCAGCCTAATGAGTCGAGTGGCAGTTAGGCGTTAATTGTGTTGAGACGCGAAGTGGCTCGAACGCACACAAGGACGCTCGGTGCGACTAAGGAGGCTCACGTGGCCACTTACGGACATCGTACGAGTGCTAGTGAACGCTCCAGTCGCGAGTGTCGGTGCGTATGTGTGCTCATTCGCGAGCAGGACGACAGTGAGCATGCAAGTGAACTGAGTAGCCTATCAACTTGGACTCCGTTTTACGGCGCACAGCAAGCGTGTCACCGCGTGTATTTGAGTGTGCAATTTGCTTGTGTTGTTTTGGTGCTCGTGTGCATTTTTTTTGCTGTTTGGTTTTGTTGGTGCCAGTGTTGGTGTAGCTGCGGCATGTCACCCACAGGGTGGTTTTGTGACCCGTACCGATCCCTTTGTTATAATTCTAAAAGTGGCATTTGAGCCCTTTGTAGAATCTTGGGAAGGGCGTGTAAGGTATCGGTAGCGTTCGCGGGGGTCATAGGAACGCGGCTGGGAGCGCTCAAAGCGAAGCGTCCCCTTCTCGGAACGCGGCCGCTCGCGAACGCGCCAGGAAGTACGGGTGTCCACCCGCCCCGCGGTACCGATTCGCGCACGTGCTGGCACGAATGTCTATTTGTGTTTGTTTTTATTTTGTGGTGGAGAGAGTGCTCTACCTTGTTGAAGCCGGAGGGCTGGCCATGCCCTTGAAGAACCAATGATGTTAACAGCACTACATGATTGGAAGCCACAAAATGTGGGCCGGGCCTTTAGGGCTTTAAAACCGGGCCCCGGAGCTGGAAGCGGGGGTTCTGTGCTAAGGTGAGATGCAACGCATCTTCGGCAACGCCGAGTAGGGGCTTCCCCTAGTATTAGCCAGTTCCGCCCTTTTTGTTGTTTGTCCTTGTGCCGTTAATTTGTCTCGAGTGTCTAAACTTCTGTACGCTGTAAATATCTGTACATAAACCTCAGTTATTGCCTTTTTTTATCCCTGCGTGTCAACTGATCACAAGAGCGTCTCTGACGTGGCACCCCTGGTGCGAAGAGCTTCAGTTCGAGTTACCAACCGTCTCTGGCGGTGCACCTGTGGTGCAAAGAAGAAGAAGAACCTGATCTTTACTATGTCTATCCGCTTCCTCGAATCAACGATGCCTTAGACTGCCTCTACGGAGCCAAATTCTTCTCCTCCATAGACCTCCGATCTGGGTATTGGCAAATTGCTGTGGATGACCAGGACCGGGAGAAGACTGCGTTTGTTACTCCTGATGGCTTATATCAGTTTAAGGTTATGCCTTTCGGCTTATGTAACGCCCCAGTTACTTTCGAGCGCATGATGGACTCCTTGCTGCAAGGATTTAAGTGGTCCACTTGCCTGTGCTATTTAGACGATGTAATTGTGTTTTCGCCCTCGTTTTCGTCCCACATGGGCCACCTTTCACAAGTTCTTTCCCTCTTTCGCCATGCCGGGCTGCAGCTCAACTCTTCAAAATGCCGTTTCGCGCGTCGCCAGCTCAATATATTAGGCCATGTCGTCGATGCTACGGGGGTTCGTCCCGATCCAGACAAGATCCGAGCAGTAAAAGACTTCCCAGTTCCCCGTTCGAGCAATGACGTCCGAAGTTTTTTGGGCCTTTGTTCTTACTTTCGTAGATTCATTCAAGATTCTGCCGACATTGCTCAGCCGCTCACCGCTCTTCTTAAAAAGGATGTTAGTTTTTCCTGGGGGTCCTCCCAAGACCAAGCATTTGCCCACCTTATAAGAAAGCTTACCACTGCACCGGTCTTGGCACATTTCGATGTGTCCGCTCCTACGGAAGTCCGTACTGATGCTAGTGGCCATGGCATCGGTGCAATCCTTTCCCAGCGTCAATGCGGCACACATTGTGTAATTGCCTATGCTAGCCGTCTCCTATCCCCTTTCGAGAAGAACTACTCCATTACCGAAAGAGAGTGCTTGGCCCTCGTCTGGGCTGTTGGTAAATTTCGTCCCTACCTATATGGCAGGCCATTCACAGTTGTGACAGATCATCACGCACTGTGCTGGCTTTCTTCTCTGAAGGATCCTATCGGTCGCCTCGGTCGTTGGGCGCTACGACTCCAAGAATATGACTACGCTGTGATCTACAAGTCTGGCCGGTTGCACAAAGATGCCGACTGTCTCTCTCATTACCCTGTTGCCCACTCTAATACTGTGACGAGCGCAAGCACCATTGACCTGTTCTCTGTAACTCCGTTTACAACTATCGGCGAAGAACAGCGTCGGGATGCGGAGCTTCTCTCCATCATCGATCGCCTAACGTCCGCCCCAACCGACCCTTCACTGAACCGCTTTGCTCTCGTTGATGGTATTTTATACCGCCGGAATCTTCAACCAACTGGTCCTGACCTTCTCCTCGTCGTCCCGAAGCACTTACGAACAGTCGTTCTCCACGAACTTCATGACCTCCCGACTGCTGGCCATCTAGGCGTTACTCGCACGTACGACCGCATCCGCCGTCGGTTCTTCTGGCCTGGCCTCTACCGCTCAGTGCGCCGTTACGTTGGTGCTTGCGATGAGTGTCAGCGTCGCAAGCGCCCTGCGTCTGCTCCCGCTGGCTTTCTTCAGCCCATTGACATCGCTCCGGAGCCGTTCTACCGTATCGGCTTGGACCTTCTGGGCCCATTTCCTGAGTCCACTTCTGGGAACAGATGGGTTGCAGTCGCCACAGATTATGCCACCCGGTACGCGATAACGCGTGCGCTCCCCACGAGTACTGCCGCTGATGTCGCCGACTTTCTTCTTCAGGACGTCATTCTTCATCATGGAGCACCCCACCAACTGCTCACTGACCGTGGCCGCACCTTCCTTTCCGCAGTGGTAAACGACATTCTTCGCGCGTGCTCAACTAAGCACAAGTTGACGACCGCTTACCACCCCCAAACTAATGGCCTCACTGAGCGACTCAATCGGACGCTCACCGACATGCTCGCCATGTACGTCTCCTCTGATCACCGAGACTGGGACGTCGCACTCCCATACGTTACATTTGCATATAACTCCTCCCGCCACGACACTGCCGGATACTCTCCGTTTTACCTCTTGTACGGCCGTGAGCCTCAACTGCCGCTTGATACATTGTATCGAACGTCTCCTCCCGCACATTCTGAATACGCCCGTGAAGCCATTGCCCATGCTGACCATGCTCGCCAAGTCGCCCGTTCCCGCTTGCAAGCCTCCCAAGCTTCTCAGCAAGAGCACTATAACCGCCGCCACCTGGACAGTGCCTTCTTGCCTGGGTCCCTTGTATTGCTCTGGGTGCCTTCTCGCCGTGTAGGGCTCTCGGAAAAGCTTCTTTCTCGATATGTGGGCCCGTATCGCGTGCTGCGCCAAGTCACAGCCGTCACATACGAGATTGAGCCTGCCTTCCCCGAGTGCAATTCCCGTACTCCACCCTCCGATATTGTGCACGTGTCGCGCCTTAAGCCCTACCACCTACCCTCTTCTGACACTCGCTGAGCCGCACCGCGACGGTGCTTTCACGCCCGGGGGTCATGCTACAGGTCGACTCAGAGACGATGAGG
This sequence comes from Amblyomma mixtum, assembly GCF_055824585.1. NCBI lineage: Eukaryota > Metazoa > Arthropoda > Arachnida > Ixodida > Ixodidae > Amblyomma > Amblyomma mixtum. The sequence continues at coordinate 327,993,774 of NC_143014.1, read as the reverse complement.
CAGACGAAGTGAGAGGGCGCTTGGCGCGTGCTCGGGCTCTGAATCCTGTGCAGTGGCCTGTGTCTTGACGTCCGGTGCGCCCTGTGCTTGTGTTTTGTTCAGTGTGAGTGCACCAGTGTTCTGCGGGCTGTGAACGCCTCCTGCCACGTAACAATATGCTACTGGTATACCAGGAGTTTCAGGAAAGTCAGACGCTAATTTTTAAAAATAGGGATTTTGAGGTAAAGATAAGCTTTCTGCGGCATGGTAATACCAGTGTTGGTGGATGCCAAAAACAGGTGAATCATGTTAACTAGTCAAGTTATGAACTAAATTCTAATGTTAACTTTTGAACTATTGCTGATAGGCACCTGTTTGCTATTAGAGATTTGTAGCTGGTTAATAGCCTTATCAGTTTTTAGAAATTCGGAAATGCAATTACCTTCGCCATTGCGGCTTGTCTAATTTGGGCCATTTTTCGTGCCATTCGAACAGCACGTGCTTGCGGAGGGCACAGAGGGATGTTAATGAAATCACCACACTCGACGCATTTACAACGTGACATTCTCTGCCCCGCCCGCTCTGGGACAGTTAAGTGGCTAGGAGCGGGGAGCGCAGCAGCATGGGCAGGGCTGAGATTCTTGCGTGGGACGTGCATTATTAAGGAGTGTCGTGATTTGATTGACGTCACTTTGAGCCCTCCCGCAAGCACGTTCTTTTCGAATGGCGCGAAAAATGGCCCAAATTAGTTGAGCCACGTGTAGCGAGGGTAATCGCAAGTTTTAAATTATAAAACCTGATAAAGCTATTACTAATGGCTAACCATTTTAATAAACATTTTACTAGTTGAAATGGTCTGCGTGCTTTTTGACGTTCGCCAATACTGGTATTACTACGCTGCAAAGAGCTTCTGTTTACCCCAAAAAACCTATTTTTAAACATTAGTCACCAACCTCTGTGAAAAATCTGGTATATTATCACTAAGACGTATGGTATAACAATGCACTACTGAACTGCTGTAGAAGTTAAGGTCAGAGTCTGAAATTTAGGCAAGGTCTTTTAAATTAAAGTGCACATCGGCATTATTTTCCTGCAACAGATACTCTGCAGAAATAATGTAGTGGCTCTGAAGCAGGACATTAAGGCATAGCGGATGTTCCAGTAGTCAGTATAACGTGTTTGCAGTGGCTGCCCAAGGTTGCTTGTAAGAAAATAGTCTGCTTTTGGTTTTGATTTGCAATGTTCAACAATAACTGTATCGTTCTCAATTTTTGCAGCAGATGATGTGTAGTTATTTAAGTCGAGAACAGGAGCTGAAAAGGCACAATGACAAGCTAACAGAAGAAAACCAGCAGCTAAAGGTAGAAGTTCAGTAGCTGACGCATGAACTTCAGCAGGCTCCGGATTCTCTTGGTAAGTCCGCATTTGGTGGGAAATTCTTTCGAATGTTATTATAAGTGATATTACTAGCCAGCACAACTTGGGTAGTCTTCGTTACTCTGTTACGTTTAAATGAAAGGAATACTTATTTCAGGTAATGTCACCTGTATGCTTATCAGGGCCATTTATTATTACACGGGTTGAAAATTAAATTTTTACAAGTTGTGGCAGTGAACTATGTGGAAAAGGACCAAGAATAGGATTTGTGAACATAACCTACCGACTAAAAAATTGGAGCACGCATAAGCTTCGCCTTTAGGAGTGGAACGCGACAGCATGTTGCAGCGCTGCCAGGGTATTACTCTTGTATGCATCAATACACAAAGACGCATTCACTAGGTCCACTTTTCAGTTCGAACCAACAAGCCTTTGTAGCATGTCCTGCGCATGCTTGCCTCGGGATCTAAAAGACCTGGGTCGGATTCCTCGTATTTCCCCCCAATTTTTTTTTTTACTTGGAGGTCATGTTAAAACGCTAACAACGCCGACACTGGCTTTTCTGCAAGACGAGGTCCTCAATGCTGTCGAGTTAAAACTACGCTCTTGGGTTGATGAAAAATTTGCAGGATGAAACAGCCAGCTGGAAAACGCATGGACACAAAAAACATGGCAACACAATTGCTGACTTTCAACATGTTCTTATGGAGAGCACGCCAATAGAGAACCCTTTGTTTTTGACGCTTATTTACTCAGACTTTTTAAAATTTGGGTTAAACAGAATTTCTTGCCGAAAATACACATTGTAGAGTTGAGTAGAAAGTCCTTTATTAGCCGCCGCGGTGGCTCAGTGGTTATGGTGCTCGGCTGCTGACCCGAAAGACGCGGGTTCGATCCCGGCTGCGGCGGTTGAATTTCTTTGGAGGAGAAATTTAGAGGCCCGTGTACTGTGCGATGTCAGTGCACGTTAAAGAACCCCAGGTGGTCGAAATTTCCGGAGCCCTCCACTACGGCGTCTCTCATAGCCTTAGTCGGTTTGGGACGTTAAACCCCATAAAACCTATGGGGGTTATTCTTTTAGTAACGCTCAAAGGGCTAGAAGCAGTTGTCGCTCTCTAGCACCAGCGCGCCAGCCCTAGCAGTCAGAGCTGTGACCCCCAACCCGCGGTGCGGTAAGTCGCAACCACGGCGGGTTCGGGCCAGAGGGGACAAACACGAGTATGCTACTCGGAGGAGCGTTTATTGCTCCCGAGCGATACAGTGCAGCAGCAACAATACAACCGCCGTAACGATGGAGAGGGTTCCGCTCGCGTACGGGGGTGAAAAACACAAAGGAAAGAACGCACGCAAAAATGTGGGGGAAGAAGGTTCCGCTCACCTCGCGTGGTTCCTCGCTCACGGCCCGCGGCGGTCAAGTCACACTCGGTGGCCGGGCGATAAGGGCAGCGGTCTCCGTGGCAGATCTCTGATACGTGCGTGTGCACGGCTCCCGCCAGAAGACAAGCGAGCCTCGGGAGAAACGCGCCTTCTTCCCGGGCTGTGGAGAGGAGGTCTCTCCGTTATGAAAGGGGAAAGAGGGAAAGTCCCCGCTGCGGCGTCGCGGCGGGGCGAGGAAGGAAGCGGGGTGGCGTGAGTGCCCTCCCTCGCAAAACCTCCCGAACGGCGCGTGCATAGCATCGTGTGATAATTACGCGCGGCCGTTACAATGGGGCAGGGGATTCATGTGTATCCCCACAAACCAAACCAAACCTTTATTAGGTAAGGGAAGCGCGTGGCCATGGGGGAGGGGTAATGAGGAGTAGACAAAGTCTTCAATGTTTGCATGGCCGTCAGTCACTTCACACTGCTCTGAGCAGGCCACTAAGGGATGCATATCTTAGTGGCCATATCTTACCTTAGTAGCCATATCTCAGGAGCCATAGCTAAGTGATAAAGTCCCAGAAAGGAGAGAACTGGGGAAACTTCTGTGTGGAGTGGAGTGCTGTAACGAGAGGCTGAACTGTGGAAAAGTTGTTACATGTGGTTGTAATAAATTTTGGTGAGTGCTAGCTGAGACACTGGTAATGGAGGGAACAGAAAGAATAGATAGGAAAAGAAAAATGCGCAAAATGGTAGAAAGAAATGAAGTTGTCTTCAACCCACAACCACCATACCATGTTTGCTTAATAAAACGCGTTACGGGGCTAGTTGGTGATGCATTTTCTTTTCTTGAAATTTGTTCAGCACAACATATTTAGACAAACACACAGAAAGACATTACAGAACGGGCGCTTGTCCTGTTATGTCTCTCTGTGTATTCCTCTAAATATGTAGCACTGTTTGAATTTCAAGAAAAGGCAATACCATGTGCATTCCGCAAATCCGTTAACACTCCTTTCGCAGTAACAACACACACTAACAAACTACAGCGACGCAATTAGGACTGTGCGTCCCACTCTGTACGCGCTCAACTTAACTGTAACGTAAGTTACCATTGAATACCGTCACCCACACTTCGCGCACTTTTACGTGGGAAGCTCCCAGACACCCTTAGAGCGTGTGGGGGTAGCGGTCTCGGACTCGAAGGAGATGCCCTCGACTCAGCGTGGCAAACTCAGCGGAGACCAGCCACCAAGTGACAAGAGGTTTTTGGTCGTTTGGTGCCCAGCTTTCGCCGGTCGCAAGCCAGAGAATGGGTCGGAGCCAAAGGTTTACAAAACAAAACAAGGTGTATACAGCGATGAGACGATACAGAGGATTTCACAATCACTAGTGCACGCACATAAAAAGTGATTAATTGAACAATGCAACACGTGCAAAGTTAAACTCGAGAGAGAATGCAATACAAAGGCAATATTCCACCTAAAGTGCACTAACTCACGAGAGAGAGGTAAACAAACAAAACACAATTTGTTCACCGGGCACTGTGGCAGTCCGACGACCAGAGTTCCACGACGATGCCGTCCCGCAGACTGGCGAACGTTGCCTCGTTGGTCCGATGCTGGCCGAGTGGTGTTTTCCCGGGAGTCGAACGGGCGCGCTTCGATGAAGCTTAAACGGCCGTCCGGACTGACTGATAGCAGTCAACGCCTTCTTTTACAGGCTCGCTTCCACGCCTGTTTGTTCTACGCGTCAGAGTAGACGCGCACATACACTTAGCATCGGCAGTGCTGTCTCCCTTCCCTCTTCTCACCGGCCGCGCGTCCCCATTGGTCAGAGTACGGGGTTCGCATCTCGAAGTTTCGAGCGTGTTCTGGCGTGGCGCCGTCGCCGACAGGCGAGGGGGACGTGTCTTAGTGCACGCAAGGCTTCCCCCTTTTCCCCCGGTCAGCGGTAGAAGCGACTCGGATGTTCTAGAGAAATCTTCGGCATGGATGACTCATTCCCTCAGCGCACGCCGCGTCGGTGAGCGGTGGTGGAGGGGAGAGAGAGCCACGCGCTCAGCGGGGTTTTCCTTCTCCCCCGTTCGGCTCGCGCCGGCGAGACGCCGTGAGCGCGGCGGTGTTTTTCTTTCTTTGTTCTGAAAAATGCGCCGAATTTTGTGACACTGCCCCTTCCTTGAAGAATATTGTGCAACAATATTCACAAATCACAAAATTCGCGCGCACATGCATGCGCTCACAAAGTCAAGGGTGAATGCCGAAGTACACACATCAATACCTTGATGCTTTAAAATACATAACACAGTGCAATAGACAGGTTGCCCTTCAAAACTTCACTTCACAACACTTCAAAACACGCCGCATTTCGGCGGTGCAATTCGCGCGCACATGCATGCGCTCACAAAGTCAATGGCGAAGGCCAAAATACATACATCAATACAATGATGTTTCCACATACGAAATTCAATTCAATGTTCACAATGCACATAAAAACACACCGCGATTGGGCAGTACATTAACACAACATTGCAAACAGGAGACACACAAGTATGAGGCATACTTCGCTTATACTTCCCCGTTCGGCCTACACAGTAGGTTCGGAACAGAACTGTTTCGCTCAAGCTTTCGGCCGCACTCCTTCGCTCTGTCAATGTTTGCCTCTGCCCTTTCCGTCCTGAGAAATTCCTTCATATCGCACGCGTACAAAAAGGTTTCGGGGCGGCATGCACCTGCGAACAAGACAATCGACAGGTTCCAAGGCACTTGCATCACAACGCAGAGGCTCACGATAAGAACTGGTGTGAACACACTCTTGGTCACCTTCCCGAATTCGACAGTGCGGCAGGAAAACAGCCGAAGCAATGTGCCGATCAGCACGAGAATCATTTCCAGAGTGTGTCTTGCGCTGAACTTATCAGAAATTCTAGACACGTTGTTTCCGCGTGTCCTTCTTTCGCTTTTCCTTCCTTCCTTCGGCATTCGTGCTCCGTTGCGGCCACTTACTGGCTTATCCGCCAGCTTCTCACTGCTGCTTACTTCGTTCCCGCCTGTTTCTTGCGAAGAGGGTTTCTCTTGCGCGGAACGTTCCTGCGCTACATTTTTCCGTTCTTCCTTCTTGGGTGATTCTTTTATTTCCTCTTTTCTTGCGCTAGCTCACTCGCGCTTCCTTCGCTGCTTTCTTTCCTGTCGATCACTGCGACTCTCTGATGTGCAGGATTCGGAATTTTCACCCTCGCGGCGACCGTCTGGGTCTGTGGGAAATTTTGCCCCCTTGATGTTACCCAATATAAGGTCGTACAGTAATCCCTCGTTATAACGAAATCGCTTTACTCGAAATATTGCTTTATTCGAAATTTCTTTCGGTCCCGACCCAAACGCATGCATTTTAAACCACATTACTCAAAGCGCACGAAGAGCTTGACCCGCTTAGAGCGAAGTGGCAAGCGGAGGCATCGCTGCCGCCATGCGTAGGAACCGCTGCCGTGGCGGTGACCCTTTGCGCATGCAGTGCCAAGTTAATACCGCCGACGAATTAGACTCATACAGGCATAGAACAGGCCACAAAAGTACCAAACCCACGATCGATGACCTGCCTAGTAACGTGCACCAGGAGAGTGCCGAGTGTCCCCTGCTCAGCGAGGCCGAATTCCATGGTGCAGCGCGCCCGAACCGTTAATCTCGGTCGGAAGCGCATTCCTGGTGTTCCCTGTGACAGAATCCACACGAAAATAAAGTTCTCCTCGCGCTTTGCGATTCCAGAAAGCCGCGGTGTCTTGGATGCTGAAAAGTGACCAGTATACCCGATTCGCGTCAATCAACAAGACAAACGGTATAAATGCGTGGTAGGGTCACTGAATTTGGTTGTTATGGCAGGGACACATGTGCGAAAAGCGAGCGCGATTCACCGCAGCGTGAAGTTGCGAACGCCATCGCAGCGTCCGATCGCATCTCGCTTTCCCTCTCTCCCGTTGGGCTCGCGCCGGCGAGACGCCGTGCGCGCGGCGGTTTTTCTTTGTTTCTAAAATGCGCCGAATTTTGTGACAAATACAATCCCCATGTTTTTGTACTTACTTACAGGGCTGATAGTTGTGCCATTAATTCTGTATGTGTAATTAACCCCCTAGCAGACTTGGACGAGCCAGGCTCGTCACAAGCAGATTGTCATTTCTGTCTCCTGACGAGTCCACCATGTTGTGTGTTTTTCTGGCACCCTATGTTTAAGGCAAATAGGGCTTGTCTAAAGCATTTTGTTTGGTTTGCTGAGAGAATGAATCACACACTAATTGTTTTAAATTATAACACAAATGAAATGGTACAAAGTGACAATTTTGGTATTATATTTGAAAAGAGATGTGTCCTTTAGTAGGTTAAGAAAGCACTTCTTGCACATTATTGTCATATTTTAACATATAAAAGATCCAAAGACATTTGCCAGGCCTGACAGCATTTGTGAACCTCTGACAGGTAGCCACTTAGTATTCCGACTCCAGCATTTTGTGCAGCATCTGGCGGTGAAAATAAGCAACTGCCCAGGAAGGTTCGACCCGCTGCATGTGGCCTGTACTTTGTGCCTTTGCTTATGGTGTGTGATAGAGTCGCCTGCAAGGAAGGTGTGAAATCCAGGCAATTATGCTGTTTCAGCAAGATGGAAAGATAAATAAAGTTCTTGCCGTAAATTTCCTTCTGACAACCATGATTATGCCGCAGAGCCTCATCCAACCCAGCAAACCAAAATCCTCTCAGAGACGTCTAGTTAGACGTCTCTGTGAGGTTTGTCCTTTGCTGGGAACCTTCGCATTGGCAAAGAAGTTGCGACGACAATGGCTGTATGGTAAAGCATTTTGCTGGTGATGATCTTTCCTTTCCGAATAAGTCACTATTTGCCGTAAGGTGTGAACAGCATTCAGACTTGTTTTTGTTCCTGAAAAATGCTTCCGTTCAGTGCCTGCAACACTCCGCGCTGCATAGTTATGCAAGAGCCGATGCCCTAAGTTAGCCATTGCCTGGGTTGCGCGTCGAGTTGGTAGCTTTCGCGCACCATGCATGGGATTTCAAATCACTAGCAGTTGTACTCTGTTTTTATTGCTTCAGATTTGAAGTTAGGTCTTTAATCATGTGCCGTGGTGGCTCAGTAGGGGCACTCAGCTCCTGAACATCCAGCCGATGTTTAAGTGTAAGCAAAATGCAAAAACGTACAGAGATGAGAAACTCATTTCTAGAGCTCTCAAGCTATGCTTTGTAGAGAAAACGAAGCGGTATTTTAAAGCAGGAAATGAGTTTCACAGATATTACTTGCACTCGAGCGTAGCTGGATAGACATACGAACCGTGGAGGCACAAGCACCTTGTCTGTAGAAAAACAACTGCGTTAAGATTAACTGATTTGTTCCCCAGATCATCGCAAGCACTCTAGTCAAGTTTTCGCATGTCTGTACATTGTAGTGCCGGCGCCCACATTTCGCTGGCTGGCCTGTCTAAACCAGCGCTGCGCGCCCGCCGGCGCTCAAAGCAGGCCCAGACTCTCTCTGACATGTCGCGGCGTGCAGCGTGAGTCATCCCGTCTCGGCGGCGCCGACGCGGACCCTTCCTCCTCCCCCTCCTCATCGTCGGCTCGGACACCCGCGGCGCTTCTCCGGCCGCCCGTTCCTGTCTCAAGCCTTCAACGGCCGGCGCCTCTCGACCATTGGTCTAATTTGAACGGTGGCCAGTGCCGTGACCTGATTGGAGGATTTGAACTGCTGGCTGCCGCAACCGACAGCGGTGGCTTTAAAAACGGAGCCGCGCGGAGCCCGAGCAGCAGACGGGCAGCAGAAGAGCCATCACGCCGGAGCTACGCTCGCCGCCGGGGCCGCCCTTCTTCGTTGTGCTAGCCCGTGGTGCTCTTGGCCCTTGTATTATGTAAAAGCCCTTGTACATAGTGTACATAAAAGTCATTTGACTCACCGTCGCCTCGACCGTTTCCTGGCTCGGACTCCCAGTCCCAACAGTGGTGGCAGCGGTGGGATGCCAAAATCCCAACAACATGCACCAAAATATCTGCGGAGCGCTGTAAGAATCCCCAGCTGCTTGAAATTAAATCTGAGTCCTCCACTATGCCGTGGCTGTGTTTTGGCATGAGTGCAAGTCAGGTTTAATATCCAGAGCTGCACTTTGGTAGTGAGCGACGCTGTAACGTAGGGCACCAGTTTAATTTGAACTACAAGGGATTCTTTAAACATGCACCGACACCACATAGCACATAGGCACCTTTTGCATTTTCGCCTACATCAGACTGATTCAGCAAGCCGAACGCGAAAGCGACTGTGCAACTGCAGCAGGTACATGAGTGAACGTTTGTACCCCAACCAGTATAGCAGAGTACCCGCCGCGGTGGCTCAGTGGTTAAGGCGCTCGGCTGCTGACCCGAAAGACGCGGGTTCTATCCCGGCCACGGCGGCCGAATTTCGATGAAGGCGAAATTCTAGAGGCCCGTATGCTGTGCGATGTCAGTGAACGTTAAAGAACCCCAGGTGGTCGAAATTTCCCGAGCCCTTCACTACGGCGACTCTCATAGCCTGAGTTGCTTTGGGACGTTAAACCTCAATAAACCAAACCAGTACAGCAGAGTATAACTTTCCCAGAATGTTTTAACGTTTTCTTGCGCGCTCGACTGCTCTCCTTCATCACAGCAGTAAGATTTTGCCTCTAACATTATGCTTTTGGCATCCACTGTGAGGTTAGTGACTTTTCCTTTTGTGCAAGTGTTGCTTGTATGTAATATGGTCAAGCCTCTACCCTATCCTTCCTCGCTATCCCTCCTGTCTATGTTTCGCCTATCTTCCCTGTCCCCCTTATTTCCGTGCACCACAGGTGCTTGAGATAGGAGCAGCTGCCGCGGCCAATGCCTCTTTTCTCCTTCCGTATTCTGTAAAATTTTGTTCAATAAACCACCGCCACCACTCCATCACTGCAGCGCACCTAGCAATGGTTGCGAGTTGATATATGCAGCATGCACTTTAGTGCAAAAGTATACGGTGTACATTAACCTTGTCAAGGCGAATCGCACGTAACTGCGCATACAGTGTAAAGATGCCTCGGCCGCCCTATATTTTCCTGCTCAATAATACTACCACTGCCAAAGCAGTGGTTCTTAGCTGTAGCAGTGTATAAGTTCAGCACAGATATGTTTGCACTTTTAAGAGAGGTCGGTTGCACACGAGCACTTCGCTTCTTTCACAGCTGGCTTGTAAAACACGTCGATGAGTTTGATGATTATCCTATGTGGTGCCGCGGTCACGCTGGACGTGTGGACATAAGCAATCTCAGTTTCATTGGCTTGCTTTCCTTTCGCACCAACCAAAATCGGGTGTTTGGCCTCAATTATACGATCTTCCATAAAGTAACTGGAGTTGACACGACACGAAAGGAAATCTAGTAATTCCCCAGCAGCAGTCAGCAAGGAAACCTTCCTGGGTTCGCCATGTAGCCCAGTGTGGCCAGACATCGTAGTGTCCCCTTTCCTTCACTTTACTCGTGGATATATAATGACCCTGCTCTTCTTGAATATATAGGTATACAATGCATAACATATAAATAACAGCGCAAACCAGCAGTACACACGACGAAGAATGGGGACACACAAGCGCTTGTGTGTCCCCGTTCTTTGTCGTGTGTCCTGCTGGTTTGTGCTGTTATTTATATGTTACGGATCACCAACTAGCCCGCACTCTTACCATACAACGCAGTCATCTGCAAAAAAAAAAACGGCAACGCTTTGAGGATCATAAGGCAAAAAATATGCATACATAAGAAACAGGTAGCAGACCACGCACAGAGCCCTGGGTGACTCCTGAGAGAACTCAAGCTGGTGGTGAATTCGAACTAAAAATCTGGACTTACTTGTGCCGTCCAGAAAGATAAGAATCAAACCATTGCTGGAAATGCTGATCTGTAGTATGTGTCTCAGTTTTACCATGCACTTCCAGGACAAATTGTAATCAAAGCTTTTCGTGATGTTGAGAAACATTGGCATCTATTTGCACACACTTATCTAGACATGCCAAAATTCGTTGGTCTGAATTAGTTGTGTTACGGAGGCCATGCGAAAACCAATGTTGGCTGCTGGAATCAAGTTGCAGCTTTCTGAAAAAGAGCTCAAGTGCTTGAAAATGAATGCTTCTTAATCTTACCCTAAATAAATAGTGAGACTGGCCTATAGTAAAGAAGGGTGGGCAGATGGGTGACAATCATGAAGTGAACAAGGGAGCGGAAAGCCTCAGGTGCTTGTCAATGTTTCGCAATAGGACTTGTCTTTCGTCTGAGCAAAGCGTTCATCATTGGCGGTGTTTAAATACTGTCTCCGCTCCAAGGACGAAGGGCCCAGTGAGGGGGAGGGAGTGGGCGTGAAGTGGGAAGGTTGTTAGAATGGGGAGGGGAGGGAGAGTCTTGTTTGATGGCTGCTAAAGAGGATTAACCAGTTCACCTGCAAAACTGAAAAGAAAAAGGCAAGATCGATAGGAAGGAACCCAGAAGTATGGAGCAGGGAAAGGTAGAGAATGTGAGCTTGAAAGGCTGTGGGTCCAGCTGCTACAGGTGGCTTGGTATGACTGGCTGCATTAACCGGAAAAAATCAGATAAAGGAATTAAGCAGCATGGCAGAATGAAATACTGGGAAGCAAAAAAAAAAGAATAGAAATGGAAGGAAAAGGGAAAAAGGGGGGAGGTCAGAGAAAGTGTGAAGAAGGGAGGGGGGAGAGGAATGTGGAAGCCTAGAGTACCTGAGAAGTGATAGCAAGGGGTGCAGGGTATAAGGTAAAAGTAGAAAGATAATTTGAACAAAGAGAAAAGAAAAAAGTTGGGGAAAAGAAAAAGAAAAAGTTGAATGAAGGGGAAACCCTGGATCCGGGCGGCAGGGTAGGGTGAAAGAAATGATAACGCGGTGATAAGTACTGGGGAACGCTTTGACCATGTGCAAGACCTTTCTAAAGTATTATGCCAGTGCCGGAATGTACCTGAGAGATTCTAAGTTTACTCTGGATGTGTTGATCGTTGCTGTTTGTACAGTTTTAAATTTATGGATTAGGAATGCTTCTCTGTGTTTCTGTCCCTTGCAGATTTGAAGCCTGACTGAAAAATAGTTAGTTAGTTAGTTAGTTAGTTATATTGATTTTAATGGCGCAAAAGCAACTGAGGCTATGATGCGCCAAACACAAGGTTAGAGTTTTTGTTAAAGGTGAAGCTTTCTATACTTAGAGTTTGTTAAAATGCTGGCTTCCTTGAAAATTCTAAAAATACATGAGATGTCAACCAAAAATACATGAGATGTCAGATGTCACCTAAAAGTAACATGGGGTGTAATGGGATGCTTTCCCTGTAAAATGTAAAATATTTCTTTCTTAGTTCTTCTAGTTTGACACACGAAATTAAAATGTGGTTCACTGTGAGTTCAGAACCGCACATTTCACAGAGAGGTTTGTTTTGTTTGGTTAGTAGAAAGCTGTGCGTGAGGTGGGTGTGTCCAATGCGGAGCCGACATAAAATAACTTCGGTAAAACGTTCTTGATGCCTACATGATTGCCATTCCCCTAAAATGGGCTTAACAGAATGTAATTTGTTGTTTACGTGCTCTTCCCATGCTGCCTGCCACTTATTTCTGAGTTTACTGTAGATAAACTTTGAGCAATCCATGTGCGGTATACTCACTTGTTTTATTTGACCATTCCGGGCTTGTGCAGCGCATACATCTGCTTTCTCATTGCCCACAATTCCAACATGGCTAGGAACCCAGCAGAATTTAATGTTATGCTTTTGTTTTGTGATTTTAACTATGTTATGTATGATGTTTCCTATTATGGGTTCAGCAGCATTACTGGAGTGCAGTGCTTTGAGCATACTGAGGGAATCGGTGTAAATTATGCTATTTTTGATGTTCTCTCTTACTATTTTTTCTACAGCTACAAAGACGGCATAACACTCAGCAGTAAAAACTGATGCGCATTCTGGTAGTCGCATTATCTGTTTAGTATTTTCTTGGATTACTGCACTTCCAACGTGACTTTGTTTTTGAGCCATCGGTATAAAATTCAATGTAAGTGTCATACTTTTCTTGCAGTGCAAAGAATTCCTGTAATATGTACTCGTTTGGCGTTTGCTTTTTGTCTAAATGTGTAATTGTGAAGTCACATACTGAAGGCAGGCTGTACCATGGTGGCAAATATTCATTCCTTTGCGCAATATTCGGTAAGCAGTCTAGTATTGTTAGCTCTTCACATTTGTCTTCAAAGCGCAATATTAATGGTCGGATAGAATGTGATTTGTTGATGAATAATCTTTTAGATGGGCACTTGGTGACAACTGGATGGCAGAGATGTTTCGGAAGAGAACGGATTTTTAAGACGTATGTGCATGTAAGTGCGATTCTTCGGTCCTCAAGAGCGGGCTCATTGGTTTGGTTTTTGTGGGGTTTAACGTCCCAAAGCGACTAGGCTATGAGAGACGCCGTAGTGAAGGGCTCCGGAAATTTCGACCACCTGGGGTTCTTAAACGTGCACTGACATCGCACAGTACACGGGCCTCTAGAATTTCTCCTCCAAAGAAATTCTAGCCGCCGCGGCCGGGAGCGGGCTCATTGCTTTCAACGTATAGGCTGGCTACTGGTGATGTTCTGTATGCTCCAGATGATAGGCGCAAAACCAAGATTATGAATGGGGTCTAATCTTTTCAAGTAGGATGCTCTTGCCGAACCATATACTATGCACCCAGAGTCCAGCTTGGAGCGCACCAGAGAGCGGTATATTTGTAAAAGGCTTGCTCTGTCGGACCCCCACCGTTTCCGTGAGAGCACTTTTAAGATATTGAGGGTTTGAGAAGCTTTCTTTTTAAGGTTATTAATGTGTGGTAGAAATGTGAGTTTCTTGTCGAAAGTTACGCCTAAAAATTTGCGTTCTTGTTTAATTGGTAGCGCAGTATGATTCAGGTATAGATTGGGATCGAACTGCAGGCCTCGTCGCAATGAAAAAAGAACAGCTACTGTTTTTTGAGGGGAAAATATAAATCCATTTCTGTCTGCCCAAGCACCTAGTTTATTTAGTGTGATTTGTATTTGTCTCTCACAGGTTGATATGCTAGAGGGCGTGCATGCAATTTGTAGGCCATCTACATAAACTGAATACATTATGGACTTGGGTATTTCTTTAGCTAATGAATTCATTTTTATTACGAAGAGTGTCGTACTTAGAATGCACCCCTGGGGTACGCCGTTCTCTTGGGTGAAAGTCATGGAGAGAGTTGCTCCTAGGCGGACTCGGAATGTGCGGTTAGCCAAGAAGTCGTTCAAGTTTGATTTCTTTCGTGCCTTTTTGGACTGAAAGAAGTGCTATATCAAATAAGTGAGGTGTTGCATTACTGTTGATTTGAAGATTATCATGGTGGTTTGCTATACTGCTCACCTTGAGTGCAGTATGGTTTTTTAACAATTTACACTGGAGTTTGTTTATGTAAAATTTTTTGCTTTCCCTCTACGCTCGTCATACTGATGGATGCTTTTTCATAATTTTTCTTCTGAGGGAGAGGGTGATGTCCGTTGACAGGCGCTGTCAATGGACTGCATAGCACCTGTGAAAGTTCATCTCTTCCTCGTCCTGGGTTCGCACTGTTCCCCTTTTTGTGATGTTCCCCCAACTAGCCCGCAGCAGTACCCTTGCGAATCTTGTCCATCTAACTGCTTCCTTTTAGCTTTCTATGTAAGCAGAACATATGCGTGTTTCCAGATGTCTTCTGCATGATATTTGGATATAAATTATCTTGCGGTATGATAGTTTAGCTTTAACTGAGGAAGACGGCCGTGACGATGTTGAAACAGTGAACGATAATCTCACAGCTATCGTTACGGAGTGCGCCATAGAAGTAGGTGGTAGGATGGTTAGACAGGAGACCGGAAAGCTATCTCAAGAGACAAAAATATGGTTAAGAAACACCAAAGCATGCAAGCCTCTAACCCTCTGAACAGAATAGAACTGGCAGAGCTATCAAAGTTAATAAGCACAAGGTAGCCAACATAAGGAAGTTTAATATGGAGAAAATTGAGCATGCTCTAAGAACGGAGGTAGCCTAAAAGCAGTGTAGAGGAAACTAGGTATAGGTAAAAACCATATGTATGCGCTAAGAGAGAAAGACGGCAATGTCATTAGCAATATGGATAATAGTTAAAGTACCCGAACAGTTCTTCACAAATCTATACAGCGGCCAATGTAATCAGAACGTTAATGAGAGAGGCAGTGGCTCACAGGAGTGGGACATCCCGCCATTAAATTGAAAGGAAGAAAGCTTTAGAAGCAATGCAGAGGGGGAAAGCAGCTGGTAAAGATAGGATGACAGCAGATCTCCTGAAGGGTGGAAGGGAGATTGTGCTAGAAAAACTAGCCACCCTGTATATTCAATGCCTTAGAACCTCGAGCGTACCACAAGCTTAGAAAAACGCTAACATTTTAGTATTTCATAAGAAAGGATACTTCAAGGACTTGAAAAATTACAGACCCATCAGCTTACTGTCTGTTGCCTGCAAGGTATTACTAAGGTAATTGCAAATAGAATCAGGACAACCTTAGACTTCAGTCTTCAATCAACCAAATGATCAGGGAGGCTTTTGTAAAGGATACTCGACAATAGACCATATTTACACTATCAATCAGGTGATACAGAAATGTGCAGAATATACCGACCCCATATATATATATATATATATATATATATATATACTTCATTGATTACGAGAAAGCATTTGACTCGGTGGAAACCTCAGCTGTCATGCAGGCATTGCAGAATGAGGGTACAGAAGAGTGTTATGTGCAAATATTGCAAGATACCTCTGATGTCTGCACAGCTACCATGGTCCTCCATAAAGTCCGCAATAAAATTTTAATAAGCAAGGGTGTCAGGCAGGGAGACACGATCTCGCCAATGCTGCTCACCGCCTATTTACAGCAGGTATTCCGAGGCATAAATTGGGAACAGTTGGGGATAAGAGTTAATGGAGAATACCTAAGTAATCTGCGATTCGGTTGGTTTATGGGTTTTAACGTCCCAAAGCAGCTCAGGCTATGAGAGACGCCGTAGTGAAGGGCTCTGGAAATTTCGACCACCTGGGGTTCTTTAACGCGCACTGACATCGCACAGTACACGGGCCTCTAGAATTTCTCTTCCAAAGAAATTCAACCGCCGCGGCCGGGATCGAACCCGCGTCTTTCGGGTCAGTAGCCGAGCACCATAACCACTGAGCCACCCCGGCGGCTAATCTGCGATTCGCTGATGACATTGCCTTGCTAAGTCACTCAGGACAAGAACTACAAACCATGATCAATGAGTTGGACAGGTAGAGCAGAGCGGTGGGTCTAAAAATTATCATTCAGAACACTAAAGTAATGTTTAACATTCTTGCAAGGGAACAGCATCTCGCAATTGGTAGCGAGGTGCTGGAAGTAGTAAGGAAATATGTCTACTTATGGCAGGTAGTGACTGCTAATCCAGATCATGGGAGGGAAATAAGAATAAGAAGGGGCGGAGCGCATATGGCAGGTTCTCTCAGATCATGAATAGCAGTTTACTAACATTTCTCAAGAGAAAATTATAAAACAGATGTATCTTATCGGTACTCACCTATGGGGCAGAAATGTGGAGGCAAACGAAAAGGGTTCAGCTTAAGTTAAGGACTACACAGCGAGCTATGGAAAGAAATATGATAGGTGTAACGCTAAGAGATTGGAAGCGGGCATAGTGAATAAGGGAACAAGCGTGGGTTAATGACATCCTAGTCGAAATCAAGAGGGAGAAATGGGCTTGGGCAGAGAATGAGAAGGCAAGATAACCGGTGGTCTTTAAGGGTGACGGAGCGGATTCCAAGAGAGGGCAAGCGTAGCAGGGGGGGGGGGGGGGTTAGAATATTAGGTGGGTGGATGAAAGGATGAGATTTCTAAGGTCGCAATTCGCAAAAGACAAGGTTATTTGGAGAGACATGGGACAGGAGGCCTTTTCCCTGCAGTGGCCGTAGTCAGGCTGACGATGATGCAACCTGTTATAGAAGACTTTTCATTTCTATTAGACTGAAGCCACTTTGTCATTTATTTTTATTTTGAGTAGGCAGGGTAGGTGTGGCTCGCAAGATATTTTCGAAAAAGCATGAAATGAGAGCACCGTATTTGTATCACTGTGTTTTTGCTCTTGTCAATTGCAGGTTAACATTGGCGAGGGAGTGCAAGTCGATTAGGGAACGTTGGCGCGAATTAAAGCTGACGCAAAGGGCTCAGGACCGAAATTTGCCAGATCTCTGCTGCGCGTACTCTTTACACCAGAAGAATATATATTGGAAAATCGCTGTTCGGCAGAAAGTCTAACGCCCACAAAGACGTTCAGTTGAAAGAGGTACTTGACCCATAGGTATGCATTCTGGTATGCATAGGTATGCATTCTGGTTTTTTTGTTGTTGTTTTTCATTGACACGTAGGTGCCGCCAGTGTGAAAGGAACACATTACCCATATTCGAGCAATAGTTACTCCATAAATGTGATTAAAAAGTCCACTTTTTATTTCTTCTAAAGTTGTTTTTTTTGTTAGTTAGTTATATGGGGTTTTATGGCGCATAAGCAACTATTGTTATCATGCGCCAAACACAAGGTTAGATGATGTTATGTTAAGTGTGTAGAGGTTACATTATAATAGGTTTAAAAAATTGGCTTTCTTTAGAAACTTACAAACAAGTGAAAACTCGACAAGTGTTTGCTCGCCTAAAAGCAATGCCGGATGAAATGGAATGTGTTGATTGTAAAATACAGTAAAAAACTTTCTCCTAAGTTCTTCGAGATGGGAACAAGAAATTAAAATGTGATTAACTGTGAGCTTCTCGCCACACATTCAACATACAGGTTTGTCTTTTTTTGTTAATAAGAAGCTATGGGTGATGTGTGTGTGACCTATGCGTAAACGACATAAAATTACTTCGATAAAACGCTCTTTATGGCGGCATGATTTCCATTCTTTTAAAATGGGCTTTACAGTATGCAGCTTGTTGTTTCATTCATTTTCCCAGGAAGCTTGCCATTTGGCCCTTAGTTTGCTACGTACAAACTTCATGTAATCCCTAGGAGGCAAATTCACATGTTTTATTTCCATGGTTCTGGCTTGAACAGCACACATCTCGGCTCTCTCATTGTCCCTAATACCAACGTGACTGGGAACCCAGCAGAATTTTAGAACATGTTTTTGTGCTGTGACCTTTACTATATTGTGTATGATGCTCCCTATCAGTGGCTCCGTGGCATTTTTGGAGTTTAATGCTATAAGGACGCTCAGTGAATCTGTATAAATGATGCTGTTTTTGATGTTTTCATTTGTTATTTTCTGTACCGCAACACTAATGGCATAATACTCAGCGGTGAACACTGTAGCACATGAGGGCAGTCGTACTGCATTTTCATTTTTTCCTTGTATTACTGCGCTTCCTACATGAGCATGAGTTTTTGACCCATCAGTATAAAAGGCAGTGTAATTTCTGTATTTTTCTTGTAGTGCCAGATATTCTTGTATTATGTGGTCGTGTGGCGTACAGGTTTTACTGAAGCGTGTTAGTGTGACGTCACACACTGTGGGGAGAGTGTACCACGGTGGTAGCGCTTCGTGTCTTGGGGCAATATTTTTGATTTCATTTAGTATGTTCAGAGTTTGACATTTTTCTTCGAAGCGCAAGAGCAACGGCTTAATTGCATGGGGCTTGTTGTTGAAGAGCATTCGGGATGGGCATTTCGTCAGAATTGGGTAACAGAGATGTTTGGGCTGAGAAAGGATTTTGAGGATGTATGTACAAGTTAGTGCAGTTCTTCGATCTTCTAAGGAAGGTTCATTCGTTTCCACATACAGACTTGCTACTGGTGAAGTTCTGTAAGCACCGGAAGACAGGATTGTGGACAGGATCCTGTCGTTTTATGTAGGACGGTCTTGCTGAGCCATATACTATGGACCCATAGTCTAACTTAGAGCGAACCAGAGAACTATATATATGTAACAGGGAAGCTCTATCAGACCCCCAGCGTTTTCTTGATAGTATTTTCAGCACATTGAGGGCCTGGGAAGCTTTTTTCTTTAAGCTGTTTATATGTGGCAAGAAAGTGAGCTTTTTATCGAAAGTTATCCCTAGGAATTTATGCTCTTGTTTGACAGGTAGTGGGCTTTGGTTTAAATATAGTGTGGGGTCGGCCTTTAGGCTTCGTCTCAAAGAGAACAGAACCGCTACTGTTTTCTGAGGGGAAAATCTAAATCCGTTTCTATCTGCCCAGGTAGCCAGTTTATTTATTGTTATTTGTATTTGCCGCTCACAAGTAGGTATGCTGGAAGACGTGCATGCTATTTGGAGGTCGTCTACGTAAACTGAGTACATTATGGATTTTGGCATTACTTTTCCTATGGAGTTCATTTTGATGACAAATAAGGTCGTGCTGAGGATGCACCCTTGGGGCGCACCAGTTTCTTGGATAAAAGTCTTGGAGAAGGTTGCGCCTAGGCGGACTCTGAACGTTCGATTGGTCAGGAAGTCACTCAAACAGCTCAGCATCCTGCCGCGGATACCTAGGTCCGCTAGGTCACGGAGGATACCGAACCTCCACGTGGTATCGTAAGGCTTCTCCATATCGAAGAAGACCCCGATAGAGTGTTGGTTGTGGATGAACGCTTCCCGGACTGTGTTCTCAAAGCGTACGAGGTGATCGGTTGTGGAACATGTCTTTTTAAAACCGCACTGGTGTATATCTAAAAGTTGCTGGGACTGAAGTATGAAGGTTAATCTGATGTTTAGAATGCTTTCGAATGATTTTGCTACGCAGCTAGTGAGTGCTATTGGCCTGTAACTGGTGGGACTACTTGGTGGTTTGCCAGGTTTTAGGAAGGGTACTATGATCGCTTCTTTCCATGCATGGGGGATTTCTCCACTCACCCATATTTTATTGAAAAATTTTTGGAGAGCCTCTACTGCAGTCTCAGAGAGGTAAGCAAGCATGCAATAATGTGTATTGTCTGGGCCTGGTGCAGTCTTTTTACCGGATGTTAGTAGTGTGTTTAGTTCCTGCATTGTAATAAGCTGATTGTAGTCTTCATGTGTGCATGTCCCGAAGGGAAGTTTGTGTTTTTCTGCTATTGTTTTGTGCTTTTGAAAAGTGTGTGTGTAGTTGGATGAGCTAGAAACTGTAGAGAAATGCTCACCCAATATGTTGGCCTGCTGTTCTAATGTTGTTTGAGTACCGGGTGTTGTTAGCATTGGAAATGTAAAACGAGTAAAATTTCCTGTGAATTTCCGCACCTGCTCCCACATTTTCTTTGATGATATTGAGCTTTTTATCGAGGATATGTACTGTTGCCATGATGCCCTTTCTGCGTTGCGTCTAATGTATCGTGCTTTGGCTCTAGCCCTTTTGAAGGTGAGCAAGTTCCCTGCAGTGGGATACCTGCGAAGGTTTCCCCAAGCCTTGTTTTGCTGCTTTTTAGCTAATGTGCATTCATTTGACCACCAAATTTTATGTGTTTTTCGTGCAATTTCATATGTTTGTGGGATTGCTTCTATTGCTGCAGATGTTAAGCATGTCAAAAATTTTTCATTTATTTCTTCTATCGTAAGGGTTTCGGCATATTATTTTTCTAGTGTGGCCTTCGTTCTGAAAAGTGCCCAATCGGCTAGGTGAATTTTCCATCGCCGTTGCTTCGTAGGGAGGATGGATGTAGCTGTTGTTAGCTTTAAAACCGTAGGTAAGTGATCACTTTCCCGAGGGTCGTCTAAAACATCCCAAATAAAATCATTAAAAACCGATGCTGATGCAAACGCTAAATCTAGGCAGGTCATTTTTCTAGAGCTGGGGCAGCAGTATGGGGCTTTTCCTGTGTTCATTAAACATATGGTATTCGAAAGAATAAAATCCTCGATGAGCTGACCCCTGGAATCAGTATGCCCACTTCCCCAGAATGAGGAGTGTGCGTTAAAATCCCCAATTATGACATATGGCTCAGGGCAACTGTCCCAGAAGTTCTTCTAGGTCATGCATGGTAATTGTGTTGTGTGGTGGTATTTACACAGAACATATTGTTATTGTTTTATGGCTAATGATGTTTATTGCGACCGCTTCTACGTTCGTCTTTAATGATACCTCTCTTGCAGGGACATCGCTTTGCGTAATGATAGCGACGTCTCCTGAGAGTCGCCTAGATTGTACTCGGTCTTTCCGGAAAATATTATATTTTTTTAAGATGTTTGTGTGCTGTGGCTCAAGGTTCATTTCTTGCAGGCACACAGCTATAGGTGCCATTGTTTTGAGCATATCGGTTATGTCTGTGTAGTTTCTGTGTAGACCTCTACAGTTTCATTGTATTATATACGCCATTGTGATAAGCTGGGGATTGGGGAAAGTTATTTATTCTCAGGAGCAGTGATTCGTGGTTTCCCTTTCTTCTCTAGGGAGTCTCGCCGCCGCTGCAGCGGTGGCGAACCAGGAGTTCTATCCATCGCCACTGTCGTGGCGCGGGATTTCCGCGGAGAATCCGCGGATGCGTGTGTTTTAGATGTCAGCGGACTTTCGCTGACATCCATGTCCTCCACGGTGGACGTGGAGGATGCTTCTTGGTTGCGATGGCCCGTGGCCTTCGCATTCGTCTTTTTTGCTGGCACCGCTGAACCAGGCCCTGCTCCAGCGGCAGAGTCTCTTGAGCCAGCAGTTGCCTTTTTAGAGGGGTGGGGCGACAGGTCCAGTTCAGCAGAGCTGTTCTGGGTGTCTGTCGCCGAGGATGCCGCTGCTGAAAATGGGGCCTGAGGGCATCCGGCGAGGATCGCGTGGTTTTCCCGCGAAATTCTCAGCCCTGTGGACTGTGTCACTGACTTCTGTGGTGGGGACTTGGTTGTCGACCCCAGGTCCTTCGGATCGACCTGTGTGCCGACAGAAACCGAAGGCGGCGGCGATCCCCGCGTCACCGCTTCGGAGTATGTCCCTTTCTGTTGGAAAGAGACGCGTTTTTTTGCCTCAAGGTAGGACAGGTTGTCTGTGGTCTTCAAAGTTATGATTTGTTTTTCTGCTTTCCAGACTGGGCACGACCTGGAGTACGCGCCATGTGCGCCATTGCAGTTGATGCATTTTGGTGTGCGTTAGCATCTTTCTTCTGTATGTGCGTCTTCTGCGCATGTGACACAAGTGGGTTTACCCCGGCAAGCCAACATGCTGTGTCCAAAGCGCTGGCACTTGAAACATCGTCTTGGATTCGGTATGTATGGGCGGACTTTACAATGGAGGTATGCGGCGTGGATGGAATCAGGCAGAGTTGTGCTATTGAAAGTCAGGACGATGTGTTTTGTCTTGATTTCAGCATTGTTTCTCCGGATGGTTATTCGTCGGGCTGCTATTACTCCTTGTTCGGCTAGTTCTTCTTCCATTTCCGCATCGGTACTCTGTAGGAGTTCATATTCAGATATGACGCCCTTTGAGCGGTTCAGGGTGCGGTGCGGGGTTACCTGTACGCTAATTTCTGCAAGATTTTGTAAAGACATCAGTTTGGTGCTCTGTTCTTTTGTGTTTATTTCTACAAGGAGATCTCCGGTTCGCTGCTTTTTTGCTTTGTAGTTTCTGCCTACACAGTTCTTTAGAGTGTTGGCGATCACAAATGCAGACAAGTTTGCTACAGGTTCATCTGCATTTGAGTGAACCATGAAAAACTTCGGAAACGTTTCTGGTTTCTGTGGCATCAATTTTTTCGCAACGGTGCGACCCCTTTTTGGGGGCCGATCAGATTTGTTTGCAAATTTTTCCATACGGCATGTACTGGCTAAGGGTTCCCAATACTTTTTCACCTCTGATTCACCCTTATACACAGAGGAAGGTCCCGGGACTCCCCGCCTGGTAGACAGACGGGGAGCCCATCGGCCGAGGATTGACCACTTTCTCGACCGCCACCGTTCAAGGTTTCTTCCCTCCACCTTTTAACCTGTCGCCACGATACGGGTGACAGCTTCGGTATGCGGGCTAAGGGTCCGTGGTGGCGCCAAGCACCAACACCTCGTTACACAAGGTGCCCCTGCGGGTGTTTTTTTTGTGGGGATAATGCTTCTGTGAGATTTTCAAATTAGGTGCACAGTTAACAACCCTGATTTCGTTCTTGTGTCTTAACTGTCCATTCTCTTTACAATTGGAGCTGCCTGTGCCTAGCATATAAAGGATGCTAGAAGTACAGGACGCTATTACCTGGTATCGAAAAACTTTTAGTGCCGACTTTCAACAAAAATTTTTATTGGTTGGACTGCGGAAATAGGTATGGCTTCAAACAACAAAAAAAAAGCATCATGAATAACATTTGTGCATATACGCGCAATTAATCTGATGATGACGACAACAACAGTGTCTAAAAATTCCAATTCCTTTGCAAACGGATGCATCGTTTAGCGATGCGATTTTTTTGGCTTCAGTAATTTTCTGCAGTACCTTATTTCTGTTTTTTCTTGTCACTTTTTTATGTGAAGTAGGGATTGGATTAACACTCCTAGTCTGTGCACTGCATACTGATGTGCCCTTTATGGGGTTTAAAATAGGGGAGATAAATGCGTTCAAAGCCGCGCGCACCCCACCCCGTGATCGCGAGCGCTACTGAGCGCACGGTGACCACGGCGGGCCTTGCTCTGCGGGAACAAAGGAACGACACACTGGCTGACACAAACAAGGCATTTATTGCTATAACAACAATAACGCCAGCTAGCAGCAAAATACACTGAGGAATCGAGAATGACCGACTCACCAGCACGGTTACGAGCGAACGTTCGCCCACGGTAGGGCAGAGGGAAAACTTCGAGGCCGGACGGGACAGGCTTGGCGGGAGCAAGTTCCGACCAAGAGGCGCCCGTCGACGAAGAGCGAAGCCGCGAGCGAAACGTCCGCTTGCTTCCCGGTTCCAGGGAGAAGAGAGAGAGCCTTCCCCCGCGCGCGAGCGGCAAAACACGCTATCCGTGGCGCTGCTGTCGCTGCGACGCGAGCGCCCTCCCCTGTTAGTTAAAAGCAACCCCACTAAAGGGAGTTCGTTGCGGGGAAGCTAACCACAGGGAACTAGTTGAGTGAGTTGAGGGAAAGCGAACGCAGGGGACGAAGGCGTCCCCACATCCCCCCAACCTTAAATAGACCCACGCGCCTGCAAGTTACATGCTATGGAGGAGTCTCCTGGTCTTCATGCGCAGTAGGTAGGTCGTGCAGCGGAGGTCACGCCGACAGCGTGCACGCAGTCTTCCGCGGTATTCCGAAGGCGGCGTGAAGGTCTCCGCTGGGACGACTCGCATGGCCCGCGGACTACGTGTCCGCAGGCCAGCGAAGAGTAGGGCCGGTTGACCACTGCAGGCCAGGATTCTGCAGTAGTCTGCAGGGTAACAGCAGCCAGAGGTGGCCGCTGTCTGGTCTCGCCACGGCTGCCCCGGATGGATGCGGCGAACAGGATACAGGCCGCTCCGTCGCAGCAGGCGGCAACGAGACGATGTGCACAGGACAGCAAGCCGGAGTGGCTCCACTGGATCTGCAAAATTTCCGAAACACACTCCGCATGCCTTTAACGTAGGTCACGGGAGGGGAAACGGCGTACACAAGAGCCTCGTGGCTCAATGCTCAACTCGCTAGCAAAACGTGTCGGGCGGCTGTGCAACGCAAAGCCCTTTCTTGAGTTGAACGAGAATGCTCAGTTCATGCGAGGTTAAAAAAAACGGGTGGGGCAGCAAAGTGCGCCCCCCCCCCCCCTCAACACCACGGTCCGGTGGTCGTGTCACTTTTGACAAGGTGCAGGCAGCTATGAATAGCTTTAGGCCTCACTACCATAGTGACGGTCGACGACCCTCAACAAAAGAAAGACCCGAAACGGGTTTCGTGCGCGCAGCCGCGATGAGACATCACCGTTGTGGAGTGGTCCTCCCCACTCACTGCACGAAGCAGCTTCTGAGTGATCGGCGCCCACCGTATCGGACGGTGTCGGAACGCCAGGTGCCGAGCTGCAATACCAGCGAGCTCGTAGCGGCACCCGTGGCCCCAGGCCACCCGGCTCCCGGAGGCGCGACTCCCAGAGTCGAAAAAGAGACAGCGGGAAAATATATACAGAAAACTCGGACCACCCACGCGGCTTCCGTACTCACTCGCTTCGGGCTCGGCAACTCCGCGTGCGCTAGGCCTCGCGCTCTCTCGATGCGGACCAAGTGGTTCTCGCGCTGAAGGTACTCCAAAGAAACGAAAGACTTGACGCAAAAAAAACATGCTGAGCATGTCGAAAGGTTCAGACATGCTGCAGCGTAATACACCTCGCACTCAAGAAAGCATGCCGCAGGTCCTAGCGATCAAAATTCACACTAGGCCTACCACTTGTCAAGTACGGACAAAGAGCGTTCCTCGAACCGAACTGACAGTCGTCCAATGTTCCAAGAGCAGGCCCCACGTTGGGCGCCAGATATGGGGTTTAAAATAGGGGAGATAAATGCGTTCGCCCCGCTTAAGCGCGGCTGACACAGTTCAAAGCCGCGCGCACCCCACCCCGTGATCGCGAGCGCTACTGAGCGCACGGCGACCACGGCGGGCCTTGCTCTGCGGGAACAAAGGAACGACACACTGGCTGACACAAACAAGGCATTTATTGCTATAACAACAATAACGCCAGCTAGCAGCAAAATACACTGAGGAATCGAGAATGACCGACTCACCAGCACGGTTGCGAGCGAACGTTCGCCCACGGTAGGGCAGAGGGAAAACATGAGGCCGGACGGGACAGGCTTGGCAGGAGCAAGTTCCGAGCAAGAGGCGCCTGTCGACGAAGACCGAAGCCGCGAGCGAAACGTCCGCTTGCTTCCCGGTCCCAGAGAGGAGAGAGCCTTCCCCCGCGAGCGAGCGGCAAAACACGCCATCCGTGGCGCTGCTGTCGCTGCGACGCAAGGGCCCTCCCCTGTTAGATAAAAGTAACCCCACTAAAGGGAGTTCGTTGCGGGGAAGCTAACCACAGGGAACTAGTGAGTTGAGGGAAAGCGAACGCAGGGGACGAAGGCGTCCCCACACCTTTCACCAGCTGCGTATTGTGGTGTTCTTTCAGAGGTTTGTTAAGGCATCTTTTTCTGTGGCACACATACTGCTTGCTGCAAGACAGTGCGGTGATGTGCACAGTGCTTCATTGAGATATTACAAAATGATCATAGTTTATGGTACCCTCTTGTGTAATGTACTCATCATTGCTTTTTACAGATCTTGTCTAGCTTTCTGAGGGCTGAGAATAATATTTAAATGCGTACTCGATTTGCTATTGTTTTCAGTCTATCTGCAAGGGGTTAATATAGGGAACTGCAACTATGTTTTCCCTTTTCTCTTCATCAATATGGCCAATATCTCGTTGTTGTTTTGGCTTGTTCTCTGCAACTTTAAACTTACTAGAAGGCTTGACTCTACACACAGGCACTGTTTGGGGTATCCTGCCTTCAAAAGATGTTTGATTTGGTGGCTGAAACCACCTTGCGTGGAGTGCATGCAGGATTTCTTTAGTGTGGTGCTGTAGCACGACCAAGCGGTGGCAGGTTTAACTAGCTTGATACCTACATTTTTATGGACTTTTAACATATGTTTAGCACCGTGTTTGCCTTTTAAGTCGGTAGTCTTTGCTGTCTTTATTGATTATCTTAAGACAGTATGTAACTATCAATTGTTTCAATTTGAGGCATTATTTGGCCATCCTAGGGAGGTAAAAAATGACAACATTAGAAACGTTGTGTCTAAATGTGTATATTTATAGTGCAGTCAGCTGTTAAAAATAAACACGCAGCTATGATGCTTGTTAAAGGAAAAAAACCCATATCCAGCCACGTTAAACATATCACATCCGGCTCTGCGCTTTTATAAGCTGCTCACTTTCCTCTTCAAGTTTTCACATCAAGCATGTGTTATAGCAGGATATTCATATCTTTCATTTCTTCAACGGGTTATTTGGCCGCCTGGACCGTTCTAGACTGGCTGTCTTGTCAAGAAGTTAAAAGAGAATCTGGCTTGATTTACTCTTTATCCAACCATGAAGCACAGGGTGTGCCAGTGCGCATAAAAAGTTTCTTTTAATGGTTTAGTATGTGGCGCATGGGCACTTAATTCATGTTACAAAGAAATGAGTTCTGTGTTGTACAGAAAGGTGCACATGAACAGTGTGTGTGAGTGCGCCACGAGCCCCTCTTTTCCCTTTCCTTGTCTGCTTATATATAATGATGTGAGATTTTATATTCATATGAAAAAGCCAAGTGCATCTGATAATGCCTACTGGAAATTACATTTGCTCCTAAAGGTGCATCAGGACCTTGCATAAAGCATATAGATTCGCTAGTTTCTGTGTGTAATCACGTATTCTTTTCTTCTAGGGTACACCATCAGAAATTTTGAAGTGAGTTCCCTGCACATGAAAAACACGCTGTCGTCATTGCTAGCAAGAGGATTTTGAAGGAGCAGAAGCTTCTACATGTGCTGAAGGCAGTATTCATTTCCGGCTCGTATGCACATCGTCAAAAGTTTTGATGCGAGCGTCTTCAAGAACTAGTCATTTTAGAAAAATTTAAGGACAGTGAGGTACCAACGGCTTGTGCAATAAATGAATGTACTCATTTAGATTTCGCTTCTATCATTTTTTAAACTAGTCTGTAGTACACTGTTCACAAAATGATTTTGAAGCGTTAAAAGTATGTTGATAAATATATATCATACAGGGTTGATGAGTTGATGGTAGGAGTTAAAAACACTATGAACGTCAGTGCTTTGAGTATTGGTGGCCAGTAGTCTGCAGAAGACTGCTGATAGATTGTTGATGGACCACCATTAAGTCATCGGTAGGACCGAGTCAAGGCGAGCGCCGGCTCATCCTGTGTGGCGCCCAACGGTCGGGAGGCTGCCGATCGCTGGCCTGTCTGTCTGCAGCCAGCCCGGTAGCCTCGTGGCCAGGCCAGAGCACATGGACGGCTAGGCGTCGCTCGGACTCCCTGCCGTGGACACCCCCCCTCGAACCGCCGCCTCTTCGACAAGTCGCCGCGATGTGAGTTCACCATGCTCGCATCTTTCATTTCTTTGCTTTTCCCCTAGCATTTCAGTGCGGAGTTATGCACAGGCATTATCCCTTATGCAGTTAATATTTATTTTTATTTTATTTATCAATACTGTAATGCCATCTGGGGATTTTAGCAGGGTGGGATGCAATGAATACAAAATGAAAACAATATTACCGTAGCCAGCGGGCGTTGGCGCACCCCCCCCCTCCTCGTAAAACAGGCGCTCGGTTATTACAAATTCCCTACTCCAGGCCTGCGGAATTTATTGCTGCACTGGCACTCTTTTCAGCGCGTTTGTGCATCCATTTAAAGTGAGCCTTGGCTTCACATTTTCGGTCTGTTTGCAATTTGCTTGTAATTGCCTTGATTAGCAGTTTTGGTCTCTGCTCCAGTATGGTGGTGACCTTTTTCAGCTGCTTATTGGTCTCTACAAGGTCATGCAGGCCGTAATTAATTCCGTGCAGTGCTAGGACTGCTTTGTACTGTACAGGCTATGTTCAGGGGCTGCCCTTAGCCACCACATAATCCTTCCCTGCAATAGCCCCTGTTATCTTCTAGTTTATTTTTTTTCTCCCGCCTCTTCGGTCGCTACTGCTTAACTTATTCCTCCTTTTTTTTCAAATAAGTTAGCTTGTGTATGCCGCCGCGCTCGTGTGTGCTTCCAGTGACTGGTGCATTTATGCCTTTGTTTGTTTGTATCCCTGTTGCCCGCCAAGCGCACGCAGTGCAATGTGTATGGCCTCTCGCCTTTTCCCGCGCTTCTGCGACCTTCGCAAATAGCAATATGCTGCCTACTCAGCACGCAGCACTTGTGCCTTAAGGGTTTTCACCCCATAATTAGTCGAAAAAATGCAGTGTGTATCTTAAATAGGGTTGCATTATGTTTCCCGGTGACATGGACATGCTTGACGTCCTTCTGGGGCCGTTGCGCGCCTTAAAAATGCCGGAAACGGCACGTTTGTGACTAGAAATTTGAATTCCCCGCCGTTTCTCTTCAGTTTCTCATTTCTTTCCCTTCTTCCCTAGAATTCCGACAGATGGCGATAGGCGTATCTTTTGACTTCCTGGTGTTTTTTTTTTTATCTTATCAACGTAGGACAGGTGGTTTTTTTTGTTTATTTTTACGAAAGGTATCCCCCCTGCATCCTCCTTTACATCTATTTCTGTTAGGCTAGCCGTTCGCACGTGCTCTCCAGCTCGAGGGATTCGAGTTCGGTTGAGCGCAGCCTCGTGTGGTTTGTTCTGATTCGCCACTGCTCTTTACAAGCACCTGGCTGAGGATTATATTTTTTTATTTCTTTCTTTATTCATTTTATTAGCTTATTCAGGGAGCAGTGATTCCCAAAATTTTTTCTTCTTTCCCTCCCCTTTGTTTCAATTCTGTTGGTATGTTTTGGGGCTTCATGTCTTTTAGCTGCTATTTTCGCGTTCTTTTTTTCCTTTTTTCTTTTCCGATTTAATATGTCCGCTATCAGTTGTTTTGGTGCGCATGCTGCCCCTCCTGGTTGGTTAAAGGGTCCCTGAAAGGGGTGTCTGAGGTTGGCAAACAAATACTTGCATTATGTAGAGCGTAGGCCACTGAACGTTCATGCCTCGTACAATACATCAAAGGCGAGTAGATAATTTACAATACATTTTCAAAAACTACCTCTCCCGAGCCTCGCGGCGACCAGCGGCGGTGAACTTCCGCCCGAATCCGTACTCATTACGTCAGTTTGTACTCTTTACGTCACAAGTGCTGGGCTATGATTGGTTCGCGGTGCCAACGTGAAATCACGCATTTAACAAACTAGAAGCTCTAGATACTTCACACTCTTACTCTTTTCGGAAACATTTCGCATTTCAGCAAGCAGAGTTGTCGTTTATATGCATGTTTACGCAGTTATTGTGTGTTCGGTGTCAGAAATTAGTACTGCACTTCCGGTTTACAATGTTTTCGTCTGCTCGTGCCGCTTGTGTCACTCCGCCGGCGCTGCCGTCGAACCAAATCGAGAATCGAGATGCGATTTGGAGTCACCGCACTACTGATTTCTGTCGCGACCTCCGTCGCATGCGCAATCAAAATGGACCGGCCGTGCTGTGTCGTTGGTTGCAAAGCCAGGGTTCGGCAAGATGTTGCCCTTCGGCACTGTCTGCCGAAAGATGGAAGTGAGCGAGCCGTCGTCGTCCTCAGGATTCAGCGCTCGATTTCTGAACGGCGTGTCCTTAAAAGCTTGGCCGACGTGCTGCACCGATCGTCGCTTGCGAACTGCCGCCCCACTACAAGCAGGGAGACACGGAGCGGTGAGCATCGCTGCGCCGCCCTACCCAAGCTCCGCTCACAACCAGTGTCGCACTTCGCCGCCGTGCAGCAATGCCTGAGCGCTGCTTGGGATGGTGTACAAATATCACAAGGCAAGATCGCCTTGTTATCAGAAATACTTCTCGAGCAGCGACAAAGCGCGCCTGCTTATGTTGCGAGCTTTCGGCAACGGCACCGCTCGCGGGCGCTCAGGGCGACGAGTTCTGCTGCTGCCTGGCTGCCGTGGTCGTCGCTAGGCCTATTGCCTCTTTGGCATCGAAGCTGCAGCGGCCGGCGCTTCGGAAGTCGCCTGAGCTATAATACAAGGCTTACTCTACACCTCGCTTTGCAGTTAACAGCATCATCTCACAATAAAATAATAGTATGGTCACTTTCCGCGACTCCTTCTGCAGCGCGAGCGGGCGCCAGGCGAGCCGGACCCCACGTCGGGCCAGCGGCAGCTGCGAGACGGTTGTGGCAAGAAATTTGCTCGTATCACAGTCGTTACCTTTACCAGCAGCTCAGTATTGGTCAGCGATCCTCAAAAATGACACATTTTTCACATTTGTTATCCAAGGGTTTATTATTTACGTCAAGAACACACTTTAGCTCGTTTTTATGTCGCCGGCAGACGGGATCCAGGCTGGCTGGCCGGCCGGCATGCTCGGCGTGCATCACGTTCGCACAAGAAAATGCGAAACAGCCATGATACCAGCGAGGATGCTTCCTAGATTCGAGCAACGAAAATATGTGTGCAAAAGTGGATCTTTCGGCAACGACACCGCCTGCGGCAACGCCGCGCGACGAACTGCGCGCTGGTCCCAGGCTGCCCTAGTCGTCGCTAGGCCTATCTGGTTTCGCATTGAAACCGCAGCTGACGGCGCTTCGGAAGTTGCCTGCGCTATAATAAAAGGCCTACTATTCACATCGCTTTACTGCGAACTCGTCCCATAATAAAAGATATGTTCGATTTCCACGATGCCTTCAGCAACGGAGCTAGCAGACGGTAGGCGAACCGCACCAAGTAGCAGCAGCACCAAATCGGCTGTTGGATGAAATTTGCTTGTATCGCAGTCATCACTTTTACCAGCAACTCGGTATTGGCCAACGATCGTCAGAAATTATGCATTTTTGACATGCATCTATCCAAGGGCTTGCTATGGACGAGAACAAACAATACTAGCGCGTTTTTCAGTCGCCGGTGGCCGGCATCAAGGCTGGCAGGCCGGTCCGGCGTGGCTCGGCCCCGAGCGCCCTGAGCAGCGCGCTGTACGGCATCATGACGCTGCCGCTCTCCGCACTCGTATTGGCTCCCGCTTCCCGTCGTTGCGTTTTCCGCGCGCGGCTGGTCGTAGACATCCAGCAGGTTGGACGCAGGCGACGAGCTGCGATCGGTTGTTACGACGTCGTTCACAACGGCGCGCCGCAGCGAATCGCACACACTTTTCGCACATGTGTCCCCGCCTTAAGGCTGAAATCCCATTTCGGCACTCATCCGCAAAAGTCGTTCCTTCAGCTCGGGGTCTATAGTACGAGAGAAGCCGCAGCGACGGTTGCGAGACACAGGTGAACATAGCAGACAGCGGGAAAGCGAGCGAGCGAGCGATCGAGCGAAAGAGCGCGTCAACCGGAAGTAAACAAACCGATCTCGTCGATGACGTATTTGTGGGCGGAGCATGGTCCCGGCCTGTAATCTTTATTTTTTTATGGTTCGCTCCGGTGTACGAGTTGAGAGGGAAAAGGCTGGTGGTCATTTTTAATAGCCAATATCTCTGGTTCCGCACAAGGTAGATCAAAAATTTTTGCGGTAGGATGATGGATCGTTTAATGTCTATCAATACTTCGACTTCTCTTTGCCTACATGGACACCGTTTCAGGGACCCTTTAATTAGGCCCTTATGGGGCTTTCGGGTTGCTGTATGGTGCATTATTGCTTGCGCTTTAAGTATGACAACGGCGCTGCACGTATTTCATTCCCTTCATGCGGCACGTGTTGTGTTTGCATTCATTTTGGCACGCACTGAAATGTCCTTTCCTTTATTTGCCTCATAGGCCGTCTGTTATGCTCTCAGACCGCAAGGGCTCTATTCTCATTGCTCTTAGGCTCCATACGTCATTCACTTGCGACCGGTCTGCCCAAATCTATTTTTTTTTTCTTTTTTCTCGTTTTTTGGGAATGCCGCGCGGTCCGCGCGTCGATGGACGCCTAGGCTACACTTTGTCTCGTTCCACTGTCGTGCGGATCGCGAGGGGTTACGGATCGGCCGCTAATTGCCGCGTCCCCGCGTTTACCTGCGTGGCAGGAGCGCGGAGGGGCGCGTGTTCAAGTGTTTGCACTTACTTTTCACGATGACTGGCTCGTGGCGGTCATCACAGTTTCAAAACTGCCGCGCTTCAGCGGCCTCAGCAAATAACATGTCTGCGCGCAATCCGTGCCTCAATTCCATGGTTCACCATACTTTTATCATATCCACTGCATTCTTTCACGCTTCCCCTTCCCCTCATTACCTTCCCAATCATTTCGCTGCGTCATGCACACGTGTTGGGGGCGTGATGCTGCTGGCGGTTGCTGTCTGGGGTGGGGGAGGGGAGGGGGGAACAGTCTTCTCCTCAGTCATCGCAGGGGTTCAAAACGGCCGAGTCAAGGCGAGCGCCGGCTCATCCTGTCTGGCGCCCAACGGTCGGGAGGCTGCCGATCGCTGGCCTGTCTGTCTGCAGCTGGCCCGGTAGCCTCGTGGCCAACTCCGAGCACATGTACGGCTAGGCGTCGCTCGGAATCCCTGCCGTGGACACCCCCCCCCCCCCCCCTCGAACCACCGCCATAGAGAAAGATATTGGTAAAGAGCGGACACTCCCATAGGGCCCAGCGGCCCATTTGACTGCAGCGCACCAAGCGGGCGGAGTCTCATAACATCCGGTTTCGGTTTCAACGCGCGCAGTTTGAATGGCTGCATGCGCTGCGCCTCGCTGCCTGGGACGACTTCCGGTTCCGGTTTCAGGGGCGCGCGGTTTGAATGTTAGCATACGCCGCGCCCCGCTGCGCCGTTGGCAGCGTATAATTAAATAGATTTCGAGTGCTTTTGACCAGCCATGAACGCAGCTGCATCACAGCCTTTGCCAAATATTAGCACTCCACAAAAGACACCAGGTGTTGTGTGAAATGAGAACATTTATTTTGTGCAACATAAACAAAGCCGTGGGATGCGGAAGAAGATGGTTCCTGGCCTCCTGCTCAAGGTGATCCTGTTGCGGCACCACGGCACACAGCAGGTGTTGCCGACGGGTGGCATCACCTGAAAAATTCGCAAGTACGGTCATTCTCAGTCTCCTTATATTGTAACTCTGTAAACAGTGAAAAGGTGCGAAATTACGAGCGGAGTAAACATGTTTTTGCGAAACTCGCGTGCTGAACGTCGTTGCGCAAAGTACAATACACATACCGTACTACACGGCAGATACCAATCAGCTTTTTGCAAGCAATTATACATTCCCCGACGTTATTGTCTACCTTCTAAAACCTAGGTGGACAGCAGAGTACGCGGTATGTTCGAGAATATTTCGTACAAAGACGGCCACAACACGGACTACGAACCAGAAGTACACAATGTGTTAGGAGCACTGAGAAATACACGGGTGCAACGTATGTTTTAAGAAGCATAGAAAATTAAACTATCGGCGCAACAGTTCTTGGTTTTCAAGCTCTTTAGAGTTTAGAAAGCCCGACGCGTTGCCTTTTTTTGCCGGTTTTCAAGAGCGCATCCCTGTGTTGTCAATGCACGGGGGCGAAATGTGCGTTTCCACGAGCGCAGATAACGGACTCTTTCACACGTACTACATACATACATACATACTACAAGAGTAAGGTTTTTGAGCTTTTCGTGCGTCATCTTTTTTTTCCACCAGTCTTGAAAACTACGGTCCCGTACTTGCTGCGCGGGAACGGTCGTCTTCGCCGTTCGCCCACTTTCAAAAAAGTACATTTTAACCTTACACCGACAAATGTCACCCATAAGAAGTTACATATTGTCGGGGGCCATACAAAAACGTGACGTCCCGAGAAAGCGCGAAACCAAGCAAAACAAACCGCTAGGCACAGCGCGTCGGGCCACAGGCCGTGGGCAGGTTTTTTTTTTGTTTCTACGCACCGACCGGCCAGGCTGCATCATGCAACATCATTCCTCCCGCCGCTCCCGCCACGGCGCAGCATGACACAGCGTGCGCGCGCCCTTCACAACTGCGCCGGCGTACTAAGCTAGAGTGCTCGAAATGCAGCGTAATTTTGCATAAAGTGCTTGAAATGTAGCGTACTTTTGCAAAAACAAAACATTCCTTCCTTGACGTTGTCACAAACTGCAAGAATGCCGTGAACAACAGCCGGCTGGCCACAGAGCGAGCGCGCCGCTTCACGAACTGCAGACAGGCAACGGCGGCCGGCGCGGCTGCCTAAATTGCATGCAATACAGCGTACTTCCACAAATAAACATTTTTCACCTTGCCGCCGTCATAAACAGGAGGAGTTCTGCGTCGAAGGGCAAGAGAGACGAAAAAAAATTGCGGTCTGCCCGCACGAACAAATACGCCGCACGCTTTCACGCGCACAAAACAGCCCCCACGTTGCTCCGTTGTCTGCTGCTCGGATGGGTCTGAGCCAAGGTAGATGTACTATGGTAGCGTAGGCTGCATAGAAGCCCATACGTTCAAAACATGGCGGCTCATGGTGCGCAGCCAGCGCCGTCTTCGAAATGCGTGGACAACTAAAAAGTGACGTCATAATTAAAACAAAAACGCGACGTTGAAGTCACGTGTTTTAGTGACGTCATATTTGTGACGTCAGCGCCACGTGCTGCTTGGCGGGAAAAATAAGCTGCTGAACGCCGCGACGCTTCAGTGCGACACCCGACACGAGAA
Organism: Amblyomma mixtum; assembly: GCF_055824585.1. Taxonomy (NCBI): domain Eukaryota; kingdom Metazoa; phylum Arthropoda; class Arachnida; order Ixodida; family Ixodidae; genus Amblyomma; species Amblyomma mixtum. Next base: position 327,958,800 of record NC_143014.1, on the reverse strand, counting down.
CGAAGAAAGAAGACACGACGAGTGCCGACCACCAACGCTATTTTTAGGTAGTCAGTTCTCGTTGTGCCTTTTTCCTTCGTCCTCGCCTCTGGTGTCGCGCTGAATGTCGCAGGTGTAGCGCTGAAGCGATGAAATGTGACGCCGCCAGACAGGTTATCGCTCGCACATCGTGCAACGTACCGCACACCTCTTTTTTGCGTACGGGGGCCCCATGGCCACAGACGATGCCCTTTTGGGGCAAAAGCGACAGAACCGCACCCAACCGAACGAAACTACACAGAAGCGCTGGCAAAAGGGAAAAGCGGAAACTGTACACGAACGATGCACACCAAGAACTCGAGCAACAAGCAACGAGGAAAAAGTAGGGCTAGCAGAATGGTCAAAAGATATGACAAGGGTATGACATCAGAGCACCGTCAACCTTGGCATCGTCCCGCTGCCATTGCCGCTGCTCTGTGCGAACGCTGTCATAAAATTTTTTACAAAGCAAGCGCTATACTTTCTAACAAAATGGACACAACTAAAACATTTTAAAAAGGAATCACTGCAATTGTTTTCGAATGCTTTTGAAACACAAAATATGTCCTAATTATTTTCCTCTTCTAGTCGTGTTTGTCCACTCATTTCATTTTGGCGCTTTAGTTCCACCCCTAATTTGATGTCGCTAGCACTTGGTTCTGGACCGCATTCGGGCTCCGGCTTCGCGACCTATTTCAATAGACCTTGTCTGAGCCGCCGCGCCGGCTACCCTCCCGCGCGAGCGCGCGTTTGGAGACTGGTGGCGCCATCCTGGAGGCGGCAGATTATCTATTGGAGGAGGAGGATTGCGCGTCATTTCCTGGGGCCAGATTTCGCCGAGTGTCCGCTCTTTACCAATATCTTTCTCTATGCCACCGCCTCCGAGACAATCCTCAGTTATCAGCCATACCCCCCCCCCCCACACACTCTTTTGGAAACTGCAATCCAGCCTCTCCTACTCTGCTTCAGGAATCCTGCCCGGGCGGAATCTGCCTGCTCAAGTCGTCTAGCCCTACCGTTCACATGTGCACAGCCGGTCAGTCGGAGCAATTGTATCCACCTCAAGTTGCTTACCTATGTCAGTCACGAGCATCTATTAGTCTCCTGCCACACCTGGAACGGCGATGGACTTCCGGACAATTTGTGGACTGTACAGGTGCCCCAAAAGTAATACGGAGCACGCGAGCGGTGGCCGAAATGCAAAAAACTGCATGCCAGCGCGCTCTATCAGCAGATGCGCAGCAAAGAGCAAAGGGGCGTCGGCACATCCGGCTGACCCATCTCGATAACTTGGTGCTCACGTTATCGCCGCCACGAGCGATGCTGCGCTGCTACCGTCCCTGCCCGCCAGGGGCGCTTCCAATACCTCATGGCCGTGCAGAAATGTTTGCCATCGGCACCGTGCGCTTTATCCTTCGTCAGGACCTGCATTATCTTTGTCTGTGGAGCAGCCGAAGTCTGTGCTACACATGGCGGCGAGTTTGTGCGCTGACGGGTATAAGCACTTGAGCAGCGTTTTGGCAAATGCGGTGACAACTTTTCTTCGCTCTAGGGAATGCATGACAAGCAAAAAAACAAAAACAATAGCATGCATTGGCTGTCTTTGATAACAATAGGTGCTCAACAGCATAGCAAGTGGGCTAATAATTCAAGACCATTTTCTTCCGCACAAATTCACTTTCTTACACTGGACAACTTTCGAGAGCACCCCGGATACGTCGACTCATTACACGAGTCCCTTCGTCGACGCATGTTCGATGTTATTAACGTGAGCAGGAGCTTCACCCGGCATTAAACTTTGAGTTTCCATGAAAAGTGCCTTTGGAAGTTTTTTTTAATCGCCTCCACCCTGTTGCCCTTTTCTCCTTTGCATGTTTGCAAAATATAGCCGACAGGAGACGACTAAATGAGAGACAAGCTCGTTTTCCGTTTGTCTTTTTTTCCTTCATTGTAAGAAAGCAAATTTGTTCCAAGGGAAGTGATCCTTAATTAGTTCAGTTGCTATACTATTGAGCCCCTATCTTTATAATGAAAACAGCAAAAGGCAACACATGAATGTTATTCATTTTTTCATGCACTTCCTTGAACCATGAAAAAGTTGATCACACTTGCCAAACCGATGGACTAAGCATCTATGGTTCGCGCACAAACTCGGGAACACATCATGAGCTTGTTCGTCACGATAAAAGCAGCGCGAACTTCATGACGAACGCAGAAAGGGAAGACAATCAGGGTAAGACGATCCATGGATATATCAGCGTCTGTGTGTTGTCTTCTCTTTTTGTGTCCTTCGTGAAGTTTTCTCAGTTTCCACTGTCACAAACTCTCCGCGAAGTGAAAAGCGAACCACGGCGGACTCGCAGGCTGAAAATGGTGGCATTCCTGAAAAAGCAAAAAGTGCAGTCTGCCGAACGCCACTTTCTACACTGCGCGGACAAGCAACAAACGCTTGCCTGATGTATTGAAAGTGCCCCTGGCGAGCACTGATGGTAGCAGCGCAACTTCGCTCGTGGCGGCGATAACGCGATCATCAAGTTATCGAGATGGGTCAGCCGGATGTGCCGACGCCCCTCCGCTCTTCGCCGCGCATCTGCTGATAGAGCGCGCTGGCATGCAGCTTTTTCCATTTCGGCCACCGCTCGCGTGCTCCGTATTACTCTTGGGGCACCTGTACGTTAGAGTGCCTTTTTTAACCAACTCCTTGGCAATGATTTTTAATATTTTTATAATATTTACCCCCTCTTTTGTTTGCAAGCTTTACCTCCATTTCCCTTTACCCCGCTTCACTTCTAAACTTTTTCTCACGGACACCTAGACACATCGGCTGGCCAGAGCGTACTGCATCTTGTAAGTGCCTATATTTTGTAATTTTGGTTTTCTTTACAGGATTTCTTTGATTATACATTACAGACTGTGGCGTTGTGTGCTTTTAGCTTCGCGTGTAAATAATAGGCTATGCTTCACTTAGCTTCGCGAGTGAATATGTAGGTATTAATATTGTAGCACGCACCTCCCCACAGCTTACATTGCAGTCCCCCTCCGAAGGGCTCCTGTTCATCCATTTTTTTCTAGCAGATATGGCTTCCTGGTACTCCTGGTAGCTCAATCCAATCATCGCGGACATTTTCATGCATCATGTCATTACATTTCCTCCAGTAGCAGCCGCGCTATGCCCTTTTCAATGTCTTTGGGTCTGTCGGGTTGACACGTTCAGCTATTCTGATGCCTGCCCACTATCCTCGCAGGGATTCGATTCCCCGCACGGACCTTTCTTTTTTATTTTTTTTTGGGGTAATTTATATTTTTTTTTCATAGGAGTCTTTACGATTTCTGGCATGCAATACATAATCCTGAATAAATAGATACTACATTCCACTACATAGTTTCCCGGTCACCTGCGTTTGCACATGGAGCCTACGTTGGTATGTGCTCGCGTTCGGGCATGGTTTCCGATGCTTGCATGGATACTTCGTTCATCATTTTCCTTTTCTTTAATTACCAGGCGCCTTTGGTCTTTGGTACATTACCATTACCTCATGGTATTACAGCCTCTTTTTTTCTCTCTCTCTTTTTCTGCACCACTGTTGGTGGTGGTTGTTCTTGGGGGGGGGGGGGGGCTACTTGGTGGAATCCCTCATACATGCTCTATGGCAAGTAACGCCCTCCAACTAATCTATCCGAGCAAGCTCCGTACCTGTCATGTCTGCAGCTATGAGGGTCCTACTTATTCATCTTTGTCAAAACATTACCACTCGGCACACGACCTCTATGTGGTTTGGAAGTGCGAACATTGCCCTAAAAACAGTCCACAGGCAACTAAGCTCGTCTCGCACCATACTCAGTGCACCAGGCGCTCGGCAATGTCTTCTTCAAATGAGGCTGTCCCGCCGGTTTCTGAGGCCAACACAGCTAGTAATGTTTCAGGCCAAGGTGATCCACCTGGTCCTTTACCTAGAGAAACCTGTCCGGCGCCTCAAGGCGTCTCTACTACCTACAAGGTCGTCGGGCCCTCCCCGCTCTCGAGCCGCACCCGCGGTAGGGAGTCTGGGAGGGGCCCCTTGCCGCCCTCGCAAAAACCGGGGGAAATCACCCTACTTTACCCACCTTCCGCGGTTAAGAGTATTCCTTGCCGGCATTTAGATTCAAGTCGCCAGCGCCTCCAAGATTTTTATATGCAGGTGCATCATATGCCGGAGCGATGGATATGTAGGAGGTGTTTTTCAGCCACTTATGACCTTTTAAGGTCTGTATCTTCGCACTACGCCAGGTGCAAAATAAGTGAGCCCCCACCCTCCACACTGGAGGGGCTGCCTTCCAGTCACTCTCTTGCTGGCGCTCGGCATAGTGGTACGGGGGGATTGGACTACTGCCCTTCAGGTAATACGGGGGGTGTCTCTCCACCAAACTAATCGCACTCCTTCGCCTGGACTGGTGAAGATCTACAGCAGCTGGTTAAACTTCAATTAACATTAGGAAGGCCAGACAGCCCAATAACTCTTAGTCGGTACCTGCCTGGCAGGTCATATGACAGCATTGCACAGCAGCTGGGTACCTGGCGATATGAGCGCATCGCACAGGAAGTCCTAACGGGCGTGGTGCTGCCCACCAGCCCATCGCGCCGTGCCACCTCTCGTCTATCCACAAACTTAAATATTCCCAAGGATACAACACGGGAGTTTTGCGACCGGTTGCTATCTCCTCCGGCAGCTCGCTTAACAATGGGGGAGTCACCGACTGCCCCTTTGGCGCCCCCTGAGACATCTGAGTCCGCTCCATGCCTTGACGGCATTGGTAAGCGGGAATTTCCGGGCACGGAGACCGATCTGTCTGCTCTTTCATGCGGTTTATCCGCCGAGGTTACTGCCGCCTCTACTGAGCCTCCACTTCTACATTCCAGGTCATTTGCATGGCTTGAAGGCATACGCGATCTGGTGCCAGTCACCAGCAGTCCTGTGGTTCGGGAAAAAACAAAATTCTTTCAAACATAGATCCCCAACCAGTACTGCCAATGCAGCAACCAGCCTACAGCTGTGTTTTGGGAAAAACTTCCCCGGCTTCACACAAGCCAATAAAACCTGATGCATCTCCCTCCATTAGGGACGAGGGGTGGCTTACCATAGCAACGGTCATGGTGGGCGGGTGACTAGCACGGCGCCCGTATCTACAGAGGTCAATGATCCGGTTGTCAATGAAGATGGGCTCGTGCCGCCTAGATGTGTGTTGTGTTGTGTTGGGTTTATTGGCACATAGGCAACTAAGGCCATCATGTGCCAAGAACAAGGTATAGGAAATAATTTCTGCGTGATTTAATAAAATTGTGAAAAGTGATCAGTGGTGTAAAGAGCCTAAAAGTTTACCTACCTACTAATAGTAGAGAAAAAGATATTTAGGAATGGCTAAAGGTAAAAACATTAAAAAGGTCAGGTAGCCTCAGCGTCCATCCTTGGCTGGGCAAGGATGTCGAGGATCCCAACCGATAGAATAGTGACCTCAGCCGTCTTCTCACGACGAGAGGGTGGCTGAGGTGTGGTTCGAAAAAAATTCGCAAGTTGTAAAAACTGACCTTTGTTCAGAGTTTCGAGAGTACATTGGCTTCTTTTAAAAAGTTAAAAACGCTTGACTTATCAATAAGAGCTTCTTCACCTAAAATCAATGACGGATGAAAAGGGATGTGCTGGTTGTAAAACGGGATAAAAAACTTCTTTCTGAGTGTTTCAAGTTCTATACATGAGATTAAGATATGAGTTACTGTCAGTTCATCTCCGCATTTTTCGCAGGTAGGTTTGTCTTGTTTTGTTACTAGAAAGTTGTGGGTAAGGTGTGTGTGTCCAATGCGTAAGCGACATAAAATAACTTCAAAAAAACGTTCTTGATGTGTGCATGATTTCCATTCCCCTAATATTGGTTTTATTAAGTGTAGCTTGTTATTTATCTGACTATTCCATGTGCTCTGCCATTTGTTCCTCAGTCTACTCTGAACTAGCTTCATACACTCATTATGTGGTATGCTTATTTTCTGTATTTCCTTGTTGTGGGCTTGAGCAGCACATGCGTCCGCTGTCTCGTTACCATCAATTCCAACATGGCTTGGAACCGAACATAATTTTATGTTATGCCCTTGTGTTACGATCCTTTTTATGTTATGTATGACAGTTCCTAGTGATGGCATGACCGCATTTCTGGACTGTAGTGCTTTCAGTACACTGAGGGAGTCTGTGTAGATAATACTGTTTTCAATGTTTTTGCTTATTATTTTCTCCGTAGCAAGAAACACAGCATAACACTCGTCTGTAAAAACTGATGCACACTGAGGAAGCCTTACTATTTTTTCCCAGTTCCCTTCCACTACTGCACTTCCAACATAACCTGTAGTTTTCGATCCGTCTGTGTAGAACTCGGTGTAGATATCATATTTTTCCTTTAGTGTAAGGAACTCTTGTATGATGTGTTCTGTTGGAGTTTGTTTCTTGTTGAACTGTGTAAGACTTATATCACAGACCGATGGAAAACTGTACCAAGGGGCAAATGCGTCGCAACGTTCTGCGACATTTGGTAATGTTTCTGGTAAGTCAAGTTCTCGGCAGATCTCCTCAAACCGCATTAGCAAAGGCCTGGTTGCTTGGGGCTTATTTGTAAATATTATTCGAGACGGGCATGTTGTTACGATTGAATAACACACGTGTTTTGTTCGCGACCTAATTCTAAGAATGTATGAGCATGTAAGTGCTTTTCTTCTGTCTTCTAGTGATGGCTCATTTGCTTCAACATGAAGGCTCATTACCGGAGACGTTCTGTATGCTCCACAAGAAAGGCGGATACCTAGATTATGAACTGGATCTAATCTTTTTAGATATGAAGGCCTTGCCGAGCCGTACACTATACTCCCATAATATAGACATGAGCGCACTAGAGAACGGTAGATGTGAAGGAGGCATGCTCTGTCAGATCCCCAGCGTTTCCTTGAGAGTACTTTAAGGATATTCATTGCACGGGAGGCCTTTACTTTCAAGTTGTTTATGTGCGGCAGAAATGTAAGTTTTTTATCAAATGTTATTCCTAAAAATTTATGTTCTTGTTTTACCGGCAGTGTGGCTCCATTTAGGTGTAAGTTCGGATCGATCTGCAAGCCTCTTTTAAGCGAGAAAGCAACAGCCACTGTTTTCTGTGGAGAGAACTTGAACCCATTTTTGTCTGCCCAGATTGCTAACTTGTTTAATGTGAGTTGTACCTGCCTCTCACACGTTGACAGGCTGGAGGACGTGCAAGCAATCTGAAGGTCGTCGACATATACGGAATACATAATGGAGTTGGGAATTATTTTCGCTATGGTATTCATTTTCACGACAAAAAGAGTGGTACTTAGGATACAGCCCTGCGGTACCCCATTCTCCTGGACAAAGGTCTTCGAAAGGGTTGCACCCAGGCGCACCTGAAAAGACCGGCCTGACAGGAAATCCTTCAGGCAGTTCAACATCCTACCCCGGATGCCAAGATCTGCCAAGTCGCGTAGAATCCCATATCTCCATGTGGTATCGTACGCTTTCTCCATGTCAAAGAAGACTGCCAGACAGTGTTGTTGGTGCATGAACGCCTCTCGGACGGTGTTTTCTAAGCGGACGAGATGGTCAGTTGTCGAACATCCTTTCTTAAATCCGCACTGGTGGATGTCAAGGAGGTCGCGTGATTCAAGAATGAACATGAGCCTAACGTTGAACACACTTTCAAATGATTTTGCTATACAACTTGTAAGAGTTATCGGCCTATAACTATTAGGGGAGGTGGGCGGTTTTCCAGGTTTTAAGAATGGTACGATAACTGCTTTTTTCCAAGCCTCCGGCATCTTTCCGGACACCCATATCTTGTTGAAAAATTGAAGAACTGCTCCTACAGCAGCTTCGGACAGGTGGGCAAACATTTGATAATGTACATCATCCGGGCCAGGTGCTGTCTGTTTACCGGAGGACAGTACGTTTTGGATCTCCTGAATTGTAAATATTGTATTATATGCGTCGTTTGTACTGCCACTTGTTGGAAGTTTCTGCTTTTCAGTTGTGTTTTTGTGTTTTAAGAATGACTGTGTGTAGTGTGAAGAGCTTGAAACGTCAGAGAAATGTTGTCCTAGTATGTCAGCCTGTTCATCTATACTTGTTTGTGTTCCAGGGGCTGTTAGAAATGGTACTGTAAAGGGAGAGAATTTGCCGTCTAATTTACGCACCTGTTCCCACATCTTTTTTGATGTTATTGTACTATTGATGGATGAAACATATCTCTGCCATGAGGCTTTCTCAGCACTGCGACGCACGTACCGAGCTTTATCTCTCGCCTTTTTAAAATTTAGGAGGTTCTCATGTGTCGGATACCTTCGAAACTTACCCCAAGCTCTATTTTGTTGTTTTTTTGCTTCCTTGCAGTCTTTTGTCCACCACAGTTTGCGATTTTGTGACACCACTCCTGAAGACTGCGGAATAGCTAACTGTGCGGCGGTTATAATACAATTTGTGAACATTTCGTTTATCTGGTCAATGCTTAAATTATCTAAAACTATATTTTCTAAAGTTGCGTTAACTCTAAAAAGTGGCCAGTCAGCGAGATGAAGCTTCCAACGTCGCGGTCTTGTTGGGATGATTTGTGGTGCAGATGTTAAACTAATTCGTACTGGAAGGTGATCACTGCCATATGGGTTGTCTATGACATCCCATTTAAAATCGTTAAAAACAGATGGCCCCTCGAGTCACAGCGTTCGCTTCCCCAGAACGGTGAGTGAGCGTTAAAATCGCCAACTACCAGGAATGGCTCCGGTAGTTCATTTATCAGGCCTTCTAAATCTTGTATTGTTAATGTCATGTGCGGGGGAAGATATACAGAACATATCGGTATGGTTTTGTATCTAACGACGCTAACCGCAACCGCTTCCAGTTTTGTGTTAAGATTGATTTTTTTTGCAGGGACACCGCTCTGAGTGACAATTGCGACGCCTCCTGAAAGTCTGTTTGCATGCTCGCGATCGCGTTGGAATGTTTTATAATGTCTCAGGATATTTGTATGTTGTGGACCGAGGTTGGTTTCCTGAAGACACAAAGCTACAGGAAGCATTGACCCAAGAAAATGTGTTATGTCAGTGTAATTCCTAAGCAATCCTCTACAATTCCATTGAAGTAGGAAAGTCATGTTTATGTTTTTGGATGAGAACTGAAAGGATTTACTTGTCTTCTGGGCCCGTTATCGGGGTCCTGTTTTTTCTTCGCTCATGAGAGCGATTCCGCCGCTGCAAAGCAGGCGGACTGGTAGTTGTATCCATCACCTCACCAGAGGTGCTGGAGGACCGCGAAGCCGCGGATGTGTTGGTGTCAGGCCTCCCCAGACGGGGGGAAGTCCTGCGGGATGCTGGCCCATGGGCCGGCACTCCCTGGCTTGTAGTTGGCAGAGCAGCCTTGGCTGTCTCTGCCTGGGGCGTTGATGGCACTGCCACAGGCGCGGTGGGAGTGGCCGCGGCAGGTGCCGGAGCGCTGTGTGGTGCTACGCCCCCGCGCACCATATCAGCGAAGTTAGGTTTCGCTGTGAAGGAGAATGTGTTGGTAAGCGCAAAACGCCTCCTCGCTTCTTTGAATGAAAGGTTTTATTTGGTCTTTATTGTAATAATTTCTTTCTCCTTTTTCCAGGACGGACACGCCCTGGAGTACGCAGCGTGGTCGCCTTCGCAGTTTGCGCAGCGTAGTGCTGCGTCGCATTCCGCAGGCTGGTGATCCTTTGAAGCGCATTTCGCGCAGGTTTTGCGGCCGCGGCAGCTCTGTGAGCCATGGCCAAACCTCTGACAGTTAAAACAGCGGCGGGGATTGGGTATGTAGTGCCTGACGTTGACTTTTAAGTATCCGACATCTATTGTTTCGGGCAAGCTGCTGGTGTTAAATGTGAGCACCATGTGTTTGGTGTCTATTTCCTTGTTATCTTTGCGGATTTTGATCCTGTGGACATCAATTACATTTTGTTCGGATAGTCCTTGAAGCATTTAAGTTTCTGTTAGGTGGATAAAGTCAGCCTCTGAGATCACGCCTTTGACTGTGTTGAGGGATCGGTGGGGAGTTACGGAGACAGAGATGTCCCCTATGGAATCCATGTTTGAGAGTTTAAAGCATTGGAAGCTCTCACGAAGTTCGAGGAGTAGGTCGCCACTGGCCATTTTGGATACCTTGTAGCCAGGCCCTAAGGTATCTGTTAGGCATTTGGTAACAAGAAATGGGGATATGATTCGGGCTTGCTTTTCTTCACAGTTACTGTGTATAACATGAAACTTAGTGAAAGTTCGTTTCTTTTTCATGAAAAAGTCTGCTGCTTCGTTCCGCCCTCTTTTGAGAGAGCGATCAGGTTTCGAAAGGGGGGGAGCCATAAAAAATTGATGTTTTTCGGTCATGGTGCCAGCCACCCACCATGGAGTCCAACAAGGGGACGTGACTGGAACTTGAAAGCAAGTCCTGCCCACGCCAGCTGTACACCTTAACTATAACCTAATATGACTCAACTCAGGGTAGTTGGTCACACACGGTTAACCCTCGCCGTCAGGAAAAAGAGGAAAAAACGAAGAAGAGAGCAGGATACAGGAAAGTTGTAAAAAAGGAAATAGGAAAGTGAAAGATAGAGGGGCGGACAGGAAAAGGCGACTGCCGATTTCCTCCGGTTGGGTCAGGCCGGAGGTGCCGTCTACAGGAAGCTGGGGCCAAAGTGGTGTGTTGCCTCCGCCTGAGGGGCCTTAAGGGTCCAAACGCTCGGCATCGGCTCAACCACCAGGATCCCCTTTTCCCCGGACACGGCGATGCCACGCACGGCTAGGCGCGGATGTTCGGGTCCGTGGTGACGCATTGTTCACCATCATCCCCCTGCGGGGATGTCCCTGCGGATGCTCGGGTTAACCCCGTGGTGTCGCCACTCACCAACGTCTGCATGCTGCAGACGCCTCCCTGCGGGGTGTGCCGCCTAGGTGCCACGCTGCTTCGCATGCAAGATGGACTGGTGCCGAAGTAAGCATAATCATTGACTTAGAACTAGATCTGCTTCCAGGAGAGCGCTTTTATAACACTGCTATTGCGTGGCCGTGTGCACCTGAGGCCACGTAATCAGGTGGTCCGTGAAGCCACTCCTACAGTAGAAGACGACACCAAGAATGAATGGGGGCCAACTAGTGCCAACGATTCTGCGCCTCACAACCATCCTGAAGAAGCAAGACATGCTTCGATATATGTGACACGGGCTGGAAGAGCCCGCTAGGTTTCAGGACTGAACTTGACGAAGCACCTTTATGGGGGTGTGTGTTTATTGTTTGAATAATTCTTCACTCAAAAAGGGGCGTGTTATGTATCACTGGCGTCCCCTATAGTTACGACAATTAAATAAAAGGCTAGGCCAGTCGTGGCCGGCAGAGTTATTCCTCTCAACGTGAGTGTCACTCGCGGCTTCGTGCCGCCGCATCTTTAACGCAACGCAACAAACCCAAAATGACACAGCAACGTGCACTGACATCGCACAGTTCACGGGCCTCCAGAATTTCGCCTCAGTTGTAATTCGACCGCTGTGCCCAGTATAGAACCCGCGTTTCTTGGGTCAGCAGGCGAGCGCAATAACCACTGAGCCACCGCGGCTGCCTGCTTATTTCTGTTTTGCCTGTATTCTTGTTTTTTTTAGTTACCAGCATAGATAGCCAAGAAATTCTTGAAGAGTTTTACACACAGAGCTCCGGCGTTTTTTTCTTCGTTTGGAAGCGCAATAAATTACCTACAGTTCGATATATTACAATGCGGAGTGCATTGAGCGCTTCCTGAAGAAATAAATTTTATTTGAAAAAACTCAAAATCGATCATTTTTTTCGCGGTAAGGAAAGCGTCTCCATAATTTTTGTCTGAGATCATTCAGACAGAGGGGGAGGAATACATTGAAGGGCAAGGTAAGAAAAAAAAAGGACAATAAAGGCTGATTCACACTGACTGAATCGCGGAGATAGCTCAGCAGGCTTAATTCGATTTATTACGCTCCCTCCGCGCCTTTCTAGTGCTTCGGAAACCGTAACACACTGACATTTTCGGGAAACCTGTCATACCCCTGTCACACGGCATTCCCCGTAAGCCTTTGCAGCAAAGGCGACTCTTTTCACCAAAGGAGCGGAAGCTCAAAAGAGCAGCGACTCTGCTCCACGGTGCAGCCCAAAGGTGAAACACTCGTTGAAGCTTAGCACCCGCTGCTGTGCGAGAGCTGGCTTAAGTGAGTGATTTGAAATTAAAGTGGGATATTCTATTTATTCGTAGACAATTTAACTTTCTTATTGCTTTTTTAATAGAACTGCAATAGCTACTGTCATCGGCAGCAGCAGGTTTTGTGTATTGCGTTGGCCACCACGAGCACTCGGGAGTTGCTGCAACAATTTTTCTGGCTTGAAATCAGTGCATAAAATAAAACACCCCTCCAAAAAGCAAAACGAGGCAAATCATTCGTATATTTTTGAGGTGTTTGTCAAACATTGTTAAATGCATAGATTTTCTTTTTCTTTGCTTTTAATTTTTGATGTTGGATAGCACTGCGATCTCATGTTCGCGGACGGGCGCTTTCTCCTCCAAGGCCCTTAGAGGCAAAGGCGCAACAACTAGCTGTACTCCTTACGCATTTGAACATAAGAATCAGAACGACACACGCACATTCTTCGAGCGAATAAAAACTGTGGACGGTCGCACTCTGCCTGCAGCAGAGTCCAGGCAGGAAAAAGAGGGAAGCCACCCTCTGCCATTGTGCTGTAGGTTGTTCCTTGTTCCGGCTAGGGGCGCGAGGGGGGTGAAGGGAGGTAGTTGGAGCGAGGGTGTTGTTTAGCAGGAATTTTTTGAAAGTTTAGTGTGAGGTAGCTCTCTGCAGCCGGCACAGGAACGAAGGCCCATTACTTTCTATTTCCTACCTAACCTCTACAGCAGTACCACAGATTGTTGAATGCAATCCCCTTTTCTATACTGACCACTGTACTCTCTCGACGACTTTCTCGAGGCAATCTTGAAGTAAACAGGCGACATTCCTTAGTTTACTCAGAAGAGGGAACTTGACTATTTCCGTTTCCACAACGAATGCGAGAGTGTCTTCTGAGAACGAGGCCTTTTGTTTGGAAAGCAAGCCTTGCGGAGGAGCTGACTGGTCGATTTCTGAAAATGGTCCATAGTCCGAAATCGGTCGCGCGACGTTAGCGAATCCGCCTTAAGGGCTGGAAGTAGGCGAGAGTAAGTTCGAGTTGTGCGTTTCTGTGCTACGCACACGTGTGGCTGCAGGAAAAAAATGAAGAATATTGCAGTTGTGGGGTAAATTCCCAGCAGATTTTTTTGAGCGGGAGGGCGGAGGGAAGAGTCTAATGGCCGCCAGAAGCAAACCTGTATGCAGTGCGAAAATACGCCGAAGGACCCAGAAAACCAGGCAGCAAAACAGATGACGTATCGCCTTCTTTCCCTGGGTTCGCTACCACACGCCCCTGTTAGTCACTCTATCGCTGTCTTCTCTTTTAGGCCTCAATGGGACGGTCGCTTCTTCTCTCCCTCCCCCCCCCCCCCCCCCTCCGCGTCCAGAAGTTTTATTGGCCCGTCTAGTTAGAGAGGTCACGTGACTTCCTCGAACTCTCCTTCACTGAAAGCGAAAACAAACTTGCAAACCCCACCCACCTCCCAATTCCCTTCCCCCTGGTCCCCAAGAGTGATGCCACTAGCTGACCAACACACGTCGGGACCAGTATCTTCTCCCAAGAATATCCAAAGTATCCACCACCACCACCTCAGAAGATGAGCGCTGGGCGCTGCACCAGTCTCGTTGCGATCTTGCAACTGCTCGGATCCTTTGGCCTGTCGCTGCCAGCACTCACTTTCTGCGCGCATCGCACGGGATTCGATCAGGTCGCTACAGAGACCAGCGCACTTCATCTGGACAGTGGACAGCTACGGACAGCGTGCCCAGCACAAACAAGGCCGGACCTGGTGTCGGGGCGAGTGCGCAGAGAACACCATGCGTTTACGACCCGAGGGCTGTGCGCGAGGACAGCGTTGAGTTCGAGGGACTATGGTACACCCTAAGGGGATACTGTGCCTCCCTTCACCGTCGACCCATTCTGTTCAGGCAGCCGCTGCCTGACACCCGCTTCTGTATCGTGTGCCAAGATGTGGTGGCGATCATTTTTATGTTGCCTTGCTGCCATAGCGTGTGCGAGTACTGTCTAGGTTTTCTTATCAAGAACACCGCCCACAGGGACTGCACTGCCGTCTGTCCGGCGGATCGTGTCTGCTTCAAGGCGCGCGAGGTCCAGAAGCTAGTTTCGCATCGAGGATATGATGTCTCTTGAAGTCTACTGCCTAAGCATGAAGTTTGGATGCTCGTTCCGAGGCGACCTTAGGGAGCTCGTCAACCTCGGTCTAGTGTACTGTGGCTATCACCCAAAGAGTCGCGACCACTGTCACCGGGAAGATATCCCTCCCCGCGACGTCAAGTGTCACTGGAAGGTCTGCAAAGGTAACCTAGAGAGCGGTAACGATTCTTGGAACGACGCTGTCGGTGAGAGTGATGCAACTGCCAGTTCCGAGACTGACGAGCTCGTTCTCAAGAACCCTCTTTTGGAACCCATTACGCATGTCGTGAAAGAAATGCTCGACCGCACCATGCACCATGCAAAACTTGTGCCAAGTGCGTAGTCTTGAAGAATCGAAGATTAGGGAGCTGCTGGACAGACTCAATCGAGTGAGACAGGTCTTCGAGGAGCTTCCTAAGGCATACCAGGCGAACCTCAGTTCAGCTGCAAGCGGTGGTCGCTATGGGTGAGATTTTCTTAAGGCCTGACTTTGTTTTATATTTAAACACCTGTTTTTTATACTAACCAAACTACTTCATTTTCGAGTCTTATCCCTCTCGAATTATGTGTTAATAAAGATCTCTTTAAGTCCTGGAATGAATATGCATGTTCGTGTAGGCGATGACCTCCCCCATGATGAGACATCATGGGTGATTATAGCAATGTTTATTATTCAGCTACTTCCGTGTTCCAAAGTTTTAGTGCAGCGTAGAGCGCTAATGCCAACCACGAATGCACCGATGATCGGAACATGTCAAGTGTAGGGTAGCCAAGGATACTATTCGGGGCTAAGTGCGCACTTGCGGCTGGGAGCAGAGCTAACGGAATGCGCAGCGCTCGCAGTTTCGAAGTTGTTGTATGATACAAGCCTTGATATTAGTGAATTTTTGAGTAGCAATGAGTCCGTCAGGTGTATCTTTTCAGTTGACGTTGTTGATCTTTTTCACCGGAATTAAATCATTAGAGGGAGCAGCCGGTGACGTGAAATCCAAACTCCATGCATTAAGGAATGATGCGGGATTCTTAATGGCCACCTCCCATTCGTCATCCAGAATTTATCTTGCACACTTGCCTTGATTCTTGAGAAAGGCAATTTGCGTTCTCGCGTATTGAATGCGTCTTCGCTTCCGAAGTCCTACGCCTTCGTTCGTTCCCTGCTTGGGCTTCTTACTACAAAGTGCTAGGGTCCTGGACAGCATCATCGCAGTGGACGTGACCTCTGATGTAGTTGGTAATCATAATGTCCTCACTGATCCCTTACTGCTTCCCTATTTTCAAAAGCGTTGCTGCACAGAAATACTTTGGGCAAGCCTTGCCGACTAATTTGTCTAACTTGTTACGGCATTGTTCGCAAGCAATATATTCATTACGAAACGGCTCTGCCTCCGTGAGTAGGTGTGAAAACTTCGCTGACAAATTGGCGGTTACTACATCAGGCTGAGTTACAAGCACCCTATGACCAAATTATCCGTCAACGTCTTCATAGAAGGGCTGTTCAAAAACACGAGCATCAAGCACCTGTCACTCACGACAAAAGTTCTTGGCCGGGGCAGCCGGCACTGTGGCTCAGGTAACCTGGATGTCGGCCTTGCTACATCAATACGGGGCAATACGTCGCTGACGTCATTGAAAATAACCGCTCCACTAAGTGGCCCGGAGATTGACGTCAGGACACTCTGCCTGCCCCTATCGGAGAACACGGTGCTGACTAGGTTAGATCTAGAGCTGTATGTACAAGCTCAGGTCGGACTATGCGACCTCGATGAAGTGCCTTCTAAACAGCAGCAAGTCGCTGAAATACTTCAGCCTCGCCTGCCACTGTATCGATCGCAGCGGTGTAGTCAGCAACGAACTTCGAGATCCTGTGGACGTTCTGTCTCCTATGCAGTTCTGCGCACAGTGCCGCAAAGCCCACTCAGAAGTAACCGATTGCGTGAGACCATGGATAATCACACTACTGACCGACGGTAAAGCCCTCCAGCAACTGACGTTCTCTATGTGGGGATTTTGTCTCTTGGAATGCCAAGGATTTCTACAAGCAATGACGAGAAACAAGGCTCTACAACAGCTCACCGTTAATTGTCTGCATTCTAACACCTTGAGGACATGCAGCGCACTCAGCGAAAGTGGCGCGCAGAAAAGGGTCCTGGCCAACGGCAAGAGCTTCGCAATCTACCCAGAAGACACTCCGTCTAGGAGGGGCCACTTTCAACCTGCGACTTTCAGCATGCTCCAAGCCGCTGTCACACAAGTGACCACGACCAGTGAAATCCAGCGACAAGACTTCTCGTTTCTGTGCGTCAGCGGTGAAACGGACCCCGCATCAAGGGGCATCGTTCAGCTGATAGAAAGCGCGCGTTTTATCAAAGTGCTGACACTGATTTTTCAGCGGCAGTGATGCGACACTTTGTATGAAATTATCTTGTGTAAAGCAGTTAATGATATGGGCTCGGTCGAGCAGCACTCGAAGCCCATTCACGTGTCGCTTCCTCGCTCAGTTCCTCTTTCATTCGATCTACTCATAGATCTAAGCATAATAAATGTAAGTGGGGGTCCTGGTACCATTTTCCGCTCGCAATGGTAGAAAATTGCCGCACCGGAATTTTTTTTTTGCTTCACTCTTATCGGCCGCCGCGGTGGTCAATGGTTATGGTGCTCGGCTGCCGACCGGAAAGACGCGGGTTCGATCCCGGCCGCGGCGGTCGAATTTCTATGGAGGCGAAACTCTAGCGGCTCGTGTACTGTGCAATGTCAGAGCGCGTTAGAACGGGCATAATTTTCATTGAGCTCCTTTCTACAGGAGGCAAAATGGCTCTTGAAGGACTCACGTGTGCAGGGGTCAGAGTTCAGCCAAGTACGCTTCCGAAACTCACAACGAGGTGAAAAAATATGAGGAAATCACCATCTCAGATGTTTGAACTGTCCTGGACTCCCACAATTTAAAAAGAATAAAAAATTTCAGAACTTTATTAGACACCATATGCCTGTTGCAAAAAAAAAAAGTGCAGTAATTGGGTGAATGTTCAAGATATTATCAGCGTCATTGCGCGTTAACAGCAGTTTTCAATGTAACCTAAACAGGAAATGTAGCAAAAAATGTAGCATATCGGAACATATAATAATGACAATTCTGGATAAAAGGAATTTCCTAGGTGGCTTCTGAGGTGGCTTTCTATGTCTCTCTGGCCAAGTGAGATACTTGGGACAGTTCAGAAATAAGGTAGGAACTGCATCTCTGGTAAGCACGGGCCTCTTTTCCGCGTCAAGTAGCACTCTTCCATCGAGCTCCGCGTAATATGCCTGGTATATCGCGTCCTCTGCAAAATGCTTGGCGCAGACGTGATCAGTGGGCATTAATGTCCGGTCTGCCTTAGGAATCGCACGGCGCCACTTCTCCGAACGCACATTGTCGGAAGGAGCTTTGAGTAATGGCCACGGTGTAAGAAGCTACTTCTTACACCGTGGTAATGGCATACACTACGCACAAGTCCGGTAGCCCGAATTACAGTTGGGCACGAAGCACTTTCTTCCCATTGCGCAGCACTCGCCAGATGTGGGCTACTCTGCCGACGATAGCCAAACATACGGTCTTGTTGCAAAATAAAAGAACGCGTTTAAACAGCACAGAAGTGCAGCCACACATTCAGAAATGTGGCAGAAACACATGCGCAGTGCTGCGCCACGCCGGACCGAGCCGCCAAGCATGGGCCCGCCTTTCGCAGCGTCCTCTAAGTTAGCGACCGGTTGCCATGATAACACCCTCTCCCTCCCCCGAACATATTGTGGCCGCGAGCAGGCGGCGCGCTCGCGCGCGGCGGGAGGAGAGTGTCACCACATCTCAGTATATTATTCTTACACCGTGGTAGGAAGTATTCTTTGACGGCATTAAGCAAAATGTGAAATACTGATAGGCACAATGACAATAAGAGCGAAAAAAAAGTTGTTTGACGACAAATGAAGCACTAAGCAGCTCCTCGGCCTGTCGTGCCAACTCTAGTTGTGCGTCTAGCTCTGCGGAACCCAGCCTGGCACGCCAGGTTAACGGTGAGGATTCACGAGAACAGGATGACTGCTGGCAACTAACAAAAATACGCATCATTTTATTACTAAGAAGTGCTTGGGACTGGGCTAGTTGGAACATCAAGGATCAAGGACGTCAAGGACCTCTTCTATAATATTCCGCAGAGGGAGGTGCTTATTGCTGTCGAAGAATGCATTGACGCCTACGGGGCAGTTGGCTTTCAGAACAAGTGTGGCGTTGGAGTGGATCGGTTTCTGAACATACTGAAAGCCTACCTCCAGTCACTTTTTGTCGAATGTGAGGGTGTGGTTCCCTCGCAAAAGGATGGAATTTGCATAGGCTCATGTATTGCTCCCATATTGAGTGATTTGTACTAGGCCAGAGGCAACCGCACGCTGCATCCGAAGTTAACTGAGTTGGGGGTTACAGGGTCATTCAGGTATGTCGACGATTTCCTCATTTGCCTGCCTTACGATTTGTACTCGGAGACCAGAACTGAAGATATCACTCTTCCCGCGTGCACATCATGGGCTCCAATTCACGTCAGAATGCCCTTCAGATTCCCGGCTCCAATTTTTGGATATCAGTATGGTGTTCTCAAGCGACCACACGTGTTGGTTTTATAAAACGAGAGGAGATAAGGGCATACTTCCTTTTGCATCCGGGCACGCCAAGCTTGTAAAAGGAGGCATCGCGATGTCCTGCGTGAAGCAGGCCCTCACTAAGTCATGTGACCATAAAATGGAAGATAGCTTGCTTATCCAAATTGGCCGCCTTGTTTCTTCTGGATACCCTTTAAGGCTTCTAATTCGTGTTGCTGAAACTTGCCTAAGAAACTTAAGAATACATCAAGAGCTTTCGCCTCCGAAGCAAAGTGATGGAAAGAAGCCTTTCGCGGTCCTCCCTTATGTGCAAGGCATTTCGCACCGGCTGAAGAAGATTGGGCAGAGGTTTGATGTGAAGGTTGTCTTTCAGCTCCTTCAAAGTTTAAAGGCATATGCAAAAAAGTTAACCAGGAAGGATCTGCAGATGAGAAAAGTGCGTGCGGCGTTAAGCATGTTTCGCTCTTTGTTCCATGCTCTAAGGGGGTAGTTTACAAAATTCCCCTCTCTTGCGGCAAGTGCTACGTGGGGCAAACTGGGCGATGCCTTAATTAAAGGCTTTTGGAGCACAGGAGGAAATGTCGCTCCCTGCAGGGTGCCGAAAACTTGGGCGAACCATTGCCTGAAACACGAGTGCAGCCCATTTCTCCAAAACATGGTTATTTTGGCGCGGGCAACAGAAAAGAAAAAGCGTGAGGTAATTGAGGCCTTTCGGATGGTTTCTGGCAAAGAAGGCAATTACGTTAGCGCCTCTTCCGTAGCCCTTTCCCGCAGGGAAATAGATAAGTTGCGGAGAGACAAAAGACTTGCATGAGGATCACCCGCGCGTGTCTGTTAGATGCGCGGCGCGGGGGGGGGGGTTGAGTGCGATTTCATCCCGGGCTTAGATAGTGTTTATTTTCATGTGTTCTTATTGTCATGGTTTCATTCCATAGTTCTTCTAGCTGTTACAGTGCACTGTTATGTTTTATGTGCATTCACGATCCTCTGATTATGTCGTGAGCTGGTGTTTCCTTTTTCCTATTCCAAGGAATAAAACTTCAGTTGGTAGATTGCGCTTAACCTCAGCGTTTGTCCAGTTTCTTTGTCCGTGTACAACTAAGCAGCGCAGCATTTAGGAGAAGATTTTATTACTGAACAGGATAGTCTTATTGATTTGACTGTCCTTAATTGTTGTTCGTATATTGCAATCATTAACGCATTTAAACCGTATTAGGATTTATAAATCCTTGCAGCTATTACTTTGAACCAGCAGAAACAGCTTAAAAATAATTTTTATACATGAGTTTTGAGCAATCCGCCAACATAATAATCAAGTTGTTCTCCGACAGGAGCACGTACGATTGCGTTACAAAGCCCTGTTTTACCTTGGGATATTTGCAGACAATCTAGTAACCCTCAGCATAACCTAATACGTTTGGAATACAAGACGGCGTACTCTTATCGCATTTTAAACATATTGTTACGAGACGACAACCCTGATGAAGACAGGACTACATGACATATAGCGATGGAATTATTTAATGACGGCGGCCCTAGCGTGAGCGCTCCGTTCCGCGCCACTGCCAACTTGTCTTCTAGTCCGTGATAACATTTCGTATTCATGAATGCACTAAAGATACGGAGGAAATAGTTTGCTGAAATTTCGTGCTTTGTGTTCAAAATACATTCTTTAACTCTGCCAAAAATAATCAAACTTAAAGCATGCTTGGAGCACATTTCAGGTACATGAAAAATTAGGTACGCGATTTTAGCATCTTTTCAAAGTATTGAAGTGTACTTTCGTGAACATGAAATTAATTCGTCTGAAGTATACTTCAACTCTATAACAAACGGCATTCCTTCCTAGCTGCCGAAGAGCAATACATTGCTCGAAATCTGTTGCGCTAAACGGCATTAGCATGTTGGCAATGTATTTAAAAATTTAGTACGTTTGTAAATAGAAAATTTATTCGTGCACAATATATTTGAACGAAAAAATTTTGTATCTACGAAAGTACTGTTTAATATTAACAAATGAGCAGTCCACGTAAATATATTTGCAGCACACTTCTAGCTGCCGTAGAATAATCTAGTTTCGAAATCGCGTTTCGGGAAATTGTATTTGTATGTTGACAATGTACGTAAAGTGTGCTTTCGTAACGGCGAAATTAATTCGTCTAAAGTATGCTTCAATTCTAACGAATGGGCAGTCAGCGCAAACATATTTGCAGCACACTTCAAGGTGCCATGGAGTAATCTAGTGCTCGATAACACTTTCAGGGAACACTGAAAACTCCCTCCTCTGTCGTCCTTTCGTTTATGGTAACTTCTAGCATGAAGGTAATCACCACTTATTTATGCTACGTGCGGAGAACGTGACAGCATTACACCTGTAAGGGGGCCTGGGCACATCCGGGCCCGAACAAGCCCGAACAAGCCAACGAAAAGGGCCTCGACTGGCAAGGCCGACCGCTTCCCATAGACGCCCATGGATTTGTTGGTTGACAGCTCGACTCCTGGCCGGTGCCGGATGCAAGTCGCCATTAGCAATTCGGTTTTAGATCGCTCCCAAATTTAAACACAAAGAGTTTTTGCGACAATATCGTGGCCCTCAGTCTTTGCGTAAAAAACGCCTCACCGGGCAAAATAATGAGGCGCCTCTATGGTGGTATATACCAGGTGTCCCAGCTAAATGTAGCCAAGCTTTTAAAAAACACGGGATGCCCTAGCCGTCTGAAACCAAATGAGGGTTGTTTAGAGTCGCGTGGCCTTGTCTGCAGTATTTTTTTCGTTCTTCAAGGTTGACTAAGTAGTTAAGCTTAATTAACTAACTTTTTAATTATTGACTTGAGGAACAAAGTGTCAATGGAAAAGTTGTAGATCGCATTGAGAAATAGCTTACTGAGACACTTGCAGCAAAGTAATATTTACGTAAAGTAGTTTTTTTTACCGGCCTTTAACCATAACCCGCACAATAAGAAAAAGCGCCCATATGACAACTGTGCCACTTCAAGGTCCCAAGACGCGCCTTAAAGAATCAAATCCATTTTTTCTGAAGTCCTCTCCTCGATGAGACTTTGCATGCACATTGGTACAGAGAAGTGAGCGAGCAGCTGGTCACGTGACAACTTTCCTTTAAGGCCGATAAATGAAGCTACGTAAATCGTAACTTGACGGAAGCAGCACTACTAGCGGTTTTTCGAGGTGATCTAAAACTTTTGCTTTGACACTTTCTTCCTGAAGTTAATAATTAAAAAGTTAGCTAATAAAACTTAACTAATTAAATAAATTTGTTTGAAAGTGACCTGACCTCAAGAGTGTTCATCAGCGCCACCCACGGTCATAAGCGCGGACGTAGTACGTCCTGAGTTACCGCTGGTGTGGCGTGGAACGTCATCGAACGGCGAGGGTGGAAGCCGCGTGAGAACCCTCTTATGCTTCCTATGGCATCAAGGCTGCCAGAACCGAGGACCTCGTTAAGGAATTAAGCAGGCAAGGAAAGGGGAATAAGGGGCTCGTTATACATATGAGAGAATCCAACTGCCACAGAAACCAAGGAAGATAGGGGATTTTTTATATTTATTTTGTGGTGTTGATCAATGGAGAATACTACTGAATAATTTATCGCTTAAAGATAATTGATTACAAAAGCAGAAGAAAAAAAACAACTACATGCCGCGGGAACGAAATCCAAGACCTCCGAATTGCGCGTCCGGTGCTCTACCAAGAGCACCAAGGTAAATCAAAAGGTTTAAGACATTATAACTTATTCAGGATCCTTGCTTCGTTCAGGGAGCTAAAAACAAGTGAAGCGTCAACCATTTAATTTTCTCCTAGAAGCAAGGGGTGAGGGGTAGAAAGGGACGCGTACATTGTAGAATAGAGTAAAATACTTCTTCCTTAGCTGTTAGAGATCTGTGCATGAGAATAAAATGTGCTTTACAGTGATGTCACCTCGAAATTCCTCACATACAAGTTTGGCTTCGTTTTTCAGAAAAACGTTATGTGATACGTGTGTGCCCAATTCGAAGACGGCACTAAATTACTTCACTGAAACGTTCTTGGTGTGTGCCTATCTTCCATTTTCAACAATGATTGGTTTGATCATCTTTAAGTAACCTACTATTTACTTCATTTTTCCAGTTAGTCTGCCATTGATCTCTGAGGTTAAACTGTACGAACTGAATACAATCTTCGCACGGTATGCGTGTTTTCTTTATTTCTGTAGTGTTTATATTACGATAAGGAAACGGCGAACTCACGGCCACGTGCCGGTGTTCGGGAACTGCCCCCTCGCCTGTCTGTATCTCGATATAAGCACATGCGTGCTGGATTGCACGGGCAGTCTTCGACCAGCGGGACGCGCGGTCTGACGGCCGGCTGACAATAAACCCGAGTTCTTGTTGCACCTCGGCTGCAGTGTCGTTTCCCCTCGCAAGACACGACAATTTCCTTCTTGCGAGCTTCCGGAGCACACGTCGGATCTTTCGTTCCCTTCTATGGTTTATCAGGGTTTAACGTCGCAGAGCGACTGAAGCTATGAGGGACGAAGTAGTGAAGGGCTCCGGAGATTTCGGCCACCTGGGATTGTTTAACGTGCACTGACCCCGCACAGTACACGGGCCTCTAGAATTTCGCCTCCACCGAAATTCGACCGCAGCGGCCGGGATCGAACCCGCGTCATTCCAGTCAGCAGCCGAACGCCATAATCACTGAACTACCGAGGCGACCCGGATGAACAAGGATCTGGAATCTCAAAATAAACCAAATAAAGACCTCAGCCCTCTTTTCAAGAAAGGAAAAGTGACTCTGGTGTGGTTGAAAGTCTGTTGTAATGAATGAATAATCAAATCTGTAGATTGGTAAAACTGTTGTTTTTAAAAACTTGAAAACGCGTCAGTCAACAAGTGAATCTTCACCCATGGGTAACACTAGGTGTAAGGAATGTGTTCATTGTAAAATGGAGCAAAGTATAATTATTTTTCTCAGGGAATTACTCTTATTCACCCAGAGGAATGGTGACAGGTCGGAACTCCTTAGGTTTTGGCGCCGTACGTTTCTTCGGAATAAAAATACTGTCCGTGCTTTTTGTAAGCAAGTAGGAAGATGTTTTGTCATCACCGAGAGGGTTAACAAAACTCAGGGACCGGAACGGCACCTCAGCCAAGTCTTTTGGACTGAATCCGTCTGGTCCCGCAGCCCAACTTAGGCTTGGCATGACCTTTTTAATTTCCTAGGACGTCGGTGGTAACAGAGAGTACTTTTCATTGCTACAAGCTTGGTACACCAGAATTAAATCATCAGAGGGAGCAGCCGGTCTCGCCAAGACCAAACTCCGTGCATTAAAGAATGATGTGGAATCCTTCACGGCCACCTCCTATTTCTCATCCCGAATTTGCCTAGCAAACTTGCCTTGATTTTAGAGAAAGGAAATTGGCGTCCTCGCGTACTCAATGAGTCTTCGCTTCAGAAATCCTAGAGCCTTCTTTCCATGCTTGGGCTTCGTACTATAAAGTGGTAGATCCTGGACAGCGTCATTCCAGTAGAAGTGATCTCTGATGTAGTTGTTAGATTTCCTAAAACGTCGCTGCACCTAAAAACTTTGGGCAAGCCTTGCCGACGCATTTTTCTAGCTTGTTACGGCATTGTTCGCAAGCACTATAATCATTAGGAATCGGTCCTGCCTCCGAGAGCAGGGATGAAATATTCCCCGACAAATTGGCGGTCACTACATCAGGCGGCGTTACAAGCAACCTAACCAACATCCTATAGTTTTTGCCGCCACAATGAAATATAAGAGGGTCCACGGTCCTGGCATTTAATAGAGCTTGTAGCCGCACATTCAGGTTTCTCGCTCCGTCTTGAACGGTTAGGACCAATGATTTAACTGCAAGAAGATAATTCGCCTCTACCTGTCACCTTGGTTCTATTCTGCTAAAATATCCGCACAGTTCCAAATAGTAAAATGTCCCCATAGTAGCAAATATCCGCATTCTGCTAAAATATCCGCAAATATCTGCATAGTAAGCGTCGTTAGGGCTGAAACTAACACTCCTGCCAAGAACTTCCCACGGTGTTTACTCTTGCTCGCTCATGTAATGCTGTCATTATTGATGCATAGGTGTCCAAAGTTATTGTATTGTACAGTGGTGAGCAGCCTTGTCTAGAGCGCGCCGACGGTGCTCTGCGGAGCAAGTCAGCGCCACCTAACGTTGCGCTCTTGGTTTGAGCTATGCGTCTCGTGCGCATGCGCGGCCAAAATAAAGCGGTGCCTGCTCGTGGGTTCTTGGCCTCAGTGCTTGCGCTTCAGTCCACCAGGACCGCGCTGAATGATATGTAAAAGTGGCCGGAAAACCAACGCGTTTCGCGCGAATCACGGGGCGGCTAGGCAAGCAAGTGCAAGGGATATCGGGTGATCGCGCGTTTCTGGCGTCAAAAAACAAAAGCGACATCAGGGGCGCGATTACGAGTTTTTGTCTCAATTTTGAGACTCTGACGTCAAAATGACGACACCGCGAGTCGTTGACCGCGGAATCAACCAATTAGCCGCGAGGTTGTGGTGTCTAATAGTAGGGTTCCACCCAGGAAGCATTTAGTTGCGCAATAAGGGACCGTATGCTAAAGTTTTTCTGTAAATACGCCGCTAATAATTTGAAGAATGTTTTATTTCGCTAACAAACTATGTTTCAAACTCAACGACACGAAGCAAAAGAAGAAGCGTCCTCAATTTTGCAATTAAGTTTGCTCTTCAGTCACTTTTGCTGCCGCGAGGGTGCGCTGACGCTGGAAAAGCGTCGGTAGCGGCGGCTAGGCGGCGTGAGCTGCCGCCTGATTCAACCGATTCAGCCTTATCCCTCCACGCACATATTCAGCCATCGTAAACATGGCAGCCAGAAAAAAAATCAGCTGATTCGACGGCTGTCCTCTTTTTTTACACATAACGCAGAATCAAAGTACTGCGCAGACGTCTTAAGTGCGCGGAAAAATCTGTTTAAAGGCAGTGATTGCTACGAGTCTGCCGAGAACAATTTGGAAGGAGCGCTTGGCTCGAAAACCGGCGAAAGCAGCTTAAGGCAAGTTCACACTGGCGAGTTGCAATCGTCGCGCTAGTATTCTAGGCGACCGATTTCGGTCAATTAGTTACGGTTTGCGAAGCACATGTAAAGCGGGGAGGGAGCGTAATAAATCGATTTAAGCCTGTCGCGCGACCTCCGCGACTCGCCAGTGTGAACTCACCTTGCTGCTATCGATGGCAAATGTGCTCCAAGGGCGATGCGTGATTACATTTATTTTTGTTCAGAAAATACCCGGCGACCATGAATAATCACACTGCAGCAACTGCCGACATACGGAAGCAGACCGGTGCAGCTGATGGGAGCTTGCAATCTCACTGCGGGAATTAAGAGCCGGCACGCCCGGTCACTGCGGCAACAATCACTCTTCCGCCTAGAAACCAACTCATGCCGCCCCCCTTACAAAAATGCTTCTTGAGACAGTGTTGAAGTCCTCATGAGCAGACTCAACATGCCATGTTGAATTTTTGTTGTGACCAGGATGGGCTAGTGTTGGTGAATTGTTGAGGCCGAGTTGAAACTCATTGGAAAAGTGGCCACTGTGCTAGAGTTGAGCATTCTCAATGAAATTTCTGCTTTGCGTTCATGTTGAATTCATGTTGGAATTACGGGAGTGAATCAACACGCCATTCTGAATCTTGGCTGGGGTAAAAAAGCAAAAAATCCTGGGAATGCATTCGTATTGCGCCAGATGGACCGACTACCAATGCAATTTTCGGCGGTATATTCATATTGCTGCGATTTCTCGTTAACGTGAAGCCATCACCCCCTGTGACGTAGCGCTCCACACATACGCACAAACACGTATGTGTATAAATATATATATACATACACATCCATACACATCCTACACATCCATCAGATAAAGTGCATGGGACAGTACTGCACACGAGGCTATAGAAAGAACTGACAGAGTTCATCTTGATCTTAAGTGCAACCTCGGCTTCGCCCTTATATAGTCCTACTCAGGGGTGTCCGGACCTGCGCAGGTTATGGCCTGCCGATCAGCAAAGTTATGTCAGTTATTACTCTTAATATTTATTTATTTTATGTGTAGTAGAAGTAATGAAGTTCATAGGCAACGGTCTATTATTTGACGACCTTGATTTATTCGTAAACAACTTAATTAAAGCATTAATTAAGCGCCCTTTTTTATGGAAGCACATACGAATCCTCCAAAGTAGGTATGCCTGAATGAGCATAGTGCACTTTTTTCTATGCAAGAAAATGACTTTGAGCGGTTTATGAGAGTTTTAACGGGTGCTGCATGCGTTCTTAATATGTGTAATGTGATCAGGTTCTGTTTACACGATGGATGTCGAAATGATTTCATTTAGTTAGGCTTAGAAACGGCTGCCTTGAGATGATTCAACTTAAATCCAACAGAAATTGCTCAACAGTAAATCTCTTGACTACGCTCAACAAAAATTCCGTGTAGCAGGTGTTGAGTAGGCTCAACATACATTGAGTTCATGTTGGTTTCCAGTTGATTCAACAGGAGCTCAACAAGGCGTCAACTGAAGCTCAAAAGTCATTTTTGTAAGGGCCGCTTCGGGTTAAGCACTCGATATTCGTGTTGGTGCCGCCGTTCCGTTCGGATGATGCTCGGATGACGCCGCCGGGGATACTGCGGTGGCGAAAGTTTATGCGAAGGAAGTCCACCTTCGCCGCCGCCTTGTCTTGAGGGGTCTCGCCGGAAAGCGCGCACCTTCTGCGACTTAACTTTGACAGTGGTCTCCGCAACTCACCGCAAACACTTGCACAGTCGGTTGGGCTACGCCGACGTTTACTTCATTTCCTACGGTGTCTTGAAACCCACCGGCGGCGAAGGCGCGCACAGGCACTTGCCGCTCCACTGACCGCGCACTCACCCGCACACCTCCAAGTTCAACGGCGAGTTCGTCGCACCGCCATTATGCTCCTGCCTATGTCAAAACGTCGAAACAACTCGTCCGGCACGTCAAAACCGTCTTCATGCACCCTCTTACACCGCTGCTCGCGCGGCCAGCGGCCATGTAAACAACCGCCATTTTCTGTCTCGAGCGGTTTGAGACCACTCGTTCTAGTCGCAAGAAATCGTCTCAATCGGCTCGCATAATTAGGTGAGCAACGTCAACACTTTTGGCACACTTATGACGTCGGCCGGTGACGCAAAAAACCAATATGGCCGCTGGTCACGACCGACCAATAGGAACGGGGCAAATGAGACACTTTTTGAGACACTTTCCGATTGAGACGATTTTGAGCGACTCGTAATCGCGCCCCAGAACCCATTCAATCATTTGTCATCCTAGCAATCCATTTTACAAGCACGGTTGCTATGTGCCGACAAGCTTTTCGTTATCATATCTTGGATGTTTTTCGCATTGACGAACTTTGTCGTGATAAAGCTTGCCCGCGGCATGGCACGTAAGCCTGACGACCGAAAGCCGGACTGGCCAATGAGAAGAAGAATGCAGTCTCGGTCCTGTTAGCGAAATATAAAGTCTACCTCCGCTGAACAAACCTTCCATTCCAAATGGCACCCCGTTTGACGCCAGAAGAGCGGCGAGCTATAGCGGTGATGGGAAGGACAATGTCGCAACGAAAGATATGCAAGTTGACAGGGCGCCCAATGGCAACTGTTAACCGCGTTTTACAAGCCTTCTACCGTGAGGGTAGAATAGCTGGTGCTCCCCGTGCCGCAAGCTACAAGAATACGACGGCTGATGGGGACCAGCAGATTGTGGCCGCAGCTTTCCTGGATCCGTTCCTGAGTGCACGGGAAATTCGGGACGAGCTGGGTTTGGATAATGTGAGCGACTCCACTATAAGACGGCGCTTGCGTGAAGCAGGCATGAATTCCTACATCGCTGCACAAAAGACACTTTTGGAGCAACGCCACGTGGACCAAAGGATGGAGTTTGCCTCAGTGGTTGAATCCTGGTCGCCTTCGAACTGGCGCGCCGTGGTGTTCAGTGACGAGGCATCCTTTTGCACCCGCTTGGGCCAACAAAGGCGCGTGTGGCGTCCAGAAAACTGCCGGTAAGTGTCGGGGACTCATGGACATCGGGTAGCTTGCGGATCTTTGTCTTTCTCTCCGCAGCTTTGAACACATCAGCGATGAAATAACTATCACAGTTGCAGGTCCAGCAAATTGTATTTGTGCGATCCGAAATGTTTGCTCTAATACTGTACCTCTTTGAGAGAGAGAGAGAAAAACTTTATTATGGCAAGTGTGTTTAGACCCCCCTTGGGTCCCTGGACCACCGCACGGTCCCACTCTACGTTGAGGAAGGTCTGTCTATAGAGATGAGAAATTCTGTTAATATCAATTGTTTCCTGCGCAGCTTCGAACCAGTGCGATCCGCATGTTTTCAACTGATTCACATGGAGTGTGGCCTTCTAGGTCATCTTTATTCCTTATCGTTGAGGTCACCGCTAAATCTAACGCTGCGGGAGCGCTCAAATTCAGAATTTCTTTCTTTCTAGCACATTGTGAAAGAAACAGAGTGATACCATGTGGATGGCAAGACCATAATAATAGCAGCACAGAAATGCAAAATTATATCAGTAAAGTATTAGGTTTGCACTTAATTTGCCTAAATTAATTTCGCCGTAGTAGTTTTCTGGCGGCTTTCTCTATGTCAGCTGCAAAAGTATCCCGTTCGCACCTGCAGTCTCGCCTGTGAGAACTTGATGAGGTTGGTTGGTTTGGTTTATGGGGTTTAGTTAGTTAGTTATATTGATTTTAATGGCGCAAAAGCAACTGAGGCTACGATGCGCCAAACACAAGGTTAGAGTTTTTGTTAAAGGTGAAGCTTTTTATACTTAGAGTTTGTTTAAAACACTGGCTTCCCTGAGAAACCTAAAAATACAAGAGATGTCAACCAGTGCTCGATCACCTAAAAGTAACATGGGGTGTAAAGGGATGCTTTCCCTGTAAAATGTTGTAAAATATTTCTTTCTTAGTTCTTCTAGTTTGATACATGAAATTAAAATGTGGTTCACCGTGAGTTCAGCACCACACATGTCACAGAGAGGTTTGTTCTGTTTGGTTAGTAGAAAGCTATGCGTGAGGTGGGTGTGTCCAATGCGGAGCCGACATAAAATAACATCGGTAAAACGTTCTTGATGCCTACATGATTGCCATTCTCCTAAAATTGGTTTCACAGAATGTAGTTTGTTGTTTACGTGCTCTTTCCATGCAGCCTGCCACTTACTTTTGAGTTTACTGTATATAAACTTTAAACAATCCCTGTGCGGTATGTTCACTTGCTTTATTTGGCCATTCCGTGCTTGTGCAGCGCATACATCTGCTTTCTCATTACCTACAATTCCAACATGGCTAGGAACCCAGCAGAATTTAATGTTATGATTTTGTTTTGTGATTTTAACTATGTTATGTATGATGTTTCCTATTATAGGTTCAGCTGCATTTCTGGAGTGCAGTGCTTTAAGCATACTCAGGGAATCGGTGTAAATGATGCTATTTTTGATATTCTCTCTTACTATTTTATCTACAGCTACAAAGATGGCATAACACTCAGCAGTAAAAACCGATGCGCAGTCTGGTAGTCGCATTATCTGTTTATTTTTTCCTTGGATTACTGCACTTCCAACGTGACTTTCTGTTTTTGAGCCATCGGTATAAAATTCAATGTAGGTGTCATATTTTTCTTGTAGTGCAAAGAATTCCTGTAATATGTACTCATTTGGCGTTTGCTTTGTATCTAAATGTGTCATTGTGAAGTCACATACTGAAGGCAGGCTGTACCATGGTGGCAAATATTCATTCCTTTGTGCAATATTCGGTAAGCAGTCTAGTACTGTTAGCTCTTCACATTTGTCTTCAAAGCGCAATAGTAATGGTCTGATAGAATGTGGTTTGTTGATGAATAATCTTTTAGATGGGCACTTGGTGACAACCGGATGGCAGAGATGTTTCGGAAGAGAACGGATTTTTAAGACGTATGTGCATGTTAGTGCGATTCTTCGGTCCTCAAGAGCGGGCTCATTAGTTTCAACGTATAGGCTGGCTACTGGTGACGTTCTGTATGCTCCAGATGATAGGCGCAGACCAAGATTATGAATGGGGTCTAATCTTTTTAAGTAGGATGCTCTTGCCGAACCATATACTATGCACCCGTAGTCCAGCTTGGAGCGCACCAGAGAGCGATATATTTGTAAAAGGCTTGCTCTATCGGACCCCCACCGCTTCCGTGAGAGCACTTTTAAGATATTGAGGACTTGAGAAGCTTTCTTTTTAAAGTTGTTAACGTGTGGTAGAAATGTGAGTTTCTTGTCGAAAGTTAGGCCTAAAAATTTGTGTTCTTGTTTAATTGGTAGCGCAGTGTGATTCAGGTATAGACTGGGATCGACCTGTAGGCCTCGTCGCAATTAGATAAGAACAGCTACTGTTTTTTGAGGGGAAAATTTAAATCCATTTCTGTCTGCCCAAGAACCTAGTTTATTTAGTGTGATTTGTATTTGTCTCTCACAGGTTGATATACTGGAGGACGTGCATGCTATTTGTAGGTCATCTACATAAACTGAATACATTATGGACTTGGGTATTACTTTAGCTAAGGAATTCATTTTGACTATGAAGAGTGTCGTGCTTAGAATGCACCCCTGGGGTACGCCGTTCTCTTGGGTGAAAGTAATGGAGAGAGTTGCTCCTAGGCGGACTCGGAATGTGCGGTTAGCCAGGAAGTCGTTCAAGCAGTTCAACATCCTGCCGCGGATACCTAGCTCTGCTAGGTCACGGAGGATGCCGAACTTCCACGTAGTATCGTAGGCCTTCTCCAAGTCGAAGAAGACCCCAATACAGTGCTGCTTGTGGATGAACGCCTCCCGGATGATGTTTTCCAGGCGGACAAGGTGATCTGTGGTGGAGCATGTTTTCTTAAACCCACATTGGTGTTTATCTAGTAGTTGCCGAGATTCCAGTACGAAGGTTAGTCTAATGTTTATTACACTTTCGAAAGATTTAGCAGTGCAGCTGGTGAGGGCTATTGGTCTATAACTGCTAGGACTTGTTGGTGGTTTTCCGGGTTTGAGAAAAGGTATTATGACTGCTTTTTTCCACTCGTCAGGTATATGTCCAGTTATCCAGATTTTATTAAAGAATTTTAACAGTGCCTCTACAGCAGCCTCGGAGAGATGTGCAAGCATAGCGTAATGCACGTTGTCTGGTCCTGGTGCTGTCTTTTTTCCAGAAGATAATACTATTTTTAATTCCTGTAGTGTGAGAGGCTGGTTGTAATCCTCATGTATACCTGCTCCGGATGGGAATCTTTGTTTCTCAGCTATTGCTTTGTGTTTCTGAAATGTGTTTGTGTAGTTCGATGAGCTTGAGATCTCAGCAAAATGCTCGCCCAAAATGTTGGCCTGTTCTTCTAAAGATGTTTGTGTCCCGGGTGCTGTCAAGAGAAGAAGTGTAAAAGGGGTATGGTCACCAGTAAATTTACGAAGTTTTTCCCACATTTTCTTTGATGTTGTTGAGCTGTTTATTGAGGAGACATATTTCTGCCAAGAGGTTTTCTCAGCATTCCTTCGCACATACCGCGCTCTGGCTTTTGCCTTCTTAAAGGTAAGTAAGTTCTCTGCAGTGGGATATCGACGCAGAGCGCTCCAGGCTTTGTTTTGTTGTTTTTTTGCTAATGTGCATTCTTTTGTCCACCACACTTTGTGCTTCTTTTGTGCAAGTCCTGTTGTTTGTGGTATAGCGAGTGTTGCGGCCGATATTATGCATTCATTAAACTTCTCATCAATTTCATCTGTGCTGAGGTGGTCAGAAAATTCATTTTCTAGTGTGGCACTTTTTGTAAAAAGTGACCAGTCGGCGAGGTGAATTTTCCAGCGCCGTGGTCTTGTGGGGATGATTGGAGTAGACGATGAGAGGCTGATGACAGTAGGTAAGTGATCGCTGCCCATGGGGTCATTTAAAACATCCCATTTAAAATCGTTAAAAAGTAATGGTGATGCGAAAGCTAAATCGAGAGAGCTCATTTTTGCTGAGCTTGGGCAGCAATATGTGGCTTTTCCCGTATTTAAAAGACAGACATTATTCGAAAGTATAAAATCTTCGATCGCTTGGCCTCTAGAGTCACAGCGTTCGCTTCCCCAAAACGGAGAGTGAGCGTTAAAATCGCCAACTACCAGAAATGGCTCCGGCAGTTCATCGATCAGGCCTTCTAGATCTTGGCATGTTAATGTGATGTGTGGGGGAAGATATACAGAACATATTGTTATGGTTTTGTAGCTGATGACGCTAACCGCAACCGCCTCAAGTTTTGTTTTCAGTTTGATTTCTTGAGCCGGGACGCCGCTTTGGATGATGATTGGATGACGATTGACGACAACGCCGGAGGACCTGCTGCTAGCGAACGCCTTCGCCATAGCCGCACTGACAGCTGCCACTTCTCCGGCGATTCAGAGAGAGCGGTGGGCATTTCATCGCAACGAGCGGTGGTTCGAGGACACACTGCCGAACTTGGGCGTGTTTCATTTTAAGCAATCCTTACGGGTCACTCCAGTGACATTTCGCTACCTCGTCGACGCCTTAAAGTCGGAGTTGGAACGTGAAGACACCAACATGCGGCAGGACTAAGTTGCGGGTCTGCGATGATGACGTGGTGATTCCGTCCAGAACCACCATCTTAGTAACTGTGGAGTGCGATGACAGCGCCGGCGCTCATGGCATCGCTGATGCCAACATGTCACTGCTCCTGGATCGGCAAGTGTGTGTAGCTCGCGGGCTTATAGAACTGAACAATAAGCGAGCCGAACTACTGATAACAAATTTCGGTTGTGAACCCCAACGTTTAGCGGCCAACACAACCATTGTTTATTTTGAAGAACTCGGGGAATGCGCTGGAGAGAACGCTTTGACGGGGACTACGAAGTCAATAGAATCACTGAATGCTCCGGTTAAACTCGACGTGAACCCGAATCTCCTGCCTAGTCAAAAAAGCAAACTGTCATTGACTCTTTCGGGGACTATTTTGCGTCAACCTCCAGAGTTATACAAACGCCGATAACAAAACATCGAATTATAGTTGATGAAAGCCAGAGACCATTACGCCAGTCGCCGTACCGGATATCTTCAAAGGAACGGGATGCAGTTCGAAGACAAGTTCAAGAAATGCTCCGGGACGACGTGATCCAGCCATCGAAGAGCCCGTGGGCGTCGCCTGTGGTCCTAGTTGCAAAGAAAGATGGAACCCTACGGTTTTGTGTTTATTACCGACGTCTGAACAAAGTAACTAAGAAAGACGTTTATCCTTTGCCGCGCATTGATGACTCCCTAGACCGTCTGCGCCACGCCAAATACTTTTCATCACTCGATTTACGGAGTGGCTACTTGCAAATAGAGGTGGACGAACGTGACCGGGAGAAGACCGCATTTATTACCCCGGACGGTTTGTACGAATTCAGGGTGCTCCCCTTCGGTCTATGCTCAGCTCCGGCAACTTTCCAACGTATGATGGACACTGTGCTTTCTGATCTCAAATGGCAGTCGTGTCTCGTGTACCTTGATGATGCTGTCATCTTCTCCGACACTTTCGAAGAACACCTCAGCCGCTTACGCGCTGTTTTCGAAGCTATCCGTTCAGCTGGTCTCTCCCTTAAGCCCGAAAAATGTCACTTCGCTGTCCAGGAGCTGAAGTTTTTGGGCCACATTGTGAGCGCCAAGGGCGTCAGCCCAGACCCCGACAAGACTGCCGCCGTCGCTTTTTTTCCCATTCCTGCTTACAAGCGAAGTGTGAGCCGTTTTCTGGGTCTTTGCGCCTACTATCGGCGCTTTGTGAAGAACTTCTCCCGAATAGCTGAGCCCCTTACTCGCCTCACCAAAGATAACGAACCGTTCTTCTGGGGTCGGGAGCAACAACATGCCTTCGAAGAGCTACGCACGCGTCTTCAAAGTACACCCATACTTGGGCACTTCGATGAGGCAGCTGACACAGAACTGCACACAGACGCGAGTAACGTTGGCCTTGGTGCGGTACTTGTACAGTGGCAGGATGGTGTCGAACGCGTAATCAGTATCATTGCACATCTACATGTAAATCACAACACAGTCACAACACAGTCCATTCATGCACTCTTCACCTAGAGTTCACAGTAGCCTACATGTAGCCATATCGGTCAGGCGGTCGTCTCTTGCGAGGCGGCAGCACACGGCGCGGAGGGTCCGGCGTTGGAAGCAACGTCTCTGTTGTGTCTTGAGGTGGGTCCGGAGTGTGAAGAACTGGTCCGAGCAATCGTGGGGCGTCAGAAGGCGACCCATGCTGAATGCGGCCACACTCACCACTCTCACTGGGGTTCCACGATTGAAGCGCCGCTGGAATCCTCGACAGCTTGGCCGCATTCCATATCTTGCCGTCGTCGAGACTGAAAGACGATCGCCCATTTTTCTTCGTTACCTTGCGGGGACCTGTGAAAGCGAAGTCTCCCTTGAACGAAGTAGCTGGCTTCTTCACCCGCACATAGTCCCCAACTTTCACAGTAGTCTCTTTCGCAGACCTGCGGCTATCCGTATACTTCTTACTGTAGTGCTGTTGCTTCTTCACCCGTTCGCGCAGGCGCTCCAGCTCAGAGTCTGGGGAGCTTAATAAGGCAGGCGACGGGTATCCGACAATATCAAGTCTTGTTCTTGGTACGCGCCCATGGAGCAGTAGTGCAAGGGTAAGCCCCGTAGTAGCGTGCGGAGTGCAGCGATAAATTCCAAGGTACTCGATTACTGCTTGACGAAGCGGACGCTGCTCTAACGCTGCCACTTGAACATACGACTTGAAAACTCTGTTGAAGCGTTCAACTTCCCCGTTCGCTTGAGGATGATACAAGGATGAGTGCAGAAAGCGGATGCCACGGTCTTTTAGAAATTGCTCAAACTCTCTAGACGTGAACTGTGGCCCATTATCACAAACGACTTCATCCGGGTAACCTTCACGGGAAAATACAGAAAGCAAAAACTTTGTGACTGTAGTGGTGGAGACGTCGGAGCTGAAGTGTACCTCGGGCCACTTCGAAAAATAGTCCACCAGAGTAATCGCAAACCGACAGTCATGCGGAGCTCGCTCCACGGGTCCTACGATGTCGAGTGCTACATGCTGGCTTCGGGAGCGTCTGATGATCCAGCTGTGAGTTGGTGATGATCCATTACAACAAACAGTGCAAAAAAACAAACACGAAAAGAAGGGCACATGATGTCTTTTTGTGTTTGTTTTTTGTACTGTTTGTTGTAATGAAACAAACAAGCCCCTTCAAACATTTATTACTTGCAAAGCTCGGAAAGTACATCAATTAGCCTGTTTTCTCTTTCACCGGCTTTTTCGTGCATGGCCAATAGCCGCTCGTGAAAGTTGCTTTCTTTTTCTTTCGACTTTTCGAAAGCCAGCCTCAGCTGCCTCTTCTCGCTGATGAGCCGGTCGATAGCAGTATCCCGGCTGGATTTTCTTCCAGCCGTTTGCCTGCTGCCTGAGCCAGAAGCTAGTCTGGCTGGTGATCGGCCTGATTCGGCAACACCACTGCGTGGTGTTGCTGCATCAGGCAAATGGGATGTGTTCCCACACCTCGGTGGCGATGGCTCATTGCTGCCCACATCTGCAGCTTCAGCAGGATCTTGTGTTGCATGAGGGTCCCCGTGTACCATGGCATGGGCCAGCTGTAACAAACATTTTGCACAATTATGGAAATGTGGCCTTTTGCTGGTGGTGCAAAAACAAGGTGCTTAGTAGCTTGTTCCATGGGACACTTTCTGTTCTCTCATGAAAACCAGCAATTTTTTAGGGGATGTACTGTATTATAGTTCATCATATTGTTCACATCACTAATGGACACAGCAGAAATAATACTGCAGCTTATATTAATGTTGGAACAGGCTCATTTTGGATTGAAGATAGTGCAACACCACTGTATTTTTGTCTTCTTCTAGTGACAGATCAACAATCCATGAAACAGGCTGACTGCAGCGGGAAATAAGATGTGAAAACATTTTGTCAGTGCCTTGCGAGTTGTGCAAAGTGGCACAATAAAGTGTGTGTTTCCTGCCTCACTGTCCTCGTGCTCTGCTTGATGAAATACATTTTTACCGACACTGTCATGAAAAGTAGGGAACTCACTTCTTCCACAGTGGCAGTGTCCTCGCAACCTGCTTCAACTGCCAGGCTTCTGTCGTTCGCTGGCAGGGAACCCAAGAACTTATGTAGGTCCCAGAAAAACTTCCATTGGATCCCCCCCTGCCCTGTACTTTTCTTCTTGCACAGGTCCCTGCAGTGAAAGAAAGCATGACCTCTGTATTAGAAGAAAGATATAGAACATGTAATCTGCACTCAAAGTTCAAACGCAGGTTTTGAGTACAGCTGGCAAGTGCTGCGCGGCGCTTGACCCATACCTGTTTCGACCCTTTGAAAGTTGTAACACCACTGACCGGACGACGACTAGGTAATGGCCGAACTCAGCCTATGCCGTGAAGCTAGTGCATGAAGACGCCGGCCGATTTTAGCTTTTGGAATTACAAAACGTAAAACCGCGGCAGCACGCACAACACTACCGATAACGCACAGACTAAAAAATGCGCAACATGTTTTCACATCGTGCGCTGAACATGTCCCTCAACACAACACATTTCTGCCGCGCCTGGGAAACCAGTCGCAGAAGTGAATCGGCGTATGCAGCCACGATGCGGAATACGGGCGATCAAATGATTTTCACGCCAACACGCCGAGCATGCCATGCGCACGCATAACAAGGCCACGGGCAGAAAAAAAAACTATGCGCAAGCTAATAGCAATAAAATAAGCTTCACTTACATGCCGAAGCGTCCTCTGCAAGAAGTGATCGACTATGATTGCGTAAATACACCTTGTATAACGCCACCAAGACGGGGCCACTGCAATACAGCAACACGGGCCTTTCAGAGACAACGGATTGCCAGCAGCACCCGAACAATGGTTGCACGGTTACATCACATTTGAGAAAAATTGTGCTCGCCTGTACTTGTTGCCCAAATTTTCTATTTTACCCTTAACCGCCTTAATCGGTTTGTCGATGCCTAAGGCGCGGAGCTCGTCGGCGATGGAAGCGTATACCTTGGCGTTTCTTTTCATACGCCTCAGGTCGCCCTAGTGGTCCTCCCAGACCTTTATAAGGGCGTACGTTTCCTCCTCCGTCCACTGGGCACGGTTTTTCGGTTCCACTTCAGAAGTGGCTGCGGCCGCATCGCTCTCCATAGCTGGGTAGCCCTTGACACTTGGAAAAAAACCCACCTAGGCGCAAATGATTCCACGACACAAAAAGAGACGAGGAGACAACGGACAGGTAGCCCACCGTAGCGCAACTCACGAACGTAAAAGCGGCTAGCTACACGTGCTACAACACTACCACAACAAACATGGTTACGTGTCCGCTGGGGCAGCCTGAAACGAGGGTAGTTCTCTGCGTTTACGTGTTGTTGTCCTTTCGCCATTGTAAACATAACAGGTACTTATGAAAAATAAAATAAGTTACTTTTACACATTTATAATGCATTGCATTTCATTTACTAACGCTGCCCTCCACAAGGCTACTTGTGCTGAGGCTACGCATTCGACCCGGGAGCGAATGCGAATGAGTTCCCCAAGCTCATTAGATGGCGAATGTCGTTTTCATCGAATGACATTATATTTTCTCGTGTGGCAGCAAACTAATGTCGTTTTGAACGAATGTCATTCGATGGGAATGACATTAAATTTGCCGTGTGACAGGGGTATAAGTTAGCGCTGGTCCTGTGTCTTGTGTCTCTCTCGTCCCTGTCTTTTTTTCGCGCTACGCGTCCCTTAAACACCCTCTACGGCGCTGCGCGCCGTCGGCGGCTCTCTTCGGAGCATGCGCAGAACGATCTCAGACGCGCGCGCCGATCGCCGACCAGCGGGCCGTCTGCACTCCGTTGGTGCCTTTCTGTGCGCCGTTCGCGCCACGGCAGACAACTGCATGTTTGTAATGTAAACAAACGATCTGGCGCTGCAGTCGCTAGCGGGCTCGCGGTACGCAAGAGGCCAAGGAGTGGCATCGCGTTCAGGTGGTGAGCGCGGGTTTTCAAGGCTTTTAGGCGCGTTTTCAGTTTCTGCGCATCACAGCAGTCGTTGATGCTTGAAACGTAGTAATTTCTCGAAGTACATGGGCTCACTTTGGCCACGTAAGGCGCATTTCGGTACTGTGTATTGTT
Source organism: Amblyomma mixtum (assembly GCF_055824585.1). Lineage (NCBI taxonomy): Eukaryota > Metazoa > Arthropoda > Arachnida > Ixodida > Ixodidae > Amblyomma > Amblyomma mixtum. The sequence goes on along the minus strand of NC_143014.1, from coordinate 327,919,565 downwards.
TGTTTGTTTGTTTATTGGTTTCTTTCCAATACAAGGAAAAAGCGAAGGGAGAGCTAAAGGCTACTAGCCTGACGAGGCCCTCCCTCCGCATACAGTTTCGACAACATTACAAAAGAAATTTAAGAAAACAGCACACAAATTTGTAGTTACACTCTACACAGTTCTATGTCATAGAGGATCTAGTACATATCACTGCATACAAATATATAAAACAGATTTCTTGTCGTAGATGTGACAGAACGGGGGAAAAAAACATATGAACACAAATGCAAAGGTCAATCATTGTGGCGAACGTATGTACATGTGAAAAGGAGGAAAAAAACAGAAAAAGGCGACATCCAGCACACAGTAAAAGAGCACTGTTTTACAAACAAACGCTACATATGGCTTAAAGAGAGAAGTCACTGGTAGCGAATTTCTTTCTCGATAACCATTGTTTTGAACGTTTTTTTCTTAATCGATTTGTTGAGGTCGACATCATCTGGAAGTTTATTTAGAAGCACCGGAATTTGGTAATGTAAATGTTGTTTTCCATAATTCGTGCGTGTTCGAGGCTTTCTGCGCTCTTGCCTTCGAAGGGCGAGCGTGTGTGTTTCAGCGGGACTGCTAAATGCGTGTAGCTTATGTTTTTGTACATACTGCAATAACTTGAAGCAATAAATTTCATCAGCTCTTAGCAGAGAATACTTTACAAACAGTGGACCTGTTGGTAAGTCTTGTGGGTGTCCTGCATATCGTTCAAGTAAGCGAAGTACACGCTTCTGAAACTTTAGTATTCGGAGGTAGTTTCTACTAGAGGTTGTACCCCAAACCAAAATGCAGTAGGAAAGTCTGGAATAAAAGAGAGTATAATAAAGAGAAACTTTAAGCCACAAAGGTATAAGTGAACTTATTCTATACAAGCAGCCGAGCGATCTACTGAGCTCCAGAGCAAGATTATCAATGTGGGTGTTCCAAGACAAATTTTCTTGGAACCATACTCCCAGAAATTTTTGCTTCACCTCTTGTTTTAACTGAGTGCCCCGAAAGGTAATATGAATATCATTCTTCAGTGGCTTGTTAATAGGAGCGAATATAATATATTTGGTTTTATTAGTATTCAACTGTAACCTGTTGGCATGTAACCAGTCAGAAAGTGACTCCATATACTTATTAACAATCTCCTGAAGCTCTGTAAGGGTACGTGCAGTGAAGAAAATATTCGTGTCATCTGCGTACATTATTAGTTTAGGGGAATTATAGATGCTACAGAGATCATTAATATAGACTAAGAATAATAGGGGTCCAAGAATAGAGCCTTGAGGAACACCTTGTTTAATTACTATTTTTGTAGTCGTTCCTTGGTGGACACTTACATATTGAAGCCTATTGCTTAAGTAACTCTCTATCAGTTTAAGGACGACGCCGCGAACACCGTATCTTTTTAGTTTAATTAATAGCACATCGTGACACACTGAGTCAAAAGCTTTTCGTAGATCTACAAACAGTCCTAGCGTGTAAAGCCTGTGCTCAAAGTTATGTATAATATCATGCTTGATACTGAGAAGCGCGTCCTCGGTAGATTTTCCTTTTTGAAATCCGAACTGCATGTCACTTATTACCCCATATTTCGAAAAGAATTTTTCTAGTCTGATATTTATGACCCCTTCAAATACTTTCGATAGAACAGGCAGGACCGAGATTGGCCTATAGTTGCTTATGTCTCCTTCAGCACCACCCTTGTGAATAGGACAGATGCGAGCTATCTTGAGCGAGTCAGGGAAGATTCCAGTCTCAAACATTTTATTTATTATGTCTGCTAGGATGGGGGATAGGATTTCAGACACATGTTTAATTGGCATTGCTTTAATTTCATCAGAACCAGAAGCAACATCATTTCTAATCCCATTGATAAGTTTGTTGATTTCGTGAGGAGTCACTGGTGCGAGAACCATAGAGTTCACTATCGTCACGCTGTTATCAACCAAGTTTTGCTCTTCATCATTTTCCTGCTCGTACACTGCGCTCGTGGCAAAATAGGCGTTGAGGGCGGTGGCCGCTTCAAGACCGGTTAGTGTGCCTGTGGGTGTGACTATTTTTAGTACGGTACATTGTTCTTTCTTCCCAGTTAGATTTTTTACTTCATTCCATATTTTCCTGGGATCCTTACCTATTTTGGCAAAAACCTGTTCATAATATTCTACCTTAGCATTTTTAATTTCACTGCTCAGTTTATTTCTATACTGTTTGAAAGTGATTAGAGCATCTTCTTCTCGCGTTTTTAAAAACATATGAAACAAACGGTTCTTTTTTGTTATTTTCTTTAATAAGGAGTTGTTAATCCAGGGCTTCCGTATTCTTTTACATCTTGGCCTACTCAGTTCCGTTGGAAACGCTTGATTGTAGCATGCAATAAGTTTATCAAGAAAAATATTGTACGCCTTACTAGGGTCGTCTTCTTTTAATACGCATGCCCAGTCAACGGTAGCAACCAGAACGAGAAAGAGTTTCAATGACTGATCATTTATCCTGCGGATGATCTTCTTTGGTACATGACTACGTTTACCACGCAAAGAGGGGATAAGACAAAAAGCTGGAAGGTGATCACTAATTCCTAGCGTCAGCAATCCAGCAGCACAATTCGGTGGGTGTATGTTCGTAATGCATACATCAAGCAAAGATGCAGTATTGGGTGTCACTCTTGTTGCTTCGACGATAGTGTTTACGCATGCGTAAGATGTGACTAATTCTGTGAGTTGTCTTGAAGGGGCATCATGCGATAGCATATCTATGTTGACGTCACCCATTATCACGAAAGACAGACCAGTACAAGTAAGGTGTCGCAGTAGACCGTCTAGGAACTCGAAGAAATTTGTTTTGTTGCCTGCGGGTGGCCTATAGATAACGGCAGCTACATTATTTTCCACACGTATGGTAAGGCACTCAACATCATTGTTAACGACAGAAAAATCACGCAAAACTTCATGTGACATGGGTCGTTTGATGTACGCGGCTACGCCACCGCCCCTTCCATGCGACCTAACAGCACCTTGATAAGCATAGTTTTGAAAGAATGGAGGTTGTTCTTCAACTCTCAACCACGTTTCTGTGAATAACATCAAATCAAATTCAACGGACAATGAAGTGAAAAAGTCGCGTAATTCTTCTTGTTTGTGTCTTATACTGCGCACGTTCAAGTGGAACACTCGCAACTGGTTCTGAGTAGTCTCTGCCAAAGAATTGAAGGTGTTTATAGTATAGTAGTGAGAAGAGTTTAAAGCTGCCATATTCTAGCTTGTTGCTATTTCTGGCATGTGGTTAATCACTTCACTCAGTTTCGCGGGACATTTTTTCCAGGTCACTCGTAGCGTTTATCCGCAAAGTTGCAGACTGTTCGTCCCTTCGAGCAAAGATTTTGCCACCGTTTGTCCACACAAACTTCCAGCCTACTTCACGCTTTTTCTTTGTCGCCGCACCGAGAAGCTGCTTACCATGACGGGTAAGATGCTCATTCACGAAGACTGGCTCAGATTCTTCAAAACCCAGTTTTGTAGTGTTAATCCGGATTTTTCTGGCCTTCTGAAGGACAGCATTGCGCTTTGTGCGTCGGACAAAACGAACGATGATATTTGTCTCATCATGTCTTGCAGTCGGCACTCTGTGGCATGCATCAATGTCGGCATCGGTAATTTCTTCATCCACAAGCGCACCAATCTTTTTAATTATGGTCACTGGCTCGCCATCAAGTGGCACTCCCTTAATTTCGAGGTTATTTCCCCTCTGGTATTGCTCCAGCTCCTCGATGCGGCGTGACAGTCGCGCATTGTCAGCTTTAAGATCGTTATTTTCTTGAAGCAGATTCTGAATGTCATCTTTTAGTGTCCTTAGGTCCTGAATGTCTTCTTTAAGTGTCTTTACATCTTGCAAGCTATCTTTGATTGCCCTGAGCTCAGCTCTCAGCTCCCGCCGCAAGTCCTCAATCGCTTTAGCCGTTTCCCCTGGCATAATAAATCGATGCAAAAGTAAACAAAAATTTACAACAAATAAATCAGCAGCAGACTAGGCCACATGTACATTCGGCAGGTGCGTTCGGCAGCGGTGCACTGGTATTGTTTTGGGATAGCAAAGGACAATGCTTACCTGCAAAGAGCAGATATGAATCTCAGTGACGTTGAACACAGGTGCACCGCTGCCGAACTGCCGTGAGGAAGGATTCGGCGATCCCTTTTAAGCCCAGCAGAAGATGCTTGCAGCCCTCTGTCGTCGCAAAACCAATGCTTGCGGTTAACAGCCGATGTCTGGGGGGCGTCAGTCTTGCCTTCGCGTCGATCCCGGCAGTGCGGTCTGTGCTGGCTGATAGCAATCTTCTACGGCTTCTGCGATGAAAAAAAACTGCAAAGAGCAGATATGAATCTCAGTGACGTTGAACACAGGTGCACCGCTGCCGAACTGCCGTGAGGAAGGATTCGGCGATCCCTTTTAAGCCCAGCAGAAGATGCTTGCAGCCCTCTGTCGTCGCAAAACCAATGCTTGCGGTTAACAGCCGATGTCTGGGGGGCGTCAGTCTTGCCTTCGCGTCGATCCCGGCAGTGCGGTCTGTGCTGGCTGATAGCAATCTTCTACGGCTTCTGCGATGAAAAAAAACTGCAAAGAGCAGATATGAATCTCAGTGACGTTGAACACAGGTGCACCGCTGCCGAACTGTATTATGGTTAGTGGCAACCGAAAGTGTTTCTGAAGCTGATTTCTACCCTCGGCATTGAATAAAATAAGTTTTTGACACTCTGCACTAGACGCAATGATTTTACTTCAGAACAGTAGTGAGGGGAAGTACTGGCGTTGTTTCGGCGGGGCAGACGTGCGCTCACCGTCTCATGACACACGTGTCGCGCGGTGATAAAAGTGGGGACAGCGGCGATCGTGTCCCATATCTCCTCTGTCGCGCGCAATCGATGTTCTTAGCCGCCATCATGCACCAGCCAGGCCGACTTCTTCCCTCATTAAACTGGCAGATTTGGTGAAAAGTTTTCATTCATCAAATTATTTTATTTCCAAGCCCTGCGGTCTTCTGTTTCGTTACGAAAAGTTATAGCAAAATATTCTGTACAAATTCATAAAATTACGCTGTTTAGATGTGTGGCCGTCGAAAATTTTGAGGTAATTGCGCTTCTGATGGTCCTGGCACGTGGCGAATTCCGCGGGTTTCCGACGACAGAGCACCACCATCGAGTATCTCTACGAAGAGAGATCAGAGGTTTCGTTGATTTCAGTGCCGCGTTTCTTTGACTAAAGCGAATGCGAAGAGGCCATAAACGACGGAATACACTTAAAGATTGGTTTTCTGATCCTTCACATTTTCTGTAATTGGCATCACTCCTTCCTTCGGAAATTCGTAACGAATGGAAATAGAATGATTCCATTTGTCGCGCCCGATTTATGAGACGTTGACGAGTGTAATAAACCTCTCAACTTTTTCCCTACATGTGCAGTAGAATATTAGTTATTTTTGTAGGAAAAGTTTTTCACGCAAATACACGCACGCACAAGTACTGAGAATCTAAAAAAAGAATAGCGCCATCATAGAGAAGAGGGATTTGTGATGTGACTATGCTGGCAGAAAAAAACTTTCGCACTTTCTAGTTAATTATTCAATATCCTGGGGTGATTTGATGAGGTTGCTAATTATAATTACCCAAGAACTGTACCTCGTATAGCTGAAAATAAAACGCATTACTGAAATGAGTATAGCATTTTGTATTTGCACCAAATTTGGTTACATATCTCATGCATAAATAAAGAAAACACTTTTCATTGCCTCATCCCGTCTCAATCTTGCTACGTGCCTCGATCTGTTAGTAGCCCGCCTGTGGCTGCTTCTTTCCAAACAAGCTTCGCGATCATGTACTACCGCATGAAACAGCTTATGACACATGCATGAAGCAATGAAAACACATGCGGCTTTTAGAACACTTAAAGTACGCTATTCTAAGCATATCAACGTGACCGCGCAAGATTGACACAACTTACCAAACTTAATTCTTTCTACTCGAATCACATAATTACCTTTGTGATGTTAAGAAATACTTTCAAGAATATATACAACATGTCAGCCGCCGCGGTGGCTCAGTGGCTATGGTGCTCGGCTGCTGGCCCGAAAGACGCGGGTTCGATCCCGGCCGCGGCGGTTGAATTTCTTTGGAGGAGAAATTCGAGGCCCGTGTACTGTGCGATGTCAGTGCACGTTAAAGAACCCCAGGTGGTCGAAATTTCCGGAGCCCTCCACTACGACGTCTCTCATAGCCTCAGTCGCTTTGGGACGTTAAACCCCATGAACTAAACTATATAACATGTCATAAAATGCGCAATTATACGTCCGTATAACATCTACACACGTTAAACCATGCATGCAGTGCTATCACCAAAAGAACGCATTTCCAGGTGACGAGTGAACCTTCCGGCGCTCGTGCACACCAACTCAGATTGAGAAATACGTGCGCAGCTACATATACGTGCTTTTTTTCCTCGCGCAGTTTTAGGCGTACTATGTTGATGCTCAGGTGTATGAGCAAAGCAACTTCCATGCTATGAACTACTATCGGGAGCAAAAATAACAGACCCCTGCCAGCGCGTGCCGATCCGCGCCAAACTGCGTGCGAGCGCCGCCTGATGAAACACTCCTGGTGCCGAGACTGGCGCAGCGCGCGCAATACGTAACGCTCCTCGAGATGGGCGGGCTTCGTGCTTCGTCAGGCGGCGCTCGCACGCAGTTTGGCGCGGATCGGCACGCGCTGGCAGGGGTCTGTTACTTTTGCTCCCGATAGTCCATTGACTCGCAGCACCGGTCGACATCCAGACTTCCTAATGCGGTATTAAGCATGAAATACTTTTAGCTCCCGTGGTCGGTAGTGCGGTGACGTCACGCCGAGACCGAAAGCCAACATCCGGGCACTGAATTCCACTCATCCGGGCACTTAAACGAGAGCATCCGGGCACCGTACGAGATTTAACGAGACTCTCTAAGAGAGAGGGCCGCGCTTTCCCGCCGTCCCCAAGGATGGCGCTGCGGTCCCACACTCACGAATGTAAAAGACCGTCCGCTGGGCCTTCAGCTCATGAAGTTTCCCCCTTTGGGAGGCAGATGTATATACGCTCGCGGAGTATTCGAACGTGCTGCAGATACAATCTTGTAAGGCCTGCGTCTCGTCGTGTTCGCGTACGCTTCTGCATCGTCCTGCATTTCATTGCCGCCACCGTCACAGCTGCTTAAGCCGAGCAATGGAGCCTGATGAAAGGAGAGGTAGGAAGCGTCTTGCGGAAAGCGATCGCTTTGCGAGTGATACGCCACAGCAGAAGACTGCTCGCCCCTGCCGACAACGCCATGATTATGCGGCCACTCCCGAAAGCAACAAGGCCGCCACGGTTCGCGGCTGCCTACCTGTTGTGTCCCCTTATTGCTTTTGTGTGTGTGCGCCCCCTCCTAACGACCACTCGCATTCCCCTCCTAACGACAGTTCGCATCCTCCTCCTAACGACCACTCAATCCTCCTCCTAACGACCACTCAATCCTCCTCCTAACGACACTTGCCCCTCGTCGCACGCTGTCACCAGATGCCCCCCCACGGTGCGCCCCCGCACCCTCCTCCTGTTCTGGGAAGCCACTCCCTCCCGTGGACGCTTCTCAGCTCCCTCCTTTCTTCGGGCGGCCAGTTCGGCTGCTGCCTCGGTCGACGCTGGTCGCACCCTCTTCAGCTTTAAATAAACGAAGTCTTAAAGTACCGTGTGCGTCTTCGCTGCATTCAACACAGCGACCGGACACGACAGTGGCGACGAGAAAGTGGATTCGACCCGCGCTACGCAACGCTATTGACAAGCCATGGCTACGCGAGGGTTTCCCAATCAGATACCAGAGTTCAACGGCTCATCGTGGTCATCGTGGGTTGGACGCCTTCAGTTCTACTTTGAAGCTAACAACATCACAGACCCAGCCTTGAAGAGGGCCAACCTGCTGACGCTGTGCGGGGAGCAGACCTACGATACTGTCTGCGCCCTTATTCAGCCAAGCACACCAGCGGCAGTGTCTTACGACGACATCGTATCAGCACTGCAAAAGCACTACGACCCAAGGCCATCCGAGGTCTACAGCCGGGCTCGCTTCCAACGACGAGATCAACTGGAAGGAGAAACTGTGAGCGCCTACGTAGCCGCGCTCAAGAAGCTCGCTGCCGACTGCAATTTTGGAACGCTGTCGACAACAGCTACCGGGCAGGAGGGAGACGCAGCTTCTTCTGCTAACACCACCATGCTTCCCTTGGACGTGATGTTACGCGACAGATTTGTGTGCGGACTGAGTGACGAGTCACTGCAGCAGCGCCTGTTCGCTGAGAAGGACCTCACATTCAGCAAAGCTTACGACATCGCCGTTCGAGCGGAGAGCGCCGGTCACCAGCAGAGAGGGATTCGCCGGAACACCGAGCCGGTACACCAGACAAGCAACCAGGTGCGCAAGCCTTCTGTTGTTGTAAAATCGGTCAAAAAGGCACAACGCTGCTGGCGGTGTGACGACCAACACAACCCCCAGGGTTGACCAAATATTTAGGGGAATCCCCCAAGGTGGAGAAGATTTGTAATAAGGGAGTAATGAGTAATTACTGAGTAATTACTCAATGAGTAATTACTCCCTTATTACAAATCTTCTCCACCTTGGGGGATTCCCCTAAATATTTGGTCAACACTGTTCCCACTTCGAGTTATAGATCAATTCGCTCTCGCCCTACCTTAAGCTTGCCGTCCCGGTTAGCTCAATTGGTAGAGCGACTGCTCCGGTGTAGCGGTGGTCCCGGGTTCGAACCCCGGACCAGGACGAATTTTTCTTTAACTACGAAGTTTCTGTGAAAGCTGTATAGCTTTCCTTTGTGGCCGTATGGCTGCGCTCGGGTGGACGTCAATGAGTAATTACTCCCTTATTACAAATCTTCTCCACCTTGGGGGATTCCCCTAAATATTTGGTCAACACTGTTCCCACTTCGAGTTATAGATCAATTCGCTCTCGCCCTACCTTAAGCTTGCCGTCCCGGTTAGCTCAATTGGTAGAGCGACTGCTCCGGTGTAGCGGTGGTCCCGGGTTCGAACCCCGGACCAGGACGAATTTTTCTTTAACTACGAAGTTTCTGTGAAAGCTGTATAGCTTTCCTTTGTGGCCGTATGGCTGCGCTCGGGTGGACGTCAATGAGTAATTACTCCCTTATTACAACCCCCAGGGATGTCGATTCCAGTCAGCCACGTGTAATTTTTGCCACAAGCGAGGGCATATCGAGAGAGCATGCATTACGAAACGGAGACTTGCCAAGATAAAGTCACCTTCCCAGCCTAATCACAGCGTCAACGCCTCAGAGAATACGCCGCTATCTGATCTCCATGGAACAACATCAGCAACACCATCTGTGTTGTACGACCTGAACACCATGAATCTCGGCACGCGACCGAAGATTTTTACAGAAGTAAGCGTACATCACCAGCTGATTAAGTTCGAGGTGGACTCCGGCGCAGCCTGTACTCTGATCAGTGAGGACACGTTCCGAACTTCATGGCCATCTGACGCACCCGCCCTGCAACAAGACGACACGCACCTGCGAACGTGGTCAGGACAGAATCTGCCACTATTGGGCTCTGCCAACGTGCAGGTTAACTACAACGGCCAGACCCATACGCTACCTCTGCTTGTTGTGAAGGGCACAGGATCAAGCCTTCTAGGGAGAAACTGGTTTTCTCCACTAGGCGTGATGATATGCGGTAAACATCAAAACGCCGATGCGCTAAGCCGTCTGCCACTAGACGCAACTGTTGACGAACCATTTCCATCAGGAGACGTTCTGATGTTCGAAGCACTGCCAGAACCTCCGCTTACAGCAGGCACAGTTGCAGCATCTACGCAGAAGTGCGCAGCTCTCCGGCTAGTTTACACAGCTGTTCAACAAGGCAACGTGCATAAACTCAAAGGGGACAACTTCGACGCTTACCGCAGGCGAGCTACAGAGTTGAGCACCCATCGCGGCTGCATCATATTTGGGTCCCGAGTTGTGATGCCGAGAGAACTACGCGCACAAGCTATGTCTCTCATCCACGCCGGACATCGGGGCATCGTTGCAATGAAAAAGTGTGCCAGAAGCTACATGTGGTGGCCTGGCATTGACAACGACATCGAAACAGTGGTGCGAGAATGCAAGCCTTGCCAGAGCAGCCGGAGCGCCCCGCCGAAAGCTCCTGTCCCAGAATGGGAAAAGCCAGACACACCATGGCACACACTGCACATTGATTTTGCAGGACCAATTGAGGGCTGCACTTTCCTTGTGGTCGTAGATGCCTACACAAAGTGGCTTGAGATAAGGCAAATGGGACAGACGACTTCGGCAGCAGTCATTGACAACCTCCGATCACTATTTGCAACGTTCGGCCTGCCGCGCAAGGTAGTGTCGGACAACGGAACACCGTTTGTGTCTGCGGAGATCCTCAAGTTTTATCGCGACAACGGGATCTCATCAGTTACATCGGCCCCCTACCACCCAGCGACAAACGGACAAGCCGAGCGCTACGTAGCCGAGCTAAAACGCGCCCTTGAAAGAGATCAGACAGGCTCGCTGCAGCGCCGCCTTGCGCGCTTTCTCTTCAAGCAGCACACGACGGTTCAGAGCACAACAGGCGAGACCCCCTCGAAAATGATGTTCGAGCGTGAAATGCGAACCCAGCTCACAGCCATCCTCCCCGAGCCAAAGGCAGAGACGTTCCGGGAAGAAAAAGCAATTCCGCGCTGCGGCACGCTTAATGAGGGGCAGCGCGTCCTCGCCCGACAGTTTCTGAAAAAGCCACGCTGGGAGGAAGCTACAATTGTCAGACGCATAGGCCTGCGCTCTTGGCTCGTCAACATACATGGCACAGTAGCACGCCGACATCTCAACCAGCTGCGTAGATTTACGACGCCGTCTGAGAGCTGTCCGCCAGCGGAGAGAACACGTGCACCATTTTCCCACATAGCCTGGCACCTCTTCCCGGAAGAAGAGACTTCGCCCAGGACAGACCTAGGAGACACAGCGAACAACAGCCAGCCTACAAGTGTTTCTCCCCCGAGCGCACAAAGCCAGCGCGCCTCCACGCGTGAGCGCCGACCCCCTGCACGATACCAGGCAACTTTCTAAGGGGGAAGGAAGTGTTGTGTCCCCTTATTGCTTTTGTGTGTGTGCGCCCCCTCCTAACGACCACTCGCATTCCCCTCCTAACGACAGTTCGCATCCTCCTCCTAACGACCACTCAATCCTCCTCCTAACGACCACTCAATCCTCCTCCTAACGACACTTGCCCCTCGTCGCACGCTGTCACCAGATGCCCCCCCACGGTGCGCCCCCGCACCCTCCTCCTGTTCTGGGAAGCCACTCCCTCCCGTGGACGCTTCTCAGCTCCCTCCTTTCTTCGGGCGGCCAGTTCGGCTGCTGCCTCGGTCGACGCTGGTCGCACCCTCTTCAGCTTTAAATAAACGAAGTCTTAAAGTACCGTGTGCGTCTTCGCTGCATTCAACACAGCGACCTCCTCCTCCTAACGACACTTGCCCCTCGTCGCACGCTGTCACCAGATGCCCCCCCACGGTGCGCCCCCGCACCCTCCTCCTGTTCTGGGAAGCCACTCCCTCCCGTGGACGCTTCTCAGCTCCCTCCTTTCTTCGGGCGGCCAGTTCGGCTGCTGCCTCGGTCGACGCTGGTCGCACCCTCTTCAGCTTTAAATAAACGAAGTCTTAAAGTACCGTGTGCGTCTTCGCTGCATTCAACACAGCGACCGGACACGACACTACCTAAGCCCGCAGTATTGCAGGCGATCGCTTCGACGCAACAAGAAGAGTGTGGTGTGTTGTGTTGAACACTACACCCATTTCAAGATTTTGACTAGTACCATCTGCAACCAGTGTGTTATGCCCGTAAACATTTCATGCTTACTCTACTCTCGGTTACGGGAGAGGCAGAGATTTTTTATTTGCGAGAAACCAGTTAAGGCTAATTCAATTTTCCGCTTTCTGCTACTACGCGGGTCCAGCAGTGACGCAGCTGGTCAGTACATGCTGCTTCTGCAGTGCGCAGGCATGATGCAGCCGCCGGTAGCTGCGGTAGGCACGGGCAGGCGGAACCTGTTTTGCGTGCCATGCGAAAGTCGCCACTGACATCAGCGCCACCGCCTCTTCGTCACTTCGCGGAGTGAAGGTCTATAGGCGGTCAAGGGCACGCCATTAGTTTCAGAACGCGTTTGGAATTTTGGTTTCCCGGTGGCGCTGCTTCCTAGAACCGATGCGGAGTTGCTAACGGACATGGTTAGTGCGGTGGTGTGGCTGCATAATTTTCTGCTCTCTGACAGTGCCTATTGCCTTAACTGTTTATGGGGATTCAACGCCCCAAAGCGACTCAGGCTATGAGGATCGCCGTAGCGAAGGGCTCCGGAAATTTCGAACACCTGGGGTTCTTTGACGTGCACTGACATCGCGCAGTGCACGGGCCTCTACAATTTCGCCTCCATCGAAATTCTATATTGCCCTAATGATTATAGTGACCGGGTCAGTGGTGACATAATCCAAGAAGCGGCTGGAGGCAGACTATAGCGCACATACACCATACGAGTACTGGCAACGGCAGCCGCTCAGCTTCAGATGTAATTAGAATTCGAGACGCCACTGCAGAGTACTTCATGTCCCCAAAGGGCTCTTGCCAAGACAACTGAGGTATAGTCAGGTGATGCTAATGCACAACATGAAGTTGTGCCTCTTCGTCTGTAAACTGCGTTCATTTCTATGCAAAGCAAGCAGAAATCACAGGTCAGCTCAAAACGTCACTTTTGAGTGTGCCAACTGTGACGGGCTCCGCTACTGTCATGCGCCTATACTTCGCTGCGCCTAACGACGACGAAGTTGCTCCGCTCTCTTGGACTGGCTACGCCTGTCTACGCTGCGAGATCCTAGACAGCGGCTCGGCCCGACTGCGCCTACTGAGATCCACAGATGCCAGCGGTATTGGACTGGGTGCCATTCTCACACAACGCAAATCTGGCTTCCGTGAGTATGAGGTCGCCTACGCCAGCCGGACCTTGAGCAAAGCGGAGACCAACTATTCTGTTACAGAACGAGAATGTTTGGCCATTATTTGGACCACTGCAAAATTTCGTCCCTATGTCTACGGCCGCCCGTTCTGTATAGTCACCCACCACCGTGACCTGTGCTGGCTGGCCTCTCTCAAAGACCCGTCAGGCTGCCTAGCTCGCTGGGCTCTGCGATTGAAGGAGTATGACATTCATGTCATTTACCGCTCTGGCCTCAAGCATAATGACGCGGCCGCTTTTTCCCGCTCGCCGCTACGTAGTGCTTCATAGCCTTCCCCGGTGTCTGCTTACGACTTGTCCTCGCTTGCCACTGCCGACATGTACATCGAGCAGCGGAAAGACCCTTGGATCGCCACTCTTATAGAATTTTTTTCGAGTCCGGCGACTGATAATTCCTACCGTTCCCTCCTGCGTCAAGCCCGTCACTTTTCTATTAACGATGGTCTGCTCTAGCATTGAAATTACCTGTTCGACGGACGCAAATGGCTCCTCGTCATCCCCCGCCATCTACGCACTGACATTTGTGCTGCTTTCCATGCGGACCCCCTGTGTGCACACGGCGGCGTTGTGAAAAGCTACACACGTCTGCGTCTGCGATTCTACTGGCGTGGCATATACAGTTTTTTCGCCACTTTGTGTGGTCTTGCCCATCCTATCAATGGCGTAAAACTCCGCCTCAAACCTCGGCTGCTTCATTGCAGCCTTTACACTGTCCTGCCCGCCCGTTTGACCGCGTTGGCATAGACGTATACGGCCCCCTCCCTCCCATTCCCGCTGGTTACCGCTGGATTATCGTGGCCGTATATGATCTCACACATTATACTGAAACGACTCCGTTACCATCTGCGTCCGCCCGTGACGTCGCTTCCTTTCTTCTAAACAACCTGATTCCTCGCCATGGTGCTCCTCAAGAACTCCTCAGCAACCGCGGACGCGTATTCCTGTCTGACGCTCTCGAAACCCTCCTCAAGGAATGCCGCATTATCCATCGAACCGCTTCGTCTTACCACCCTAAGACCAACGGCCTGACGAAGCGTTTCAACCGAACTCTTAGTGATATGCTGCCCATATACGTCAACGCCAACCACTCCAACTGGGACGAGGTTCTTCTATTCGTCACCTACGTGTACAACACTGGGACGCAAACGAGCCCTGGATTTTCTCCCTTCTTTCTTCTGTACGGCCGAGAGCCCCCCTGCACGATAGATACTCTTCTTCGCTACCGGCCCGACATTTCCGAGTTCACGCCACTCTCCTACGCCGCCAGGTCGCCGAATAATGCAGTCGACTTCCTCGCTCATTTACCACGTAGACCCAGTGGCAGAAAAACCATGACCGCGACACTTCCCAGGCCTCTACCTTCTGTCCTACCGACTCCCTTGTGTAGTTCTGGGTGCCTCCCACAACTCCCGGCCTTCCGCGCAAACTGCTGGCTCGATACCACGGCCCCTACCGGGTTCTCAAGCAAACCTCTCCGGTCAATTACATCGCTGAGCCCGTTGTACCCCCGGAGGATTTGCGTCGCCGTGGCCGCGAGACCGTCTTAAGGGGGCGTTTGACAATGTTAAACATGGCACCATACTCTCTAACTTGAACACCACTAACTGCGGGGCGAAGGTCTTCGCCTATGTCAGAGACTTCCTCTCTGCGCGTCAGGCACTCCTCCGGATCGAGGACGAGGAATACGGCCCGTACTCTATGGGTACACGAGGTACACCACAGGGGCGGTGCTATCACCGCTCCTTTTCAACATCGCCATGATGCACCTGCCCGGCCGACTGGCTCAGGTGGAGGGCATAAAACACGCACTCTACGCAGACGACATTACAATCTGGACCACCGAGGGGAGCCTTGGGGAGATGGAGGACCGCCTTCAGCAGGCTGCCTCCATAGTCGAAGCATATGCTGCCGACTGTGGTCTCCAATGTACCCGCCAAATCAGAGCTTCTACACGTCAGGACAAATCACAAGGACAACACGTCTCTACACATCTCTGTCGGGCGGTCCCATCAGAGAAGTGGCAGAACTCCGGATCCTGGGTCTGTTCATCAATAACAAACTTAGGCCGGACTCTACTATAGCGAAACTCAAGAGCATAGGTGAACAGGTAGGGCGCATGATCCACCGTGTTTCCAACAAGCGGGGTGGTCTGCGGGGCAGGGACGCGCTACGGCTCGCCTATGCCTTCGTGACCAGCCGGATCCTCTACGCCGTGCCGTACCTACGCACCACTAAACAACAAGACGAGCGCATTGACGCCATCATCAGGAAGGCAACAAAGCGAGCACTGGACCTCCCGGTGGCTACCTCCAACGCCAAGCTGAAGGCGTTGGGAGTGGTAAACTCCTATCAGGAGTTGCGGGAGGCCCACCTCGTGAACCAATATACGCGGCTATCGCAGACGGTTCCTGGGCGCCGCCTGCTAAACCGCTTACACATCCAACACACATGCATACCAGAGGGGACGGAGAACATCCCGCTGCTGTGGCGCCACATGCTCTGGGTCGCTCCACTCCCGCGTAACATGGACATGGCTTCACATGAAGGCAGACGACAAGCGCGGGTTTGCACGCTTGAGAGGCAATATGGATATAAAGAGGGCGTCTACTACGTGGACATCACAGGGCCGTCGCCCGCGGGATTCTTCACGGCTGCTGTAGTCCACCGGGGAATGAATGTCGATGGGCTATCTTTTCGGGCCCCAAATTCAACACGAGCGGAGGAAGTCGCAATAGCTCTCGCTGCCGCCGATCCAAAATCGAAAACGGTTATCACAGACTCTCGCCGGGCCTGTGAACATTATCTTGCAGGCGAAATATCACCTCTTGCCTCGCAAATCCTAAGACGCGCTCTCGCCGATCCAACTCGCACAAAAGTGATCTGGGCTCCTGGCCACCAGGGTCTACGAGGAAATGAGGCCACTGATGCGGCCGCCCGAGCGCTCACACACCGGGCTCCTCATCCTAGCTCTCCTGGCTCAGAAGCTCATAAACCGCTTCTGCGGTTCCGCGAAATCCTAACTCATTATTGCGCCAGCCACCGTCTCTACCCGGCACCTGCCAAGGGGCTGAGTAAGGCGGAGGAGCGAACTCTGCGGTGCCTGCAGACAGGAACGCTTCTCTGTCCTGCCATAGCAAAACACTTCGATCCGAACACAGATGGGCGCTGCCCGCACTATGGAGAGATCTGCGATATCTTTCACATGGTGTGGGCATGTACTCAGAATCCTCACCTTCCCCCTTCCCCCACCCCCACCCGAGAGGCATGGGAGACTGCCCTCCTCAACTGCTCCACGCTGGAGTCCCTAAGGGCTCTGGTCAAGCGGGCGCGAGACGGGGCCTCGTCGTGCGGTGTCCCGGACTAAGGATACCGACCATCCAGCAGGGTTTTTTAACTCTCAAGCTCTGTTTGAATATTAAAGTTTTTCACCACCACCACCACCACCACGTCAATCGACTGAAGCCGTACTACTACCCCTGTGTTCTTGCTTCCCCTTAAGACGCCAGGCTGGCTCCTTTTCTACCGGGGGAACAGTGCCGGGTGCCAACAGCGTGCCAACAGTGACGGGTTCCGCTAACTTCATGCGCCGTACTGCGCTGCGGCTGACGACGACGAAGTTGCGCCGCTCTCTTGGTGCTGGCTACGCCTGTCTACGATGCGAGATCCTACACAGCGGCTCGGTCTCTCCGAGGACGCCTAATAAACGCACCCCTACACTTTATTTAGCAATCTCATGACCACTCAGTTCAGGAGTCACGGTTTACTCTAGTGACATATCACACGTGTGTTGCAACGGTTCTTGAAGCATTTGTGTTCCTTCCACAACTTGTGGCATTCTCCTAGGAAACAAGGGAAAATAAATTAGGCAGTGGCTTAGCTCTGGTTAAGCGTGGATATACAAGCGAAACGCTGCAGTTATGCTTGGTTTGACGTCATGCCTGTCTCAGTTCGCTCACAATGCACTGGGAGCACCACGATAACGGTGGAGGCGTTCGGCCGTCCTAACACTGCCTGTGAGGAGGAGGAGGAGGAGACGGTAATCGGCGCGGTTAAAATTCAGGGGGCATTTTGGCTCTAAAGTGCTGCACTCCAACCAGGCTCTAGGAGTGTGCCGACCCTAAGGGATTTCCTGGATTTCATGTCGTGCTTCCTGGGAAGGCCATGAAAATGGAGTTGGTGGATTTGTAGCTCCCCTCGTGCCACGCTCGGCTCGCATGTCATGGCACGCGGCACCGGACAAGAAGGAGGAAATTGGGCTAGGCCGCAGCGCGAGCAGCGCCATTTAAAAAAACTATCCGAACCTCGACGCTGTCAGAGCTGGTTCTCCCTGCCTTAGCTACGACCTATTCCTGGGTGCCTCGATGGCAGACAAACTTAGGGTCAAAATATCAAGCTCGTTAACTCTACTGGACCATCTACGGCAACACAATTTCAAATACCTGATGACAGCGAGGCTGAGCCAGGATCTGTTAGAGAATTTTTTCCGGATTTTCACGCAGTCATGTGGCCCAAATGATCACGCGACACCAACACAGTTCCTGATTGCTGTGAACTGCTTGTCGTTTTATAACCTCGCAAAAGCGGTGAGCGCGGGCAACGCCGAGCGTGATAAGAAATGAGCTCTCTTCTTGAACCTTGTGATGGTTCCACTCGAGAAGCCGGAGTTAATGAGTTGGATAATGCCGTCTAAGCAAAGTATGTGGACTTCAAGACCACATGCTACAGAGGCTTGCATCCGATCATAAAGAATATGTAGAAAAGAAAAGTGGTGATCGGCTCATATATCACATGGCCGGTTATGTGGCACGAAAGTTCCTAACACAAAATGACTGTTCAGAGTGCAGGTGCTTACCACGGCTGGGCCTGCACAATATTCTGAGTTCACGGAGCTTTGTGACAAAGATGGGCTTCTGCACCCGTCTGAGGCCTCATCTGTCGCAGTGACAAAACTCGAGGGCATATTTGCTGCCTTTTTCAGCCAGCAAGAGCTGTGCAGTAACAGCGTAGTTGATGTGATGCTGCCTGCAAAAAATCACTTCGACTATAGCTTAGGCTGCAGCGAGCATGCAGACGTACTGACAGCAGCAGTGGTAGAGTTTTATGTCCTTACAAGATTTCATTTTTTTGTCAAGGGCCGCGGCGCCTGGCCTACCGCAGTGGTTCAAACGGAAGAGTGGACAGAACAGCAGCAGAAAAAAAACAATTTTGAGAAAAGGATTCAAAAACGAAAAAAACTTGCAAAGACACAGCTAGGAAAATGTGGTACATAATTTTTCCTTCTTAATATTGTTACGGGGATGTTACGGCGGTAAGTCTGTGTTGGCGGCTGCTCTGAGATGGCCAGCACTCAGCTCAGACACCGAGGGCCCAGCTACCAACTGTCAACGTCGTCGTCGTTCAGCGCACCGCCACTTCTTCGTTCACGGTCCATCGGTAACACTATCCCCCTCGGCTGAAGGCAACGTCCCGGTGCGTGTTAGGCGTGCGATGTCGATGGTGGGTGATAGGGCTTGAGGCGAGCTACATGAACGACGTCGGACTTCAGTGGAGCGGACGTCGACTTTGGGTGCAGCGGCGTGATTTCATACGTGACGTCTGTCACTGCCCGTAATACACGATAAGGACCTGTGTAGCGCGGCAGAAGTTTTTCACATAACCCCACACGACGGGATGGGAGCCACAGCAAGACGAGAGATCCGGCAGGGTAGCGCACATCACGGTGCAGGCCATCGTAGCGGTGTTTTTGAGCCTCTTGGGAGGCGGAGAGCTTGTGACGAGCAACCTGGCGGGCGGCGTCTGCTCGGGCGATCGCGTCATGCGCATATGTAGTGACAGGGCCGGCTGTGGGCAGCAGAGTGTCGAAGGGCAGTAAGGGGTCTCGTCCAAAGAGAAGATAGAAGGGCGAGTAACCAGCGGTATCATGGCGCGAAGAGTTGTAGGCGAAGGTGACAAAAGGCAAGCTTATGTCCCAGTCCCGGTGGTCGTCGGATACGTACATGGCGAGCATGTCTGTAAGCGTGCGGTTGAGACGCTCCGTTAGGCCGTTCGTCTGAGGATGATAAGCAGTGGTGAACTTGTGACGAACGGAGCACGAACGAAGGATTTCGTCAACAACTCGGGAGAGGAAGCAGCGGCCACGGTCGGTAAGGAGTTGACGGGGAGCGCCATGGTGTAATATGACGTCGTGCAGAAGGAAGTCAGCGACGTCAGTGGCGCAGCTGGTTGGAATGGCGCGAGTGATCACGTACCGCGTGGCATAATCGGTGGCGACGGCAATCCACTTGTTCCCCGAGGAGGACCCCGGGAAGGGCCCAAGTAGATCTAGCCCAACACGAGAAAACGGGTCGGTCGGGATGGGAATCGGCTGCAGGTGTCCAGACGGCAGGACAGCGGGCTTCTTTCGGCGCTGACAGACGTCGCAAGCGGCAACGTAGCGTTGGACGGAGCGGTACAGACCAGGCCAGAAGAAACGCCGGCGCACGCGGTCGTACGTACGGGAAACACCAAGATGACCAGCCGTAGGTGCGTCATGCAGTTGTTTGAGGATAGTGGAACGTAGGTGTCGGGGAACAACGAGCAAGTGCTCAGCGCCATCAGGTCGCATGTTGCGGCGGTACAGCGTGTTTCCGTCGAGCAAAAACCGGGCCAGAGAAGTGTCGCGCCGGTCGGTGCTGACGCGGTCGATGAGAGAGGTGAGGGCGGGATCCAAGCGCTGTTCGTCGGCAATGTGGGAGAGGTCGGAGATGGAAAGGACACAGGCATCCGACGACTCACAGTCTGTAGAAGGAGGATCGACGGGATAGCGTGACAGGCAGTCTGCATCTTGATGAAGGCGACCGGACTTGTGAACCACGGAAAAGGTGTATTCTTGCAATCGCAATGCCCACCGGCCAAGGCGGCCAGTAGGGTCCTTGAGAGAGGAGAGCCAGCACAGGGCGTGGTGGTCGGTGATAACAGTGAATGGGCGGCCAAACAAGTATGTGCGGAATTTTCCAATGGCCCAAACAAGAGCCAGGCACTCGCGTTCTGTGATAGGGTAATTCTTCTCGGCGGAAGAAAGAAGACGGCTGGCGTACGCAATCACGCAGTGCTGGCCGCGTTGTCGCTGAGCAAGGATGGCGCCAATTCCGTGACCACTGGCATCAGTGCGAAGTTCAGTCGGGGCAGACGGGTTGAAATGGGCCAATACAGGAGGGTTAGTGAGGACGGCGATAAGGCTGGAGAATGCAGCAGCCTGCTCTGGGCCCCAGGAAAAAGGAACGCCTTTCTGCAACAGATTGGTGAGAGGGCGAGCGACGGCTGCGAAGTTCGGGACGAACCGGCGAAAGTAGGAACAGAGACCGATGAAGCTGCGGACATCGCTGGGCGAGCGGGGACAGGGAAAAGCACTGACGGCACGAACTTTATCAGGGTCAGGTTGTATGCCACTCGCATTCACCAAATGGCCGAGGACTTTGAGTTCGCGGCGGCCGAAAGTACATTTTTTTGAGTTGAGTTGAAGACCTGCGCGGCGGAAAAGTGCCAAGATGGACGAAAGGCGACGCAGGTGGGTTTCAAAAGAGGGCGAGAAAACAATTACATCATCTAAGTAACAAAGACAGGTCGTCCACTTGAAGCCCCGGAGTAACGAATCCATCATCCGTTCAAATGTGGCAGGGGCGTTACAAAGGCCGAAGGGCATGACCTTAAATTGGTAAAGGGCATCAGGGGTGACGAAAGCTGTTTTCTCGCGGTCTCTTGCGTCAACAGAGATTTGCCAATACCCGCTACGAAGGTCGATGGAAGAAAAGTAGCGGACGCCATGTAAACAGTCCAGGGCATCATCTATGCGCGGAAGGGGATAGACGTCTTTCTTCGTGACCTTGTTGAGATGACGATAGTCGACGCAAAACCGCCAAGTTTGGTCTTTCTTTTTCACGAGCACGACAGGAGATGCCCAAGGGCTGTTTGAAGGCTCGATGATATCGTTGGCCAACATCTTGTCCACCTCCCGCTGGATGACCTGGCGCTCTGGTAGCGACACACGATAAGGCCTCCGGTGTATAGGTCTTGCATCGCCGGTGTCAATGCGGTGAGTCACTACCGATGTTTGACCCAGAGGAGCAGAAGCGAAGTCAAAAATGTCGGTGTAGGACACCAGAAGGTTGTGAAGATCCTGTGCATGCTCGGGGCTCAGGTCAGAAGCAATCATCGCAGAAATGGATTGCGTAACGTTGGACGGGATGTCGGGCGCTTGAGAGACAGTAGAAGGCGGTCCAGGTGAGAGAGCAGTGACGGTACAGTCGGTGAGAGAAGACAAAGTAGCAAGCGATATGCCTGCAGGAAGAACTTGTGGTGACAAGCTGAAGTTGAGGACAGGGAGGTAGGTGCTATTCTTGGTGACGCTCACGATGAGGTGCGGAAGAACAACATTGCGAGAGAGAACGACATCGGCGAGTGGGCAGGCAAGATAATCCCCATCAGGAACCGCAGGAAATGGTGACATAGGCAGATAAACGGCAGAGTCAGGGGGCAGGCGAGCGTACTCGGTGGAGCGAAGGCGGGGCGTGGAGCTTGAGGGTGTGTCGGCTGAGCTGAGAGGCAGGTCCAATCGTAGAAGGCCGCTGGAGCAGTCGATAAGGGCAGAGTGAGCGGTTAGAAAGTCTAGACCAAGGATCACATTGTGAGGGCAGTGTTCGAGGACGGTGAACAAAACTGGGATGTTATGACCGGCAAGAGTGACGCGGGCAGTGCACAAGCCAGTGACGGCAGCAGTGCTGCCATCGGCAACGCGAACGGTGGGCGAAGCGGCAGGGGTCTGAACTTTTTTGAGGCGACGGCAAAAGGATGAGCTAAGAACCGAGACTTGGGCACCAGTGTCAATGAGGGCAGAAACAGGAACACCGTCCACAAAAACGTCGAGCAGATTACAGGGCGAAGGCTGGGTCAGTAGAGGATTTTCAGGTCGGGGCACCAATGCAGCATCACCTCCGGGAGCTGCACTGGCTAGTTTACCGCGAAGCGGCCTGCAGAGGACGGTGAGTAACTGCGGTGCGGAAGAGGTGAGCGGGAACGGTGGGCTGTCGGAGAGGGAGAGCGGCTGGTTCTGCGAGGAGGCGGTGTGGACTCGGCGCTGGGTGGGTCATTCCGAGGCGTGAAGCGACGGGGTCCATAGTCATAACGGCGGTCGACGTAGGGCAAAGGTCGGGGAGGTGCGGACCAACGGCTGCGGCAGTGGCGAGAGATGTGGCCTACGCGCGAGCACGTAAAGCAGATCGGCCGGTCGTCAGGAGTACGCCACTCATCGGGATTGCGATACCTTGTGTAACTTGGGACGAAGGTGTTGCGGGCCGTAGCAGTAGCGACCACGGGAGAGATGGGGCTCGCACTCCGTGGTTCGACGGGACGATGGCTGGAGGGCATGCCCAAGTTGGCGACCTCCTGGCGGACGACAGCTTGAATAAGGGATATTGTGGCCAGGGTGTTGTCCGACAAGGGCGCGTTGGTCGTAACAGGAGCCAGGGCCTCAAGTTCACGGCGCACGATGCGAGTCACGTTGTCGGGGTTTGAAGGCTGCCTCAGTGTCGGAAGATCCTCGCACGTGGAACTGGCAGCGGTGTTAGGCAGGCGATCAAAGCGGTGTGCAATGCGCCGGTGCTTGGCCTGCTCGAAGCGTCGACACACCTGCAGAACGGAGTCAACCGTAGAGCAGTCCCGGCATAGAAGAAGGTGGAAGGCATCGTCGGCAATGCCTTTAAGAATGTGGCCTACTTTATCGTCCTCGGTCATGTTGGGATAGACCTTTCGGCACAGTGCCAAGACGTCTTGAATGTATGTAATATATGATTCGGTGGCCGTTTGGGCGCGAGCTGAAAGTTCTTTTTTGGCAGCAAGCTGACGGCCAACTGGTTTCCCAAACAGGTCGCGGAGCTTCTGCTTGCAGGCATCCCACGTGGCAATCTCTTCTTCGTGGGTTTCGAACCACACGCGTGCGGTGCCGGCAAGATAAAATATCACATTGGCCAGCATCAGCGTGGCGTCCCACCTGTTGTGCTGGCTAACACGCTCATAGAGCGAGAGCCAGTCCTCGACATCCACGCCATCTGTACCGCAGAATGTGCCCGGGTCGCGAGGGTGAGCTACGACGACAGTTGGCGTGGCAGGCGCAGACGGAGGGGCCGGGTCGGTAGTCATCTCGCCCGTTCGGCCCGTCGTCTCGTCGGCTCGTCGGCATGTCGGCTCGAACCCGCGACCTCCACCAAAAGATGTTACGGGGATGTTACGGCGGTAAGTCTGTGTTGGCGGCTGCTCTGAGATGGCCAGCACTCAGCTCAGACACCGAGGGCCCAGCTACCAACTGTCAACGTCGTCGTCGTTCAGCGCACCGCCACTTCTTCGTTCACGGTCCATCGGTAACAATATGATCGAGTGTTTCGAAAAGCAGAACGCAAAGCTACCTTCACCGAGTCCAAGTAATTTAAATCAACGCATACATCCTCACATTTGCCAATGCACCATTTCCAGCTGCAGTTCTCACTTTAAGAGACAAGAAATAATACTCTAATTGTTGTGCACACAGCCGAAAACGGGTAGGGTTTTAACAACGTTAACCTAAATAGACGTTTCAAAGCTTGTGTTTAGCCTCATTGGCTCATGGTTTTGCTCTGCTGGGTCGTCGACAAGTCTGGCAAGGGTATTAGACTAAGATTGATCTCTGATCGAGGTTAAGGTGATCTGATCTGTTCGCGCCTGGAATCTGATGAAGATGACTATGTGCAATGCACAGCGCAACATTTTCTTGCAGTTAACACGAGGCGTGATCGGCTGTGGCGATAGCGTAGTGCTCTGGCCAGCGAAGCTGAAGTGTTCGCGCTGCTGCGGGTTCGAATTCCAGCCGCAGCAATATTTATTTATTTACTTAATTCACATATAAGGAATTTAATGTGGTGTTGCTGCTGCTAGGCGACAGCTCACTCAAGAGCGCAAGATCGGTTGACAAAGATTCATGGTTGAGGTTGGTGAGCCCATGAGTATGTGCAAAGTATCAATCAGGGACTGACTTCGTTTGAAAAACAAAAGTTGGAGCTAGATACGCGCCTGTGGCTTTTTCTTATTCCAGGCCGCACTGCTGGAGAGCTTATTTACAATAACATGCGCAGATATGCACGTCGCTTTATGTGACGGTAACCAATGGAAGCCAGACAAACGGTATGGCTCCAAAACACTTCAGGTCTTTCGTATTTGAAGGCGTCACGCAATGTTCATAAACTCCCAAAACAACAATTTTTAGAGGGGGCACAAGGAACTTTCCTTGCTTTCACTAGCTTGAAGCATCAGTCGAGCGCAGTGCGCCATCGAAGCCCTGTGTGTAGTTAGAAATTGTACTCCGTGAAATAGACCCTTTAGAAAATTCAGCGCCATCTGGTGGGTGGCGCGTGAACCGCGGTGCCTCCGCCATTTCTTGGGCACACACCTGCCGGACTTCGCTCAGGCCGGATTGAAAAGTACGGCGCCCGTCGAAGCCACAACAAGTGCAACTTTCTTGTTTCGTGTCCTAGCCACCTTCCTTGACATTGGCTCTCTGCTTCAAGCTATAGTCGCAATGCCGGCATGCTGCTGTGTGCCTTTCTGCAGCCAGCGCAGGACCCATTCACACTTGCGAGTCGCGAAGGGCATGCGATCAGCAGTCGCTTGCGACCAGTCAGCAGATCGACGACAACGTTGTTCACACTTGCAAGCGCGACCAGCAGGTCGCCTTCTCGTTATATTCTCGTTTGAAACGACAACTCTCGGGGATGTTGACGTTGTTCGCGCGCTTTCGAGAGTCAGATTTGGCCGCGCCTCCTGCACTCTCGTTCGGTCCTCTTAAACTGCTATTAGCAATGTACTGCTACGACCATAGCGAAGAGGACGATGTTGTGACGGTTTTTACGTGCACCGCGGTCGTACAAGCGTCATGATGACAGAGGCGCGCTTCTCTGCAGAGTCGGCCTGCCAGCCTGTATGCCGGCCGCCGGCGTCAGAAAAATGCGCCAATATGGCTTGTTCGCGTTCACACCAAGCCCGTGGGTAGAGGCATGCAAAAAACGAATAATTTTTGAAGATCGCTGGTTAATACCGAGTTGCTGGTAGAAGTGATACTGCGACACAGGCAAATTTCTTCCCACAGCCGCTTTGCTGCGGCTGCCCACTGCGGCTCGACTGTTGTCTGCTAGCCCCGCTGCTGAAGGCGCCGCGGAAATCGAGCATGTTTTGATATTATTATGATAAGAGGTTCACAATAAAGCGGTGACGAAAGCAGCATCTTATTAATTACTAGCGCTTGCCATGACCCGATGTGCCGTCAGCTGCGGCATCGATATACGAAACCGGCTAGGCTTAGCGACGACTAGGGCAGGCAGGGAGCAGCGCAGTTCGTCGCCCGACGCGCCCGCGAACGGTGTCGTTGAAAGCTCGACTTGCTCGCTGATTGGTTTAACGGTTTGCGACTCGCAGTCGCAAGGCTGGAAAATCGAGCAGGGGGCGACTGGTCCGCGACTGTCGCCTTTCGACCAAAACACTAAGAGACGCGCACGGAAACAAGCTGTGTACCCAGAGCACGGAGGTAGCTGCATGCTTCTTTCTTCTCGTCCGTGACCTGTTCGTTTTCACATTAAAATAAATGACATAAAAATTCATTCTAGCGTGTAGCCCTTCCGCTGCATTGTGAGCACAAATATACAGGTGCCACCTTCGGTGCACTCGAGGACATGCATTCCGATGCTGGCGACTGTTTCGGCGCGTCACAAAATCAAACGTTGCTCAAGCCCGCTTGTTTTGGGTTTGCTAGCATCCGCGTCTAAACAATTCATAATGAGTTTCGTGTGCGCAAAAAAGAGCGCGACGATGCGGCGCGGCGAGGAGCGCCGTCGTTCTCTCCGTTGCGCATCTGCAACAAACGACGGCGACATAGGCAGAGTGCAGCAGCGGTGTGTTTTCGTTGGGTCAGTGCCTGCGGCTTAGCAAGCGTTCCGGTAATCTGTCACCTTAATCTGAAGTGAGCAAACTATGCATGAGAACAGCTACAACGCGAGTGATTTTGCACCGACGGCTAGCGCACCGGCACTGCTGATCGAGTGCATGCATCCGGATCGACACGCAGTTCGCCCTGCAGTGCGCCTGCTCGTACTCGAGCCCGGTGTTGTTAGCCCTCCTTTATCGACAGCAGATTCGACCTGCACGGCAACGCGCACTGTCGACGGATCACAGAAAGTCTCCTATAGGGGACCGCAGCTTCGCAGGAGGACGCCAGTGAAATGCGCCCTCTCCGGCCGGCTCCGCATTTTTGACTGGGCAAACCGGCTGCGCGAGCAGCGCGCTTTCTCCCGAAAAAAAGCCAGTTCTGCACGTACTTTGCACGTGTTGGCCAGCCTGCAAATCTCTTTGTGCAGTTGCGAGCTCTTTTGGCTTTTTACCCTAGTGCTTGAACGCAGACGAGCTTCAGAGGATTAGCAAAATATACAGGGGCGCTAGAAAGAAATGCGAACAGCACGGCGCCCACGTGCTGCGTAGTCGGAATTTATCTTTACTGCGTTTTTATCTCGGTACTAACAAAAAGACGCTAGAGCGGTACATTATTGTATCACGGATGTCTCTAGCGTATTTGTGTTGCGAGCCAAGTATAAGAGTGACGAAAATAAATTCCAACAGCGGAGCGCCTAGGCACCGCGCTGTTCGCATTTCTTTCTGTCGCAGCAGTACGCTCTGAGAGGTAGGTTAAAAGAAATAGTGGACAGTGATTTTTTTTTTCGCTGCGCAAACTTGAAAAAAAGAACTGCTAGTGGATCAGACCCACTCCGTGAAGCAGACGGTTGACGAAAAAGCCGGTACCGTAACGGCGAAATGTGTATCGCAAGTAAATGAAGAGATCATTTAAGACATGGAATTCGAGGTAAATACCTTTTTTTTTTTGGCGCAGCCATCTTCGCAAGATACTTAATTTTGTTGGGTGGCTGAGCAGTTCGGTGCATGCAGGTTTGTTGGCCAAATAGTACGGATTTTTTTACGTGTTTCGCTGAATAATAATGGAAATAATTTTTATTTTAACTTAACATAAAGTGGCCTTAAGGAGACATGCGAGGCTGAAGAGAAAAACGAAAACACGCACGAAATGCTCCTACCAGCTGCTTGCTATACAGCTGAGAGAAAAAATGCTCTAGTTTGGTCAAACGCTACAACGGAGATAAGCGGTTGGTATATTTATTTTAATGCCGATTACAGCGCACGCGCATCCCCAGAACAATTAATTTGCAGAGCCATCGCTCATATGCAAACGCTCATTCATATGCAAGCAAACATTGTGATTTTTTTATTTTTTAAATTTTTTTACATGTAAAGCAGCTTCGAAAATTGAGCCAGGCGTCACAAGTCTGAACACTGAGGCGATCACTGACCTTGCCTCACACGCGTCTGCATAACGCCGCTAGCTGCTGTTTTCAGCCTCCAAAATAAAAAATGGCAAAAAATTTGTTTCGTTAGCGCGAGCTTTACTAAACACTGCATGCTTAGTGAATTACAGCAAAAACTGCTCAGAATATTACGCGTCCAACATACCAAACGTGTTTAGGAACAGAAAAACGCTTACTTCACCCTGCCCAAAGCAGTTATCGAGGCCTCCCGTTTCTCGTTCTTATCCATTTCATACAATTCCGGATAAACACTTTTGAATAGAAAACAGTGTATGAATGCATTTTTTTTTCATATACTGGAAGATTTCACTATAGCAATCTCCCATCGATAGGCTTGCATTTTTTTTCGTATTAACGTTTTTCCTATCGTCAACTGCTCGATAAGAGCAATGAAAAATTTTTAAGACCATTATCTTCAATATTTCTATTACTGTACGTTACAATTTTCCAATATTAATTTTTTTCCCCAAGAATGTAGGACATGTCCCGGAAATCTATAGAATTCCACGGGCAGTCCTTGGCCGTTGATGTTCAGAGAACTACTGTGACAGCCGCTGACACAAGATTCTCCACTCTTAGAACGTCGCGGAATTCTAACCATGACTCACAGCGAGTAACAACACCTCTTTTGTGCGCTCGCGAGCAGGACGGCGCGTGCTCCCAATGAAAGAGAGAGTGCCAGCCGCGCGAGCAGCACGCGCATACCAGTCGACAGGCTGCTGGCTCAATGCGCTCCGCCGGCGACACGCCCGGACGGAAACGCCAAAATGACCGGCAGGGGAGAAGTGGTGCTGGTGCAGTGGGAGCAAACTTCAGGTGCGCTTCCCTATACCAGCTTTGTAGCTTCCCTGAGAGGTGCGGCCGGACAATAGGAGTCTAAAAGCCTTTCCGAAAATGCACCCGGCATGATAGTCAGGTGCCACAAGGTGGAAACTGCATGGTGTAAAGACTGAGCAGAGTACTACAGCTGCGCGTCTGTAGCGTCTGCTAGCCAAAGGTGCCCAAAATATGGCGCACGGCGCCGACAGAAGTTGCTGATGATGATGCCTGCCAAGTTGCCAGACTGAATTTTCTAAAGGGTCTATTGCTATGCAGGCCAAATTTTCTGAGATCCAGAATGAAAATTATTTCAACCCTGTGGTACAGTGGAGAGCCCAGACTGCGTGATGATGACTGTTGCCTTCTTGCCATTTGAATCAGATGGGCACAACTGGTGTGGTGCCCCGCCAGAGTATACAAACACATGCACACAGCACACACAACTAGTCACTCCCTACAGAGAATGCATACACACACATGAACACACACACACACACAAATGAGCCAGAAATGACAGCAGTACATCGTAAGCTTGGTGGCCGTTTCAGTGACTGCTGCCACATGACACCCCAACCAGTGTTTTTAGAGGGGCTTCTAGTATCGCAGGCACACAACACCCGCCACCCAGCAAGGTGCTTCTCGATGGTCTCCACTGGGGCTCGGATATTACGTTTGCTGGTGTGATCGCGATCCTGTCCCGTGGTTTTGTCTGCTTGCCCACACATTCATCATAGCGTGCTCTCCACTGTCAGGTCGAATCGGTGTCAGTTCTATAGGTGTTGTAGAGCCCCCCGCTCGTGCCTCAAGCGGGAGGCGCTGCAACACTCTTGTCGTAGAGCACTGTTAGCGGGGGTGCCTATTCCCTAGTAGCACAGTATGTTACTGCAACGTTGCAACAACATTGCCAATGTTGTACTGTTGCGCTAACATTCTTCAACATTAGATAATGTTTCTGCAATGTTACCAAGCAACATGCTGATAACGTTGCTCTAAAGTGGTCTTTTCACATTGCAGCAATATTGTCAAATGATGAATAGATGTTGAACCACATACGGTGGCATTGCTATAACATTCATGCTATAGGCTAATTGTCTGCCATCTCGGGCTATTTCTGAAGCCCAAATAGAAAAGGTGGTACCAGATCACTTCTCCTCACCATTAATACATTCATTATTATTTTTTTTGCTTCGAGTGCAAGCTTGCATGTGGTGTGCATACACAGCTGGCGAGCAGTGCAAGTGTACTTAACTATGTCACACTGATGTAAAAATATATACCTGTATCGAAAATATTTCTAAACAGCTGAAATATCTGTTTTTTAATTAAGCAGGCGGTCTAAATAAAAACTGCCGAAAAAATTGAGTTCTGGTTTCACTGACGCTCCACAGTCTAATGGCCATGGAGATCACCATCACAAATCGCGGTACATCCGATAGCCCATTTTCTTCTTCCATGCGAGAGCCAGCCCTGCGACGCGCACTCATCTAAAAACGTGCCTCTCAGCGGCAGTCGTGTCAAAGTCCGCGTTTTTTGTTGTTCTAGCATAGTTTTTTTTGCGGTCGCCGTGCCTGTGCTTGTTTTGTTGTAGCTTCTCTGCAATTCAACTGAAATGGTGCAGGCTTGCTCAGAGGATGACCTCAGTGGTAAGTGATTTCTAGACTTTCATTGTTGTGCTCTAACACGTGTTGGTTGGCACAAAGCCATGCCCTTCGTGATAGTTTTAAGTGCTGAATTCGTTGCATCATGAAGTGAGTGAAGTGTTCACTAAGTGAAGTGACCATTCGGCAACGACGCCGAAGAATAGCAGAGGCTGTTCACGGCGAACTAGAAAATTGTTTCGCCGTTGTTGATAATGGTCGTGACCGCTGATTGTGCGCAATAAGAGCAGAGCAGGATCAATACACCTTTGGTCGCATTATGTCGTTTTATCCTCTTTATCAGTGCCAGGCGAGGACGCAGATGAAAGCCGCAGTTCCAACTTGTCAGATTTTGGCACCTCTAGCGGCATCTCTGACATAGGAAGTGCAACGTCAGACTTGTCGCGGATTTCTGACGATGACGAGTTGGAGGAGTGTGAAGATAGGATGACACCTAAGTCTGGTGCCGCTACTCAGTGTCTAGAGTACGACTTGCGTGTATGGGCTATTAATAGTAAATTGCCTGCTTCACACCTGAATTCCCTGCTTAAAGTGCTCAAGCCATACCATCCATAGTTACCCTCGGATGCTAGAACATTGCTAAAGACGCAGAGGCATACTGATCTGGCAGTGATGACCGATGGTCGTTACCACTATTTTGGAATTTCTCGTTCTTTGGAAGAACATGTTGCACATGTTCCTGCAGATTGTCGGACATTGTCACTCATTGTGAACGTAGACGGCCTTCCGCTCTCCCGCAGCTAGAGAAAGCAATTCTGGCCGATTCTCGTGCTTGTAAAGGAAAGTCCACCCTCCTCTCCATTTGTTGCTGCTCTCTATGAGGGTGACAGCAAGCCTGGAGATGTGACCTTGTACTTAAGTGATTTTGTCTCCGAAATGAGGAAGCTGCTTGAGGAGGGCCTTATGTGCAATGGCAAGGTCTATGCTGTGAAAAGCCATGCATTTGTGTGTGATGCCCCAGCAAGGGCTTAGATCAAATGCATTAAGGGCCATACAGACTATTTTGGATGTGAAAGGTGCACTCAAAAGGGTGCATACTCTGCACTTGACAGGAAAATCATTTTTGATTCCCATGACAGTCCCTTGCGCACTGATGAAGATTTCAGGAGCTTTGCCCAAGAACATCACCACCATAGCGAGTCTCCGCTGCAGTGTTTAGGTGTTGGGATGGTCACACAGTTCCCACTAGATTATATGCACCTGGTTTGTCAAGGGGTAATGAAGAAACTACTCGTTTGTTATTGGGCATCTAAAAAGCCATCAGCTTCAAAAATGTCATCACAGTCAAAGCTTCATGTATCCACGATGCTTGCTAGTTTTAACTTGTATGTTCCAAGTGACATGAAGCGCAGGCCACGATCACTGCAATTTTTGGAGCAGTGGAAAGCGGTTGAGTTTAGGAACTTTCTACTGTACTATGGACCACTTGTCCTCCAAGGAAATTTGGAAAGAAAGTTTTACGACCATTTTATGAAGCTTAGTGCTGCTATTGCTATCCTTGCATGCCCAGATTACGCAGTGCGCAACGTGGACTTGGCGGAGCACCTTCTTCAAGAGTTTGTAGCTGAGGCTGGCTCCCTATATGGAACGGGGATCTATCTATAACGTGCGCTCATAGTTGCACCTAGCTGACGATGCCAGAAGATTTAGCCCTCTTGATGACTTTTCAGCCTTCGTTTTTGAAAACTTCCTTTATAAACTTAAGACCCTAGTAAGGACGAAGGCTCGAGCTCTTCAGCAGGTTATCAAGCGCCTCAGTAAGAAACGCTTTCTTAGTAATGTTTCCACAGGTTCTCTCAATTCATACCCAAGACTGTCAGGAGAGCACTCTAATGGACCTGTGCCACCAGGGTTTCAAGGCAGACAGTACTCTTTGCTAGAGTTTGAAGGAACTGTGCTCAAGCTTGGCAGGCTGGATAATTGTGCCCAGCTTAAAGAAGGTCACATTGTAACTAATATGTTGCAATCGGTGTCGGGGGCCAGCATCTGTGGGCACTATTTCACAACTTTGGCTGACTTGTATTCGCAGCCATTGCCGTCTTTAGAGCTCCTGGTTTTTGCTGCTAAAGACCTTTCACAAGATCTTTCTGTGTGGCCTGTTGATGAAATTAGAAATAAATGCATGTGCTTGCCAAGTGGAGGAGATAATTATGCAGTATTTCCTCTATTGCACACATGCCATGGTTTGGTCCACTGAAATGAATGGACTAAATGAGACAAGTATAGCCTGTGCTGGTATAGTTGCTAATTTAAACTGTTCATTTCATTGGACCTGCTCTTCTCAAGGTCATGAGATTGAATCCTTGCCACAGTGGCTACATTTTCATGGAGTGAAAATGCGTGTTCTGTGTGATGTCAGTGCATGTTATAAAGAACCCTGAGTGGTCAAACATTAATTGACAGCCTTCCGCTTTTGTGTTCTAAAAAATCCATGTGCAGCTTCGAAATGTTAAACCTCTCATTCCACCATATCATTACCTGCAGTACAAGTGTAGCAGTTGCATTGCTGAATAATAGGAAAGGCAATATTTTCAGGGATCACTGGTTGATTTCGTAAAATATAAAACTTGCCTATCAGGATAGGTAAGGCACATTAATTGATTCACAGTGACGTGAGTTTAAAAGCGGGCGAGAGGCATCATAGTGGAGGGCTGCTGATAAATTTTAACCACCAGTGGTTCTTTAATGTGCACTGACATCACTCGCCACATACATGTTTTTCACATTTCACCTTCATCAAACTGCACCCACCGTGGCTAGAACTCCATCGCATTAATTCAGTTTTCTTTGTTTTATAATTTCAGGGGGGAAGACATACAGCATAGTTCTTTTTGAAGATGAAGATGAAGTTTCCGTTGTGCCCACTTCGTAAGATTTCGGAAAACACAGTTAAGATAACTACTGCCATCAAAGAGCAACAACCACCATCAAGCGACTGGAAAAGCTACGGATGTCGAGTGTTGTGGACATGTGGTAAGCTTCTTGCCCAAGTTTCTAAAAACGTCTTCAAGTTGGTAGCTTAAGTTCGTGTACTATAAGTAAGATCAGTAAATTTTTGGCAGTATTGTTAGCTAAACTTTGAGCTTGACAGTTATCTTCTTTGAACCTTATAATTAAGGTATCTACAATTTGTTTACTCTTACTACCAGAACTGGTTGCTTTTGTATTGAAACTAGTGAAGGTGGCAAATTTTGAGTAGATGAATATACTAAACATATTAATTTGGACATGTCATTTTTATATTATGCTGTTATTTCTTTCACCACTCAGTGTTCAACAGCTCTATACATTTTTTGTTTGTCTTTTTAAAACTAGTGCTTTGCATTTCATTTCTTTTTGGGTAATAAATATTACATTCATTCTTTTTAGGCAGCTATGAAAGTGCAAGGCTGAAAGAGCAGCAGGCAGAATTTACATCAGATTTGGCCTCAGATGTTGAAGTAATTCAGCAAAGGCGGAAGAGGCGGCCACCAGCGCGCCTAGAGTCTTCAGATGAAGAGAGCATCTCCTTTCCTGTTCCTCTACGAGGACAGTGCTTTAATACTTCGCAACAAACTGCGAAGTTTGTTTCACGACCACCACCGCCAAAAATTGTGAAATCTTCACGGTTCAAGCCCCAGTCACTTGCTTCACAGGATCCCCAGATACAAGAAGCCTCACCTAGCCGGGAAGTGGCTTTAGATGATGGCGATTCTTTTGCTAAAAAAAGGAAGCTTGACCAAAATGGTAGAGGCTGCTGTCAGCCTTTCGAATCATTTATTATGCTTGCGACATGAGTTGCAGGTCGCAAGAATTTGTCCAACCTTATGTACAGTCTGTGAAAAGTCAGGTGCTTTTTAATTCTGTAAAGGTTATAGAAGGGCTATAGTTGATTATTTCATAAGTGGAGCGTAAAGATAGAAGACAGCAAACCTTTATTTCTGGCCGCCACGTGTGTTATGATACAGGGAAGGTGCAAGTTGCATGATCATGCGAATGTTTCTACATTAGGCACTTTATAGACAGTGTTGCTCTAACATTGCCTTACTGAATGTGTTTAATCTTGGTGATGCATCTGTTGGTGTCATATGCAGGTGCCTGCCACATTTGTGAGCTTTACTGTAGTAGGATACAATTTTAAAAAGAAGTTGGTAACACTGGGCCATGGCTCACATTCTCTATATTACTCTGCTGGCCAATCAGTACAGTAAATGAGAGCAGCTTTTAGTGTTTTACTTTATCAAGCAAGCATGAGCATCAAAATTCTTGGTCTTATCATTTCGTCTGGTGATTAGCTTCTTGTTTAGGTCACAAAAGCTTTAACAATTGACTACTTTTTTTTTTCAGCGGATTTCGGTGTGGGGGTCCCAAATGTGGGCAGAGCTTCACAGCACTTAGGTTGCATCCAACCATGGTGTTACAATTTAGCATGGAAAAGTTGGTCTCTTTAGTTGTAGCAGCCACATGATCACATATTGGTCATTGCCATAAGTTAATCTTGTTTAATTTTATTCATTTACTTAAACATTCTGCAGCTCCATGTGGAGCTATAGCAAAAGTGGGAGTGGAATGTAAATAGTAAGTCTTCAAAGTGCAATAGCTCTTAAGTTATTTCGGTGCGTTTACAAGCAAATATGTTCACTGTTATTGTAGATCCCCTAAATTTAGTCAATACTTTTTGGGAAAACGCACTTATGTTAACAGTAGAATATTTGCATATGTTTAATTCACCATTTTTAAGTCTGACTGTTGAATAATTTGTTTTATATCTGCATTTCTTATACCTTTCATTGCAGCACCAGTACTCTGGCTGCGTTAAGGATCCTGTGAAGTTACGTGTGCATGTTTCTGCATGGTGTTCTTGTATTGGATATGCAAAGTGTTATTCATGCAACTTAAGTTAGGCCCTTTGCAGATTATTAGTTAAAGAAAGAAATGGCAGGAATCCTTTATTTAACTGTTACTACTATTTCTTAGGTGGATTGCTTTGCTTGTAGAAAGAATGAAGAGATACTTAGGTTACTGCTTACATAAGATTAAAACCATTACAGTGAAATGTTTTAGCTTGGTCAAGTTACTTTTCTCTTCTTTGTTTTAGCCATGCTTGGAAAGTTGCTCGAGGAGGTGAAGGGGCTAAGAGCTCAGGTAGATGGCCTGGAAAAATCCATCCAAAGGATGGAGCAAGCCATCACACAAAATAAACAACCATGTGCAGAACCTGTCAGCAGTGCCATCCTTGAACTGCTTCCTCTGGCAACTCATCAGAGCCTGGAAGAACTGGAGTGGCAGCTTCATGGCCAAAAAAAAAAACAGGACAGACCTCGTAAGTTAAATTTTTGCTTTGCAAGTACACATGCATGAAATTTTATGTGGATGTCTTTTTTTTTCTAGATGGCCCATTTATCGCGAGTCGGTGGCACATCAGTGCAAGATTCGGTACGCAAAATTATGCGGAGATGCATGTGGGACACGTTGGCCCAGAACTTTTCTCTGACTGGGGAGAAAAGCAAAAAGGCCATTTATTGGGCTATACCTGCTCCAAGTCCTCACAGGTGCTATATTTATAGATCTCTCGTGTATAGCATGCATACGCACATTCGCATTTCAGCATGCCATGATTTTTAGCTGTCAGTTAACAATGCATAGGCTTGAAGCACTGAACGCATTTCCTCTGTAAGGAACATAAGCAGTATATATTTTTATACTGATAGCATGGGCTTTTCCTGGCATGCCATCACCCTGCTGGTTTTCTGCTTTGCCTATTTTAGCGAAGGGTGATGAGGCCGTTGTTCAGCACAAGCCATGAGGCTTTCTCTTATCTTACTTTAACCCTCTTCTCCAAGCCAACCAATGTAGCCTTGTCTTTGATGATTCATTCATTTTTTTTCATTTGTTTTTCAGAAACGCTGAAGAGTAATTTTGCACAGGCCACGGAATCACAAATACATCTTTCGATTGCCGAATGGCTCCGTTATGCACCATCAAGACAGAAGAAACGGTAAGAGACAGTTCAGTACTTCAATGATTGGCAGTTATAGATCAGTAATTTAGAGGCGTCAACACTAAATATTTCCTAATAAATATGTGGATTTTATTGCATGCATTACTGGAACTTAAATAACCTCTGGTTTTAAGTTGGGGGCAGACAAAATAGGAAGTGTTTCGTTAATTTGGAAGATATCTTAGTGCAAGTATATATGTTTATTTTACTTTTCCTCATCCTTGATCCATATTTTTGAGCAGTGTCAGCAACCTGCACTTAATGTTGCACTTTTTGTTGTTAGAGGTTTAGAGGTTTTGCTATTGGGTGTGTTCACCA
Source organism: Amblyomma mixtum (assembly GCF_055824585.1). NCBI lineage: Eukaryota > Metazoa > Arthropoda > Arachnida > Ixodida > Ixodidae > Amblyomma > Amblyomma mixtum. The sequence continues at coordinate 327,883,260 of NC_143014.1, read as the reverse complement.
AGATGCTTATAATAGAAAATTTTTGGTTCTTTACATATTTATTTATTTTTTTGCAGGGATGCAGCTTCGCCTTTGATGTCATGAATCAGACCATTATCATGAGCAGCTGGAGGCCACCAGGGGACAAGGGGACAAGAAGTTTCTAGATGTGCTGAATTTTTGAGGCAAATGTTGACAGTACTTTAAATTTGTAGTTTTCCAGCGCAACGGCACATGGCCAAAGAAGGGAGGAAGGAGACTTGGAAGAAAACAGCGCAGCAACAAGGACAAGAGAGAAGACGGTACAGGTGCTGACTAGCAACTGAAGGTTTATTGAAATGGAACACGTAAAATATACTCCTTTTACAACCTAGAGCACGCATGGTCTACAACCAACAACTCTGATAAGCTCTCAGCTTCAGTTTTGGTGGTCAGCTACAACAGTTCGCAGTCATGAACGAGGACGGATGGGGTCCGCAACACATGCGTAATCACCCCATCCGTCCTCGTTCATGACTGTTACCTGTTGTAGCTGACCACCATGACTGACGTTGACAGCTTATCAGTGTTGTTGGTGTAGCCATGTGTACTCTTGGTTGTAAAGGGAGTGTATTTTATGTGTTCCTTTTCAATAAACCTTCAGTTGCTAGTCAGCACCTGTACCGTCTTCTCTCTTGTCCCTGTTGCTGCACTGTTTTCTTCAAGTATGTACAAATTCGCTTATCTCGCCGTTTTACTAAAGTTGGGAAGAAAGATAAAACATGGCGCTCACTGACAACTGGTTATTTAATGATGCAGACACTACTTAAATGCCCTCAGTCCAGCGCAGGCGCACACCGTACAAGGAAAAAGGAACATATCACAACTTTATCACAAAAAAAAAAACCGTTAAAGAAACACTATTTCTATGTTATATAATGCAACTGTAGTATTGCTCACATATTGTGAACCAGCTTTTTTAATATAATGCGCCTCTGTCACTTCACATGTGGTTTGTGGTCTGCTTCTGCTAAGGATTTTCACACTTGAAAATCTGTGTGCAATCACTGCATTTCTCGACGAATTTGGAACCTGCCTTCATTCTTTAGATTTCTTGTGTGCAGATTGTATTTGCGGGCCTCTAGCATTTTGCCTCCATCGAAACGTGACCGCCTCAGCCAGGTTAGAACCCGCGTCTTACGGGCCAGCAGCCGAGCACAATAACCACTGAACCACCGTGGCGGCTCATGTGTTGTGTATGCCGTAGCGCTGGAAAACTATAAACATAAATTTAGGATGTTAACTAGCCCAGCAATTAACTGTACTGTTCATAATACCCCTGCTTGTTTCTGAATGGCCAACTAGGTTGCACTCCTACTTTGTATATTTTTTGCAAGTTTCTGCACGTAATGAATTTCTTATATTGTGAAATACAAAGTCTAGCTACTGCATATTTTCAAGGTATGCTATTCTTGTTGTGTAAATAGTTTACTGAAGTGTTTGATATTTGTAACATGCAAGTTCAGAGGTGTGTGTTTTCAAGCTATGATAATGCGCCTAGTAACTGTTAAAAACATTAGCTGTGGTTCTTGTTCCTGAGTAGCCAAAATAGGCTGCATGTGTGCTGTTTTGTAGATTTGTTGCAAGTTTCTTTGTAAAGTAATTAAATAATATAATCATATTTATAAAATAATTAAATAATATAAATCATATTAGTGAAATGTAAGCCCACATGGCGCATTTTTCAAGCTGTGCTAATGTGTTCATATAAATATTAAGTGTATTATATGTCTGCTTCCTTTTTCTAAATTATATTTGTGAAACTAGCTGTATGCCAAGCTAAAGTGCAGTTATACAGCAGTCTGAAGCTGGATGCTAGTCTAGTTGATTCAGTTCTTGACAAATAAAATAGCACTATCAAAAACAAATGATGGCTACTTGTGATGTGCACCCATATATATAAATCATTCTAATTGCCAGAATAACCACGTGCAGTGGTATCTTCAGGTTACGACAGCATGTAGCATCTATATGATCAAGAGCACTAGTAGAGAGCTGATGAATATTACATAAAGAACTTGTTTAGAGTAAGCGGTCTGAGAAGTATGGAAAAACAATGTGTTGTGCTGTGCAGCCTTGTAAGTATTTGTATTCTATAGCACAGCACCGCATTACTGTGTAGCAAGGAGTAATGGTCAGTTGCTCATTCTTGCGACCTTAAGCTGCCGTAACCGTTGTGGTATGAGGATACCATTGCAGACTGTTTAGCCTTTCACGAGATTATTTTATTGACCAGCAACCATTGATAGCTGAAAGATTTCAGTGATTTAGAATGCGGTCTGAAAGTTTCTGAAACGTTATGACAGCATTGCGGCAACATTGCAGTGACATTGTCGTGGGAACGTTGCATGTGTGCAGATAAAAAGTTGTATCAATATTAAGAACATGTTGTAGTAATGTTGCATTAATATTGTCTCCAGAAGTTGCTTTAACATTGACTGAAAGTTGATGTAACATTGGAGCAATATTGTCTCAACGTTGTCTAATGTATGTTGCGTTAACGTGGCGAAAAGAGGACGCTAGCCACGTTAAGGCAATGTTAGAAGCTAACGTTGTGGCCACACTGAGTCAACAAAGCGTGCTACTAGGGTTTGTGGAGGCTGTACAGGCACAATATGGTCATAGCGTCTACTACAGCCTGCCGCATGTTTCTTTAAGCCCCCACGCGTCTTCGAAGCTCTGTTTCTGACTTTGCTGAGAGTCGCCTTCAAGCCGCTGCCAAAGGGAGGCGTACTTTTTTTAGAGGTGGTATAGAAACGCTTTATCCATAGGGTTCAAAGGCACGCTGCGGCCAGATGGTCAAACACTCGACATGCCCAACCAGGTCGAGGCGTGCACTGGAAACGACCCTCGTTGACCAGTGTACTCAACGCTGCTCGAGCCTCAAAGCCCGGCCGACCTAGGACTCTCTGCGCCACCTCGTTCGCTACCCGGCCATGACAGCCACGCGAAATTCGGCCGAACTCCCGTTGTTGTCTCTCGACTCATTCTCGTGTCCACTGACAGGCACAGCGTAGCATTCACAAGCGTCAACACAGGCACATGCGCAAGCTTCCACAGGTCGCCAGCCATCACATAGCGATTACGGCCTAGTGTCATTGGCTACGTAAAATCGATTCAACCTGCAGGGCAGCCTGTCGGTAGCCTTGTGAAGGCCGTAACGGATTTTCAGCGCACATCTCCACTCCCAGACATCGGAACTATGAACTCTGGCCGAAGGTCTCATTTTCCACAGTTAATTCTTAATCCGCGGTGTTGGTTCCAGCCGAACAGACAACCACAGTCTTCTTGGAACTGAGCTGCGGGTTCAGACGAGTAATCACATTCTAGCAGTTTAGCAGAAACTGTAAATCATTTGGGGGGGGGTGGGGGGGTATTTTACAGACAGCACTTGATCGTCCGCGAAGGCTATATACCCGGTAGTAAGTGGTTGTCATTAATGCCAGCTGAGGCAGAAACCATTCTGCGACCTAAGCAGCTCTCGCTCGATGCTCGCCATATAGAATATATGAGTGGCGACGACAGACACCATTGGCGCAGACCTTTCTTCATTGTGATGGGGCCGATCGGGGATCGAAGTGCATGACGACCGTGTTTCCCTAACAGAGACATAGAATGTAGGCCAGGAGAAGCTCCGGAAGCGCCCAGTCCGACAGGGAAGTACAAACATGGATAAAAGCAAGGCATGGGGTACGCTGTCGTACCCTTGCTCGGCATCGAGTATCTCCGTACGGGCGAACAGACTGCCTTCGAACCGACGGTCTGAAGGAAATTCATGTGTACTGCTGGGAGAAGTCCGCCGCAAGCCATGGCCGCCGCCTCGCCTGAACTCATGCGCTTCAAACACATTTCAAGTACACAGAAAAAGAAAAAAAACAGTTGGATTATTATAGGTAAGTATTTAAGCTGTAACTGAATATTTTATTAGTTTATATCGATTTTATGCACTTTTGTTTATATTTTCTTAGTAATTACGTTAGTACGTAGCAGCAGCGATCTAGCCCCCTACGGCGCTGGTGCCACGCGCGTGGTACGATCCCTTACCTAACTTATTTATGATCCTTGCTTCGTTTGGGAAGCTAAAAACAAATGAAATTTCTATCCTTTAATTTGCTCCTAGAAGCAAGGTGTGTAGAAAGGGGCGTGTGTATTGCAGAATAGAGTAACATACTTTTTCCTTAGCTCTTCGAGTTCTGTGCATGAAAATAAAATGTGGTTTACAGTGATGCCACCTCTAAATTTCTCAGATAAGAGGTTTGGCTTAGTTTTTCAGTAAGTAGTTACGTGTGTGTGCCCAATTCGAAGACTGCACTAAATTACTTCACTGAAGCATTCTTGGTGTGTGCCTATCTTCCATTCTCCAATGATTGGTTTCGAAATTTCGACTACCTGGGGTGCTTTAACGTGCGCTGACACCGCACAGTACATGGGCCCCTAGAATTTCGCTTTCACCCAAAATTCGACCGTCGCAGCCAGGATCGAATCCGCATCTTTCAGGTCAGCAGCCGAGCGCCGTAACCACTCAGCCACCGCGGGGACCCGGATCAACAAGGATCTCGAGGCTCCCATTGAAGCAAAAAAGACCTCAGCCTTCTTCTCAAGAATGAGAAAGTGGCTGTGGTGTGGTTAAAAAAATCTGGTGCAATGAATGGACTATGATTTAAGAAATCTATAGTTTATTTAAAACTACTCTTTTTGGAAACTTAAAAACACGTGACAAGTCAAGAAGTGCGTGTTGTGTTGTGTTGGGTTTTATGGCACATAGGCAGCTAAGGCCATCATGCGCCAAGCTCAAGGTATAGAATGAGTTTTCTGTATAATTTTCAAAAATGTTAAAAATCATCGCTGGTGTAGATGGCCTAATAATACTGTACTACCTAGTAATAATGGAAGAAACGAAATTTAGACATGGCTAATGTTAAAAACATCAAGAAGGTCAGGTAGTCTCAGCGCCTATCCTTGCCTGGGCAAGGATCCCGAGGCTCCCAACCTGACAAATAAAAACCTCAGCCTTCTTCTCATGAATGAGAAAGTAGCTGAAGTGTATCACCTAATAAAGTGAACTAGCGGATCGAAATTTACAGTTTTTCAAGCACGCCTGCTTCTTTTAAAAAGCTAAAAAGAGAAGGTATGTTAACAATGGCATTATCATCTAAAAGCAGTGCTGGGTGAAAAGGAATGCATTCACTATAAAATTCAGTGAAGTATTTTTTTCTTAGTTTTTCCAGTTTCGCACAAGAGAATAAAATGTGGTTAACGGTAAGTTCATCTCCGCATTCTTCGCAAACAGGTTTGTTTTGTTTTGTTAGCAGGAAGTTATGTGTAAGGTGAGTGTGGCCTATTCGGAGACGGCAGAGAATCCCTTCCTTGAAGCGTTCCTGGTGGTCACACGACCTCCATTCCCCTAAAACCGGCTTTACTAAGTGTAGTTTATTATTGACTTCACTGTTCCAAGCCGACTGCCATTTCTTCCTTAATTTCCGTTGTACTAATTTCATGCAATCGTTAAAAGGTATGTTTACTTTTTTTGTTTCTATCCTACGAGCTTGAGCAGCGCACAAGTCCGCTTTCTCGTTCCCTTTTATTCCGATATGACTCGGGACCCAGCAGAGTTTTATATTTTGTCTTTTAGCTGCGGCTGTTACTATGCTGTGTATAATGTCACCAAGAATAGGAGTGGTAGCGTTTCTAGCGTGGAGAGCTGTAAGCACACTTAAGGAATCTGTGTAGATTATACTGTTTGTGAGGTGCTCCTTTAATATTTTGTCGATGGCCAGCCAGACTGCGTATAATTCTGCAGTGAAGATGGATGCGCAATTTGGAAGTCTTACTGTTTTCTCCGAATTACCTCGCACCACTGCACTTCCTACGTAAAAATCTGTTTTTGAGCCATCTGTATAAAAATCTGTGAACTTACTGTATTTTTGCTCGAGTGCAAGAAATTCTTGTTGTATATGTTGTCGTGGAGTTTGTTTTTTAAGAAATTGAGTAAGGGTGAAATCACAGATTTTAGGAAAATTGTACCATGGAGGCAGTGGGTCTTGTCTTCGAGCAATGTCGGGTAATGCATCTTGTAGGCCGAGGTTTTGGCACATCTCTTCAAAACGCAGGAGGAGTGGTCTGATAGCTAGTGGTTTGCTATTAAACAGTGTTCTCGATGGGCAATTTGTAACAATAGGGTAACAGATATGTTTTGGTAGGGAACGGATTTTTAGAACGTATGAGCATGTAAGTATGCTTCTTCTATCTGTAAGAGATGGTTCATTTGTTTCAACGTAAAGACTATTTATGGGTGATGTCCTGTAAGCGCCAGTTGCAAGACGTAAACCTAAATTGTGCACTGGGTCCAGTCGTTTCAGGTACGATGGCCTTGCTGAACCATATACTATACTACCATAGTCTAATGAGGATCGTACCACAGAGCGATAAATTTTTAGAAGGCCTGCCCTGTCAGAACCCCAGTGTTTATGTGAAAGAACTTTGAGTATGTTCAGTGATCGGGAAGTTTTCTTTTTTAACGTGTTAATATGAGGCAGGAAAGGGAGTTTTCTGTCAAATGTTATGCCTAGAAATTTATGTTCATTTTCTACTGGTAAATCTATTTCGTTAAGGTGTAGGGTGGGGTCTGCCTGTAAGCCTCGTTTGAGTGAAAACAGAATGGCCACTGTTTTCTGTGGGGAAAATCGGAAACCATTTTTGTCTGCCCATGTTGTCAGTTTATTTATTGTTAGCTGTATTTGTCTTTCACATGTTGATATGTTCGAGGATGTGTAAGCTATCTGGAGGTCATCTACATAAAGTGAATACATAACAGACCTTGGTATTATTTTGTTAAGAGAATTCATTTTTACAATAAAAAGAGTTGTGCTTAAAATACATCCTTGAGGCACTCCATTTTCCTGAATAAAATCCCTCGAAAGGGTTGAGCCTAGACGGACATTAAATGAGCGGTTAGATAAAAAGTCTTTAATGGAGTTCAGCATTCTGCCACGGATGCCAAGTTCAGCTAAGTCCTGAAGAATTCCGAACCTCCAGGTTGTATCATATGCTTTTTCTAAATCAAAAAAGACGCTAAGACAGTGTTGTTTGTGTATAAAAGCTTGTCTGACTGTATTTTCGAGACGGACTAGGTGATCTGTAGTTGAGCATCCCTTTTTAAAACCACACTGGTGGATATCAAGAAGTTCACAGGATTGAAGAACAAAGGTTAGTCGTATATTTAGGACACTTTCGAAGGATTTGGCGAGGCAACTGGTCAGGGCTATGGGTCTATAACTGCTAGGAGAGGTTGGGGGTTTACTAGGTTTAAGAAGCGGCACAATAATAGCTTTTTTCCAGGCCTCAGGTATTTTTCCCGATATCCAAACTGTGTTAAAGAACTTTAAAAGTGCTTCTACGGCAGGTTGAGAGAGATGGGCCAGCATTTCGTAGTGGATTTGGTCGGATCCTGGAGCGGTTTTTTTACCAGCAGACAGTACTGTATTTATTTCTTGGAGGGTAATCACACTGTTATATTTTTGGTTTGCCCCTCCACTAGTTGGAAACCTTTGTTTTTCGGCTGTGTTTTTGTATTTTAAAAAAGACTGTGCGTAGTGTAATGAACTTGAAACTGCTGCGAAATGTTCCCCCAATATGTCTGCCTGTTCCCCTATGCTTGTTTGTGTGCCAGGTGTTGTCAATAAAGGAATTGTGAATGGTGAAAAGTTACCATTTAATTTTCGCACATGTTCCCACATTTTTTTTGATGTGATGTGACTGTTTATAGAAGAGACGTAAGTTTGCCATGATTTTTTCTCGGCACTACGACGGACGTACCGAGCTTTAGCTCTTGCTTTTTTAAAATTTATGAGATTCTCATGTGTCGGATACCTGCGAAATTTACCCCAAGCTCTGTTTTGTAGTTTTTTTGCTTCCTTGCACTCTTTTGTCCACCATATTTTATGATTTCGTTGCACCACTCCTGACGACTGTGGAATAGCTGTGAGGGCGGCAGATATGATACAATTAGTGAACTTTTCATTTATCTGGTCAATGGAGAGATTATCTAAAAGTATATTTTCTAAATTTGCCTTTGCTCTAAAAAGTGACCAGTCGGCAAGATGAAGCTTCCAGCGCCGTGGCCTTGTGGGGATTATTTCCGGTGGGGATGTTAAAGTGATTAGTATAGGGAGGTGGTCACTGCCATATGGGTTATCAATGATATCCCATTTAAAATCATTAAAAACAGAAGGTGAGCTAAATGACAAATCTAAAAGGACATTTTTCCCGAGGTAGGGGAGCAGTAGGTGGCTTTTCCTGTATTTAAAAGACATACAGTGTTTGTGATGATAAAATCTTCTATTATTTGACCTCTAGAGTCACATCGCTCGCTTCCCCAAAAAGGGGAGTGAGCGTTGAAGTCCCCAACTACTAGATACGGTTCTGGAAGTTCATTGACAAGTTCTTGTAAATCGTGGACTGTTAATGTAAAATGTGGAGGAATATATACAGAACAGATAGAAATTGTTTTATGGCTGACGACACTGACCGCGACGGCTTCAAGTTTTGTTTTGAGTGTGACTTCTCGAGCAGGGACGCCGCTTTGCACGACGATCGCAACGCCTCCAGATAGTCTATTTGCCTGCTCACGATCGCGTCTAAAAGTTTTATAATGTTTCAGGATATTTGTATGTTGTGGACCTAGATTTGTTTCTTGAAGACATAAGACTACGGGCGAGATTGACCCTAGGATATATTTTATGTCATTGTAGTTCCTCAACATTCCTCTACAGTTCCACTGAACTAGGAAAGCCATATTTATGTTCGGGATAGGAACGATTTAGAGTTTACTTATGTTCTGGGGCCGTTATGGTGGCCCTGCCTTTTTTCCGCTCAAGAGAGCTGTTCCGCCGCTGTAAAGCAGGCGGGCTGGGAGTTTGGTCCATCACCTCGCAAGAGGTGCTGGACGACCGCGGAGATTCCGCAGGTGTGTGGGTGTCGGGCCTCCCCTGACGGGGGGAAGTCCTGCGGGGTGTTGACCCGTGGGCCGGCACTCCCTGGCTTGTAGTTGGCAGAGCAGCTTTCGCTGTCTCTGCCTGGGGCGTGGATGGCACTGCCACAGGCGCGGTGGAGGTGGCCGCGGCAGGTGCCGGAGTGCTGTGTGGTGCTACGCCCCTGCGCACCACATCAGCGAAGTTTGGTTTCGCTGTGAAGGAGAATGTGTTGTTAAGTGCAAAACGCCTTCTGGCTTCTTTGAATGAAATGTTTTCTTTGGTCTTAATGGTGATGATTTCTTTTTCCTTTTTCCAGGACGGACACGCCCTGGAGTACGCAGCGTGGTCACCTTCGCAGTTTGCGCAGCGTAGTGCTGCGTCGCATTCCTCAGACTGGTGGTCCTTTGATGCGCATTTCGCGCAGGTTTTGCGGCCGCGGTAGCTTTGTGAGCCATGGCCAAACTTCTGGCAATTGAAACAGCGACGGGGATTGGCTATGTAGTGTCTTACGTTGACTTTCAGGTATCCTACTTCGATTGTTTCGGGCAAGCTGCTGGTGTTAAATGTGAGGACCATGTGTTTGGTGTCTATTTCCTTGTTATCCTTGCGGATTTTGATCCTGTGGACGTCTATTACATTTTGTTCGGATAGTCCTTGAAGCATTTCAGTTTCTGTTAGGTGGATAAAGTCAGCTTCTGAGATAACGCCTTTGACTGAGTTGAGGGATCGGTGGGGAGTCACGGAGACAGAGATGTCCCCTATGGAATCGATGTTTGCAAGTTTCGGGCACTGGATGCTCTCGCGTAGTTCGAGGAGTAGGTCGCCGCTTGACATTTTGGATACCTTGTAGCCAGGCCCTAAGGTATCTGTTAGGCATTTGGTAACAAGAAATGGGGATATGATTCGGGCTTGCTTTTGTTCACAGTTACTGTGTATAACATGAAACTTAGTGAATGTCGGTTTCTTTTTCGAAAAAAAGTCTGCTGCTTCGTTCCGCACTCTTTTCAGAGAGCGATCAAGTTTGGAAAGGGGGGGAGCCATAAAAAAATTTGGTTTTTCGGTCATGGTGCCAGCCACCCACCATGGAGTCCAACAAGGGGACGCGACAGGAACTTGAAAGTAAGTCCTGCCCACGCCAGCTGTACACCTTAACTATAAGCTAATATGACTCAACTCAGGGTAGTTGGTCACACACGGTTAACCCTCGCCGCCAGGAAAAAGAGGAAAAAACAAAGAAGGGAGGAGGATACAGGAAAGTTGTAAGAAAGGAGATAGGAAAGTGAAAGATGAGAGGAGAACAGGAAAAGGCGACTGCCGATTTCCCCCAGTCGGGTCAGGCCGGAGGTGCCGTCTACAGGAAAGCTGGGGCCAAAGTGGTGTGTTGCCTCCGCCGAGGGGCCTTAAGGGTCCAAACGCTCGGCATCGGCTCAACCACCAGGATCCCCTTTTCCCCGGACACGGCGATGCCACGCACGGCTAAGCGCGGATGCTCGGGTCCGTGGTGATGCATTGTTCACCATCATCCCCTTGCGGGGATGTCCCTGCGGATGCTCGGGTTAACCCCGTGGTGTCGCCACTCACCAACGTCTGCATGCTGCAGACGCCTCCCTGCGGGGATCAAGAAGTGCATCTTCACCTATGAGCAACACTCGGTGTAAAGGAATCTGTTCATTGTACAATGGATAAAATATTTTTTTCTCAGTGTTTCAATTTTTGTGCATGAGAATAAGACGTGGTTTACTGTGAAGTCATCTCCACATTTTCACATAAAGGTTTCTCTTGTTTTGACAACAGAAATTTGTGCGTCAGGTGGGTGCGCCCAATGCAAAGACGACAAAAGGTTGCTTCTATGAAACGTTACTGATATTGCATGATTTCCACTCTCCCATGATGGGCTTCTGGGAGCGTAGTTTGTGGTTTACTTCGTTTTCCCAATCCGCTTGCCATTTATCCTTCAACCTAGCGTGTATTAACTTCATGCGCTCTCTATAGGGCTTGTTCACATTTTAGATTTCACCGTTGTAAGCTCGTGACGCACAGGTGCTTGCTCTCTCATTTCCTTATATTACCGACGTGGCTCAGGACCCAGCAGGATCTTATCATGGGACCTAGTGTTGTGATTTTTTCTGCACTATGTTTGATGCTTCCGACTAGGCGTTCTACTGCATTTCTAGAATGAAGTGCATGGAGCACGCTCAGTGAATGAACGTAAGTTATGCTGTTTTGAATATTGTAATTCGTTATTCTGCCAACAGCTACACACACAGCATAACAGTCTCCACTGAAGAGGCACAATTAAGCAGTCTATTTTTTATTGCGAAAGCAATACTGCAAGCGTCGTCCGCGGCAGCTGCCGCGAATAAAAAAATAACTAAAAAATAAACAACGTAAAAAATAAAAAATCTAAAAAATTGAGAAAATAAAAAATAAATAAAAAATGGGCCGAGGCTCAGCTTGGTTAAGCCCGGAAATTGCGAAAGCAACTTCATCCGTTTCCTCAGCCTGCTGGCTCCAGCCGAGCCACCACCGCTGCCACGTGCAGATAGAAGAGAGTTGAAAGATATGAGGAAAGATAAACACCATTCATTAAACTTGGCCCTGCACTTGTAGATGCACCCGCATCAAGCGGTGTTGACTGGCGTGCTCGCCAGGCTGCTGCATACGCACGTTGTTTAGCTAGCCGTTCTTTGTCTGTTTCTTCGGCGCGGCGCCGTCGCTTGGCCGCAGTAGATCGTTCCAGCCTCACCTTGTACACATCGGCCGACATAGCGCACTGAGAGGAGCGCAGCTGCAGTCCCCCCCCCCCCCCCCCCCCCCGTTTTATCCCGCTCTAGCGAGCGCCCTCTCTCGGCAGCGGCGCAGCCGGTGTTTAATGCTGTACCTCCGCCATCGATGGCGCGAGCTGGGGCCCCGTCTCTCGGTCTGTCGTGACGTCACACGGTCACGTGACGCGCCGCTGTGTAAGGAGGCGCCACGACCATCGATGGCAGAAAAGTGCAAGCAGTATTGCTTTCGCAATAAAAACAAAAGAAAAGCTGAGCATGGTGGCAATTGCCACCATCCCGTTTCAAAGGGGGCGCTCTTATCCATCCAGTGGTTATCCGCAACCTCGGCCGCCGGCTTTGGCCCCGTAGCTCGGAGCTTCTAGACAATCATCCGTTAGCGTCAGCCGCTCCTTTTGGCGACCGAGGCACGCATAAATCTCCCAGCATGTGGGGGCCCTCGTGTGGTGAGTATAGTGCCATGTAAAACAAATGGTCAATACTTTGATAAACATAAGCTTTACTAAGAGCACTACCAAGACAGACCACCAGCCAAACAAGGCGCAGCCAGGGCTATTGCTTTCGCAACTTACCGGGCTTAACCAAGCAAAGCCTCTGCCAATATTTTTTTATTTTCATTGTACTGAAGCACTCCTGACATATTTTCTAGATTTTGAGCGGTTTAAAATTCTGTGTAGCTTGCTTTTTTTTTCTTTAGGAGCCTGATATTCCTGTAGAATATGTTGATGTGGTGTTTGTTTTCTACGAAAGTGTGTTGAAGTGACGTCACTCACAGCGGGAAAGCTGTACCACCGCAGCAGTGGATCATGCCTTAGACCAATTTCAGGTAGGGCATCTAGCAATGATTATCCTTGGCAATGATCTTCAAACTGTAATAAGAAAGGTCTGATTGATGTGAGTTTACTCCAGAACTTCCTGGGAAAAGCAGTTTTTAATTATGGGGTGACAGAGGTGGTTCTGTAGGGGCCTTAGTTTCAGTAGGTATGCACACATAAAAATTGCTCCCCGATCTGTGAGAGGCGGTTCACTAGTTTCGACCTAAAGGCTGTTTAGGGGGATCTTCTGTACGCGCCCTTTGAGAGACGCAAACCTAGGTTTTGTACCAGCTCCACTTATTTAAGGTAGGATGGTACTACACATAGATTATCGCAGTAAGGTACAGCGTACTACAGAGCGGTACAATTAAGATTTGTGTATATTCTATCCGATCCCCAGTGTTTTCGTGAGAGTACTTAGAGCACGTTCAGGGATCGGGAAGCTTTCTTTTTGAGGGCGTTTATGTGGGGTAAGAATGTGAGCTTTCTGTCAAGTTATGCCCACAAATTTATTCTTGTTTTACTGGCAGTACAATGTTTTCAGTGCAGGGTGGGATCAATCTGCAAGCCTCGTTTGAGCGACAAAAGAACAGCGACTTTTTTTTGTAGAAAGAACTTAAATCCATTTTGGTCTGCTCAAATCGCTCGTTTGTTCAGTATGAGTTGCACCTGTCTCTCGCGTGTTGATAAGCTGGAGGATGTGCATGCCATTTGAAGCTCATCAAAATATGGAATACATGATGGACTTTGGAATTACTTTCGCTATGGAACTCACATTTACAACAAAAAGTGTTCTACTTAAGATACACCCCTGAGTGCTGAGCCTAGGCGTACATGAAAAGAACGGTTAAACACGAAATGAATTAGACAGATCAACATTCTGCAATGGATGCCAAGCTCTGCTACGTCATGAACAGTCCCGAACCTCCAAGTCGTGCCATACGGCTTCTGGAAATCGAGAAAGACAAAAAATCAGTGTTGTTTTTGCATAAAAGTTACTCGTACAGCATTTTCAAGACAAATTAGATGATCAGTTGTTGGGCATGCGTTTTTAAAACCATTTATGGATATAGAGAAGTTCACAGGATTCAAGGACAAAAACTTGACCTGATATTCAGGCCACCCACAGGATATTACGAGGCAGCTGGTAAAGGTTACTGGCCTGTAACAAGGGGATGTTGGCTGCTTTCCACGTTTCAGAAATGTCACGACAACTGCTTTTTCCAGGCTTGCGATAGCTTTCCGAGTACCCATATTTTGTTTTAAAATTTCCAGTGCTTCCACAGAGGGTTGAGGACGATGCGCCAGCAATTAGTAACGTATATTACAGGGCCGGGTGCAGTATTTTTTCCTGAAGATAGAACTCTGTTTATTTCTTAGACTGTAATTAAACTATTTTACAGTTGATTTTTGCAATCAAGCGTTGGAAGTGTTGTTTCTCAGCTGTTTTTTGCATTTTAAAAAAGATACTGGGCATTGTGAAGAATGCTTGAGAAATGTTCACCTAAGATGGCTGCTCCTTCCACCATATTTATTTATGTGCTAATAGCTGTGAGAAAAGGAATTGTGAACGGAGAAAAGCTGCCATTAAGTTTACGAACTTGTTCTCACATTTGTTTGCATGTAACTCAACTATTTATGGACGATACCGTGTTTTTCCAGAAAGTTTTTTAGCATCGAGACGGATGTAAAATGCTTTGCACTCGCCTTTTCAAAATTTGAGGTTTTTGTGCGTTGGGTATGTACGGAAAACTTTCAAGGCTTTATACTTTTTCTGTTTTGCAGACATTATTTTTTCGCACTCCTGATGATTGCAGAATAGCGAGGCGGCAAACTGAAATGATACAGGTCGCGAGAATTTCGTTTATTTCGTCTACACTCCGCTCACTGAAAAACATTGTACCCAGACTGGCCTTTTCTCGAAACAGTGGCAGTCGTCTAAGACCAGTTTCAAACAGCGCAGTTCGCTACGTAAGATTAAGCGTGAGGATAAGGCGATTACCACAGGAAAGTAAACAGGAGGTTAAATAAAGAACCAACCTAAACAGTTTATTTTACCTTATTTCGGGATGCATAAGTGTACTTGCTGCATTGAGCAGGCAGACATTGTTGGACAAAATAATGTCTTCCATTATACGGCCTCTAGTACCTGTGTGTTCACTTCCCAAAACGGGGAGTGTTCTTCTTTCGCTCCCTCGTTTATTTTATTCCTTCCCTTACGGCGCACATCGAATGTCACCAAGATGTGAGAGTTACTGAGCCATTTCCTTTCATCAATTACAAAATAAAAAACTCGAAGTCCCCTACTCCAAGGTAACCGATTAAAAAGTGCTTCAGATCATGTAGTGTTACAGTGAGGGTTGGTTGAAGATATATTGAGCATATTGTAACTGTTTTAAAATGAAGAAATATGACTATAACTCCTTGATATTTAGTTTAGGGCTTGATATCGTGGGTTGAAACAGCGCTCTGGAGTACAGTAGCAATGCTTCCAGACAGCCTACTTGCCTGCTTCGGGTCACTCCCGAAGACTTCATACTTTTCAAGAATATTTCTATGTAAAGGTTCTAAGTTGGTCTCCTGTAGGCACAATGCTACAGGTGACAGAGAATTTGAGAGGTCTGTTGCATCGCAACAGTTTTTAGTATATTCCACGGCAGTTCCAGTGAATAAGGAGCGCCATGATCATTTTGGAGGGATGTATTCAGAACCTTTCCAGTTGGGGGCCTCTTAATGGATTTCTTTGCTTTTTTATCGCTCGAACGAGCTCGACCGCCTGTGTGGCGGAGGCGAGCTCTGATTTGCGACCATGACCTTGCCTTGCCTTTAACACAAGCACGCGAGTGAACGCTGCCGGTGGTAAATGCAGCGACCCGAATGGAGCACGGCGTTGTACATTGTACCGGCGCTGCTGCTTTAGATGAACTTTTCCCGCTAGCATGCGGTAGGCACGTTTCGGCAAAGCAAAGCTGCAAAGAACTGCAGAGCTGCCTACAGCTGAATTGGAGTGCTCCTGCAAACCACTTTTTGACAAGCTGTCAACTGTTGCGCTGCAGGTACTTTCAAAGGAGACACCGCAGACGGAATGCCTTCTGCTTGTGGCAATTTGCCACGCAGCTGAAAATGCAGGCATGACGTGCACACCTCTTGTGGTTTCGGTGCTCTTCCTGCACGGCACCCTTCCTCTGATGGATGGAGGGGAGCTCCTGCACACCACACAATTTGTGTGCTTCCTGGTATGCCAGGGAGCATGAGAGGTGGGAGTCCGTTTGGCTGCATACCTTCTCAAAGGCCGTGCAGCTGTCACTTGCAGTGCACTCAAAGGTGAAGGTAGCAAGAATGAGGCGGTTAGCCAACCACATGAAAGATGGCCTGCCCGCAGACGAACCTGAATGAAAGAAGGGCAGTTTGGATGACAAAGACGAGGAACTTCTTTATGGAGAGCTTGCCCATTGTGCTGTTTCGCCAAATTAAACACTCTACAGGGGAGGAAGTTTGTGGCCTTTCTGCTATCACTAGACAAAAGACTAGCCGGTGCCATATACTACAATAATATGAGTGGCGCCTTACTAGACATGAGTAGTAAGCAAGTACAAATGCTGGCACAAGCTTACATCTTTTGAAGATTTGGAAAAAACAGCGCAAGGGAAGACGAGACAAGAGAAGGACAAATACCAGCGCTGACTAAGAACCAAATGATTTATTGCTACAGGCGAGGCAGCATGTACATGAAATGGCACGAGTAAAAACACAAAAAAGCATGAGAAAAAGATACCGCAGAACCACACAACCACTAAAAAAAGGCACGTCACTGATTAAGATACGCAAGTTCCTTAGGAAGCAGATTTATCGATGGACTGCTGATAAGGTGTTACCTAGCTTTTTAATATGGCAAGCCTCCGAAATGAGCCTCGTGGTCTCATCTTTTTAACGCGCGATGATAGTGGTCCGACTGAGATGCGCTTTGCAATCTTTACACTCCGCACAATGCAAAGCAAGATGGTTTCTGCGAGACTTATTGTTCTCTATATCTTTTGCGTGTTCACGTAGTCTATCGTTCATGCGGCGTCCCATCCTTGCATGGAAAGTACTGGAAGAACAGCCACAGGGCCTGGTTCTTTTAAATAATGTAATGTAATGTAATGTAATGTAATGTAATGTAATGTAAGAGTGCAATCTTCTAAACTGTGAATGAAGATTATGCCCATAGCCACCGTGCTAACTTACACAACTTTTTAACACAGCTGCATCTGGCACGAAAGGAGAGGAGTATCAGTGATATGCTCTGTCGGTGCTACCTTCCCCTTCTGTGGTACGGTTTCAAGGCCCTGCAGTACAAGATCCGTCAACCTGCTGCGAAGATGTTTTTCCACTCATTCTCACTTGTGCAGTTGATGACACACTTTTAAGTGAAGCACAGCCTCTTGTAGAACGCATGTCCTGATGTTCGAGTAGCGGCAGTTGAGGGTGTCCTTAGGGTGCTGACTGACTTCTTCGAAATTATTCATATTCACGAATGAAGGACTGTTGTAAAAGATTTGATCAACAAGAATTGCAAGGGCATGAACACCGCAGAATCTAAAATAAAAGTCAATAAGGGACTTTCCTATATGACTGGGAACCCAAAGGCTCACACACTGCTTAACACACTCATTGCTGGACAGGGAGAGCTTGGAGGATGTTTTCCTACTTCAGATGTCCTATGTCTCCATTCCACTTGCAGCACGGAGCATACCTGGATTGAAGTTTTGGGATGTGGTGGAACCAAAAGAGCTGCTGCCATTGATGTCTGATGACAAGACATAGCTCGAATTGAAGCTGTCCGAACTGCTGCGCAATAGCTTTGTCAACTTGATGGCAGACCAGCAACAGAATTTGGAGTCCACTGATGAGTTTTTGGCTACCATCTGTCAGGCGCTTCGAGTGAACTCTCTCCAGCTCCAAAAGTCGAGTGGCAAAGCTAATGTCGTGCCGGACGACTCGGTCCACCTCAAGCAGAGTGGCACTAAAGTCAGTGTGAGTGGAATCCCCATGAAGCAATTTTCAGCCCATGAGCTTATTGAAACAGTGTCTGTCACCTGCCGCAGCTTTTCTACACGGAAGAAGCTTGCCTGCCATTAAAGAACATAGGAAGAATCTAGTGGTTCTAGATTCCTCCAAGGTTCTACATTCTAGATCGCGAAGCGGTGGTCTTGTGGTAGAGCATCCGCCTCGCATTTGGGAGGTGTTGGGTTTGATCCCTGCAGTGCCGCCCGGTACCCACCAGTTTTCTAATTGGTATAAGATTTCTCCCAGCCTGGTGCTCGACTTTTCTGGTGTGAAATGCTTGGGAAAAGGGTTGGACCAAACCATTGCGTTGACGGGCCAGTAATTCGTTCCGCTGTCAAACAAACCTAAATCTGCGTCAAACAAACCTAAATCGCCAAGGGGCCTTAACATGTTGCCCTCGGCATCGGCTCAACCACAAGGATCTCCCTTTCACCGGACACGCCGCTAGCTACCACGCAAGGCTAAGTGTGAATGCCCGGGTCCGAGGTGGCCCACTGCTCACCAACATCCCCCCACAGGATGTCTCCACTTAGCTTCCAATGATGGATGCCCTCACAATACAGGGACATTTCTTGCTGTCGCTGCAATCCTGTCACCCCTTCTTTGAAAGCATTAGCATCTGGAAATCGTTGCCCACGGAGGTATTTATTCAGGTTACGAAAGAGCAACTAATCATCGGGAACAATGTCTAAACTGAAGGGCGGATGGTTAAGCACTAAGGTCGTTCCCTGTTAGCACCCTCCGTCTTGAGAGAAAAAAGAACAAAGACTGTCTCCATCTCGAGTGTTGTAGAGCGGTTCTTCCAAAACAGTTAAATTCGGTTCTTGTGCTTCATTCGGCGAGTGCGCTAGGAAGGTGTAAGGAGATAGCGCCACCCAGCGCCGTTTGTGAGGAGAAGAAAAAGCACGAGGAGCGCGTGCGGAGGGGAACGCTGGGACAGGTAGAAGAGGACTACGTGGCAGAGAAGAGAAGAGCGCGGTGGGCGACGGACGTGGACGAGTTCTGCTGGCTCCCCGAGTTCCGGGCTTGGGCCTCAGCCGCAGACGTCCGGGCCACCAGACCTGTACATCCATCGTCGAGAGCCTCAACCACCAGGCCCAGGCGCCACTCTTCTCCGTCCATCCGTCAACTGCTCCACACAGGCCGCCTCTGGCGCCTACGTGACCTTTCCGGGATACCAGACCTGGGAACCGTGCCGGGAGCCCACGGACGCTGACGCTGCGGTAGCGTTGAAGGCCAACGGAGAAACGCCGGCAACAGTGCATCGACACTGGAACGCCAAGAGACTTCTTGACTGCCCGACACCCAGCCAGTCCTCCCCGCTCGACGCTTGTTTGAGAGACAAGTAGTGTGACTTTCCTCTTTGACTTTCTTTTTCCTGTATTTTTCGTAAGCACTTTGTTCTGTTCCCCCGTGTGTTTTTCCCGTGTGTTGTTGCGTTGCTCTCTTGTTCCTTTCCTTTTTTTTCACGCCCATACTGAAATTGGTTTCCTTTCCTATAAAAGCCGCCTCGGTTATTGTTTGTACTTTTGTGTTTGTGTAAAATACAACCTGCAATCTCCCACGATCCTCACAAATTTGGCGTCCACTACGACAGGACGAGGTCGGTTTTTATTTCTTTCCCTGGTGTGTTAATTTAGGCACAGTATTAGCGCGTCAGAGTTGGTTGCTTTAGGCGAGCGCATGGGCTTGTGCGGCGCGGAGTTGCGAGCGTGGGTGGAGGACGAGCTTCGTAAGGCACGGGAAGAGAGCCGCTGAGCGTGAAGCTGCGAAGCAGAAATTGGAGTTAGAGCGAGAAGCTACGAAGCAGAAATTGGAGTTAGAGCGAGAAGCTACGAAGCAGAAAATGGAGTTAGAGGCACGGAATTTGCAGCTAAAAATAACGCTCATGGAGGGTGGCGCAAATCCTCCGAGTGACCGTGGAGAGCGTAGCGTCGCACCGGCTAGCTCCATTAACCAGCACAGCCTCATACCACAGTTCAATGAAGCGCGGGATGACCTCGATGCCTACTTAAAGAGGTTTGAGCATGTGGCCACGGGGCAGGGTTGGCCAAAAGAAAAGTGGGCAACGGCGTTGAGCTTGTGCCTTGGCGGCGAAGCACTTAGGGTCTTCGGTCGGCTCTCGCCTGAGGATTGCGTGGATTATGACAAAGCGAAGCTTGCCTTGCTTCAGAGGTTTAGGTTCACCGCGGAAGGGTACCGAGAGAAGTTTCGCCAGAGCAAGCCCCAGGATGGTGAAACGGCCTCGCAATATGCTGCCAGGTTGTTTAGTTTCTTTGACCGTTGGGTCGAGATGCGGGGAGAAGGCCGCACTTTTGAGGTAGTTCGTGAGATGGTCGTGAGCGAACAATTCCTGAACAACTGTCATTCCCGTTTAGCCCTTTTCTTACGTGAGTGGGAGGGCAAGACAGTTTGCAAGCTGGCGGAGGCTGCTGATCATTTTCTCGAAGCACAGCGGCTAAATAACTTGTTGTTCTTTAAAAAGCAGGGGGAGCATACGTTAAATAAGGCCAAGGACGAGGTTTCGGGTTCACAATCCCGCCTTCGGTGTTTTCTTTGCGAGAAGACTGGGCACAAGGCGTCGGATTGTCGGGCGAGGCCAAAGCAATTGTATTGCACCTGGTGCCGCGAGGTAGGACATGATGCCCAGTCATGCAGAGCTAAGAGACCAGGAGACCGTGAGGAGTCCGCCTGTTGCATGACACCTCGACATTCACATCCCGATAACCCTGCAGTGGTAACGCGCGTAGAGGGCCAGTTAGGGGAGATGGTCTGTCCTTCCAACCCGGTGGAAACTGCTATGCCCGTGGGGCATGGTGAGGTGTTCGGCCATCCTGGTTCGGTATTACGGGATACGGGCAGCACCGGCATTGTTGTGCGTGAGTCCCTTGTACCGGCAGCGGCACTTACAGGGAAACAGGCTACATTATTCTTGGCCAATGGGACCCGTGTAGAAGTTCCGGAAGCGGAGGTGGTGATTTCCTCACCATACTTTTCGGGTAAGGCCATAGCGCGGTGCTTGTCTACACCCCTGTAAGACATCATAATAGGCAATGTCCCTGGCGCTAAACCTTCATTCTCGGTTGACCCGCCAGTTCTCACTGATCAGGTTGTTTCCCTTGCCATTACGGGTGCGGTCGATGTTCCTTCCCTTACGGTGACAGCAAAGGTTTCAGAGAGTAGTAAAAGCCCCACTCTGAACACACTCCACTTGTCGCGGCCGGAGTTTCGCCTCAAGCAGGAAGAAGACCCGACCTTAGAGGTGTGTCGCAAGACGTTGGGGCAAATATTTCGTGGCAAGGGACAGACCGCCCACTCTTTTGATACAGATGACGGTGTTCTTTTCCGAATATACCAAGTGTGTCCCGGCCGAGTCGTTGAGCAAGCGGTGGTACCGAAGGGCTTACGCACGCAAGTCCTTAAGTTGGCGCATAAGAGTGCATTATCCGGCCATCAAGGAATACGGAAAACAATAGCAAGAGTGCTCAGTGAGTTTTACTGGCCCGGTGTACAGGCTGATATTAAGAGTTATGTCAGATCGTGTGATACGTGTCAACGGACTGTGTCGAAGGCAAGGGAGAACAGAATGAATAACATCTTAGGACGGGAACATGTAAAATCATGGTGGAGACCGAGGTCGGTTTGGAGAAAACGGTTTCACAAAAGAAAACGGAAGTACTAGCTGAGAGAGTTCTCGCGACGGTGAAGTGGTTTGATGTGAACAATGGAATACGGAAGAATGTAGCCCACACCTGTTCTTGTTCGAATTGTTTTTGTTTGTTCATGTTTGTTTTTGTGGGCTCGGTGGCTGTGCAACCGCACAGTCTAACCCTTTCGCCTTCATCATGCAGATTTTTCTGTTCATCGTTCGCGTGGCCATCCCCGCCCTGCTGTCTGCGCGCCCTGGAACCGCAGTGTTTTCTGCGCATGCCGATGCCAGCAACAACAACAGCCCCTGCTGCAACACCGCAGCCATCATCTCTCCATTTCCCGGACCGCCCCTCGGGCAGCACTGGACACTACCTTACCCCTGGAAAGCGGAACTGCGAGCGACATCAACAGCGGAAGCTATAAAGGAGCAACGCCCGTCCGCGCCACTCTGTGGGCTCGGTGGCTGTGCAACCGCACAGTCTAACCCTTTCGCCTTCATCATGCAGATTTTTCTGTTCATCGTTCGCGTGGCCATCCCCGCCCTGCTGTCTGCGCGCCCTGGAACCGCAGTGTTTTCTGCGCATGCCGATGCCAGCAACAACAACAGCCCCTGCTGCAACACCGCAGCCATCATCTCTCCATTTCCCGGACCGCCCCTCGGGCAGCACTGGACACTACCTTACCCCTGGAAAGCGGAACTGCGAGCGACATCAACAGCGGAAGCTATAAAGGAGCAACGCCCGTCCGCGCCACTCTGTGGGCTCGGTGGCTGTGCAACCGCACAGTCTAACCCTTTCGCCTTCATCATGCAGGTTGGTAACTTCTACAGTCTATTTGCTAAGAAAACTAGCAATTATCTCTTACTACAGCTACCGAGCCCACAGAGCTGTGTCTGTATTGGTGTTGAGTGCGTTGAGGTTGTTCGATCCTTGTTACTTTTGGCTGGGGATATTGAAACAAACCCGGGACCTGATTTTGAAACCGTGCTTGCTGAGCTAAAGAAACTGTCTTCCGGGCAATCTACACTTCTCTCAGAGATACAAGACATGAAAAAAACAACTTACGGCTACTGACACGGCAATCGCAGACTTAACAGCACGCATGTGTATCCTTGAGGCACAAAACCAACTTATCACTGAGCTGCAGTCGCGACTAGACTCGATGGAGACAGCGACAACAGAAATGTGTGCTCATATAAAAAACCTTGAGGCTCGTGTTGACGACGCTGAGAACCGGTCACGTCGAAACAATCTAATATTTTATGGTATCCCTGATAATGACCCCGCAGAAACTTACACACAATCTGAGGAAGCTGTAATCCATCTTTGTTCCACTACCTTAGATATAACAGTTGCTTCAAACGATATCGAGCGCGCCCATCGCCTCGGCCGTCACACAGCTGGAAAAACCAGACCAATAATCGCAAAATTTCACTCCCACAAAACTAAGCTGGAAATTCTGTCTAATGGAAAAAAATTCAAAGATACTGTATATAGCGCCGGTGAAGACTTCTCGCCTGCCGTTAGGAAGGCCCGAAAACAGCTTATCACTTTTGCAAAAACCAAATCTACAGCTTATAAACTGAGCTATAAAACCTTGTTTATCGGTCGCGCACGGTACGTTTATGACGAATCCTCGGAAACTGTTAAGGAAATATCATAGCAGCCATCTAGAAAAAGCACCCCACAGCCTCACCCCACGCCCGCGTCCAGGTCGCCTCAGTCTACTCTTTCTTTTTCCGTACTTTTCACTAATGTCCGCAGTTTCATTTCTAAGCGGGAAGAAATCTCGAGTCTTGTTCGTTCGTCCAATAGCAACATCTTCGTACTAACTGAAACGTGGCTGACTAGCGAAATTAACGACAATGAGGTCCTGGCAGACTTACCTAACTTTAAGCTTTTTCGTAAGGACCGTCAGGGGTCTCGTGGCGGAGGAGTGCTCATTGGTTTTTCTAATGATTTACCATTTTCAATCATTTCCATTTCGTCTGATCTAGAAATAATGTGGCTTTTCTGCCGTTGTCCTCCTCAGTCGGTTCTTCTCGGTGTTTGTTACAGGCCCCCGCATTGTACTCCGGACTTTTCAGAGAAACTGACTAACTTGCTGTGTGAACTTACTGCTAAATATCAAAAGTCGCATATACTTCTCTATGGTGATTTTAATTTCCCGGATATTGACTGGAGTACTAACACTGCTTCAGCATCAGGCACGGTGGAAGCCAAAAATTTTATAGAAGTGCCTGAACTTTGGCCTTACACAAGTTATCTTGGCGCCAACAAGAATAACACAAACGAGCGCTAACATATTAGACCTACTACTCGTCAGTCATCCCGAAAGTGTTAAATCAGTCACGATTCTTCCTGGAATAAGCGATCACGAAGTAATTCATACCGATATAGCCTTAACCCCGCTTCGGAACCAAACTTTTAAAAAGACGATCCGTTTGTACGATAAGGGTGACTACGCAGAGATTAATCGTGAACTAGACGCTTTCTTTCAATCTTTCCGAACTAATTTTCATATTCGGTCTATCGAAGAAAATTGGACTATATTTAAGAAGAAAATTACTGAACTAACTGATCAGTTCATTCCTAAGTTCACCTTCCGAGAGAGTTCACAGAAACCATGGTTCACTAAAACGCTAAAACGTTTGGAGAATAGAAAGAAGCGTCTATTTCGCGCAGCCAAAGCAAAAACTAACCAGGCGGCCTGGGACAAGTATTACGCAGCCGAAAAGGCATATAATTCATCTGCTCGGAACGCCAAACGTTCCTTTTTTAACAAAGACTTGCCCCGAATACTACACACTAATCCTCGAAAATTCTGGGACACCATCAACCCAAAACACAAAGGCGATATCAGTGTCACAAATGAAGCGGGAGACGTGCTTAGTCATGCAGAGTGTGCTCACATGTTCAATGTTGCATTTCAATCAGTGTTCACTAATGAATATGATGCCCCCTTTTCTGTGCCAAACACTTTTATTTATAATGTTATGTCACCTGTTGAATTTAACGCATCGGGAATTCTGTCACTAATCGATAAAATGAAACTTTCATCTTCGGCCGGTTTCGATAATGTCAACGCCAAATTTCTTAAGAATACGAAACTCACCAGTGGCAGTTACTTATGTTTGCTATTCCAGCAGTCACTCTCTTCTGGCCAACTTCCTCGTGACTGGAAAAATGGGAAGGTCATTCCAGTCTTCAAATCCGGTAACACAAATTCTCCATTAAATTATCGCCCCATTTCTTTAACAAGCGTGCCTTGCAAGCTAATGGAACACGTCATATTCTCCCATGTCATTGCCTTCTTGGATTCGAACAATTTTTTTCATCCTGCGCAGCACGGGTTCCGGAAAGGCTTTTCTTGCGACACTCAACTAGCCCTTTTTATTCATGACTTGCATGCCAACCTAGATCTTAACCTGCAAACTGACGCTATATTTCTTGATTTTAAAAAAGCCTTCGATAAAGTTCCCCACAAACGCCTGTTGTACAAGTTATCTAACCTTAATATCGATCCTAATGTTGTTGCATGGATTAAAGAATTCCTAACTAACCGCACTCAGTCCGTCTTTGTAAATGAACACACTTCCAGCTTCCTTCCTGTAACATCTGGCGTCCCTCAAGGTTCCGTACTAGGTCCCCTTTTGTTTTTAATATACATAAATGATTTGCCCTCGCATGTGTCTTGTAAAATTCGCATGTTTGCTGACGATTGTGTTATTTATGAAGCAGTTAATAACAATTCTGATCAATTATCTCTCCAAAACAACCTTAACAATATTCGGGATTGGTGTAAAATTTGGCTAATGGAGCTTAACCCTCACAAATGCAACGTACTCTCTTTTCATCGCCGCCGTAACCCACTCGTGCCCTTCTATCACATAGACTCCGTTCCCGTGCTGCCAGTAGAATCATACAAATATTTAGGCGTAACCTTGTGCGCTGACCTCTCCTGGAAAACGCATATAACTAACATCATTTCTTCAGCTAACAAATCCCTTGGTTTTCTAAAACGTCATCTACACGATGCGCCAATGCATGTTAGGTTATTAGCTTACGAAACACTTGTGAAATCGAATTTAGAATACGCATCACCCATTTGGCATCCACATCAAGCTTATCTAACCAACGCATTAGAAATTTTGCAAAACCGCGCAGTCAGATTTATTCATTCTTCATATCATTACAGCACGAGTGTTTCATATCTGAAATCGCTTTCAGGCATACAGCCACTCGAGCTGCGCCGCCGCACAGCCAGTCTTTTATTATTTCACAAGTTCTTTTACAGCCATCTACGAACTGCACCCTACATGGTTCCTCCGGCACGCATATCTCACCGCACTCTCCATCAACTCCAGATCAGCCGTCCACGTGCACGCACAGTCACCTTCGCAGCTTCATTTTTTTCACGCACCGCCGCGGACTGGAATGGCCTTCCCGCTGACATTGCAACAATAAGCTGTCCCGCGAACTTCGCACGCAGAGCTAACACCTTTTTGTCATCATCATAACGCATGATTACCTTGTCGCACCAAACGTTGTACCCACCCCTTATGTAATGCCCCTGAAAAGGGGTCTTTAAGGAAATAAAATTGATTGATTGATTGATTGATTGATTGAGTGTCGGCTATCTACTTTTTATGCCTTCCGTGTTTCTTCGCCCTCTATGGACGCTTTACGTTGACATTTCATATACTCTCCGTGCTGTGTGCGCGAATGTCTGTGGACGCTTCGAGCATTGACTACCATCGTATTATGTGTGGCGTGTAGTGTGCGCGCTGTGGTGTGGTGTTCTGTGGTGCGATCGTCGAACGCGTCTGGGCTCGCTCTCCTGAAGTTGAGTTCTTTCCCTTGGAAAAAACTTCCGAAGAGGGGGCCTTCTGTAAGGAGATAGCGCCACCCAGCGTTGTTTGTGAGGAGAAAAAAAAAAGCACGAGGAGCGCATGCGGAGGGGAACGCTGGGACAGGTAGAAGAGGACTACGTGGCAGAGAAGAGAAGAGCGCGGTGGGCGACGGACGTGGACGAGTTCTGGTGGCTCCCCGAGTTCCGGGCTTCGGCCTCAGCCGCAGACGTCCGGGCCACCAGACCTGGACATCCATCGTCGAGAGCCTCAACCACCAGGCCCAGGCGCCACTCTTCTCCGTCCATCCGTCAGCTGCTCCACACAGGCCGCCTCTGGCGCCTACGTGACCTTTCCGGGATACCAGACCTGGGAACCGTGCCGGGAGCCCACGGACGCTGACGCTGCGGTAGCGTTGAAGGCCAACGGAGAAACGCCGGCAACAGTGCATCGACACTGGAACGCCAAGAGACTCCTTGACTGCCCGACACCCAGCCAGTCCTCCCCGCTCGACGCTTGTTTGAGAGACAAGTAGTGTGACTTTCCTCTTTGACTTTCTTTTTCCTGTATTTTTCGTAAGCACTTTGTTCTGTTCCCCCGTGTGTTTTTCCCGTGTGTTGTTGCGTTGCTCTCTTGTTCCTTTCCTTATTTTCACGCCCATACTGAAATTGGTTTCCTTTCCTATAAAAGCCGCCTTGGTTATTGTTTGTACTTTTGTGTTTGTGTAAAATACAACCTGCAGTCTCCCACGATCCTCACAGAAGGCACCATGCGTCGTATCAATTAATGATGTCTACGGAAGCATTTTTGCGTCTCATGACTGAGAGTTTCTGGGGCATGGCAACTAGCTCAGAATGAAGTAAGAACATCTTGTCCTCTCTTAGTGCGAGTAAGGTGTGGGATACAGTTGAAATGAAGCTTATTGACATATTCTCTTCCTGAGAGAATTACTGCCTGTAATCCCAGTCGCAGAGCCAGGAGCGTCCTTCATACACCTTTAAGTGAGGCCCATAAGCACTGTAATATAAATAGTGTTTCGAAAACTTCTGATGTCATTTTCGATGTCGTTACGGTAGGTTTCTCCATAAAGAGCGACTGCGCCTTCAGCAGTGCATCCTGAATGATACTGGATTTATAAGCATCTCTGCACGATCCATTCGACGAGGCTGCGAGTGACTGAAGTGGGCGCGTGTGCAATGCGAGGATCGCTGTCCTTAGATATTCACCCCCCCCCCCCTCTTTCGTGGTATATGAAAACTGCATAATGCGAAGTCGTGCGGAAGTCGCAGCCAGTAGCGGATCAGAGCGCGCACCGCTTTCTCAAGTTTGGTAACTTGGCGGACACTGGACCGAGAACAAGTCGATGGTGAAGACAAGGCAGAAGACAAAAACGCAGAACAAGCCTTTGTTGTGGCTTCAAATGGGCTTGAGAGAAGCGACCAATCACCGTCTTCCCCTCTTGAGCCGTCGGTGAGGTAACTAGACCTCGTAGAGAGAAGGTCACGCCAAGGCATCAGCATTCTTCATATCCTACTGACGGAACCTCCTTCCCCTCCATCAAAAACAACGTGCTGGATCAATCTTACAAGTTTACCTTGCGCGTATATCCAACCATCCCTAAGGTGGTGCTTTTGTCAAGGGTTGAGTTTGTGGGGTTTAAATGGGGGAGATAAACACGTATTCCCCGTTTAAGCGCGGCTGACTCAGTTCAAAACCGCGCTGACCCCACCCCGTAGTCGCGTACGCTACTGAGCGCACGCCGACCACGGCGGGCCATGCTCTGCGGGAACAAAGGAACGACACACTGGCTGACACAAACAAGGCATTTATTGCTATAGCAACAATAACGCCAGCTAGCAACAAAATACACTGAGGAATCTAGGATGTCCGACTCACCAGCACGGCTACGAGCGAACGTCCGCCCACGGTAGGGCAAAGGGATAAACTTCGAGGTCGAGCGGGACGGGCTTGGCGGGAGTAAGTTCCGGCCAAGAGGCGCCCGTCGACGAAGAGCGAAGCCGCGAGCGAAACGTCCGCTTGCTTCCCGGTGCCGAGGGAGAAGAGCCAGCTATCCCCCGCGCGCGCGCAGCAGACGCCATCCGTGGCGCTGGTGTCGCTACGACGCGAGCGCCCTCCCCTGTTAGTTAAAGTAACCAAAACAGAAGAGCGCGTTTCGGAGGAGCTAACAACAGTGGGGTGAGCAATGTGGGAAAGTGAACGCAGGGGACGAAGGCGTCCCCACATCCCCCCAACCTTAAATAGACCCACGCGCCTGCAAGTTACATGCTATGGAGGAGTCTCCTGGTCTTCATGCACTTGAGGCAGGTCGTGCAGCGGAGGTCACGCCGACAGGGTGCACGCAGTCTTCCGCGGTATTCCGAAGGCGGCGTGAAGGTCTCCGCTGGGACGACTCGCATGGCCCGCGGGCTAAGTGCCCGCAGGCCCGCGAAGAGGAGGGCCGGTTGACCACTGCAGGCCAAGATTCCGCAGTAGTCGCCAGGGCAACAGCAGCCAGACGTGGCTGCTGTCTGGTCTCGCCACGGCTGCCCCGGATGGATGCGGCGAACAGGATACAGGCCGCTCCGTCGCAGCAGGCGGCAGCGAGACGATGTGCACAGGACAGCAAGCCGCAGTGGCTCCAGATCTGTAAAATTTCCGAAACACACTCCGCATGCCTTTAACGTAGGTCACGGGAGGGGAAACGGTGTACACAAGGGCCTGGTGGCTCAATGCTCAACTCGCTAGCAAAATGTGTCGGGCGGCTGTGCAACGCAAAGTTCGAGTGAACAAAGCCCTTTCTTGAGTTGAACGAGAATGCTCGGTTCATGCGAGGTTAAAAAAAAACAGGCGGCCAGCAAAGTGCGCCCCCTCTCAATACCACGGTCCGGTGGTCGTGTCACTTTTGACAAGGTGCAGGCGGCTATGAATAGCCTTAGGCCTCACTACCACTGTGAAGGTCGACGACCCCCAACAAAAGAAAGACCCGAAACGGGTTTCGTGCGCGCAGCCGCGAGGAGACATCAGCGTTGTGGGGTGGTCCTCCCCGCTCACTGCACAAAGCAGCTTGAGCGATCGGCGCCCACCGTATCGGACGGTGTCGGAACGCCCGGTGCCGAGCTGCAATACCAGCGAGCTCGTTAAGGCACCCGTGGCCCCAGGCCACCCGGCTCCCAGAGCCGCGACTCCCAGAGTCGGAAAAGAGACAGCGAGAAAATATATACAGAAAACTCGGACCACCCACGCGGCTTCCGTACTCACTCGCTTCGGGCTCGGCAACTCCGCGGGCGCTAGGCCTCGCGCTCCCTCGATGCGGACCAAGTGGTTCTTGAAGAAACTCCAGGAAGAAAACTTCACAAAAAAACATGCTGAGCATGTCGAAAAGTTCAAACATGCTGCAGCGCAATACACCTCGCACTCAAGAAAGCATGCCGCAGGTCCTAGCGATCAAAATTCACTCTAGGCCTAGCACTTGTCAAGTCCGGACAAAGAGCGTTCCTCGAACCGAACAGACTGTCGTCCAATGTTCCAAGAGCAGGCCCCACGTTGGGCGCCAGATGTGGGGTTTAAATGGGGGAGATAAACACGTATTCCCCGTTTAAGCGCGGCTGACTCAGTTCAAAACCGCGCTGACCCCACCCCGTAGTCGCGTACGCTACTGAGCGCACGCCGACCACGGCGGGCCATGCTCTGCGGGAACAAAGGAACGACACACTGGCTGACACAAACAAGGCATTTATTGCTATAGCAACAATAACGCCAGCTAGCAACAAAATACACTGAGGAATCTAGGATGTCCGACTCACCAGCACGGCTACGAGCGAACGTCCGCCCACGGTAGGGCAAAGGGATAAACTTCGAGGTCGAGCGGGACGGGCTTGGCGGGAGTAAGTTCCGGCCAAGAGGCGCCCGTCGACGAAGAGCGAAGCCGCGAGCGAAACGTCCGCTTGCTTCCCGGTGCCGAGGGAGAAGAGCCAGCTATCCCCCGCGCGCGCGCAGCAAACGCCATCCGTGGCGCTGGTGTCGCTACGACGCGAGCGCCCTCCCCTGTTAGTTAAAGTAACCAAAACAGAAGAGCGCGTTTCGGAGGAGCTAACAACAGTGGGGTGTGCAATGTGGGAAAGTGAACGCAGGGGACGAAGGCGTCCCCACAAGTTATAGGCCTCTTAGCAAAAAGAAGCTGTCACAACCTCTAGGTTTCATTTCCAACCCACGCCACATCGATGTAAAGATGATGACGTCGCCAAACTCCATCGTGTCTACGGGCAAGTTGGCGCTCTTAAAGGAAGGCTTCAATGGGCATTATGAGAGCCTAATTTAAACAACTCTTTTCACCCTGTCGAACCGTTCTTGCAGAACCTTGAGAACTTAACACTGCGTTGGCTCTCTGGTTGAACCTCTGGATATATTTTAGAATTTCTTCTACAAACTATTTGCGCCGAAGACCACTCAAGATTACCTCCAATTTACCTCTGTCGAATGATTTGGCGACATAAGAGACCGCATAAAAGCCTATAGCGTCGGCGGGCATCATGGGATCGTAGTGCCCATCATGTAGATGTTTTCAGCGCATCCATTTCCAGGCAGTAACGCGCGTTACCGCAGGTCAATATCCACCACACATTGAAGGCTACTGGCCAGGACTTC
Source organism: Amblyomma mixtum (assembly GCF_055824585.1). Lineage (NCBI taxonomy): Eukaryota > Metazoa > Arthropoda > Arachnida > Ixodida > Ixodidae > Amblyomma > Amblyomma mixtum. Next base: position 327,852,479 of record NC_143014.1, on the reverse strand, counting down.
ATGAATTAGTCTTACCAAAACCAGAGCAATGGTGATAGGGCAGAACCCTTCAGGTTTCATGGGTGCAGGATTCTTCGGAATAAATGTTGTCCGTGCTTCTTGTAAGCACGTAGGAGAATGATTCGTTATCATCGAAATGGTTAACAAAATTCGAACGACCGGAAGGGGCACCTGAGCCAAGTCATTCGGACTGAATTTGCCTGGTCCCGACGCCGAACTTAGGCTTGGCATAGCCTTTTGAATTTCTTTGGACGTCGGTGGTAACAGAGAGTACTTTTAATCGCTGTTAGTGGGTTCCACCGCAATGAAACCATCAGAGAGAGCGGTCGGTGTCGTCCAGACCAAACTCCATACATTAAAGAATGATGCGGGATCCTTCACGGTCATCTCCCATTTGTAATCCAGGATATAGTTTGCACACTTGCCTTGATTCTTGAGAAAGGCAGTTTGCGTTCTCCTGTACTGAATGCGTCTTCGCTTCGAAATCCTAGAGCCTTCTTTTCATGCTTGGGTTTCTTACTAAAAATTGCTAGGTCCCAGACAGCATCATCGCAGTAGAAGTGATCTCTGATGTATTTGTTAGTCATCAAGTCCTCACTGATCGCTAAATGTTACCTTATTTTCCAAAGCGTCGCTGCACAGAAACACTTTGGGCAAGCCTTCCCGACTAATTTTTAGCTTGTTACAGCACTGTTTCCAAGCACTGTACTCATTAGGAACCGGTTCTGCGTCCGAGAGTAGGGGTGAAACATTCACCGACAAAGTGGCAATCACTGCATCAGACGAGCATCCTAACCAACACTCTATAGTTTTTGCCGCGACCATGAGATTTAACAGAGTCAATGGTCCTCCCAATAAACAGAGCTTCCAGCTGCATTTTTCATTTCCGCCCGAATCTTTAGGACCATGGCATTAACTGCAAGAAGATAAATCGCCTCTACCTGCCACTTTCGTTCTATTCTTCTGATAACAATACCTCCACAGTAGTTTGCGACGTCATCGCGTCGTCCGTGCTCAAAGTAACCCTCCTGCCGAGAACTTCCCACGGCGTTTATTCTTGCTCGCTCATGTAATGCCGTCATTATTGAGGCATAGGTGTCTCCAGTTGTATTGTGCGGCGTGAATTCCAGAAATAAAATGCCTCCCGTATCCGAAAATCTCTCGTCATGATACACAGCTGCACACGAAATTTCTTTGCATTGGGTGACCTCTCGTGCTTCCAATGCACGCACTCTTGCTTTGTTCTCGCATCGTGGTGGTACAACCATGTTTCATTACCCGTAAAAATTTAAGCATGGAAGCCATTCCGATTTTTTCAAATCTAAGTTCGCTTGGCTACATTCCTTTCGACACGTTTTCAGCATGAAGTGCTTTTAGCCACCGTCCTGCGGATGTTAATGTGAACATCATCCAGAAACCGCGCCAAATCTGAAGCCTAACTTTCCAAAAATTTCCGTTCCAATGGCATGCAGGGGGCGAGCCCAATAAGCGCCGCAACACCGCGAACGGTAGCGCGTCGTGAGGCCCTCCGAAGGCTCTGCAATCACGGCGAAGATCAGGCTATACCGGTGGCTGCGTCTTGTGTGCCGTATGTTACAGCGATTCAATCGCTGGCATTCCACGACGCTGGCAAGCCACGACGCGTGACGGTCATGTATGTTTGTGTGCCCCCTAGCTTGAGGCTAGTTACTAAAAATTTCCTAGGTCTTACAAAGTGAAGGAGCCTCCCCAGACGTATGCCTAAAAAACTCGGCTTGCTGTGGCCAAGCGGGCGAAACAGAAGCTTCACCATGCGTGGCCAAGGGGCCCCTTGACAGCACCGCAAGTGCCTGCTAAGGTGTGGCCGTGATGTCCAAAACAAAAAAGGTGTATATGTTGATGCACAGGCTCAGGCAAGTAAGACCGGGAGCAAACAATGAAATAGTTGTAGCGCGTAGTATACACAAATAAAACCACATTAGTCAACATGCTAACAAGAAAAGCGGTAAAAGCGATAAAATAGAGAACACAGAACGAAACTCCAAAAACAGATCAATTCACAAACTTAACAGCGCCTCCCAGTTCCTGAGCCAAACAGCCCCCCGTCTAAGGCCCCCACCTGACGGCGAAAGCTACTTAGGCCTTTGATGATACCAAGTAGATATTTGGCAGATATACATCCTAAGTCGGACTTTGCCGGCCCCAGCACCTTGGTAGCGTTCACGGTAGCGCTGCGGAACATTGAGCGAGCTCCAGATGCCGTCCTTATACCCGAACCGTCTTGCCTGTGAACATGACTTGAAGCGGCTCATATTTCGAAGGCTTGTGGTCGCTCATTTTGATAAAAATAGCCACTCTGGTGTTCCAGATGACCGTGAAATCCACGATATACACTTCACTTCCATTCTCAACTACAATGTCCGACCTCAGCCGCGTGCCAGAAGGTGCAACGGGTAGCTTCTCAGGAGTTACTGCGAGGATTAGGTTTATTGGGGTTTAACGTCCCAAGGCAACTCAGGCTATGAGGGACGCCGTAGTGAAGGTCTCCGGAAATTTCCACCACCTGGGGTTCTTTAACGTGCACTGACATCGCACAGTACACGGGCCTCTGGAATTTCGCCTTCATCGAAATTCAGCCGCCACGGCCGGGATCGAACCCGCGTCTTTCGGGTCAGCAGCCAAGCGCCGTAACCACTGAGGCACCGCGGCGGGGCAGTTACTGCGAGGAGATTATGCCGTTCCTGTGGGGCACGTTGCTCCTGAAGGACACAGCATAAGTTTTCAGGAGCTTGCTGGCATCTACAGCACAATCGATCAGCTTGTAGTTGAATGTTGAATGGCGATTGGAGCCGCCGCGGTGGCTCAGTGGTTATGTTGCTCGGCTGCTGACCCGAAAGACGCGGGTTCAATACCGGCCGCGGCGGTTGAATTTCTTTGTAGGAGAAATTCTAGAGGCCGGTGTACTGCTCGATGTCAGTGCACGTTAAAGAACCCCAGGTGGTCGAAATTACCGGAGCCATCCACTACGGCGTCTCTCATAGCTTTAGTTGCTTTGGGACGTTAAACCCCATAAACCAAACCGAATGGTGATTGGAAAGGGTACGGGTGGGGTAGATGTTCTGTTCGAATTCAAAAGGCCATAATGCGATCTCCCTCTTCTTAACTTGGAAATGCGTGGAAGAGCCACGCATTTGCAGCGAACTGAGTCTTGTGCGCGAACAGGTCCTTGTTGTTGTAGGATCCCTGTGGCCTCTTCCACCAAAGTGGACGCCATGTTTCATTGCCGCTGCCACTTACTCTTTTCCCTGTGACCTCACAAGGGCGAACAACTCGTCAACACATTCGTCCCCCAGACGAACGCCATCACAAGCATGGCTCGCAACTCTCTGCAGCTGGACAGGGTCATAGCCGCCGCACCGTACAGGCATCCATAGATGGGTGCTCAGTAAGCTTAGCGGGAGATGCAACGCCTTCTTCACAGTCAGTCCCATCTTGCCTTCTACAATCTGCTCGCCTCCGCTTGGACGTTCAGGCGATTTCATGCTGTATACAGAAAGGCCGGCATTACAAACTGCCTCCACCAGTGGAGTTTTTTGAAAGGTTTCAGAAACGTTATTCCTGTAGGGTCAAGGAGCTGCATGCCCGTCTCCCCACCTAGAAAGCCGTGCTGCCAAAAAACCCAATCCCAAGTGACGTATGGGAGCGAGCCCCTTTTGGGACAGAAAGGATGCTTTCTCCACCTATCGTATTAGAAGGGAGGTCATACTTGAAGCATTTCGTACAATAGACCACTCTCCAACCAAAGTACTGAGTCTTCGTGGTATTCAGTTCAAGTTTCATGTTTTGCAGGTTGGTTTCAGTTGTGTTTAGAAGTGTATTTAGTCTTTCCAAGAAGTCTATTACTAGGAGAAGGTTATCGGCAAAATAAACGCACGAAAGGGATGCACCTCACAGGGAGATTCCCAACCTCAAGCCGTTGAACACGATCAAGAGTGGTTCGAGAACCTAATTTAAGAGAAAAGGCGAGAGTGGGTCACCGTGATTTATCCTCCTCCTGGCCGGCACTCGAACAACATCCGCTCAGCGACCAGACCAGTAGGTGGTCGTTGAGTGTAGGCACATCTCCCTTAATATTGTGATAGACTGGTGCGGTACACGTCTACCCTCAAGGGCCGATAACAGGTCTAAGTGTGAAAATGTTTTGAAGGCCTTACGGACGTCTAAACTCATGGCAAAAAGGGGATATGCTTCTTCAATGCCCTCATTAAGGCACGGAGTAGTAGGAGGTTAGAGGAAGTGCTGTTGTCATCCGCGAATCCGGCACAGAAAACATGAAATGGTTTTCTCGCGACATCTGTGAAAACACCTTGCCGAACAGCGATACGTTATCGGAGATATGGTAATAGCCGGAAGTTTCAGGTCCGATGGAATTCGCACATTTCGGAATAAAAACAGTTCGTGCTGTGCGCATTTACAGTGTACAGTGGCGAAGGCGAAGCAGTTGTTAAAAATGCTGGTTAATAGGGAAGCCGGAAATTTACGAACTTCTGATACAATGAAGTTGTAGGAATGGTTCCCCAGCGTACTGTGAGAGTGGACGGCAACTGACTGCTCGAAACCAGTGCTGAAGAATGAAACAGTAGCCCTAATGTTGCACTGAAGCCTACGCTTTATTTCCCCTGACAGAAAATATCAGCTCTCGCAGCATGGTCATTCGGTCTTGACGGCGCATCTCTCTTGCAGCCTATGCATCTTACATCACCTACACCAGATACTCAATAGGAGTGCCCCTGCGGCGCCTTCTCCTGTTGATATTCCGAGCTACAGGCTTCATAATTTGAGCGGGCTCCTCCTGCCCTTCTTTTTCCCTTTAAATTGCACGAGAATAAGTTTCTGTTCATGTCATAACAATTAAACGCATCTACCCTCAAGGGGGGTGGCAGGAAACCAAGAGGCGGACAGGATAGCTCGAGGATATACTAACTACGGAGCATCCAACGTCAACGACCTTGAGGAATCCCTGCCAGTACCTCAGGAATACTAGGCCATACTCAACAACTACGAAGGCAGCAGGATGCGGTACCCACCACCGCACAAATCTTTAAACAAAGAAGAGGCTGTCACATGGAGACAACTTCAAACGGGGTCATATCCAAACCTAAACACACTAAGTAAAATTCACCCCACACTTTACGCACACAATTGTCCGCGGTGCCATGAAAAACCTGCACTGTATCACACCACATGGGCATGTCAAAAAGTCGACATCGTCCCAGTTATACAAAACCCAAGTGTGAAACAAGGGGAGGGTCTGCTCTCCAGCGGCTGCCGCGATGACCAGATCGGTTTGATACGGCGAGCTCAGCTGACGGCAGCATCCAGCGGAGCCCTGGAATAGGGGCAACCGACCGTTGCGGATGGACTCATCTGACCACATAAAAACACTTGTGCTAGAGCCAAATAAAGTTATCCTATCCTATCCTACCCTGAGCCAGAGAGCACTCTGCGTTGCGTCAGCAGCACAGTGCGGGTGACGTGGTGCTGCTTTCCGAGCACATCGGATAGCTCGCTGAAATGTTTAAGCATCTATTGCAGCAACAGTTTTCAAATGACATGAAAGGACGTCATTGAGCTAATGTTGCTTACTTCTCATAATAGCAGGATGTTCGCGAGTGATGGATTGTTTTTTATTTTTGTTTTCTTGTACCACCGCTCCAATTGTTTCCATTTATTCTCCGACTGTAGTGCTGTCAATGCTTTACGAAACTGTGGACTGATAATCTCTGCCAGATTTTCCCACGCTATCTTCGTTCTATATGGATTTTGAGTAATGCATGTGTACTGGCCGCAAAAAAATTAAGGTAAGTTACTGTTACCAGAGTAAAAGAACTTCCTAGCTTAGTTGGCTTACTCTAGATGTGATCGTCAATGTCAGCACTCGCAGTCATCTCGTGAAAATGCTGTCGTGCTTGTTGATCAGCGCACAGGCGTGAGCAGTCCATCTTGTTTATGGTTACCTATGCACCCAAACAGAAAGCGTGGAAGGCCTGAGAAAGTAAACTGAACCTTCATGGGTTAACATTAGCAGGTGAAACTATCTTTTGCACTATTTCGTGCGCAGGATTTTTCGGCCATTAACTTAATGTGCATTGCTTCAGGCACCTTGTTGTCCTGAATGGGAGGGCTGGAGACCTAGGCTAGCGGGCGTAAGGAATTTTTTTTTATTCTTGGTGTGCTTGAGACAGTGCACAGATACTGCCTTTATATTGTTTAGAACATGCTGTCTTCGGTACCACCAACTAGTGAGGCAGTGAACCCAAAGAACATATCTGACGCTCAAATTTGTGGTAGGCCTTGGTAAACATGCAGTGACCAGAAATGTGTCTCACTTGGCTTTTAAACTTTCTGTTGTACATTTGTTCACTTCATTTTTGTAGTCTGTCATTGTAGCCTTTCATGCATTGTTTATGTGCATCTTTGCTTTCATTTGTATAAGCCTTACCTTCCACCATTGCTGTTTTGTCGCGATGAGTGGTGTCTGTGTTTACTACAATGTTTTTTCCTTTTAGTTATGCCTTTCTTCTTGCAATATCTTTTTGTGTTCGTACTGATAGTGTCTTTCAGCACTCAGAGAAGGATCAGCTTGAGCATATTGAATGGACCTGGAACAAAAAATGCCACTGGAAACTTTGATGAGCGTGTTCTTGTTTCCATGCTTAATTTATTGCACATTTGGAAATGCTATGAAGTGTGTAGATTGCTTTTGTGCCCCAACTGAATTGTACAATCTTCGTAATTTTTTTAGTGTGTGTGCCACCTTTCAACACGATTAGTAGTTTAAAAAGGGCTTGCTTGATCATCGAGTGAACAGGTGATTGGTTTCGTTTGGTTTATGGGGTTTAACGTCCCAAAGCGGCTAAGGCTATGAGAGACGCCGTAGTGGAGGGCTCCGGAAATTTCGACCACCTGGGGTTCTTTAACGTGCACTGACATCGCACAGTACATGGGCCTCTAGAATTTCTCCTCCAAAGAAATTCTAGCCGCCGCGACCGGGATCGAAACCGCGTCTTTCGGGTCAGCAGCCGAGCACCATAACCGCTGAGCCACCGCGGCGGCGAGTGAACAGGTGAGATGTACAGGTGCTGCCAGAATAATACGGAGCACAGGAAAGTTCGCTGAGCAGCGGAAACGTGCTTATGCGCGCTGCCTAGCAGTGGCGACAGGAACTATCTTAATTTGGACGCGGCGAAATGGCGCCGGTAGCACGCACCCACTTTTTCCGCAGGCCTATCAACATCCCAGCATATAGCATGCAATCCCTTGCTCTACGACCGACTGATACTCTGCTGACAGCGCCGTGCGCTTCGTTGCCCCGTTTCTCGCATCGAGGAGCGGCGCGCGCTGTAAACGGGCGCAAGGCGGCCGTTTTGGCATTACGTGTTATCTCGGCCCTTCAGTCCGCGCGGCCACCGCTTTGCAGTTTAGTCGACGGCGCACTGTCATTCCAAGACGCAACGCGACCAGTGACCCAGCTTTAACGTTTTTAATAAAAGCGAAAAGCACCGCCTCACCATTGGTGCAGATATGATAACACTAAAGCCATTTCCCACTTTGACTACTTCGTTCTGCACGCATAGGAGACGCAGAAATCTCGGTACGACAGGGAAAGGAAAATGCCCGCGCGAGTGCCTTTAGAAGTTCGGAGGCAAATAATTCACTTGTCGATACAGGGTACTACTCAACGAGAGATATGCAGAATAAAGGACGTTCGATGACAGCGGTGAACAGAATAATACAAGCCTATCGGGACGAAGATGGCAACTTAGGCGATGCTTCACGGTCAGGCAGAAGCCCTTGCACGTCTGAAGAAGAAGATCGAGTAATCGTAGCGGCAGCTGTCGCGGACCCGTTTCTGAGTGCCCAGGAAATTCGGGACACATTGGACATTGATGCCAGCGTGAGAACAATTCGGCGGCGACTACAAGATGCTGGCCTCCACGCATGTGTGGCTGCTCAAAAGCCGTATCTCACGGACAGACAACGACAGCGCCTAGAATTCGCTCGAGTGCATGCGGACTGGAGCATGAGCGAGTGAGGCGAAGTGATCTTCACCGACGAGAGCACGTTCAGCTCGCGCTGGGATCAGCATCGCCGGTGTGGAGACCAATGAACGCAAGGTATTTATGACGAAATCACTGGCTGGATTCGAAGGGGAGGAAATCGTAGCAGGGGGCGGCAGAAATTTAGGTACGCGGATGAGGTTAGGAAACAAAGAGATTATGTGAATGCAGCTGGTAGACGACGAGGTTAATTGGAGGAGTATGGGAGAGGCTTTGCCCTGCAGTGGGAGTTGTTCGGTTAATGATGATTTATGGAGATAGCAATAGCTACTTAACTTTTCGTATTTAATCTCAGTCCTCATTAAAGAGTCGCATTTCATATCAAGCACTTTGTGGCCAGTAAGCATTCCTCACTTACTATGCACTTACTATTGTCCTTCTCTGCTCAATTTTCACGTCTAGTTTCCACGTGACCATGGGTCACCTCATGCTAATTCATTCTTTCATGGTCGTATTTAAGGAGAACCCTCAACAGAAGCGTGGTAAAGTCACAGCATGAGGCCGTCTTGTTTACATAATACATTCAAGGATAGTTTATGCTAAATAATATGTTGATCTCAGGGTGAGAACATTGGCCGTTCTTTTTTAAATCTGTTCATTTCACCTCACAGGCCATTGTTTTTTTTTCACCAAGGAAATAAATATTTTTGGTTTCTGATTTTTTCTAGGTATGATCCCGAGTCCATCCCAAGCGTCCTCAGCAGCGGCCGCTGCAGCGTCAACGTCTGGGGCGCGATTAGCATCCAGGGTCTCGGACCATGGTGCGACTACCACAATACTACAACTCGGCTTCGTACCGTGACCTACTTGAAGAGATTCCTATTCCGTATGCTTTGGGCGGCCCTTTCAAGGACGGGTGCTTCATTCTGCAGCACGACTACAGCCCCATTCACTGCGCCAGAGCAGTTCAAGCCCTTCTTGGAGATGGTCATTCGACTCTTGGAATGGGCGCCGAGAGGAGCCGATTTCAATATAATTGAAAATGTATGGGGAGTTATGAAATCTGAACTTGCGGAAATGAACTCGAGGACAGCCGGCAGAGATGAGCTTTGGATAGCGGTTCGCGACGAAAGGGAGCGCCTTCGCCAGAGGACTGGATATGTTTAAAGCCTCTCTGAGTCACTCCCAGAACGCATGCAAGAAGCAATTCGTGTGAACGGGACTTTTACCCACCATTAGATGAACGCGAACAAAAGGTCTGCTTTTTGTGTTTCAACCCTTTCTAAATATGGCAAGTGAGCGGGGCCATGGCAGTGGCCCCGCTTGCAAAATTGGTTGACCACGAATGGTGGACATTTCCAAATGAATTTACATACATGTTAGGAGAAGGTAAGTGACGCCAACCAAGTAAAATACTTACCTTCTCCTAACATTAAATTTTCCCAACCAGACAGACTTCTGTCGAATGTTTTCTTTTGAATTTAAATACATGTTCGGATGTTTCCTAATGACATGGAAGGATGGATGGATAGGAGCGACCCCTTTGAAACGGGGTGGTGGCAATTGCCGCCATGCTCAGTTTTTTTCGTTTTTATTAATTTTTTTATTTCTTTGATTTTTTTTTTATTTTTTTTTGCTTTGCTCATTTTTTTGTTACTTTTTTATTCGCGCCAGCTGCGCGCAGCTGCAGCGCGGCGCGCTGTGGTTCTGCTGGGACAGCAGCGACCAGCTGAGTTGGGCCCCAGTTTTCTCTCCGTCTGGCGTGACGTCACAATAGAGGTCAAGCTAAAAGTCAAACGAGGTCAAGCTAAAGGTCAAACGTGGATCCGCCGGGACGACGCTGAGGGCTCAAAACCTAGCGCAGTATTGCTTTCGCAATAAAAAAATTGGCAGAAGCTTAGCTTGGTTAAGCCCGGAAGGTTGCGAAAGCAAATTACGAGCAACTTTAGCGACTAAAGTAGTGAAAGGCGAAAGCCGGAGTGCGGCACGGAACGCCGGAATTAGCTTAAAGTGCAATTGAGGTGTCCACTAAAGCACAGAGTTGGTAAGGCGCCTTTCCTTTCCAAACCAACGCAGTCTACAACGCTGTCTATGTCAGAGCGCATCAGTGAACGCCGGAATTAGCTTAAAGTGTTATTGAGCTGTCCACTAAACCACAGAGTTCGTAAGACGCCTTTCCTTTCCTCGAAATGAACGCAGTCCCCTCTCTTACTGCCTGGGATTTGCGGCGCTCCGTGGCTACTGCTGGGACCGCGCCGACGAACCGACTTGGTAGCTCGGTTCGCTGTATGACGTCACAGACGCGAGCGCCTCCACGCGTCGTCAAACTTGAGGCCGTCTAAAGGTCAAACGTGACTACCGCCGGGACCACGCCGAAGGCTCAAAACCTAGCGTAGTATTGCTTTCGCAATAATAAACTGTTCTTCGTACTTCGTAAACATATATGCAATTCACCCAGCAACCCTTCCGAACATCTGCATACTAAAACAAGAAACGGACGTAGTAAATTTAAAGGTCAGTGAAAGTGCATTTCGGTAGTTAGAAGAGGGAAATTATTTGGCCACACAATTTTCACAGCGAAACTGTGAAGGACTGTTCCGTTTTGAAAGGCGCTACGTGCCAGCTTTCGACTGTATGCGTCCGTGAGTTGAGCTTTTCCGAACAGCGGAAAAGGAAGTGCTGTTCGGGCTGCATAGCGCAAATTAACTTGGCGATCTACGCGCGACACTGAGGCCTGGATGAAGGCAGCACCTGGCAGTGTTGCCCAAACCAGCTCAGCATCTTTCGAACAGTGATAACGGCAGGGTTGCAGCAAAGAGGGGGACTCGGAGGCAGGCACTCTCGCTGCGCGCGGATAGCCAGGGGTGTCTTTGTTGTGCTGATAGGTGGCGCTTAGATGCAGTTTCTGCTAGCTTGGCCGCCTTTTGCGTGCTCCGTATTATTCTGGCCGCACCGTACGTGGCACTTGTGGCTACCACACGCGGACACGGCCGCACGGATAGTGCGCGGATGACGCACAAATACACATACTGCAATAAACTGCAAAATTGCTGAGGTCAAACTCTTCTAACCCCAGATATGCAAAACGAGACTGTCATCGTTATGCGAGCCGTTCGGTCCGCTGTTCGGTCTCCGACGCCAGACTGGTGCGATGAGCTTCCCTCTAATTCTCGAAGTCGGCGGCTCGCCGGGCGATTTCCACGGTTTGGTCTGACGTAACACAGTCATCTGCGTAATGGCCCAGCATCGCTTTGATTCATGGCGAAGCGTGCACTGCCCACATGAGTAAAGCGCTGGCACGCGTGGATCGCGGTGCGTCACGCTGCGCCGGTTTCACTCCGCCAGTCGACAGGGTTACCGTTGGTGGCTACTTTGCGCTAAAGTGGCTACTTTACGACCCCGTCTGTGGATGAAAATTTCACGTTTGCTCCTTGGCTGATTTGAACTTCCATTTTGGCGCATTTACTACCCATTTTTTTTTTGTAATGACGTACAAGTATTTCTAAGCTTTCCTGTCCTGGTCTTCTTGATGTGCGCGCGCGTCCACACCGCATATATGCTCTCCGCCGGCGGTGCGCACAGGCGCCGACTAAGGGCTCTGTTATACTCCGACGTAACGCGCGCGCCCGACACTGCCACGTCACGTTGGACAAAGCGAGACCCTCTATAGGCACCCTGCGCATCTAACTCCAGCGCGACGCGCGCGCCACTGGCGGCGGCGCGCGCGTCCCTGTCAGGAAGGCGGGGGCAGCCCGACAGCTCCCGCTGTGTTGCGCGCGCTGTCGCGAAGTGGTTGTGAGCCTCCTTCCCGAGCACAAAATGACACATAACAGCAGCAGTTGTGAGCCTCCTTCCCGAGCACAAAATGACACATAACAGCAGCAGGACACATTGCTGTGTTGCAGGATGCAGTAATAAATCTATAAATTCGCCTCGGACAAGGTTTTATGGATTTCCAACGCGACATTGGGAGACGGCCCACCCTTCGCGACGGGCAACACGCGCGCGCGGTTTCTGGTCAAACAACGGTCAAACCCGAGCGGAAAACGCCTACTTGACTCATGCATTACCTTCTAGACAGGTTTTTGACTCATGGCAAATTCAGCAGACTCGGAGGAATGCTAGTGGCTCCCTGGGAACCCTTCCCTCTTATTGCACCCACGATTTGCGGTCATTGACTTGGCTCTCAACAATATGTGGGCTTAAAAATCCACGCCGAAACTCGCCCGCAGTCACACCTTAGGAAGGAGCCCAAATTTTGCGCTGCACAGAATCGTTTACCTTAGTGCCAGCTATGCGCAGAATCCTTTCTCGCTTCCACTGCGCCTTGTCGTCCAGCGTCTTTTTCGACAGTAAAGGCACGTTTTCAGTGGCAACGGCAACATGCTCTTGATAAATCTTTGCCTCCACGTCTGAAGGACTGGGTGATAATTTAGTACAATAATCATATATCCTAATGTCGAAAAGTCAGGACATTTGTACTAAATGCATAGAAATTAAGCAAACCTTGCAATGAAATTCCGCTTTCTGAGTACAAGCTTTCAGCAAAAATCCTGCATGAAATAGCCGGGATACTCCTTTTTTGCAGAATCCCAGTTTAAAAGTTTTATGTTTTCGGCAGGAGTTTCAGTGCGCACCGGTGCTTCGCCGCAGTTTGCATTCTCTTCTGCTTGCAAAAGCTCGTTCATTGGACATCTCATACCACCAAAATACTGACGCACGTGTTGTAGCGATAATGGCCTGGCAGTTGCTGAAAAAAGAGAAAATATGAGTGGTACATTACGCAATGGGCGCATCATTTCAAGGCGTAGTTTGAACAGGGTATTCCACGTCGAACACAGAAGGTGTGGCAAACGAGAATGTTATGAAGTCAGGTTTGCGCCGTTCGCTCGGAAACCGGAGTTTTATAGTCACCTTCAATGTTATGCCGCCTGGCCGTCTTTGTTCAGGGTAAGCCTTTCTAAATGCAGGAACACCCCAGGCTTGCGGGTGGCTCGTTTTGGAGAGCGTTTAACACCGCTCCAAAAACACGGCAACGGCAGCAGCGTGTTTACATTTGCCTGTCTTGCAACTGCAGCTCGCGGCTACAAGCTGTATACTGGAAGATAGCTACATAAAAAAAAAATGAGCGAGATTGCAGCGATGACAGGCATTAGATAGAAATATTTTTAATTTGATCATTTTCGGTGGCGCAGTGATGCTTGTCTGCGCAATGCACCGGGCTGCTACTTCGCTCCCGTCGCACGACCCCACCTCTTTCACAATGTGTGCATGGCCTGCTTCAAAAAGCTTCGTTCCTTTCCTGACGTTCGCTCCTCGAAAGAATTTTTCAGCCTCATGAATGAATAGGTCGAAATCCCGTCTCTAAGATCAGCGGCAGCCGCTAGCAGACGCCCTTCCTTCGCAGTCGCGGGGCGAGCCTTCCTGACAGGGACGAGGAACTGGCCGCGCGGGGGAGCTGAACGCAGCCTCGACGGTGGCGGTGCCTGGCGGGTGCAGGGTGCCTATAGTCTGACGCCGCTTGACCACAGAAGTTTTCGGCGTCTTCGGTTCGGTCTGACGGTGCCGGCGTCGAAATGAAACATGTGCCTATTCTGCGCCGGGCGCGTCGAAGCCGCAAACGCAGAATGCACCGAGCGCGCCGGCTGGGGAGCGCGTAGCCGCTCCTGGGACACTGCTTTTTTCAGGCACCGTGCCGGAGTGCAGATTTGCTCCGGTACTGAGGTCGCATTGCTGTGTTGTGCGCCGCCGATTGTGCATGCGGCCGAGAAAATGGCCAATTCCATTGAAGGGAAGTCCGGTGCTGTGGACCGAATTCTTGAGGTCATCAAGCTTCATCCTTCTGTGTATGACTCGAAGCGGCTCGACTGCAGGGATCAGGAACGCAAAAACAATGCATGGGAGCCAATCCGGATGGAATGTGGCCTCGCATCAGGCAGGTTGCGCCTTTGATTGATGCGCTGCAAACATTGCGCTTTCTTTATTAATCTGTCATTTAGCGTTGCTTTGCTAATTTCTGCCACAGAGTTGCACAAATTATGGAAGAGATTAAGGGACCGGTATACAAGGGAAGTGAAAATAATCTAGCAAAGCAAAAGGAGCGGCAGCGGATTTGTTCCAAGGCGGACATGGGAGTTTGCAGAAGCTATGGCCTTCTACTGAGACTGCGGCCGTCCGAGAAGGTGAGTTGTCATGCTCTGTCAAAGTTGTGCTATCACATATGCCGCCATTTTGCCGCGTGACTACCTTGATTATTGTATTGCCACGAACTGAGTTGGCCAGATATTTAGTCCTATCCGCTCCTGTTGACACTCCTGACGGCCGGTAAGGGTTATTCATCACAGCAAAGCAAGAATGCAATTTATCATTGTGATATTTGTTGCTATCCAAGTAGTTTGGGAATCAAAAGCTCGGAGGCATAATAGAGAAAAGATGCAAAGTATATTAGCAGACGCACGTTAAGAAAAAGACACAGGAAGCCGCACATTTCGGTATTGACCTCACACCAAAGGCGTCACTGTTCACACGCATTCAGTCGCACGCTTCTCGCACCGTCGCCGCTGCGATGAAAGCTGGATGTGTAAAAAAAACACAAACAGCGCAAGCAAGGGCGCCGGTCAGGGCTCTACTTGTCCAGAATGCATAACGCTAAGGCTGATGTACGCACTCTCCCTCCGCAGCAAGATGTTGAGTGACGATGCGAAACTATCAGAAGAATCAGGGTGGATGTTTGGGCGAGTTGGTTGCTCATGATGAAAAACTGTAGCGCTCGAGAGAAGGACACAACGAAGACGACAACACATGCGCTAACTTTCAACTCAGTTGAAAGTTAGCGCATGTGTTGTCGTCTTCGTTGTGTCCTTGTCTCGAGCGCTACAGTTTTTATTATCAGAAGAACACCGCGATCCAGGCATCCGTCGCGCGAGCCGAAGAGCAGCCGTTGACTGAACAGAAGTAGGGACCGAAACAGTTTCACGTAAGCACGGGAATGAAGTTATAATTTAAGGTAACCACGAACGGCACAGCGCCAGGCAACTTATTGGGTGAAAAATAATATCGAAAGTGGCGACCACGTCTTTTTTTGCTAGGAGTGAAAAACTTTTTTTTTCAATGCAGAACCACGTGTGGCTTGGAGGCTGCATTGTCTTCATTATATGGCAGTGGAGAAACTGTGGAGCAGATATTCAGTACAAGTGAGGAAGAAACCCCAGATTCGCCACCAGAAGTAAATTCCTTCGAAGATGAGACTCCGTTGTCATCACCAGCACCAACAGCGGCTCCGCCACCAAAAACAAAGGAAAAAAAACAGACACCCTGGAGGAGCACCTAATTAATCATCTGGAAAAGAACATGGGCGAGAAAGAAGCATTCGGCATATCAGTAGGACTGAGTGTAGACAAAATGCCCCGAAAAGCAGCAATGACATGTAAAGCAAAAATCATGCAGCTACTTACAGAAAGTGAAAAGCAGGTCGCCTGAACCTAGCACTGCATTATGTTTTTTATTGTCACGAAAAATATGACGCCTTTTTCTTCTTTTATGTCATTGTAATATTTTAAGAGCTGGTTGTTTCTGCTCACGTTCATTAAAGTGTGTTGTGTTCGAATACATATATTGCGTTCTTTTGCACTCTGTCTAAACAGGACAAGGTACAGAGTTCACACACGTTTTATTCGACATCACTCGCAAGTAAAAACCATGCAGAACGCAGCATGGTCATTTTTTTCTCATCGCAGTTTTTTGTTTGACAAAAAGATGCATACGTACTTCCCTGGACGCACAGCTGTTAAAAAACAAAAAGGAAAACTGCAGAGCTATGAAGAAAATATTGTTAAATATTGTCACGTTGTAGTGACGGCAGTCCAGCAGTCAGGAAGACACCAATCAGTCTTGGAAACGAAGCTCTTTATTTGGGCTGACTTGCGCCCGCAAAAGAACTAAATCACTCGGCGGCGGCGTAAGCAACAAACGTGCTCCTCGGTCGTTGAACTACGAATGTCCGCCGCTCGCGGCATCGCTCAATTTAAAGCCGGCAAGGAACTTTCCAGATAACAGGTCAAGATCATCTACGGTAATCTGGAAAAACCTAGATGCAGCCTTTCATGGCTGCGAACAATCGAGATTAGTCTGGTCGCTTCTCGCGCCACGAACAAAAGTGATAACGACCCTTTCCTGCTGCCTTGAGCGTGAACGAACAAACACTGCAATGATACGTGGCAATATGATTACTTCTGCTTGGACGTTGGAAGTCTCAAAATGTACATTAGCTTCGAGCTATTGCTCTCATCTGCCATGACAGAGAACCCTCCGCGGACATAAAATAGTCAGCCAAATCGTCCCTCATTGCGACCACAGCTGGAGTAGGTCGATTTCAGGTGCACAAGTTCGGGGTGCTTGTCCGCACGACACTGTCGCCAGCTGCCTTCCTGTGCAAAATCTTTACTGACTCTGTCACCATAGTTTGGAGAGCAGTACACAGCATCAAGAAGCAGAAAGTTGTGCAGGCAGACTGCTGCTTTTACCATACTGCCCAGTAGTCCAAGGTCACCGCTACACGTGCCCAGGATAAAGCCTCATTAGATATGTTCGCAAGGGAAAGGATGCATCGCCTACAAAACAGAGTGGCCACCGGGAATCCCCTGATGCAACATTGAGCAAGCCAGCGTCTATACCCTTTCTGATATCGTTTTTGCAAAAAAAGAGCCCTCAGACAGTCGGCCCTGCGCCCCAATGTCAACCATAATGAAGCGGTAGTTAGCGTCGGCAACTCCCAACATTAATAGAGAACAAAATCCCTTGCAGTTGAAGAAGTCGGACCCGCTGTCTTCCGGGCATCTTATCGCAAAATGTTTGCCATCGATACTGCCCACAGAGTTAGAGAAGTTCCATTGCGAAGAAAAATTCCACCTTATAGCTTCCGACTCGGCGGCCGAAGGAGTCTTCAGGACAATTGGAGAAAGTGAGTCCCATAAAGCTGGTAGCGCCTCCTTCATGATGCCTGATACCGTGGAAGCATGCTGCATTCCATAGCTCACAGCTATATCCTGAATTGACCCTCCCGTAGCGAGGAACCTGCAGACAGAGAGCACAATGTTGGATTAATGGATATATGATGACGCGTTTGGTGCAGGAGTTCTAATTCTTGCGTCCGATAGAGCGCACGTAACTCAATAGCATCTTAAAAGGAAGGTAAATTAATTTGGAACGGCTACTAGTAGCTACTTAGCGCACCGCTGTTGCATAACGCAACTGTAAGCTATTAAGAAGACAGTTGGTTCAGTGAACCCTCTAGAGCTGTTTATGACCTGTCTGGATCTACCATTTACTTCGTTTTCATAAACAAACCTATAATTTAATTTAAATATTCCACGCGGTGCATTAGTAATCTGAAAGAAATAATTCCTGTCGTGCCTTGCATTATTTCTTTGTTAATGAGAGAGGACATGTAATTATTTACCGCAAGGTGACTGCCAGCCTCTCTGCAGGGTAGATGGGCCTCTTGTGGGTAGGCGCGTGAAGAATTTTGTAGTACACCAAGTTCAGCAACTTGTCGAATGAGGCTTTAATCATTCTGCAAACGTAATTTCAACACATCCATGCACAGCAGCATTAGATTCCTGTTTCACTCTTTGCATTGGTAGCAAATGAAAACTCCAGGCTGCGACCGCACCTTTCACAGCCTGGTGCTTAGTGTGCTAACACGTATTAACAGCAAGACGCTATTTACCGGAAGTACCTGAGTAGAGATGTGAAGGCCTGAAAACAACACTGCAATTTTGGAAAAAAAACGGTTTTTTTCGTTTTTTTCAGACGAGGAAAAATGGAAAGAAACATCGAAAATTTCACAACGCAATTTCACGGTTTTAAGATTGCTTGCTTTTAGTTTAGGTTTTTGTTTTTGCTTTGAAAACCATTACAGCATGCATCGTTGAACGACTGGAGAGCAGTCGTCATCGCCGGTGCCTGGTAGTGCTTTTAAAACGTTCGTGCTGCGAGTACGCGGGTTGAAGGCCAGGTCACATATAAGATCCAGGCTTGACTCAAAAACACAGTAATACTTGAACTCACGGCTGAAGTAGAACAAAATGGCTGCAAATTCTACAGCGCTACACACATGGCATAAATAACATAGGCTGCTGTGCACGTAAGCGGTTCTAGCCAAATACAAGCCTAGCCTCTTGATTTCCAACGTAGCAGAGCACAGGACATCCGCAGGAATTTGGTCCGGGACAGGCGTCTTCAGCGTAGCACGTGGCCCCATCTACCTGGTGGCAATGCATTTGCACTAACCAGCCGCTAACTCGTCTGGCTTGCCGACTGCTGCAAATACCACCATCATCCGCCAGCTGCGAACGAAACTGGTCATGTTTCGGAAGCGTCCATACAAGGATTCGCAACAGGCTTTCAGGGGAACGCGTTCGAAAGCTTGTGTACGTGCAGTCGAACCTAGCTGTGGACACAACGTGAATCCATGCTGCTGCGCGTAGTGCCGCATCCTGCGACAGTGACTCTGAGTCCGATATGGAGTGACTTATAGATCAATTTTCATGTTCCCTTTCTCGGTGCAATAGAACAAAAAGCTCGTTCGACAAATATATTTATATTTCCATATTCGCCTCAAGTGCAAATCATTATTTATCTTCTCGGTGCATTAGAACAACAAGTTCGTTTCACAATATGACATCTATAACTGCATATTCGACTGAACTTCGAAGTATTATTATTGATCGTTGTGCTGTTGCAAATAAATCTGTTTTTGTCACGTTTCGCAAAATTTCCAATTTTTCATGAAAAAAACCCTGAAAAGTACGGTTTTTTTCATGCCATTCAAATTTTCTTGAAATTTTACATCTCTATACCTGAGGCGGTAGACCGGGTCAGAGTTCCGCAGCGCTTGTACAAATCGGTGATATTCGCCGAATAAAGGACAATTGTCGAAAATGGGAGGAATGTACATGGAGCTCTTGCGCTTTCGTCGCAATCGGTGCACAAGCATCGCAAGCAAAAACCTTCGTCGTCAAGGCCAAACAAATTGTGCGAAATCACTTGGTCCGGAGCACAGTATCCAAAACGTCGTCTGCGGAGCGCGAAGCCGCTACTCGGAGGCAGCAGGACGGACGAATGGATTTCTGCGCATGCAGTCTCGCGTCGACGCGGCTGGAGTATAGGGGGGCGAATTTCAGCCCGGCGCAGCGTCGCTAACGTGACGTTCTGACCACAACCGCCGCGCTGGCGCGCGCCGAGAACGTCGGAGTATAACAGAGCCTTAAGCACCGACTGACCGCTCGCGCATACCTGCCACCAAATGCGCACATCGGAATGGGGTGGTGCAAGCCGCCTCCAAATATCAAACTAGGTGCGAAGTGAGAGGAGGTCAGCACACCCAGGCCTCAAGAAAGCCGATTGGTTAAGAATTAAAAAGTTAGCTAATTAGTCTCTACTAATTAATAAATTTCGTATAATGAAAAACTACCGAAGACTAGGACACGCGACTGTCAACAACCCTCAGTTAGTCTCACGGGGCTCGTTAAGATCTTTTTTACAAGCGTTCTCACATTTAGCTGGGACACCATGTATATGTATATACCGGGTGTCCCAGCTAAATGTAACCAAAGTTCTAAAAAAGGCGAAGGGTCCTAGTGCAGTGAAACCAACTGAGGGTTGTTCATAGATTTTTTCGCTCTTGAAAGTTAATTATATAGTTACGTTTATTTAGCTAACTTTTTAATTATTGACTTCAGGAAGAAAGTGTAAATGAAAAAGTTTTAGATCGCCTCGAAAAACCGCTAGTAGTGCTGTTTCCGTCAAGTTACGATTTGCGTAGCTTCATTTATTAGCCTTAAAAGAAAGTTGTCACGTAACCAGCCACTCGCTCACTTCTCTGCCCCAATGTGCACCCAAAGTCTCATTGAGGAGAGGACTTCAGAAAAAAAACGGATTTTATTCTTTAAGGCGCGTCTTGGGACGTTGAAATGGCACAGTTGTCATGTGGAAGCTTTTTCTTATTGTGCGGGTTATGGTTAAAGGCCAGTAAAAAAACTACTTTACGTAAATATTACTTTGCTGCAAATGTCTCAGTAAGCTGTTTCTCAAAGCGATCTACAACTTTTCCATGGACACTTTGTTCCTCAAGTCAATAATGAAAAAGTTAGTTAATTAAGCTTAACTAATTAGTCAACCTTGACGAACGAAAAGAATACTGCAGACTAGGTCACACGACTCTAAACAACCCTCATTTGGTTTCAGACGGCTAGGACACCCCGTGTTTTTTAAAAGCTTGGTTACATTTAGCTGGGACACCTAATGTGTGTGTGTATATATATATATATATATATATATATATATATATATATATATATATATATATATATATATATATATATATATATATATGTATTCGTTTCCCTCGGGTTGCAAACTACCCCCTCCTCCCTCATTGCAGTTATATTACCACCACACACTAGCAAATGCTGGTTCCTATTGTGATGCTGCACAGTGTTGTCTGCAGACTGAAAGTCCTTTAGCAGCTACTTTTCTGCATCTGGACAAAACGCTGCACGCACACACTCAAAAGTCAGTCACTACACTGATAGAACAAAGCATCTGCCACTCGAGTCCTGTGGCGGCAAATCTAACCATAGTTATAACAGCAATGTATCACTGCTTATTTTGTAATGGTATGTGATCAAAATCTCAAGGGTCATTTTGGCCTCGGTGTTCTCGCGCAGATGAACGCAATGCCATGACATACTGGATACAATTTAGCAGATGTTCCGTCTGGATGGAACATTACATACTCAGTGGCTTAAAAGATTTCAGTTGCACCTGGGCACCAGGTTTGGTTGATTATTGGCTCTGCGGGCTGTGTGCAGCTGCACAGATTGAGTGCTCTCTCAAAGTTCCCTGTATGTTATAAAGGCGATGCAAATGGCAAAGGACCTTCTGATCACACAAGCTGATCGCCTGCAAGCGTTGAGTAGGCGCACACAGGGTATACTGACAAGTGCATCTTCGCCTAAAATCAATGCTGGATGAAAAGGAATGTGTTCTTTGTAAAAGGTAGTAAAATGTTTTTTCCTTAGTGATTCAAGTTCTGTACATGAGAATAATATGTGGTTTATTGTTAGATCATCTCCGCACTTTTCACAAACAGGTTTGTCTTCTTTTGTAAGTAGGAAGTTGTGTGTGAGATGTGTGTGTCCAATACGGAGGCGGCATAAAATAACTTCGATGAAACGTTCTTGGTGGGAGCATGACTTCCATTCTTCTATAAATGGTTTTACTAAGTGGAGCTTATTATTACCTTCAATATTCCATTCAGACTGCCATTTATCTCTGAGCTTAAACTGTACTAACTTCATGCCATCTTTGTAGGGAATGTTCACTTTCTTTATTTCTTTGTTGCGAGCTTTTCCAGCACATTCATCTACTTTCTCATTGCCAGCGATTCCAATGTGGCTGGGAACCCAGCAAAATTTTATGTCTTCTCCCTGTATTGTGGCGCTCGTTATGTTATGTATGATATCCCCGATTAGTGGCATCACTGCATTGCTATGGTGAAGTGAGGTTAGTATGCTCAGAGAATCAGTGTAAATGATACTGTTCTGAATGTTCTCATTTATTATTTTTTCTACAGCCAGCAAGACTGCGTAACACTCGGCGGTGAAAATGGATGCACACTCAGGTAGTCGTACTATTTTTTCCCAATTATTCTGAACTACAGCACTTCCCACGTAGTGCGCCGATTTTGATCCATCGGTATAAAATGCTTCGTATTCTCCGTATTTTTTGTTGAGTGCTAAATATTCTTGTAATATCTGTTCATGTGGTGTATGTTTTTTCCGAAATTGTGTTAATGTGAAGTCGCACACAGATGGTAGGCAGTACCAAGGCGGGAGTGGATCAGGTTTGCGGGCAATATTAGGTAATATGTTCATTATGTCTAGTTCTTGGCATTTCTCTTCAAAGCGGAGAAGCAGTGGTCTGATTGCTAGAGGTTTGTTGGTAAATAGTGTTCGAGATGGACACTTTGTAACGAGTCGGTAACAGATGTGTTTAGGCTGGGAACGGATCTTTAAAATGTATGAGCATGTGAGCATTGTTCGTCTGTCTGCAAGTGGTGGTTCATTTCTTTCTACGTAAAGGCTTTTTATGGGTGATGTCCTGTAAGCACCAGTTGAAAGACGCAAACCCATATTGTGCACAGGGTCCAGTCGCTTCAAGTACGACGGCCTTGCTGATCCATACACTATGCAGCCATAATCTAAAACGGAACGTACTACAGAGCGATAAATCTGTAGAAGGCATACCCGATCAGAACCCCAGTGTTTGCGTGAAAGGACTTTAAGTATGTTCAGTGATAGCGACGCTTTCTTCTTTAGTGCGTTTATGTGAGGCAGGAAATTAAGCTTTTTATCGAAGGTGATGCCTAGAAATTTGTGTTCCTTTTTTAAAGGCAGTGTGGTTTGGTTTAGGTGTAATGTGGGATCTGTGTGCAAGCCTCGTTTGAGTGAAAAAAGTAAGGCTACTGTTTTCTGTGGTGAGAACTGGAAACCATTCTTTTCTGCCCATGTTGCCAGTTTGTTGATTGTAAGTTGTACTTGTCTTTCACATGTAGATATATTGGAAGATGTGCACGCTATCTGAAGATCGTCAACATAGACTGAATATGTTATGAACCTTGGTATTATTTTGTTAAGAGAATTCATTTTTACAATAAAAAGAGTTGTGCTTAAAATACACCCTTGAGGCACTCCATTTTCCTGAATAAAATCCCTCGAAAGGGTTGAGCCTAGACGGACCTTAAATGAACGGTTAGATAAAAAGTCTTTAATGGAGTTCAGTATTCTGCCACGGATGCCAAGCTCAGCTAAGTCCTGGAGAATCCCGAACCTCCAGGTAGTATCATATGCCTTTTCTAAATCAAAAAAGACGCTAAGACAGTGTTGCTTGTGTATAAAAGCTTCTCTGACAGTATTTTCAAGGCGGACAAGGTGGTCTGTAGTGCAGCATCCCTTTTTAAATCCACAATGATGGATATCAAGAAGTTCACCAGATTGAAGAACAAAGGCTAGTCTTATATTTAGGACACTTTCGAAGGATTTGGCAAGGCAACTGGTCAGGGCTATGGGTCTATAACTGCTAGGAGAAGTTGGGGGTTTACTAGGCTTCAGAAGCGGTACAATAATAGCTTTCTTCCAGGCTTCCGGTATTTTCCCAGATATGAAAATTGTGTTAAAGAATCTTAAAAGTGCGTCCACGGCTGGCTCGGAAAGATGTGCAAGCATTTCATAATGTATTTCGTCGGGTCCTGGAGCAGTTTTTTTTTCCGGCAGACAGTACTCTGTTGATTTCTTGGAGGGTAATTAGACTATTGTTTTTTCATTTGCGCCTCCACTTGTTGGGAGCCTTTGTTTTTCAGCTGTGTTTTTGTATTTTAAAAAAGACTGTGTATAGTGAGATGAACTTGAAACTGCAGCGAAATGTTCCCCTAGTATGTCTGCCTGTTCCTCTATGCTTGTTTGTGTGCCGGGTGTTGTTAAAAAAGGAATTGTGAAGGGTGAAAAGTTTCCATTTAATTTGCGAACCTGCTCCCACATTTTTTTAGATGTCATCTGACTGTTAATGGATGATACATAACTCTGCCATGATGCTTTCTCGGCACCCCGACGGACGTACCGAGCTTTGGCTCTTGCCTTCTTAAAATTAACGAGATTTTCATGTGTCGGATACCGGCGAAATTTACCCCAAGCTCTGTTTTGTAGTTTTTTTGCTTCCTTGCAGTCTTTTGTCCACCATATTTTATGATTTTGTTGCACCACTCCTGACGACTGTGGAATAGCTGTGAGTGCGGCAGTTATGATACAATTAGTGAACTTTTCATTTATCTGGTCGATGGAGAGATTATCTAAAAGTATATTTTCTAAATTTGCCTTTGCTCTAAAAAGTGACCAGTCGGCGAGGTGAAGCTTCCAGCGCCGTGGCCTTGTGGGGATTATTTCCGGTGGGGATGTTAAAGTGATTAGTATAGGGAGGTGGTCACTGCCATATCGGTTGTCAATGACATCCCATTTAAAATCATTAAAAACAGAAGGGGAGCTAAAAGACAAATCTAAAAAGGTCATTTTCCCCGAGGCAGGGGAGCAGTAGGTGGCTTTCCCTGTATTTAAAAGACATACATTGTTTGTGAGGATAAAATCTTCGATTATTTGACCCCTAGAGTCACAGTGCTCGCTTCCCCAAAAAGGGGAGTGAGCGTTAAAGTCCCCAACTACTAGATACGGTTCTGGAAGTTCATTGATAAGTTCTTGTAAATCGTGGACTGTTAATGTAGAATGTGGAGGAATATATACAGAACAGAGAGAAATTGTTTTATAGCTGACGACACTGACCGCAACGGCTTGAAGTTTTGTTTTGAGTTTTATTTCTCGAGCAGGAACGCCGCTTTGTACGATAATCGCGACGCCTCCAGAGAGTCTATTTGCCTGCTCACGATCGCGTCTAAAAGTTTTATAATGCTTCAGGATGTTCATATGTTGTGGCCCTAGATTGGTTTCCTGGAGACATAAGGCTACGGGTGACATTGACCCTAAAATGTTTTTTATGTCATCGTAATTTCTCAATATTCCTCTACAGTTCCACTGAACTAGAAAAGCCATGTTTATGTTTTGGGGTAGGAGCAACGAGAGGTTTACTTATGTTCTGGGGCCGTTATGGTAGCCCTGCCTTTCTTCCGCTCAAGAGAGCTGTTCCGCCGCTGTAAAGCAGGCGGGCTGGGAGTTTGGTCCATCACCTCGGAAGAGGTGCTGGACGACCGCGAAGAAGCCGCGGGTGTGTGGGTGTCAGGCCTCCCCCGACGGGGGGAAGTCCTGCGGGATGCTGACCTGTGGGCCGGCACTCCCTGGCTTGTAGTTGGCAGAGCAGCTTTCGCTGTCTCGGCCTGGGGCGTGGATGGCACTGCCACAGGCGCGGTGGAAGTGGCCGCGGCGGGTGCCGGAGTGCTGTGTGGTGCTACGCCCCTGCGCACCACATCAGCGAAGTTTGGTTTCGCTGTGAAAGAGAATGTATTTGTCATTGCAAAACGCCTTCTGGCTTCTTTAAATGAAATGTTTTCTTTTGTCTTGACGGTGATGATTTCTTTTTCCTTTTTCCAGGATGGACACGCCCTGGAGTACGCAGCGTGGTCGCCTTCGCAGTTTGCGCAGCGTAGTGCTGCGTCGCATTCCTCAGACTGGTGGTCCTTTGATGCGCATTTCGCGCAGGTTTTGCGGCCGCGGCAGCTCTGTGAGCCATGGCCAAACTTCTGGCAATTGAAACAGCGACGGGGATTGGGTATGTAATGCCTTACGTTGACTTTCAAGTATCCGACATCTATTGTTTCAGGCAAGCTGCTGGTGTTAAATGTGAGCACCATGTGTTTGGTGTCTATTTCCTTGTTATCTTTGCGGATTTTGATCCTGTGGACATCAATTACATTTTGTTCGGATAGTCCTTCAAGCATTTCAGTTTCTGTTAGGTGGATAAAGTCACCCTCTGAGATCACGCCTTTGACTGTGTTGAGGGATCGGTGGGGAGTCAAGGAGACAGAGATGTCCCCTATGGAATCGATGTTTGAGAGTTTTGAGCATTGGATGCTCTCACGCAGTTCGAGGAGTAGGTCGCCACTGGCCATTTTTGATACCTTGTAGCCAGGCCCCAAGGTATCTGTTAAGCATTTGGTAACAAGGAATGGGGATATGATTCGGGCTTGCTTTTCGTCACAGTTGCTGTGGATTACATGAAATTTTGTGAATGTAGGTTTCTTTTTCGAAAAAACGTCTGCTGCCTCGTTCCGCACTCTTTTAAGAGAGCGATCAGGTTTGGAAAGGGGGGGAGCCATAAAAATTTGATGTTTTTCGGTCATGGTGCCAGCCACCCACCATGGAGTCCAACAAGGGGACGCGACAGGAACTTGAAAGCAAGTCCTGCCCACGCCAGCTGTACACCTTAACTATAACCTAATATGACTCAACTCAGGGTAGTTGGTCACACACGGTTAACCCTCGCCGCCAGGAAAAAGAGGAAAAAACCAAGAAGGGAAGAGGATACAGGAAAGTTGTAAGAAAGGAAATAGGAAAGTGAAAGATAGAGGGGAGGATAGGAAAAGGCGACTGCCGATTTCCCCCGGTCGGGTCAGGCCGGAGGTGCCGTCTACAGGAAGCTGGGGCCAAAGTGGTGTGTTGCCTCCGCCGAGGGGCCTTAAGGGTCCAAACGCTCGGCATCGGCTCAACCACCAGGATCCCCTTTTCCCCGGACACGGCGATGCCACGCACGGCTAAGCGCGGATGCTCGGGTCCGTGGTGACGCATTGTTCACCATCATCCCCCTGCGGGGATGTCCCTGCGGATGCTCGGGTTAACCCCGTGGTGTCGCCACTCACCAACGTCTGCATGCTGCAGACGCCTCCCTGCGGGGAGATACTTCAGTTATAAAAAGTATGCAAAAACCATCAATCAAACACAGAAACCACCTACAACATTTGGCCTGCAATAATGCATTACAGAGTATTGCAGTCATGCTGTGCATTTTTACCTGAATGCATTATATTTTCCTCACGAGATGCGTCGAATGCGTGAAGAGGATCGCGACCTCTTTTTAAGTTTTATCGGATGACCCCGAAGCTTTGTGATCAGCTGTTGAGCTTTCTGTGGCCGCAGACCTCACACGTCAGCGTGTCGTGAGGGAGCGCCTGGAGCCAGGGTAGTAACTGGCAATAGCCCTGAGGTTTTTAGAACTTGATTTCTGTCTGTGGACATGTCAATAAGCGACAACGTTCTGCTATGCAGAAATTGCAGTTGTGACATTTAGTAGTGTACTGGCAACAAAGTGGAGAGTATGGATATCCTTTTTTATTCTTTTAATTAATAAGCACAGTCGATGACCGCGTCGTGGCAATATACAAGTGAAAATATACGTCACGGGCAGTTCACGCCAAGCCGGGGCTGCCACCGTGCCCGAGCGGAAGCGCCCCAATGCAAGCGGTGATTTCAGAGGAGACAGGTGGAGATTGCGGAGCCCAAAAAGGCTGTGCCGTCCGAAGAGTTCAGGTTCCTGTTCGGATGCAGGTTCTCGAGGAGGCTGCGGTTCCCGAAGGCAAACAAGTGCCCGAGGACGAGAAAGTGCTCGCCGTCCTCGATGTGGCCCCCGAATTCCAGATGCCTGCAGGCGTCGAGGAGCTCGTTAAAGGCGAAGATCTCACTGGCGTGGATGAGCCCGAATACGTCGAGGTGGCCGAAAACGTCGAGGTGCCCGAAAGCTTGCAGGTGCCCGAAAACTTGCAGGTACCCGAAAACTTGCAGTCGCCAGAGACACGGGCTCTGCCACTGGAAGATATGAACGGAGCGTGCAACCGGTATGCCTGGCTAGGAGTCGACCACCGTCGACCATACACGAGCCGCGACGGCCATCTGTGCCACATCGGAGCCAACTTGAAAGCTTGGAACAGCTCCTTCTGGGTCGTCGGACTGGAAATGCAAAAGGACGCTGCCTCCCCGCTCATCCTCGTTCCGGCGAGTGACGTCACGTGCACGAGCAACCTCAACAAAACGAAATAGAGGCACCAAGTCGCGACACTTCTATGCCATCTGCTGACTAAGCACGGGTGCGCTGTGGAAGTCACCATCAACGACGACATCCTCGCCTACCATGAAGATATCGTGTGCCTCGAAATTCGCGGCGCTCTGTGGCTGAAGAGGGTCTCTTTGGACTTGACACGGAACGTGGTGATCTCAGACGACCTTGCAGCGGCCGTAATTTCTTTGACGCGATTGGAATCGCTGGACATGTCGGTAGAGTTCCACGGGCACTTGCTTTTAGATCTTGCGCATTTGCTCGCGGAAGGTGCTTCCTTAAAGGCCCTCGCAGGTCTGCACGCCCGCGTGCACCCTGCGCCCCCCAGCACCTTCCTGGCAGGGCTGTTCCAAAACAGGAGCATCAGCGAGCTGTCACTCTCGTCATTCTTAAGGGCAGCCGTACACCGTACGGCCCTGGCTACCCGCATGGAAGCTACCTGAGGCTGAGTATGGAAGCTATCGGAGGCTGACCGCAGCTGCCGCATGGAAGCTACCTGAGGCTGAGGAAGCTACCTGAGGGGAGATCAGTATACATAAGAGCCCATAGATGTGGTCTCAGAAGTGGACGTCTCGACTATCTGCTACTCCCTGACATTTAGCAAGGTCCTGCATAGACTTAAGCTAGAGGTCAGAACGCTCAAGTTGGAGTATGCCGCAGCAGTAAAGGAGCTTCTGTGTAACAACAAGACACTCAGGCACTTCAGCTTCACGTGCAGCTACAGCCATGATGACGACGAGTTCGACAGCGAAAGTGAACACGAAGGCTTCCCTCTGCCAGAGTGACCAAGGTGCCATATTAGGCACTTCGATGACGATGACCATGTAGAGCCATGGATATCAGCCCTGCTCGACAACGACACCTCCATCACGCATCTGGCAACCTCAATGTGGGACTTTAGCCTCTTAGAGTGCCAGAAATTTTGTCGAGCGGTGACAGCGAACAAGTCGCTGAAGATCATCCCTGAAGGCCTCGGTCGCCAGCCATTCATGGGATATCTGCGGAACCCTCTTTGAATGTGGCCTGCAAGACTGAGTCACTGTGGACGGCTACTGCACGGTGTATTACCCAGTACGTCCACCAAATGTAAGGTGAGATTTGTTCGGTGAAGCTTCTCAACGGAAGCAGGGCTAACAGCAGTCCGAGGTCAGCCAGTAGAGCCAGGAGCGTGCGCCAGGCGATGGCCATGCGGCTTGCACGTTTGGCCGTCGTCTTCCTTACAGTATATTGAATATATAAGTTATTAAAGGCAGCTTTTGAAGCAAGTACTGTTCAAGATTTCCTAGCTTTCCAGCCCTTACGCAATGTGAATTTAAATGATTGCATAGACTGCCGCAACGATAAATGAGCACTGTGCGGAAGCTGCTTGTTATGGGTCGTCAGTCCTGCAGACGACGCAGATTTGTAATTACTTCTGATCAAATGAGTGAAGTACGTGATCCAGACATGGTATTGTAAACGTAAGACGGTCGTCTGCCATCTCTTCATCAGATTCCAGCGCGAATAAGGGAGCTGTTTAACTAAGAGAAGCGTATTACGGTGCACGTTTAGCATTGCAACAGCGTATGTAACGTACAGTCGCGGTCAAAAATACACGGTCCACAGCTCCGGCGTCAATATGTGTATATAGTCATGTTTCTTCAGAGATTAAACAGTTGTTAGAAAGCGCTTCGTCCTGTGTGTTCGTCCCTTTTCCGTATTTTGATAGCGCTCACCAATACCTTCAAGAAAATTTTATCCTCGCCAGCACCCACGTCGCAGACGCTCTGCTAGGTGACTTTTTTATCAAATCGGTCAATGGAGATGTGCCTCTCCCCGGCCATCTCAAACAACATGAAGAGGACGTCTGCTATGGGGTCATTACGGTGGCCAACCATGAGACGTCTGAATCTCTTCAACCTTGCGTGCAGTGGAGGAACGGCACTCTGCTTGATATCCGCAAGTTCGGCAACTCAAACAAGGCCCGGCTTCGCCGGAACGGTGAAGCCTAGGTATGTCCACTATAACTCGATCGTCTCCGTGCAGCCATATTTGCGCACTATTCCGGCCTGCAGCTTGTGTGGAACTATCGGCCACCGGGCGGACTCTTGCCCCAACCCAACCCAAGATAAGTGTGGCCTGTGTGGAGAACAGGCACCCATACAAGAGGGGGTGCGCGCCCCTCACTAGTGTATGCCCAAATGTGCTGTTTGTGGTGGTGGCCATGCCACGAACTCGCGGGACTGCACAGCAAAATATCGTCATACCAAGTCAGCCGCCGCTAAGGGCGGGAAATCTAGAGTGACGGGCAGGCAGCCACGTCACCCCGGCAGCGTCGGCAGCAATGCTTCAAAACAACAGACGGCTACTAGCGGGAAGGACGTCAAGAGCTGTCAAGTGCCACCACCGCCTCCACACGGTGGCCAGGAGAAGCAAGCCCGCTCTCATGACAAGAATGGCGCGGCCGGTTCCTGGGTCAACGCCGTCAAAAATTGCAAACAGGTCAGCGGTTCAGGCAGGGTTGCCTCCTCCTTCCATCCCCTCTCCCTTCCCCCTCGCTCGGCGGCTGACGCTGAGCTCCACAACCTTGTAGCTTCTCTCCGGGCACAAAACGATATGGTACTTGCCAAATTTGACGCTTTAGAGGCTAAAACAACTCCCCCTCCCCCTAGTACACCCGACACGGACGCTATGGAGAGCGAGACGGCGGCGGCGCCGGCTCTGGAACCTTCCCTTGCCGAACTCGAAGCCCGTCTTAATGCCAAATTTGACACCCTGTTGGATACAGCGATGGAACGCCTCATCGCTCGAGTCATGGAGGCTATCCCCTCTATGATCGCTGAACACGTCGCGATTAACACCCGCCTTTCTCGCAGAGCCGGTCCCCTTAAGGACGTATGTGGTCGGCCCTCCAGATTGTCCCGACGAGTCAATGACCTCGAAGATGACGAAGACAGCTGCCCCCTTCTAGGTGAGCTTCAGTCCCTGGTGTGTGGCTCGGCGGCAGCCTAACTTCCACCTCTCACCTCTAAATCTGAGCATGGCTGGACACCCTCGGTGTAGGCGCTCCCCCCTTTCCAAATCGGCTTCCCCCATTACGATTACTCAATGGAACTGTCGGGGGCTCCAGTCCCGTTTCAAGCGGGCCGACCTCCGGCTTTTCCTTTCAACCTTTGAGCATTTGCCAGCCGTGGTTGCCCTCCAAGAGCCAGGGAAAGGTGCCGCACTAACAAATTATACGACGTTCCAGCAGGACCCTTCGTCTTGTCTATGCGCCCATAAAAATTATACAGCCAACCCGGTCCACTTAGACATGTAACTTGAATCCTCCTATGTAATGGTGACCCTCCTCCCACTCCCTCTCAGATGTGGGGTTACTGTCGTGAAGAGCAGCGGAGACGCAAGTTGGCGGAGCTTGCGTCAGCGCTGGGCCTCACTCTTCCCACTGACCCAGTCCACCCAACTCGTATAGGCAACTCCGTGACTAGGGATACATATCCGGATTGACCTTCACCCGCAACATTCAGTATGCAGACTGGGTCAATACCGAGGAAACCCTCGGCAGCGACCACTGCCTCCTGAACACTACGATTAGGACCCATCCTTTCGCGGGACCAACAACACAAGTCCGACTCCCAGATCGGACCAAGTTCAGGCAAAATTATACTCTGCGACACCTATACATGAGCAAGGCTACCAGTCTTGGTCAGAAGAATTGGTATCTGGTCTTCGCTCCTCCGAAACTCAAGTTCAGCTCTCAGAGGCGGTCTCGGATGTGGACAACCACCTGCTCTACCTCTGGGAGGCCCGGCATTGCCCTGTCCGTCGGTGGCGCCGGCAAAAGCACAACCGGAAACTTAAAAGCTCGCATCGCCGAGCTCACTCAGCGAGCGGCTGAGTATGCGGCCCAACTCGCCGACTCCAACTGGGTGGCCCGATGCAATACGGCCGCGCGGCAAATGTCAAGCCGGAACACTTGGCGACTCTTTCGCGCACTAATTGATCCAAAGAAAACACGCATGGAAACTCGAAAACACCTCCAAATAGCAATACACAGCTTTCAGGGCAACACAACTCAGTCGGCGCACAAGCTCCAGGACCAGTACTTGTGCACCACAAGGAACCCTGCAGGCCGGCGTACTCTTATGCAGGCTCTGAGAATGTTGAGCCGGATCAACCGTTCCACCTCCATGACCTGAAGGCGGCCCTGGCAAAAAGGAAACGTGGCACCGCTCCGGGTCGGGACAAAATTAGTCAAATTGTTAGCCAGCCTCCCTGACCCGGCTTACCTGTCTTTATCTGGCTTAGGCAAGTGCCACTCACCATCGATCGGTAGACCGCCCTGGTTACCTTGATCCCTAAAGCTGGCAAAGCCATCAACACGGACAACCTCCGTCCCATCTCTCTAACTTCCTTTGTGGGCGAACTCATGGAGACGATGGTACGTGACAGGTTGTCCGGGTTCATGGAATCCAAACACCTTTTCGCAGACACCATGTTCGGGTTTCGCCCACACAGATCTGCACAGGATGTCCTGCTACAACTAAATCGGGCTGCTCTCGACCCCGTCAAAGGCCCTCACAAGGACAACGGCGTACTCGCCTTAGATTTCAAGGGAGCATTCGACAACGTTACCCACGAGATCATTCTCACCCACCTCTCTCAAACTAACTGCGGCAGAAGCGCCTTTCAATACACTCGGCAATTTTTGACCGACGGACAATCTTACATTCGAATCCAGGATAACGAACATGGCCCTTTTCATTTAGGAACAAGAGGTACACCACAGGGTGCAGTGCTCTCTCCTCTGTTATTGAATCTGGCTATTATTCACCTACCGGCCCAGCTGGGCGCTGTCGCCGGTGTGCAGCATGCGCTGTACGCCGATGACATCACCCTCTCGGCCACACAGGGTTCCCTCGGAGACATTCAGGCCAACCTACCGGAGGCGGCGACCATAGTGGACCGTTATGCGTGCCGCTGCGGCCTCCAATGCTCCACCGGAAAGTCTGAATTTGTGCACATACGCCCCTCACCAAAGTGCACAGCCAAAATTTCATTGTCTCTTGAGACAGGTCCAGTCCGTGAAAATTATGAAGCCCGGGTACTGGGGCTCTTTATACATCAAGACAGACGGTCAGAAACAAAATTGGCCAAACTCCGTCAGGTGGGGGACCAGGTGGGCCGCTTGGTCCGCCGGGTTTCTAACAAGCGCGGGGGGTTACCATGTAAGGACGCCTTGCGGCTGGCGCATGCATTTGTAACCAGTCGAATTCTATATTCGACTCCATACCTCCACCTGCGGAAGCAAGACGAGGATTCACTCGAAGTCATCCTCCGCAATATTAAATAAGCGGGCTCTGGACCTCTCCGCGAACACCTCCAACAAGCGCCTCCTGGGGATGGCATGGTGAGTACATTTCGGGATCTCCGGGAAGCCCACTGGACCAACCAAAACACACGTCTGTCGAAGACATCATCGGGTCGCCGCCGCCTTCCGCGACTACACATCCAACACACCACTCTCATGGAAGAGCGCGTACGTATTCCATCCCAGTGGAGATGCGTCCTCCACGTGCGCCCTCTTCCCACGAACATGAACCGTGAAGACCATAATGGCCGGCGCCTGGCGCGGGCGGAAGCCTTGGCCCGCCACTATGGATCGAAATCCGGCGTTTTCTACTTTGATGCCTATGGCCCCCACCATGGGGGATGTACACGGGCGCAGTCGTCCACCAATCCAAAATAGTGAACGGCATTACTTTCCGAGCCCGTGACATAACACACGCGGGGGAGGTCGCCATTGCGTTGGCTGCATCTGATCAGACTTCAAAAACAATTATTTCCGACTAGCGAGGAGCCTGTCGGAATGTCGAGCAGGGCTGGGTACCGTACCTAGCCTACCGCATTCTCCAAAACAGCGTCTACACCGTGGACCCCCCTCCCCGGCGTATCGTTTGGACTCCTGCTCACATGGGCCTTGAGGGAAATGAGGCAGCTGACGCCGCCGCCCGCGCGCTCTCTCATCGGACATTCCTCTCCGACCCCGACGATTAGGAACTGGAATTCACTCCAGCTTACACCTTCAAAGACATTCTTTTACTTTATCAATCTGGCCACGGTCTTAATCCCCCGCCCGTTTGAAGGTCTCAAAGGCGGAGAAGCGGCTTCTCCCTCGCCTGTATACTAATACATTGCTGTGCCCGCAGCTCTCAAACACTTCGACCCTTCTTTCTTGGGCAGCTGTCCGCACTGTGCGCAGAAGTCTTCGGACATCAACCACATGGTGTGGGCCTGCCCCTCAAACCCTGCTATCCCCCATCACCCTAACCCAACCCGGGAGGACTGCGAGGCTACCCTGCTCGGCTGCTCTGACCTGCAGGCCCAACGGGCCTTGGTCGCGCGAGCCCGGGCGCCTACCAATGCCACTAGGGACCCGAAAGTAGGGACCTCCACCTAGTACTTGTCAGGGCTGGCCCCCTCTAGGCCAGCAAGTACATAACAACTTCAAGTGTATCTGTATATAAAATGTTTTCCACCCCCACCACCAAGCAAAAATGTAAACAGCTAGTGCAGAGCGCCCGAAAAGCCGCACCGGATGTCCCGAGAACCGCGTCCTCCGATTGGTGTATGTCTTCCTGAAGTACGCCAATGAGAGACGCGACGGTGAGCAGCTTCCGGCGCTTGCGCGAGCGCTGACGCAGATATCTAGCAGTGACAGATCACGGCGCCTCGGCTACATTCGCTGGCGTCTCCTACAGTGCGCATGCGCAGATCGGATCCGGCGTACGCCAAGAGCGCCGACACTGAGCGCTGAGAAAACAGACATATTGGGCTATTTATGTTTTGCTTAGATGCCAAGCCTTCAACGCAAAGAGATTGTGCGTGTTCCGTGGCTTTTTGCAACCACTTCAGCCTTGCTGCTTCTGTTTACTTTGTCTTACCCCAAAGCTGGTGGCTAAAACAAATAATATCTATCAGTCTCATACAAAGCGGTCAGTCCCAACTATAGGACAATGGTAGGAAACGTTATTGTACGGCTACTACTGTGTAGAATTGCTTGGCTAAAACGTAGACACGAGCGTCCAATGCGACAGAAGTCTCACCCGCAAGAACAGCCTGGCGGCAAACATCCGTACCCACACTGGCGACCGTCACCAAAAGCGGAAAGAAAAACAACTGCACCAATATGTCGTGCTCTGTTCGTGGCTTTTTGAAACCACTTCAGCATTGCTGCTTTGTTTACTTTGTCTTACCCCAAAGTTGGTGGCTAAAACAAACGTTATCTATCAGTGTCATAGAGAGCGGTCTGTCCCAATTGTAGGACAATGGTAGGAAACGTTATTGTATGGCTACTACTGTGTAGAATTTCTTGGCTAAAACGTAGACACGAGCGTCCAATGCGACAGAAGTCTCACACGCAAGAACAGAATGGCGGCAACCATCCGTACCCACAGTGGCGGCCGTCACCAGAAGCGGAAAGAAAAACAACTGCAACGTTCTGTCATGCTCTGTTCGTGGCTTTTTGAAACCACTTCAGCATTGCTGCTTCTGTTTACTTTGTCTTTCCCCAAAGTTGGTGGCTAAAACAAATGTCATCTATCAGTGTCATAGAGAGCGGTCTGTCCCAACTGCAGGACAATGGTAGGAACCGTTATTGTATGGCTACTACTGTGTACAATTCCTTGGCTAAAACATAGACACGAGCGTCCAATGCGACAGAAGTCTCACCCGCAAGAACAGCCTGGCGGCAAACATCCGTACCCACACTGGCGGCCGTCACCAGAAGCGGAAAGAAAAACAACTGCAACATTCTGTCGTGCTCTGTGCGGAACATCAATGGGCAGCTCGGACATATGAGTGCAGACTCACGGAATATGCCTGTGCGGAGAACGGAAAGCGACGGCACCCAGACTTGCAAAAAAGGATATGGAACCAGAGCAACTCGGCATCCGTCATCATACCGAGAGGACAATTTTAGTTTATTCGCAATATTCAAATGCATTTTGCTTTTTTTTTCTAAGCACCGAACTACCCATATATCAGACAAAATGTCTACGATGCTCCCCAAAAGTCTTCACCGCGAGTAAGAACTATTCTTTGAAGACCGTAAGCAAATTGTGAAATACCGATAGGTGCAATGACAATCAGGGAGAAAAAAAAGTTGACGAAAACATAAGCGCTCAGCAGCTCCTCGGCCCGTCGTTGCCAAGGCTAGCTGTGCGGCTAGCTCTGCCGAACCCAGCTTGGCACGCCAGGTTAACGGTGAAGATTCAAGAGAACACGATCATTGCTGGTAACAAACAAAAACACTAATCATTTCATTACTGAACACCACAGTCCTATTGATTTGACTACTTAATTGTTGTTCGTGTATTGTAATCACTAAAACACTTAAAACATGTTAGGATTTATAAATCATCGCAGCTACTACTTTCCATCAGCAGAAACAACTTAGATACTTTTTATACATCAGTATTGAGCAATCCGGCAACATGACAATCCAGTTGCTTTCCTATACGAGCATGCACAAGCAGTTGCGTGGGTGTTTGCTTTCCCTTATGACTGTTATGGCCAGGGTCATTAGACCGCGGAATCTTTGCATCTGAAACCACAAGCTTTTAATAGAACAAGAATGAGAGTGACAGGCGAAGATGAGTTCACGGGCCCACCACCTCGACCTGGATGCATCCAAACGTTCAAAGACACTCCCCCCGTGTGCCCGAAAGGCCAAACAGCCTTCCTTTACAAAGAAGAACTGAGGCAAAGCGGCTGAGACCCGTAAAGGTGTATCCAGACGACGGACCACGGACGCGTTTTGGCCCGCGGACTAGCGGTCACGTGGGGTCTAGCTTCCGGTCTACGAGGTCCGCGCACGGTCCGCGGACCGAATCGTGCGGGAAATGCGAGAACATTTTTTCTGGCTGTGGACCACAGACTTTTTAGCTTACTGGCTCACTTCAAGTCTTGCAACCACGTCACACTTGTCGCTACAGCCAGGCGATTCACCACTGCTCTCATTTTGTGTGCCAAGGCGACACCAGCGAAAGTAGTAGTCATGCGCGAACTGTCAACATGTCAGCGTAGTCGGACGAAGCTGTTTTATTTTTAGGTTCACTACAGCTTTGTGGCTCGTTTACACTTGGGCAAGAAAGCGAGCGAAATCCGCCCCCTCCGGAATGCTGCCTTGTATGCACTTCATAACCGCCACGATGCCGCTTGTGGCGTACACAGATGTGGTTAGAAAATAACATAAATTGATGCTGTCTACGCACTGCTAAACTCAGTAGTCTATGCACCGCTAAACCTACACACTACTAAGCCAATTCTCACATTTTTCACGTTTATTTCAGCGAATGCATACACAGACAGCGATAAGCTCAACCTAGTGGCGCCATCTAGTTGTTAAAACGGGAACCATTTCTGTCAACAAACCTACGCTCCTCTTGAGCCTAGAAGCAGCAGAATCGTCACTCTAAATAAATAAAGCAAATTTTTCACTCATAAGTTTTCTTATAGGAAAGCGGATGCAAGTGACGCATTGCATTCAAAGAAAGTGCCTCTTCAGGTACGTCCTGCAAGTGAGACACGAAAACCTTGGTTAACAAAGGAGCATTTGTGAACATTGTGAAGTGGGTCTATCACTAGCAAGGAGCAATAGGCTCAGCTTACATGCCCAAAGTAGATGCTGCAATAGATTCACTTATAGACCTCAGCAAAAATGAGTAATGGTCACGAAACTTTTGTTCCACATGATGCACATTGCAAGCATCAGCCTATTTCATTGTGGTTTTATTAAAAAGGTCCAGGAGGATATTTTAACATGTATCGGATATTGGTGTAATATTTGCAGGGAAGTATGAGGTGTGACAAAAGTTAAGGTGAATGACTGAACTGGAATCATCGCGGAAATAGGCAGCGCAAAGCAACAAGGACAAATCACTTATCCAGGCAGGTGAACGGCCATATCATTCCCAGCTGTGTCCCACGGCCTTTACAGAGAAGTCACACCTAAATCGTCATGTGAACTCCTACAAAAAGGGAACCCTGTTGTAGTGTGCCTTGCTCAAGGAGATTCACTTGCTGGCTGCAGCTCAAGTACCGTGACAAAAGTGTCATAAAAACATCATGTGTTTAGTAAATGTGAGAGTTTTTCTGCCACCGTTTTGTGTTTCAAATAAGGGCAGCTGTTGCATATTGTGTGAGTCTGCCAGTTTGGCAATGAATTCTTTATTGAAGGGATGTTGAAGGACATTTTGACAAGAACCATGTTTACAAAGTGTTTTTGATGATGTGAAAATTTTAATGTGCTAAGTGACAAAATTTTGGGATTTTATGGTTGTCCACAAATGGCTTTGCACAAGTGAACTCTAAGTAACAAGGTCAGGGACGCCTACATGCCACTGGCTTATGCTATGTGTTATTGTTTTGTTTTTCTTGAGAATTTTTGTCAACAGCTTTCTGTTAGACTCCTGTTTGCTGAAGAAGCCAGGTTTTGGAAGCCTGCTAGACTACATATAATACCATCATTAACTGCTTTATATGGTACAAGATGCTACCCATTTTTTGAATATCTGCTGGAATAATTTCTCTTTGCTTTCTACTGCATTCAAAAATTCCTACAGGAAATATGGTCCTGGCCCATAATTTTCTTTGTTAGTGCCTTGTTAATGGGAATGGTAATTCCTGCCCTCATCTTTTAGCTTTGTGCCTTCTAAACTAATGAAGTATTCTTTTTGCACTTTATTGCGTAAGTGTTCGCTACCTGTCCTTGTCAAATTAGTGTGATGTATAGAATTCTTACTGACACATTTTCACCTTATTACGTTGATGAGAAGAATTTAATAAAGTTTCCGACTACCTTTCATGCACGAAATGCAAGAATAGGTTGTTCTTCTTCCTCCTCCTCTCTTTCACATTGCATGATCCTGCACATCTCTAGGAAAACGCACTCTTTGTAGATCTTATGAGAAAGTGAAGAAACAATATTTCAGATGAAGTTAGAACCTGCAGTGAAGAAAAGGAAATTTTGCTAAAAATGACACTGTATAACTTGACTCAGACACTTTTTTATCTGGGTAGTGTGCAGAATTTGTTCAAAAAAACAGTGGCAATGCGGTAAACGATAAAGCTGACAGCAGCATGCGTAAGTGTGCTGACACTGCAATTATGTGACTGGCAGGCAGGTTCATGGGGCACATTAAGCAGGAGGGAAAGCGGATGCAAGTGACGCATTGCATTCAAAGAAAGTGCCTCTTCAGGTACGTCCTGCAAGTGAGACACGAAAACCTTGGTTAACAAAGGAGCATTTGTGAACATTGTGAAGTGGGTCTATCACTAGCAAGGAGCAATAGGCTCAGCTTACATGCCCAAAGTAGATGCTGCAATAGATTCACTTATAGACCTCAGCAAAAATGAGTAATGGTCACGAAACTTTTGTTCCACATGATGCACATTGCAAGCATCAGCCTATTTCATTGTGGTTTTATTAAAAAGGTCCAGGAGGATATTTTAACATGTATCGGATATTGGTGTAATATTTGCAGGGAAGTATGAGGTGTGACAAAAGTTAAGGTGAATGACTGAACTGGAATCATCGCGGAGAGGCAGCGCAAAGCAACAAGGACAAATCACTTATCCAGGCAGGTGAACGGCCATATCATTCCCAGCTGTGTCCCACGGCCTTTACAGAGAAGTCACACCTAAATCGTCATGTGAACTCCTACAAAAAGGGAACCCTGTTGTAGTGTGCCTTGCTCAAGGAGATTCACTTGCTGGCTGCAGCTCAAGTACCGTGACAAAAGTGTCATAAAAACATCATGTGTTTAGTAAATGTGAGAGTTTTTCTGCCACCGTTTTGTGTTTCAAATAAGGGCAGCTGTTGCATATTGTGTGAGTCTGCCAGTTTGGCAATGAATTCTTTATTGAAGGGATGTTGAAGGACATTTTGACAAGAACCATGTTTACAAAGTGTTTTTGATGATGTGAAAATTTTAATGTGCTAAGTGACAAAATTTTGGGATTTTATGGTTGTCCACAAATGGCTTTGCACAAGTGAACTCTAAGTAACAAGGTCAGGGAAGCCTACTTGCCACTGACTTATGCTATGTGTTATTGTTTTGTTTTTCTTGAGAATTTTTGTCAACAGCTTTCTGTTAGACTCCTGTTTGCTGAAGAAGCCAGGTTTTGGAAGCCTGCTAGACTACATATAATACCATCATTAAGTGCTTTACATGGTACAAGATGCTACCCATTTTTTGAATATCTGCTGGAATAATTTCTCTTTGCTTTCTACTGCATTCAAAAATTCCTACAGGAAATATGGTCCTGGCCCATAATTTTTTTGTTAGTGTCTTGTTAATGGGAATGGTAATTCCTGCCCTCATCTTTTAGCTTTGTGCCTTCTCAACTAATGAAGGATTCTTTTTGCACTTTATTGCGTAAGTGTTCGCTACCTGTCCTTGTCAAATTAGTTTGATGTATACAATTCTTATTGACACATTTTCACCTTATTACGTTGATGAGAAGAATTTAATAAAGTTTCCGACTACCTTTCATGCACGAAATGCAAGAATAGGTTGTTCTTCTTCCTCCTCCTCTCTTTCACATTGCATGATCCTGCACATCTCTAGGAAAACGCACTCTTTGTAGATCTTATGAGAAAGTGAAGAAACAATATTTCAGATGAAGTTAGAACCTGCAGTGAAGAAAAGGAAATTTTGCTAAAAATGACACTGTATAACTTGACTCAGACACTTTTTTATCTGGGTAGTGTGCAGAATTTGTTCAAAAAAACAGTGGCAATGCGGTAAACGATAAAGCTGACAGCAGCATGCGTAAGTGTGCTGACACTGCAATTATGTGACTGGCAGGCAGGTTCATGGGGCACATTAAGCAGGAGGGAAAGCGGATGCAAGTGACGCATTGCATTCAAAGAAAGTGCCTCTTCAGGTACGTCCTGCAAGTGAGACAGAAAACCTTGGTTAACAAAGGAGCATTTGTGAACATTGTGAAGTGGGTCTATCACTAGCAAGGAGCAATAGGCTCAGCTTACATGCCCAAAGTAGATGCTGCAATAGATTCACTTATAGACCTCAGCAAAAATGAGTAATGGTCACGAAACTTTTGTTCCACATGATGCACATTGCAAGCATCAGCCTATTTCATTGTGGTTTTATTAAAAAGGTCCAGGAGGATATTTTAACATGTATCGGATATTGGTGTAATATTTGCAGGGAAGTATGAGGTGTGACAAAAGTTAAGGTGAATGACTGAACTGGAATCATCGCGGAAAGAGGCAGCGCAAAGCAACAAGGACAAATCACTTATCCAGGCAGGTGAACGGCCATATCATTCCCAGCTGTGTCCCACGGCCTTTACAGAGAAGTCACACCTAAATCGTCATGTGAACTCCTACAAAAAGGGAACCCTGTTGTAGTGTGCCTTGCTCAAGGAGATTCACTTGCTGGCTGCAGCTCAAGTACCGTGACAAAAGTGTCATAAAAACATCATGTGTTTAGTAAATGTGAGAGTTTTTCTGCCACCGTTTTGTGTTTCAAATAAGGGCAGCTGTTGCATATTGTGTGAGTCTGCCAGTTTGGCAATGAATTCTTTATTGAAGGGATGTTGAAGGACATTTTGACAAGAACCATGTTTACAAAGTGTTTTTGATGATGTGAAAATTTTAATGTGCTAAGTGACAAAATTTTGGGATTTTATGGTTGTCCACAAATGGCTTTGCACAAGTGAACTCTAAGTAACAAGGTCAGGGAAGCCTACATGCCACTGACTTATGCTATGTGTTATTGTTTTGTTTTTCTTGAGAATTTTTGTCAACAGCTTTCTGTTAGACTCCTGTTTGCTGAAGAAGCCAGGTTTTGGAAGCCTGCTAGACTACATATAATACCATCATTAACTGCTTTATATGGTACAAGATGCTACCCATTTTTTGAATATCTGCTGGAATAATTTCTCTTTGCTTTCTACTGCATTCAAAAATTCCTACAGGAAATATGGTCCTGGCCCATAATTTTCTTTGTTAGTGCCTTGTTAATGGGAATGGTAATTCCTGCCCTCATCTTTTAGATTTGTGCCTTCTAAACTAATGAAGTATTCTTTTTGCACTTTATTGCGTAAGTGTTCGCTACCTGTCCTTGTCAAATTAGTGTGATGTATACAATTCTTACTGACACATTTTCACCTTATTACGTTGATGAGAAGAATTTAATAAAGTTTCCGACTACCTTTCATGCACGAAATGCAAGAATAGGTTGTTCTTCTTCCTCCTCCTCTCTTTCAGATTGCATGATCCTGCACATCTCTAGGAAAACGCACTCTTTGTAGATCTTATGAGAAAGTGAAGAAACAATATTTCAGATGAAGTTAGAACCTGCAGTGAAGAAAAGGAAATTTTGCTAAAGATGACACTGTATAACTTGACTCAGACACTTTTTTATCTGGGTAGTGTGCAGAATTTGTTCAAAAAAACAGTGGCAATGCGGTAAACGATAAAGCTGACAGCAGCATGCGTAAGTGTGCTGACACTGCAATTATGTGACTGGCAGGCAGGTTCATGGGGCACATTAAGCAGGAGGGAAAGCGGATGCAAGTGACGCATTGCATTCAAAGAAAGTGCCTCTTCAGGTACGTCCTGCAAGTGAGACACGAAAACCTTGGTTAACAAAGGAGCATTTGTGA
Organism: Amblyomma mixtum; assembly: GCF_055824585.1. Taxonomy (NCBI): domain Eukaryota; kingdom Metazoa; phylum Arthropoda; class Arachnida; order Ixodida; family Ixodidae; genus Amblyomma; species Amblyomma mixtum. The sequence continues at coordinate 327,810,156 of NC_143014.1, read as the reverse complement.
ACATTGTGAAGTGGGTCTATCACTAGCAAGGAGCAATAGGCTCAGCTTACATGCCCAAAGTAGATGCTGCAATAGATTCACTTATAGACCTCAGCAAAAATGAGTAATGGTCACGAAACTTTTGTTCCACATGATGCACATTGCAAGCATCAGCCTATTTCATTGTGGTTTTATTAAAAAGGTCCAGGAGGATATTTTAACATGTATCGGATATTGGTGTAATATTTGCAGGGAAGTATGAGGTGTGACAAAAGTTAAGGTGAATGACTGAACTGGAATCATCGCGGAAAGAGGCAGCGCAAAGCAACAAGGACAAATCACTTATCCAGGCAGGTGAACGGCCATATCATTCCCAGCTGTGTCCCAAGGCCTTTACAGAGAAGTCACACCTAAATCGTCATGTGAACTCCTACAAAAAGGGAACCCTGTTGTAGTGTGCCTTGCTCAAGGAGATTCACTTGCTGGCTGCAGCTCAAGTACCGTGACAAAAGTGTCATAAAAACATCATGTGTTTAGTAAATGTGAGAGTTTTTCTGCCACCGTTTTGTGTTTCAAATAAGGGCAGCTGTTGCATATTGTGTGAGTCTGCCAGTTTGGCAATGAATTCTTTATTGAAGGGATGTTGAAGGACATTTTGACAAGAACCATGTTTACAAAGTGTTTTTGATGATGTGAAAATTTTAATGTGCTAAGTGACAAAATTTTGGGATTTTATGGTTGTCCACAAATGGCTTTGCACAAGTGAACTCTAAGTAACAAGGTCAGGGAAGCCTACATGCCACTGACTTATGCTATGTGTTATTGTTTTGTTTTTCTTGAGAATTTTTGTCAACAGCTTTCTGTTAGACTCCTGTTTGCTGAAGAAGCCAGGTTTTGGAAGCCTGCTAGACTACATATAATACCATCATTAACTGCTTTATATGGTACAAGATGCTACCCATTTTTTGAATATCTGCTGGAATAATTTCTCTTTGCTTTCTACTGCATTCAAAAATTCCTACAGGAAATATGGTCCTGGCCCATAATTTTCTTTGTTAGTGCCTTGTTAATGGGAATGGTAATTCCTGCCCTCATCTTTTAGATTTGTGCCTTCTAAACTAATGAAGTATTCTTTTTGCACTTTATTGCGTAAGTGTTCGCTACCTGTCCTTGTCAAATTAGTGTGATGTATACAATTCTTACTGACACATTTTCACCTTATTACGTTGATGAGAAGAATTTAATAAAGTTTCCGACTACCTTTCATGCACGAAATGCAAGAATAGGTTGTTCTTCTTCCTCCTCCTCTCTTTCACATTGCATGATCCTGCACATCTCTAGGAAAACGCACTCTTTGTAGATCTTATGAGAAAGTGAAGAAACAATATTTCAGATGAAGTTAGAACCTGCAGTGAAGAAAAGGAAATTTTGCTAAAAATGACACTGTATAACTTGACTCAGACACTTTTTTATCTGGGTAGTGTGCAGAATTTGTTCAAAAAAACAGTGGCAATGCGGTAAACGATAAAGCTGACAGCAGCATGCGTAAGTGTGCTGACACTGCAATTATGTGACTGGCAGGCAGGTTCATGGGGCACATTAAGCAGGAGGGAAAGCGGATGCAAGTGACGCATTGCATTCAAAGAAAGTGCCTCTTCAGGTACGTCCTGCAAGTGAGACACGAAAACCTTGGTTAACAAAGGAGCATTTGTGAACATTGTGAAGTGGGTCTATCACTAGCAAGGAGCAATAGGCTCAGCTTACATGCCCAAAGTAGATGCTGCAATAGATTCACTTATAGACCTCAGCAAAAATGAGTAATGGTCACGAAATTTTTGTTCCACATGATGCACATTGCAAGCATCAGCCTATTTCATTGTGGTTTTATTAAAAAGGTCCAGGAGGATATTTTAACATGTATCGGATATTGGTGTAATATTTGCAGGGAAGTATGAGGTGTGACGAAAGTTAAGGTGAATGACTGAACTGGAATCATCGCGGAAAGAGGCAGCGCAAAGCAACAAGGACAAATCACTTATCCAGGCAGGTGAACGGCCATATCATTGCCAGCTGTGTCCCACGGCCTTTACAGAGAAGTCACACCTAAATCGTCATGTGAACTCCTACAAAAAGGGAACCCTGTTGTAGTGTGCCTTGCTCAAGGAGATTCACTTGCAGGCTGCAGCTCAAGTACCGTGACAAAAGTGTCATAAAAACATCATGTGTTTAGTAAATGTGAGAGTTTTTCTGCCACCGTTTTGTGTTTCAAATAAGGGCAGCTGTTGCATATTGTGTGAGTCTGCCAGTTTGGCAATGAATTCTTTATTGAAGGGATGTTGAAGGACATTTTGACAAGAACCATGTTTACAAAGTGTTTTTGATGATGTGAAAATTTTAATGTGCTAAGTGACAAAATTTTGGGATTTTATGGTTGTCCACAAATGGCTTTGCACAAGTGAACTCTAAGTAACAAGGTCAGGGAAGCCTACTTGCCACTGACTTATGCTATGTGTTATTGTTTTGTTTTTCTTGAGAATTTTTGTCAACAGCTTTCTGTTAGACTCCTGTTTGCTGAAGAAGCCAGGTTTTGGAAGCCTGCTAGACTACATATAATACCATCATTAAGTGCTTTACATGGTACAAGATGCTACCCATTTTTTGAATATCTGCTGGAATAATTTCGCTTTGCTTTCTACTGCATTCAAAAATTCCTACAGGAAATATGGTCCTGGCCCATAATTTTTTTGTTAGTGCCTTGTTAATGGGAATGGTAATTCCTGCCCTCATCTTTTAGCTTTGTGCCTTCTAAACTAATGAAGTATTCTTTTTGCACTTTATTGCGTAAGTGTTCGCTACCTGTCCTTGTCAAATTAGTTTGATGTATACAATTCTTATTGACACATTTTCACCTTATTACGTTGATGAGAAGAATTTAATAAAGTTTCCGACTACCTTTCATGCACGAAATGCAAGAATAGGTTGTTCTTCTTCCTCCTCCTCTCTTTCACATTGCATGATCCTGCACATCTCTAGGAAAACGCACTCTTTGTAGATGTTATGAGAAAGTGAAGAAACAATATTTCAGATGAAGTTAGAACCTGCAGTGAAGAAAAGGAAATTTTGCTAAAAATGACACTGTATAACTTGACTCAGACACTTTTTTATCTGGGTAGTGTGCAGAATTTGTTCAAAAAAACAGTGGCAATGCGGTAAACGATAAAGCTGACAGCAGCATGCGTAAGTGTGCTGACACTGCAATTATGTGACTGGCAGGCAGGTTCATGGGGCACATTAAGCAGGAGGGAAAGCGGATGCAAGTGACGCATTGCATTCAAAGAAAGTGCCTCTTCAGGTACGTCCTGCAAGTGAGACACGAAAACCTTGGTTAACAAAGGAGCATTTGTGAACATTGTGAAGTGGGTCTATCACTAGCAAGGAGCAATAGGCTCAGCTTACATGCCCAAAGTAGATGCTGCAATAGATTCACTTATAGACCTCAGCAAAAAATGAGTAATGGTCACGAAATTTTTGTTCCACATGATGCACATTGCAAGCATCAGCCTATTTCATTGTGGTTTTATTAAAAAGGTCCAGGAGGATATTTTAACATGTATCGGATATTGGTGTAATATTTGCAGGGAAGTATGAGGTGTGACAAAAGTTAAGGTGAATGACTGAACTGGAATCATCGCGGAAAGAGGCAGCGCAAAGCAACAAGGACAAATCACTTATCCAGGCAGGTGAACGGCCATATCATTCCCAGCTGTGTCCCACGGCCTTTACAGAGAAGTCACACCTAAATCGTCATGTGAACTCCTACAAAAAGGGAACCCTGTTGTAGTGTGCCTTGCTCAAGGAGATTCACTTGCTGGCTGCAGCTCAAGTACCGTGACAAAAGTGTCATAAAAACAGCATGTGTTTAGTAAATGTGAGAGTTTTTCTGCCACCGTTTTGTGTTTCAAATAAGGGCAGCTGTTGCATATTGTGTGAGTCTGCCAGTTTGGCAATGAATTCTTTATTGAAGGGATGTTGAAGGACATTTTGACAAGAACCATGTTTACAAAGTGTTTTTGATGATGTGAAAATTTTAATGTGCTAAGTGACAAAATTTTGGGATTTTATGGTTGTCCACAAATGGCTTTGCACAAGTGAACTCTAAGTAACAAGGTCAGGGAAGCCTACTTGCCACTGACTTATGCTATGTGTTATTGTTTTGTTTTTCTTGAGAATTTTTGTCAACAGCTTTCTGTTAGACTCCTGTTTGCTGAAGAAGCCAGGTTTTGGAAGCCTGCTAGACTACATATAATACCATCATTAACTGCTTTATATGGTACAAGATGCTACCCATTTTTTGAATATCTGCTGGAATAATTTCTCTTTGCTTTCTACTGCATTCAAAAATTCCTGCAGGAAATATGGTCCTGGCCCATAATTTTCTTTGTTAGTGCCTTGTTAATGGGAATGGTAATTCCTGCCCTCATCTTTTAGCTTTGTGCCTTCTAAACTAATGAAGTATTCTTTTTGCACTTTATTGCGTAAGTGTTCGCTACCTGTCCTTGTCAAATTAGTGTGATGTATACAATTCTTACTGACACATTTTCACCTTATTACGTTGACGAGAAGAATTTAATAAAGTTTCCGACTACCTTTCATGCACGAAATGCAAGAATAGGTTGTTCTTCTTCCTCCTCCTCTCTTTCACATTGCATGATCCTGCACATCTCTAGGAAAACGGCCCCGCAGGGAGGCGTCTGCAGCATGCAGACGTTGGTGAGTGGCGACACCACGGGGTTAACCCGAACATCCGCAGGGACATCCCCGCAGGGGGATGATGGTGAACAATGCGTCACCACGGACCCGAGCATCCGCGCTTAGCCGTGCGTGGCATCGCCGTGTCCGGGGAAAAGGGGATCCTGGTGGTTGAGCCGATGCCGAGCGTTTGGACCCTTAAGGCCCCTCGGCGGAGGCAACACACCACTTTGGCCCCAGCTTCCTGTAGACGGCACCTCCGGCCTGACCCGACCGGGGGAAATCGGCAGTCGCCTTTTCCTGCTCTCCTCTCCATCTTTCACTTTCCTATCTCCTTTCTTACAACTCTCCTGTATACTCCTCTTTTCTTCGTTTTTTCCTCTTTTTCCTGGCGGCGAGGGTTAACCGTGTGCGACCAACTACCCTGAGTTGAGTCATATTAGGTTATAGTTAAGGTGTACAGCTGGCGTGGGCAGGACTTTCTTTCAAGTTCCTGTCGCGTCCCCTTGTTGGGCTCCATGGTGGGTGGCTGGCACCATGACCGAAAAACATCAATTTTTTATGGCTCCCCCCCTTTCCAAACCTGATCGCTCTCTTAAAAGAGTGCGGAACGAAGCAGAGTACTTTTTTTCCAAAAAGAAACCAACATTCGCCAAATTCCATGTCGTCCACAGTGAAGTGCAAGATAAACAGGCCAGAATTCTATCCCCCTTCATCGTATCGAAATGCTTAACAGAAGCTTTGGGCCCCGGCTACAAAGTATCAAAAATGGCCAGCGGCGATCTATTGCTGGAACTCCGAGATAATGTTCAAACTTCCAAACTCGCAAACATAGTGTGTATGGGGGAGACACCTGTCTCCATCACAGCACACCGATCCCTCAACACTGTCCGTGGCGTCATCTCCGAAAATGATTTTCTACATCTCACAGAAAAAGAAATGCTGGAAGGCCTTTCCGATCAAAACGTCATTGATGTGTACCGAATCAAAATCCGCAAGGACAACAAAGATGTAGATACCAAACACCTGGTCCTGACTTTCAACACATGCACATTGCCAGAAACCATCGACGTTGGATACCTCAAAGTAAATGTTAGACACTATATCCCTAACCCCCGAAGGTGCTTTAATTGTCAACGGTTTGGACACGGATCACAGAGTTGCCGAGGCCGCAAAACTTGCGCGAAATGCGCGTCAAAGGACCACCATTCTGAGGAATGTGACGCAGCTCTACGCTGCGCTAACTGTGAAGGTGACCATGCTGCGTACTCCAGGGCATGTCCGTCCTGGAAGAAGGAAAAGGAAATAATCACCATAAAAACAAAGGAGAATATATCATTTCGAGAAGCAAGAAAGCGATTCGCAGTCACAAACACTTTCTCTTTCACAGCGAAACCAAACTTCGCTGATGTGGTGCGCAGGGGCGTAGCACCACACAGCACTCCTGCACCTGCCGCGGCCACTTCCACCGCGCCTGTGGCAGTGCCACCCACGCCCCAGGCAGAGACAGCGAAAGCTGCTCTGCCAACCCCAAAGCAGGGAATGCCGGCCCATGGGCCAGCATCCCGCAGGACTTCCCCCCGTCGGGGGAGGCCTGAACCCCACACGCCCGCGGCTTCACCGCGGTCTTCCAGCACCTCTGACGAGGTGATGGATCTAACCCCCAGCCCGCCTGCTTTACAGCGGCGGAACAGCTCTCTTGAGCGGAAGAAGGACAGGGCCCTCATAACGGGCCCAGAAAATAAGTAAACACTTTATTGTCCCTACCCCAAACATAAACATGGCTTTTCTAGTTCAGTGGAACTGTAGAGGATTGTTGAGAAATTACGATGACATAAAAAACATTTTAGGGTCAATGTCACCCGTAGCCTTATGTCTCCAGGAAACCAATCTAGGTCCACAACATATAAACATCCTGAAGCATTATAAAACTTTTAGACGAGATCGTGAGCAGGCAAATAGACTCTCGGGAGGCGTCGCGATTGTCGTACAAAGCGGCGTCCCTGCTCAAGAGATCAGACTCACAACAAAACTGGAGGCAGTTGCGGTCAGCATTGTCAGCTACAAAACTATAACTATCTGTTCTGTATATCTTCCTCCACATATAACATTAACAGTCCGTGACCTACAGGAACTCATCAATGAACTGCCAGAACCATATCTAGTAGTCGGGGATTTTAACGCTCACTCCCCTTTTTGGGGAAGCGAACGCTGCGACTCTAGAGGCCAAACAATCGAAGATTTTATACTTTCGAATAATGTCTGTCTTTTAAATACGGGAAAAGCCACATATTGCTGCCCAAGCTCAGCAAAAATGAGCTCTCTCGATTTAGCCTTCGCATCACCATTACTTTTTAACGATTTTAAATGGGATGTTTTAAATGACCCCATGGGCAGCGATCACTTACCTACCGTCATGAGGCTCTCATCATCCACTCCAATCATCCCCACAAGGCCACGGCGCTGGAAAATTCAGCTTGCTGACTGGTCACTCTTTACAAAAAGTGCCACTCTGGAAAAGGAATTTTGTGAAGACCTTAGCACAGATGAAATTAATCAGAAGTTTACTGAATGCATAATATCGGCCGCAACACTCGCTATACCACAAACAACAGGACTTGCACAAAAGAAACACAAAGTGTGGTGGACAAAAGAATGCACATTAGCAAAAAAACAACAAAACAAAGCCTGGAGCGCTCTGCGTCGATATCCCACTGCAGAGAACTTACTTACCTTTAAGAAGGCAAAAGCCAGAGCGCGGTATGTCCGAAGAAATGCAGAAAAAACCTCTTGGCAGAAATATGTCTCCTCAATAAACAGCTCAACAACATCAAAGAAAATGTGGGAAAAAGTGCGTAAATTTACTGGTGACCATACCCCTTTCACACTTCCTCTCTTGACAGCACCCGGGACACAAACATCTTTAGAAGAACAGGCCAACATACTGGGCGAGCATTTTGCTGAGATCTCAAGCTCATCCAACTACACAAGCACATTTCAAAAACACAAAGCAATAGCTGAAAAACAAAAATTTTCATCTGGAGCAGGTGTTCATGAGGATTACAACCAGCCTCTCACACTACAAGAAATAAATAAGGTATTATCTTCTGGAAAAAAGACAGCACCAGGACCAGACAACGTGCATTACGCTATGCTTGCACATCTCTCCGAGGCTGCTGTAGAGGCACTGTTAAAATTCTTTAATAAAATCTGGATAACTGGAAATATACCTGACGAGTGGAAAAAAGCAGTCATAATACCCTTTCTCAAACCCGGAAAACCACCAACAAGTCCTAGCAGTTACAGACCAATAGCCCTCACCAGCTGCATTGCTAAATCTTTCGAAAGTGTAATAAACATTAGACTGACCTTCATACTTGAATCTCGGCAACTACTAGATAAACACCAATGTGGGTTTAAGAAAACATGCTCCACCACAGATCACCTTGTCCGCCTAGAAAACACCATCCGGGAGGCGTTCATCCACAAGCAGCACTGTATTGGGGTCTTCTTCGACCTGGAGAAGGCCTACGATACTACGTGGAAGTTCGGCATCCTCCGTGACCTAGCAGAGCTAGGTATCCGCGGCAGGATGTTGAACTGCTTGAACGACTTCCTGGCTAACCGCACATTCCGAGTCCGCCTAGGAGCAACTCTCTCCATGACTTTCACCCAAGAGAACGGCGTACCCCAGGGGTGCATTCTAAGCACGACACTCTTCATAGTAAAAATGAATTCCTTAGCTAAAGTAATACCCAAGTCCATAATGTATTCAGTTTATGTAGATGACCTACAAATAGCATGTACGTCCTCCAGCATATCAACCTGTGAGAGACAAATACAAATCACACTAAATAAACTAGGTTCTTGGGCAGACAAAAATGGATTTAAATTTTCCCCTCAAAAAACGGTAGCTGTTCTTTTCTCATTGCGACGAGGCCTACAGGCCGATCCCAGTCTATACCTGAATCACACTGCGCTACCAATTAAACAAGAACACAAATTTTTAGGCCTAACTTTCGACAAGAAACTCACATTTCTACCACACATTAACAACCTTAAAAAGAAAGCTTCTCAAGCCCTCAATGTCTTAAAAGTGCTCTCACGGAAGCGGTGGGGGTCCGATAGAGCAAGCCTTTTACAAATATATCGCTCTCTGGTGCGCTCCAAGCTGGACTACGGGTGCATAGTATATGGCTCGGCAAGAGCATCCTACTTGAAAAGATTAGACCCCATTCATAATCTTGGCCTCCGCCTATCATCTGGAGCATACAGAACATCACCAGTAGCCAGCCTATACGTTGAAACTAATGAGCCCGCTCTTGAGGACCGAAGAATCGCACTAACATGCACATACGTCTTAAAAATCCGTTCTCTTCCGAAACATCTCTGCCATCCAGTTGTCACCAAGTGCCCATCTAAAAGATTATTCATCAACAAACCACATTCTATCAGGCCATTACTACTGCGCTTTGAAGATAAATGTGAAGAGCTAACAGTACTAGATGCCCTACCGAATATTGCACAAAGGAATGAATATTTGCCACCATGGTACAGCCTGCCTTCAGTATGTGACTTCACAATGACACATTTAGACAAAAAGCAAACGCCAAACGAGTACATATTACAGGAATTCTTTGCACTACAAGAAACGTATGACACCTACATTGAATTTTATACCGATGGCTCAAAAACAGAAAGTCATGTTGGAAGTGCAGTAATCCAAGAAAAAAATAAACAGATAATGCGACTACCAGAATGCGCATCAGTTTTTACTGCTGAGTGTTATGCCATCTTCATAGCTGTAGAAAAAATAGTAAGAGAGAACATCAAAAATAGCATCATTTACACCGATTCCCTCAGTATGCTCAAAGCACTGCACTCCAGGAATGCTACTGAACCCATAATAGGAAACATCATACATAACATAGTTAAAATCACAAAACAAAAGCACAACATTAAATTCTGCTGGGTTCCTAGCCATGTTGGAATTGTAGGTAATGAGAAAGCAGATGTATGTGCTGCACAAGCCCGGAATGGCCAAATAAAGCAAGTGAACATACCGCACAGGGATTGTTTAAAGTTTATCTACAGTAAACTCAGAAATAAGTGGCAGGCAGAATGGGAAGAGCACGCAAACAACAAATTACATTCTGTTAAGCCCATTTTAGGGGAATGGCAATCGTGTAGGCATCAAGAACGTTTTACTGAAGTTATTTTATGTCGGCTCCGCATTGGACACACCCACCTCACGCACAACTTTTTGCTAACCAAACAAAACAAACCTCTCTGTGACATGTGTGGTGCTGAACTCACAGTGAACCACATTTTAATTTCATGTATAAAGCTAGAAGAGCTAAGAAAGAAATATTTTACAACATTTTACAGGGAAACCATCCCATTACACCCCATGTTACTTTTAGGTGATCGAGCACTGGTTGACATCTCATGTATTTTTAGGTTTCTCAAGGAAGCAAGCATTTTAAACAAACTCTAAGTATAGAAAGCTTCACCTTTAACAAAAACTCTAACCTTGTGTTTGGCGCATCATAGCCTCAGTTGCTTTTGCGCCATTAAAATCAATATATAACTATCTAGGAAAACGCACTCTTTGTAGATCTTATGAGAAAGTGAAGAAACAATATTTCAGATGAAGTTAGAACCTGCAGTGAAGAAAAGGAAATTTTGCTAAAAATGACACTGTATAACTTGACTCAGACACTTTTTTATCTGGGTAGTGTGCAGAATTTGTTCAAAAAAACAGTGGCAATGCGGTAAACGATAAAGCTGACAGCAGCATGCGTAAGTGTGCTGACACTGCAATTATGTGACTGGCAGGCAGGTTCATGGGGCACATTAAGCAGGAGGGAAAGCGGATGCAAGTGACGCATTGCATTCAAAGAAAGTGCCTCTTCAGGTACGTCCTGCAAGTGAGACACGAAAACCTTGGTTAACAAAGGAGCATTTGTGAACATTGTGAAGTGGGTCTATCACTAGCAAGGAGCAATAGGCTCAGCTTACATGCCCAAAGTAGATGCTGCAATAGATTCACTTATAGACCTCAGCAAAAATGAGTAATGGTCACGAAACTTTTGTTCCACATGATGCACATTGCAAGCATCAGCCTATTTCATTGTGGTTTTATTAAAAAGGTCCAGGAGGATATTTTAACATGTATCGGATATTGGTGTAATATTTGCAGGGAAGTATGAGGTGTGACAAAAGTTAAGGTGAATGACTGAACTGGAATCATCGCGGAAAGAGGCAGCGCAAAGCAACAAGGACAAATCACTTATCCAGGCAGGTGAACGGCCATATCATTCCCAGCTGTGTCCCACGGCCTTTACAGAGAAGTCACACCTAAATCGTCATGTGAACTCCTACAAAAAGGGAACCCTGTTGTAGTGTGCCTTGCTCAAGGAGATTCACTTGCTGGCTGCAGCTCAAGTACCGTGACAAAAGTGTCATAAAAACAGCATGTGTTTAGTAAATGTGAGAGTTTTTCTGCCACCGTTTTGTGTTTCAAATAAGGGCAGCTGTTGCATATTGTGTGAGTCTGCCAGTTTGGCAATGAATTCTTTATTGAAGGGATGTTGAAGGACATTTTGACAAGAACCATGTTTACAAAGTGTTTTTGATGATGTGAAAATTTTAATGTGCTAAGTGACAAAATTTTGGGATTTTATGGTTGTCCACAAATGGCTTTGCACAAGTGAACTCTAAGTAACAAGGTCAGGGAAGCCTACTTGCCACTGACTTATGCTATGTGTTATTGTTTTGTTTTTCTTGAGAATTTTTGTCAACAGCTTTCTGTTAGACTCCTGTTTGCTGAAGAAGCCAGGTTTTGGAAGCCTGCTAGACTACATATAATACCATCATTAAGTGCTTTACATGGTACAAGATGCTACCCATTTTTTGAATATCTGCTGGAATAATTTCTCTTTGCTTTCTACTGCATTCAAAAATTCCTACAGGAAATATGGTCCTGGCCCATAATTTTCTTTGTTAGTGCCTTGTTAATGGGAATGGTAATTCCTGCCCTCATCTTTTAGCTTTGTGCCTTCTAAACTAATGAAGTATTCTTTTTGCACTTTATTGCGTAAGTGTTCGCTACCTGTCCTTGTCAAATTAGTGTGATGTATACAATTCTTACTGACACATTTTCACCTTATTACGTTGATGAGAAGAATTTAATAAAGTTTCCGACTACCTTTCATGCACGAAATGCAAGAATAGGTTGTTCTTCTTCCTCCTCCTCTCTTTCACATTGCATGATCCTGCACATCTCTAGGAAAACGCACTCTTTGTAGATCTTATGAGAAAGTGAAGAAACAATATTTCAGATGAAGTTAGAACCTGCAGTGAAGAAAAGGAAATTTTGCTAAAAATGACACTGTATAACTTGACTCAGACACTTTTTTATCTGGGTAGTGTGCAGAATTTGTTCAAAAAAACAGTGGCAATGCGGTAAACGATAAAGCTGACAGCAGCATGCGTAAGTGTGCTGACACTGCAATTATGTGACTGGCAGGCAGGTTCATGGGGCACATTAAGTAGGAGGGAAAGCGGATGCAAGTGACGCATTGCATTCAAAGAAAGTGCCTCTTCAGGTACGTCCTGCAAGTGAGACACGAAAACCTTGGTTAACAAAGGAGCATTTGTGAACATTGTGAAGTGGGTCTATCACTAGCAAGGAGCAATAGGCTCAGCTTACATGCCCAAAGTAGATGCTGCAATAGATTCCCTTATAGACCTCAGCAAAAAATGAGTAATGGTCACGAAACTTTTGTTCCACATGATGCACATTGCAAGCATCAGCCTATTTCATTGTGGTTTTATTAAAAAGGTCCAGGAGGATATTTTAACATGTATCGGATATTGGTGTAATATTTGCAGGGAAGTATGAGCTGTGACAAAAGTTAAGGTGAATGACTGAACTGGAATCATCGCGGAAAGAGGCAGCGCAAAGCAACAAGGACAAATCACTTATCCAGGCAGGTGAACGGCCATATCACTGCCAGCTGTGTCCCACGGCCTTTACAGAGAAGTCACACCTAAATCGTCATGTGAACTCCTACAAAAAGGGAACCCTGTTGTAGTGTACCTTGCTCAAGGAGATTCACTTGTCGGCTGCAGCTCAAGTACCGTGACAAAAGTGTCATAAAAACATCATGTGTTTAGTAAATGTGAGAGTTTTTCTGCCACCGTTTTGTGTTTTGAAATAAGGGCAGCTGTTGCATATTGTGTGAGTCTGCCAGTTTGGCAATGAATTCTTTATTGAAGGGATGTTGAAGGACATTTTGACAAGAACCATGTTTACAAAGTGTTTTTGATGATGTGAAAATTTTAATGTGCTAAGTGACAAAATTTTGGGATTTTATGGTTGTCCACAAATGGCTTTGCACAAGTGAACTCTAAGTAACAAGGTCAGGGAAGCCTACTTGCCACTGACTTATGCTATGTGTTATTGTTTTGTTTTTCTTGAGAATTTTTGTCAACAGCTTTCTGTTAGACTCCTGTTTGCTGAAGAAGCCAGGTTTTGGAAGCCTGCTAGACTACATATAATACCATCATTAAGTGCTTTACATGGTACAAGATGCTACCCATTTTTTGAATATCTGCTGGAATAATTTCTCTTTGCTTTCTACTGCATTCAAAAATTCCTACAGGAAATATGGTCCTGGCCCATAATTTTCTTTGTTAGTGCCTTGTTAATGGGAATGGTAATTCCTGCCCTCAACTTTTAGCTTTCTGCCTTCTAAACTAATGAAGTATTCTTTTTGCACTTTATTGCGTAAGTGTTCGCTACCTGTCCTTGTCAAATTAGTGTGATGTATACAATTCTTACTGACACATTTTCACCTTATTACGTTGATGAGAAGAATTTAATAAAGTTTCCGACTACCTTTCATGCACGAAATGCAAGAATAGGTTGTTCTTCTTCCTCCTCCTCTCTTTCACATTGCATGATCTTGCACATCTCTAGGAAAACGCACTCTTTGTAGATCTTATGAGAAAGTGAAGAAACAATATTTCAGATGAAGTTAGAACCTGCAGTGAAGAAAAGGAAATTTTGCTAAAAATGACACTGTATAACTTGACTCAGACACTTTTTTATCTGGGTAGTGTGCAGAATTTGTTCAAAAAAACAGTGGCAATGCGGTAAACGATAAAGCTGACAGCAGCATGCGTAAGTGTGCTGACACTGCAATTATGTGACTGGCAGGCAGGTTCATGGGGCACATTAAGCAGGAGGGAAATCGGATGCAAGTGACGCATTGCATTCAAAGAAAGTGCCTCTTCAGGTACGTCCTGCAAGTGAGACACAAAAACCTTGGTTAACAAAGGAGCATTTGTGAACATTGTGAAGTGGGTCTATCACTAGCAAGGAGCAATAGGCTCAGCTTACATGCCCAAAGTAGATGCTGCAATAGATTCACTTATAGACCTCAGCAAAAATGAGTAATGGTCACGAAATTTTTGTTCCACATGATGCACATTGCAAGCATCAGCCTATTTCATTGTGGTTTTATTAAAAAGGTCCAGGAGGATATTTTAACATGTATCGGATATTGGTGTAATATTTGCAGGGAAGTATGAGCTGTGACAAAAGTTAAGGTGAATGACTGAACTGGAATCATCGCGGAAAGAGGCAGCGCAAAGCAACAAGGACAAATCACTTATCCGGGCAGGTGAACGGCCATATCACTGCCAGCTGTGTCCCACGGCCTTTACAGAGAAGTCACACCTAAATCGTCATGTGAACTCCTACAAAAAGGGAACCCTGTTGTAGTGTGCCTTGCTCAAGGAGATTCACTTGCAGGCTGCAGCTCAAGTACCGTGACAAAAGTGTCATAAAAACATCATGTGTTTAGTAAATGTGAGAGTTTTTCTGCCACCGTTTTGTGTTTCAAATAAGGGCAGCTGTTGCATATTGTGTGAGTCTGCCAGTTTGGCAATGAATTCTTTATTGAAGGGATGTTGAAGGACATTTTGACAAGAACCATGTTTACAAAGTGTTTTTGATGATGTGAAAATTTTAATGTGCTAAGTGACAAAATTTTGGGATTTTATGGTTGTCCACAAATGGCTTTGCACAAGTGAACTCTAAGTAACAAGGTCAGGGAAGCCTACTTGCCACTGACTTATGCTATGTGTTATTGTTTTGTTTTTCTTGAGAATTTTTGTCAACAGCTTTCTGTTAGACTCCTGTTTGCTGAAGAAGCCAGGTTTTGGAAGCCTGCTAGACTACATATAATACCATCATTAAGTGCTTTACATGGTACAAGATGCTACCCATTTTTTGAATATCTGCTGGAATAATTTCTCTTTGCTTTCTACTGCATTCAAAAATTCCTACAGGAAATATGGTCCTGGCCCATAATTTTCTTTGTTAGTGCCTTGTTAATGGGAATGGTAATTCCTGCCCTCATCTTTTAGCTTTGTGCCTTCTAAACTAATGAAGTATTCTTTTTGCACTTTATTGCGTAAGTGTTCGCTACCTGTCCTTGTCAAATTAGTGTGATGTATACAATTCTTACTGACACATTTTCACCTTATTACGTTGATGAGAAGAATTTAATAAAGTTTCCGACTACCTTTCATGCACGAAATGCAAGAATAGGTTGTTCTTCTTCCTCCTCCTCTCTTTCACATTGCATGATCCTGCACATCTCTAGGAAAACGCACTCTTTGTAGATCTTATGAGAAAGTGAAGAAACAATATTTCAGATGAAGTTAGAACCTGCAGTGAAGAAAAGGAAATTTTGCTAAAAATGACACTGTATAACTTGACTCAGACACTTTTTTATCTGGGTAGTGTGCAGAATTTGTTCAAAAAAACAGTGGCAATGCGGTAAACGATAAAGCTGACAGCAGCATGCGTAAGTGTGCTGACACTGCAATTATGTGACTGGCAGGCAGGTTCATGGGGCACATTAAGCAGGAGGGAAAGCGGATGCAAGTGACGCATTGCATTCAAAGAAAGTGCCTCTTCAGGTACGTCCTGCAAGTGAGACAGAAAACCTTGGTTAACAAAGGAGCATTTGTGAACATTGTGAAGTGGGTCTATCACTAGCAAGGAGCAATAGGCTCAGCTTACATGCCCAAAGTAGATGCTGCAATAGATTCACTTATAGACCTCAGCAAAAATGAGTAATGGTCACGAAACTTTTGTTCCACATGATGCACATTGCAAGCATCAGCCTATTTCATTGTGGTTTTATTAAAAAGGTCCAGGAGGATATTTTAACATGTATCGGATATTGGTGTAATATTTGCAGGGAAGTATGAGCTGTGACAAAAGTTAAGGTGAATGACTGAACTGGAATCATCGCGGAAAGAGGCAGCGCAAAGCAACAAGGACAAATCACTTATCCAGGCAGGTGAACGGCCATATCACTGCCAGCTGTGTCCCACGGCCTTTACAGAGAAGTCACACCTAAATCGTCATGTGAACTCCTACAAAAAGGGAACCCTGTTGTAGTGTACCTTGCTCAAGGAGATTCACTTGTCGGCTGCAGCTCAAGTACCGTGACAAAAGTGTCATAAAAACATCATGTGTTTAGTAAATGTGAGAGTTTTTCTGCCACCGTTTTGTGTTTTGAAATAAGGGCAGCTGTTGCATATTGTGTGAGTCTGCCAGTTTGGCAATGAATTCTTTATTGAAGGGATGTTGAAGGACATTTTGACAAGAACCATGTTTACAAAGTGTTTTTGATGATGTGAAAATTTTAATGTGCTAAGTGACAAAATTTTGGGATTTTATGGTTGTCCACAAATGGCTTTGCACAAGTGAACTCTAAGTAACAAGGTCAGGGAAGCCTACTTGCCACTGACTTATGCTATGTGTTACTGTTTTGTTTTTCTTGAGAATTTTTGTCAACAGCTTTCTGTTAGACTCCTGTTTGCTGAAGAAGCCAGGTTTTGGAAGCCTGCTAGACTACATATAATACCATCATTAACTGCTTTATATGGTACAAGATGCTACCCATTTTTTGAATATCTGCTGGAATAATTTCTCTTTGCTTTCTACTGCATTCAAAAATTCCTACAGGAAATATGGTCCTGGCCCATAATTTTCTTTGTTAGTGCCTTGTTAATGGGAATGGTAATTCCTGCCCTCATCTTTTAGCTTTGTGCCTTCTAAACTAATGAAGTATTCTTTTTGCACTTTATTGCGTAAGTGTTCGCTACCTGTCCTTGTCAAATTAGTGTGATGTATATAATTCTTACTGACACATTTTCACCTTATTACGTTGATGAGAAGAATTTAATAAAGTTTCCGACTACCTTTCATGCACGAAATGCAAGAATAGGTTGTTCTTCTTCCTCCTCCTCTCTTTCACATTGCATGATCTTGCACATCTCTAGGAAAACGCACTCTTTGTAGATCTTATGAGAAAGTGAAGAAACAATATTTCAGATGAAGTTAGAACCTGCAGTGAAGAAAAGGAAATTTTGCTAAAAATGACACTGTATAACTTGACTCAGACACTTTTTTATCTGGGTAGTGTGCAGAATTTGTTCAAAAAAACAGTGGCAATGCGGTAAACGATAAAGCTGACAGCAGCATGCGTAAGTGTGCTGACACTGCAATTATGTGACTGGCAGGCAGGTTCATGGGGCACATTAAGCAGGAGGGAAATCGGATGCAAGTGACGCATTGCATTCAAAGAAAGTGCCTCTTCAGGTACGTCCTGCAAGTGAGACACAAAAACCTTGGTTAACAAAGGAGCATTTGTGAACATTGTGAAGTGGGTCTATCACTAGCAAGGAGCAATAGGCTCAGCTTACATGCCCAAAGTAGATGCTGCAATAGATTCACTTATAGACCTCAGCAAAAATGAGTAATGGTCACGAAATTTTTGTTCCACATGATGCACATTGCAAGCATCAGCCTATTTCATTGTGGTTTTATTAAAAAGGTCCAGGAGGATATTTTAACATGTATCGGATATTGGTGTAATATTTGCAGGGAAGTATGAGCTGTGACAAAAGTTAAGGTGAATGACTGAACTGGAATCATCGCGGAAAGAGGCAGCTCAAAGCAACAAGGACAAATCACTTATCCGGGCAGGTGAACGGCCATATCACTGCCAGCTGTGTCCCACGGCCTTTACAGAGAAGTCACACCTAAATCGTCATGTGAACTCCTACAAAAAGGGAACCCTGTTGTAGTGTGCCTTGCTCAAGGAGATTCACTTGCAGGCTGCAGCTCAAGTACCGTGACAAAAGTGTCATAAAAACATCATGTGTTTAGTAAATGTGAGAGTTTTTCTGCCACCGTTTTGTGTTTCAAATAAGGGCAGCTGTTGCATATTGTGTGAGTCTGCCAGTTTGGCAATGAATTCTTTATTGAAGGGATGTTGAAGGACATTTTGACAAGAACCATGTTTACAAAGTGTTTTTGATGATGTGAAAATTTTAATGTGCTAAGTGACAAAATTTTGGGATTTTATGGTTGTCCACAAATGGCTTTGCACAAGTGAACTCTAAGTAACAAGGTCAGGGAAGCCTACTTGCCACTGACTTATGCTATGTGTTATTGTTTTGTTTTTCTTGAGAATTTTTGTCAACAGCTTTCTGTTAGACTCCTGTTTGCTGAAGAAGCCAGGTTTTGGAAGCCTGCTAGACTACATATAATACCATCATTAAGTGCTTTACATGGTACAAGATGCTACCCATTTTTTGAATATCTTCTGGAATAATTTCTCTTTGCTTTCTACTGCATTCAAAAATTCCTACAGGAAATATGGTCCTGGCCCATAATTTTTTTGTTAGTGCCTTGTTAATGGGAATGGTAATTCCTGCCCTCATCTTTTAGCTTTGTGCCTTCTAAACTAATGAAGTATTCTTTTTGCACTTTATTGCGTAAGTGTTCGCTACCTGTCCTTGTGAAATTAGTTTGATGTATACAATTCTTATTGACACATTTTCACCTTATTACGTTGATGAGAAGAATTTAATAAAGTTTCCGACTACCTTTCATGCACGAAATGCAAGAATAGGTTGTTCTTCTTCCTCCTCCTCTCTTTCACATTGCATGATCCTGCACATCTCTAGGAAAACGCACTCTTTGTAGATCTTATGAGAAAGTGAAGAAACAATATTTCAGATGAAGTTAGAACCTGCAGTGAAGAAAAGGAAATTTTGCTAAAAATGACACTGTATAACTTGACTCAGACACTTTTTTATCTGGGTAGTGTGCAGAATTTGTTCAAAAAAACAGTGGCAATGCGGTAAACGATAAAGCTGACAGCAGCATGCGTAAGTGTGCTGACACTGCAATTATGTGACTGGCAGGCAGGTTCATGGGGCACATTAAGCAGGAGGGAAAGCGGATGCAAGTGACGCATTGCATTCAAAGAAAGTGCCTCTTCAGGTACGTCCTGCAAGTGAGACACGAAAACCTTGGTTAACAAAGGAGCATTTGTGAACATTGTGAAGTGGGTCTATCACTAGCAAGGAGCAATAGGCTCAGCTTACATGCCCAAAGTAGATGCTGCAATAGATTCACTTATAGACCTCAGCAAAAAATGAGTAATGGTCACGAAATTTTTGTTCCACATGATGCACATTGCAAGCATCAGCCTATTTCATTGTGGTTTTATTAAAAAGGTCCAGGAGCATATTTTAACATGTATCGGATATTGGTGTAATATTTGTAGGGAAGTATGAGCTGTGACAAAAGTTAAGGTGAATGACTGAACTGGAATAATCGCGGAAAGAGGCAGCGCAAAGCAACAAGGACAAATCACTTATCCAGGCAGGTGAACGGCCATATCACTGCCAGCTGTGTCCCACGGCCTTTACAGAGAAGTCACACCTAAATCGTCATGTGAACTCCTACAAAAAGGGAACCCTGTTGTAGTGTGCCTTGCTCAAGGAGATTCACTTGTCGGCTGCAGCTCAAGTACCGTGACAAAAGTGTCATAAAAACATCATGTGTTTAGTAAATGTGAGAGTTTTTCTGCCACCGTTTTGTGTTTTGAAATAAGGGCAGCTGTTGCATATTGTGTGAGTCTGCCAGTTTGGCAATGAATTCTTTATTGAAGGGATGTTGAAGGACATTTTGACAAGAACCATGTTTACAAAGTGTTTTTGATGATGTGAAAATTTTAATGTGCTAAGTGACAAAATTTTGGGATTTTATGGTTGTCCACAAATGGCTTTGCACAAGTGAACTCTAAGTAACAAGGTCAGGGAAGCCTACTTGCCACTGACTTATGCTATGTGTTATTGTTTTGTTTTTCTTGAGAATTTTTGTCAACAGCTTTCTGTTAGACTCCTGTTTGCTGAAGAAGCCAGGTTTTGGAAGCCTGCTAGACTACATATAATACCATCATTAAGTGCTTTACATGGTACAAGATGCTACCCATTTTTTGAATATCTGCTGGAATAATTTCTCTTTGCTTTCTACTGCATTCAAAAATTCCTACAGGAAATATGGTCCTGGCCCATAATTTTCTTTGTTAGTGCCTTGTTAATGGGAATGGTAATTCCTGCCCTCATCTTTTAGCTTTGTGCCTTCTAAACTAATGAAGTATTCTTTTTGCACTTTATTGCGTAAGTGTTCGCTACCTGTCCTTGTCAAATTAGTGTGATGTATACAATTCTTACTGACACATTTTCACCTTATTACGTTGATGAGAAGAATTTAATAAAGTTTCCGACTACCTTTCATGCACGAAATGCAAGAATAGGTTGTTCTTCTTCCTCCTCCTCTCTTTCACATTGCATGATCCTGCACATCTCTAGGAAAACGCACTCTTTGTAGATCTTATAAGAAAGTGAAGAAACAATATTTCAGATGAAGTTAGAACCTGCAGTGAAGAAAAGGAAATTTTGCTAAAAATGACACTGTATAACTTGACTCAGACACTTTTTTATCTGGGTAGTGTGCAGAATTTGTTCAAAAAAACAGTGGCAATGCGGTAAACGATAAAGCTGACAGCAGCATGCGTAAGTGTGCTGACACTGCAATTATGTGACTGGCAGGCAGGTTCATGGGGCACATTAAGCAGGAGGGAAAGCGGATGCAAGTGACGCATTGCATTCAAAGAAAGTGCCTCTTCAGGTACGTCCTGCAAGTGAGACACGAAAACCTTGGTTAACAAAGGAGCATTTGTGAACATTGTGAAGTGGGTCTATCACTAGCAAGGAGCAATAGGCTCAGCTTACATGCCCAAAGTAGATGCTGCAATAGATTCACTTATAGACCTCAGCAAAAAATGAGTAATGGTCACGAAATTTTTGTTCCATATGATGCACATTGCAAGCATCAGCCTATTTCATTGTGGTTTTATTAAAAAGGTCCAGGAGGATATTTTAACATGTATCGGATATTGGTGTAATATTTGCAGGGAAGTATGAGCTGTGACAAAAGTTAAGGTGAATGACTGAACTGGAATCATCGCGGAAAGAGGCAGCGCAAAGCAACAAGGACAAATCACTTATCCAGGCAGGTGAACGGCCATATCACTGCCAGCTGTGTCCCACGGCCTTTACAGAGAAGTCACACCTAAATCGTCATGTGAACTCCTACAAAAAGGGAACCCTGTTGTAGTGTGCCTTGCTCAAGGAGATTCACTTGTCGGCTGCAGCTCAAGTACCGTGACAAAAGTGTCATAAAAACTTCATGTGTTTAGTAAATGTGAGAGTTTTTCTGCCACCGTTTTGTGTTTCAAATAAGGGCAGCTGTTGCATATTGTGTGAGTCTGCCAGTTTGGCAATGAATTCTTTATTGAAGGGATGTTGAAGGACATTTTGACAAGAACCATGTTTACAAAGTGTTTTTGACGATGTGAAAATTTTAATGTGCTAAGTGACAAAATTTTGGGATTTTATGGTTCTCCACAAATGGCTTTGCACAAGTGAACTCTAAGTAACAAGGTCAGGGAAGCCTACATGCCACTGACTTATGCTATGTGTTATTGTTTTGTTTTTCTTGAGAATTTTTGTCAACAGCTTTCTGTTAGACTCCTGTTTGCTGAAGAAGCCAGGTTTTGGAAGCCTGCTAGACTACATATAATACCATCATTAACTGCTTTATATGGTACAAGATGCTACCCATTTTTTGAATATCTGCTGGAATAATTTCTCTTTGCTTTCTACTGCATTCAAAAATTCCTACAGGAAATATGGTCCTGGCCCATAATTTTCTTTGTTAGTGCCTTGTTAATGGGAATGGTAATTCCTGCCCTCATCTTTTAGCTTTGTGCCTTCTAAACTAATGAAGTATTCTTTTTGCACTTTATTGCGTAAGTGTTCGCTACCTGTCCTTGTCAAATTAGTGTGATGTATACAATTCTTACTGACACATTTTCACCTTATTACGTTGATGAGAAGAATTTAATAAAGTTTCCGACTACCTTTCATGCACGAAATGCAAGAATAGGTTGTTCTTCTTCCTCCTCCTCTCTGCCGCCGTGGTGGCTCAGTGGCTATGGTGCTCGGCTGCTGACCCGAAAGACGCGGGTTCGATCCCGGCTGCGGCGGTTGAATTTCTTTGGAGGAGAAATTCGAGGCCCGTGTACTGTGCGATGTCAGTGCACGTTAAAGAACCCCAGGTGGTCGAAATTTCCGGAGCCCTTCACTACGGCGTCTCTCATAGCCTCAGTCGCTTTGGGACGTTAAACCCCATAAACCAAACCAAAACCATCCTCCTCCTCTCTTTCACATTGCATGATCCTGCACATCTCTAGGAAAACGCACTCTTTGTAGATCTTATGAGAAAGTGAAGAAACAATATTTCAGATGAAGTTAGAACCTGCAGTGAAGAAAAGGAAATTTTGCTAAAAATGACACTGTATAACTTGACTCAGACACTTTTTTATCTGGGTAGTGTGCAGAATTTGTTCAAAAAAACAGTGGCAATGCGGTAAACGATAAAGCTGACAGCAGCATGCGTAAGTGTGCTGACACTGCAATTATGTGACTGGCAGGCAGGTTCATGGGGCACATTAAGCAGGAGGGAAAGCGGATGCAAGTGACGCATTGCATTCAAAGAAAGTGCCTCTTCAGGTACGTCCTGCAAGTGAGACAGAAAACCTTGGTTAACAAAGGAGCATTTGTGAACATTGTGAAGTGGGTCTATCACTAGCAAGGAGCAATAGGCTCAGCTTACATGCCCAAAGTAGATGCTGCAATAGATTCACTTATAGACCTCAGCAAAAATGAGTAATGGTCACGAAACTTTTGTTCCACATGATGCACATTGCAAGCATCAGCCTATTTCATTGTGGTTTTATTAAAAAGGTCCAGGAGGATATTTTAACATGTATCGGATATTGGTGTAATATTTGCAGGGAAGTATGAGGTGTGACAAAAGTTAAGGTGAATGACTGAACTGGAATCATCGCGGAAAGAGGCAGCGCAAAGCAACAAGGACAAATCACTTATCCAGGCAGGTGAACGGCCATATCATTCCCAGCTGTGTCCCACGGCCTTTACAGAGAAGTCACACCTAAATCGTCATGTGAACTCCTACAAAAAGGGAACCCTGTTGTAGTGTGCCTTGCTCAAGGAGATTCACTTGCTGGCTGCAGCTCAAGTACCGTGACAAAAGTGTCATAAAAACATCATGTGTTTAGTAAATGTGAGAGTTTTTCTGCCACCGTTTTGTGTTTCAAATAAGGGCAGCTGTTGCATATTGTGTGAGTCTGCCAGTTTGGCAATGAATTCTTTATTGAAGGGATGTTGAAGGACATTTTGACAAGAACCATGTTTACAAAGTGTTTTTGATGATGTGAAAATTTTAATGTGCTAAGTGACAAAATTTTGGGATTTTATGGTTGTCCACAAATGGCTTTGCACAAGTGAACTCTAAGTAACAAGGTCAGGGAAGCCTACTTGCCACTGACTTATGCTATGTGTTATTGTTTTGTTTTTCTTGAGAATTTTTGTCAACAGCTTTCTGTTAGACCCCTGTTTGCTGAAGAAGCCAGGTTTTGGAAGCCTGCTAGACTACATATAATACCATCATTAAGTGCTTTACATGGTGCAAGATGCTACCCATTTTTTGAATATCTGCTGGAATAATTTCTCTTTGCTTTCTACTGCATTCAAAAATTCCTACAGGAAATATGGTCCTGGCCCATAATTTTTTGTTAGTGCCTTGTTAATGGGAATGGTAATTCCTGCCCTCATCTTTTAGCTTTGTGCCTTCTAAACTAATGAAGTATTCTTTTTGCACTTTATTGCGTAAGTGTTCGCTACCTGTCCTTGTCAAATTAGTTTGATGTATACAATTCTTATTGACACATTTTCACCTTATTACGTTGATGAGAAGAATTTAATAAAGTTTCCGACTACCTTTCATGCACGAAATGCAAGAATAGGTTGTTCTTCTTCCTCCTCCTCTCTTTCACATTGCATGATCCTGCACATCTCTAGGAAAACGCACTCTTTGTAGATCTTATGAGAAAGTGAAGAAACAATATTTCAGATGAAGTTAGAACCTGCAGTGAAGAAAAGGAAATTTTGCTAAAAATGACACTGTATAACTTGACTCAGACACTTTTTTATCTGGGTAGTGTGCAGAATTTGTTCAAAAAAACAGTGGCAATGCGGTAAACGATAAAGCTGACAGCAGCATGCGTAAGTGTGCTGACACTGCAATTATGTGACTGGCAGGCAGGTTCATGGGGCACATTAAGCAGGAGGGAAAGCGGATGCAAGTGACGCATTGCATTCAAAGAAAGTGCCTCTTCAGGTACGTCCTGCAAGTGAGACAGAAAACCTTGGTTAACAAAGGAGCATTTGTGAACATTGTGAAGTGGGTCTATCACTAGCAAGGAGCAATAGGCTCAGCTTACATGCCCAAAGTAGATGCTGCAATAGATTCACTTATAGACCTCAGCAAAAATGAGTAATGGTCACGAAACTTTTGTTCCACATGATGCACATTGCAAGCATCAGCCTATTTCATTGTGGTTTTATTAAAAAGGTCCAGGAGGATATTTTAACATGTATCGGATATTGGTGTAATATTTGCAGGGAAGTATGAGGTGTGACAAAAGTTAAGGTGAATGACTGAACTGGAATCATCGCGGAAAGAGGCAGCGCAAAGCAACAAGGACAAATCACTTATCCAGGCAGGTGAACGGCCATATCATTCCCAGCTGTGTCCCACGGCCTTTACAGAGAAGTCACACCTAAATCGTCATGTGAACTCCTACAAAAAGGGAACCCTGTTGTAGTGTGCCTTGCTCAAGGAGATTCACTTGCTGGCTGCAGCTCAAGTACCGTGACAAAAGTGTCATAAAAACATCATGTGTTTAGTAAATGTGAGAGTTTTTCTGCCACCGTTTTGTGTTTCAAATAAGGGCAGCTGTTGCATATTGTGTGAGTCTGCCAGTTTGGCAATGAATTCTTTATTGAAGGGATGTTGAAGGACATTTTGACAAGAACCATGTTTACAAAGTGTTTTTGATGATGTGAAAATTTTAATGTGCTAAGTGACAAAATTTTGGGATTTTATGGTTGTCCACAAATGGCTTTGCACAAGTGAACTCTAAGTAACAAGGTCAGGGAAGCCTACATGCCACTGACTTATGCTATGTGTTATTGTTTTGTTTTTCTTGAGAATTTTTGTCAACAGCTTTCTGTTAGACTCCTGTTTGCTGAAGAAGCCAGGTTTTGGAAGCCTGCTAGACTACATATAATACCATCATTAACTGCTTTATATGGTACAAGATGCTACCCATTTTTTGAATATCTGCTGGAATAATTTCTCTTTGCTTTCTACTGCATTCAAAAATTCCTACAGGAAATATGGTCCTGGCCCATAATTTTCTTTGTTAGTGCCTTGTTAATGGGAATGGTAATTCCTGCCCTCATCTTTTAGATTTGTGCCTTCTAAACTAATGAAGTATTCTTTTTGCACTTTATTGCGTAAGTGTTCGCTACCTGTCCTTGTCAAATTAGTGTGATGTATACAATTCTTACTGACACATTTTCACCTTATTACGTTGATGAGAAGAATTTAATAAAGTTTCCGACTACCTTTCATGCACGAAATGCAAGAATAGGTTGTTCTTCTTCCTCCTCCTCTCTTTCACATTGCATGATCTTGCACATCTCTAGGAAAACGCACTCTTTGTAGATCTTATGAGATAGTGAAGAAACAATATTTCAGATGAAGTTAGAACCTGCAGTGAAGAAAAGGAAATTTTGCTAAAAATGACACTGTATAACTTGACTCAGACACTTTTTTATCTGGGTAGTGTGCAGAATTTGTTCAAAAAAACAGTGGCAATGCGGTAAACGATAAAGCTGACAGCAGCATGCGTAAGTGTGCTGACACTGCAATTATGTGACTGGCAGGCAGGTTCATGGGGCACATTAAGCAGGAGGGAAAGCGGATGCAAGTGACGCATTGCATTCAAAGAAAGTGCCTCTTCAGGTACGTCCTGCAAGTGAGACACAAAAACCTTGGTTAACAAAGGAGCATTTGTGAACATTGTGAAGTGGGTCTATCACTAGCAAGGAGCAATAGGCTCAGCTTACATGCCCAAAGTAGATGCTGCAATAGATTCACTTATAGACCTCAGCAAAAATGAGTAATGGTCACGAAATTTTTGTTCCACATGATGCACATTGCAAGCATCAGCCTATTTCATTGTGGTTTTATTAAAAAGGTCCAGGAGGATATTTTAACATGTATCGGATATTGGTGTAATATTTGCAGGGAAGTATGAGGTGTGACAAAAGTTAAGGTGAATGACTGAACTGGAATCATCGCGGAAAGAGGCAGCGCAAAGCAACAAGGACAAATCACTTATCCAGGCAGGTGAACGGCCATATCATTGCCAGCTGTGTCCCACGGCCTTTACAGAGAAGTCACACCTAAATCGTCATGTGAACTCCTACAAAAAGGGAACCCTGTTTTAGTGTGCCTTGCTCAAGGAGATTCACTTGCAGGCTGCAGCTCAAGTACCGTGAAAAAAGTGTCATAAAAACATCATGTGTTTAGTAAATGTGAGAGTTTTTCTGCCACCGTTTTGTGTTTCAAATAAGGGCAGCTGTTGCATATTGTGTGAGTCTGCCAGTTTGGCAATGAATTCTTTATTGAAGGGATGTTGAAGGACATTTTGACAAGAACCATGTTTACAAAGTGTTTTTGATGATGTGAAAATTTTAATGTGCTAAGTGACAAAATTTTGGGATTTTATGGTTGTCCACAAATGGCTTTGCACAAGTGAACTCTAAGTAACAAGGTCAGGGAAGCCTACATGCCACTGACTTATGCTATGTGTTATTGTTTTGTTTTTCTTGAGAATTTTTGTCAACAGCTTTCTGTTAGACTCCTGTTTGCTGAAGAAGCCAGGTTTTGGAAGCCTGCTAGACTACATATAATACCATCATTAACTGCTTTATATGGTACAAGATGCTACCCATTTTTTGAATATCTGCTGGAATAATTTCTCTTTGCTTTCTACTGCATTCAAAAATTCCTACAGGAAATATGGTCCTGGCCCATAATTTTCTTTGTTAGTGCCTTGTTAATGGGAATGGTAATTCCTGCCCTCATCTTTTAGCTTTGTGCCTTCTAAACTAATGAAGTATTCTTTTTGCACTTTATTGCGTAAGTGTTCGCTACCTGTCCTTGTCAAATTAGTGTGATGTATACAATTCTTACTGACACATTTTCACCTTATTACGTTGATGAGAAGAATTTAATAAAGTTTCCGACTACCTTTCATGCACGAAATGCAAGAATAGGTTGTTCTTCTTCCTCCTCCTCTCTTTCACATTGCATGATCCTGCACATCTCTAGGAAAACGCACTCTTTGTAGATCTTATGAGAAAGTGAAGAAACAATATTTCAGATGAAGTTAGAACCTGCAGTGAAGAAAAGGAAATTTTGCTAAAAATGACACTGTATAACTTGACTCAGACACTTTTTTATCTGGGTAGTGTGCAGAATTTGTTCAAAAAAACAGTGGCAATGCGGTAAACGATAAAGCTGACAGCAGCATGCGTAAGTGTGCTGACACTGCAATTATGTGACTGGCAGGCAGGTTCATGGGGCACATTAAGCAGGAGGGAAAGCGGATGCAAGTGACGCATTGCATTCAAAGAAAGTGCCTCTTCAGGTACGTCCTGCAAGTGAGACAGAAAACCTTGGTTAACAAAGGAGCATTTGTGAACATTGTGAAGTGGGTCTATCACTAGCAAGGAGCAATAGGCTCAGCTTACATGCCCAAAGTAGATGCTGCAATAGATTCACTTATAGACCTCAGCAAAAATGAGTAATGGTCACGAAACTTTTGTTCCACATGATGCACATTGCAAGCATCAGCCTATTTCATTGTGGTTTTATTAAAAAGGTCTAGGAGGATATTTTAACATGTATCGGATATTGGTGTAATATTTGCAGGGAAGTATGAGGTGTGACAAAAGTTAAGGTGAATGACTGAACTGGAATCATCGCGGAAAGAGGCAGCGCAAAGCAACAAGGACAAATCACTTATCCAGGCAGGTGAACGGCCATATCATTCCCAGCTGTGTCCCACGGCCTTTACAGAGAAGTCACACCTAAATCGTCATGTGAACTCCTACAAAAAGGGAACCCTGTTGTAGTGTGCCTTGCTCAAGGAGATTCACTTGCTGGCTGCAGCTCAAGTACCGTGACAAAAGTGTCATAAAAACATCATGTGTTTAGTAAATGTGAGAGTTTTTCTGCCACCGTTTTGTGTTTCAAATAAGGGCAGCTGTTGCATATTGTGTGAGTCTGCCAGTTTGGCAATGAATTCTTTATTGAAGGGATGTTGAAGGACATTTTGACAAGAACCATGTTTACAAAGTGTTTTTGATGATGTGAAAAATTTAATGTGCTAAGTGACAAAATTTTGGGATTTTATGGTTGTCCACAAATGGCTTTGCACAAGTGAACTCTAAGTAACAAGGTCAGGGAAGCCTACATGCCACTGACTTATGCTATGTGTTATTGTTTTGTTTTTCTTGAGAATTTTTGTCAACAGCTTTCTGTTAGACTCCTGTTTGCTGAAGAAGCCAGGTTTTGGAAGCCTGCTAGACTACATATAATACCATCATTAACTGCTTTATATGGTACAAGATGCTACCCATTTTTTGAATATCTGCTGGAATAATTTCTCTTTGCTTTCTACTGCATTCAAAAATTCCTACAGGAAATATGGTCCTGGCCCATAATTTTCTTTGTTAGTGCCTTGTTAATGGGAATGGTAATTCCTGCCCTCATCTTTTAGATTTGTGCCTTCTAAACTAATGAAGTATTCTTTTTGCACTTTATTGCGTAAGTGTTCGCTACCTGTCCTTGTCAAATTAGTGTGATGTATACAATTCTTACTGACACATTTTCACCTTATTACGTTGATGAGAAGAATTTAATAAAGTTTCCGACTACCTTTCATGCACGAAATGCAAGAATAGGTTGTTCTTCTTCCTCCTCCTCTCTTTCACATTGCATGATCTTGCACTTCTCTAGGAAAACGCACTCTTTGTAGATCTTATGAGAAAGTGAAGAAACAATATTTCAGATGAAGTTAGAACCTGCAGTGAAGAAAAGGAAATTTTGCTAAAAATGACACTGTATAACTTGACTCAGACACTTTTTTATCTGGGTAGTGTGCAGAATTTGTTCAAAAAAACAGTGGCAATGCGGTAAACGATAAAGCTGACAGCAGCATGCGTAAGTGTGCTGACACTGCAATTATGTGACTGGCAGGCAGGTTCATGGGGCACATTAAGCAGGAGGGAAAGCGGATGCAAGTGACGCATTGCATTCAAAGAAAGTGCCTCTTCAGGTACGTCCTGCAAGTGAGACACAAAAACCTTGGTTAACAAAGGAGCATTTGTGAACATTGTGAAGTGGGTCTATCACTAGCAAGGAGCAATAGGCTCAGCTTACATGCCCAAAGTAGATGCTGCAATAGATTCACTTATAGACCTCAGCAAAAATGAGTAATGGTCACGAAATTTTTGTTCCACATGATGCACATTGCAAGCATCAGCCTATTTCATTGTGGTTTTATTAAAAAGGTCCAGGAGGATATTTTAACATGTATCGGATATTGGTGTAATATTTGCAGGGAAGTATGAGGTGTGACAAAAGTTAAGGTGAATGACTGAACTGGAATCATCGCGGAAAGAGGCAGCGCAAAGCAACAAGGACAAATCACTTATCCAGGCAGGTGAACGGCCATATCATTGCCAGCTGTGTCCCACGGCCTTTACAGAGAAGTCACACCTAAATCGTCATGTGAACTCCTAAAAAAGGGAACCCTGTTGTAGTGTGCCTTGCTCAAGGAGATTCACTTGCAGGCTGCAGCTCAAGTACCGTGACAAAAGTGTCATAAAAACATCATGTGTTTAGTAAATGTGAGAGTTTTTCTGCCACCGTTTTGTGTTTCAAATAAGGGCAGCTGTTGCATATTGTGTGAGTCTGCCAGTTTGGCAATGAATTCTTTATTGAAGGGATGTTGAAGGACATTTTGACAAGAACCATGTTTACAAAGTGTTTTTGATGATGTGAAAATTTTAATGTGCTAAGTGACAAAATTTTGGGATTTTATGGTTGTCCACAAATGGCTTTGCACAAGTGAACTCTAAGTAACAAGGTCAGGGAAGCCTACTTGCCACTGACTTATGCTATGTGTTATTGTTTTGTTTTTCTTGAGAATTTTTGTCAACAGCTTTCTGTTAGACCCCTGTTTGCTGAAGAAGCCAGGTTTTGGAAGCCTGCTAGACTACATATAATACCATCATTAAGTGCTTTACATGGTGCAAGATGCTACCCATTTTTTGAATATCTGCTGGAATAATTTCTCTTTGCTTTCTACTGCATTCAAAAATTCCTACAGGAAATATGGTCCTGGCCCATAATTTTTTGTTAGTGCCTTGTTAATGGGAATGGTAATTCCTGCCCTCATCTTTTAGCTTTGTGCCTTCTAAACTAATGAAGTATTCTTTTTGCACTTTATTGCGTAAGTGTTCGCTACCTGTCCTTGTCAAATTAGTTTGATGTATACAATTCTTATTGACACATTTTCACCTTATTACGTTGATGAGAAGAATTTAATAAAGTTTCCGACTACCTTTCATGCACGAAATGCAAGAATAGGTTGTTCTTCTTCCTCCTCCTCTCTTTCACATTGCATGATCCTGCACATCTCTAGGAAAACGCACTCTTTGTAGATCTTATGAGAAAGTGAAGAAACAATATTTCAGATGAAGTTAGAACCTGCAGTGAAGAAAAGGAAATTTTGCTAAAAATGACACTGTATAACTTGACTCAGACACTTTTTTATCTGGGTAGTGTGCAGAATTTGTTCAAAAAAACAGTGGCAATGCGGTAAACGATAAAGCTGACAGCAGCATGCGTAAGTGTGCTGACACTGCAATTATGTGACTGGCAGGCAGGTTCATGGGGCACATTAAGCAGGAGGGAAAGCGGATGCAAGTGACGCATTGCATTCAAAGAAAGTGCCTCTTCAGGTACGTCCTGCAAGTGAGACACGAAAACCTTGGTTAACAAAGGAGCATTTGTGAACATTGTGAAGTGGGTCTATCACTAGCAAGGAGCAATAGGCTCAGCTTACATGCCCAAAGTAGATGCTGCAATAGATTCACTTGTAGACCTCAGCAAAAAATGAGTAATGGTCACGAAATTTTTGTTCCACATGATGCACATTGCAAGCATCAGCCTATTTCATTGTGGTTTTATTAAAAAGGTCCAGGAGGATATTTTAACATGTATCGGATATTGGTGTAATATTTGCAGGGAAGTATGAGCTGTGACAAAAGTTAAGGTGAATGACTGAACTGGAATCATCGCGGAAAGAGGCAGCGCAAAGCAACAAGGACAAATCACTTATCCAGGCAGGTGAACGGCCATATCACTGCCAGCTGTGTCCCACGGCCTTTACAGAGAAGTCACACCTAAATCGTCATGTGAACTCCTACAAAAAGGGAACCCTGTTGTAGTGTGCCTTGCTCAAGGAGATTCACTTGTCGGCTGCAGCTCAAGTACCGTGACAAAAGTGTCATAAAAACATCATGTGTTTAGTAAATGTGAGAGTTTTTCTGCCACCGTTTTGTGTTTTGAAATAAGGGCAGCTGTTGCATATTGTGTGAGTCTGCCAGTTTGGCAATGAATTCTTTATTGAAGGGATGTTGAAGGACATTTTGACAAGAACCATGTTTACAAAGTGTTTTTGATGATGTGAAAATTTTAATGTGCTAAGTGACAAAATTTTGGGATTTTATGGTTGTCCACAAATGGCTTTGCACAAGTGAACTCTAAGTAACAAGGTCAGGGAAGCCTACTTGCCACTGACTTATGCTATGTGTTATTGTTTTGTTTTTCTTGAGAATTTTTGTCAACAGCTTTCTGTTAGACTCCTGTTTGCTGAAGAAGCCAGGTTTTGGAAGCCTGCTAGACTACATATAATACCATCATTAACTGCTTTATATGGTACAAGATGCTACCCATTTTTTGAATATCTGCTGGAATAATTTCTCTTTGCTTTCTACTGCATTCAAAAATTCCTACAGGAAATATGGTCCTGGCCCATAATTTTCTTTGTTAGTGCCTTGTTAATGGGAATGGTAATTCCTGCCCTCATCTTTTAGCTTTGTGCCTTCTAAACTAATGAAGTATTCTTTTTGCACTTTATTGCGTAAGTGTTCGCTACCTGTCCTTGTCAAATTAGTGTGATGTATACAATTCTTACTGACACATTTTCACCTTATTACGTTGATGAGAAGAATTTAATAAAGTTTCCGACTACCTTTCATGCACGAAATGCAAGAATAGGTTGTTCTTCTTCCTCCTCCTCTCTTTCACATTGCATGATCTTGCACATCTCTAGGAAAACGCACTCTTTGTAGATCTTATGAGAAAGTGAAGAAACAATATTTCAGATGAAGTTAGAACCTGCAGTGAAGAAAAGGAAATTTTGCTAACAATGACACTGTATAACTTGACTCAGACACTTTTTTATCTGGGTAGTGTGCAGAATTTGTTCAAAAAAACAGTGGCAATGCGGTAAACGATAAAGCTGACAGCAGCATGCGTAAGTGTGCTGACACTGCAATTATGTGACTGGCAGGCAGGTTCATGGGGCACATTAAGCAGGAGGGAAATCGGATGCAAGTGACGCATTGCATTCAAAGAAAGTGCCTCTTCAGGTACGTCCTGCAAGTGAGACACAAAAACCTTGGTTAACAAAGGAGCATTTGTGAACATTGTGAAGTGGGTCTATCACTAGCAAGGAGCAATAGGCTCAGCTTACATGCCCAAAGTAGATGCTGCAATAGATTCACTTATAGACCTCAGCAAAAATGAGTAATGGTCACGAAATTTTTGTTCCACATGATGCACATTGCAAGCATCAGCCTATTTCATTGTGGTTTTATTAAAAAGGTCCAGGAGGATATTTTAACATGTATCGGATATTGGTGTAATATTTGCAGGGAAGTATGAGGTGTGACAAAAGTTAAGGTGAATGACTGAACTGGAATCATCGCGGAAAGAGGCAGCGCAAAGCAACAAGGACAAATCACTTATCCAGGCAGGTGAACGGCCATATCATTGCCAGCTGTGTCCCACGGCCTTTACAGAGAAGTCACACCTAAATCGTCATGTGAACTCCTACAAAAAGGGAACCCTGTTATAGTGTGCCTTGCTCAAGGAGATTCACTTGCAGGCTGCAGCTCAAGTACCGTGACAAAAGTGTCATAAAAACATCATGTGTTTAGTAAATGTGAGAGTTTTTCTGCCACCGTTTTGTGTTTCAAATAAGGGCAGCTGTTGCATATTGTGTGAGTCTGCCAGTTTGGCAATGAATTCTTTATTGAAGGGATGTTGAAGGACATTTTGACAAGAACCATGTTTACAAAGTGTTTTTGATGATGTGAAAATTTTAATGTGCTAAGTGACAAAATTTTGGGATTTTATGGTTGTCCACAAATGGCTTTGCACAAGTGAACTCTAAGTAACAAGGTCAGGGAAGCCTACTTGCCACTGACTTATGCTATGTGTTATTGTTTTGTTTTTCTTGAGAATTTTTGTCAACAGCTTTCTGTTAGACTCCTGTTTGCTGAAGAAGCCAGGTTTTGGAAGCCTGCTAGACTACATATAATACCATCATTAAGTGCTTTACATGGTACAAGATGCTACCCATTTTTTGAATATCTGCTGGAATAATTTCTCTTTGCTTTCTACTGCATTCAAAAATTCCTACAGGAAATATGGTCCTGGCCCATAATTTTCTTTGTTAGTGCCTTGTTAATGGGAATGGTAATTCCTGCCCTCATCTTTTAGCTTTGTGCCTTCTAAACTAATGAAGTATTCTTTTTGCACTTTATTGCGTAAGTGTTCGCTACCTGTCCTTGTCAAATTAGTGTGATGTATACAATTCTTACTGACACATTTTCACCTTATTACGTTGATGAGAAGAATTTAATAAAGTTTCCGACTACCTTTCATGCACGAAATGCAAGAATAGGTTGTTCTTCTTCCTCCTCCTCTCTTTCACATTGCATGATCCTGCACATCTCTAGGAAAACGCACTCTTTGTAGATCTTATAAGAAAGTGAAGAAACAATATTTCAGATGAAGTTAGAACCTGCAGTGAAGAAAAGGAAATTTTGCTAAAAATGACACTGTATAACTTGACTCAGACACTTTTTTATCTGGGTAGTGTGCAGAATTTGTTCAAAAAAACAGTGGCAATGCGGTAAACGATAAAGCTGACAGCAGCATGCGTAAGTGTGCTGACACTGCAATTATGTGACTGGCAGGCAGGTTCATGGGGCACATTAAGCAGGAGGGAAAGCGGATGCAAGTGACGCATTGCATTCAAAGAAAGTGCCTCTTCAGGTACGTCCTGCAAGTGAGACACAAAAACCTTGGTTAACAAAGGAGCATTTGTGAAAATTGTGAAGTGGGTCTATCACTAGCAAGGAGCAATAGGCTCAGCTTACATGCCCAAAGTAGATGCTGCAATAGATTCACTTATAGACCTCAGCAAAAATGAGTAATGGTCACGAAATTTTTGTTCCACATGATGCACATTGCAAGCATCAGCCTATTTCATTGTGGTTTTATTAAAAAGGTCCAGGAGGATATTTTAACATGTATCGGATATTGGTGTAATATTTGCAGGGAAGTATGAGGTGTGACAAAAGTTAAGGTGAATGACTGAACTGGAATCATCGCGGAAAGAGGCAGCGCAAAGCAACAAGGACAAATCACTTATCCAGGCAGGTGAACGGCCATATCATTGCCAGCTGTGTCCCACGGCCTTTACAGAGAAGTCACACCTAAATCGTCATGTGAACTCCTACAAAAAGGGAACCCTGTTGTAGTGTGCCTTGCTCAAGGAGATTCACTTGCCGGCTGCAGCTCAAGTACCGTGACAAAAGTGTCATAAAAACATCAGGTGATTAGTAAATGTGAGTTTTTCTGCCACCGTTTTGTGTTTCAAATAAGGGCAGCTGTTGCATATTGTGTGAGTCTGCCAGTTTGGCAATGAATTCTTTATTGAAGGGATGTTGAAGGACATTTTGACAAGAACCATGTTTACAAAGTGTTTTTGATGATGTGAAAATTTTAATGTGCTAAGTGACAAAATTTTGGGATTTTATGGTTGTCCACAAATGGCTTTGCACAAGTGAACTCTAAGTAACAAGGTCAGGGAAGCCTACTTGCCACTGACTTATGCTATGTGTTATTGTTTTGTTTTTCTTGAGAATTTTTGTCAACAGCTTTCTGTTAGACTCCTGTTTGCTGAAGAAGCTAGGTTTTGGAAGCCTGCTAGACTACATATAATACCATCATTAAGTGCTTTATATGGTACAAGATGCTACCCATTTTTTGAATATCTGCTGGAATAATTTCTCTTTGCTTTGTACTGCATTCAAAAATTCCTACAGGAAATATGGTCCTGGCCCATAATTTTCTTTGTTAGTGTCTTGTTTTAATTCCTGCCCTCATCTTTTAGCTTTGTGCCTTCTAAACTAATGAAGTACTCTTTTTGCACTTTATTGCGTAAGTGTTCGCTACCTGTCCTTGTCTAATTAGTGTGATGTACACAATTCTTACTGACACATTTTCACCCTATTACGTTGATGAGAAGAATTTAATAAAGTTTCCGACTACCTTTCATGCACGAAATGCAAGAATAGGTTGTTCTTCCTCCTCCTCTCTTTCACATTGCATGATCCTGCACATCTCTAGGAAAACGCACTCTTTGTAGATCTTATGAGAAAGTGAAGAAACAATATTTCAGATGAAGTTAGAACCTGCAGTGAAGAAAAGGAAATTTTGCTAACAATGACACTGTATAACTTGACTCAAGACACTTTTTATCTGGGTAGTGTGCAGAATTTGTTCAAAAAAACAGTGGCAATGCGGTAAACGAGAAAGCTGACAGCAGCATGCGTAAGTGTGCTGACACTGCAATTATGTGACTGGCAGGCAGGTTCATGGGGCACATTAAGCAGGAGGGAAAGCGGATGCAAGTGACCCATTGCATTCAAAGAAAGTGCCTCTTCAGGTACGTCCTGCAAGTGAGACACGAAAACCTTGGTTAACAAAGGAGCATTTGTGAACATTGTGAAGTGGGTCTATCACTAGCAAGGAGCAAAAGGCTCAGCTTACATGCCCAAAGTAGATGCTGCAATAGATTCACTTATAGACCTCAGCAAAAATGAGTAATGGTCACGAAATTTTTGTTCCACATGATGCACATTGCAAGCATCAGTCTATTTCATTGTGGTTTTATTAAAAAGGTCCAGGAGGATATTTTAACATGTATCGGATATTGGTGTAATATTTGCAGGGAAGTATGAGCTGTGACAAAAGTTAAGGTGAATGACTGAACTGGAATCATCGCGGAAAGAGGCAGGGCAAAGCAACAAGGACAAATCACTTATCCAGGCAGGTGAACGGCCATATCATTGCCAGCTGTGTCCCACGGCCTTTACAGAGAAGTCACACCTAAATCGTCATGTGAACTCCTACAAAAAGGGAACCCTGTTGTAGTGTGCCTTGCTCAAGGAGATTCACTTGCCGGCTGCAGCTCAAGTACCGTGACAAAAGTGTCATAAAAAGATCATGTGTTTAGTAAATGTGAGAGTTTTTCTGCCACCGTTTTGTGTTTCAAATAAGGGCAGCTGTTGCATATTGTGTGAGTCTGCCAGTTTGGCAATGAATTCTTTATTGAAGGGATGTTGAAGGACATTTTGACAAGAACCATGTTTACAAAGTGTTTTTGATGATGTGAAAATTTTAATGTGCTAAGTGACAAAATTTTGGGATTTTATGGTTGTCCACAAATGGCTTTGCACAAGTGAACTCTAAGTAACAAGGTCAGGGAAGCCTACTTGCCACTGACTTATGCTATGTGTTATTGTTTTGTTTTTCTTGAGAATTTTTGTCAACAGCTTTCTGTTAGACTCCTGTTTGCTGAAGAAGCCAGGTTTTGAAAGCCTGCTAGACTACATATAATACCATCATTAAGTGCTTTATATGGTACAAGATGCTACCCATTTTTTGAATATCTGCTGGAATAATTTCTCTTTGCTTTCTACTGCATTCAAAAATTCCTACAGGAAATATGGTCCTGGCCCATAATTTTCTTTGTTAGTGCCTTGATAATGAGAATGGTAATTCCTGCCCTCATCTTTTAGCTTTGTGCCTTCTAAACTAATGAAGTATTCTTTTTGCACTTTATTGCGTAAGTGTTCGCTACCTGTTCTTGTCAAATTAGTGTGATGTATACAATTCTTACTGACACATTTTCACCTTATTACATTGATGACAAGAATTTAATAAAGTTTCCGACTACCTTTCATGCACGAAATGCAAGAATAGGTTGTTCTTCTTCCTCCTCCTCTCTTTCACATTGCATGATCCTGCACATCTCTAGGAAAATGCACTCTTTGTAGATCTTATGAGAAAGTGAAGAAACAATATTTCAGATGAAGTTAGAACCTGCAGTGAAGAAAAGGAAATTTTGCTAAAAATGACACTGTATAACTTGACTCAGACACTTTTTTATCTGGGTAGTGTGCAGAATTTGTTCAAAAAAACAGTGGCAATGCGGTAAACGATAAAGCTGACAGCAGCATGCGTAAGTGTGCTGACACTGCAATTATGTGACTGGCAGGCAGGTTCATGGGGCACATTAAGCAGGAGGGAAAGCGGATGCAAGTGACCCATTGCATTCAAAGAAAGTGCCTCTTCAGGTACGTCCTGCAAGTGAGACACGAAAACCTTGGTTAACAAAGGAGCATTTGTGAACATTGTGAAGTGGGTCTATCACTAGCAAGGAGCAAAAGGCTCAGCTGACATGCCCAAAGTAGATGCTGCAATAGATTCACTTATAGACTTCAGCAAAAATGAGTAATGGTCACGAAATTTTTGTTCCACATGATTAAGTTAACTCGGTCAAGAAGAGAGGGAGTTTTTCATACCATAAATACCTGCCACGAAATCTTATTTCTACTGAAGAATGAAGACATGTTGACATGGTTGGAAAGGCTGCATCACTGTGTACATGAACGACAGCAGCAGCTGCAAGTTCAAGCGTATTTTGCATATTCTTGTTTGATCTTGTGTGCTCTAGGGGAAGTGGTGCTAGTGAGTAATGAATGAACTAGGGTAATGAGAGTAAGCAATTAGCGAGTTATAAATTCATGCTTCTCTTTTTGAAACAAGTCATGCTATACACTGATGAAGTCATGCAGTGACATGGAATGATTGTAGTTTTTTGCTCAGCTCAGCTACAAAAGCAACAGTGTTTTTTGAGTGTTGTGCTTTTGCATACCTGTCACTGTGATGAGAAATACATGCCTAGCTTAAAATAGAACAGCTTTTATTTTAGATCTGCACGGTCTTAACCCATTATTGCCCACTGTTGCATATATGCAACGCGCAGTTTATCAACCCACAAAAGATGCATATGGCGAGGCTCCGGCAAAAAGTTGACGTTACTCTTCCAATTAGGTGTTTATCTCAGCAGTTCATGATTTCGCCACTGGGGGCAGCGCTGTGCGCAGAAAAGTTCATTCAAAATGGCGTCCCCCATGGCTCTCGGAAGCGCCGGCGAGCAGGTACGTTTATATTTCAAATAACTAATAAAATATTTCAGTCAAGAACCCTACATTGCTTACCTGTAAAGCACAGGTGTTCATTGTTTGTGTCGCATGCGATGTTTCGTCTTTCTGGCATTAGATGAAGTTAAATATTTTCTGTTTATGCCATGTTGCACATGTGGAACGGCGGGCAGTAGTGTCCCACTGAACCACGGTTGCATATATGCAACATGGCTGTTTTCTTCGGATTAGCAGCGCGATGATCTCATTTTGTTGTGTAAAAGACATATTCTGTGCATTTTGCGTGTTTCACAGTAGTTTAAAGTTTATTTTAATCAAATCTGCAGGCTGCCATCACGCCTTCTATGTTCTATGGGTTACCGAGAACGCGACGAAAGCGTTTCCTTGGAAATGACAACCTGATTCGTCACATCGATTGCAACCAGAGTGACATATCCGATGAAAGCAGTAGCGATGAAGCGGATGAGGCAACCTTTGACCGTAGCAGTGACGAAGAAAGTGTTTCTTCCAAGTACGAGGATGAGGTGCTGGCGCCGACAACAGGCTTGAAAGCAGCATATGCAAAGAAGCGCTACACGTGGAAGAAGACATCATTTCAACAGCCTGGAACCTGCTTCAAAAATGACTTCCCTTTGCCTCCGTCTGAGCTTCTCACAGCAAAGCAGCTTTTGACTTGTTTGTATCTAGAACGATGCTGACACACGTCGTTGAAGAAACAAACAAGTACTACTTGCAAAAAAATGGAACTTCTCTGAACATGACACTTGAGGAACTCACATCTGTGCTCGGAATGTTTTTCCGCATGGGCCTAGTGGACATGCACAGAGTGCGTGCATACTGGGAACAAGGAAGCAAATATGAGCTTGTGGCACAAATCATGTCCCGGAACCGATTCGAGAAAATCACCAGTCACTTGCACTTCGTTGACAATGATGCTGCAACAGAAGCGACGATGGAAGACAAATGCTGGAAAGTGCGCTCCTGGCTTTCAGACTTGCGTGAAAACATGTTGAAAATTACGCAGGAAAACAAGCCTTGTGTTGATGAGGTTCTGATCCCTTTCCGCGGGAGGTCGCCTACACGGCAGTACCTGCCAAATAAGCCAAAGTGCAAGTGGGGACTCAAGCTTTGGGCCCGAGCAGGAGAGTCCGGGCTTTCCTATGACTTTGACGTGTATCCAGCATGTAGCAAGGGTTTTTATGGAGATCAAGGTGGTTATGAACTTGGTCTTGGGGCAGGAGTTGTGATCCAGCTATGTTCAAGTCTCCCTGACCGCGACAACAACCTCATTGTTGCTGATAACTTTTTTTCGGGTCCTCAGCTGGTAAGCGAGCTAACGCGCACAAAAATTTCGTACATCGGCACTGTGAGAGAGAATAGACTACAATCGTGCAAGCTGATGAACGAAAAAGAAATGAAAAAGAAAGGCCGTGGCACACTTGACTTCTGTGTTGCATCATGCGGCGATCAAGACATCGTTGCCGTGAAGTGGTTCGACAGCAGGTCAGTGACGCTCGTCTCCAATTGTATTGGCGTTGAACCAACAACAAGCGTAAAAAGGTGGGACAAGAAGCAAAAGTCACACATTACTGTTGAGTGCCCCGCTATTGTGCCTCAGTACAATATGTCAATGGGCGGCGTTGACCTTCTAGACAAGATGTGCTACAGTTATCGCTTTCCGATGCGGGCAAAGCGTTGGTACATGTACATATTCTGGCACACTGTAAAAATGGCTGCAGTGAATTCATGGTTTCTGCATAAACGTCATGCCCAACAGCAAGGCAACAGGACAATGCCTTTGCGTACTTTTCTCTCCGAGCTCGCGACTGGATTGGTAATTTACAGAAAAAGGGCACCAGGACGACCATCTGAGAACAATCTTCCAGTCATAAGGAAGGTCTTCAGTGCAATTCCCCGAGACGTGAGGAAAGACGGAACAGAGCATTGGCCTATTTGGAACGAGCGCAGAAACAGGTGTAAGGCATGCAACGGGGGATACACCTTCATTTCTTGTGCCAAGTGCCAGACGTACCTCTGCCTCAATAATGCCCGAAATTGTTTTACCCATTTCCACCAGGCTTAATCCAACCACCGACAAGCCCGTTCTAACCATTGTACCACTGCCTGGCTTCTTGAAGTGGAAAAAAACCTTGTAAATGCACCTATGGTTTAGCTCCCCTTGTGTGTTCTGTTTCATTACTCCCCAGTGTTGCATATATGCAACAAGCTGTAGTTCCTAATAAAAAATTATTCTTGAATATTTTTATGGTGTTTGTGTCGCTATTTGTGTTCTAAATGCAGGTAAACAACTTGTTTTCCAGCTTTCCTTGCGTTTTCTAGAACTGGGAATTATTGGGTTAAGGAAGGCTTGGTTCTTTGATTTTGACAAAATCTGAGCAGCTTTAGTTAAAGCATCCTCACCATTCATTGGCTCACCTGGATACATTTGCCAGCTGTTGTCAGTGCACTGAGGCATTCACTTTTTATCTAAGAAAGCATATGCTCACTTTCATTGTGCAGGTTCGGACACGGCTAAAAGTAGCTGCAGCTCATCTTCGCGACCAAAATTGCTAAAAGGCAGGAAGTGGTTCCTGTGCCCCGAGTGCAGCTATGTCACAGTGTATCCCTCCAACTTCAAGAGACACTGGATAATTCACACCGGAGAGTGCCCTTACCAGTGCAGCCAATGCAACAAGGCGTTCACAAGCACAGTGAGCCTTGCTGATCACATGCGCATCCATACGGGCGAGAAGCCACACCAGTGCAATCATTGCGGCAAGAACTTCACAAAGAGGTCCAGCCTGACGCAACATGTTCGCATCCACGTAGGTGAGAAGCCACATCGCTGTGATCTCTGCAGCAGGAGCTTCGCAAGGAAGTACACCCTGATGGAACACCTCCGCCTCCACACTGGCGAGAAGCCGTACCAGTGCTATCTGTGTCCCGAGGCCTTTGCGCAGAGGTCAGGCCTACATAGACATATGCGATCCCACAAACGGAGAAAAGTGTAGTAACTTTTTTGCACAAGAAGCAGATTTTCACAAAAGCTTCATCTGAAGTCCTCTCAATGCCCTTCATATTCATCGAAAGGCATTTGATGTTAAAGTGTGGTGCAGGGTGTTCTGCTAGCATTTATTGGTGCAGTTGGTGTCAGCCATTGCACATTGCAAGCATCAGCCTATTTCATTGTGGTTTTATTAAAAAGGTCCAGGAGGATATTTTAACATATATCATGTAGGCAATATCCGATACATGGTGTAATATTTGCAGGGAAGTATGAGCTCTGTCAAAAGTTAAGGTGAATGACTGAAGTGGAATCATCGCGGAAAGAGGCAGCGCAAAGCAACAAGGACAAATCACTCATCCAGGCAGGCGAACGGCCATACCATTGCCAGCTGTGTCCCACGGCGTTTACACAGAAGTCACACCTAAATCGTCATGTGAAATCCCACAAAAAGGGAACCCTGTTGTAGTGTGCCTTGCTCAAGGAGATTCACTTGCCGACTGCAGCTCAAGTACCCTGACAAAAGTGTCATAAAAACATCAGCTGTTTAGTAAATGTGAGAGTTTTTCTGCCACCGTTTTGTGTTTCAAATAAGGGCAGCTGTTGCATACTGTGTGAGTCTGCCAGTTTGGCAATGAATTCTTTATTGAAGGGATGTTGAAGGACATTTTGGTTTGGTTTGGTTTTGTGGGGTTTAACGTCCCAAAGCGACTAAGGCTATGAGAGACGCCGTAGTGAAGGGCTCCGGAAATTTCGACCACCTGGGGATCTTTAACGTGCACTGACATCGCACAGTACACGGGCCTCCAGAATTTCTCCTCCAAAGAAATTCTAGCCGCCGCGGCCGGGATCGAACCCGCGTCTTTTGGGACAGCAGCCGAGCACCATAGCCACTGAGCCACCGCGGGAAGGACATTTTGACAAGAACCATGTTTACCAAGTGTTTTTGATGATGTGATAATTTTAATGTGCTAAGTGACAAAATTTTGGGATTTTATGGTTGTCCACAAATGGCTTTGTACAAGTGAACTCTTAGCAACAAGGTCAGGGAAGCCTACTTGCCACTGACTTATGCTATGTGTTATTGTTTTGTTTTTCTTGAGAATTTTTTTCAACAGCTTTCTGCTTGACTCCTGTTTGGTGAAGAAGCCAGATTTTGGAAGCCTGCTAGACTACATATAATACCATCATTAAATGCTTTATATGGTACAAGTTGCTACCCATTTTTTGAATATCTGCTGGAATAATTTCTCTTTGCTTTCTACTGCATACAAAAATTGCTACAGGAAATATGGTCCTGGCCCATAATTTTCTTTGTTAGTGCCTTGTTAATGGGAATGGTAATTCCTGCCCTCATCTTTTAGCTTTGTGCCTTCTAAACTAATGAAGTATTCTTTTTGCACTTTATTGCGTAAGTGTTCGCTACCTGTCCTTGTCTAATTGGTGTGATGTATACAAATCTTACTGACACATTTTCACCTTATTACGTTGATGAGAAGAATTTAATAAAGTTTCCGACTACTTTTCATGCACGAAATGCAAGAATAGGTTGTTCTTCTTCCTCCTCCTCTCTTTCACATTGCATGATCCTGCACATCTCTAGGAAAACGCACTCTTTGTAGATCTTATGAGAAAGTGAAGAAACAATATTTCAGATGAAGTTAGAACCTGCAGTGAAGA
The DNA here is from genome assembly GCF_055824585.1 of Amblyomma mixtum. Classification (NCBI taxonomy): domain Eukaryota; kingdom Metazoa; phylum Arthropoda; class Arachnida; order Ixodida; family Ixodidae; genus Amblyomma; species Amblyomma mixtum. The sequence continues at coordinate 327,766,634 of NC_143014.1, read as the reverse complement.
AAAGGAAATTTTTCTAACAATGACACTGTATAACTTGACTCAGACACTTTTTTATCTGGGTAGTGTGCAGAATTTGTTCAAAAAAACAGTGGCAATGCAGTAAACGATAAAGCTGACAGCAGCATGCGTAAGTGTGCTGACACTGCAATTATGTGACTGGCAGGCAGGTTCATGGGGCACATTAAGCAGGAGGGAAAGCGGATGCAAGTGACCCATTGCATTCAAAGAAAGTGCCTCTGCAGGTACGTCCTGCAAGTGAGACAGAAAAACCTTGGTTAACAAAGGAGCATTTGTGAACATTGTGAAGTGGGTCTATCACTAGCAAGGAGCAATAGGCTCAGCTTACATGCCCAAAGTAGATGCTGCAATAGATTCACTTATAGACCTCAGCAAAAATGAGTAATGGTCACAAAATTTCTGTTCCACATGATTAAGTTAACTCGGTCAAGAAGAGAGAGAGTTTTTCATACCATAAGTACTTGCCACGAAATCTTATTTCTACTGAAGAATTAAGTGACAAATAGAGGTACGAATAAATAGTACTGCAACTCATAGATGTGTCTACACTGAAAGAATAAAAAGAGGAGTGCAGCAGTTTTCATAGTGTCTATATATAAATAAATAGTGATCTTTTCTCTTTGAACACTGGAAGCCTGTGAGCTCCCTCAGCTCTTGTTACTAATTGTGTAAGTGTTCCATAAGGCTATATAACTCACATAATTATGTAAGCAGTAAAAAGATACAGGTCTGTCTGCGAATGAAAGTTAGCTAATGAAATGTGCGCACATTGTATGGCCGAAAAGGCTCGCAAGACAACATAAATGTGGCTTGCAAAATCTCTGAGTGTGCAATGACAATGTATAATTTTTATTGAAGCTTGTGATTTTTTTCAGCAGCGTTCATTTTTCAGGTGGTTTAACCAGCTTTTTGCACTGCTCTGTAGCATTCATAGGGTGCTCGTGGCATGTAAGCAGCTGCACCTATTTGTGGTTTAGAATACGAAGATGTGGCAAAACATTGTAAGGGTAGGACAAGAACCCAAAATTGTGCTTGTATTCACTCCTTGCCCACATCACCCATGATTCTGGCGCTACATCGCGCCAAAGTCTTCTTCCACCAATCAGTTCATTACTGACGACAAATGTGTACGTGGTGAAGGTGTTGTTTATTGTGCTTTCAACCAATACTTCCAGTCAGTATTCGCAAAGGGCAATGGTTGCCTTGCCAACTTCTCTATATTGCTGCCGGCTATATCTGATGTTGCTTCGGAAAGTAGTGTTTTAAATTTGCTCTTGAACCTTCATGAGCAACAATAACGAATGGAAGTACTGCTTTGACCAAATGTTTAGGGGAATCCCCCAAGGTGGAGTAGATTACACTAGAAAATCTATGGCACTGAGGTACTGAGAAAGGATGCTTGAGGTACGAAGTACTGCTTTCGACAAAGATAGCAACTGTTGTGTGCAAACATTTGAAACTTGGAGTAGTCTGCGAATAGTATTTAGTAATCGGTTCCACTGCTGAAATTATACGAGTAGCTTAAATGTTCAGAAATCGCAAAACTGCTCAGAAGTCCAAAACATCACGGCATTTCCAAACGGTAGTATCGAGCACTTGTCACATGAGTTTATTGCCCTTCCCTCATAGCATTCTGGCAGCACGCAGCAAAAGCCTGCACTCAGTAAGGCACTTTTGCATAAAATCAATGTGCTAACGGCCTTCAAGAGCCACCGTGGCACAACCACTGCAAGTTCACTGGTCCAGAAATGATGTGCAGTGCCATGCAGCACGTCACTGTGTTGTGCCTCGATAAAGTTAATGACTGGCTCTGAGCCTGACTGCCTTAATCACTGCAGTAAGAGATGCAACGCTCGCATAAGCAGCCCGGCTTGTGCAGAAAGGGGCAAAGATGAGGCACGTGTATGAGGGGTTGTTTCGCAGTGATTTATTTATAATTTGTTCAGACACCCGCAGCATCTGAATGGACATTTTGTAGGGGTGTGAAACAGAAAGTAGCACAATGCAATGTGAAAACACAATATATAAGTAGAAACAATCAAATTCTGCTACTGACATAAAAATGTGCACATAAATGCTACAAAAAAAGGAAGAAAAAATCTTGTAACACATTTACAAAGATGTGTACAAACTGCTACAGCTGTCTCAGCATGTCGACGAAGCACATAGAAAAAAGATTATGGCACTTGATTCAAAAAGAACTTTGCTAAATCACTGTCAAAATAGGATAGCAGTGCATAGACAACCTTTTCCAGTAAGTTGTTCCAATTGTGGATGGTCCTAAGAAAAAAAATTAGCTGGCAGTTTCCTATTGCTAAGCACGATATATTGTGCCAAAACACAGTTCTGCACGTGTGTCAACCCTATTTTCTAATTTTAAGGAGTGGGCCACCGAAATTTCAGGTGTGGGCCAACCTGCCTTTTTCACAAGATGTGGCGCCCTCTGGGAGGTGGTGAAAATTAGTCCGCTACTGGCCGAAAACAAACGCATGCGGGAGACGCAGGCGCGATCCGATTCCACAAGGCGCCGACTGCACCTGCACAGTGGCACGTTCGTGTTTCACAGCTGTCGCCATCTGTCACATGCGTCTGTCCCTAACATGAACTGCTGCGAAGTAGGAGCTGGCGGTTTGTTTTCAACCAGTGGAGCAGGAGGAGGAGAGGCACCCATGAGATATAGGGGCCATGTGAGAAAGGGGGATTCTATTGCGTATGTATACGTTTGGTTAAGCTTAAGCAGGTTTCCTGATTCAAGTTGATAGACCTCACGAGAATGCTTGAATGCAGCAAGCATACTTTCAGACTCTGGAGGCAGTTTAAAGATGTAGAAAAATAGGTGTACCATGCACGCTGAGCAGCAATGTGTTGTTTGGGAGCACCTTGATTCTCAGGTCATTTTCTTGAAGCAGATTAGTTATGTTGTACATGAAGATGGAAATGTCTATAGCCGCCACTGGCAACAAGCACTGGAACCATGTGGCCAGCACTTTTGCCACATGAGTAGAAAGCAGCCGTACTACATTTGAACAATGAGGAATGACCTAATAAGAGGCAACAGAAGTAACAGTTGCCACAAGTTAGAGTTCACAACAGCTGAAATCAGCCCAAGCAGTGAGAAAATAAGTTCGCTTCCCATGCGACACCACCGCTCACGGACTCATCTTCAGTATTTTGAACACTCTCAGCTAACGCTAAGGCTCAGGACTGCGCTAGTGTTTAGCTGTAAAAAGAAAGATTCAGCACGGTTAAGGCAGTGCTGTTTAGAAGATGCTTTGACAAGTATGTGACTTGAAGCGTCTAGCTCAGTGAATGATTCCTCACAGAAGTGAAACTCAATGGGGTGGCTCATTGGCTATGATGTCAGCTGCTGAGGTACGCTTTTTACGAGTAATTCTGGACAGTGGCAGCAACATTGCATTGCAGCTGAAATGCAAAAGCATCCATGTTGTTTTCATTGCACGTGAGGTACCCACGCTCATCGCAATTAATCCAGAGCCCTGCACTACTGCGTTTCTAATAACATATGTATGGTTCCAGGACGTTAAATCATGTACCATACCATGACGCAATCATAACCATGCTGTTCTGGAGCTTCATGAGGTACTGAGGCAATTTTTTTTTTCTTAGTAGAAACTGGTCACCTATCTCTGCAGATATGCGTTCATGCTTGTTTGGCAGCCAAAGGCGCATTTATTGCTTACAAAATAAAAAAATATGAAGCATATATTTTCCTGCTATTAAATTCAGACTCATGGCATTAAGGTCAACAAGGGCACTGCGATATCTGTGAGGAAGTGAATGGCATTGCAGCCTAGCCTGATAGATTCGTGGTCAATAATATTCTCTTTATCACAGTTTGCTTCTGAGAACAGCCAGTGTCGGCAGTACCTCATGAAAGCTCAGTTTTCAGGGAAAGTATACTCTTTGTCTTTAGAATGCAGTAATATGTAATACAGGCCAACCAGTTTCTCCTGTTTCCTTTATATGTACTTTCGCGGAGCCTAACAAAAGTTTTATGGCATCTCGTGAACAGTGAACGCTGCATGCCCTCTATGACTCTTAAGAAAGCAGTGAAAGATTTGAGTGCACTCCTTTGCTTTCTACCAAAGGTGGGCAGCAACTGACTGCCATTTTGGCATTTCTTTTTCTGCACTGCATTAATATGATTTGGCAATTACTACCCCCTCGGATCAGCATCAGCAGCAGTATTAACCTGACAGCTTTAGTGGCTTTATGCCACAGAAAATCCAGTCTGCTTCGTTAGTCGTGAGCGAAAAAGCCATGAAAAAATCCCCAGAGAAGCAACCCAATTTGCGGCCTAGGTTGTTTCCGACATCTATGTGGCGTGTGGGCCACCAAGGTCATGTGACCTTGTGACATCATCACAACTTGCTCATGGAATTGTGAGCAAACTGCCCACCTTGACAGGTGGAAGTTAAATTAATGATTGGTGGCTGCGCTTACAAGCCCCACCGGTAGCAGCACCTGTCATCGTAGGGCAGTTTCACATCGCTAAGCGCAGTAGCACTGCACCAGCATTGGTATGAGAACACCTCATGATGTATAAATGTAAAGTAGAGAATGAACAATTCCACATATATGGACATACACCCATTAATGCTATGACATCATACCCTTAAGACAGAACTTAAGTGTGCCCTCCAATTTTTTAAGTTACTTATAGATGTCACCACTGCATTACTCGTACTTAGGATCCAGTATGTGCTTCGAGTTCAGAAATTTCGGGGGCTCTAAGGTTATCTCAGCCCTCAGGCCAACTTTTTTCATTGATTTGTTTCACAGAAACTATGTGTGCATCACGCATACTTCATGCTGCCAATCCAGGCAGTTGTGCCTTTGGTCAGCACAAACTGTAAACTGATCAATTCGTGCTAAAAGGCACATACACACGAAAACACAAACGGACGAAGCGCGTACATTAGAGCGAATTGATCAGTATGAAGCACCAACTAGCCCCCGTTCTTGCATTGTTAACAGCACAAACTGACAGGCATGTATTATGCCTTTAATAATGTGCTGCATCTTTAAAAGGCAACTGCATAGATTTTAGACATTGATGACATTAAAATGGTCGAATCTGTGAAACTTGTAGGTAACGCATGTGAAGTCTTTTTGGGCTAGCTTTTGAAATGGTGACGTAATCGCCAATCAAAACTGCGACTGCCTTCAAGCGACTGCCTTCAAGCGTCTCCACAGTGCACAACACCAAGTGGGGGGTGCCTCATGATGTCATTGAAGGTATCGGTACATTTCAAACACATAAACACCTGCTTTGATAGAAAAAAACCAACGCCACAGACGGCAAAGACCACCGAGAGTTGTTTGGCAGCATCCAACGGTACACGGCAGTGTGGCTGATGGCAGCGGTAATTTGAAATCATACCTTGGTGACGTCACACTCAACTTCCCCGCACTCCTGCGGTGCTTTGAGGAGAAGCGCAAAATTCAATCGCTGATTACGTAACTATTTTAAATGCTAGTGCAATAACACTTGGCATGCTTCACCAACAGCCTATATAGATTTGAATCTTTGAATATTGTGAAATTCTGAAAAAGTGATGCAGTTGCCCTTTAACGGGGAACTTAGGACAACATTATTAAACTTTTGTTGCTTGTAAAACTTGATTCTATGTCTCTTTATGCCTGTGTTGATGTTAGTTTGGCAGCAAAAAATGAATTGATTGCTGAGAAAATGCGTTAAAAATTTACCCCTCGATCTAATTAAAACTTGTGAAATATACATTTAAAAGCACTGTTTTGAAGTAAATGGCAGTGTAGCTTAGCCTGTCCAATCTGTAACCAAAGATCTGCGGTGAAGCATGGTAGTTTACTTATGAAATGGGCCAGTGATGCCGACACCTGTATTTCATTTTCTGCCTTTTGTAGCTTTTAAGAAAGGGGCGTGGTGTTTGCCATTTTGCAGAAAGCATTATTGTCAAAACTGACATTCGTAAGTATTTCCATACTCTTGTGCAAGACTTTAACCGGGCTTATAGTTTAAATAGTCACAACTTGAAGCTCCTTCATTCAGACTAACAAGCCTGCTTTCTGCAGAGATGAGAATGCATACAGCAAGTCCATGTGAAACCTTCAGCAGTTAAGGTCAGCTACTCCTGCTAAAGCTTGTCTTTGTTGCACATGTAACACATCATTTGTTCATTTCTTTTTCAGGCATTGGAGCTTGCATGAAAATGCTTAAGATAAAGCTTGCAGTGCTTCAGAGCAACTTCATTCTATCTCTTCTGGCGATCCTAGCATTCACTGTGCACAATGTGCACAGTGGAGCAGTTCAGCTGTCATCCTTTTGAGCCAAGGGTAATAATACCGCTATGCGTTGAACTGCAACCAGCAACTAGGCATTACGCCGATATTATTGTCAGGCCATTTTTATGAGCACACTTAGATTAGCAGGTGGCCTTTCCAGCCATGCAATAAAGGACAATGTGAAAGATTTGGTATACAATGCAGCTAGGCCATTTATTGACTGAAAAATTATAAGGACAATTACGATGCTCCCTAATGCAAAATTTGAGTGCAGCTTTGTAGGTGTCTCAGGCTCAATAGGCTCAAAGTTTTGCTTTGCTGGGTCGTCAGCACATCTGGCGATATTAGTTCGATAGTGGTATTAGTTGATGAAGGCGACAATGTGGAGTGCACAGTGTGTAAGAATGTGTGCGTTCGTCTGATAGCAGTATTAGTAGTAGAAGATGATGAAGTGCAAAGCACTGTACGAGCTCGGTTACACCTAAAGCAGCGATGAGGCTCAAGCCATGAACGGGTGCTTAGGAGCTGTGCTCTAAAAGACCACATCAATGTTGTGGCTTGCAGCATCCTAGACTACGCAATGACAATCTAATCTATTCTGCTACTTAAAGCATGTAATTTTTTTTTCAGCGGCATTTATTTGTTGGATAGTTTTACCAGCTTTTTGCATCGCTTTGTGACATTCAAAGGGTGGTCGTCACATGCAGGCAGCTGTTGCTGTTCATGGTTCAGAGCAAGAAGATATGCCAGAACAAATTAAGGGCAGTACAAGAGCAGATTATGTTCTTGCATTCACTCCTTCTTGCCTTAAATCTTTCTCTGCAAATTTTGGAAGCCTTCAAGCTCACCCAGTTCTTCATACTAATTCTGTAGGTGTTCCAAAAAGCTATGTGGCTCAGCTTGAGCTGGTCGGCAGGCCCGTGCAATATTTCCTTTTCATCTTTCTTTCAGTCGCAACAACAACAGTAACCAGTCTCGATGACATCAGCTCCGGCTAACTTAACTTCATCCGTAGCGAGACACTGGATAGGCAGCGTGCAGCAGTTCACACAGTGACCGCGGCGATGGTGGAGGGCGTGGCTGTAGCTGCTGCGAGTAATGTACATCGTATGTCACATGGTTACTTATGCAGCTCCGCTTGTTCTATTCAAAGTCATTTGTGCAGACAGAGCTAAATCGGTGCCGCGAGGCAAGTAAAGCTTTCGCTTTAAATACACTATCAACCTACTGTAACATGGTAAAGTCATCCTGCAGTACCATGCACATGTGTCTGTAGTAGGAACACAAGTACAGCTTTAAACTCCACTTGAAAAGCAGTACTTAGAGCAGCAATAAAGCACTACAATATGTGCACCTTGTACGTGGAACCCATACATTCGCATTCTAATACTGTATCCCTTAGCGAAAAGAGGATGTGCTAAAAATGCATTTCAAACGTATTGTATTAATTTCATATTTATTTCGCATTTTTTTGTCCCTATGCTTAAACTGCAATACGAATGCTTTCTAAGTATACTAGGAATCATATTTTAAACGTTCTTAAAAATACGTGAAAAGTACATTTTTGCCCGCTTAGCATATTTATAATGCATTAGAAATATACATTAGAAATATACTAAAAATATACATTTAATACATTAAAAATGTGTTTACTCGGGCTTAAGAAAAAGTCTACTGGGCGGCTCCATGGAATGACACGGGTTAATTCATCAACTGGAGAACAAAGCGTACACGGGTATTTATCATTAATCAACAGGAGTCTGATATTATAACGTCACGTGATTGAATGGGAACGGCAGATACCTACATACAGAACCAAGACGACAGCGACACAGCAAACAACAAATCCTACGACAAGCGCTATACTTGGCTTGCCGTATATATACCCAGCGAAAGCGACGCACTATTTTGCACGGTGATACCTTTTTTTGCGCAAATACTGTGGGCTTCCAAATTATCGCAGAAGTACCCTACTGGTCGCGTTCGAATCTGGGATTAATTGAGAACGGAATTGCTAGTTGAAACTTGCGTCAGGCACAGGTCAGGAGTCGAACTGTCAACCAACAGATACATGGGCGTGTAAGGGAGCCGGTCTGCCCTGCCACACGGGGTCCTTTCCGCTGGCTTATTCGGACCCAGAAGTACCCAAGGCGCTTTTGCTGGTATAATGCTATCACGTTCTCACACGGAAATGTTCGAATGACATTGAGTGGAATGGCATTCGAGAATAGGAATGACATTCGGACTCGATGGACTGCAGCGGTGCTGCACGACACTTTCGAAACGCATTCGAAAGCCTCAGCTCGTTTTCAGTGTACAGCGACGACGACGACGGCGGTCACACTAGTCCGACAACGACAGTATATATCACGCTGAACAACAGCATGTAATTATAGTGAAATATCTAGTTTACTATATTATGATTCTAGAGGGACACGTTTTTCAGGCCAACGACACCGACGAATCCGGTCGGCGGATGGTCAGCCTTGTCGGCGGCTGAGCGAGAGCACGGTGATGAGGCGGCGGTGTGTGCATGCTCGCGCTTCTAAATGAGCGAAACGAACGGCTATATTTCACGTGTGCATACCTGAACACTCACCAGCGATAAGCGCTTGCCAAATCAGTTTCAATCGACGACGGCTCTGTTCCCTTCCGCGACGACTAGGCCCAGCGAGTTCGCAGGGTTGGATCTGTGATTTCGGCGGTTGTGAAGAGCGAATCACAAGCTTTAGCGAATGCAAATGGTCACCAGGTGTAGTTTTGGCAACAGTGACCTGAAATCAACTATTGCTTACATCGCAGGGTACGCGTACGATGAACGGGAATCGCCGGTGTGACCCAGACTGCCGAGCCGTGCTTTACGGCCAGCAGCAGTGGTCGCCGTCGCTAGCTTGTGGATAACAAGTTAGGCCGTTTCAGTTAAAGCGAACAGTCGCCATACATACTTCTGGATAAAGTAGTTTAAAAAAAAGTACTGGTCACGTCGGAGAAAGCCGGGACAAGAAGCGAGAAGCGCCAGTCCTGCGCGATGCCAACAACCCGGCTTTCTCAGGCGTGCGATCGCATCATCGCTTCCCACACATTGTAGCACTGCGTAAACAATCACGAGTACAACCAGTAAAAAAGAAAACAGATTGTTTATTAGAACCAAAGCGCAGATTGCGTTTTATGTTATGTAAACAAGCGATGTAAACAACAGTATGAGTGCAGTCGTCCTCATCGGCGCACTCCCGGGGAAATTTCATGCTGACGCGGTTAATATTCATTGGCGTAATATTATCTTCAAGCACTCCCTTAGACAGAACACATGTAGCATCGTTAGATGACATTCGGCTGGAAGGCATTCGAAGCGCCCGTGTAACAGGGGTTTAAGTGGTGATCACCTTCCTGCTATAAGTTACCATAAACGAAAGGATGACAAGAAAGGGAAAGTTTTCACTCTTCGCTGAAACGTCATTTCGAGCCCTAGATTGTTCCACGGTAGCTTGAAGTGTAATGCAAATATGCTTACGCGGACAACCCATTTGTTACAATTTAAATATACTTCAGACGGATTAATTGCGTATTTACGAAAGTACACTTTAAATAGATGGCCAGCACCAAAATGCGATGTCCCGAAACTCGATTTTGAGCATTAGATTGTTCAACGACAGCTTGTAGTGCGCTGCAAATATGCTAATGCGGACTGGCAATTTGCTAGAATTTCAGTGTTCTTTGGACGAATTAATTACGTATTTACGGAAGTACACTTCAAATACATTGACGACACGCAAATGCCATTTCCCGAAACACGATTTCGAGCACTCGACTGTTCATGGCAGCTAGAAGTGTGCAAAGACGTTTAAAAGGACTGCCCGTTTGTTAGGATTGAAATATATTTCGGATGAATTAATTTGATATTTACGAAAGTTCACTTTTAATACATTGACAAGATGCTAAAACTGCATACATATACGTTTACAAGGGCTGCCCGTTTTCTAGAATTGAAGTATACTTTCGATGAATTAATTTCATATTTCCGAAAATACACTTTTAATACACTGACAAGATACTAAAACTGCATGCATATTTTTTCATGTATTTGAAAAGTGCTCGAAGTATGCTTTAAGTGAGGTATTTTTGGCACATTTTAAAAATATATTTCGAATACCAAGCATGAAATTTCAGAAACGTATTTCCTACATATTTTTAGTGCATTCATGAATACAAAATATGTTTAAAATACATTTTAAATAGACCTCCGTATATTCCAAACGTATTAGTTTTTGCTAAGGGATGGGCTCATACTTTTGTATATCCCCGCCATTATGGGTGTTCCACAGGTACGTGTTAGTGGAGAAGGGTTAATACGTATGTTGCTGCATGCTCTTGCAAGCTGTTTTGTTACTTTTTGCCGCCAGTGGGTTGCGCCTTCCCCATATTTACCTGCTGGCGTGCACTCCTCCAGATAGTGGTATCTGTCAAACCTACAATGCTTATCATTGCTGTTTATGTGAGCATGAAGTGAAACTGCAATGTGCTTTTCTTTTATTGAATACAAATATTTGTCCAGAGAACTGTAAAAATGGGTATCAGTTTTCAAAACACTGTTTATTAATGTATTACTGTTTTCCCCTCTCCCCCCTTATATAATGTCCGGTTATGGGTGCATGTGGATGGAGGATGCGGTCAAAATCAGTCTGAAGCCCTCCAATATATGGCACCTCCTCTGTCCACCAACGAGTGAGACAGCCACTGCATCATTTCCATTCCTCAACAGCCACTCACAATTTTTGTCATATATTTGTGTTCTTTTCATAACTACATTTTATGGAAAACATTTGTCCTTGAACTACATGTACCGATATCCGAAAATATTTGAACATAATCTATTTGATTCACGACCAATTTTATTTTTCGTATGCGCAGTTCACAAGCAAACATTTAGTATTCACACACTTCTGGCAGTAACGCCAAGAAGTAACATAATTTAATTTATGCATTAGGAAGATGCGCTCTATCTTTCATAAGTTTATAACAAGAAGCCTGGCCAGGCGACATCAACAACTTGTGTGTCTATTTTTTCTGAGGATGAAAAAAATTGTTTCATTGCTATGATGACTTTGTCAGTAAGTAGAATAGGAACAGCTACTTTAGAAAAAGGTAGTAACTCCAAGGCATATCATATATATCACTGTCAAGGCGTTCACTGTCCTAAATAATTTTATAGCAAGAATGCCCATGGCCTCACCAGTGACCTGAATTTTTATGAGCATGAATGCCATATTAGAGACATTCACAAGTGGTATGTATTTCATTATTTGTTATTTTTCTTTAACACCTCTGGGCTCATATGCTTCAACCGAGGAATGCAGAATATTAAAAACAAGTAAGGTACATGCCGTGTCAACAAATGACAGAAATTGGTGAAAAAAAAATATATGCACACTTTCATGATTAAGCCACATGTAAGGAATGATAAGGAGTATTTCTCAATAACATTTCAAAAGCACAATGATATGCTGAAAAGGCAGTGAAGGAGGATAAATTTTTCATTGCTTGTTAGTTTGTGAAAAAAAACTGCCTTGCAATGGTAGCTATAGTCTACAGGAGATATAGACGTATAATGGTAAGCACAAAGTACTCTTTATAAAATTAAGATATCAAGGCTTTACCAAGGACGTTAACCTCCTTGGGCTTTACCACGAAGAATGAGCAGAAGGTATAGAGCTTGCATCGTTATGCCAATACCTCATGCATACAATTGCTCCACCGACGGCAGCACCTCCATTGCAGGGCAGTGGCGCATTGCTTATCTGCTGCACAACTGTGCCAGGAGCGGTATGAGGACTAGTACCGGTGATCTATAAATTTAAAAAAGATGACCAATTACACATATGTTGGCATTATCCCATTAATGCTATGGCCAGTAGCTATGACGTCAGCCCTTAAAACCATGGAGGAAGTTGTTCTTTCTTCCATGCTTAAGACTGAGCTGAAGTGTCCCGTCAAGTTTTTTTTTTTAGTAGACATCACAACAGCATTACTGAGGATCCATGGGATTCGTATTAAGAAATTTCAGGGGCTGCAAGGTCATCTCAGCCCTCAGGCATCCTTTTTAATTTATCTGTTGCACAGAAACCATGTGTCTGTCACACACTCTTGATGCTGCCATGCCAGGCAGTTGTTGCTTTTATCAGCGCGAACTGGCAAGCATGTGTCATGACTTTAATGATGTGCTGCTTCTTTAAGGGGATATGAAAGGGTAGACCAACCAAAAAACCGATTTTTTAATTTTATTACCAAAAAATGTTACACACTGTGCGGAGCAAAACCGTACAGTGGCGAGCGCGAAGGAACGCTCGAAGCCATTTAAAAATGGCGCCGAAAACCGCGCTCCTAGTATTTTAAAACGGCGGACTCGACGCTTTGTGTACATATTGTTTTTCATCATTTCTTTTGTATGTATGCACATTTTTTTATATATATGGCTAACTCGGTTAAATGTGTCTAATTTCTGCCATTTTCGCGATTTGTAGTTCTAAACTTTCTTACTAGGTGTGCTCTTGTGGCGCGTTGAAACGAAGTCGTCGGTTTTTGTTGTGAGGTCTGCGCACGCGCTTTTTCAACGTTGCTTGGCATTTTGGCCGCTACATCTACCTTGGTTTGGCCGCGTATTGTGCTTGAATATGGCAAGAACAGCTTCAAAGTGGACGAGGAGAGAAAGTTCCGCTGCAGTCAGTTCACAAGAAAAGCGAACGAGGAGCCGGCGCGTCGGAGTGCTAGTTTCTCGAAAATAGGTGAGAGTGCGCCATGTGACCTCACTCCGCATCCTTCAAAACACCCGCCTTCCGATTAGAGAAGTTGAATTGATCTGGGTCCCGGCCCACTCGTCTAATCCGGGGAACGAGGCGGCTCACGCGCAAGCCCGAGGTTTCGTCGACCGGGCAGTGAGCGCGCCCTCCGACCCGAATTTCACGAGGGACGGGTTAATCTCATTTCATGACATCACCCATCACTTCAGGCTGGAGAGGCGCGCATATCCCCCTCCCCACAAATCGTTAACAAAAGCGCAGGAAGTTACCTGGCGCCGTCTTCAAACACGCTCCCTTCTCAATCCGGCACTGCTTGCCCTCATGTACCCTGGCTAGTACGATCCAAACTGCCATAAATGTGGTGAAAGGGCCACCTACGACCACATTCTGTGGAATTGCGCAGATGATCCGCCTCCGGCGGAGTTGATACAGCTCCCTTCTCCCGAGCGGTGGGAGGCCGTGCTGGTCAGCTCGCACCCCCAGATCCAAGTGCGGGCAATCGAGCGGGCCAACGAGGTCGCCGCAAGCCATAGGCTAGCGGCCATCTAGCACGTGTTTCCGCAACCTGCTCTCGACGCAATAAATGTTTTACCATCCAATTCAATCAATGTGAAAGGAGCCACCTCTTCAGGATTTCACTTTATTGATATTGAGATCCTTCGCGACTTTCTTCGGAAGTCTGCGTTGTGCAAGAAATGCAGGAAAGGTGAGCTGAACCTAAAGGTGTATCCAGACGACGGACCACGGACCCGATTTGGCGCGCGGACTAGCGGTCACGTGGGGTCTAGCTTCCGGTCTACGAGGTCCGCGCACGGTCCGCGGACCGAATCGTGCGAGAAATGCGAGAACATTTTTTTCTGGCGGTGGACCACGGACTTTTTAGCTTACTGGCTCACTTCAAGTCTGGCAACCACGTCACACTTGTCGCTACAGCCAGGCGATTCACCACTGCTATCATTTTGTGTGCCAAGGCGACACCAGCGAAAGTAGTAGTCTTGCGCGCACTGTCAACATGTCAGCGTAGTCGGACGAAGCTGTTTTACTTTTTAGGTTCACTACAGCTTTGTGGCTCGTTTAAACTTGGGCAAGAAAGCGAGCGAAATCCGCCCCCTCCGGAATGCTGCCTTGTATGCACTTCATAACCGCCACGATGCCGCTTGTGGCGTACACAGATGTGGTTAGAAAATAACACAAATTGATGCTGTCTACGCACTGCCAAACTCAGTATTCTATGCACCGCTGAACCTACACACCACTAAACCAATTCTCACATTTTTCACGTTTATTTCAGCGAATGCATACACAGACAGCGATAAGCTTAACCTAGTGGCGCCATCTAGTTGTTAAAACGGGAACCATTTCTGTCAACAAACCTACGCTCCTCTTGAGCCTAGAAGCAGCAGAATCGTCACTCTAAATAAATGAAGAAAATTTTTCACTCATAAGGTTTCTTATAGGCGACATGGGACCAAGCGAAAAATCGGTGCACCATTTATGGCCAGTGAACGCAATGAAAAAGGCAGCAACAACGACGAGTTGAGTCGGAAGCGAGCGGTCCTGCTTCGAAGCGTGCCGCCATGTTTGTTGACGTGGGAATGCAACTTCCTCCTCGCCGCGGCAGAAATCAGAAAGCGGTCCCGGACTGATCAGGCTTTCCGCTAGGCATTTAGGTGGAATCGCTGCCACGGTGGTGAATTCCGCTTGCCCTCACCGCCAAATGCCGAAGCCTGAATGCGCAATGAAACGAGCACTGCTGCAAGCGGGTCCCAGAGCTATTCACTTGGCCCGCCTGGTCTCCTGCCCCTTTGGACCGTCGTGTGAATGCTGTTGCCGGACGGGCACGGCCGGGCCACGCGCGGGAGACCCCACGTGACTGGTCTGCGGACCCGTCCGTGGGCCGCCGTCTGTATACACCTTAAGCGAGGAGCTTCCACGGCTGTTATACCACTGGTGAAAGCGTGTCCTTGACGGCTTTGGCCCGATACTCAAAAGGAGGACAGAGACTGGGCGCCTGGCGAACCTCCACCTATTGCACTTTGCCCGGACACTGCAGAACTTGTGCCCACTGGCAGCCATCGATGCATGGCTCGATGTCAGCGACTTACCAAAAAACATAAGAAAGGAAATCAACGACATAACTGCACACACACCCTCGTCGATAGGAAGGTGCTGCATCTCATGCGAATGAAGTGTTTTACGACGCTAATGTGGTGGTGTGGTGATATGTTATCAATCATATGTTATCTATCAGTGTCATAGAGAGCGGTCTCTCCCAACTGTAGGACAATGGTAGGAAACGTTATTGTATGGCTACTACTGTGTGGAATTGCTTGGCTAAAACGTAGACACGAGCGTCCAATGCGACAGAAGTCTCACCCGCAAGAACAGCCTGGCGGCAAACATCCGTACTCACACTGGCGACCGTCACCAGAAGCGGAAAGAACAACAACTGGAACATTATGTCGTGCTCTGTTCGTGGCTTTTTGAAACCACTTCAGCATTGCTCCTTTTGTTGACTTTGTCTTTCCCCAAAGTTGGTGGCTAAAACAAATGTTATTTATGAGTGTCATAGAGAGCGGTCTGTCCCAACTGTAGGACAATGGTAGGAAACGTTATTGTATGGCTACTACTGTGTAGAATTGCTTGGCTAAAACGTAGACACGAGCGTCCAATGCGACAGAAGTCTCACCCGCAAGAACAGCCTGGCGGCAAACATCCGTACTCACACTGGCGACCGTCACCAGAAGCGGAAAGAACAACAACTGGAACATTATGTCGTGCTCTATTCGTGGCTTTTTGAAACCACTTCAGCATTGCTCCTTTTGTTGACTTTGTCTTTCCCCAAAGTTGGTGGCTAAAACAAATGTTATTTATGAGTGTCATAGAGAGCGGTCTGTCCCAACTGTAGGACAATGGTAGGAAACGTTATTGTATGGCTACTACTGTGTAGAATTGCTTGGCTAAAACGTAGACACGAGCGTCCAATGCGACAGAAGTCTCACCCACGAGAATAGCCTGCCGGCAAACATTCGTACCCACACTGGCGACCGTCAGCAGAAGCGGAAAGAAAAACAACTGCAACATTCTGTCGTGCTGTGTTCGTGGCTTTTTGAAACCACTTCAGCATTGCTGCTTCTGTTTACTTTGTCTTTCCCCAAAGTTGGTGGCTAAAACAAATGTTATTTATGAGTGTCATAGAGAGCGGTCTGTCCCAACTGTAGGACAATGGTAAGAAACGTTATTGTATGGCTACTACTGTGTAGAATTGCTTGGCTAAAACGTAGACACGAGCGTCCAATGCGACAGAAGTCTCACCCACGAGAATAGGCAACGGGCAGTCGTCAGGAGCCGCCACGATCGCTGAACAACCAGCGCCATCTAGCGGGCAGGCGGGGAACATATCGCAGGATTGCTGCGCCGTAGCAGACGACATGGCAGCCTTGCGCGAGGCTGGTAGAATGGCGGTGGAAAGCGTGCCGATAGATTTATCGGCGGCATTTCGCGATTTGGACGATTTGAATTCCTTCTTCCGAGGAGCGAACTTGAAAAAGGAGATTTTGGAATGCCTTCGAAACGCGAACACAGCCCGAAGCGACCAATAGCCGTCGCTGCCGCCGTCGCTTCGCCCCGCCCACAGCCGCGCGACTGCTTTCGGCTCTGTGGCTGTTCATTTCGATACCCGCTACTCGCTTTTTTCTGCTGTTTGTTTAGCAAATAGTTCATGTTCCGTCTAAGTGAGTGCTTGCAGATAATAGTACACCAACGGACATTTACCGCGTGTGCATGAAATTTCCCCAGGAGTGCGCCGATGAGGACGACTGTACTCATGCTGCTGTTTACATCGCTGCGTATGAACAGCTTGTACTGGTTTGCAAGACATAAAACGAAATATGCGCTTTAGTTCTATTAAATAATCTCTTCTCTTCTGTACCGGTTGTACCCGTGCCTGTTTACGCAGTGCGACAATCTGTGGGAAGCGCCGACGCGATCGCTCGCCTGAGAAACACTTGACAGCCGGGTTGTTGACATCGCGTAGGACCGGCGCTTCTCGCTAATTTTCCCGGCTTCCTCCGACATGCCCCGTACTTTATTTTAAACTACTTTATCCAGGAGTATGTTTGGTGACCATTCGCGTTAACTGAAATGGCTTAACTTGATACCCACAAGCTAGCGACGGCGACGACTGCTGCTGGACGTAAAGCACTGCTCGGCAGCCCGAGTCACACCGCCGCTTCCCGTTCATCATATGCGCGTCCTGCGATGTAAGCAATAGTTGATTTCATGTCACTCTTGTCAAAACTACACTCGTTGACCATTTGCATTCGCTAAAACTTGTGAATTCGTTCTTCACAATCACCGATCCAACCCTGCGGGCTCGATAGGCCCAGTCGTCGGTGAAGGGAACGGAGTCGTCGTCGACTGAAATTAATTTGGCAAGTGGTTATCGCTAGTGAGTGTCCATGTGTGCACATGTGAAATATAGGCGCTCGTTTCGCTTATTTCCAATCCGCATAATGTATAAGCGCGCATGTATTCGCACCGTCACTTCATCAGCGCATTTTCGCTCAGCCGCCGAACTCCCGAGGGCATGAAAGCTGACCGTCCGCTGATCGGACTCGTCGGTGTCGTTTAGCCAAAAAACTTGTGCCACTACAATAATATTATAATAAACTAGATAGCTCACTATAATCATACGCTGCTGTTCACCGTGATAGTGCCGTTGTCGGACTATAGCGTGACCGTAGTCGTCATTGTACACTGAAAACGAGCTGAGAATTTCGAATGCGTTTGGAAAGTGCCGTGCAGCACCGCGGGAGTCCGTCGAGTTCGAATGCCATTCCAAGTCTCGACTGCCATTCGACTCAGATGTCATTCGAAAGTACCTGTGTAGCACAGGTATAAAATCAACGCGCCGCCGAAGAGCGTGGAGATCGAGGTAAGCTACGTCTGTTCATCGCTTGTATTTTTCTGGCTCGCACCTCTCATTGTTATTTCAGATTGACAACAGCAGGAGAATCATTCGTATTTGACCCCGGCATTCTTCGCAAAAAGAGTACGCAGCCCAGCCGCGGCGATCAGATGGCATACGGAGCTGACTGCCAATGCGTGCGACGGCGAGCGTATCCTGTCTCCGCTGCGCTGCTCGCCGCGAGAGGCGCCTCCATCGGCGCCGGAGTTACGTTCGCCCGTTGCCTATAGCCTGCCGGCAAACATTCATACCCACACTGGCGACCGTCAGCAGAAGCGGAAAGAAAAACAACTGCAACATTCTGTCGTGCTGTGTTCGTGGCTTTTTGAAACCACTTCAGCATTGCTGCTTCTGTTTACTTTGTCTTTCCCCAAAGTTGGTGGCTAAAACAAATGTTATTTATGAGTGTCATAGAGAGCGGTCTGTCCCAACTGTAGGACAATGGTAGGAAACGTTATTGTATGGCTACTACTGTGTAGAATTGCTTGGCTAAAACGTAGACACGAGCGTCCAATGCGACAGATGTCTCTCCCGAAAGAACAGCCTGGCGGCAAGCATCCGTACCCGCACTGGCGACCGTCACCTGAAGCGGAAAGAAAAACAACTGCAACATTCTGTCGTGCTCTGTGCGTGGCTTTTTGAAACCACTTCAGCATTGCTGCTTCTGTTTACTTTGTCTTACCCCGAAGTTGGTGGCTAAAACAAATGTTATCTATTAGTGTCATAAAGAGCGGTCTGTCCCAACTGTAGGACAATGGTAGGAAATGTTATTGTATGGCTACTACAGTGTAGAATTGCTTGGCTAAAACGTAGGCACGAGCGTCCAATCCGACAGAAGTCTCACCCGCAAGAACAGCACGGCGGCAAACATTCGTTTCCACACTGGCGAGCGTAACCAGAAGCGGAAAAAAAACTGCAACATTCTGTCGTGCTCTGTTCGTGGCTTTTGAAACCACTTCAGCATTGCTGCTTCTGTTTACTTTGTCTTTCCCCAAAGTTGGTGGCTAAAACAAATGTTATGTATTAGTGTCATAGAGAGCTGTCTGTCCCAACTGTAGGACAATGGTACGAAACGTTATTGTATGGCTACTACTGTGTAGAATTGCTTGGCTAAAACGTAGACACGAGCGTCCAATGCGACAGAAGTCTCACCCGCAAGAACAGCCTGGTGGCAAACATCCGTACCCACACTGCCGACCGTCACCAGAAGCGGAAAGAAAAACAACTGCAACATTCTGTCGTGCTCTGTGCGGAACTTCAATGGGCAGCTCGGACATATGAGTGCAGCCTCACGGAAGATGCCTGTCCGGAGAACGGAAAGCGACGGCACCCAGACTTCCAAAAAAGGATATGGAACCAGAGCAACTGGGCATCCATCATTATGCCGAGAGGACAATTTTAGTTTATTCGCGATATTCAAATGCATTTTGCATTTTTTTTCCTGAGCACCGGAACTACCCTTATATCAGACAAAATGTCTATGATGCTCTCCAAAAGTCTTCACCGCGAATAAGAACTATTCTTTGAAGACCGTAAGCATATTGTGAAATACCGATAGGTGCAATGACAATCAGGGAGAAAAAAAAGTTGACGAAAACTTAAGCGCTCAGCAGCTCCTCGGCCCGTCGTTGCCAAGGCTAGCTGTGCGGCTAGCTCTGCAGAACCCAGCCTGGCACGCCAGGTTCACGGTGAGGATTCAAGAGAACAGGATGATTGCTGGTAACTAACAAAAACACTAATCATTTCATTACTGAACACAACAGTTCTATTGATTTGACTGTACCTAATTGTTGTTCGTGTATTGTAATCACTAAAACACTTAAAACGTGTTAGGATTTATAAATCATCGCAGCTACTGCTTTCCATGAGCAGAAACAACTTAAAAATACTTTTTATACATCAGTTTTGAGCTATCCGGCAACATAACAATCCAGTTGCTGTCCTATACGAGCATGCACAAGCGGTTGCGGATCAAAAACATATTTTACGTTGGGTGTTTCCTTTCCCTTATGACTGTTCTCGCCAGGGTCATTAGACCGCGGAATCCTTGCATCTGAAACCACAAGCTTTTAATCGAACAAGAATGAGAGCGACAGGCGAATATGAGTTCACGCGCCCACAACCTCGACCTGGATGCATCCACACGTTCAAAGCACTCCCCCCCGTGTGCCGGAAAGGCAAAACAGCCTTCCTTTACAAAGAAGAACTAAGGCAAAGCGGCTAAGACCCGTAAGCGTGGAGCTTCCACGGCTGTTATACCACTGGTGAAAGCGTGTCTTTGACGGCTTTGGTCCGATACTCAAAAAGGAGGACGGAAAGACTGGGCGCCTGGCGAACCTTCACGTATTGCACTTTGCCCCGACACTGCAGAACTTGTGCCCACTTGTAGCCATCGATGCATGGCTCGATGTCAGCGACTTACCAAAAATCATAAGAAAGGAAATCAACGACATATCTGCACACACACCCCGTCGATAGGAAGGTGCTGCATCTCAAGCGAATGAAGTGTTCTTACGACGCTAATGTGGTGGTGTGGTGATAATATGTTATCTATCAAATGTTATCTATCAGTGTCATAGAGAGCGGTCTGTCCCAACTGTAGGACAATGGCAGGAAACGTTATTGTATGGCTACTACTGTGCAGAATTGCTTGGCTAAAACGCAGACACGAGCGTCCAATGCGACAGAAGTCTCACCCACAAGAATAGCCTGTCTTCCCCCAAAGTTGGTGGCTCAAACAAATCTTATCTATCAGTGTCATAGAGAGCGGTCTGTCCCAACTGCAGGACAATGGTAGGAAACGTTATTGTATGGCTACTACTGTGTAGAATTGCTTGGCTATAACGTATACATGAGCGTCCAATGCGACAGAAGTCTCACCCGCAAGAGCAGCCTGGCGGCCAACATCCGTACCCACACTGGCGACCGTCACCAGAAGCGGAAAGAAAAACAACTGCAACATTCTGTCATGCTCTGTTCGTGGCTTTTTGAAACCACTTCAGCATTGCTGCTTCTGTTTACTTTGTATTTCCCCAAAGTTGGTGGCTAAAACAAATGTTATGTATTAGTGTCATAGAGAGCGGTCTGTCCCAACTGTAGGACAATGGTACGAAACGTTATTGTATGGCTACTACTGTGTAGAATTGCTTAGCTAAAACGTAGACACGAGCGTCCAATGCGAGAGAAGTCTCACCCGCAAGAACAGCCTGGCGGCAAACATCCGTACCCACACTGGCGACCGTCACCAGAAGCGGAAAGAAAAACAACTGCAACATTCTGTTGTGCTCTGTGCGGAACTTCAATGGGCAGCTCGGACATATGAGTGCAGCCTCACGGAAGATGCCTGTGCGGAGAACGGAAAGCGACGGCACCCAGACTTCCAAAAAAGGATATAGAACCAGAGCAACTGGGCATCCATCATCATGTCGAGAGGACAATTTTAGTTTATTCGCGATATTCAAATGCATTTTGCATTTTTTGTTCCTGAGCACCGGAACTACTCTTATATCAGACAAAATGTCTACGATGCTCTCCAAAAGTCTTCACCGCGAGTAAGAATTATTCTTTGAAGACCGTAAGCAAATTGTGAAATACCGATAGGTGCAATGACAATCAGGGAGAAAAAAAAGTTGACGAAAACTTAAGCGCTCAGCAGCTCCTCGGCCCGTCGTTGCCAAGGCTAGCTGTGCGGCTAGCTCTGCCGAACCCAGCCTGGCACGCCAGGTTAACGGTGAGGATTCAAGAGAACAGGATGATTGCTGGTAACTAACAAAAACACTAATCATTTCATTACTGAACACGACAGTCCTATTGATTTGACTGTACCTAATTGTTGTGCGTGTATTGTAATCACTAAAACACTTAAAACGTGTTAGGATTTATAAATCATCGCAGCTACTACTTTCCATCAGCAGAAACAACTTAAAAATACTTTTTATACATCAGTTTTGAGCAATCCGGCAACATAACAATCCAGTTGCTCTCCTATACGAGTATCCACAAGCGGTTGCGGATCAAAAACATATTTTACGTTGGGTGTTTGCTTTTTCTTGTGTCTGTTCTGGCCCGGGTCATTAGACCGCGGAACCCTAACATCTGAAACCAAAAGCTTTTAATACACCAAGATTGAGAGTGACAGGCGAATATGAGTTCACGCGCGCACCACCTCGACCTGGATGCATCCACACGTTCAAAGCACTCCCCCCGTGTGCCGCAAAAGGCCAAACAGCCTTCCTTTACAAAGAACTGAGGCAAAGCGGCTCAGACCCGTAAGCGAGGAGCCTCCACGGCTGTTATACCACTGGTGAAAGCGCGTCTTTGACGGCTTTGGTCCGATACTCAAAAAGGAGGACGGAGAGACTGGGCGCCTGGCGAACCTCCACGTATTGCACTTTGCCCAGACACTGCAGAACTTGTGCCCACTTGCAGCCATGGATGCATGGCTCGATGTCAGCGACTAACCAAAAAACATCAGAAAGGAAATCAACGACATCACTGTACACACACCCCGTCGATAGGAAGGTGCTGCATCTCATGCGAGTGAAGTGTTTTTACGACGCTAATGTGGTGATGTGGTGATAATAACCATTTGTGCGCTGAGGCTTAGCACAATACTTAAACTTTCTTTTACTCTAAAAAACATTTTGCTTCCCGATAGATTTTCGCGTGAACAACAGAGTCAGTTGTATTTTATTCACGTTCATGCCGAAAAGGGGGCTATTTAGCGTTTCAGTTAATTAGAAGTAATGCGCCGAACGAAGATATATTCCATCATAGACGTTCGACAACCTGGTGATTTCTTCAAAATACTCGCAACAATAACAGTTAAGCTTCAAGCTCCTCATCTGTTGTAGCTCGTCATGCAGTGCTTTGTCCCGACCATTACATTGGAGACAGTGGATGCGGATAGACTTGCTTGATCCGATTATGAAGCTTATAGGACTTGTCCAGTTGGTCAGAAATGCTAGAGGACAGAATGGCGCAGCACCAACCAATGAATACAGGAGAAGAGCACAGAAGTTGGCGCTTGTGTGTGTGTTCTCCTGCTGTCTTCGCCAACCGACGCTGCGCCATTCTTCCCTTTAGAATGCTTGATGTGGCTGTAGGAGCGGATATAAGCTCTTGACCAGAAAAAATGTGCATCTGCAACGGCTTTAAAAAGCCGCAAAGTTTGCACTTGTTTCCGCTCTTTGGTAGACGCTATCTATTAATGTTAGCTCATTTTATAAGCAATATTTTCTCCACTTCTTCCTATATGCATTAGAACACCATGTGTAGTTCGTATTAACGACGGTCGATAGCATCCTTGCTATAAACAGGAACCTCACTTTATCTCCGGACATCGCATTTATACACACGATTAACCGCCCCAGGCGTCTTTATTTATTTATTTATTTCAATTACCTGCAGCGCCAAGACAGCAAAATTTTCAAGGGGAGCATACATAGGTACATACATGTCAAACAAAGAACATGGGCTACCCAGTCAGTGTTACATGGCAATAAAGAAGAAAATAGAAATAAAGTAGTGGCATCAACTGTGTGTACACATGTCAGGTTTACCGGTGGCACCAATGCAAAACAGAGAAAAGGCGATCAAGTGTAAATGAGCATTCGCGCACGCCGCAGGATCAACAAAAGTGCTCGAAAACCGTTCTCAGACCGACATTGAACAACAGCTCGAGGCAGCTTATTCCATTTATTGGTAGTATGCGGAAAGAAAGAGTGCTTGAAAGCATCAGTACGACATTGCGTCTCGCGTGTTTTCCATTCATCATCGCACCTTTTCAATGTAAAAAAGGTGGCAGCAAATATGCTTTATGGCGGTTTCATTAAAATAAATAAGGTAAAGAAATTCTAGTTTAATCTGTAATCGGCGCTCCTTAAGGAAGTTCCACTCGAAATACTGCTTAATGCTGCTACTACGAACATCAAAACGATAGCTGTTAGTAACATACCGGGCTGCACGACTTTGAACTTGCTCCGGAATTGCATGTCAGACACATTGTCAAGAAACCAACATACGATAGCGATAAAAGTTGACTACGCACTTGACGGGCAATGAGGTCTGATCTAAGAAAACAGAGATACCGGGCTATTTGTGTTTTGCTTAAATGCCACGGCTCGAACGCAAAGAGATTGTGCGTGTTTCGTGGCTTTTTGAAACCACTTCAGAGTTGCTGCTTCTGTTTACTTTGTCTTACCCCAAAGTTGGTGGCTAAAACAAATGTTATCTATGAGTCTCACAGAGAGCTGTCTGTCCCAACTGTAGGACAATGGTAGGAAAGGTTATTGTATGGCTACTACTGTGTAGAATTGCTTGGCTAAAACGTAGACACGGGCCTCCACTGCGGCAGAAGTCTCACCCGCAAGAACAGCCTGGCGGCAAACATTCGCACCCACACTGGCGACCGTCACCAGAAGGGGAAAGAAAAACAAGTGCAACATTCTCCCTTGCTCTGTGGGGAAGTTGAATGGGCGGCTCGAAATATGAGTGCGGCCGCAGCACACCTATTCACGGAAGATGCCTGTGCGGACAACGGAAAGCGACGGCAACCAGACTTCGAAAAAAGTATATGGAACCAGAGCAACTTGGCATCCATCATTATGCCGAGAGGATAGTTCGTCTATTCGCGATATTCAAATGCATTTCGCATTTAATTTCCTGAGCACCGAAACTGCCCTTATATCAGACAAAATGTCTACGATGCCCTCCCAAAGTTTCTACCGCGATTAAGAACTATTCTTTGAAGGCCGTAAGCAAATTGTGAAATGCCGATAGGTGCAATTACAATGAGACAAAAAAGTTGACGAAAACTTATGCGCTCAGCAGTTCCTCGGCCTGTCATGCCAAGGCTAGTTGTGCGGCTAGCTCTGCCGAACCCAGCCTGGCACGCCAGGTTAACGGTGAGGATTCAAGAGAACAGGATGACTGCTGGTAACTAACAAAAACACGCAGCATTTCATTACTGAACTCGACAGTTTTATTGATTTTACTGTTCTTAATTGTTGTTCGTGTATTGCAATCACTAAAACACTTGGACGTTATGAGAGCCATCCATCAACAACTACGTTAAACAAAAGGGGTGACAAGCGGTCACCCTGTCGAACTCCGCGAGCCGGGCGAACCATTCTTGTAGAGCCTTGAGAAGTTAACACTGTGTTTGCTCTCTCGTTGAATCTTAAGATATATCTCACGAACTCTTCCATAAACTCTTTGCGCCGGAGGCCATTCAAGATTACCTCCAATGTAACTCTGTCGAATGTTCTGGCGATATCGAGAGGCCATAAATACATGTCTCTAGTGTCGGCGGGCCTCATAGGATCGTTGTGGCCGCCTGGTAGATGTTCTCAGCGCACCCATTTCAAGGCAGGACCACACGTTGCTGCAAGTTCAGACCCACCAGACGTTGAAGGCTATTAGCCGGGACTTTATGACTTAGTCTTACCCAAACCAGAGCAATGGTGATAGGGCGGAACTCTGCAGGTTTCGGCGCCATAGGTTTCTTCGGAATAAATACTGCCCGTGCTTTTTGTAAGCCAGTAGGAATGTGCTTCCTCATCATCAAGATGGTTAACATAACTCGAAGGACCAGAACTACCTCTTGAGCCAAGTCTTTAGGACTGAATCCGTCTGGTCCCGACGCCGAAATTTGACTTGGCATGGCCTTTTTAAATACCTTGGACGTCAGTGGTAACAGCGAGTAGTTTTCACAGCTATAAGTTTGGTACACCGGAATTAAATCATTAGAGGGAGCAGCCGGTGACCTGAAGAGCAAACTCCATGCATTAAGGAATGATGCGGGATCCTTCATGACTACCTCCCATCTGTCAACCAGAATTTATCTTGCACACTTGCCTTCATTCTTGAGAAAGGCAATTTGCGTTCTCGCGTATTTTTTATTTATTTGTACCTCAAAGGCCCCATTGCAGGGGTATTACATGAGGGGGTGGAATACTAAGCAGTACATTTCTTCGATAGACGATTTGAATGATGATGAGTCGGTCTGATCCACAATGGCGTTTGGCAAGTTATTCCAGTCCCTTGCTGTATGAACGAAAAATGATGACATGCGCAGAAGTGCGGGCAGGGAGGATAGACGGCCTTCCTGTGGTTTGTGCGATTGAAGATGCGATGTGCGGGGCTGAGAATGGAGTTAAGCAAAGGATTATAACAGAACCTATGAAACAGACACAGTCTGGAAATTTTTCGGCGGTTCGCTAAGGTGGTGAGATGAGCATTACGTTTCAGTTGTACACTTACATGATAAGTATAGGCTGAGAAAATGACACGAGCTGAGCGATTTTGTGCAGATTCCAGAGTAGTTGGTTTGGTTTACGGGGTTTAACGTCCCAAAGCGACTCAGGCTATAAGAGACGCCGTAGTGAAGGGCTCCGGAAATTTCGACCAGCTGGGGTTCTTTAACGTGCACTGACATCGCACAGTACACGGGCCTCGAGAATTTCGCCTCCATCGAAATTCGACCGCCGCGGCCGGGATCGAACCCGCGTCTTCGGGTCAGTAACCGAGCACCATAACCACTGCGGCGGCGATTCCAGAGTAGTGGGAAGGTTATTTTGATAAGGGTCCCAGACCGCGCATGCATATTCTAATTTGGGACGAATAAGTGTTAGATAAGCAATGGATTTCACTGATGAGGGTGCTAGTCGCATGGTTCGCCGAAAATAACCAAGGACGCGATAGGCCTCGTTAGTAACCTGAGATATATGAAAAGACCAATTTAGACCAGGTGTCAAATGGATGCCAAATATCTTGAAGATGGTTGTGAATGACGTCGGTGGAATGATAGCAGAGATTTGTTTCACGTTTAAGGACATTAGCCATGTATTACACCAGGTTAGTACGTGCTGAATGTCAGACTGGAGAAGCAAAATGTCAATGCTGTTAGTTATAGGCCGGTAGATAACGCAATCATCAGCGAACATGGGCCTTCGCTTCCGAAATCCTAAAGCCTTCTTTCCATGCTTGGGCTTCTTACTACAAACTGCTAGGTCCTTGACAGCATCATCACAGTAGAAGTGGTCTCTGATGTAGTTGTAAGTCATAATGTTCTCACTGATCCCTAAACGTTTCCCTATTTCCAAAATCGTCTCTGCACAGGCGTACATTGCGCAAGCCTTGCCGACTAATTTTTATAGGTTGTTACGGCATTGTTCGCAAGCACTAGATTCATTGGCAACCGGCTCTCCCTCCGTGAGTAGGGGTGAAAAACTCGCCGACAAATTAGCAGTTGCTACATCAGGCTGCGTTACAAGCACCCTAACCAACTATAGTTTTTGCCGCGACAATGAGATTTAACAGAGTCAAAGGTCCTGTCATTAAATGAAGCTTATAGTCGCACATTCAAGTTTCTCGTTCCCGCCTGAATCGCTAGGACCCCTGCTTTAACTGCAAGAAGATAATTCGCCTTTACCTGACACGTTGGTTCTATCCTGCTAATTAGAATATCTGCATAGTAGTTTGTGAAGTGTTCGCGTCATCCGTGCTGCAACTAGCACTCCTGCTGAGAACCTCCCACGGTGTTTACTCTTGCTCGCTCATGTAATGCCGTCATTGAGGCATAGGTGTATCTGGTAATTGTATTGTGCGACGTGAATTCCAATAATAAAATGCCTCCCACGTCTGAAAACCTCTTGTCATGATACACAGCTGCACACGAAATTTCTCCACATTGATTGACCTCTTGTGCTTCCAATACACGCACTCTTGCTATGTCCTCGAATCACAGTGGTACTACCATGTTCCATTACCCGTAACAGTTCGAGAATGTAAGCCTTCCGGATTTTTTGAAATCTAAGTTCTTTTGGCTACATTCCTTCCGACACGTTTTAAGCATGAAGTGCTTTTACCCACCGTCCTCCGGATGTTAAGGTGAACATCGCCCAAAAACGGCGCCGAATCTGAAGCCTCACTTTAAGAAACTTTCCATTACAAACTTTCTGCACGATCACTGAATGGAATTCTTCACCACGCAACATTTTTAAAACCAAAGATTTTGTGAAAGTACTAGAAAGCCATATTTTGCATACTTAACATATCCTGATTTCCTTCCAAAAAAGTTATTTGTCATGCATTTCGCATTCTTATCATACATGAGATGTGTTGTCGCCATTCATTACCCAATATTAGTTTTATCCTATAGTTCTTTTAAGAAATGGGTTGTTCCCCATGTGTTCTTTCTCGCATTGCATATGTTCTTCTCGTTGTGTTCTAAATTTGTATGCTGATCCTGCTTGGGCCAAAACATTGGCCTGCAGTATATGTAAATGAATAAAAAAATGGCATGCAGCGGGCGAGCGCAATACGCGCCGACACACCGCGAACGGTAGCGCATCATGCGGCCCTCCGATGGCTCTGTAATCACGGCGAAGGTCAGGTTACCGGTGGCTACGTCTTGTGTGCCGTGTGTTACAGCGCTTCAATCGCTGGCACCCCACGACGCTGGCAAGCCACGAGCCTGCCAGTCATGTTTGTGTGCTCCTCAGCTTGAGGCTAGTTACTAAAGTGTTCTCGATCTTACAAGATGAAGAAGCCCTCTCGGATGTATTCCTAAAAACTGGGCTTGCTGTGGTCAAGCGGGCGAAACAGAAGCTTCACCATGCGTGGCCAATGGGGCCCCTTGACGGCACTGCAAGCCCGCGCTAAGGTGTGCCCACGATGTCCGAAAGAAAAAAGGTGTATATGTTGATGTACAATCTCAGAGTGGTAAGTCCGGGGGCAAACAATGAAATAATTGTAGCGCGCGGTAGAGCCAAATAAAATCACAAATAAACATGGCAATAATAAAAGCTCTAAAGCGATAAAACACAGAATGGAACTCAAAAAACAGATCAATTCAGAAACTTGACACCGCCTCCCATTGCCTTAGCCCCGCTCTCAGGTCGCCACCTGACGGCGAAAGCTACTCAGGACTAAGATGATACAAAGTAGACATTCGCCTCAGTGGCTTTCTTGAAATGAATGGGGCTGATATGGTCTAGGGCGTCCAGCGGTATATCATTCCATTCCAGTCCTGAGGTGACTAGACAAAAGATGACAGGTGAAGAGCTGTGGTTTCTTGCAGCCGGAGCGTAGACAACCTTTCGGGGGCTTATTCGAGAAGGGAGACGAGGAGCTGGTGGTACAGCAGATGCTCTTGATGACCAATGGTAAAACATACAAGAGACATAATCCAGAAATTTTCCTTCGCGTTTCAAGGCTAGGTAGGTGCTCTGGATTAGCGAGCGGACAAACGAGCCGCATCAGGATCACTCTGGCTATGCCCACTGAAGGACAAAGGCCTCTGCCATATTTTTCCAATTCACCCTGTCCTCTTCCACGAACCTGCTCCCGCTCACTCGTCCTCGCTGACCTCCTTATCGCGGTCATCTTCGTAGAGTGCACAATCTTCTGTGCCATCAAGTGCATTGGACATGCTGCACTCTTTGAATGAGCGCGCAACCAAGATTTTCGGGATATCATCCCAGGCTGCACCGATTCAGCTAGCTACAAATCCTAGCGACGCGCGCTTCAAGCGGCCTGTTGGAGTTAGCCGCGCATCTTACTGGCCCCGTCGAATGCCTGGGTCTCTTGCCAGCTCTCTCGCCTTGACCTGTAGTACACGTGACCTCTGCGAATTCACGAACTATACCAGTGCTGATTCTACTTCGGGTTGGTGGCCTTTCTTCGAGTAAAGCAGAAATTTGGGCGAGCTGGTAAGCGTTCACTTTGCTCAAAGCGCAAAAAAGACGCCTTGATCGTATTTACATTCGTCTTTCGTGCCGTCTTTTTTGCGCTGTGAGCAAAATGAACACGCGCCTTTTTTCGGGCCCGTAAAGGCCCTCCTCATTGCGGCGCAAGCAAAAAATTCATCACGCTGGCCCCTCCAACGGAAAGTTCTTTTCGTCCACGCCGAAGTCTCGACCAGCTTGCAGGTTTGAAGACTACTCTGCAGCGAGCACAAATTCTCGCGCGAAGCCGGCACTATAACGACACCGTCTGCTTCGTGCACGATGTCGGCGAAAAACCAAATGTCAAAAAGTTGGACTGCCGCAGAACGTGCCCACTCCACCACACGACGAGAAAGCGAGGCCGAAATGGCAGCCAATCCTCGTGCGTGTTTTATCGGCATCTGCAACGTATAGTAACGGCTACACTGACGACTTCTATTCCATGTTTCGTGGGACCGCCACCTGCGCGCTACTTTTTTTCTTTTTTATGCGTTGTCGTCGTATTTTTGAATACAACGACAGAATTCTTGAATCTAAGCCTAGCTAGGAGTTTCATATCTCGTGTTTAAAAAAAAACTATTTGCCTAGATTCGAATAAATAAGATGCTTCTACTGCGCACACTGTAATGAAATCTGTAAGATTGTTGAATCTAAGCCTACCTAGGAGTTTCATATCTCGTGTTTTAAAAAAGAACTATTTGCCTAGATTCGAATAAATAAGATGCTTCTACTGCGCACACTGTAATGAAATCTGTAAGATTGTTGAATCTAAGCCTACCTAAGAGTTTCATATCTCGTGTTTAAAAAAAACTATTTGCCTAGATTCGAATAAATAAGATGCTTCTACTGCGCACACTGTAATGAAATCTGTAAGATTGTCGTTCATTGCTTGAACATTAAGATTATCGCCCTGAATTCCTCTACTTTCTCCCTTACCGCTAACTCGCTGATAGGCTTCTGCCTCACTAGTTTCTTCCGTTCCCTCTCTAAGGCAAGGCTAATTCGAGACCTTACCATCCTATGTAGCTTATGCAGCTTTCCAAAGACTTCCACATCCTCCACGATGCCAGGATGAGCGCACGTTATGAAGTCTATTTCATTTTAAGTCCCACCATTGCAGCTCTTTCACGTACACTTCCGGCAGTGTTCTCTCGTTTGCGGAAGTAGGTATTCATGATCTGTAAGTTATTTATCTCTGCGAACTCTACTAATAACTCCCCCCTGCTATTCCTACACCACATGCCATAGCCGCCCACTGCCTTGTCTCCAGCCTGCTTCTTGCATCCCTTGGCATTGAAGTCGCCCATTAGTACAGCATACCGTGTTTTCACTTTGCAGCATATTACGAGTACTCAGAATATATGAAGCGTACAGCTCGATTTTGCAAAGGTTAGTCTGGTCAGTACCCCGTACTACTGACGCATATTCTTATTTAGGACGAAAGAAAGTTGGATATGGTAATAATTTGAAGTATGGGGCAGCGAATTCATTCATTAATTCATTCATTTCATTTGTTCTTCACAACATGACGTACACATTGTGAAAGGGGCCAAGAAGAAAAGCCGTTCCTTTACGGCTTGAAAAAAATCTTGGTCCCCCTGGCATTGAGGGCAACGAAGCAACACAATCCAGAAACAAATGTACAGAACAAAATGTACAGAAATATACAGAAACAAACAAAATTATAACTTGACATTTTTATGAATGATATGGCGACGATTGCGACGGAAAGACCAGGGCTAAAACTGGCCTCGTCGGTGATGTTTATGATACGGGATGTCCATGCTATAGTGTGCGTTAGGGTAGTGCCCTTAGAGACCAGAACACGAAATCTGAGTGCCGCCATTTTGAAAGCGCTGTGGCGCTATCTGCTGAACGCGGACTTCCGGGCTGCCACGCGAGGCGACACGAGACGCAGCGCACAAGAGCGCAGCGGCTAAACGGCGCTGCTGAAACGCTGCACGATGCCGTAATTGATGACATAATTTGCAGAGATCGAGTTTATTATCCTTCGACTTTCAGCGAGGCCATTGTGTCCACTGGTGATGGGTTTTGCTGGCCCCTTGCCTTTTCCACCCCCGGATCAAATGCCTCCGGTCAGTGCAAAAACTTCGAATTCGATTCCTCAAACCATGCGTGAAGTTTGCAAAATGATCAGGCAAGGTTCAATAACGAAGCAAGCATTTCCTACAAACTGCTCATCTGCATGCTTGCCCTTAGCGCGGTAATGAGGGAATACGTGTACAGATAGAAGGTTTGATATGATTTTGTCAAGCCGCTAGCTCAATCTCTCCAAGGCTGGAACTTGCTAGCCACGAATTACGAACGTGCGTTGTGGCGATATTGCGAAATCCGGGTCATACGAAAATTCGGGGAACACTCACGAACCGTTACACAATTATATAGTACTTGAGCACAGGAGCTACAAATGCAAGCGAGGCGGTTCCTACGACGGAAATGAGCCCACGGCGGATCGCAACTCTCGACCAAATTCATTGGCTCCT
The DNA here is from genome assembly GCF_055824585.1 of Amblyomma mixtum. NCBI lineage: Eukaryota > Metazoa > Arthropoda > Arachnida > Ixodida > Ixodidae > Amblyomma > Amblyomma mixtum. The sequence goes on along the minus strand of NC_143014.1, from coordinate 327,734,335 downwards.
ATTAGTCATACTGCAAGTCACCGCGCGATTTCAGCGCGGCCATACATATCGATGCCGCTGACGTGTAAACACAGAAAACCACCGCTGTAGTTTCATGCTGCACTTGACCTTGCGTGGTCGCACAACAGCATTAACGCAGGGTTTCATCCGGTCGGTGTTCTGGTTACAACGATGGGTACAGGCCATCAACCACCGTGGGTTAGAGCTTCGCGCCAGCATGAGGCCCCAACCAGCCGTCACCCCATGAATGCAGTGAGGTACCGCTGCGGCGCACGCGATTTTCGCAGGGGGAAAAGCGGCTCACAGCAAGGAAAAAGGCTTCCAAGTCCACACAGGAGACGTTTATTCACCGCGTCCCGAATGCTCGGAGCATACCTCCATGTTTCCATAAGACGGTCACTAAATGCTGAACGTATTGTGATGGCCACGCAGTTAGGTCGACCGTTTCAAGCACACTACTTGTGCTTTCGTACTTGCCTCGTATTTCGTTATATCCACCGCAGTTACCGATATGTGACGCAGGTCGGCATTTTTTTGAACGCCTGATGGGAAACGATCCAGGCTGAACACTCAGCAGCGGTAGAGCTCTCGACGCACTTCGCACACACCACTCAAAGCGCTCCACAACCCAGCTGCTTATTTTCCTCTGGTTGTCAATGCATGCGTAGACAACGCAGAGGCACTCAGATGAATTTTTTGTGCTTCCAGAAAGATTATAGGTTTATGGGATTTAACGTCCCAAAGCGACTCAGGCTATGAGGGACGCCGTAGTGAAAGGGCTCCGGAAATTTCGACTGCCTAGATTTCGATCGCCTAGAGTGGCTACTTTGAGAAAGCGACGTCCAGGTACTTCGTCTTCGAGTTCAAAAAACTCTTTAGGTTATTCCGAGACTTTCGACGTTGTGTGCGAACGCTTCAGGTAGTCTTCCTGAGCTATCTCGGGAATCAAAGCAGTATGAATTCAGTGGCCGACTGATTACACGCAACAGTCGTCTGTTGTGCTATGCCTGCGAGGAGTATTGGACTTCCTTCCTTATGGAAATCAGCGCCGAAGTGATCACTTGGCTCGACGATGCCGAGATGGCTGGTAGCAGGAGCGCTTTCTAGCGAAGAGTGGTGGGAAAGGTCCCACCAACACTTGGCGGCACTGATGGCAGCCACATGGAGACTACCAAGCTTGAAGAATCCACGGCTTGTAATGTCAATAGGAAGAAGTGGCCGTTCGTCATGTTGCAGAGTTTGCAACGAATGCAACAATTCCTAGATGTTTTCGTAGGATTTCCTGGTACTACGCACGACGCTCGCGTGCTGAGAGTGCCTTCTCGGAGACTACCGTCAAACGCGGGGACGGCTACATACTGGGTGACTCGGCGTACCCGCTTCTTCCGCGGCTGATGACGCCCTAAACAACAACGGGTCAAGTTTCCGTGCGTTGAAAAAGAAGTTCAGTAAGTACCACAGCCAACAAAGGGTGGCTGTAGAGAATGCGTTCGGGCTACTTAAACAGCGCTTCAGGCGACTTCATTTGATTGATGCAAACAGCATCGCCCAGTGCAGCAAAATTGTACTGGGCGCCTGTGCGCTTCACAATTTATGTAATCCAAAGAGAGATTTTATGGCCGAACTTGCAGACCTCTTTCACATTGGCTCACCAGCGTACTGTGAGAGCCGAAGACAAATGATTGCTCGAAACCAGAGCTGAGGAATGAAACAGTAGCCCTAATGTTGCGTTGATGCCTACCTTTATTTCCACGGACAGCAAATATCACCTAACGCAGTAGGGCCATTTGGTTTTGATGGCTCCTCTCTTACAGCCTCAGCGTCTCGCATCACCTGCACTGGACGCTCCACAGGAGTGTCCCTGCGGCGCCTTCAGCTGTTTGATATCCGAAGCTTCGGGCTCAATATTTTCAGTGGGTTCTTCGTGCATGTCTTCTTCCCTGTAAATTGCACGAGAATGAGTTTCTGTTCATTTCATTACAAATAAACGCAACTCACCCTGAGCCAGCGAGCACTCTGCCTTGAGTCAGCAGCACAGTGGGGGTGATGTGGTGCTGCTTTCCGTCCACTTCGGACAGCTCGCTGAAATGTATAAGCAGCTAATGCAAGAACACTTTTCAAGTTACAGAAAGAAACGTCACTGAGCTAATGTTACTTCTCATAATTGCAAGACGCTCGCGAGTGCCGGATGAAATGCTTTTTTTTTATTTTTGTTTTCTTGTACCAGAGCTCCAATGATTCCGCTTATTCTCTAACTAGTGGTGTCAATGCTTCACCAAACTGTGCATTGATAATCTCAGCCAGTTTTTCCCACATCATCATCGTTCTGTGTGGATGGGAATAATGCATGTGTAAAGGCCCAAACAAATTAAGGCAAGTTACTTTTACCCGAGCAAAACAGCTTGCTATCTTAGCTGCCTAACTTTATAATCGATGGTCAATGCCAGCACTTGCAGTCATCTCGTGAAAATGCTGTCGTGCTTGTCGGTCAGCGTACAGGCATGAGCAGTCCATCTTGTCCCATCGTGTTTATGGTTATCTGTGCACACGCACAGAAAGCGTGGAAGGCCTGAGCAGGTTAAACGGTTTATGGGGGTTTAACGTCCCAATGCGACTCTGGCTATGAGACACTGTAGTGAAGGGCTTCGGAAATTTCGACCACCTTGCGTTCTTAAACGTGCACTGACATCTCACACGCCTCCATCGAAATTCGACCACAGCAGCTGGGATCGAACCCGCGTCTTTCGGGGCAGCAGCTGAGCGCCATAACCCTGATCCATCATAAACTGAACCTTCATGGGTTAAGATAAGCAACTGAAGCTATCCTTAGCACTGTTTCGTGCGCAGAATTTTGTGGGTATTAACTTATTGCACATTGCTTCGGGCATCTTGTTTCCCTTATGGAGAAGGCTATAGAGACCTAGGCTAGCTAGCGTGAAGAATTTTTTTATTCTTGGGGTGCTTGAGACAGTGCACAGATGCTGCCTTTACATTTTGTAGGACATGTCGTCAGTACGGCCAATTAGTGAGGCAGTGAAACCAAAGAACATATCCGACGCTCAAATTTGGGGTAGGCCTTCGGAAACCTGCAGTGACCAGAAATGTGTCTCGCTTGGCTTTTAAGCTTTCTGTTGAACATCTGTGTCACTCATTTTTTTTGGCTGTCACTGCATCATTGGTTTCATTTCTGGTCAGCCTTAATCCACCCTGGCTGTTTTGTCCTGATGAGTGGTGTCTGTGTTTACTACAATGTTTTTAGTTGTACCTTTGTTCTTGCAATGTGATCTTTCCGTTCTTGCAATGTGATCTTTCCGTATTCATGCTCACAGTGCTTTTCTGAACTCAGGAAGGTGATGATGATGATGGATGTTTCATGACGCAACGGCATCTGTGGCCAAATAGCGCCATGGGGTATTTTGTCTTCTCAAGGTGGGGTGACAGACCCATTGCCCAAGCATTTCACCTTAAGGAAACCGAACACCAGGCAGGGGAAAAGCCAGTATACCCATTGTATCACCGGTGGGTACCCAGCGGCACTGGGGATCGAACCCCGCATCTCCCGCATAGGCCTTGTGCTTCACAGTCTCCTGAAAGTATTTAATGGTCGCCGCCATGCGGGTAATGCGGGCGAAGTTCTCCAGTGCTGTGATAGGGTGCCTAACGCGCAGCTGGCTCTCGGCGACCTTGCTCCTTATCCGGTACTGCCGCTGAATGCAGCGTTCGAGGTCGTTGGCCTTCAACAGAGCGTAGCCGCTCATCTAGCTCTTGAAGAAAGCCTTCTCGTTCACCGCAGACAGAGAGCTCCATTTGTGCCCGGCGGAGCTATTGATGCAAAATTTTACTCCACGTAGCGGTTTTCACAGGATATCCGAGCTCAAGCGCTGCCGCATAGCAATATGAACGATACAAGCAGAATAGCAGTGCCCGCAACAATGTAACTAAAACCTGACGCTATTTTTCCCGCAGGGCAATGCTCCGGCGCTCTAGACAAGCGTGCTCATCTCTCTACAGTTTTGATAAAAAGTCGCTGCTCACGACTTACCAGAAAACAGGCGTACTGTTGACACCCTCGTTCAATTCCTTATACTTGGCAATCAAGTATAGCGTTCTGGGCTTCGCCCAAACTTCTCTGCCCTTCTCGGGCAGCAGCTGCGCGTCAGCGATCGTCCCCGGGTCAGACAGCTAGCATCGGCTAGGAATCCTCGGCTGCCGCAGCCGGAGCTTTGTCTCCTTGGCTGCCGTCTCCGTCATCTTGAGAAACTACGATTACGCGAATGCCACCTAGAAAAAGAAGTGAATAGGGTCAACAAGTCATTGTAGTATGGGCAGCATTTTTTGATGTTGATGCATGCCTAGGCCAGCAACAAAAAATTGCTAAATAAGTAACTGCCATAAGAACTACTACGAATCAATTCAAAACACCTGTTAATATGGTACCTCTCACCTTCCGTCGCGTATAATAGTCCTCCTTCCACTCCGGTTGCATGAAAATCGCTATCGTCGTAGACGGAGACCACGTCCCGCTCTTGATCGTTCACAGTCACTTGCATTTCGTCTGCTGCGAACACTTCATGCACGACGTGAACTTCCAACGGTGAGTGTGCAAGTGAGCAAAGCACTCGCGCACAAGAAGGCCTGCACGATGTCAAATCTAGGGCCGCGGTGCAGGTGGCCCGCACTGCACTCGCCAAATCGAGCACCAGTGTGCAGCACCCCTGAAATGGTGCAGAAAGTGCAGTCAAATCGAGCAGACTTTATCCGTGTGCAGTGCTGTCGCATGTTCACTTTGCAGAGTGGCATGTCTTCGGTAAACTTGATCGATTTAAAAAAAATTGCAGCCCGCATGCACAGCCAGCATTCAGGCCCATGTGCGTCTGCGCCCGACCGCTGTGTTTCTACGGATGATGACAGCGGGAGCGACGAATACGGCTCCGGCAGAGCTCTGACATCCCAAGATGCGTGGCTTGGGAACGTCGATTTGTAAGCAATATTTTATTCAATTAGCACCGTATTCGTAAACATCTCGCGGTATGACGATCGGTACGCTAATGCATTCAAACGCACAAGCACTGCATTCCGAAACCAACAGCAGTCGAGTGAGCTTGCTGCCGAGACTTCGCGTAAAGGGATACAGAGCACCTTTGTATTACTATGCAGCCGCATTTTCACATGCTCTCCCTGGATACAATAGTGTTTCTCGGAAAACATGTTGACGTCTGCCACAACGGCGAACACGACGGCATTGAGGGAGACCAGAAGTACGCCTACACCTCTAGACACAATTGCTAAATATTTCAGAAACTTTAATTCCGTACTCCTGAAAGAAAAAAGTTGAAGTTCAGCGCTTTTTGGTCTTCCTGTCTTTCAATGCTCTGTCCCCGTGCTGTTAAGCGATGCGGGAAAACGATGCATCACCAACTAGCCCGACGGCTTGTTCTATTCAAGGGATCACATGCCGTTATACGACACCGGCCCACGGGGCAATTCAGATGACCATGCCGGAGCGGTCTGTCGATCTTATAAATGCAAACTCCCAGCGGCAAAGAGAAGCGCTGTATCCTGGCAGATGCCATGACAGGAGTTGGGCGGTCGTCTCCAAGCAGTTCGACCAGAGGCTCATATGGTCTGTCAGCAAAACAAACGTTGTGGCAAGTAGGTAATCGCAAAATTTCGGCACTCCGAACACCAGGGCTAATGCTTCACGCTCGAGTTGCGAACCCTTTCAGTCGGCCCTGGATAGTCGCTAGCAACATACGATTGGCCAGTCGACGTTTCCGACCCCATGTGAAAGAACCGTTCCAATTACATGCGGCAGAGCATCGCACTTTATAAAGTGCCTGGCGGGATTGAAGTGAGTAAGCACTGCCTGCCGCAGCACTGTCTTGGACCCTTCAAACTATTCTTGCTGCGCCGGCCCCATACCCTTCGACGATCTTTACTTAAAGGGTCATACAATGAAGCGAGATAAGTCGTCATACTTGGGAAAAAAAAACTGCTGTAGTAAGTCAAAATACCAAAGTAGGAACGCAACTCGCTCACGTTCTTTGGACTCGGAGCTTTCATGGCAGCATCCATGTTCTCATATGGTTACAGTCTGTGACAGCTGGTATTATGCCCCAAGTAAGAGACTTCCGGCATACGGAAACGCTGCGCAACCACCTCGAGGCCTTTGCCTCCGTCTTTCTTCTGTGCCACAAGAACACTGTGCAAGTACGCTTGCACGCCCAGTAACCGCTTAACGCCGTCTCAATAATACGGTCAAAAATAGCAGGCGCTGACAAAACTCCGAGCGGTAGACGGCTGTAACATAGTAAACCACAACGAGTGTTGATGACTTGTCAGTTTCCTGGATGCTTCGTCCAAGAGAATCTGATTCTATGCATCACGAAGGTCTTGAGTGGTACACACTTCTCCCTTCTGCTACGCTGCAGTAGGGTCATCACTCACAGGAAGCAGGATAGTGTTCTGTAACGCACGTTGCGTTGAGCGTGAGCTCGTGATCGCCGCATACCCTGACCGATCCGTCCTTCTTTGTAGCTGGGAAAATCGGTGTAGCCCAATCTTAATGCCCTACCAGTGACAGCTTACCAATCTTCACAAGTCTATGCAGCTCATCCGCGGCCTTGTCTCTGATTGTATACGAAAAAGGTATTGCCCCGAAATTCTCCGCAACCACCCTTCTTCTCGTACAGGTGCGCGGGTGGAACATAGAAGAGCCCCAGCTATGCCTCGAACATATCTTCGTACTCGGAGAAAATGACGATCAGGTTGTGCTCTATTGCTTGCTTCCCTGAAGCTGACATGCTGAGAGTCCTAGTTCCAAGGCCGTTAAGATCTGTAATGAGGTCCCTAAAACAAAGACAGGTGCCGCTTCGGAGTACTGCGGTTAGTCTTGTCATCATAGGGGACTGGAAGCGTGAGCTCACCGACGATGGGCAGCGGTCTCGAGTAGCAGGTCAGCTTTATGTTGGGCTGCTCAACAGCTGACCACAATCCACTATTCTTGCGGTAGACGTCCCAAGGTATCATACACACGGGTGATCCGGTGTCGATCTCCATGTTGATGTCTACTCCCCTCCAGCACACGCTACGCCGAACTGGGACAGACAACTTGTCCTGAGCGGCGTATAGTGCTGCTTCAGCCTCTCTAACCCCGACGTGCACGCTGGATAATCGTCACAGCCGTTTGCGCAACTCCCGATTTATGCGAACGTGTTTCGATGGTTCTTGGAACAGAGCATAGTCCGCAAGCTGCCCTTTTCTTCCACACTGGAAGCACCTACCTATTTTTGAAGGTGCAAAATGCTTTATTGTGTTCCTGGCTTCCGCATCGATAGCATGCGCCTTGCTTTGCTGATCATTGCTGGCCAGGCATTTAATGCAAGTCAGGCTCTGTGTTCACCTCAGGAGACTTCACGAGCTTGACGCCTCGCCCCCCCCCCCCCCCCCGGTTTTTGCTGTCAAAACGGAAGTCTTACGTTTGCTTCTGGGTGAATTTCGCCTGTAATAGCAGTCCTTTCTGAACGTCTGAATTTCGGATTCCCGCACTATTCCATCCCGTGCGATGGGGACGAGAATGTCATCGAAGTTAGTTCCAATTGTTAACCAGCCTTCGAAGTTCGCGATGAACCGTAGTGCCGGCTTAGCTTCGTTTTGGACGCGGGTGATTAATTTCAAGATCTGCGCTATCTCGCTATGCTTGGGTGCGTAGAAGTTTGGTTTATTGGGGTTTAACGTCCCAAAGCGACTCAGGCTATGAGGGACACCGTAGTGAAGGGCTCCGGAAATTTCGACCACCTGGGGTTCTTTAACGTGCACTGACATCGCACAGTACACGGCCCTCTAGAATTTCGCCTTCATCGAAATTCAGCCGCCGCAGCCAGGATCGAACCCGCGTCTTTCGGGTCAGCAGCCGAGCGCCGTAACCACTGAGCCAACGCGGCGGAGTGGGTGCGTAGAAGTCTTATAATGCTTGCACAGCATCGGCTTAAGTAAGTCTTGAACTTTCAGTGGCGCGCATCACTCCGACAGCTCTTGAGCAGTAGTGCTGAAACGGGGACTGCTTTTTTTCGTATAGTCTTCGATACTGTACCCTTCCAAGTAGGATTCGATACGAATGATGTACGCAGACCACGTATCGTTTTCGGCGTCAAACTGCGGAAAGTGGCAAGCAACTGCAGCTGCGTTCGACGTTTTCAATAAGTTGGTTCGTGACTCGTCGCCACTTCTATTCCGCCTATTAATGGCGGGCAGAGGTGGCCAGGCTAGAGGCAGATGGGACGAGAGCTGCCGAAACATTCAACGAAGTTTATTCTCGGCCAACATACAAGAGTGCATGTACAGCTAGAACGCATATACAAAAGCGCGCATACAATAGACCCCATGCCGTGATACGATACCGACGCACGGGGCATTTCACATGACCGTCCGTGCCGCACAGGGCGCTTCCGAACACACGCAACACACCGTGGAGTGCACTCACAACTAATCGCATGTCGGACCGGCGCGCGCACCACGTGCACTTTCTGCCTCGTAGCCAGCGCACTCGGCTTACGCCGCAGCATGGTTAAAACCACGCACATTTCATTAACGACGCCAAATCTGAATACAAAACTCCTCACCTTCATTGAAGTGTGGCGACCTGTGTGAAAAGTAAGCCTACAGGTGAGTGCTCACATTCCACTCAGAAAAACAAATTAAATAAGTGAAAAAGGATTTGAAGATTTCTGTTCTTTCAGTTACTCGATCGTTCATGGCTGATTAAAAAACGTAGCCATGAGGTTTTTGCAAACGCGAAGTATGCTGGTGGTGTCGACACGTTCCAATCAGTCCAAGGTATTTTCTATTTGTTTGCGTTTCTTCAAGCGGAAAAACAAATTACCGACTTTTTTTTGAAAGAGAACCAAATTTTCACTTACCCACAGAGCTTGTTTGTTTCCGATGCAGTCACTGAAGCACACTCGAAGACAGATGCGCAAACGGCCTGCCTCTGCACTTTCCATTGTTAGGAATAGACACCAGCTACAATGTGACGGCTTACACAATGTGCGTTACCTGGCGCTCAAAACGACGACGGAGCACAGAAGATAGTTCACACCGCTCAGCACGAATCGCCGACGGCGAGCAGCCGCGGAAAAGCGGCTGTACTGCTTGACTCACGAAACGAGCTCCGTTGAATGACGCGAATGAACACTTACGAGTTGCTTCGAGCTCCTCGGTTTAAATCGCGCGATTGCAAATGACATCACGAAGCTCAACGCTTGACCGCGACAACCGCAAGGCCTACGGTAGTACCACTTGCGGCTACCGCACTCGGACACGGTCGCACAACCACGGCCGCTAAATGGGCGGCCGTGGCACGACGCACATACAGATGTTGCAACACACTACAAAATTGCCGAGGTTTACCTCTTCTAGCGCTAGTTATACAAAGCGAGAGCGTCGTCTTGCGAGCCGTTGGTGCGCTCTTCGGTCTCGGACGCTAGCCTGGCGCGATGAGCATTCCGCTTCTTAAGTCGGCGGCTAGCCAGGAGATATCCACGGAGTGGCCTGATGTCGCTTGCCGACGACGTTGCAAAGTCCTCTGTGTAACGTTGGAACATGGTGAAGCGCGCACTCCGTCTGACGTGCTCGGCGCGCTGGCAAGCGTCGCTCCCGGTGCGTCAAGACAAGCGACGCGACGAGGCGACGACAGCTAGCATCCCCTCCGTCACCCACCGGCATCTGTGCCGTGTCTGTGCCAGCCGGATCTCGGGGCGAACAAAGTGGTCGCGCCGTCGCTCCAGTTGCGCCGCGCCGCCACTAGGCGCGGTGGGGGCGCCACTAACGTTGGGGTGCTGCGTTAGCTGCGCCAAAGCCTTGGCTGCGGGCATGCAGTCAAGGGCAATCGGCGGTCGTGCGCCGCACTTGTGTCAGGTTGCGCATTTTTATGTGAATTTCCTCTGCAGTTTACCAGTGTTCGCGAATAATCTATGGTCCAAGCTTGCGGCTTCTTGTCGAGAACGTGTGCTGAAGGGTTCACGCGTGAATATTCACGCGAATAGCACATGCTCAAGCAATCGACTTGCACTTACCACATATAAAATCGTAATTTGTGACTCGAACATGGCCTCAATATCGATATTTATATCCATGGTCAGGATGTCCTATCTGTAACGCACAGAATAGTGAGGCAGATATTCACCACTTGTGGGTTTGCCCGGCACTGAAGTTGACAAAAATTCGGCATCTGACAGCAGCGGGTCTTTCCCCAAACAACAAATATTCTTACATTGCTTGGACAGAGGGGCCCCATCATCGTTCCCTCTTGGACTTCATTAGAACTGCCACCCTTTCCAACCTTTTTCTTTCATTTAATACCCCTTTTTCATTTCCTTTCTACATATTGATTTATGCCCTGAGGCAATAAACAACGTTATGAAAAAAATCATAATTTGGGTACTTAAGCAATACATGCACGTCAGACAGAAAACCAAACTTCTTTTTCCATCCAAGCAGAAGAAGGAACAATATTTATTCCCCAGAATGGAAAGCAAACAGTGAAGCATCAATTTACAATTTCACATATTTCCTAGACAGTGTCTTCTGAAAGAACGTTTTGTGAATCTCACTCTTATCAGTGGCAGCAAAGGCATAGTTCACGAGTAGCGGCTTTATAAATCTTGAACAGACCAACTTGTCTACATCATGGTGGTGCTGGGTGTTGGGGCAGTGAAGGAGGCCAGACTTTGAAACAGCTGGTACGGTAGCATCTAAGAGCGTTTGCAGAGGTTTGTAAAGGGTTGGACATTTTTTAAGTGCTTTCTGGACAAATATCCGTCAGGTCTCTAGGACATGAAGCAAGATGTCAGAAGGATATAATAATCTGCCTCTGTCCTGATAAAAAGAGAGCATTTGAAGTGGCTGTTTAGTTAAAGGCTTGGTAACAATTGCACTGCAGCTATCACAGTTCATATGCTCTTTAACAACACAAGCAATATATCCACCAACATAGACCATACCTGACACTTGCAGTGTTGCAAACCTTGCCACATTTGACAGCTTCAGATGTTCTAGTACATCTATAGCTTCCTTTGAAGCTCAGCCGAGCTCTCCGACACATGTGCAGTTTTGAGTAAGACTCCCTTGGATGGTCCAGGCTGAGAACATTACTGTCCTGTGACACAGCTGCGATGCCCGTCTTCAGAACTTTTTCTAGCCCAGAGATGACAGAACGAACATCCAGCTGGTCATTGCATCCCACCGACCGCCTCAGTGTCCCAAAAATTATTCGATGGGATCACTGCTAAACTTCCTTGTTAACACAAAACCAAATTTCTTTTTTCATGAGAAGGTAACGGACACAATGAATAGTGGAGTACGTCGTGAGCAGCAGTGCTTCATACGTTTCAGCTGTAAGGAATCCACGAGGAGATGATGTGTTGCTCTTCAATTCCTCCATGTACAAGGGGAACGTAACTTCTAGCCACTCAAGGCGATCATCATCTGGGGTGTCGTAGTGCCTCACATCAGGAAAGCATTGATGGATATGTCGTACGGTGTTTCTTGTGTCGTGTAAAATGAACCATCTATATAAGTTCCTCATGAAGGTTATTGTCGGTCCTGCCGCAGCAAAAGCAGGATGGCAGCTATGGCCTGCTTGCTTCACGAGGACTTCTAGTGGTGCGGTAACATCTAAAGAAAATATCTCCACTGCCCATTCATATTTTCAATATTATTAGGATAGAGATGTTTCCTGCTCAAATTCCTCACTGGCTTGATCAGCCATGTTTTCTGCATCTCATACAGCTTCTTTAGATGGGAAGAAGACACTTCACCCGCTTTGACAAAGTCTCATGAGAGAAACTGAGACACCACATTTTTCATTATGTGACAGTAACCAAAGCTTAAGAAAAGTTCTCGGTCGGGATTACATGGCTGCTCAATTCTATAGGTCAGAAACCCACCACAGAAATCTTTCATTGCACTTACATTGACCTTATGATTATCGGTAACCAGGCGTATAATTTGGAATCCTACTTCTTCCACTTTTTCCATTACATAAAGGAGTACATTTGATAGCAGAGAGCCACTTAGCCCTTTTGTGAAAAAATATGCAACAGGGATTTTATAAATCGTACTGAGCCCATTTATGATAAAGCATAGCAAGGAGTTTGCCAAAACAAGCTCACTGCCAGGTGTATTTGCTATGCCCATGTCAACTTGCCCAACGCAGCAATCTCGCTGCTTGTTGTACTGAAGTTTGGGCTTTATTCGCATCTCATCTACTATTAGTGAGTATGTTCTAGACTGAGGAGCTTCAAGCTTTTCTAATTCAACTTTCAGTCTGGCTTGTACTAGGTGGTTAACACCTGTCTCACCCGAGCTGCTCCCAAGGTAATTCAGAAGGGTGCTTCTGCTAGGTAGCTTGAGTAGCATCTCCCTCCTTGCATGCTCATAAGCTTTTGTTGAAAGCAGGCGTAGTACACTACAGTGGCGAACCGCATCTTCAGTCCAAGTTGGTTTTTTGCAGCGAAAGTTAGCAATGTGATCCCACAGAAACACAGCTGAAATATTCTTCTCTTCTGCCTGCTGGCGAATGTACTGCAGATCACCAAAATTGCAATCATTTTTCAATTTTTCATGTTCTGCTTTGTAGCAGTCTACTGTACGTCTAAGCTTTTCAACCTGCTTCTTCAGATCCTTTCTCTCCGTTTCCAACGTGCTCTTTCAGTTCCAAGTAGGCTGGACAATCCAACATTCACTTGTGTTGCTTGCTGCGAGAACTTTGCATATGTGTTATTTGCAGCCTCCTGTGGTTCCTTTTCATTTTCAGGTTTGACCTGTTCATCCGTTGGACAGGCCAGTGGGCTGGCCTCTTGACAATTGATCTTTGACATGTGTGTCTGTGCCGCCCTGGAACTTCTGCCGTTTTGTAGCCGGCACAGGTTCCTTTTCATTGGTCTTCGGAAACGCCCTTTTCTTCATGCTTTCTGTATTCCTTCCTTGAAGCTGCCTTGGCATCATGTATGAAGGGTATTCTGGAAACAAGGACGGCACTACACCTTTCTTGAGGCGACCCCGTTTGCCCTCCGCAAAGTCGGTTTCTTTGAAGTGCCGGCTACATGCTCGTGAATAATTCGAGGTAGTATTCGGTACCCAGTTGTCCCTCCGTATGGCTTTCAACCACTCCTCCCGTAGCGCCATGTCCGCCGGAATCTCGTGGAACGAGATGCCTGGAGTCTTTATTTTCTCATCTGAGCGGCAACGCGGCACACAGCAGTATGCCATGAAACCCTGCAAGGCAACGGTAAGCGACTTAACTATGCGCTTCGATATTACAAACGTATACTTAAAAAGTTCCATGCAACCACAGATTTTTCGAGCGCGAGCCCAAACACAAAAATAAAAGCTGTCAGTCTGAATGCGACCACTAATAATGGCTGACTTATACACGTAGTACGCCAGACAGATATAGGACTTGGTTGCAGGCTACAAATAACAGCATTGCAATCAACAAAAAAATAATTCTTCGCTCACCGTTGGAAGGGAACAGGTGGTACCGCATGCGTTGATTGTCGCCGATTTTATGGCCTCTAACGCACGAATTCACCGCTGAAGCAGAGATTTCACAATAACGAACGCCAGCAAGGTTTAATTGTCTGCAGGTGCGAGGCAAAGGGGTCAAAATACGCGCACGCAGCTGACAAACAGCGTGGTACAGCCGCAAAAGACGAATGCAGGCGACCCCAACGTGACTAGCGCTGTAACCGGGGGGCATCGACGGCCGCGGAGGGCGCACCCGGCAGGCCACGCACATGCCACCGGACAACGAGGAAAGAGCGACAACGAGGAAGGAGCCGTTGCGATAATAGCGACAACGCGAGACGCGAAATGAAGACGACGATCAGTGTTGCTGGCATAATACACCGCAAAAGTTTGCGCCTATACACCATTTCACTGAAGACAGCAAAATACTCTCTAACCCCCTGTACATTGCGCCGACAGTCATTTCCGTTTTCGCCGGCCCACTGTTGCCATCTCCCAGTTAGCTGTGCGCATAGCTGTGCGTGTGCGCGATTTTTCATTGCATAGCGGGCTCCCTCTTCAATCTGTGCTGTTTTAAGGTTCATATCCCTTCATCAATGCCGTTCTCGGTGGCAAGGTCGTCGGGTCAGCACTGCTCAATTGTTGGCTGCACCAATAATCAAAGAAATCGGAAGCGGATCGCCGAGAACGAGTGCGGACGGCATGCAACAACCAAGTCTGAATGCGGTTGTGGCATGTTTCAGCTGCACCGCTTTCCCGCTGTCCCTGAATTATCTCGCCAATGGACGTCTTTGGTAAATCGAAAAAACTTCATTCCAACAACGAACTCTCAGATATGCTCGTTCCATTTCGTGGATGGGCGACGTACGCACCAAAATCCGCTGCCGATGTTGAACTTGGAATACCAGCGCAAGGCAAGTGGTCTTTTCATTTGTATCGTGTCGCGCAATGTTAACGAAATATTTACGAGACATTGGACAAAAATGCAGTATGACAGTGACAGTTCAGTACGAAACGCTCGCAACGTTGTGCAACACACAGTTCGGCGATAGACATGAGCTGCTTTTGTGCGCTCATTTTGTCAAATGTTGTGCAGCTCCAAAAAATTAACGCACTGTGGGCACGTCCACGAAAGCAAAATGGGTTTGCGTACGTTCTAATAATTGCATTGGTACTATTTAAGATCGTTCGTGGCCGTAGGTGTCCCGTTCGTGACGGATATATGCCACCGCCACCGAACAGAAAGGTGAGCTTACTACGACTCAAACTCTGCAGCACAATTTATTGCAGGTGAATTACCAGACCTGTAAAGGTGTTTTATTGAAATTTCGCAGCATCTCTGCGGGTCTTACGCTGGCCGAACGCGCAACACCGAACGATTTGGCGCAAAACTGACGCTCAAAAATCCGAATGACGCGGTCATGGTTCGCCTGCCTCTTGTATCCGGTGGCTTCGCGTTGGCGCTGACCTGTCACGCTGAGCACCGAGAGCACGAAATCGCGATACTTCTGCCGCTCAGTATTGCGGGATCTCGCCCTTGAGACTACCGTTCAGATTCACGGGCGTGGTTCTTCGCATACTCGATGGTTGCATTTGCACACCCAATGGCGTGCTTGTTCCAAATACTGCTTCGGGCTACCCGTCCAACTGAATGCGCGTGCATCTGAAGCTACCGTTAAAACGCGCAAAGCTTCGTACGACGCAAACTGACACACATACCATTAAGAAGTAACACTTTAATAATAGTGAGCAGTAACCGAACTCAGCACCAAGCATAACAAGCAGCTGTATGTACATAATGTGCGATTTACTACCCGCAGGGGGGCGTCTGCAGCATGCAGACGTTGGTGAGTGGCGACACCACGGGGTATCCCGAGCATCCGCAAGGACATCCCCGCAGGGGGATGATGGTGAGCAATGCGTCACCACGGACCCGAGCATCCGCGCTTAGCCGTGCGTGGCATCGCCGTGTCCGGGGAAAAGGGGATCCTGGTGGCTGAGCCAATGCTGAGCGTTTGGACCCTTAAGGCCCCTCGGCAGAGGCAACACACCACTTTGGCCCCAGCTTCCTGTAGACAGCAACTCCTTCCTGACCCGAAAGGGGGAAATCGGCAGTCGCCTTTTCCTGTCCTCCCCTCAATCTATAACTTTCCTATCTCTTTCTTACAACTCTCCTGTCTCCTTCTCTTTTCTTCGTTTTTTTTTCACTTTTCATAGGTGGCTAGGGTTAAGCTTGTGTGGCCAGCTACCCTGAGTTGCGTCATATTGGGTTATAGTTCAGGTGTACAGCTGGCGTGGGCAAGGCTTGCTTGCAAGTTCCTATCCCGTCCCCTTGTTCGGCTCCATGGTGGGTGGCTGGCACCATGACCGAAAAACGACATTTTTTATGGCTCCTCCCCCTTCACAAAATGATCGCCCTCAAAAAAGAGTGCGGACCGAGGTGACTACCCAGTACTTTCAGAAATCGAAAGAAACGTTCCCAAAGTTTCATGTTGTTCTCAGTGAAGCAACAGAAAAGACCGCCCGAACAATATCCCCATTCATAGTAACAAGAACCCTAACCAGTGCCTTAGGCACAGGTTACAAGCTAAAAAAATGCCTAGTGGTGACCTTCTACTAGAACTGAAAGACAACGACCAATACTCTAAACTGTCCAACTTAATTACATTGGGGATATACCTGTCTCAATTACTGCACATCGATCTTTGAACACCGTCCGGGGAGTAATCTCCGAAATCGAGTTCCTTGAACTCACTGAAGAAGAAATGCTCGAAGGTCTGAAAGACCAGAATGCCATCAATATCCACCGCATCAATATCAGAAAGCAAAACAAAGAAATAGCAACAAAACATCTTGTCCTCACGTTCAGCTCAAGCATACTGCCTGAATCAATAGAAGTTGGTTACCTTAAGATAAATGTCCGACACTATATCCCAAACCCGCGACGGTGTTTCAACTGCCAGCGATACGGTCATGGCTCACAGAGCTGCCGCGGCCGTCAAACGTGTGCAAAATGTGCATCAAGAGAACATAAATCCGAGAACTGTCAAGCATCACCACACTGCACAAACTGCGAAGGCGAACACCCAGCATATTCTAGGTCTTGCCCATCATGGAAGATGGAAAAGGAAATCATAACATTGAAAACAAAGGAGAACGTTTCATTCAAAGAAGCACGTAAACGATTTCCACAGTCAAATCCATTCGCCTTCACAGCCAGGACAAACTTCGCGGATGTGGTGCGCAGGGGCGGTGCATCACACCGCAATCCGGTGCCTGCCCAAGTCCCGTTTACCGGGACACAGGCAGGGCCATTCACGCCCCAGGCGGGGACAGCGAAAGCTGCCCTGTCATCTCTCAAAAAGGTCCAGCCGTCCCTTGAGTCGGCGGACAACCAGGCTACTCCCCACCGTGGGAGGCCTGAAACCCGCACACGCACGGTTTCCTCGCGAGCTTCCAGCACCTCCTCCGAGGTGATGGATGTCACCCCTGGCACGTCCGTCCCGCTCGGGTGGCACAGCTCACTCGAGCGTCGCAAAGGACGGGCCAGAATAACGGGACCCGAAAAGCCAGAAACAGGTTTCAGCTCAGTCTTTCAAAAAAAAACAAACAAGAAAAACAACGAAAATGACATTTTTAATCCAATAGAACTGTAGAGGTCTAATAAAAACTAGTGATGTAACAGATCTTTTAAATTCACTTTCACCAGTCTTTTTTTGTTTACAAGAGACTAATTTAGGCCCGCAACACAAAAACATTATGAAAAAGTATAAAGTATTTCGTTGCGACCGACAGCAAGCATGTCGGCTCTCTGGAGGCGCTGCTATTGTTCTTCAGAGTGGTGTTGCAGCTCGCGAAGTCAAAACTATCACAATATGTTCCGTCTATCTTGAACCACATATAACAGTAGCACTTGAGAACATGGACGCACTTTTAAAACAACTACCAGAGCCATATCTTTTAGTCGGAGATTTTAATGCCCACTCCTCCTTCTGGGGAAGTGATCAAACTGATACTAGAGGTCGCATTTTAGAAGATTTTATACTGTGCAACAATGTGTGCCTACTGAATACAGGAAAGCACACCTATTTCTCCCCAAGTACTGGAAAGACTAGCCCCTTAGATTTATATTTTAGTTCACCATCAGTTTTTACAGATTTTAAATGGGATGTCCTGGACAACCCTTACGGAAGTGACCATTTGCCGGTCATTATCAGCATACCATCGTCACCTTTAATCATCCAAAGTAAACCTCGCCGTTGGAAGCTCCACTTAGCCAACTGGTCTCTCTTTCGAGAAAACGCCAGCCTGGATAAAATATATTCCGATAGCCTTAGCGTTGACGAACTGAATGAAATCTTCACAACCTGTATCATAGCTGCTGCGCGCCTAACGATTCCTCAGTCCTCGGGAGTGGTAAGACAAAACCACAAGTTTTGGTATACGCAAGAATGTAGAGAAGCTAAAAAGAAGCAAAATAGAGCATGGGGAATTTTTCGACGATACCCAACACAAGAAAACCTTATCAGTTTTAAAAAGGCAAGAGCAAAATCACGTCACATACGTCGCAGTGCTGAGAAAACTTCCTGGCAGAATTATGTATCGTCCATAAATAGTACAATCACTTCGAAAAAAATGTGGGAGCAAGTTCGTAAACTAAAGGAAAATTTCTCCCCATTCACAATTCCTTTCCTGACTCACTCTGGTACCCAAACAAGCATCGGTGAACAAGCAGACATACTAGGAGAACATTTCTCTACAATTTCCAGTTCCTCGCATTATACACAGTCATTCTTGAAGTTTAAGAACACAGCCGAAAAACAAAGACTCCCAACAAACAGCAGTACGAACGAGCCTTACAATAACCCAATTACTCTTCAGGAAATCTATAAAGTACTCTCCGCCGGTAAACAGACTGCACCCGGTCCAGACGAAATACATTACGAAATGCTAGTCCATCTCTCAGAACCGGCCATGGAGGCACTTTTAAGATTTTTTAACAAAATATGGGTATCAGGAAAAATACCGGACACCTGAAAAAAAGCAATAATTGTCCCACTCCTGAAACATGGAAAGCCGTCAACCTCCCCTGATAGTTACAGGCCTATAGCACTCACAAGTTGTCTTGCAAAATGTTTTGAAAGCGTACTGAATATTAGATTAATGTTCATCCTTGAATCCCGTGAACTTTTGGACGTCCACCAATGTGGATTTAAAAAAGCACGCTCAACAACCGACCCTCTTGTACGCCTAGAAAACACAGACCGAGAAGCTTTCGTACATAAACAACACTGTCTGGCTGTCTTCTTTGACATGGAAAAGGCTTACGACACTACCTGGAGGTTTGGCATTCTCCGCGACCTAGCAGCAGATCTAGGTATCCGTGGAAGGATGCTGAACTGCTTGAAAGATTTTCTGTCCGAATGTTTTTTTTCAAGTACGCCTTAGTTCAGCACTTTCGAGGAACTTCATTCAAGAAAATGGAGTACCTCAGGGGTGCATTCTGAGCACTATACTCTTTGTCATAAAAATGAATTCCCTAGCAAACTTCATTCCAAAGTCTATTATTTATTCAGTCTATGTCGATGACCTTCAGATTTCATGTACATCCTCCAGCTTATCAACCTGTGAGAGACAAATACAACTAACATTAAACAGACTAGCGATATGGGCAGATAGAAACGGTTTTAAGTTTTCCCCACAAAAAAACAGTAGCGATTCTTTTCTCGCTAAAAAGAGGCTTGCAGAACGACCCTACCCTACACTTGAACAAAACTGTACTACTAGTGAAAGGAGAACACCAATTTTAAGGCGTAACATTCGACAAAAGACTTAAATTCCTACCGCACATAAACACACTAAAAAAGAAAGCCTCGCAATCTTTAAACATACTCAAAGTGCTCTCAAGGAAGCATTGGGGTCTGATAGAACATGTCTTCTTCACATATATCGCTCGTTGGTACGTTCATCCTTAGATTATGGGTGCATTGTGTACGGCTCAGCAAGACCATCATACCTAAAAAAACTAGATCCAGTACATAACTCAGGCCTGCGCCTCTCATGCGGTGCATGCAGGACATCCCCCATAATAAGCCTCTATGTAGAAACGAATGAACCCTCACTCGAAATCAGAAGAACCGCTCTAACGTGTGTCACTACCAAAACACATCTGCTATCCCGTTGTAACAAAATGTCCTTCTAGAATAATATTTGCAAACAAACCTCAAGCTACCAGGCCACTGCTCTTGCGTTTTGAAGAGATGTGCCAAAAACTCGATACGCTCGTCACACCAGCGCAAGAATTTTTGAGCTCGCATCAATCACACGAAGTCATAGACGATTAAAAATCACGCTCCTCCTCTCCCCCCTCAACTCGTACGCGCGGAGCACCAAGAAAAAAATTAAGAAAACAGCTCTGGGACTGGGCCCCGCCCATGAATACGTCATTCGCTGACGTTCGGTTTGCGACTTCTAGTTGTCGCACTCAGCACCCCAGCAGTAGCGTCGGCAGGGTCTCTCCGGTCTCTCTTCACCTTCCTGGATCGCGGCGCACGTCGGATTTCTTTGCTTGTCACTGCGACAGAGGCACTGTGAGCAGTGTTGCCAGTTTAGTTACTTTGTAGCTAGACCTAGCTACTCTTGGACTCAACTAGTTACCAAAAATGTAATTTAGCTACGAGTAGCTATTTTAGCTCCGTTTTTTTTCAAAATCTAGCTCCTAATCAAGCTATTTTAGCTAAGTCTAGCTTTAGTACAGTGACATTGTCAAAATCTCGAAAAACTTATTGCTACAGTTGCAGACGATGGAACTGATGATGATGATGATGATTTGCGGCTGTACGCTTTGTACCGGGTGAGCGCAGGTCCGCGCCCGAGCAGAATGAATTAAAAGGTCGAGGGGGGGGGGGGGGGTTGCTGCTAACGCTGGGCGAGTGTCCAGCACATTCGCAGCCGGGCTTTTGTCGCCGACACTGCGCTGTTCCGTTGGCCGTCTTCTACATCGCTTTCCGCCGAAGCTAAATCCCAGTGCCATGAGTATCGTGGTGCCCTCTCGCGGCTTGGGCGACAGTTGTGGGCACTGCAGAATGATGTGCTCCGCCGTGTCCTCTTCGTTCCCACACGCTCGTTTTCGATCTGCGGCTTCCTTGGCTCCCGGTCAGTGGGAACACGCGCTTGTACCGCCGATGTTAGATGTTTGCGCGCCTGTATGCTTTTGTGCAAACGGACAAACACGCCATGACCTATAAATAAGAAGCAATGAGTGCCGGATATCAACTCGCACCCATAGTTTCGTTTCCGAGAAGCGCTACCGTGCGACCTCCGGTGTTTCGACGCTGCTGATGTCCAGCCAGCACGGGGGATCGAGCGTGCACCATTTTTTGGGGCGGCCACATCATACATGATCCTGCAGCGGTCATCCCACTTTTGAAGTGACTGGTGAAAATTTTTTTTCGTTTGCCTATCTCGCTTGTTAGGGCACAGTTGTTGCAACAGCTCTTTCTGTACTGTCGCTGCTGCTCGATATTGTTTTGCATGCGCAGTGCTTTGTCGAACACTGCCTTTTTATGTGTGATTGGTAATTTCTCTTTATCACTGCTCTGATTGCGAAAAGGAATTTGAGAGCGTGGCGTACATATACTTGTAAGATTGTTAGAGATTCGGACAACATGGCAGACAAGAGCAAAACGTACAAACAGCGAGGACTGGCTCATGGCGATGTCCGAGGACCCCTTCAAGGCTTTTTGCAAATTTTGCAAATGTTCTATCGAGGCGAAGAAAGCGAGCATCGATAAGCACTCCACGTCTGCAAAACACCTGGCCTGTGCGCCACGCAAAGGATTTCAGCAGCGTGCTCTAACTGATGTCATGCCACGTGTAACGCAAAGTCCTGTGCAGCAAGCAGAAGCCACCCTTGCTCTTTTTGTTGCTGAACATTGCGCGATGAACACCATCGACCACTTGGGCGAAGCTTGCAAGCGGATTTTTCAAGATAGCCAGGTCGCGTCTATGATTAAGATTCACCGCACAAAGTGTACTAATCTTATTAAGAACGTCCTTGGACTGAATTTTGAAAAATCGTTGCGGGAAGACATTGCGGAACAGATACAGCGTTCTGATCGACGAGTCGACCGATATTATTGTCGTCAAGGTACTCGGCATCGTTATCAGGTATTTTTCCCAGTCAAACGGTGAGGTCGTTTCGACTTTCCTTACCCTGCAAGAACTCGAACAGTGCAATGCTGAAGGCATCGCCTCGGCGCTTTTAGAAGGATTGCGGTCTAAGGGCTTGAACTCCCAAAACCTTGTCGGCATTGGAGTAGACAATGCAAGCGTCATGACGGGCGTGAATAGTGGCGTCTACACTCGACAAAGAAACGAAATGCCCCATCTTGTTGTGGTGCGATGCGTCTGCCATTCTCTTCAGCTTGCAGTTTCGCATGCGTCGGTTGCCTTGCCACGACACATAGAACTTCTGGTCAGAGAGACATACCGATGGTTTGCTCACTCCTCAGCAAGGAAACTGGAATACCAAAGCTTATACCGCGAAATAAACGATGGCGAGACTCCGCTTACTATACCGCTAGCCTGTGACACACGCTGGCTGTCAATACACACGGCAGTAAGTAGGATACTTGCCCAGTGGACTGAACTGAAGGAAGTTTTTAAAAAAGCACAGACAGACAAAAATTGTTACACGGCAATGATGCTTTATGAAATGTACAGTGACCCCAAGAACAAATGCTACGTATTATTTCTGGACTGGGTTTTAGCGGAAGTTCAGCGTGTCAACAAATCCTATCAAGCGGAAAAACAAGACCCGATGAAATTGTTCGAAGACCTGGTGATCCTTGTGAAATCGACGGCCGCAAAAATATCTTTGCCAACCTCCCGATACGACGTCTTAACGGTCAATATCAACGAGCATCTCGACCCAAATCCGTACTTTGGTCACCGGTTTGAAACAGCACTCCGAGACGCATCCTTGCCACGCGACGATGAAAAGGAGCTGCGCCTTAGCTCGCGACGTTTCATTGTGGAACTCTTCAACCAGCTGCGTCAGCGGCTTCCAGAAAACATTCAGTGCTTCCAAAAGGCTTCCCTCCTCTCTGTAGAGCACGCACTGAGAGCAACACGTGAGCCAATTACGGAATTGGCGTCACAGTTTCTCTCCGTGGAAGCCGTGTCCGCTTGTGAAACTCAGTGGAGGAATTTGCGGCACATAAAATGGTGCTCCACGAATGCAACCGATGGTTTCTGGGCAGAAGTCGGTTCCTATAGGGACGCGCGGGGTGAAAACCCCTTTGCCGAGCTGGCCACTCTTGCCATGACAGTGCTGTCATTGCCTTTCTCAAACGCTGGAGTAGAAAGGTGCTTTAGCGACATGAGCATTGTGAAGAACAAGCGTCGTAATAGGTTAGCCATTGACACACTAAATGCGCTACTAAGTGTGCGGGACGGGCTTCGGAGGCACAAGAAAAAATGAAATATAGCTTGCCAAGTGACGTGGTAGCAAAAATCGGCACGATGGCATCCTACTCAACGGCAGATGATGATGCTCTGCAAGCTGCAGATATTATTCAAGAACTGTGTGTACAGCACGACTGATTGCGTTTATGTACTCCTGTATAGTTGTACGTTTCCTGCTTATTGTGCTGTATATATTGTATTCATCCGGTTTTGCTGTTCTCATGAAAGTTCGGAGATTTTTATCACTCGGCCTTACCATATGCTATGGGTTGCGGTTATGTGATATAGTGCTTTTTTTGTTCGCCAATGTGTTTGACTGTACGCTCAGAAGTACCTACGATAAAATCTCTATTGCACGTTATGTGTATCAAATGCTATTCTAGAATGCTTCGTTCGTTGCAAATGTGCAATTTTGTTTTCAATGTATGGCATCTTGCAATTTATGTGGACGGAAAGATTTTTTACTCCGTACGAACTGCGCAGCCTAATTAATCTACGTTAACGTTTGGTTTGCCCGGTGCGGAAGATTGTTTTGTTTTTCTATAGTAATGTATTTTGCTTATGAGCACATGACGCAGTTAAATATGCATTTTTCATCTTTTCTTCAGCAAGTCTGTTGTTAGCTTTCGTATAATCAGTGTTCTAACGATCGGTTGAACCTTTTTGGCGAGCGCTCGTGGCTTTCACATGTCTGCATGTGTAGACTTTCATCAAAAGTTTTTTGTTACTGAAATCAACATCCAAAAAGCTTTCAAGTGTTTTTGTGGTGATTTTGTGTTCATCAGTCTGAAGTTGACGTTAGTTTACTAATGTCAGACTTTTTTTAAGGTGCCTTCTAGCAGTGCATTTTTGTATCTGATCATTATCTGATGAATATACTAGACAACTGGGCATCCTCCATGCCACTGAATGGTAATTAAATGTGGTTTACAAACAAGGCAATACAATATATAAATGCTTGGCGTAGGGCTACAGAATAGGCAATTAAAATCCTATTTTGTTAAAGTGCTCAGAATTGAGAACTTTATCAGTTTTTCTTTTTTTTCTGTTTTACAGTTGCACATTTTGTTGAAAATTTGAGTTTCGATTTCATAGGCATTTGGGTACGCCTATAAAGTATACATAATTTATTTTTACATGTTTACAGAGCAGTACGTGATGCATTCGCTGCACGGCCTTCGTGAGCTCGCTAGCTTTGACGATTTGCAAAAACTGCGCCTGCCCTAAATTATTGGAACAAGAACCCGGAGGACATTTATTATTCGTCCATACATGTTCTGCGTGGTTGGCTTCAAAGAAACATGACTCGAGAGCTGTATTTGCTTTTTAGGGTGATACAGCTGCAAATAAATGCGTTATACACATAAAGTATATTTTAAAAAATCGCTTGAAAAACATTTAGCTACTTTTAGCTCCTTGCTGGATTTTTTAGCTACTTCTAGCTACTTTCAACCTGACATCTAGCTACGTTTGCTCGCCAACATTTGGCAACACTGACTGTGAGTGGTTCCCGACAGAAAGAGGCGGCAGAGGTAAACTGAAAACATATGCGTGAAGGCAATGTCCTGGCTCACGATTGCCCGGGGGGATCGCGCGGCGGCTCGAGCAGACAATTTTCACGGCTACCGGAAGCGTGCCCGTGACGTCATGGCTGCCGTGGGTCCAGCGAATGACAACGTGTGGTGGCCTGCCAACGTCACGAGACTAGTGACGTCGGCCCGCGAATTTGAAAAAACGTGGTTTTTAAAAATTCAAAATAAATTGCCGGCTCAGTTCCGAAGATTCATACTTGGTGTGAATGCTGTTCACCATCATTTCTAAGCATTGAAAACATTTAAAAGTGACTTTTAATTCATTGCATAGTCCCTTTAAAGGGGCCACGACCGATTACCTCAAGGCACTAGCTTTTTCGGCTGCATCGTATAGTCAAAAGGTTCCTCTACCTGTTCTAAACAAAATTAAGCGCACTATACGCGTAAGTTAAAGCAAATTAATCAATTGAAATCGTGGGCTTCAAGCTCCGCCCACCAACAGCGACCGCCATTTTGAAATGCTTTCAGTGACGTTGGTGACGTCACAAGAGCAGAGTCGCGGATGCCTCGTCTGCTACAAGTTCCCTGTCTCCGCTTGCATACCACGTGAGGAAGGCGCGCTACCGCGAACCTAGCAGTTGTCATCGGACAAATCAGTCGGTATGTCGTTGTCCGCCCAGCCTGTTGATGACTCGCAGAGTGAGACCGAAACCCCGAGATATGCGCCATACTTTGATTTCGATCGGAATCGAGCGACGATCACGACCAACGTGAAAGTGATGCAGACGGCGATGCCCTGAAAATTTGTTGTCGTGACGGGCCCTTTAAGAAAACTTGCTGGATAAAACCAGCTTGCAACTTGTACCAGTTTAGATGCTTTGAAAATCAGTTTTGCATACTGTACAAGGGTAATTAACTCCTAACACTGCAACCTAGTAAAGGTAATTAATTGCAGACAGACCGATCATTGTGTATTCTGATTCCGTGGCACGCGTTGGGGCTGCGGCCACTCCTCAGATAGATGACAGGTCGCAAACACAAGGAAAATCGAACATTTATCCAGGCATTTACAACTTGTAAAAACGCGGTGCTGCCACAGTCGTGCAGCGCGGTAGAAGGAACGAGAGAGTCACGAGTTACGTAACATGACACCTCCGGAGGGAGGTGTAAAGAGGGAGAAAGCACGCGGGCGAGAGGGAAGGGCCGCGGGGAGAAGGAAGAGAAAGAGCGGGGAGGAGAGAAGTCCAGTGTTCGCAGATGAGGCTGGCGCCCGGGCGAGAAATTCAAACTGGACTCGAGACAGCACACTCCCCGTCTGGTTATACATATAACCACTATGTGATGTGTTCAGTCCTCGCACGGAATAAGCAGGACTGTCTCAGTCACAGGACGGAGAAAGGTCTTTATCACTCCCCGTGTCGCCGTCTTGATCTCGACCTTTCGCACCCTGCCGTCCGCACTCGCGATGGCGTTCACAATGAGTCCCATGGGCCACTCGTTGCGATGAATCTGGCTGTCTCTCAGGAGCACGAGGTCACCTGCCTTGAGATTCCGAGTTGTCCCCTGCCACTTCCGACGACTCTGCAGGGTGGTAAGGAACTCGCGTCGCGAACGGCACCAAAAGTCTTCGGCCAGCCACTGCACCTGCCGCCACTGTCGCCGATACACATTCTTTTCACCGAAGGCTGGTGGCACTGTGTTGCCGCCGACTTTCTGGGTCAGGAGTGTTGAAGGAGTCAGCACTTCCCAGCACTCGGGGTCCGTTGAGACAGGAACGAGGGGTCGGGAATTTATGATCCCCGAGACTTCCGCCAAGAAGGTTACCAAGACTTCGTGAGTAAGGCGACGAGATGTACTCTCAAGAAGCATGGAGTCCAAAATTCGCCGTGTGACTCCTATCATTCTTTCCCACAGTCCTCCCATGTGAGAAGCATGAGGGGGGTTGAATACCCAAGTGCATCCGTGGTCTGACAGGAATGTTCCTAGCTTTTCGTGGTCTGGGCCACTGGTGTCCAGTTTTAGTTCTGAGCACGCTCCAACAAAGTTCGTACCGCAATCGGACCTCAGCTGCTTTGCCGGGCCCCTTATGGCGAAGAATCTCCGGAGAGCATTAATAAAACTTGAGGTGTCCATGCTCTCGATCACTTCGATGTGAAAAGCGCGGATACTCATGCAAGTGAAGAGCACGGCCCACCTTTTGCTGTTGGCCTCACCGCCTCTGGTCCGACGAGAAGCGACTTGCCACGGGCCAAATACATCTAGTCCGACATAAGTGAAAGGCGGCTCGGTGCTTAGCCTTTCTGCAGGCAGGTCGGCCATCTTCTGCTGCAGCTGCCTTCCTCTGAGCTTGCAACACGTAACACAACTGTGTATGTATGAGGCGATGCTACGCTTAGCTCCGACGATCCAGAACCCAGCTGCCCTGACTGCTCCCTCAGTAAAATGGCGTCCTTGGTGTTTTACCAGCTCGTGGTAATGCCGCACAATCAGGGTGGTGACGTGGTGCCGTCCTGGCATGATGATGGGCTTCCGCTCTTGCTGGTCGAAATGGTTTGCTCTGTCTAGTCGGCCACCAATTCTCAAAAGACCGTCGGAATCAACCCATGGGTCCAGCCTCCACAGAGGGCTTGACTTCGGAAGTAGCTTTCCTCGTTGTAAGCTTTTCAACTCTTCTGAAAAAGCTTCTTTCTGGACAGACAGAATAATGACTGCCTTCGCTCGGGCTAGGTGTTCTGTAGAAGGTCCTAGTTGTCGAGATGAGCTGCTATGCGGGCAGTCTGACACGTTGTGAGAGGTGCCCCGAAATTTGCTCACCAGCCGCACGAGCATTGCAAGTGCGCGAGTCAGCTTAATCCAACTCGAGAAGCGCTCGAACCGCCTGCTGCCGAGTTCTTGCACGTCTACACTGGTTCCGAGAACGTTTGCCTGGGGCCGCACCTCCGTGTCAGAATCAGCATCGACCAAGTCGAACTTGCCCTTCAATACCCGCGAGCAGTGTTCTTGATGATACAAAAACTCCGGGCCTGTCAGCCAGGCCGATCCGGCCATTTGGGCTGCTGGC
This sequence comes from Amblyomma mixtum, assembly GCF_055824585.1. Classification (NCBI taxonomy): domain Eukaryota; kingdom Metazoa; phylum Arthropoda; class Arachnida; order Ixodida; family Ixodidae; genus Amblyomma; species Amblyomma mixtum. The sequence goes on along the minus strand of NC_143014.1, from coordinate 327,706,747 downwards.
ACAGACCTTGTTCCGAGGTCCGCAGGGTTCACGTCTGAAGGAACGTAGTGCCATTGCTCTGGCCGTGTAGAGCTCCTGATGCGTTCGACCCTGTTACTGACATACACATAAAACCTCCGAGTCTCATTATGTATGTAACCTAGGACCACCTTGCTGTCAGTGTAGAAATTTACAGCATCAAACTCCATCAAGCAAGCATCAGACAACCCATACTAATTAGTGCACCTGAAATAATAACATGCAATTCTGTTGCAAAACCGTTTGCCTTTATGAATATGTACCTATGCACTTTCCATTCTGTTTGTAAATTACTACAGTTTATTTTGTTTTGTCTTCGTACTTGCTGTACATATAAAAAATTGTTTAAGTTCCACAAGAGAGCTTTGCAAAACCACTCTATATTGTTTAACCTTGTACGTTTTGCTTGCTTTGTTTCATATTTCCATATTCCACGAGTATGTTTTATATAATGTCCACCTGTGTGTCGTCACTGCATGCCATGTAAAAGGGGGCTTGAGCGCAATCAAGTGCACATGTTTCACTTTTTGCTCGAGCCTCCTCCGTTGATTTCTTTCTGACGGAAAATAAACTGCATTTGATTTATCGATTTCACGATTGACGAGCTTTGCTAGCTCCACTGCCAGCACCGCGCCGCACAGTTCAAGCCTTGGGATAGTGTGTTCCAGAGGTGGTGCTAGCTTAGCCTTTCCTATGACGAACCCAACATGACACGCACCATCTGGATATGTCACTCTGAGGTAAGCCACTGCAGCCCCAGCCTTGGTTTATGCGTCGGAGAATATGTGCAGTTCCTTGCGCTGTGCGGTAGTGAGTGAGGCAGGGGAATAGGTGCGAGGTATGTCCAGCTGCTCAAGCAATTGCAAGGAGTCTTTCCACGTCTCCCACGAGGCCCTCTTGTCTTCAGGAAGTGGACAGTCCCAGTCGCATGTCCCAACGACCAGCTCTCGGAGGAGGGACTTCCCTTGAACGATGACGGGAGCAACAAACCCAAGTGGGTCGTACAGGCTATTCACCACTGACAAGACACCGCGCCGAGTGAATGGCTTCTCTTGGATTGGAGTCGTAAATGTGAGGACATCCTTCTTCAGGCTCCAAGAAACTCCCAGACTGCGTTGGATTGGCGGCGTACCATTGCACAAGTCAAGATCCTTCAAATCTTTGGCACGGTCTTCCTCTGGAAATGCTTCCAACACTGTAGGGCAGTTAGAGGCTATTTTGTGGAGCTTGAGGTTTGACGCGGCCAACATCTGCTGTGTGCGGCGTATCAGGCTGATGGCTTCCTTGTCTGTAGAGAGAGACTTCAACCCATCGTCCACATAGAAATCCCTCTCGATGAACTGCCTGACGTCGCTGCCAAATTCTTCCTCTCCTTCTCGTGCTGGTGGAGCTTCCTCGGCATGGCCGTTCTTGAACATCTTGTCCATGAAGGCCGTGAACTGTTCCATAAGTTCTGGCTTTCTCTTCAAGGTCCGTACGACAGCTGTGAGCCGCGATTCGGCCAAGCATTTGTTATTCGGAAGCCATGGCCTTGGAGAACGAAAGGGGAGAGGCGCTATCCAACTGTTGGATTCGTCCTTTGAGAACTCGTCGTCCATCAGCTTCAAGAACTTCCTGTCCTCGACAGAAAGTGAAGGTCTGTTGTCATCCTCCGTTGTCTGGAACAGCGTTTCAGCGATCCCATCGTCATAGCTGTGTTTCCTAGCAGCGTGCTGAGCTGGTTGGAAGCAGTGTGTCGACCCCTGCATGGCAGTGAGTTTCTCCTTGACCAAGAAATGATTCTCACATGGCTCGAAAAGGGAGGGACGTCCATTCTCGAGGACGTTTGTTTTGAGGTTGCTGACACAGTCCGGTGTGCGACTTCGACTTATGCAGACATTTCCCACGATGACCCATCCCAGATCCAGTTTCTGAGCAAATGGCGCATCAGCCAGTCCGTTGCGCTGTTGTCGAACCTTGTGTATTCTGAGGATGTCTCTCCCGAGGAGAAGTAGAATCTTGGCCTCCGGGTCCAAACAAGGAATGAATTTAGCAACAGCTCTGAGATGAGGGTGATGCAATGCCACATCCGATGTTGGGATCTCGGTCCTGTTGTTAGGCATTTCGTTGCATTCGATAAGCGTTGGTAAGGGAAGCTTCACGGAGCCATGAATGTCTTCTATGAGAAAGCCAGACGCTCTTCTTCCTATTGCCTCCGTAGTTCCAGCACATGTCCTTAGTGTGTAGGGGGAACTGTGACCCTTGAGTCTGAAAATGTCGAAGAACTCTGTTCTTGCAAGGGACCTGTTACTCTGGTCGTCTAAGATGGCATACATTTTTGCAGTCTTGTGAGGCTCAGTCGGATGACTTACTTTCACCAAGCAGATCTTGGAGCAGGACTTGGCAAAGTTGCTTTGACCACAGACCTCCGTGCACTTAGATGACACCTCAAGTGCAAAATCCTTGTCTAGAATTGCATCTTCAGCATCGTTCTGAGCTACAGGAGGCCTGTGGCTGACATTTCCAGCATGAAGCGCCGTGGCATGCCCATCGCTACCACAATCGTCACATTTGAGAACTGTTTTGCAGTCTCTTGCAAAGTGGTCTGTCGAAGCGCAGCACCTGTAGCATATCCCAAAATTTTTCAGCAAACATTTTCGTTCATCCAGCGGCTTTTCCCTGAATGCGCGACACTTCCGGAGGGGGTGAGGCTTCCTGTGCAGAGGACAATACTTGGTTGCATCATGCCACTTTAATGCGTTTGAGGGCGGATGGTCAGTGCTTGGTTCCACCTCCGTCACTTTCACTGAGATGGGTGCTCTTCTCGGGCTTCCATCCGTTGCCCATGTCTACTCTTGTGAGCCTTGAAGGGGTGCCGCTTGCGGAGCTGAGTTTGAAGCTAGGATCGTTTCTCGTTTTCCCTTGGTCCCTGATAAAGCTGGCAAAGAACGAGAAAGGAGGAAAGGCGACTTGATGATTGTGTTTGCACTTGGAGCCTTTCGCGATCCACATGTCTTGCAAGCGCTGGGGCAGCTTTTCTACAATGGGGTTTACCCCTCTTGCGGTGTCGAGATAGGAGAGCCCAGTCAGGTGAGGGTCATTTTTTGCTGCCTCAACTTCAAGAAGGAGGTCTCCCAGCTCTCTCAATTTCTGGGTGTCTTTGTCGGTCAGTCTGGGGAAGTTCGAAATTCTTCGAAAGATGGCCTCTTCTATAATTTCTGGGCGACCATAGCATTCCTCAAGTCTTTCCCAAACTACCTTTAACCCGGCCTCTGGTCGGTCGACGTGCACGGAACGCAGCCTCTTCGCGTAGGTTGACAATTCGGTCCCAAGCCATTTCACGAGAAGGTCAAGTTCCTCGCTTGCCGTGACTTCGAGAGTCTGAGTCATTCCCTTGAACGTAGATTTCCACGACCGGTAGTTTTCAGGGCAGTCGTCGAACTTCGTAAGCGAGGTACTCACAAGGTCGCGCCGAATCATATACTTTGCCATGGCGGTCAGTTCAGGGGCGTTAGCTTCATCTCCCTGCTGACTAGCAATGTTCTGCGTGATGCCTTGGTTGCGAGTGCTTGGTGTGCATGGAGCGCGGTCTTCAGGTGCTTCATTGGCGTTCTGACAGACGTAATGCTCCCCGCCGTCATGCTGCTGCGATTGCTGGCGCGAGCCGATGCGCACGTGAGCCTGGTCAAGCACGTAGTCAAAGGTACGTTGAGCGCGGTCTTCGGATGCCTCGGAGACAGTCTGACAGATGTGATGCTCCCCGCCGTGCTGATCCATGGCAGCCTCCAGGACGTCCGCTTGCGCTTCCGCGGCGGCCGCTTCTCTTTCCAACTGCATGACTTGTAACTCTGTGTCTAGCTCGGCTTTCTTGCGTTCGATTGCCGCAGCCGCACTTTTCTCTTGTTCTTCCAATCTGGCCTTTTCCAGTTTCACCGCGGCTTCTTTCTTTTTGAGAGAAGCCTGTACTCGCGCTGCGGCGGCCTCCGCTCTTGCTCTGGCGGCCAGCATGCTTGGCGTTGTCGAGACGGCCGAACGCTCCGAACGAGCTGAGCGCGACGAATGCCGTGACTGCACATAGCTTGCTGTTTTCTCAGAGCATGCAAAATGAGACTGGTCCGGACTCACTTGAGCAGCGGGCGACTTGCGGTCCTGTGACGCCATGTGGTCCGTGGCTGCGATGCGAAAACGGAACTTCTGAAGAGCGGAGCCAGCCAGCGGAGCCTAGGTGCTTTCGAAGATTGCGCGAGACACCGACTCGACGTTCATCGCGTTTTTACTATTCTGATTCCGTGGCACGCGTTGGGGCTGCGGCCACTCCTCAGATAGATGACAGGTCGCAAACACAAGGAAAATCGAACATTTATCCAGGCATTTACAACTTGTAAAAACGCGGTGCTGCCACAGTCGTGCAGCGCGGTAGAAGGAACGAGAGTCACGAGTTACGTAACATGACACCTCCGGAGGGAGGTCTAAAGAGGGAGAAAGCACGCGGGCGAGAGGGAAGGGCCGCGGGGAGAAGGAAGAGAAAGAGCGGGGAGGAGAGAAGTCCAGTGTCCGCAGATGAGGCTGGCGCCCGGGCGGGAAATTCAAACTGGACTCGAGACAGCACATTGTGTTTGTCGTAATACACACTGGTTGCTTAACAAATGCTTCTGCCTGTGGATTGTTATTACTATATTCTCACAAATTCAAGTCAGTATCATAGCGCTGGTCACCAATTACCTTTGTGATAGCTGGGTGCTTGGTAATCACCAGTGAAGCTGCTGTATGGATGTACAGTCAGGCCGGAATGAAATGCAAACACTCATGTGTAACACTTGGCTGCGAGATATTGCGTTTGAACCGGATTATGAAGACATACTTTGGTAGTCCCTTTAGACAGAACCAGTCTAGGCGTACACTGCAGCCGAAAGTAGACTGGTAAAATATTTTATTTTCTTGACATGCACTGTTTGCATTCTATTCTGGCCCAACTGTACATATTTACCAAGATTTTGAGTGTCCTGAAGCACTTTTTGTTTATTTACAGGCTGTTCCACATGTTGAAAGCTCCTCAGACAGATTTGACAGCACCAATGACGCTCATGTCAGTGGTGACACAAATGTGCTTGTGCTCTTGATATGTTAAAAAACATAAGCTTGAGCTCAATGCCACATTTGTCGACATGTTGGTCTTTATGGAGCATGGACTGAAGCTAGCCTGGGTATTGCTAATGAGGAAGAGGTAAGGCTGCTTATCAAGGTGCATAATGTTCTGAATATGTAAGTGGATATTATACTACTGCTCTCTGCAAAATGGAATGATATCCACTGCAAGTAGATGACTTGGCTAGCTTGTTCTTGCTCAGTAAAGCTTATGCAGCCACAGGAAAATTACCAACCTAAAATTTTAAATCGGAGCCTACTGCCATGTTCTCCAATCACGGGCACCCATTTTAAAAGGATGCATAGCAGCCAGTTTGGCCTCTAGCTATGAAGGTGTATGTGTGTGAAGCTTTGTACATACTGTGTGGAGCTAAGACTTTTCCTCTCTAAACAGATTACTGTACACAGTGCAGATGCCTCGACTGGCTCACTCGCACATATTGAGCCTGATGTGAGTACGAATCCGAACCATTATGAGCTCCAAAATTCAAACCTAAGCATACTGCCACATTTTTTCACCAACAGGAGGTCCCCAGCTGTGGAAACACAGAACATAGTTTCACTTCTAGCAACGACAGACATGTAAGCGTTCATTTGAATCCTTGCAACATGCCACCAACTCAAGTCAAACCTCGCTGCGCTGTCCATTTCTGAACAGGACACTGCATACAGTGAAGATGCCCTGACCATTTTAACACCGCAAAGTGAATATGATGTAAGTATTACACCTTCGTGTAGCCCCCAGATTCAAGTTTATTCAGTGTTTCATTTATCCACAACAGGAGGACCACAACAGAGGAAATGCGAGACATTATGTCACTTCAAGCAACGACGGAGATTTAAGCATTCATACGCATCCTTGCAACATTTGCAAACTCATGAAACTTCACTTCACTGTCAATATCTTGTGGGTTTCTAAGTGGACAGGCCACCAACCACCGCGGGTTCGAGCTTCGCGCGAGCAAAAGGCCCCGATCAGCCGTCACCACACACACACTGGGACACCGATGGAGTGCACTCAACCTCCGCTGGGAGGAGAGCGATTCGCCGCAAAGAAATAGGCCTCCAAGTTCACAAAGGAGACGTTTATTCACGTCGTCCTTCAGCAGATACACACACACTCAATAGTCACCCCGTCCCGGGGGCGCGCGAGGAGCAAGGCTCCGCTGCGCGCACGAAGCGACTCGAGCAATGCGCGCCGCTGCAGGAGAATGTTCCCGCGGCAGTGCTGTGATCTCTCTCTCGTGTCGACCGTTGGGCCGGTTGCGAGAGTGGGCAAACAACGCAAGATACGCCTGTCGGAGGTCGCTGGACCCCGCTGGACAGGCTCGAGCCGCTGCAGGTCAGAGGACACGTGCGGGCGAGCTCGAGTAAGCAGTGGTCCGAACGGCAAAGGCCGGCACGGACAAACAGTAGCGTACGCACCTTACGCTGTCTCGGAGGGATCTCTCTCTCGGCCCCGCTCGGACGGTCGCGCGGTGCGCGGCCGCCAAAGCAGGTCCCGAAATCCCGCCAAAAGGCACCAATGGCAAAAGCCGTTGGGGAGCCGGGGCGGAGCTGTGGCCAAATGACAGTGATTAGTCACCCAGCCACCTCTCCACCGCCTGAGGCGGAAGCAAGGGAAAGAGGAGAAACAACGCGGGAAGCCGGCACAGCCGCGCAAAGGCAACGGCGGAAAGTCAGGATTCCCACATCCCCCTCTCCTTAAATGCCCTCCTACCCATCAGCAAAGCACGCGGCCAAAATAAAGAAATCAATACACAAAAAAATAAGCTACACTTCAGTTCCAAAATAAAGAAATGAATACACAAGAAAAACTAGCTACACTTCAGTTCCAGCCACTACAAAGGCACACACACAAACAAAGGAAAAACAAGGCAAACAACACTTGCATACGCTTCAGTAAATCAAAACAGCTTGCAGATTATATACACGGTACACAAGAAGACGTGAATACAACTGTACAGCTATGTGACAGGTGGATGTCAGCCTCAAAGTTCGATGGTACGGCCCAGTGGGCCGGTCGGCGACTCACCGCTCGCAGACTTCAAGTTGAACGGGTTGGGAGGGCCGACGACTGATGGTGTTCTTTCCGTTGATGACGACGGGGCCGCGGCAGAGCACTAACATCGCGCCCTTGGACACGACGTCATGTTCGGCACAAGACAGTTAGTGCACCCCTTTCACGCCGGCTGAAACGGGCGAGGACGTTCGGCGGCGTCTGGATGTGTAAACTTGGCAGCAGCGAGGGGTCCTTCTCATCCCTGCGCACACGCAGACGCACACAACGGCACAACTCACAGGCGTCGCCTTGGCTCATGGTTACGCGCGCACACAGCCACAGCCACCAACACACATACACCGGCACCTGCGCGGACGCTGGTCGGCGACAACGATCCCCTCATCAGAAGCGTCCAGAGGCGCCGCGGCGAGGGTCAAAGGGTGCACTTTCCGTCCCCCATCGCCCCAAACGCCCCGCCAACTTCCCCTCCATATGGGCCACACAAAACTCGCACCGCGACACACGGCTCCTTAACGAGCCAACCACCCACAGTCGGGCCGGAAATGAGAAAAGGCGCGCCGTACAAACGACACCCATCTTTTGCTTCTAGAAGATAAAAGCAAGCACGAGCGGGCTGAAGTTTGCCTATGTACAAGTCTGGTAAAAAAACTGAACGCCACCACAAACGCATGTTACCTATGTACATCTCGGTACGTTAGAACAAAACCAGACGAACAAGCAGGAAACGAAAGTGGCTAGAAACTGACTCAAGCAAACAAATAAATAAACTGATAAACACACAAGGCTGGAACTGAGCATGCTGCAAAAACAACAAAAAAATAACACACCGTGCTTCACCTGGGTAGGGCCTGACGAGAAAGCTCGCCAGCTAGCTGAGGCTGCGTGCCTTCGGTTGCGGAAAAGTCCGCCGTCCGGCATCAATCACACCGGTGACCGTCGCCTCAGATTGTACCGGTGCTCCGTACGCTTGCGTTCCACAGCACCAGTTGTGCCTTTGCGCTTGCATTTGATACCACCCGATCGAAAAAGACGACAAGAATTTTTGTAGTGACAACAAGAATTTTTGTAGTAACTACAAGAAATTTTGCCGTAACGACAAACGTTTTTGTAGCACAACAAAATGTCTTTTCGTTACTACAAAAATTTCTGTTGTCACAACAACAGTTTTTTCTTGTCGTGACAAGAAGTTTGTTGTTACTACAAGATCGATCTTGTAGTTTTTTGTTGTCCTCGTGTCTGTTGTTGAAGTTCTTGTTGTGACAACAAATAATTTTGTAGTCGCAACAAACAGTCTTTTTAGCGACAAAAAAAACTTTGTCGTAGCGACAGACGCTTTTTTTCGCAACAAAATATGCCGATGAGAGAACCACAACAAGATCGTCACAGCACATTCTGAACGCGCGGAAGCGCGCTGAAGCAAAGTGAGAGAAATAGAAATAGTTTGATTGTGAAGGCACTGTCACCTATGCTATGCTGTAAGCACTATCAACTGAAGTGCATTCTGCACACGATGTTTGTTTTGCATGCGGGGTGTTCTCGATCGCAGCGAACGTAGCCTTGATCGTTTTGCGTGAAGTCCACACCGCAGCTCCATGCATGAAAGCGTCTCTGAAGATTTCGTATACTTGCTGTCAATGTTTTGGTGGTGCAGCGTAATATCGATGGTGTTGCGCAGCAAGGCATATCGGTACGTATATGCATGCCCGTAGTTTAATAATTTAAAGGCCCGCCGCGGTGGCTCAGTGACGCTTGGCTACTGACACGAAAGACGCGGGTTCGATCCCGGCCGCGGCGGCCGAATTTCGATGGGGGCGAAATTCTAGAGGCCCGTGTACTGTGCGATGTCAGTGCACGTTAAAGAACCCCAGGTGGTCGAAATTTTGGGAGTCCTTCTCTCCGGCGTCCCTCATAGCCTGAGTCGCTTTGGGACGTTAAACCCCATAAACCAACCTAAACGTAATTGTAGCCGCTCATATCTCACGAACTGTGCGCAGCGCGTAATCGCGTTGTAGTACCGTAGTACTTTACACGCAACAGCGGGGCGATCGATCGCCGAACGCGCACGCTCTTCGTCAGTGCATGAAGCTTGAAGTGTACTTTCGTGTGTGTACGTGCCATATGCATGGAAATTCACTGCCGCACTGCGATTTCGGTTGAAAGCGTTCTCACAGCGATAGCGCATTTTGTGTACTGTTGTTTTAATTGAGCGCGCCGGCTCGGAGGCATTGCGGCTGTTCTAAAATTTCGTAACTGCAATTAATTCAAGCCCTATTGCGCCACCAATAAATTTTGCAGTCATAATACCAGTTAACCAACAATTTTATCTTAGTCGTGCAGCAGGTATGTGCACTTTCGTTTCATGCACTGGGGAGCTTTTATGAATGCACTCGAGCTTTGAACTGTCTTGCAGAAAACTTGCAGCCTGTCATATATGGAAAGAAAAACGTACAATGTCATATTTAAGGGATTACTGAAAACGTAATTAAATGTTAGGAATTTGTTACAGGCAGCCAGCTAACCTGAAATGTGTTCTAAACAGCACAGCTGCCACAGCTTAGGCACCGCTTTCACAATTACTGTAATGTTTTCATTAGGACCTGGGCGTATGTTGTGACACTGAATAATAAAGTAAAAACTGTTCACAAAGAAATCTTGCATCACTCAAGTGAATTTATTATATGTCATAACATACGACACACAATCCACACAAAACATGATACGTACAACAAAGTGTATGCATTTTATTGATTACATGATAACTATAGCAAGACAAAAATCTCAAACTAAATAGAAATTTGTCATGCATAAATCATGTAGCAGCTAATTAAGGCATGAAAATATGCTACGATGGAATGATAAACCATAAAAAAAGTTATAAAAAGCTAGAGCACAAAACTGTACAACCCATATTGTACATATGACAAAGCTATAAAGCAGGTATGGTCCCTGCAAAACAATAGAGGGGCCTCCATAAGTGGTTGTCACAGGCATATGAACTAGGTTTGAAGCAAGGGAATGTTACTGCTATGCAAGCCAGGAGCAATACAAAATAGTGCATACAATATGCAGTGGAATGAGTACTCATGTTCATTTGAGTCATAGAAACAAAATGATGCTTTACGTGGCACAAATTGACACTTGCAGAGCTCGGCTTCCTTTTTTCCAGTTCAACATTGACGCTGAGAATGTGTCATAAATTATCTGTAAAATTGTTCGTCACACTGTTGGTCTTTATCACTCATGACAGCCCATTAGTAGTTTGTTTCATTACGAAAGCTGCTAAACCATCCAACTCAAAAAAGCTGCTTCCACCACTTTTTTTTGTTGTCAATTCAACTTTTCCACCTAGAAAATGTTTTCTATTGAAATCGCCGAAATTACAGCGAAAGCAGAGGAATACGCTACACAGCTGGCAAAACAAAATTGGCAACAATTCAGCGATTCTCTTAGTGGGACGCTAAGCACGACACGGACTTGGCGTATCCTTAGAGCGCTCCTCGATCCGACTAAGACAAAAGCTGAAAACAATAAATCCATATACCGGTTCATTCACCAGTTCGAGGGCACTGACTCGGAACTCCTCGACAGATTGCGCGCCAAATGCTTTGGCAGCACGAACCCGCCGACCTATACAGGGGAGTACCGGGGAGACGATAACGCTAATCTGGACAGACCCATCACACGAGAAGAGGTCTACGCGGCCATGCGAAACACCACCAGAAATACGGCCGCGGGAGCGGATAAAATAAACAACGCACTCATCCGCAACCTCAGCGATGCGCTGGTCGCTGAACTGACAGACTTCCTCAACAAACATTGGGAAGCTGAAACTGTCCCCGAGGAGTGGAAACATGCTGAAGTGGTGATGATACCCAAGCCAGGCAAGAAACTGCAGATAGAAAACCTCAGGCCGATCTCGCTTACGTCATGCCTGGGAAAACTATACGAGCGAGTGGTAACGCAGAGACTTCAAAACTACATGGAAGACAACGAACTGATCCCTCACAGCATGTTTGGCTTTAGAGCAAAATTATCAGCTCAAGACGTACTCCTTCAATTATATGAAGGTGTACTTCGGAACGTTCCTCGAGACGGAGAAAACGTGATAATGGCCCTAGACATCAGAGGGGCTTTTGACAATGTGAGCCACGAAGCAATCCTTACGGGCCTGGACAACCTGAACTGCGGGCGCAGGATTCACAGCTTTGTCAAAGCATTTCTATCCAACAGAACTGCAACCATCGGTATAGGAGAACTTCGGTCCGAGAAGTTTCGAACGCCTAACAAGGGAACACCTCAAGGGTCGGTCATTTCACCCACGCTATTCAACGTGGCCATGATCAGACTGGCGAAGCAACTAAAAGAAATTGACGACATCCACCATGCCATTTATGCCGACGACATCACAATATGGACTAACACTGGCTCACTCGGCGAGAAAGAGGATAGGCTACAAGAAGCGGCCACCTGCGTTCAAAACTACGTCAAAGCAAGAGGGCTAGCATGCTCGACCGAAAAATCTGAGCTCTTACGGGTTTGGAGAGGAAAACGGAACCGAACAGTCCCTACCAGTAAAGAACTTCGACTACAAGTTTACCTCGAAGGAGAACCAATACCAGAGAAGACACTCATACGGGTACTAGGGATGTGGATACAGTCAAATCAACGCTGTACTCACACCCTTGCGCTATTAAAGGCATCTACACTCCAAGTGGCCCGCATGATTACGCGCGTCTCACACAGATGTCATGGCATGCGAGAAGAAGACACACTCAAGCTGGTCAGGAGCCTAGTGGTCAGCCGGGCGACATACAGTCTCCTGTACTACAATCATATCAAAAGTGAAATACAACAGGCGGACGCGATTTTACACAAAGCGTATAAAACCACGCTTCGACTACCCCATAACACCTCAACTGAAAAGCTCTTAGCCTTGGGACTGCACAACACGTTCGAGGAATTACGGGAAGCGCAGCATGTTGCCCAAATGCGCAGACTACAGCAGACCCCCACAGGCAGAGTTCTTTTAAAGAAACTGGGCTACACCGAACAAATTCGAGAAATATTGAGAACTAAAACGATCCCCGATGAGTACCGCAGCATGCTCAGGGTGGCACCAATACCAATAAACATGGACCCGAACCTCCACAAAGACCGAAGAGAGGCAAGGGCCGACCGCTTACAGAAAACAAACACATCCCAGGATACAACAGTGTATGTAGACGCTGCCACATATGCCATGACTAGGGGACAAGGCACCAACAACGCAGTGGCAACTGTAGTCAACTCGGAATTACACGAGATTACCAGCGCCTCCCTGCAAGACTGCACGATAGCTGAGGCTGAAGAAGCGGCCGTCGCTCTAGCGGCAGCGGAGGGCTATCGGACTGGGCGGTCACCGACAATTCTTACTGATTCACAAGCAGCCTGCCGCAACTATCTTTGCGGCAGAGTCGGTCACAGAGCGCTCCGCATACTCCGTTCTGTAGACTGCAAGACGACACAAACACATGCAAAACCACACAAGCCGATCAAACATAAGATCATCTGGGTACCGGGGCACACGGGGGTGGCAGGAAACCAAGAGGCAGACAGGATAGCTCGAGGATATACTAACTACCGAGCATCCAACGTCAACGACCTTGAGGAATCCCTGCCAGTACCTCAGGAATACTCGGCCATACTCAACAACTACAAAGGCAGCAGGATGCGGTACCCACCACCGCACAAATCTTTAAACAAAGAAGAGGCTGTCACATGGAGACAACTTCAAACGGGGTCATATCCAAATCTAAACACACTAAGTAAAATTCACCCCACACTTTACGCACACAATTGTCCGTGGTGCCATGAAAAACCTACACTGTATCACATCACATGGGCATGTCAAAAAGTCGACATCGTCCCAGTTATACAAAACCCAAGAGTGGAGCAATGGGAGGGTCTGCTCTCCAGCGACTGCCGCGATGACCAGATCGGTTTGATACGGCGAGCTCAGCTGACGGCAGCATCCAGCGGAGCCCTGGAATAGGGGCAACCGACCGTTGCGGATGGACTCATCTGACCACATAAAAAACAAAAAGCACTTGTGCTAGAGCCAAATAAAGTTATCCTATCCTATCCTATCTATTCATCTCCTTGCGAAAAAGCATAGTAATGACGCTTTCAGGAGCCACAGGTGGCCAAATTCCTTTGTGATGTGCAGAAAGTATGCCATATCTGTTCGATCCACAGTGCAGTGCAGAATCCATTGTGATATAAAGAAGTTCCTCCCAAATTTTTCACGGTAAATTGCTTATTCATGCTAAATCCTAGCAACATGCTTCCATGTCCTTGGCTCAGAACGAACAATGATTTGCCCCTCCATAGCTCTCTGTATGAAGAACTTAAATTCAGGAGCTTATAATCAATCGTTTAGCAGAGGCAGATTCTGCTAGAACCCCTAATGACGTAATGCCACCACTTCCAGACTGACCAATCTAAGTTTGCTGTTTCTAGCACAGTTTGAAAAATCATTGGCTAACCCTGGGAGTCTGTTTACATTATTGCTTACAGGGTGTCACCAGGTCAAGTATCCATACTCGCTCTGCTCAATTCGGATAGTGACTGAAGTAGCTTGGAGGGCAGCAGCAGCAACGATGATGAAACCTAAGTATCCCACGAGACATTTATTAAAGAAACATTTCCTGAATCGTCTCACAAATGGCCAACAATCACTAGCTACTTTGACGACAGACCGCAAAAATATTCTTGCAAACACATATGAATATATATGCGCACGTGCATTCACTCCCAGGGTTGAGTTACTCGGTAGTGGATTCAGTCACTGTGGCACAGATTCAACATCTTGCTTGGATCCAGCAGTGCAATTCTCCACAACATATGCCTTTCTACACACATGCCCAGACACAAAAAGAAATGGTGGATGCGGATATTTTTTCACGGCTGCTTCAACAATCTGTAAAGACCCATGTGGACGACTTCCACTACAAAATCTGGCCAATGCCCGTTAAAGGTGTATATATACCTTCGATTTACCTTGCCCTATGCCAGGTGCGGCTGCCTTATCCCTGCAAACGTTTTAATCTCATTCGGCCAGCTGACTTTCTACTACCCCAGCTATGCTTGCCTTCTCTTTGAATCCATTCTGTTACTGTAAACAACCATTCGTTATCTCGCTTTCGCATTACATGTCCTGTCCACACCCATTTCATTTTTTCTCCTTGAATTAGCTAAGATATCATGAACTCAAATTTGTTTCCTGATCCTCCTGCTCTATTCCTGTCTCTCAGTGTTACACCTATGATTAGGGAAAAAAATGATGCACCCTTGAATGCACTATAAATTCAAGGGTTCCACGAACCCAACGGACCCACAGAAAATGCCAGGACTTTCAAGACCCTTGAAGCGTTTTCATATTCAAGGGTTTTCAAAGTTCTCAAGGACCTGCATGAACCTTGACACATCAATGTCCATTCCAATGAGCACCAACTACATACACACAACATGCCGCAACAAGTGACTAGAGTTTCTTTTAACCTGCATCACGTACTATATAGAGACATGCAGGGTTAAAGGCAAAAGTGGAAAGTAGAAAATGACAGTGTAGCAGTGTAGCAACAAAATAAGTAATTCAAGAACACTATACACTGTTGGCCAAGAAGCTTAAACAATAGTTACAGGCATTTAAAACACAAACAACAATTTTCAGTAAAAAAAAACTTCTTGAATTTACCATAACAAAAAGCAGAAAAAGCAAAATCAGCTTAAAGGGACACTGAGGAGAAATTGATGTTGGCTTGTATCGACAGAATGCCAGCTCCTGATTACAAAAACGCCACTCATACTGACAACAAAGCTCTTGTAACGTAGAAAAGAGCAAGAACCAAAATACAGGTATCGCCGCCACAGGCCAAACTCGCAAGTACAAGCGTGATGAGGTCATAGGACAAAACAGTGTTGCTAGAACCAATGGTTCTAGAAACACCAGAACACGAGGAGCCACAAATCACTGAGGCGCAGCCAATGCATGCGCAAATCTCCTTGACGGCGCCAGATGGCGCCACGTGCCCGGCAGCTACACGCGCCTGAAGCATCGGGACCAATCACCGCCTGCTCATCCGCAGTAGGCTGGCTCCCGGTATTCCGCTAGCGGTAACAAGGTACACGGCCATGGTACACGGTATGCTAAAGCTGTCTATTTGCGAGAACTTCGTTGGCGACTTCGAGAACGATATCCATCGTAACGCTGGCAAAACGCCAGTGCAAACGTAAGCGAAGCGACTGTAGCGACGGCCGCAATAGATGCCTTCAACGTGTGGCCGGCGGTAGCTTTCTTTTCGGCTGCTGCTAGGCCGCACTACTGGCCGCCAGAAATCACGGAGTCTGCGTTACGTCATGTGCACGTCATGTTCACGTCACTTAGTCCTGTGTCGTCATAGGAGAATCCCAAGTTTGAATCAGAGCGGCGGGAAAAACTTTTTCAACTTCGAATCCAAGTTTCTTAGAAATAAATGCATCTTTCGATGCCGGCCAAGTGGCAACAGCCATGACATGC
This sequence comes from Amblyomma mixtum, assembly GCF_055824585.1. Classification (NCBI taxonomy): domain Eukaryota; kingdom Metazoa; phylum Arthropoda; class Arachnida; order Ixodida; family Ixodidae; genus Amblyomma; species Amblyomma mixtum. The sequence goes on along the minus strand of NC_143014.1, from coordinate 327,691,025 downwards.
CGAACTATCGAATTTTGCTATAAAAGAAATATTCATAGTGCTCTCCTCACTGTCCCTTTAATTTAGGACTAACTCAAAGTACAAAAGTACACAGTAAAAACCTGCTCTGAGCCACTACCACAGCGATCAGTTCAGTTTAGTTCAGTCATGTCCGGCTCTTCGTGATCCTATAAACCATATTACGGACAGCTTTCTGGTCTCCCACTATCTTTCGGATATCACATAGATTCATCTGCAATGCCACACATTCAATATTGCTGCGTGATATATCTCCACATGATTTGAGCATCCACCTCACAAGTGAGATGCGTGGGATTCAATCTCCAGTGCTACTGGACACCACCAGTAATACAATGGAAGCTTTCCCCTGGCCTAGTGCTCGGCTCTTCTGAGGTGGAATGCTTGGCAAATGCTAACTTCTCAAAGTATCTGAGACTACAGCAGAACTTTAGCTTTTAGCACGGTTGTTCAGTGGGCATGGCGCTTGGCCGCTGACCTGAAAGACGTGGGTTCGATCCCGGCCGCAGCGGTGAAATTTCGATGAAGGTGAAATTATAGAGACCCATGTACTGTGTGATGTCAGTGCACATTGAAGAACCTCAGGTAGCCTAATTTCCAGAAGCTTCACTACACGTCTCCACAGCCTGAGTCGCTTTGAGGCATTAAGCCCCGCATTAAGCCCCCTAAAAAGCGACTAGAATTTTCAGCTTCTGAGCTCACTTCTGAAGTAAACACTGTGATGCAATTAGTCTATTCTGTAGTTATTTGGCACATCAGATACATAGCTAACATCAACACCATCAATAAAAACACACTGGGCTGAAACATCATCACTTGAGTAAAGGCACAGATTTCTCCCCTGTGGAGGGCAGTAGCACTTGTGCATGTAAGTCACTGCTCTGAAATTGCTGTCAACTGTCATTCGCTCTTGACAAACTAACACTATCTTCCTTGTATCTAGCAATACCGAGCATATGTCAGTCACAAGGCAGTAGATACCATCACTCATTCTCACACAGGAAGAACAAGTCTTCATTGCCCGGGTGTATGAGGTGGTAGTAATTGTTAAATTATTAAGCTGAAAGCGTGAATAATGGGTCATGCTCGGTACTTCTCCATACTTCTGAATGAAAAGTTCTTCTACTGTGCTGTCTAGCTGCGCAGTCCGCAGTGGAGCTCCAAGAACAGAAACGTTCGACTTCACAAAATGGTGCTTGTTCATTAGCTTATTGCGCTTACTCTCTAGAAAAGTGGTGAGGCTGACATATTTGCTCGCTGTCCTTAACCAGTTCTTCATGGCACAGCGTTCTGCAATCTGGAGTGGGACTCCCTGTGCTGCTTTTACATGTTTAATAAGCTGGCCATTACCATTTTCGAATGGGAATGTAGATGTGCCCCAAAGTGGGCCCTGCATCTCAACGCTTTTGGAAAGATGGAGCAGTTGGTGCACATTAAATGTTGTGGCAGAGGCCCCATATAATGTATACACCCTGCTCACAAAAGATGACAAGAGATTATCCGCTTCCTGCAAATCAGCATCGCTAACAGAAGCTTGAAGGAGGAGGAACACACCCTGGCACAGCGTACTGAAGTGGTTGAGATATATAGATGGCAGTATGTCTCTCAAGCAGGGCAGTGAGTAATACAACAGCCAATAAAGCCACTCAGTGGCCTTCCAGTGCATTCGTTCAGAGACAAGCCGAGGGAGTCGACAAAATGCACTGGGAGGCTTCATTTCTCGAATACGGCTGTCAAGCTCCCTGATGCGCCGTCCAAGATAGTAGGCTTCTCCAGTTGCAGAGAGCCACAGGTCTAGCAGCTGTTTTGTGACACCTTCGAGGACACAGTGCATGACATCGGGCGGCATGCACCACACAAGATTAAAACCCTGCAACTGAATGAGAGGCGACGGCCCCTTCATTCCATGTACTGGCTCCTTGCGCAGGTGGGCTTCACGCATATCCTCAAGCATGCCGGTGTGTGTGCGTTCTGGCACTGCGGTTCGGCCGGGAACATAGCGAAGGACACCTGAGAAAACAAAATTGAGATTAGGTTTCTGCCCCAAACTGTTGCTGCTCTTCTGGTGAATCAGCTGGCAAAAACTGTGCAGCACCACAGATCCAAATTTTGCCACAAAGTGCATCAAGGCCTTGTTAAAAGCTAAGGCCTTCATTTTCAGGTATTATAGGTTTTGGTCACATGACAATGGGTAGCCAGATGACCAGTACACATGCACAAAAGACACAATAATCTACAAAACCAAAACAAAGAAGACATCTACATTCTTCTTTGCAAGTCAAAGCTGTGCAGTTGTCCAAACACTTATCCAGAGCGGCCAGACAGCGCAAATCACGTTCAGCACATATATGACAACAACCACTGGCTGGCACACCTGATACAGCTTTAAAAGGCAACATAATTTAAACACAATCCATGGGAATGTGCATGCATGATGCGGCCTGGTTTCGAGCCCTAGGTCATTCGAAAAGGCTACATATATTTTTTGGTGCACCATTCCAGTGCTCCAGACAGGTGTGTGGATGACTGTACATGAAAATGAAAAAAAATCATGTAAACAAATAAGCAGGATTATATACATAGTCAAACCTCATTAAAAAAACACAGATATAGCAAATTATAGGATAAAATGAAGTAACATCTCTTTCATTGATCTACGCTTTATTTCAATGGGAGTTCTATCTGCATAACGAAGGAAAAATACAAAATTTGACCCTCAATCGTTTAAAATGAAGTAGGATATTTGTATTCACATGGCTCAATATATGTAAACCAGCCGAAAAAAACTCCCAAGAAAAGCGAAATTAGATCATCTAAATTGCCCACAGCAAAAGTTGTGTTTGAATCGCCCGTGCATTCACACGCTGTGCTGCACTCTATTGATTTTGTCGAGAAGTTTATCCTGTCAAATATTGTGAAGTGACGCCAAATAGAGATCACATCACTGTTTAAATAAATATGTTCATGTCTATGACTAGAATCCCTAGCTGCATGCTCATTTCTGCTCTCTAGCATGAAATGAAAGGTTAGGTTTCACATGTTCAGATTCGCGGTCCTGATTTAACTTAAAAAGTTGTTGCATTCTTGCAATTTTGCGCTTTCCATCTTAGAGCGCCTCTTGCTTAGGTTTACTGGCGCAATTTTTTTGCTGGAGTTTCTGTGTGCACGTTTAAGAAGGATATCAGATATAATAAATGAATTTCTGCTCAAAATCCAACTTTGTTATAATGAGGTTTGACTTGGATTACGTCCTTACTTGACGTCCTTACCCACAGACAATTAACACCTGAAATAAAAGTACTGTGCGAATGGACAGAAGAAAGCACTACAGCTAGCTGCATCTGCTTTCAGTGATGGAAGTTTTAATTTCCATTAACCTCATAATATGAACTAGGATAAGAGGTACGCTGGGGTTATAGCTACACAGAGCTTAGATGATCCTATTTCTTCGGCTGACAGTATAATCAATATTTTCATTCCAGAGATACTCACTGAACAACAGTTTTACGAACTGCTGCTTCCAGGTTGGTAGCAGTGCACCATAATGAAGAAAAATTATGTGCCATATACTTACCATCTATAATGGTTCCTTCTTCAAGGCACCAGGGGCATCCAAAATAGCCATTAAATTGCTTCATGTTGAGCAAGGCCGCCCTTGCGGGCGAGTCCACACAGCAGCACGTTGCGTACACCCTTGATGTTATTGTTTCCTCGGCGTACTTCCAGGTGATTGCTCCCACTTTATTGAAAGCATCAACAAATGCTTTCATAAACAGCAGGGCTGGTGGGTGCCGTTTGGCGAACCATAAGGCTCCAATCAGGACATCCTGAAATCAAGTTGAAAGGGATCTCATTGATGAGGAGCTGAATGGGCCACACATTGGACCTATTGGATTTAAAAACCGGTGACCCATCAGTGTTCAGGCAAACTGTGATGTCACACCACTTCATCTTCAACTGGCGCCTGATGCTCCTGTACATGCGACCATGTATCATGTCACCATAGCTCCCATACGCTGCCGAAGAAAGTCTTTTCAAATTGCTGTACAGTTGCTCAGAATGAAGCATTATTCGGTTGTACAGCTCTCTCCGCAGATCAAAGATCAGGAAAAAGCTCCCTCTTCTTATGAGTTCTTGAACGCTGCAAGAACATCTGCATGATGAGCACACGAAATCTTGTGGGCTACCATTGGCATTTTTTAGGCCAAGGTACACAAGGCATGTGGTGCAATAAAAATGCATATTCACTGATTTCGTTCTTTCTTCCCACAGTTTGCGAAGCATGTACTTGCTCTTCGGCAAAACGTCAGTGCCACAGAGTGTGTTGATCAGAACCAGCAAGCCCTCCACTTGAGTCCACGACAGCCCGGAATGAACAACATAGGTGAGGACAAGTACCAATGCCTGTGCCTTCGTTAACGTTTGGTTGGGCAACGTTTCTGAGGAGCACTTCTCAAAATACGCCTTCACATCGTCCTCTTCGAGACCAGCGCTGTCTTCCGTCTCTGCCTCACTGTGCTCAGGGCTCTCGTCGCAGTCCAAGTACTCATCGTGGTCACTCTGCGGGCGATGAGGTGGCATTTGCTGATGAGGTCAGATGAGCTGGGTCGTGAAGATCTCGGTCGTGAAGAGCTCGGTCCTGAGGATCTCGCTCCTGAAAATCTCGCTCCTGAAAATCTCGCTCCGGAAGATCTCGCTCCTGAAGATCTCGGTCCTGAAAGTCCTGAAGATCGCAGTCCTGAAGAGCTGGTTCGTGAACAGCATTGGAGGTACTGTTTGGTGCGCTTTCGATTCCATTTCCTGATGAATCAGCGCTCCCGTCGCCTTCATCACGCTCTTGCCTCATGCGTTGATTGTGCGCAGTCTGCTTCGGGATGCGGCAATGCTCTCCCGGCTCCAGATAGCGACGGTACCTTTTTTTTGGTGGCATGCTGGAATCGTTGTAACGGTTGCAAGTCTGGAAAGCGGCGCGCACAAACTTCCCTGAAAACGCAGATAATAGGCGTAGGACGCAAGTCTGGAGAGCTAGCAAACCAACGACTTGCGCGAAAACATCGAAAGAGCAAAAAGGCCAAAATTCAGACCACGTTCAGACACGCACGCGCTAGGTACCTTGGGAACGCTGCCTGGTATTTGTGGATCGCAGTGATTATAGCGTGAGCTGACAGAATGCCGCTTACAAAATATATATATTACAGGTCTTTAAGGACCACTGTAGCACTTGTGGTTGCAAACATAATAAAATAAACAGTACGAGAACACCAGTGCATTGATTATATAACATTTATATACAATCTCGAGACCGTCGTTCTGTCGTGGACGAGCGGAACAATACTCGGTTACAAGTAGAACGGCCGCGGTTCAATTTCTGCGGTGGTGTTTTGATTTCGTTTTCTTTTTTGCTTTTTCTGTACTTTTTTTTTGTTTGCTGCGTACTGTACAGAAATGCCTCACACATTTGGAATATTTCGTTCTTTTTGGTGCTTTGTATCGATTCACGAAGATGTACGTATAACATCAGTAATCAATAATTTAAGTTAGAGAATATATATGCATGTACACAGGGTCCGCTGCTCGAAGTGCACGCCGACATGCATTGGCGAAACCATACACCTCGCGCAAAGAATGATAAAGCCCAAAGCGGATGTCAAGCAAATCAACAAGGACCGGAGAAGGGTGGCGGAGGTGTCTGACCACAGGATTGACTTCGAGGGTACAATATTGGTACCATATGTATATATAAATGGTACCATGTGCTGGACACCCCACCGTACCCGCGCAGAAGGCTTTGAGTCATGGCCCATTCAGCTGACGCGGGGCATCATTAACCGCTCGATCCCTAGCTTGGTACCCCAGCTCCCCCCTCTATGCATGCACGGTATACATTCGTGACCCGGTGGATGCATATGAACGAAGACTGCATGCCACACCTGATTAAAGAACTGAGCAGGTTCTGAAACATCGTGTTGTCCAGTTCTTGCATGGTTGGCGCCCAGGTGAAAAAAAAAGGAAGAGTTGGGGCGAAGGAAAGACATGATATTATCTATAGCGTTGGTTGCAGCCAGATCTGCGTTGAATCGAGATGATCGATGGCTGAGAAGAAAATCACGTACTCGATCCTGTGTCCCTCGATCTCCTAAGTTCGAGCAATTAACTAATTGGCTGCTGCGTAAAGGCCCGCCCCCATTGCGTGACACGCGAAAAGCCAAATGTTCGAGAACGTCTGTTTATAGGTAGGTATACGTACTAACACATTAATCGTCTACCTGCAAATCTGACTTTAGGAAATGTGTACGGTGCACTTGTTTTCCTTAGGTTACAGCTAGTTCCTTGATGTCATACGTACTGCTATTGAGTAAATTCGCGAAGAAGCAAACGGATCAGTATGTCTATATTTTTTTTTCTTGTGGCTACTGCACATGCATATTTTATACCGAACGTACGTTCGGTATAATCTGCCCACGTTGGGTTTACTTTACAAGGTATGGCTTTATTTAAGCCCATCCCATATGGTAATAAAAGTCTGCTTTCTGGGCGCAAATCGTGCATTCAGCTGAAAATGAATCTGGGCTAATTGCGTGCAGTCTAGCTGGGCTATTGTAGGACAGTGTTTGTAACCTCCTGAGGTTGCACTGCTCTGATTTTTCTAGTCATTTAGCGGGTCGGGAATATTTGTCTCGCTAAGCGGGTGTGTTGGAGTATATCGCGGTATGTGGTGATAGGATGGGGGTGGTCATCTAAAGGGATTAATTGATGAGGGATCCCGGGAGAGCAATGCTCAATTGGACTGCGGTGTGCATGCATGTACACTCGTTTCCCTATACCCCTTGATGACCAGGTACCCATATTAATTCTTTGTCTGAAGCCTAGCTGGTGTCTGGCTCGCATACAGTTTCTGTAGGAAGTTTACGAGTCGGGTAACATGGAGTCATGTGTGTGCGGCTAATATGCGGTCGCTGCCACCCCCATTTGTGCGACGTCTGAATTTCTAGCCGTCAAACCTGCTGTTGTATGGCCTAGGCGAGTGATGGCTGCTGATGGTGCCTGCACATCTCGCTGAATCTGAAAAAGCGCAGTTGACGTCTACGGCCTCAGAGCTTTGCATACAGCTTAGCTCTTTGGGCGGGATACATCCCTGCCACACATACACTTCTGTTTGAAGCTTTGTGCTCAAAATCAGAGGTCATTGATAGGTGATGAAATCGTTAAATGCTTGTTCAACAATGGAAACCTCTGGCCTGTCTACTGCTGCAGGGGGTGTTGCACAGCCAAAATCAAATGTGCAGTATGCAAGAAGGCATGGGCTCAATGCGTTGCTATTCTTTCATGAATATTAGTTCACTTTCAGCTGCATAATTCGAGCATCGTGCGATCATTTCACAACGCTTATCCTGCTTATTTTTTTAGCGCGTCAAAACATTCATTTTCTTTTAAATTAAAGTGCCCTCTACATTGTTTAGAAACCAGCGAGGCAGCTATCAGTGCTATCGGCCATGCCTAGTCAGTGCAGGACCGTACCATGCCTAGAATATACTACCTAGTGCGCTGACCGAGAGCGCCGAAGTGGTATAGGTAGCAATAGCTGCTGGCGGCTGCCGCATAGGGACGCTGCCGACGGTGAGTATGCTAAAGCCGATGCGCGCTGCGCCTTCCTCGCAAAAATACGTGGTCGCGGAGTTGTTTTATTTCTTTTTTTTAGTGCAAAACATAAATATCTTTAACTTACATTATGTACCCACAGCAATCAAACCGCAATATCCCAAGTGACGCGCAGTGCATAGAGAGAATATAGTGGCTCAGTGTAATGACTCATGGCCGTTCATTACAAGGCCGCTTTTCCTTGATTATTCTTGCAATGCGACAATCGGATTACGTCCGTAGCAAACAAATTGGACTAAAGAAATTACTGCTGCACACGTCAATGGCGTCTGCGCAAAGCGATATGGTCTGCTGAGCCGGCTAAGCCCACTTTCTGTGGGCAGCGCCCTCAATCGACGACTGTTGGTATTCGCTAAAAATGATACCTCCCCACTTCTCGTGGCGAGCTACGACCACTACTACCACGACTCTCTGTTGTGGGTTTGCTGCGAGCACGGTTGTGAGCGAGCACTGTCCGCAGATTTTTTTCTTTTGTGACCTGAAACGTTTTTTTATTGTCGTCATGTTTCTTCTCATAAGATATGAGAACGAAATAGAGAAACACATTGTGCGGCACGAAAGCGTTACAAACTTCAAGCCCAAAGACGTCGCCGATTTCGAGAAAGGCAAGTTGTACGAGGCCTTTTGGGAAGGCGACGACTCCACCCGCGCCGGGTACTACAACGCGCATATTCTTCACATGACAGGTGAGGAGTTTGGATGTCGGCGCTGTTCTTTTGCGCGGCAGCAGTGTTGTGATTGTCGTGATGTGCAAAAATTTCAGAAACCGAAGAAGAGATGGTGGAGTGGCGGAGGAGCCGCTGCAAGCGGCCCCGCAGGCGCGAAGACGAAGCGCCGTCGAAAAAGGTTAGCTGCTGGTCCTCGCAGTCAGTAGGCAGTGGTTGCATCTGCGAAATCGCATGTTGAATTGTTGCTGACCGCTTCGTGTCAGCTGTGTGTGAAGGGCTGTGTACATGTTTTGCGACCGTGCGTACGCGGAGTTAAGTGGTGTGCTGCGGATCGAAGAAAATGAAATATTATGCTGTACCTAGGTGAGCGCGCTTAACACGAGCGCTCGACAGAGTAGCTTGGACTGACGCCAATGCCACGAACCGTTGGCCGCTGTTGCCGATGTATGTTTTTCTCCGTATGCTTGCGGCGAATGACAATATCTGGAGCGAGAGTCCGATTTGAGTTGTCTTTCGCTTGAGTATTGTGTCTACATGGTTGTTTTTATTTCCAAGATTATGTTAGGTGAGTGGAACATTACAGTTGCTGATAGCTCTTTATGGCAACCCAGCTATTTTTTACAAGCATGAGGATGCAAATATGAGTGCCAGTCTCTGCTTTCATAGCATGTATGCAGCTCAAATGATCAATAATTCCTAGTATCCAAACAGGTGATAGTGACGATTTCCACCTGTTTGTTCAAAATAGATGTTACCTGTTGTTCGCTTCCAATACAGATAATGGTCTTAAAAATTGAAGTAATAGCCACGTGATGTGTAAATTAGGCACAAGAAGTGCATGCCACTGCTACATTTCCTGCACTTTTGGAAGCAAAAATTGAATGCGTGCACTTTGTTGCTTCAGGCATATGGTTGTCTGGCCCCGAGCAGCAAAGGGTTGCTTGCAACAGTCGGCTTTTTTATTCTCTGCAAGCTGTCTCAGCGGCTTAGTGTTTATGATGCTCGGATACTGGCCTGAAAAGCATGGGCATCGAAATTCTAGAGGCCCTTGTGTTATGTGATGTCAGTGCTTGATAAAGAACCCCGCTTGGCTAAAATTATCTGTAATCCTCCATTACAGCGTCCCTCATAACCAAAGTCGTTTTGGGAGTTTAAGCTCCATAAACTATTTTGTACTCTGTTCGACAGCATAAGGTGAGCTGACACCTGTAGCTTTGCGTTAACATATTCAGCACGAGCTGTTTCACACAGTGTGGCAAAACATTCGTGCTAACCTGTGGAGGAAGGAAAGAACCTGGAAGGGGCGGTTACGTTACGTATTTTGATTCCGGATGTGAAGGCTCTCTCCCCCCTTTACTTTGGCCACCATCTCAGCATGCTTGCGCATGCACAGCAGGCAGTGCAGCAGATGACGCTGCTGCAGCAAGCGTTACTAGTGGCTGTGCCGTCGGCCAAAGGCTCCCAGTAGTGCTTGCGAAAGCATGTGACTTCCTCCATATTTTTGGCATATAGCTAGGACAGAGAGGGCCTCTCCTGAGCTTTGCTTTTTATCATATCAAAAGAGCTACTTTAGGGGCTAGTTGGTGCATCACTGCGAAGTTTTGGGAAGCGCTAGCAACCACCAGAACAAGACGACACACATCATGCGCTTCATTGTGCGTGTGTCATCTTGTTGTGGTGTTTCCTAGCGCTTCCCAAAACTTTGCAGTTTTTTCTGTGTTAACCTGTTCGAGATATATAGATGAAACGGATGTTTAATGCTCATCTCTAAAGGCACTTACTTGGCTTCCTTTGGGAGATTTCAGATGATGCTTTTGGGTATTGTAATATGCACTGAACACTGTGATGTCCTGTTTCTATGTGGAGTGAAAAATGTGTGTCTGGTTGTGGTTTAGGCAAAGGCAGACAAGCAGGCTGCAGGCTTTGCTCATCGAGCGGTCGAGGAAGAGCTCCTCTTCCCTAAAGTCTCTCCTCAAGTCAGGGACCTAGAAGAAAAGGTTCGGCTTTTGGAGAGCAAGATCAAGTCCCTTGAGGAGAAACTTCGGCGGCAGAAAGTGGAGACGGACTCAGTTATGAAACTGAACCGGCAGCTGTAGGAAGCAATGCTGGTGAAAATATTCAGAGCTGGTATGCTTAACCATTTTTTTATTCTGGACTATCATTTGCCATTTGTTTGCATAGTCATCTTAGTGGTTGTGCTTTCTAAATAAATTAGCTCAGTAGCATGTCTTTCAAGGGTGTTGCTTGTTTTGTTATATTTTACCACTTGTAAACCAGTGTGTAATTTTAAGATGACACAGCACAATCAAAATGTGCATGCTGCCCAAATGATGTGACAGTAAGAACAAAAGCTGGAACCACTTTACTAATTGCCTAAGCAACTTCATTGGCACCTTTTGCTACTTCATTGTATGCAATAAATCTGTTGTTCTGTTTGCAGAAACGGTGCCTGCCACTGTAGAGGCGGCTGGTGTTGAAATCCAAGATCCCATGGGAACTGACTCGTTACTCTGTAAGACGACTGACTGCTTTTCAGTAATTTATACAGGCTGCTTATTCATCCGTCTGCTTAAACACGCAATGAAACAAGTCTTAAACGTAAACTTAGCATATTGAAACTTGGCTTACTGAACAGAACGTGCATTGTTCTTGTCATTGTTCTGTGTTAGAAAAGGCCAGTGTGATAGGATTGCTTATTTTGTTTTCACTGCTGCTGCATGATGTGGAATTCTTTTGTATTGTTTCTTAGATGCTAGGAGCCCATACTCCATTTCATATATAGCAGTCAAAGCTTCCAAAGGTGTGGAAGTAGTCTGCTGCAAAGAAAGAAAGGCAATGTATCACTCCACCTTGCGCCGTGGCTCAATGGTACGAAGCGCGGGCCTGTTTGTTCATTTTATGAGAGTGAGGTTTCACTCAGCCTGGCAGTTTTTTTTTCTTTTTTGTGTAAAGAATCACAAGATGGAAAGTCTAACTGCAAGCTATACATAACTGCCTGTTTTTCATCAAGCTGGAATGACTGCATTGAAAAACACAGTGCTGTTCACTTGTTTCTAAGTGTGTTGACAACAGAAGTGACTGAGAAGTGCGGTTCTTGAACAGTAACTTTTTTGCATGCTGCACATGATGGGTCATTAATTCTAGGGTGATAGATTTCAGTGTGGTGTTGATTATTTGGAGGAGCCACGGCTGGCACCTACGCGGCATTGATTGGGGTGTGTATGAGCTGATTGGCTTTGAAGTCAGGGGAGTCTGATTCGGGAAGTGATATTTTATTCCGCCAGAGACCTTTTTTGAACCTCGGAATTGTACGAGCGCTCAGTCATTTCACCCCACAATTGTGAGAACTTCACACACAGTCTTCTCAGGGAAGCGCTCCCCTGTGCTAGCGTGCACGTTGACAGTTACCAGCTCGCACATTTTCTAAATGTTTGGAGACTTCAGCTTGGAAAAGAGGTGGGCAGAAAATGTTTTTGGAGTGACTGTGGGCAAAGAAAACAAGTGAGTAAGAGTTAGCGCCACCAATTCAAGACTCAAAAACCAAAGCAAACAACTGACCGTCTGGCCTAGCTGCAAAAACCTAATACAGGAGGAGCCGAAGAAAACCAGGAAAATAAGGCGCTCGTTGTAGAGAACATGAAGGAAAAAGCAATCTTTTTGCAAAAGAAAACTAATGTCGGTCTACTACAATGCTGAAAAATCGTTCAATTTTCAATTGATTACTGTTTTTTTAGTGCACTACGTTACAATGTGGACAAGGAGCGCAAACAGGCACCGCAGCCATGGCTGCATTGACAGCTGTGTATGAAATGGAGTGCAGTGTGTGCAAAGCTATATTTCCTCAAAATATTTGGCTTCCTGTCAACACTTGTCATTGTGGTGCAAAGCTGCACTTTACGTTGTGTGAAAATATCAAGACTAGCAGTGCAAGTTATCACAAAAATGTTAACTTTCACTATTCTGCAGGGATGCATTTGTGCGTCAGAGGCCTTTATATCCAATTCAAATTGATGTTTATGAGACATTAAACATAAATGGCATGAACAACGAAATATGCATATGAGTGAGTGTAATCTTCCTGTGCACTCCGTCCTGTCTATTTTGTGTCATTTTCGTTTCTTCGTGTTCCATGTATTGCAACTGTGAGTTAGAACTAGATATGAGGTACAAACACCAGTTTGGGCGTAGCTTAAATCCAATTGCTCTTTTGGCTGTTGAGGCCGTTCATTCACAAATTTTTCAGGTGTAACAAAAAGCTTACTATTGTGTATATATGCTTATTTTGGTTTTATGGGCTTTAGACTGGCCGAAAAAATGAGGTCATTTTCGCATCTTGAGGTCTGAGTGAGGTTGGTAAAATTTGGCACTATAATCATGGTTTGTAAAAGAGCAAATATTAAAATTATGTCGTAGCACATGCCTCGCAAAGTTGTGAGCATTTTTAATGGCTCCAGGCTCCTGCAAGAGCTACTCTCACCCCTCCGTAAAAATGTTTCATGTCGATCAGTGGACACCAGCCCAGCCATTGCAAGCTTCCACCTGCCTGGTGAAATAAGCCTGGTGTCCAAGCAAGCAGTGTCCTTGGCCACGCCTGCGAACAGTGAGCCTCTGCACGGTGAGCCTGCTCAACTGCCATGCGTTGTCACAATTGTGTGTGGCATGTGGAGAGAATGATCCTTTATACGACTAAGCGGCAGTAGAAGCCGATTCGCAAGTTTAAAGCTGCCCGTTGGTATTTATGTCTGATGGGACTCCGACGAAGAATACCAAGTTAGGCTAGCCTGTACCATCTTGGGAATATTACCAATGCTTTTCTTGCATGTCAACGTTGCTGCTTCATGTCGATCAGTGGACACCAGCCCAGCCATTGCAAGCTTCCACCTGCCTGGTGAAATAAGCCTGGTGTCCAAGCAAGCAGTGTCCTTGGCCACGCCTGCGAACAGTGAGCCTCTGCACGGTGAGCCTGCTCAACTGCCATGCGTTGTCACAATTGTGTGTGGCATGTGGAGAGAATGATCCTTTATACGACTAAGTGGCAGTAGAAGCCGATTCGCAAGTTTAAAGCTGCCCGTTGGTATTTATGTCTGATGGGACTCCGACGAAGAATACCAAGTTAGGCTAGCCTGTACCATCTTGGGAATATTACCAATGCTTTTCTTGCATGTCAACGTTGCTGCTTTGCGAAGAGAATTGTTAATGAAATATTTCCACATTGAGTGACCCTTTAAATGATGTAGCTTGCCAACCGGAAATATACTTGTCACGTCGTCTTGAGTACAGGAATTCATCAGAACTCTTTGGCTAGTTGGAGATGCTGCTTCTGAAGGCCAGAAGTACCATTGCAGAGGTAGGAAAAAATGAAAAGAATGCGCTTTGTAAGCAAATGCTCTGCAACTCCATCACCAACTGAGGTGCTTTAGCGAAGGATTCCTCGCTCAAATGCATGGTGCAAGTATGACCAAAGAAATTGGTTTAGGCTTCACCGTTTTGAGTCTTACTGAATGCGAGATGCTTCTGAGAGCTCGTGCCATTGGTGTTGCTGTGTATGACAACGGCCTTCAGCTGACAGCCAGTAGGGTGTTGAGTTTGGCGCAGCCTGAATCTGGCCTCTGTTGCTGGCCCGTTTGCATGTTTACATTCAGTGAATGGAGAAAAAGCTTAATGGCATTGCAGACAAAGTTAGGAGTTGGCGCCCTGCTACTTAGCTTGTTTGTAACCGCATCTGCCGTGATCACACAGTCGACTCATTTACAATGTCTCTAAAGTCTGTGAGTCCCTTGTTCCTAATATGATGCACGAAGGGTGCATGCCTTGCAGCAGAGTCGAATTACCGTACCTCGAGGAAATCTTGGTGAAAATGTGTATTGGTGGGGAGCATTGCCTGCTAGGTCAGATTGTGTATTCCTTCAGGTGCATACATGCGTGTGAGTGGTTCACATAAATTCATAGTGCATTTCCTAACAAACGAGTATGCAACATGAGAGACAAGCAAAATTTGTTGTGTGTGTGGTTTCAGAAAGTACTGCAGATGACAACAGCCTTACACAGAAATTAGTGTCATGATGACAAGATGCCATCCATTGCTGAAACGGCACATGATCTGCAGAAGGCAGAGAAAGTACATGGCTGCAGCATGGCAAGAAAACCTCCTTTGACGTGGCTTCACCTGCTATATCGAGCAGGAACCTGAGTACACGATCATATATGTACTCAGGTTATGTACTCTAGGCACGATTTATGTGCACAAGAACAGATATATGCAAGACACTAATTTATCAGTTTAGCCGAACTTAGTATTTTCTTTTAGGGTCACTTTAAATGATCTTTCATTGAGCCTGTGGTGCTGGTGGCCAAATTTATTGCTGTTCACACGAAGGTTATGTCTGCTTAGCGTGCTTGTTAGCCACTTGTGTTCTGCTCGAGCTCTGGAGGCTTCCCCTTCGTGCATGCTGAAGCAGTGGCTCTGCAGCCATGTAGTTGTGGAGAAAGAGGTCATTCTCACTTCTGAAGACCTAGAATGTTCGCAATGTCTGACAGTATAACCATGACCTGTCAAAGAACATATATTAAAAGGAGGTCATAGCACATTCCTTGCAAAGTCATGAGCGGCTTTAGTGGCCACAGACCCTTGCAAGAGCTGGTCTCACCGCCTGCAAATATGCTTCTGCTCCATCAGTGGACACTGCCACTGCTGTGACAAGCTGCCATCTGCCAGTGGAAACAAGCCTAGGGACCAGCGAAGTCATGGCTCTGGATGCACCTGCACACGGTGAGCCTACTTGACTGCCATGTGCTGCCACACTTGTGTCTAGCCCTTGTGTTTAACATGTGCACTGCATGATGCTTTTACAGCACTACAAGCCTAGAAACCTTGGTAAAAATTTATAAGCTGCATGGTTGGCACCAGATATGACATACTGTAATTTCTCGTTAAAGGGGTGGAGACAGCAAATTTTTGGCTTGCGTGTTCTTTGTTGCAAACGATTCTTATTGCTCTCGGAAGCATCATACGTGCTCGAAGATTCACATACTATTCACAGTAAATAATTTATCACATTTAAACATTAACCATTTTCGGTTTCGGTTTCTGGGCACCAAGTAGGAATGTGACGTCGCAGGCACCCCTGTGTGGCTTTGTTAGGATAGCTGAGGTCCCACAGCATGTTCTAACACTGTCCAGCAAAATCCTGCACTTCGCAAATGGCCACACCATGAAATTTCTCAAGGCCAGCACCAAGAGGAGTGCGACGGCATGTTTCTGAGCCCTCAGTGGCACAGCGCAGCAACGCAGCTGCGCGAAATAGCATTGTAAACATTGCACGTGTACTGTTTTATCTTGCAGGATTCCTTGCTGATGTACCTTGTCTCAGATTTAATGGCTGGAGCAGCGTAGCGAAAATGCAAGCATTCTGTAGCATCCCTGGTTTCTCGTTTGTCGCCTTTATTTATTGTGCCATGCTTTGGTTCTGATTGTAAGTTGACCCCCTTCCCCCTTCCACTTTGTATTTTCAAATACTAGGTCGACCTACAATTGTGTAAATATGGTAGTCAGCAGTGTAGGTGGGGGGGGGGGGGAGGTTTATTTGCAAATATGGAAAAATGGGTGTTTGTGTTTAGACAACTTTTGAATTAGTAGTAATCTTTCCTTGCCTTTTCGCTACTGTAAGTGCTGCTCACTTATTTCTTTTCACCCAGTGGCCACAGCCACACCCGTGACAGGCTGTAGCATACCAGTGGTCTCAAACCTGCTGGTCAACCCAGTGATTGCTGCGGGCACTACTGCAGAAGGTAAGTCCATTTGACCATTGTTTTGCCAACACGTGTGTGTGTGCATGCATGTTGTTTACACTGATTGTGGACAAAGGATCCAGAGAGGCTAAATTCCCAGAAGCTGAATTGTGTACAGCCACAAATGCATTGCAAAGCAAGGTATTATCCCCATTTTTGGCACATTTTACCGGGGTTTGATAATTATGAGCACATTTTAAAGCCACAAGAAAATCCTGCGGCTTGTGTTAGTACATGTACTCACAGATTGTACAGAAAATCACTCGGACATTGGTGGGTTTAGTAGTAGTAGTAGTAGTAGTAGTAGTAGTAGTAGTAGTAGTAGTAGTAGTTGCAGTAGTAGCAGTAGTAGTAGTAGTAGTAGTAGTAGTAGTAGTAGTAGTAGTAGTTTATTTGGCCTGATTAGATACAATATGCCCTCGAGGTGAGGCTAAAGGAGGTAGTCAGTGCATACCTCCTGACAAGGCCCACACCCCGATTATCACAGCAGGGAGCGGTGGCCAAATGTAGTTTGTCTAATCAGCGTTGTTGGGAAACGCATCTCTCTTTCATTTCTGAGTGTGTTGGAGTCGAATGCTCATGATAACACACTGCTTTCACTTTCACTGCATGTGAGCACTCCTGAGGGCCCTTTGGTATTTTTTTTACAAGTTCTGCTTAGCTAGCCGATCAGCTAGACTATTCTGCTAGCTGCTATTGCTGCTTCTAAAGTTCTCATGGAAATACTTCTTTTTTCCAGCCCAACGTGTAGAAAGGAGGACACAAAAAAAGCCTGCTGCTCGTGTGTCTAAAAGTACGTACACCTTGAGCGCCTGAACAATGTCCCTGTTCAGTAGCTGAATCCTGCACGTAGCATTTGGCGGCAGTAGTCTTTCTGTTAACGCTGCCTCTGTCCCCGGGCACCGCACTGTCTACTTCCATTTGAGATGCCTTTGCCCAGCTTGCACACAGCTTACACTAATTGTCCTTGTAGGCCTGTAAGCTTCATTGGCACTGATGTAAAGTTTAAGTGCTGGATTTTTTATAATAGGGAAAACAACCGCACAGGGCAATAATTTGAACTGTCTAACAATGCTCGGAGTATGTAGATCGACTTCACAAGGTGAAAGGATGAGCTCAGAATCTTCTGAGTACACCTCACCTCTAAAGGGATACTGAATAAAAATTGGAAATATTGAAAAAGTGCTAAATTTTTATTAGGTATGATTACCCAAGTATGCTGTCAACATTCCAGTTATTTTGGAGTGGATGGCTCATTTTGGGTGTTTTTGTTGTGGAAGCAACACTATGCTAGTCAAGTCATTTTGCGTCGCACAGCGTGAGCCAAGCTGCGCATGCGCGAGGAGCCCGTGTGACATCAGAGGCAGCAGCTGGTGTGTCAGAGCTGCTGTTGCGGCTGCGCTCCGCTGGTGCCAGAGAAATGAAGTCATAACCATAGCCGGCGGCAGCTGCGCATCACTCTCTCCGTTGGTTGTGCGGAGAAAGGTGTGTGTGTGTGTGGTCTATATATAGTAGCTAGGAGCGCACAAACAGAATTGACCGACTATGGAGAAGGAGAGCCTTGCCGCTGCTCAGCGGCGCAGAAGGGCGGAGAAATTAAAACACCAAGCTAACAATATCCAATCACAATATCCAACAATCGTAAGCGTAGCCCATGCAGCTGTTGCTTTCGCAACATAACTAGGTTTAGCCGGAGCTAAACCATTGCCAATTTTTTGAGTGATCAGGCCACACCCGAGCACCGGCTTGCGATCTGGCGGACATGACGTCACACCTACCCTCAGCACTGCTGTAGGGAAGCTGGGTTGGCAGTTTGCACTTCAGGCAACCCCACCTGCTCGTTCCTCTGGTGGGCGTGAGATGGCGCAACTGGTACTCTCTGTAGTGCAGGTGAAAGCCTGCAGCGGGTAAATCTGAGGTCACATCCTGTATTGTGAGAGTTTTCCCAGGTTGCCACTGGGTGCATCTGTTTGAGAAATATTCATTTAAATAACTACATTCTGCTCATTTCTATTTCAAAAGAGTTGTTTTGGTTGCTGTCAGTGCCACAGCTATGATTTGGAACAGAAATTGCTGCGGTAGATTGTTTTTAAGTAAATTTTAAGTAAATGGGTATTGCATACAACTGGTTGTTTTAAGTGTTTTTGACTGCTTAAGTGTTCAAAACCTCGGTAGTGACAACTATTAATGATGGCAATGTGGTCAGGAAGGTCTGGAACAATGCTAAATGAGCAATTAATAATATAATAAATATGAATTATAGTGTGCTGCGAGGCAGGTGGGAGGAAGCTGTGGCAAGTGCTTACTAGGAGTAGCAGGGGAAAACTATTAGTTAGATTTGCTGGCAGGAATATTCAAAGAGTTGTTAAATCCTTTCATTGAGATGCAAAAATGAGAATATCATTACAAAATCTAGGATGAGACTTTATATAGTGCACTTATTCCAACAGTGTGCTGTAGAATTTTGAGCTGCGAGGCAAGGTGTGGTGTAGTGACAATATAATGGTGAGCTCTTACACAGATTTGGAAAGGCAGGACAGAGGAGCACATTTGAGAGGTAATGCACTGCTTTCACAAAGGAAGATGGATAGTATAGTGGCAGTGAATAGCAGTCTTAGCCATGATATCCCGTGGAAGGGTACCAAGTCGTTACGTATTAAGAAACAAAGGATGTTGCTTAGGAAACACAAATCTTGTCTTAAACCCTTCAAGATTGGCACTCAGAGCTGCAAGTTTCTGGCATCATAAAAGCAACACGAGTAAGCATAATATGGAGGAGCGGTCATGAGAGGACTGTTGACAGTTGTGTATGGGGCTTGCACTGTTTGCTTATGTTTGGTTGCCGTAAAATACCTTGTGTAAAGCAGGAATTTAACATTCTTTTCCTCAGCTCTTGGAGTACCTGTACTGGAAAGCAGCTTTGGGACCCCTGGTGAAGATGGTCAGGCTAGTGTGCAATTTTGTTTGCCACGTACTCTTATGTATAAGCCGATTCCAAATGTAAGCCAACCCCTGACGTGTATTGAGTATAACAGGTAGGAGGCAGTAATTGGGCAGCGTGGCTAGCAAACACTTCAGAAAAAATTACGTTTGAAGATGTGGTATTGAAGGGGGGCATGCAAGTTTGAATTGTTTTTATAGTGGAGCATGATATGCGTGCAGCTAATGCTTAAGGGGAGGACCCTGGTCTTAAACAAATTTTTTTATTTTCTGCAGGATTATGGTGAAAACTGCCTTGTTTGTGTAGTTTTTTTTGTGCTGATTTCAAATATGCATATATTTTCCATAAACCATCAATTTTTTAAGATATTCGGTATTTCATGTTCTTTGCTTGGAGGTGACTTTTCTCTCAAACTACAAGTGCTATACTGACAATTTATATATTACAATATTATAGAACAAACTGTGCAATCAGCAAAAATGAATGTTCTTGACTAATTTTAACTAAGTTACAGCAATTCATACTGTTGACAAAATTTTTTTGTGGTGTGTCCGAGTGACTGAAATTTTTTCTCCATAGTATGAACTGCTCTAACTTTAGTTAAAATTAGTCGAGAAAATTCATTTTTGCTGATTGGACTCTCTGTTCTAGGATATTGTAATAAATCTTCAGTATAGCACTTGTAGTTTGACAGAAAAATCACCTCCAAACAAAGAACGTGAAATCCCCAGTATTCTAAAAAAATTAATTGTTTACGGAAAATATAAACGCATATTTGAAATGAGCACAAAAAGCTACACAAACAAGGAAATTTTCATCATAATCCTGCAGTAAATAAAAAAATTTAAGACCAGGGTCCCTCCAAAAAGGTATGCTTCCTAACAAAATGTCGAATAGTATTTATGGTAAATTCTTAGTGAGATGGCAGATTGAGGTGGGGTATATCCGATTATGATTTTTAAAAATTGGTAACGTGCGAGTAACTCAAGCATTTCAATCCTCTGGCCTTGTTTTAACTCCCTCAAGCACATTAGCAAGGTGGATGGGATGTGTATTGTTGATGGGTATTCTAAATGAAACTGTGCAAGTAATTTTAAGCCTGTGATTTTGAATATTGTATGGTATGCAACAGTACTTGTGGCTTCTATAAAATTACTTCGACCAACTAAGTGCCGTTAGTGTTTAAGCAAATGTTTATTTTGTCCTTTTCGTTTTTGGTGTCATTTGAAACAATATGCAGGTGCAGCTTGGGAACGGCGTGCACGTAAATACAGATGTGTGGGCAGCACTCATGATGCAGACCACAGACGCTGCATTTTGCAAGCGCCTTGCTGTTGCCTTGTGGGGCGCAGAGGTGCTTGCAAAACGCAGCGTTTTTGGAAGGCAGAGCAATAGAGACATTTCCCAGGGCAAGACGACAGTGTTCCCGCCTCTTTCGCCCATGAAGCTGATGGGAATGTCGTGTGAGTAGATGCAGCAGTCTTTTATGCTTCTTTGTTTTTGTTACAATGCTGTAACGTGATGAACATTTTAGGCATAAAATGTGTAGCACAAAAGCAGTCAGTGTCAAACAACTCAAAACAGGAGTGCTGAGACTGGAGCAGTGAAATGATCACATTTCAGTTCATACCGCTGGGATACTAGTGCACTTTATTGTCACTTCTTTGGTATAATGACTGCTACGTGAAATTATTTCACCTCGTCTGTATTTTTTTTCCTTTTAGCTAATATTTCTATGATATCCTGCTCGCTTTTAATTTGTTGGCTGGTGTACATAATTATATTGAAGCTCAATTTTCTAGCCTATCAGGTGTAACAAATTTATTGCAGGTACTCTGGTTTGAACTTTTGTTTCACGTACATTCCTGGTCATTCTAAGTATGGAATATAAATGTATGTTTATTTCCACTCGTGGTGCAGCCACTACTGTCTAAATAACAAGTAGGCTAAATGCTGCCATAAATACTATGCCCATAGGCTGGAATGTGTCTTCAGCATTGAGGTTTGTCATTTACTTGCATTTTTTTTGTTTAGCTGCCTTTACTCACTTCCTCAAGGAAAAAGGGTGCCCAGACGAGGAAGTTGGGAAACGCCACAAGCAGCTTGTGAGATACTTGGCACAAAAGTGTGCTGATCTGCGGCGCTAATGAGGTAAGATTCATACCAGGGGTTTTCCAACTAGCTTCTGCAGTATTCCTCGGGCTCCAGAGCCCCTGTTGTTCCTGAAGAGGACAACAGGGGCTCTGTCCTGGTTGGTTTCCTCTCGTGTTTTCTGGTTTTGGCTGTTTCTGACCTTTACTATGTCCTTGGAGTGCTCTGTGGGGTTCTCCAAACATCTACGTCAATGCATACCTCACCCACCACCTTTTCATTACCCACTTAATATTGGAGCTGAACATACTGCGACTACTTTTGCCAACGCTTTTACTATACAACCCGATATTAATTGGTTTTAGCCATCTTTTTGGAGGCCTGCAGTGTGCACTGCATACCCCCTTTTTTTGTGGGCTTTGCGATGTCGCTCAGGTCAGGTACATATACTCCTGATTAATTCACATTTCAGAAGGCGTTTTATATGTGCCAGCATAAGCTGTCCCTGAATAAGTTGGGTTTGGTGTTAACCCTGACATGCTCAAAGGTAATGCAGTGGTCCAGCTCCTCAGAATGCTCTACGATTGCATTCGCTATCAGTCTTAGTTGCGAAAATTGTTTCTATGCTGATGTAGCTGGTAGGAGAGTCAGCACAGGGTTTTTTTTTTGTAGACGATGCCAGATGATTGTTCGGTGCACGGTCTTTTGGTTGAGGCATGAAACGCCTAAGGGTTGGCAATATGCGGTAAACCTGTATTTCTTGCTTGAGAAACAGGCGGGCCAGCATTTTACTTGTATCTTTGACATATAGGCTGGTGATTTGGGCTGTTTTGATAGCGTGCATGCTCTCCTGTGGTTTTTGTTTTATCTCTCAATTCACTATACACAACGTGGTTACAACGCGGTTTGACTTCACTTGCACCAGTATAGTATATATCTAGTAGCAATAGTTCTTATGTGTACTCAGAAACTGTATTTACTTATCAAATCTTATGCTCTGTGCAGGCTAAGTACACATAACAACTGTTGCTACTAGATATATACTATACTGGTGCAAGTGAAGTCAAACCGCGTTGTAACCACGTTGTGTATGGTGAATTGACAGATAAAACGAAAACCACATGGAAGTAAATACAGTTTTTTATGTGTACTCAGAAACTGTATTTACTTATCAAATCTTATGCTCTGTGCAGGCTGAGTCTTGTTCATGCCACCGACGGGTGCACACGTCGGCGGCCGGCGTCTCTCAACAGGCCCTTTGTCTGCGCTGACGGCGACGATGGAGGCCCTATTTCTACGACGCGCGCCCAACAGCGGCCCGCCACCCAGGATTACTCAACAGTCTTCCTTGGATATCATGGCTGCGCCTCCTTATCGGTGGTGTTTCAGCAGCAACAACTCTCTCCCCTGCTCAGCAGTGGTCTTCCTAGCAGACTTTCTCACCGCCCTCGAACGGATTACCTGTGTGTGTTGTTCGCGTGTGTCTGCTGCTCGGAAGGCGCGCCCTGGACTCTGGACGAACGGTGAACTCTCCCGCACGCACTTTGTGTGCCTGCTATACTCTTTCGCCCAATGGCCTCTCTTCACGATGCCGTCTTCCGCTTTCTCTCAGCGCGCCACCCTGGCCCGCTTCTATACCTCATGCCTTCCTGGCTTTCCTCGCGCTCGCGGCGCCCGTTCCGGCGCACCCTCCGCGTTGCTCTTGGGCTGCGCGCATGTCGCGGAGTTGGCCGCAGTCGTAGGTCCACATGGTGCGGGTCGGGCTCGTACATCGCTATCTGAGAGTGGTAGTCTGCGCTGTCATGTCCGTCGGGGTGGCCGCCCCGGACTCTTCCTCTTCTGCCGCCACCGCTTGCTCCGTCGTCACCGCACTGCCCCTGCGCCTCCCGGTCCTTGCGCCGGACCGCGCCGCCGCCCGCGCTCTTCTCACTCAGCGCGTCTATCGCTCCCGTGCGCTCTCTTCCTTTGGCTCGCCTTCTTGGCAGCCTAACTCCACTGTGCTCAATTCCATTGCCCGCTAACCGCACACGCGGTAAACCACATGCGAGGTCTCTACCCGCATGACTACCCTATTTGCGTGCCTCAGTGCTCGCTAACTACGCAGCGCGCTCTTATAGCCCGCTCATCTCTCCGGCCTCTCCAAAATTTTGAACGAGCCACCCCCTTCCTTTTTGACTCTCTTCGTCTGCGGGCGCTGCGCGTTTTGGCGATTCTGTGGGTGTCCTCGTGGCGGTGGGTGCACTCTGGGGTTGGCCGCAGTTGTCGGCAAACAGGGGGTAGGTTGGACACGTGCTTCGCTATCTAAGGGCGGTAGTCTGCGTTGTCGTGTTCACAGCGGGGCTGCCCCGGACTCCTCCGGCACTGCCGCCACCACCACACTCCGGCTTGTGTCTCGCTGCCCCTGCTATCCCACCCTGTCGCTGTGCCGCGCTAGCGCCCCACCACTCTTTTAGCGCGCATTTCGTGCCCGCAGCCGCTTCGCGGCATACCTCTGATCATCAAATAAACCATCAAATGCTAAGTAGCTCCTTCTATGCGTGTCGTGCTTTTCGCTCTAAGGCAATCTTGATGCTGCCTTTCGCATGCTTTTCACTAAAACATATGCCTGCTACAGCATAATGCACAAGCTGGAAGGTTCCACATAAATCTAGGGGGTTTTCTAATCACATTGTTATCAAAGAAAATGCGGTAGCGTTTAGGTTGCCTGCAACGGCGTCCTCATTATGTTTTTGCGATATTTCTGGGGGCTAAGCACCTGGTTGGAATCAGTTCCATTGCCCTTATATAGTATACATGAGTTGTCACTTTCTAGAATGTACAGCCCGCCGCGGTGGCTCAGTGGTTATGGTACTTGGCTGCTGACCCGAAAGACGCGGGTTCGATCCCGGCCGCGGCGGTTGAATTTCTTTGGAGGAGAAATTCTAGAGGCCCGTGTGCTGTGCGATGTCAGTGCACGTTAAAGAACCCCAGGTGGTCGAAATTTTCGGAGCCCTCCACTACGGCGTCTCTCATAGCCTTAGTTGCTTTGGGAAGTTAAAACCCCATAAACCAATAAACCAACCAATCTAGAATGTACGAATATCTGGATTACATGTGATTGTACTAATCCGATCCGCTTATCCACCATAATTCATTTTCTGGGCTGTGCCTACTTCCTAAATTTTGGAGTTTGAAAGTTTTAGTGGTCCTCAGATCTTCAAATCTTGGCAGTGTTCTATGATTAGTCAACTGGTGGTCACAAGGTGTTGATGACATCACAACCCTCCCAGTCGCATTCATAGATCCCTGGAGGTTCTCATACCACTGCTGGCACAGTGGTGCAGTGGTTGAGCGATACACCAGTGCCTAGGTAGGTAGCTCGGCCACCAGTGCAGCTTGCAGGACCCAGGTTGCTCTTGCCGAGCTCCTCTAAAGTTCATGTGTAACCCCGTGATGGATTAAAGTGGGAAATGCATTCCATTTATTTGAATCAGTTTCATTGCTAAGTAGCATGGGGGGCAGGTAGCTCACAACCCATGGTGGCCAGGTTGTGACGATGTCACAGTGTCATGTTACCTCTCGACCAGTCGAGGAATTTTGTGACAGAAACCGAAAATTTTTTCTGGGACAACCTAAATGCTACCGTATAAATATGCATGGCATAACAGCACTGGACACAAAGTGACAGACGAGTAAGAGCGTTAGCGAGTGTGTAACCGGATTTTGTGGGCTACATACTGCTACAAACGACACAATACTACAAACGACACATTACTACAAATGACACATTACTACAACAAACGACACAAGACTGCAGACGACAAGACTGCAGATGACAAGACTGCAGACGACAAGACTGCAGACGACAAGACTACAGACGACAAGACTACAGACGACAAGATACTACAAACTACAGAGCATTACAAGACGACAAGGTCCCATTATACGACAGGCTTGTTTCTTGTTGTATTTTTCTGTTGTTTTTTTCGACAGGGCAATGGGGACCGGCGCAAGCTCGTCAGACCGTGACGCATAGGCCTTCAGGTCTGCGATGTGGGCACGGCTGGTTTTCCCCGTAAGGGGATCCTCCAGCAGGTACGCGAGTGGCGACCAGACTCTGACCACTCGGTACGGACCAAGCCACTTAGGAGCGAGCGAGGCTGAGAACCCCTTGCTCGCATCGCTAAGGACGTGGTTGCGCTTCAGGACAAGATCACCCACCTGAAAAGTCAGGCGGCGGTGCTTGCGGTCATACTGAGCCTTCTATTGGGCTCTGGCTGCCGCCAAACTCTGCCTTGCTCTGTTGAGAGCCCGACCAAGCCGGTCCCGAAGCGTCGACGCATAAGCAGAGCAGTGTGCCCGCGTCTGCTCATCCCCGAGCTGGCTCTGCACGACGTTTGACATTGGATTCGACAGCTCCCTCCCGAAATTGAGGAAGGCGGGAGAGAAACCAGTTGAGCGATTCTCAGCTGTTCGGATGGCGAACGCAAACTCGCTCAAATGGTCTGCCCAATCCTTTTGGCACTCGGCAAAGGCTGCAAGCATTGGCTTGAGCGTTCGGTTGATTCGCTCGGTCAAATTGGACTGGGGGTGGTAGGGTGAAGTGGTGTAGTGCTCGATTCCGAGGGAACGGCACGTGTTACCGAACACCCGAGCGGTGAAATAGGACGCATTGTCCGTGATCAGTCTTTCCGGAAAGCCGCACTGACAGAACACTTCCTGGAGTTTATCCAGCACCGCTCGTGCTGACACTTTCCCAAGGGGGTACAACTCAACCCATTTGGAAAAGTGGTCAGCGACTACCATCAGGTAAATGAACCCCTGCTTGCTCCTGGGGAAAGGCCCCATCAAATCGCAGGTGGCCATCTGCCACGGACGCACACTGTCAATCGGTTTCATCATTCCAGGCGGCTTGCCGCCCCGAGACTTCACCGCTTGACAGACATGGCAGGAACGGCAATAGCGGAAAATGTCACGCTTCATGCCGGGCCACGTCACCGATTGACTCAGTTTTGCAAAAACTTTGGAGCCACTCAGATGACCGGCCAGTGGTTCGTCATGAGAGAATCTCAACAGTGCGCCTCTCAGACTTTTGGGGATAACCACTCGTCATCGGTGGCTATGTACTTCAGCACGAGCCCGTCATTGTCCAGCAAATATGAATCCCCGGGGTTCGCCGCGACACACGCTAGCTTCTGCCCCACTGCGCCCGCTACAATACCAGTAGCGTCACGGCGCTCCGTCTCCCTGAGACCGTCGCTCACCTCGCGACAAAAGGGGTCATTTTGCTGGGCTTTCAGTAGCTCTTTACGGCTGAAAACGATTCCAGTCATCCCAGAGGGGAGCCTGGTCTCGTCCCCACTCAGGTTTGCAGCCAAAATTGCCTCTCGTCCGCTTTGCGAAGCGCTGCTTGCCTGGTTAGCGGACTGGGTTAACCCGTTTGCGGGCTCCCCCTCCTTGCCGCCCGGCGGCTCGTCCGCTGTTTCGCCCCCTCCGCCTACAGGCGTCAAAGCGCCGCTGGCGAGTGGGGCACGGGATAGCGCGTCAGCTACCACGTTTGTGCTCCCCTTTCGATACTGCACGGAAAAATCGTAATGCTGTATCAGGAGAGCCCAGCGCGCCAGCCGACCCGCAGGCTCGCGGAGCCGCATCAGCCAACTGAGCGCACTGTGGTCTGTCTGCACCACGAATTGCGTTCCATCAAGGTAGACGTCGAATTTGCGCAGTGCAAACACGATGGCGAGGCACTCCTTCTCGGTCACGGAATAATTGCTCTCCGAGGGCAGCAAGGAGCGGCTGGCAAAGGCCAGCGGTTGCAACACGCCATCGAATTCCTGTAGGAGAACTGCTCCTAAACCCAGATCGCTCGCGTCAGTCTGGACTACGAACTGTCTGGTCAGGTCGGGTAGCCTGAGCTGCGCTGTCTCGGCAATGGCACTAGACAGGAGGCGAAAGGATCGCTCTTGCTCGGGCCCCCATCGCCACGCTGCAGTTTTTCCCAAGAGCTTGGTCAAGGGTGCCTGCACGCGGGCACAGGACGGGATGAACGACCGATAAAAATTGGCCATTCCCAGAAAACGGCAGAGGCCGCGTACGTCCTTGGGCGCGGGAAATTCGAGTATGGCTCGAAGTTTCTCCGCATCAGGCTCAATGGAGCCCTCACCCAGCGTGAACCCTAGTAACTGAACCCGGGTCCGCGCTATTTGGGCTTTCGCAGGATTCAAAGTCATCCCAGCAGCCCGTACCCTCTCGAGCACGTCGGCAATGTGGCCTAAGTGCTCATCGAAGGTTCGTGAATAAATCACGATATCGTCCAGGTAGCACATGGCGTGGGGCCATTTCGCTTCCCCCAGGACGCGGTCCATGAGCCTCTAAAAAGTCGCAGGACCATTGCAGAGACCAAAGGGCATACGAGTGAACTCAAACAGCCCTCTGTGGCACGTGAACGCAGTCTTAGACCGGTCAGTGTCAGCCATCTGGATCTGTAGGTAACCTTTGGAGGCATCTAGCGTGGAAAAGTACCGCGCACTGCCCAGGTTTCCTACGATTGAGCTGATCGTCGGGAGCGGATAGGCATCCTTGCGAGTCAGCGCATTTAGACGGCGATAATCCACACACAAACGGTGGCTGCCATCTTTCTTAGGCACCAACACCACCGGAGACGCCCAGGCGCTGGACGAGCGGCGAATAATGTCCGCCGACAGCATCTCATCCAGCAACCCATCAATCACCTGCCTTTTCGCAAGGCTGACGGGTCTAGGGTTGCACTTCAAAGGAAGCGCGTCTCCAGTGTGGATCTTGTGGCTCACTAAAGTGGTACACAGCCAGGCTGATCCGTGAAGAGCTTATCGTACTGACGCAATAGCGCTGTCAAACGAGCCTTCTGTGTGTCATCCAATGTTACCGCACAGGCGGCCAGCGGATGTGGTGCCTGGTCGTGCCGCGCCGCTCGGTCCCAAAGGGGAGGCTGAAC
Source organism: Amblyomma mixtum (assembly GCF_055824585.1). NCBI lineage: Eukaryota > Metazoa > Arthropoda > Arachnida > Ixodida > Ixodidae > Amblyomma > Amblyomma mixtum. The sequence continues at coordinate 327,662,908 of NC_143014.1, read as the reverse complement.
GACGGAACGCTCGACACAAGGGCGTGGCCCTGTCCGCTGAGCGTGGCACTCCCCGAACGCCTTCACTGCGCAGGCAGATACTGACGCCGGTGGGCTAATGAACGGCTTAAGCTGGGAAAATGGTCCGTCGCGATAGCCGCCATTCGCAATGTCCACCCCGATCCCGGTTTTCAGGAGAAAGTCCCGTCCGAGAATCATGGGCACACTGAGCCCTGGGAGATGGATGAAACGCGTGCGTCTCGTCCGCTCTCCCCACCTGACAGTCAGCCTCGCGGCACCAGCCGAATGGGCCACGCCTTTCGCAAGGTTGAATGCCGTACGGCAGTCCCGCAAGCGCACAGAGTGCTTTTGCAAGTGGGACAACACCTCTTCACCGAACAATGAAGCGCTGGCTCCCGTATCCAGTAACGCCGAAAATTCGCGGCCAGCAATGGTGACCGGAATAAATGGCGCGTGCGCATTAGCAAGGCAGCTTGCTCTGTACGCAGAGGGAATTAGCAGAGATTGGGCCGGTGGTCCCTTTACAACCGACCCCCGCCGCCGTTTCCCTGCCTCGCAGGAGGCCTGGCTACGGTGCATTCTCTTGCTAAGTGGCCCCTCTCTTGGCAGCGGAAACAGCGCACACCGCCGCGAGCTTGGTCGCGGGACAATGGCGCCTCTTCCTGCCTGGGTCCGCCCGCTGCACGACCAAAGGGTCGGTCGAGTCGGGTTTCCCTCTCCGCTGTGCGTTGGAGTGCTTGGCGCCCATCAGCACGCGCTTCAGAAAACGGTGCAGCGCAGGCTGCCCGTCTCCCGTACGAGTAGGGATCGAGAGCTCTGTCGCTCAACTCCCATGCATCGTTTTGCCCGCTAACAGCTGCAAAGGCAGGTTGTGCGGGTGGTCGCCGGTTGGGTAAGGGCAAGGCCCCTCTCCATGCACAGCATGGCTCAAGGGCCTCGCTTGCCGGCGGTGGCGGACGATAGGCGCGCGCGGCGAGAATGTCGCCTTGAATGTGCTTTGCCTCGGTGGCCAGCTCCTCCAAATCTCGGAATCGGCCGCCGCGCAGGTAAGCCGAAAAGGTCGTATATGCCTGCCTGATCGTCCTTTCGACACGCTCCTTGTTCGAGGCTCTGGGCTCGGCGATTGAGAAAAGGTCTTCCATCACACGAACATACTCTTGCAGCGACTCATCCGGAGCCTGAGTACGGAGCTCCAGCTCTCGCCGCATCCTACGCTCGTAGTCAGCGGGCAGGAATTCGCGCAGGAATGCTGCACGGAACTCCTCGAGAGTCGCTGCCCGGTGGCCGGAAAGCCGATGCCACCGAGCTGCCGTGTCAGTCAGCGCTGCGGGGATGATGTGTGCAAGCACCACCTGCTCAGTGAGACCCATAGTTCTCTGATAATGGGTGAGGGACTCAAGGAAATCCCGGGCACTGAGTAGGTCATCATACCCGCGGTATGTTGGCATGGGCAACTTGACCGCAGGGTGAGACAACTTCGGCGTGGCCAAAAGTGTCCTTAGGTCTAGCAGGCAGACGTGATCGGAGATGTCTCAGCTGCTGCTGCCACATGAACTCGGTGGTTTGGTCTGCAAGGCGAAGGTATTGTGAAGTTGTCGTCTGGCTGTATCCGGTGGGGCTGCTTCTTGTATCTGTACTTCTAGTTGTTTCCGGTAGAACCGTGCTTGTCAATGGAAATCAGATTTCTGTATCTTGCAGACCCTTTTTCCATGACCGGCAGAAGACAAGAAGCCGCCAAAGAGGAGCTTGACGTCCTCCGGAACTACAACCAAACGTATGCAGAACGACAAGGATCTTGCTCTGCACAATGCTGTTGTGATGAGCGACACAGTGCGAATAGGACTGGTGGGAAAACACACAATTGGGCCCGATGAACTAGAAATGAACTTGATCAGGGTGGATGTTTTGGCAAGTGTCGCACACCACCAATTTCACAAGAGGATAAACAAAAATCGTTTAATGCATGTGGCCTGCAAAGCACTAACCATGAGCATGAGATGAGCCTTGCATAAAGTCTTGATGCTGAGCACCTTAAAACTTTGCTATATGGATCTATTTTGTAGCAGTTATGTTCCTAGCCTGTGAAAAACATGACATGGCAAAATACCAAACCAGAAGTTTTTCAGCAATGTTGTGTACTTGCCAGGAATGCTGAAGAGGCCTCGATACGGGCTCTTGTTGATGTGCTCCATGAGCTTCTCGTCTGTTTCAAACTGGCAGATCTGCCTTGTCGGCCTTGGCTATTCGATGTCTTCGTCGACAATCGACCTTTTCAACCTAAACTTCATATCTTTCAGTAAAGCCGGCTCTACATTTCGCTTGGTTCCTCTGTTCCACAGAGCTGATTTGTCAGTGCACGTGGTTCCAGTCAGCCCATGGTTTGATGCCATTTCTACCTTCCAAAGTATGGCGCCAACGTGGCTACACACTCCGGCTTGGACAGCCATACATGAACAGGCAGCCGTGACAACTTGCCCAGTTTGCCGCACACAGGCCCATGTTGTCCAGGGCTTTTTGTTCATAGCCTGCGATGGCTGCACCTCTGTCTTTATGTAGAGAAGTTCCTCATTCACTCTGGAAGTAAGGACCTTTCTGACCCACCCACTCTGGAGAAAGTTATACGACTCGAGGCTCTTACATGCTTCAGCTTCCTGTAAGTCACAGGCCTTTGATTTTAACAAGTAGCACACAATATGTGCGCTACTAATCTCGGGCCAGTGCTTGGCATTGTCTGTCCACTCGACGACTTGGTCGGGATGTTTGTATGTTGACCCATGTGGAAAATGAGAAATAACGGTTTATGCAAGTCAGAGACCAAGTTGTCTTAAGGCAGTACACACCAATGCTCCAAATCTGGCTTCCAAACCCAACATAACTTTTTGCCTCAGCTAAATGTCCGTTAAATGAGGAATTTGCTGTTGTAGCCACTCTGTACAAGGTCGCAACTTGAATTGTTATGGGATAGATAATTGGCTATCTAACTGCCTATCTGGAAAGGAAAGGGACACTATCGGTCACTATTCGCGGACATATGAACAGTGCCGTTGAGAAACAATTGCAGAAGGGAATGAAAGACGCGAGTGGAAACAAGGAATCGTAGCAAATGCATTGCTCAGCATCGTAATGAGTGGTTCACTCGTTTTCACGCATTAATTCATTATCTCACACTCATGACTACTCACTCGTTTTCAAAGTGAAGCAAAATCAGTGCACATATAAGTGAGTGTGCCGAGCTATGAGCGCAGGGCTCCTTTGCCTCCGTCGAAATGCAACCGCCATGGCCGGGATAGACACGCACGCTTTCGGGATCAGCAGAGCGAGGTGCAAAAGTGCGCATCAATGCACGTTCAATACCCCATGATGGGCCAAGCTAAACTGCGCCTCACTGCAATGTAATTCATCAGAGCGTAGGAGGTTAAAGCCCGACGTGGGGTTTCACGTACATGCTTTCAGAAGACGTGCCTTACAATGGTACACGATCCTCCACTTGTAGCGTGCCGCCTAATTGTAAAATAAAATTGTCCTGTGATGTAACGACAACACACTAATAAACCGTAGCATACATAACCGGGAGACAATACACTACATGAAATGGACCGCGTTGGGCCGTTTTCGGAGCGGCAACCGGAGACGCATCCCGCAGCACGCTGCAGCAAGATGTGATCGCATTTAGTAAAGCTGAGATCTGGGCGAGTTGGTATGCATTCATACTGGTGAACAGCGGAAAAAGGCGGGACAACGCTTGTCTTGTCGTTGTCCCGCCTTTTTCCGCTGTTCACCAGTATGAATTCGATTGCATGCAGCTATTCTGCTGTGTGCTCATGCCCAGTTACAATTCATAACTTCAAGTATATGCTCCTCAATAATAAAGCATTAACGTCTTAATAACAAACAACGACACTCACTGATAACCAGAGTTTGGCCAGTGGACACGGCGCGCAGCCCTTGGGCGTCGTGCTGGCGGCTACTGCTATTTGGAACTGCTTCCGCCATGCAGAACTGACGATTCGGATTGTTAACGCTGCAGGTGCAATCACTCAAGAGCAGTGCACAACCACAAACGCACAGAAACATAACACACCAGTCTGGTCTGCCCTTAGCTGCTGCTCTCCTACACCAGAAGTATGTACCACAAGCGTGATGACGACGGAACGCACAGCTCAGTATGGCGCACGGCAGTGCCGATGCGAGCTTTTCGCTTCCGCTCATACGGGGCGCCATCTTCATATCAAAATGGTGGTGCCCAGGTAACGAAACTAAAATTGTGTACAACAAGAGACACATTATTTGCAAGGATTAAAATTTTGGGCAGAAAAATGCGACATAAAATGTGTTTACACTTTGTCATTGAATACAGACTGTTTAACTGAACACTTACGTAAACTTTTGTACTTGGTTGTGGAGTTTTGGTTTTGGCGGTTTTCCTCACTAGCTTTTCTCCCGCGCTTTTCCCCACTCGAAATGGAGTGGCAACAGAAAATCGCAGCTCTGCAGTTGCTCTTGATTTTAAAAAGAAAGAAGGCTCTTGCCTGCAAGTGGTGGGTGCGACTAGTCTGGGAGTGGCACGCTGAGGAAAGCGAATTCTTCACAGCGGTAAGTTGTTCTTGGCGAAGAAATGAAAGCAGCGCAAGTGCATATGCTTCAATGCATTCTTGCAGATGAAGGTGATGCAAGAAGGTGATCCATCGCTTTTCTACCAGTTTTACAGGATGTCACCAGACATTTCACTTTCTGCATTCAATGGTTGAAAGACGCCTTACAAAAGAGTGGCTGAGCAGAGAGCCCATATCATCTGGCGAGCGCCTCACCCTGACGCTGCGGTAAGGACGTACTGTTTCTGAAGGGACGCTGTGTGGGTACTGCGGTTAACAATTTGGTGGCCAACGAGCGGCTCTGGGGACATTGTACAGGAGATTGCTTGGCTGTAATAATCCAGAGTAGCACACCGCGCAAGCGCGTGCGTTTTGGAACTTGATGAAATTCTTGTTATTGTCCATATTTTCAGGTACCTGCCATCAGGAATGCTGATTAATGATGCCGCAATGGCATTCAGGGTGGGGACCGAAACAGCCAGACGGGCAATCCATCTGACATGCGCGGTGCTCTGGGAGGTGCTCGCTCCAATTTATATGAAGGTGCGTCAGCTCTACCCTCTAGTACAGTACTGCTACGACATAGGCATTTCAGTTTTCATTAAGCACTAGCCCTCCGTATTGCAAGCTCCAACAGAGGATGAATGGAAGGAAATTGCTGCAGGCTTTTGGAGTCTGTGGCAATTCGCAAACTGCCTGGGTGTTCTGTATCAGCCAGTCGGTCTGATAAGATTGTACCAGCAATGACGTGTGCCTGACCGGCATGCAGCGTTATCTATAAAAGTACGCTGCTGCCTCGAATAAAGAGCTTTTTGCGTTGCTGCCACTGAAGCGTCTGTCTGCTGCTTAGAACAGAAGATCTGGCGACGAGGATGGGATCCGGCGCACAGTAAACTGCCGCCGGCCAGCAGCAGTCACGAGGCTGAACCGCCTACGGTGCAAGGCGACACGGAGCCCTTGCAGCCACGATTTCATCAGCGGCCAGGAGCAGCGCAAGAACGTCGCAAGGAAGCAAGGCATCACGGAGCCTTTGCATGGAATTCAGCTGCTGGCGGGAGCAAGCAAACAAGAACCGGCAACACGGACAAGGCACATCGAGGAAACCAGCTGGGCAGATAAGTGAAATTTGCTCATTATGGCAGAACCTGGACATGGTCCTAAGCTCGGCAGAATGCCCGAATTCAACCCGAAAATTGACAACATACGCTCGTATTTTGAACGCTTTGAGAATTTCGTAGACATAAATGATGTCTCTGCAGACAAGAAACCGAAGTTGTTTCTGAATGTACTCGGTGCGCAAGCATACGAAGAGCTAAAGAAGATAATTGTGCCTCATTTGCCTTCTCAGAAGACCTTCAAAGAAATTAAACAGCTTCTGGAAGCTCATTTCAGCCCAGTTCATTCAATTATCGCAGAGCGTTGTAAATTTAATCGCCGAATGCAGCAAGAAAATGAAAGCGTCAAAGATTTCATCACTAAACTGAAGCATCTTGCAAAAGATTGCAATTTCGGCACGTTTTTAAATGATGCCTTAAGGGACAGGCTTGTAGCTGGTTTGCGTGACGAGGAAACTCAACGGGCTCTTTTTGCACAGGCTGACTTGACGTTCGAGCTGGCGTGCAAAAAGGCGCTAGAAAAAGAGCTAGCGGCACAACAGGTGAAGCAAATGCATGAGTTTGACACAAAACCGTGCAGCGTCAACATCATTCAGGGCGAACGTCGCCGTGATAAGGAAAAGAAATCGAGGACGGTTGCATGGTCAGAAGATAAACGAGAGGAAGAGCGGCAAAGTGCTTGCAAGCATTGCGGAAAGCGTCATGCGGGAGAAAAATGTTGGTATCGCAACCACACCTGCAGAAATTGACAAAAAAGGACATTTGCAAGCCGTCTGCAAAAGCGAAGCCAAAGCAAAAACTGTCAGATACATCGACACCACGGACGACGAATCCGAAGACTTGAGTTGTCAAACTGTGTTCTTCTCGGGCAAAAGTTCAAGGGGCTACAGCGTCTACCTGAACATTGAAGGGAAGACTGTTTCGATGATAATTGACACGGGTGCAGCGGTCACGATCGTACCAGAGCAGTTCTATAAGCAGTATTTCCCGCATGTAAAATGTGGAATCCAATGTGTCGTTGCACACTTACACCGGAGAAAAGCTGAATGTACTTGAAAAAGCAAACGTCTTAGTCAAGCAGGACCCAAGCGAAATCTCTTTGCCCGTAGTGGTAGTGAAGGGAAACGGAACGCCGATGCCCGCTCTCATGGGAAGAGACTGACTGGAAAAACTGCAGATAAACTGGAAAGCAGTATACAGCCTGTCCACTTATAGGCCACTGGAGCAGAGGGTAGAAGCCTTACGGAAAAAGTATCCCGAGGTTTTCAAGAGCACCCTGGGAGTCGTCAAAAACTTCGAAGCTCGCATTTTTGTGAAGGAAGGGGCTCAACCAGTGTTCTCGAAAGCATGGCCAATACCATTTTCCATCAAAGAGGAAGTAGCAAATGAGCTGGAAAAGCTCGAGCAAGCCGGAATACTAAAGAGGGTCATGAAAAGTGACTGGGCAACGCATCTGCTAGTGGTCGCGAAGAAAGGCGACGCAGGATTAAGGTTATGCGGCGACTACAAAGTCACGGTTAATCCTGTTCTAAAAACTGACCATTACCCTTTGCCATTGCCGGAAGATTTGTATTCCATGCTCGCAGGAGGTAAAATCTTTTGCGTCCCGGATCTATCACAAGCCTATCAGCAAGTGCCGCTTGCTGAGGAAAGCAAAGCGCTGTTAACCGTAAACACTCATCTCGGATTATTCCAGTTTCAGCGCCTACCATTCGGCATCTCTAGCGCACCCACTATCTTTCAGTCGTTAATGGATGAAGTCTTAGAAGGGATTCCAAAAGTGGGTTGCTATATCGACGACGAGGTCGTAGGCAACAATATAGACGACTGTCAAGAAACTGTGGAAAAGGTACTTCAACAACTGACAAAGCACAATATCACTGTAAAAGAACACACGTGTGAATTTTTCAAGCAGTCCGTCGTTTATCTTGGACACAAAGTGACAGCTGATGGCATTTTTCCAACTTCAACAAAGATAAAAGCCATCACGGAAGCACCTCAGCCAAGCAACGTAACTGAGCTACGAGCCTTCTTGGGTCTGCTGAATTTCTACGCCAAATTCATCAAAGATTTAGCCACAGTAGCTGCACCAATGTATAATCTGCTAAAAAAAAGACATACGTTGGGCATGGACGGACGAATGTTCAAGATCATTCGTGGAAGCCAAGCAGCGCCTCATCGACAGCCAAGTCCTGACTTTTTACGACATGAAAAAGCCAATCGGTTTAAGCTGCGACGCGTCGGCCTACGGTCTTGGGGCAGTAATTTTTCACGTCATGCCTGATGGTTCAGAAAGACCCATTTCATCTGCCTCCAGAACATTAAGTGCAGTGGAGTGCAACTATGCGCAAGGCGAGAAGGAAGCCCTAGCCTTAATTTTTGGTCTGAGCAGGTTTCATAGATACCTGTACGGGCGCAAATTCATGCTGCATACAGACCACCAACCACTGTTGGGGATCTTGGCATCAGATAAACCAATTCCTTCTTTGGCTGCAGCTAGGATTCAGCGTTGGGCTATCACCTTAGCAGCTTATCAGTACACACTGCGCTACAGGAACGGCAAAAACATGGAAGTTGCCGACGCTCTTTCAAGGCTTCCACTTCTGGTCAAGCATAAAGACGACACTGAAGAATGTCTTGCAGTGTTTGAGTCAACGCCTCTCACTGCGAGCCAGGTTGCTGCTGCGACTAAAAGTGATCGCCTTCTTTCCAAAGTCGTGCAGTTCACCTTATCTGGCTGGCCCGCGCACCACGATGATAAATTTCAGCCCTTTTACGTTTGTCGAAACGAACTATCGTATGAGCAAGGCTGCATCACGTGGGGCCAGCGAGTGATCATTCCGGACGAACATAGAGAAGCAGTATTAACATTGCTACATGAAGAACACCCTGGAATGCAAAGAATGAAAATGCTTGCTAGGTCGTTTTTTTGGTGGCCGTTGATTGACAAGAACATTGAAGACACTGTCCGTCAATGTACAGTGTGCCAAACGACCATGCCTGCGAAGGCACCAGGGCCATTGCATCCATGGACTTATCCAAATCATGTTTGACAGAGTCCATGTCAATTTCGCCATGAAGGATGGCTCGAACTTGTTCCTTCTAGTAGACTCTTACTAAAAGTGGATAGAAGTAAAATGCCTCCGCACTACGGCGACGTCGAAACAATCGACTGTCTCAAGGAGATATTTGCAGCGTATGGCTACCCGGAGGAATTGATCAGTGATAATGGACCTCAGTTAACTCCGCAGGAGTTCTACAATTTCACCTCTTCTCACGGGATTCACCACACGCGTACGCCACCCTACCAAGCTTCATCGAACGGGGCAGCAGAAACGCTAGTTCAGACGACAAAGGCCACTCTACTCAAGCAAGTGCTTCACGATAACCTAACAGGGCAGAACAGAACTCTGCATCAACGACTTAACGACTTCTTGCTTGCTTACAGGAACACCCCGAACTCCGTAACAGGAAGAACGCCGGCCGAGCTGTTCCTGAAACGACAACCCCGAGTGAAGATTTCGCTCCTGAAGCCAAGTTTTGTGCAGGACATGTGCAGCCGCCAAGCCAGAGACACCACTCATCGCAACGAAGGCCGAGGAAGGAACCCGCAGATGGAAGCCAGTGATGCAGTTCTCGTCAAGACTACGAGAGGGGGAAACCCTGTCATGGGAGTAATGCAACGTGTAAGCGACTCTATGTTTGTAGTCAAAGTCGGTGACCAGTTTCGTTTTGTGCATATTGACCACCTGAGACCCAGCTGGATATCGGGTGCGAAGTCATCACTCTATCCGGACGTCGCAAAAGAAGTGCATCCGGAGTCCACTCCAAGTGCCGCTGTTCAGCGAGACTTGCCATCAGCTCCCTCGGAAAAAGATTCCCCTGCTGGCTCCATGATTAGCGGTCCCACTGCGGACAAGCTTGAGGATGTTCGCCTGGATGACGCCACTTCAAATGAGGAACTGGCATCGCAGCCTGAGGCAAGACACATGGCAGCGCAGCCTTCATTCCCACCGCATCAACCATGGCTACACCCAAAAAGGCCCATTTGCGAAGAAGTAATCACACAAGACGTCCTCCTGATCGCTATCAAGCCTCCAGTTATGAAAGCGGAAAGAAACGCGTGTAGCTTTGATTAAGGAGGAAGGAATGTTCTGTATCAGCCAGGCGGTCTGATAAGATTGTACCAGCAATTGTACCAGCATGCAGCGTTATCTATAAAAGTACGCTGCTGCCTCGAATAAAGAGCTTTTTGTGTTGCTGCCACTGAAGCATCTGTCTGCTGCTTAGAACAGAACACTGGGAGCGGTGGATAGGAAAAACATTGAAATAAAATGCCCAAAAAATACAAGCCTTTATTTCGACTATAAGGTATGAAAGCAAAGTATTTGTAAGTTGTGATGTAAAAAAGAGTAATCCATCTGTTGCACTGCTGTCAAGGCCCAACGAGCATTGTGGAAAGGGTCACAGTCACACTAAGCTAGTGCAAGAAAAAGCAGGACCTTAACAGCTAAGAAAACACCAGCATCAGTTATGGAAATGTGACATGAAGAATGTACTTGAACAGACAAGGGTAGGGAAATTAGGGGCTTGTTATGACATGCATTTTAAGGAAGCCTGCATAGCTGGAACCACGGATAGCATAAGCAAATAGCAGAATATTGAGCTGGGCGGGGTGATAAAGGTTCATAATGATTGAAGAGGACAAAAAAAAACTAGACACAAAGAAAGGTCGACACAGGACAAGTGCTCTTCTGTTTTCAATATATTTTCAATATGTGCTCTTGATAAGTGGGAAATTAGTAGTGTAATCATGTTATGGCACAAAGATAATTGTTTTGGAAGGGGTTGAAACCTTCAGGAGGGAAGGCAGTTGTGCTTTTTTTGTGTGTTTAGACGAGAAGCTTACAGCCCCTCAAACTGTTAAATAAAAGCTTTACAATCGAAATCAGTGTGTGAAAAAAGAAAAAAAAATAATTTTGTGCAGTAGTGTGAAACGCCAAATTCCACACTTAACATACAGTGTAAAGAATTTGTGAGTGGTCTGAACTGGTGTTTTGTGTGGCCTTTTGCAAAAACCACTAGATTACAATAATTGTAACACACTGCAAGAAACAAAGTTCATGACACTCCAGCAGTAAACTCACTACGGGGAGAGGGTTGTCAACTGCTTTGGGTGCAGAGTGAGCATCAGGACGTGGTAGAGGGTGGGATCACATGCCAGGTCATCGTACTGGGTACTGTTCACTCTAGTGACACCTGTGGACCCCAGCCTTCGGAGTTTGTATTCGCACTTATTTCCAGGGTACCCATTCCATTGTTCTGCTGGCCATAGTGTACAGCAGGTATCTTTTTTGGCTGGTGGACATGGGTGCACCTGTGAGACTCAGTGATGGGGCATTTTTAAGGATTCCCCCATTGGTCAACGTCTGCATCAGGGCAAGCTCACTCTGCCTCATGCAGCTCGACTGCCAAAGTCAGAGAAGGTGTGCCCTCATGCTTTCGTTGGCGATAAGGCCTTCCAGTTGCACCCGATTTCATGCGGCCACTGCTAGCGAGCCGCACAGATGCCAAAGAGGTGGTCTTCAACTACCGCCTCAGCCGTGCATGGTATGTATCACTCAAGTGAGAACCTAACAGTAAATTTAACTGTTTCTGGCCTCACGCATTTGGCAGTTAGCATTATAGACTAGCAGGCGTGCGATATATTATAAGTGCTAGAACCAGTGTATTGAGTCACAAAAGGGCTTTGCTTGTTGTGAAAAAAGTGAGACACATATCAGTTTTGCAAGCAAAATTGTGATTGTTTCTTTTACAGAAGATGTGCTGAAAATGCTTTTGGCATCTTGGCATCACGGTGGCACATCTTTGAGAGGTGTATCAACCGTGAGCCAAAAAATGTGGACAAATGTAGTGAAGGCAACATGCGTGCTGCATAATTTTCTTTGTAAGGAGAGCAGTTCAGCTAGCCACTACTGCCCTCCTGCCTAGGCTGACTGCACCGACACATTTGGAAATGTTCGTAAGGGCTCCTGGCGAGAGGCAGCATCTAGCTCTGCAATGTTTCAGCTGCAGAGGGTGAGGGCACGCAACTGTGCACAGGGTGCCACTGTTATGCGAAGCACATTTTTGGAATTTTTTAGTGCTGAAGGCCAAGTCCACTGGCAGTGGAGCCTGCCTGACGTCAGCATGCCATAAGGTTCGAGTAGCGGCTCAACCATGTGTGCGTAGAGTACAGACCACTAATTGTAGTTGCATGTTTCATTCTCATCCATTATATTAGATGACAGCCTATCATCATCTTGCATTAGGTTTTATGGTTTTATTGGGGTTTAACATCCCAAAGCAACTCACAGGCTATAAGGGATGCCGTAATGAAGGGCTGCAGATAATTTCGACCACCTGGGGTTCTTTAACGTGCACTGACATTGCACAGCACACGGGCCTCTAGAATTTCGTCTTCATCGAAATTCAGCCGCCGCAGCCGGAATCAAACTCGCGTCTTTCGGGTCAGCAGCCGAGTGCCATAACCACTGAGCAACCACGGCAGCCTTTCTTGCATCAGGTGATGATGAGGATTACAATGTTAGATTATAATATTTTGCACTAATTGTAGGAATGTATTGGTTTTTCAGGTTCACTAATGTGTTTGTAAACAAATCCCTGTTGCCATTAACCATGCGAAAAAAATAAGAACCTTGGAAACTTGCGAAAAATTGTGCAAGTTTGCCATTAATGCTTGAAAATTTGAAAATTGGTTTTCAGAAAAAGAAATGATGCAGTAACTATCTCATAAGTCTCAGTGGAGATCCGAACTGTGCTGTAAGGGAAGGGATAAAGGAGGGAGCAGAAGAAGAAAGGAAGGAAGAGGTGCAGTAGTGGAGGTCTCCGGAATAAATTCCACCACCTGGGGATCTTTAATGTGCACCGACATCACACGGGCGCCTTTTACATTTTGCCTCCATTGAAACACAGCTGCTGAGGTCAGGTTTGAACCCGGGTACTCCGGCTCAGTAGATGAATACCTTAACCACTAAGCCACTGCGAAGGGTATCACTAGTACTTTCAGTGTTTGATCTGCCATAATCTGCAATTATTTTTGTAGAGGGTGGTCTGCTTTTCATTGATAATGAAATAGTGATGTGGAGGAGGTCGTGATCGCTGATGCCAGTTATCAGATTTATACTTATTACATTATCAGGGGTTGATGTCAACAGGACGGCCATATCATTATTCCTCAAAGGTAGTGATCCTGTACTAGGCTCAGAAATTGCCTGGATTCCAAATCCAAATCCACTTTATTTCCAACCTACAAGTTGGGGGTCCCCCAGGCAAAAAGCTGCCACAGACAGCTTGACTGGGCCCTGGGGGCCTACAGGCAGCATCACGCAGTGGACCTCACAGCACTATAAAAAAGAATATGAACATGAAACTACAGTGCTTACATTTCCTAAAGAATTACACACACAACAGATATCAAGATGGATATGAACATGAAACTTACGAACAGCAAATGCAGTGTTTACACTTCCTGAAGAGGTATACACTAATATTTCAATATAATATATTTGGTTTCAATACATTTAAAAAGAAACAAACTAATACATGCTAGCACGTTATGATGCAAACAAAAGTTAATCGATCAAGAACCAATCAGTTTTCCGTCGGTCGAGTAGTGGTGTCAGTTCTTATTGGTCAGTGTCATTTATTTGGATTGCATTAATATTCATTGCCTCATCAGAAAAATTTGTTAATTCGTATCTAAATGAGCTAAGTGGGGCAGTAAAAGCAATGTGGGTTTTAAGTTTATTATAAAGTGATGGTATGCGGAAGTCAAGTGTGGACCGGCCAAAATTCGTTCGTGTATGCGGCACTGGTTTTAGTTCCCTACGTAAGCTGTAAGCATGCATGGGACGGTGTGCATCGTTTGGAAGGTTATGCTTATGCATATATAGAGACAGTTTGTAGTCATATAACTTAGCTGCTTTAAGCATAGTGTGTTTAGTAAACAAGGGATCAGTAGATAGCTGGCTAGGGTTTCCATAAAAGTTCTCAAGAATTCATAGCACCTTTTTTTGTAGTCGCTCCAGTTTCTTGTAATTATGGATGGTTGTAACTCCCCAAACTAAGATGCAATATGAAAGACGAGAGTAGAAGTTAGCAAAATATATTGCTTTTTTGAGCCTCAGTGGAAGTAGTTCTCTCAGCTTATAGAGACAGCCAACTGTTTTGCTTAGTTCTATCACCAGCTTGCTAACATGCGTGTTCCACGACATGGTTTCTTCGAACCACACACCTGAAAATTTTTCTGACGTCACGCGCTGCAAAGTTGTATCTTGAAAATTTAGGACTAGCTCAGTGTCACAGGCTTTGTTATGTGGCTTAAAAATAATATACTTAGTCTTTTAAACCTTCAAGGTTAATCTGTTTTTATGCAACCACTCTTCAAGTTTGACCAAATAACTATTTATGACAGTGTTCAATTGGGTTACGGTTTGTGTGGAGAAAAAAATATTTGTGTCATCAGCGTACATGACCAGTTTCGGTGAAAGAGGCAAATTGCACATGTCATTAATATACAAGATGAACAACAAAGGCCCCAGGATCGACCCCTGAGGTACACCATGTTTTACTGTTGTAATCGAAGACGTCAGGTCACCAACTTTTACACACTGTTTTCTGTCTGAAAGATAACTTCTAATAAGGTCAAGGGGAACGCCACGTATGCCATAATCTTGCAACTTTGAGAGTAATATATTATGGTTTACACAGTCAAATGCTTTCCTCAGGTCAATGAATAAGCCTACAGTGAATTGTTTGTTATCCATGTTTTTAAGTATTTCATCCTTGATTTGTAGTAAGGCCATTTCAACTGTTTTTCCTTTCTGGACGCCGTACTGCGAATCACTGATAACACGGTATTTAGTAAGAAAATTTGTAAGTTGAGCATTCATAACGTTCTCAAAAACCTTAGAGAATATGGGCAAAACGTGTATCGGGCAATAGTTTGATATATCACTAATACTTCCACCTTTGTGGACCGGGGTTATACGCGCTTGTTTAAGGCCAGAAGGAAAGATACCAGTTGCAATCATTTGATTGATTATAAATGCGAGTGGGATGGCTATAATCGGTGCTACATGTTTAATAGGGACACTGCTCAGGCCATCTAGTCCAGTGGCGACATTCTTTCGAATTCTGGCAATGAAGCTGATGACTTCTTCGGAAGTAACTGGGGAGAATATAACTGAATTTCCAAGCCTTGGGCGAAGCACAGAAAACGAATTAGCACAGTCTCTGTTTGGAGGAATGTATTCGCCAACGTTAGAAAAGAACTCATTCACTGCATCTAACGCCTCGATATCAGCTTTCCCATCAGCAAAAGCTGCAATAAAGAGGACACTTAGCTTTAAGGTTACCGGATAAATTATTAATTTCTTGCCATAGCTTTCTTGGGGTGTTGTATATTTCAGCAAATAGACATTGATAGTAGTACATTTTTGCCTTCCTTAAATGGGCATTTAATTTATTGCGAAATGCCTTGAATTGCTTTAGTAGAATAGTATCACGTGATTGGAGGAAAGTGTGGTACATTTTGTTTTTTACTTTTATTCTCTAGTGCAAGGTGGTCGTAATCCAAAGTTTGCGTATTTTTTTTTCGGTTAGAATTGTGCACCAAGAGAAAGTGTTTCTCATAGCAGGTCTTAAATTTGCTTAGGAAAAGACAATACGCTTGACTAGGATCGCATTCGGCGTAGATACTATCCCAGTGAATATTTTCCATCGCGGCATAAAATTTCTCGAGCGAAGCAGAACATACGTCACGATAAGAAGAGCTGTAAGTGACTTTCTGTTTGGCAATCGCCGTCGGCAAACATGTAAAAACCGGGAGGTGGTCACTGATATCAAGGGAAAGCACACCTGATAAGCACTGGTCAAAAGGTACATTGGTAATGCAGATATCTAGAAGTGTGGCACTGGTATCGGTAACACGGGTGGGCAAGGAAATTATATTTGAACAAGCGAAAGTTCGAAGTATAGTTTCTAGGTGCTCAGAAAATGAATCTTCGCCGAGCATATTGATGTTCACATCACCCATAACTAAGAAGGCTCCTTGCATTGAATGGAGGCTTGACAGTAAAGTTTCCATGAATTCAAAAAATTGGGACTTGTATCCTAATGGTGGCTTATAGACAGCTGCTATAAGAATATTTTTCAGACGTACCACAAGGCACTCAACACTGGTTGTAATGCATGTTAATTCGTTCACAACTTCACAAGTAATTGAGGCTTTGATGAACATAGCAATTCCACCGCCTCGATTTGCGGGCCGCACGATGACGTGATAAATATAATCTGGTATTGTCGGTGGACTATCAGTTACAGAAAGCCAGGATTCTGTGAATAATATAGCATCAAATTTATCCCGTAAGTCATCGAAGAACATGCGCAGATCATGCATTTTATTTTTAATGCTAAGAGCATTTAGGTGAAATGCCCTGAAGTAGTGAGACGGCGCTTTAAATGCTTAGTTGAAATTGTCAGGTTCATAGTATTTACACTCCGGTGTGGCAGCCATATCGCTGTTAGTGCGAAAGTTAGTTTGCAAAACCATTGCAAGTCCTACTATTGCATTTTGTTCAAGTCTTCTTGGCAGGTGATTCTTACCATATCTGATAAATCTGTCCTCCTAGCACAAATTTTTCTGCCCTGTGTCCAAACAAATTTCCATCCGACCTTTCGTTTCTGTGCTACTGCGGCTCCCAAAAGCTGTTTGACCTGCCTAGTCAGATGTTCATTGACAAATACAGAAGCATCTGTTTCGAAACCAATGTCGTTAGTGGAAATACGTGCCTTCCTGGCTTTATCCAAAACAGCATTTCGCTTGTCACGGCGCACAAAGCGTACGACAATGTTCTTTACATCAGACTTGCTGGTTGGCACTCTGTGGCAAATGTCAACATCGTCCTGAGTTACCGGCTCCCTACCTTTTCACAAATCTTCTGCACAGTGTCAAAAACATCTCCACTATCAGGCACACCCTTAATTTCAAGGTTATTGGCCCCTGAGTACTGTTCCAATTCTGTGATTCGCATGTGCAGTTTCTGATTTTCTGCAGCGAGTTCTTGGTTGCAGTTGCACGTTGCGGCCAGTTCATCACGTAGAGCCTTTATTTCTGCGAAGAGTGCGTTGACACTGTCACAAAATTCACTACAATATTCTACACTCTGTTTGAAGGAGCGAAGTTCAGCACGAATTTCCCGCTTGAAACCCTCAGGCGTCTTCTAAGCTCCTTCGTGTTTGACATGACAGATAACTGATTTTCTGAAAACACAAGGACTGTTCTTTGGCAGCAGTACGCGCAACAACAGCAAAGTAATAAAAATGAGGAAAACGGTCCTCACCTGTACGAGAAAGAACTTGAATGAGCGTTGTGAAATCCGCACGCACTGCTGCCAAACTGAGGAGAGCATGCGAAAGCGGCCCGTATATGTAGGCGTAGTCTGTGGCTTGGTAGGACACGGCGCAGGCGCGGCAACGTCGATGTTCACCAACTTACCCCAGAGAATAACGGCGCAGCAATGTTCGCCGCAATCGACGCCTTAGCTTGTCAGACACCTTCTTTCCCAGCGCAGCTTGTACCCACGCAGAATCCAACGGATCGTGCCGAAAAAGTATGCACTCCGCATCTGTACGAGAAAGAACTTGAATGAGCGTGGTGAAATCCGCACGCACTGCTGCCAAACTGCATTTTGCTCATGTACTGCACAGACAAAAGGGAGAAGGTAATAGGGTAACTGAAGTCACCAAAGAAGATGGGTACCAGCACCATGCACCAATGCACCTCCATTCTCTGTATTACACATCTTTCTTTTTTCCCTAGCGAACTTGTTGCATATCAATCACTTACAGCCTCAAGTGCGTGTTTCTGTAAAAGTCTCAAATTTATTTCGTTGCCTTTTTTTCAGCCAATTCTGCCAATTATCATCAGCCATTATGTTTTCCAACCTCTTCAGTAGTCAGGGGATTTGAAAGCAGTAACTTGCTAGACACCATGACTAGTCAAGCTGCTGTTGCAGCTTTTTGCTTCGCCCCGTATTTCTGATGGAAATAAATGAATTTGTAAGCATACTGTCCTCTTTGTGATTGTGACAGGTCACTGTATTCACAGACTAAAGTAAGAAACTTTAAAGACGCCTTCTATTTCACAAAAATGTAGACATGTAAGCATTGAAAACGATCACTGCAGCTGCAATGTGTACAGTGGCAAGGCTGACTGTAAATAAAAAAAGCATAAAAGAATGTAACCTTGATTATTGCACAAAAGTGTAAGAGCTGCTGCATTCAGAGTTATCACAGCAGTACTATAGTGGAATATCACTAATCACAGACTATAATGAGAAAACTTAGACACCTCTTATTTCACAAAAAAGCAGACACCTGAGTATTCACAACAAGCACTGCAGCTTCAATGTCAAAGTTGACTGTAAAATAAAAAATACATTCAGGAACATAACATTGATTATTGCACAAAATTGTAAAAGCTGCTGCATTCAGAGTTATCACAGCAGCACTATAGTGGGATATCACTAATCACAGACTATAATGAGAAAACTTAGACACCTCTTATTTCACAAAAAAGCAGACACCTGAGTATTCAAAACAATAACTGCAGCTGCAATGTTGACTGTAAAATAAAAAATGCAAGGATACAACTCAAGAATATAGCGGCAAATGCCTTTTGGCATCAGTGGCTGGGGAGGCCTCCTTTCAGCGGCACCTGCCGCTTAGTTTTTGAGTTGTATCTGACTATAATGTCAAAGATGACGAAATGGGAAACCTGAAACAATGAGTATTGCTCAGAAATGCAACAGCTTCATTGCAGAGTTATCACAATTGACGCACAAAGCACTGCTGGCTTCATTGTATAATGATGTGTTTGACTATAATGCCTTGTGAAAATACAAAATGACATCTTGATTACTGCACAAAATTTTGTGTGATAGTACAGGGTATACTAAGTAGTTCACAACGAGCGACGCCAATAGTCACCGAAAGCAAGGAAAGCATAGGGAGTTTGTATACATGTACATTTCTCCATTTCTTTGTATCGTGGTATTGCTCACTTGGAAATTAACACTTTAATCTTGTTATTTAGTAGAACGTTAAGTTGGGCGAGTTGGTATAGGTTCATGGTTAAAAAACAGCGCACAAAAGACTAGACACAAGAGTAAAGGCGACGACAGGACAAGCGCTGTCCTGTCAGCGCTTGTCCTGTCGTCGCCTTTACTCTTGTGTCTAGTCTTTTGTGCGCTGTTTTTTAACCATTAATCTTGTTATGTCTGAAAAAGTAATTGATTACAAATCGGAACAAAAACATGCATATGCCACCAATGGGAACCAAACTCGCGACCGTACACAACATGGAGGTTGTGGGTTCGGATTCCACTGGTGGCAATTGCTTGTCTTTGTTCCAATTTGTAATATCTTTCAGGCATAACAATATCACAGTAATAATTTCCGAATTAGCAATACCACACTATGAAGAAATGAAGAAATATATATGTACCAAGTTCCCCACGCTTTCCTTGTTTTCGGTGGCTATTGGCTTCCTTCATATGATATTCCATGCATGACGTACAGTCTTTGCCAAAAGTAACCAGGCTGTGTGCTTTGCTTCGCATTCGTATAGTAGAGCCCCCATCGCTTCCCTGAACATCAAAAAGTTTTCGGAGGGTGAGGACAGGGGTTCTTCTTACCACACAGACATTTTGAGCTTGAAGGCTGACATAATAGCTTCAACATACGACCGAGAAGCAAACCGTGCAGCCTGGTTACTTTTGGCAAAGACTGTACAGCTAGAAGCAATATAAGAGGGAACATGGGAGCATGCAGCCTCCTCACTTCGCAAAGAGCTGCCACGGACAGAAGACGAGAATCGTCAGTGTAAGGCGCATCAAAGTAAGCATGGCCGACTACTCTTCCTGAGCATGACCCTGATGCCACCTGTTCTCGTCTATTGGTGGCCGCACTTTGCGAAGCATGGAGACCCCACGCTCCTGTGTTCTCTCTCATATTGCTTCCAGCAGTTCACAGGATGTACCAAATAAATCACTTTTCTGGTATGAATGCTACAACAGTCTGCAGCACTTTCATTTGCATCTCATTTTGGAGCCTCTCTGGCACTTGCCTCATTTTGTCGACAAGGTATGCCCCAAAATGATCAACGCCATAAGGCCATCTGGTTTTTAAGGCGGAAGCCTTTAATGCCTCATCGTTGTAAGCAGAAGTTGTCGACAGAAATGTCACGCTTTTCAATTGGTCGAAATGGTCGTGACGTCACAGTGCTTTGGCTTGTAACCATGCAACCAATTAAAGGGATGATATAGTGATGCTCCAAATAAGTGGGACTGAGTTTAGTTAATTAACTGATGAGCCTAATTAACCTTTCAAGTGGGACCAGACAAATAAATAAAATCGAGTAAGAAATTGGTCGAGTTGGGGAATCAAACCTGGGTCGCCAGAGTGCAAAACGAGCACGCTACCACTCCGCCATGCCAGCTCGATGGTTTAGAATGAACAAAGGCACGTCTAGTGAATACGGTGTCTTCGTTCACTTCCATCTTCCTCCCTTCCCTTACAGCGAGGTTCAGGTGTCCACCGATATACGTGAGACAGATGCATTTCCTTTCTTCAAAAAACAATTTACCGACGAGCAAGGTGTACAGCCGAACGGGCGATGGCGTTCTGTGGACTCCCTGGCAGCGTTGCAAGACGCTGTCGCGTTCCACTCAGAGGCGCAGCTTAACACCTTAACCAAACATCAGTGACACAAGCAGCAACCCCACGCCTAACGCTTCCGCCTCACTGCAGTTTAGGTCAACAAAGTGCTCCCTTGAATTTTTTTTCTGGAGGATTTCTCCAAGCATGCCTATTTGATTGTCATATTTATCTATTTTACTTTTTTTTTATGTAAACCTCCGCTGGGCATTTCAGGCACAAGCTCAACTGTGCCATTTGGGGCTGGAGCTGAGCATGGCGCAGGACTGGACGGGAACGAGGCACACTCGTTGGTGTATATTTGCTCGACAATCTGCTCCGCACTTCCTCCTGGCGTGTCGCATTGTATTCGGGCACAATATACACAGGTTCCGCATGGTTGTGCGGCAGTGCTTCCATGTTGCCCGAAGTCCTACAGTAAGGTAAAAGATAAGTAAGTACGTCCAGTTTCAATCAGGGAAATGAGGCCTTTGAAAGTTTAAATGCTTTTGAAGACAATGGTCTGCTCAAATTATTTAAAACCCAGCAAATACAAATAATTTGCCACAATAATTTTCAACGCGGCAGACACGAAATAACATTGGGCCTTGGTTTTCTTGTTCTGTGAAAAAAATCTGTAAATCATGGAGGACTGCTGAAACCGCACATGGTTTGATTTATGGGGTTTAATATCCCAAAGTGACTCAGCTGCTATGAGGTACGCCATAATGAAGGGCTCCTGAAAGTTCGACCACCTGGGGTTTTAATGTGCGTGCACTGACATCACACAGTACACAGGCCTCTAGCATTTCGCTTCCAGCGACATGCAACCGCTGCGGCCGCAATCATCTCTTGCGGGTCAGCAGCCAAGGGCCATAACCACTGAGCCTCCGCAGCAGCGCGAAACTGCACGACAACATACATTTAGTGAAATGTAATAACCTCCAGATGGACTTACGGTCTACTGCGCATTGTGTCTCGCAGGAAGAGCAGCCTTTTGAAGAAAGGCCAGGTTGCTGTCTCTTCAACTTCGTCCGCCCCAGCCCCTCTATTTCGCCTGGATGCGCCCTTTAAAAACCCTCCTGAAGGTGTCGCATGGATTTTTCCACCGATTCTTCACATCAGGAAATGCGTAGGCATGAAAAGTGCAGTAAATTGGCTATCAGGTGAAAGCCTGTATCAAAATTAGTCGTGGATTTGGCATGCAAATCTGCTGCCCGGCGGAACACATATTGTAGTGAACGATAACGATTGCTCGACGTTGCATAGCTTGCCACGTCCTAAAACACAGCACTTGCGAAACACCGCACTCAGTGTACGGTAAGCATTTCGTATAGTCATTGGCACCAACTAAGTGCTTTGTTTACAAAACCACCCACCTATTGCACCGACGGCTGCGGCTACTAGGCATCACACCACTTCTGAAACATTGCGCGCCTTACAATCTTTTTGCTGCAGGTCCCAAAGAACCCGCTCACACTCCATGGCATTGATGAGCCTCTCATTGAAGCCTTGGGCTTGGGTGTGTGCCATGGTAGTGCAAGTGTAGTACCTACGGGCACTCAAAGAAACTTGCCAGCGCAAAATTACTGGCAGTGACGTAGGCTGCCGGATTGGCTGCTATTGGCTAATCACGTAAGCAACTTCCGGGCGATGAGCGAAATTTCCTGCGAATGCAGATCCCAGGGACACGGCAAGCGACACAGGCACTTCACTTCATGCGACGGCGTCGCTCGTTGCTTGCCGCCGTCACCTTCGTGTTGACGTGAGTTTTCGCGTACATAGAGTTCAGCCTTCACTGAACGCCGGTTTCGCTATGCCATTGATTGATTGATTACAAACATCTTTATTTGTTCAATATTCTCAGGACATGTGGGTGGGCCGCCTAGTCCGGTAGTCCACTGGCTGCTGCTCCTGCGCTGGCCCTCCCCACCAGCCAGTGCTGACGGTCAGGATCATCGCTGAGCAGAATAGCCTCCCACTGCTCCTCCGAGGGGTTTGGAATGGGGTCAACTAAGGGATTATATTGGCATGCCCACACCATATGGTAGAGGTTAGCTACCGCTCCACAATGTGGACACTCCGGAGAGTATAGTGTAGGGTACCACTAGTGTAATTTAGCTGGTGTTGGGTATGTGTTGGTTTGTAGTCTCCTAAGGGTGTTCTCTTCTAACTTGTTGAGGGATTTGTGTGGTGTTGGGTACTCCTTTCTGGCTGTTCTGTATGGCGCAAGATTGTCAGCATACACTGCTAAACCTATTAGGTCGCGGCACCCTTCATGGTCATCAGGGGGAGACGCCCGGTATAGAAGAGCTCGGGCATGCCTGTGGGCAGCTTCATTTCCTCCTGGTAGTTCCAGGTGACCGGGGAACCAGATGACTGAGACTTGGTTGGGTGGATGCTTAGTCAGCAATGACAACCCTGACTTGTGAATTAATCCGTTATTGAAGTTGCGACAGGCATTCTGGGAATCAGTGAGCACAACGGCGTTGGGGTTAGAGACTAAATGCAAACTTCCTACAGTGCTGCGCGCCGTCGGTGGCTCTCTTTGGAGCATGCGCAGAACAATCGCAGACACGTGCACCGATCGCCGACCAGCGGGCCGTCTGCACTACGCTCACACCTTTTTCTTCGCAGCCTTATCCGTTTCGCTGTATCCACGGCATCGTGGGAGACGCAGCATTTCCCCTGCAGCCTTACTTAATGTGCCCTTACCACGGCAGACAACTGAATGACACGAAAAGGATGTTTAACTATAGGCTGTCAAGGGCACACCGTTGCGTTCAGAATGTGTTTGGAATTTTGGTTTCCCGTTGGTGCTGCTTCCTAGGAACCGATGTGGAGTTGCTAACAGACATGGTTAGTGCAGCAGTGTGCCTGCATAATTTTCTGCTCTCTTACAGTGCCTATGGTCTTAACTGTTTATGGGGGTTTAACATCCCAAAGCGACTCGGCTATGAGGCTCGCCGTAGCGAAGGGCTCCGGAAATTTCGACAACCTGGGGTTCTTTAACGTGCACTGACATTGTGCACTGCACAGGCCTCTAGAAATTCGACTCCATCAAAATTCGATATTGCCCTAATGATTATAGTGACCAGGTCAGTGGTGACATAATCCAAGAAGGTGGCTGAAGGCAGACCATAGTGCACATACAATCAGAGTACTGGCAACGGCAGCCGCTCAGCTTCAGATGCCATGAGAATTCGAGACGCCACTGCAGAGAACTTCATGTCCCCAAAGGGTTCCTTGCCAGGGTAACTGAGGGTAATCACCTGTCTATGCTGCGAGACCCCACACAGCAGCTCGGTCTCTTCGAGGGCGCCTAATAAACGCACCCCTACACTTTATTTAGCAATCTTGTGACCACTCAGTTCCGGAGTTATACATTGATTGCACTAGTGACCTATCATATATGTGTTGCAATGGTTCTTGTAGCATTTGTGTTACACAACTTGTGGCATTCTCCAGCTACAAAAGGAAACGAGGGGAAAAAAACTGATAAAACATTACGGTGCATGCAGCAAGTGGTATGCTCAGGCCAAAAACAGCAGTCAAACAGCTCACCTGTGGAGAGGCCGCTGCCCTGCCGTTCTGTTCCCATGCACTCTCTTTGCGCTGTTGGTCCCTGAAAACGAGTCGCTTGGTGTCATACACACAGGGGTGTCGTTTTATGGCTTTGATAAACCCCTCAACCATGCTATCCGACACAAGTGCAACGTTTCAGCCGCCGGCGCCACTCATGTTCGCGCAGGCGTCAGCCATTTTTCTCGCCGCGATGCATTGTGGGTCGACGCAGGCGGATTGCGCCAGTGTGCGCGCTGACAGCCGGCCGTGAATTGACAAGAAGGACCGAATCGCAGATGTCGCGGAACGAATCAGTGACGTCACGTCATATCAGAGGGCCGTCCGCGCGCTAAAAGCATTCACATGACGGACGTGAAGAGCAGTTGAGAGAGCGGACGGAAACAGGAGCAGCCAAGCCCTCAACACACCAGGTTGGCGGCGAAAGGCAGCCGAGACATTGTTTCTCGAGTAGTCAAAATGGCGGTGCAGTGGAAGCGCCGGTTGACAGTGATCGCGACAGCGGCAAATCGAATTTGATCAGTTAGATGATGACTTTAACGATTACCACGCAAAACACAGTTGCTGGCAAAGGGACTGGATTGCCAGGAAGGAGCTTACCTTACAAAACTAGTTGAATGAGCAGCTTTTTGATGTAGATCCAGCTGTAGATCCGGAATACCACCGGCTGCTCCGCGTAAACGAAGAGCAATTCCTGCTGCTGTTGTGACGCGAGCAATGTCCCACAGTGATGGGAACTGCGCGACAAGATTAATTAAAAAAGCGCTGCGTCGTCACACAGTCATGTGAGGGCAGCAGTACGACAACGGCGAACGACCACAAGTACACGACCACGCATGCACACGCATGCACACGGTTCGCTAGTAAACAGTGATACTTACTGCCATGCAGCTGTCGCAAAAAATTGCACAAAAAGTAGCAGGGTGGCCAGACAATGCAGTGTTCAACACTGCACCCAACTCATAAAATCGGACTGTGAGGCAAACTAGCATTTCACCCTCAGCTTGGCAATGCATCTACTGAAGCGCAGAGTGAAACAAGATCTGCAGTTTCCTAAGGCTGCTTATTTATCGCGTGTTGCGTAAATCAGAGAAAATCGAAAAAAAACTTCTCTCGGCTTAACCGCGCGTTTGTTCGGGCTCAAATTTCGCGCAGAGCTTGCATTTGGTGATCAGTTTTGTTTTATACTACATTTAGGTAGGGTACTTGCCTGATCCAGCAGAATTATTTGGAAATCCCCATCGTATGTGGCGACGACGATCCAAAACTGAAAGATATCGCAGCAATGGTACCCGTGGCGCCATCTCGCACCCACCGGAGAAACCCAACTGCGCTAAGTTGGTGAGCAAATTATCTTTGCTTGGTGCTCTCTGCTGCGAAGCAGCGCGAGACATCCCCGAAAATGCGAGCGTACAGCGATCAACAGAAGGCCATGGCCGTGACTTGGCTATGCACATGGCTATGCGAGTCCAACTCCTCCCCACCGCCCTCCCCGGTGGAGAGCTCGTTTCTCCGATGGCGGCGAGATGGCGCCACGCGTACCATTGCTGTGAAGTCTTTCGATTTTGGTTCTCCGCGCCACAGACCATGGGGATTTCCAAATAATTCTGCCCGAATCAGGCAAGTACCCCACCTAAATGTAGTATAAAACAAAACTGACCACTAAATGCAACCTCTGTGCCAAATTTGAGCCCGAACAAACGCGCGGTTAAGCCGAGAGAATTTTTTTTCGATTTTCTCTGATTTGTGCAACAGTTGGTAGAAGGTGGCCAGCTTACCAGAAAAATTGTAATGCAAAGGACTTGGCTGCAGCTTTCCAAGCTCAGAGTAGTCACAGCATCAGCCAGGTGGCATTAAGAACGGAGAGCCTACAGCTGCTCCAAGTCATGAGTGAACAAGAGCACTATACGAGGCAGAGTGGCACAGTAATGCATCCAAATACCTTTCCATGGGCCACTGTTTCAGGAAGTCACACGCTTTTCAGAAAGATTCCTGCTCGCACGAGAGATGCATTTTGAAAGTTTTCATTACTGAAGCTGACGGACAGTTCACGCAGTCAGCATCTCGTCACAGAGCAAATGCACCAACCAACTTTACCAGCCACAAGTGCCACTCTATACAGCTCTGAGCTTTCTGTTAGCATAGTGCAGTTGCCAGTGGAAAGGGGGCGGGAGATGTCCGCCACCAGTGGCACTTACTCACAGGTCTTTCGGATAGAAGAGGACAGAGACGAGGCACCTGAAGAGTTCACCGCACCCGCAGAACAGAAAAGTTAGACAGCAAAAGAGAGGGTGCAAAGGAAGAGCACAGTGAAGACAACAGCCTAGAAAGAGCCAATGAAAACACAGTCCAGAGCTTGCACCGGCTGCTCAGTTTGACTGATGCCTCCAAAGGGCAATGAAGATTGCTCTAGTGACCCGGCTACCTAAACCTGTCCAATCAGCCCTTGATCACGTTGTTTGCATTTGCTGACAATTTAGAGCTAATGGATGCACAACACGTGTGTTGCTGTGTTGTGTTGGGTTTAATGGCTTATAGGCAGCTAAGGCGATCATGCACCAACACAAGGTATAGGAAAGGTTTTCAGAATTTTATAAAAATGTGAAAACCGATCGGTGGTGTAGAGGGCCTAAAACTAGTTCATACTTGTTAGTAATGAGAAAGGAAAGGAACTTTAAAAATGACTCTCAGTGGAAACTTTAAAGAGGGTCAGGTCACCTCAGCGACCATCTTTGCCATGGCGAGGATCTCGAGGCTCCCAACACATCAAATAAAACATCTCAGCCTTCTTCTCAGGAACGAGAACGTGGCTGAGGTGTATTGCCATATACAGCAAGGCGTAGGGTGAGGATTAGAGTTTTTCATGGAGACGTGCTTCCCTTAAAAAGCTAAAAACAGTTGGGATATCAATAAGTGCATCTTGACCTAAAATCAATGCTGGGTGAAGAGCAATTTGTTCTTTGTAGCATGTAGTAAAATACTTTTTCCTCGATGATTGAAATTCTGTGCATGAGAATAAGATGTGGTTTACTGTAATTTCATCTCCACATTTCCCACAAATAGGTTTGTCCTCTTTTGTTAGTCGGCAGTAGTGTGTAAGGTGTGTAAGTAAAAGACGGAGACGGCATAAAATTACCTCTATAAAATGTTCCTGGTGAGTGCAAGTTTTCCATTCACCCAGTAAAGGCCTTGCCAAATGGAGTTTGTTATTTACTTCCCTGTCCCAGGTTTCCTGCCATTTAGCCTTGAACTTACAGTATTAATTTCATGCAGTCTGTATGGGGTATGTTGACTTTCTTGACTTCATGCCTGCGAGCTTGTACACCACATTTGTCGGCTCTTTCATTACTGTATATTCCAACATGGCTCGGTATTCAGAAGAATTTTATTTTATGTCCCTGCGTTGTGCCTTTTTCTAGGTTGTGTAATATTTTTGTTACTAATTGTTTGACTGCATTTCTGCAATCTAATGCTGTGGGCACCCTAAGTAAATCTGCGTAGATTATGCTGTCTTGAATGCTGTTACTTATTATTCTGCCTACAGCTCTAGAGATTGCATAACATTTGGCAGCAAAAATGGATGCACAGTTAGGAATCCTTATTATTTTGTGACACTTTCATTGTACAACCGTGCTTCAGATATATTCAGCTCTTTTTGAGCCATCAGTGTAAAATTCTATGTAGTTCGCTCAGACATATTAAGCTCTTTTTGAGCCATCAGTGTAAAATTCTATGTAGTTCGCAATTTTTTTTTGAAGTCCCAGTATTTGTGTGCTAATATGTGCTGCTGTGTTTTTTTTTGTTTTTTTGGAAGTTTGTTAACATGAAGTCACACACAGTGGGAAGGCTGTACCACAGGGGCAGTGGGTTGTGTCTTTAGGAGACATCAGGAAGGCTGTCCAGTATTTCCAAAGTTCGGCAACTATCCTCAAACAAAGAAGCACAGGTCTGACCGATTGCGGTTTACTGTTGACTAGTGTTCGGCAGGTGCACTTCATAACAACTGGAAAACAAATATGTTTTAGTAGAGATATATTCAGTACAAAAGTGCTCATGAGCAGTGTTCTTCTGTCTCCTAGGGGTGGTTGATTTGTTTCTACATACAGGCTACTAATGGGAGATGTCCTCTATGCTTCGGTTGAAAGACGAAGACCAAAGTTGTGAACTGGGTCCAGTAGTTTCAAGTATGACGGCCTGACTGAACCATACACTACGGTTCCATAATCTATCTAAACAGGAGTGCACCAGACAGCGACAAATGTGCAAAAGGCAAGTTCTTTCGGAAACCCAGCGTTTTCGTGTAAGTACCTTGAGTACGTCGAAGCTTCGAGATGCTTTCTTCTTTAGTTGTTTATGTGACGTTGAAATGCAAGCTTTTTGTCAAATGATACGCCCAAGAACTTGTTTTCCTGTTTTACTGGTGACACGACTTTATTCAGGAATAGGTTGGGGTCCGTGTGTAAGCCTCGCTTGAGCGAGAACAGCACAGTTACCGGTTTTCGTGGGGAAAACAAATCCATTTCTATCTGCCCAATTAGCTAATTTATTTATGGTCATTTGTATCTGTATTTCACTTGTTGATACACTGAAGGACATACATGCTATTTACAGGTCATCTGCATAGACTGAATACATGATCGACTTTTCGATTGTTTTTGCTAAGGACTTCATTTTAACTATCAAAAGTGTATACTTAGAATACATCCCTGAGGTACACCGTTCTCATGGATGAAAGTAAGTGATAGGGTAGTACCTAGACGTACTTGGTATAAACAGCCTGCTAGAAAGTCGCTGAAACACTTCAGCATCCTGCCACGTGTGCCTAGACCTGCTAGATAGTGGTGTATGCCAAACCTCCAGGTAGTGTCGTATGCCTTCTCCATGTCAGAGAAGACCGCAAGACAATGTTGTTTGTGTATGAACGCCTCCCAAACTGTGTTTTCAAGATAGAAAAGATGATCTATGGTCAAGCACGTCTTTTTGAAACCATACTGATGTATGTCGAGAAGCTGATGAGATGGAAGGACAAAGATTAGGCGGATGTTCAAAACACTTTCAAATGATTTTGCTAGGTAGCTAGTAAGTGCTATAGGTCTATAACTACTGGGACTTGATGATGATTTTCCAGGTTCCAAGAAAGGTACTATGACTGCTTTTTTCCATGCTTTATGTATCTTCCCTGAAAGCCAGATTTTGTAAAAGAATTTTCGGCGAGCCCCTACGGCAGCCTAGGAAAGATGTACTAGCATAGTGTAGTGTATATTATCTGGGCCTGCAGCTGTCTGTTTACCTGCATAAAGTGCCCTATTTAGTTCTTGTTTTGTAATTTGTCTGCTACAGTCTTCATTCAAGTCTTCTTCTGTAGGAAGTTTTTGCTTTTCTGCTATGAGTTTGTATTTTTGGAATGTATCTGTGTAGTTGAAGGAACTAGAAAGAGCAGCGAAATATTCACCTAATATACATCGGCTTGTTCTTCTAAGGTTGTTTACGTACCTAGGGTTGACAGTGGTAGGAAACTGGAGGGCGAGTAGTCGCAATTAAATTTGCAAACCTGCTCCCACAACTTCTTTGAACAGACCGAGCTGTTGATTGAAGAAGCATACTTCTTCCATGAACTTTTCTCCATGTTTTGATGGATGCAGTGTGCTTTGACTCCAGCTTTCTTAAAATTGAGTAGGTTCTCTGTCGTGGGGTACCTACGAAAAACACCCCATGATTTGTTTTGTTTCTTTTTTGCAGCTGTACATTCCTGAGTCCACCATATCTTGTTTTATCCGTACCAGCCCTGAAGTTTGAGGAATAGATATTGCTGCGACAGAGATTATGTAAGAATCTTTATTCATTTCATCTGTGCTGAGTTCATCACAGAACTCTCCCTCTAAAGTGGCATGGGTCACAAACAGCGACCAGTCGGCTGGGTGGAATTTCCAGCGGTGTGGTCTGGTTGGGATGATACGTGCTGAGGATGATAACTTTATGACCACAGGCAGATGATCACTTCCCCAGGGGTCATCTAAATTATCCCATATAAAATCAGTAAAACTGAAAGTGATGTCAATGCTAAATCAAGACAGTTCATTTTTCACGAGCTTCGGTTACAGTAAGTGGCTTTCCCCGTGTTCAGTAAGCATGTGTTATTGGAAACTGTAAAATCTTATATTTTTTGTCCTCTGCTGTCAGTTCGCTCTCTTCGCAAGAATATGAGTGAGCATTGTGTTATGTTGTGTTGGGTTTAATGGCGTAAAAGCGGCTAAGGCTATCATGCGCTAAGCACAAGGTTTAGAAAAGTCTTCTGCAGAATCTTATAAGGAAGTGAAAAGCGATCGGTGGTGTAAAGGGCCTAAAATGTTACTTATTACTGCTCAGTGATGATGAAGGAAGGAAACTTTAAATGTATCCGCTAGTAAAAGCTTTAAAAGGGGTTGGGTAACCTCTGTGACCATCCTTGGTTGGGCAAGGATCTCGAGGCTCCCAGCCAATAAAGTAAAGACCTCAGCCTTTTTCTCAGGAGTGATAAATTGGCTGAGGTGTGTTGTAAAATCAAGTGGAGCACTCACAATTTCTTAAGAAAGCCTGTTTCTCTTAGAAAACTAAAAACATAAGATGCGTCAACAATTGAATTATCACTTAAGAGCAGGGCTGGATGAATAGGTATGTATTCATTGTAAAGTTTAATAAAATACTTTTTTCTTAGTTTTTCTACTTTTGATCATGTGAATAAAATATGGTTTAGTGTGAGTTCCTCTCCACATCTTTGACAAACTGGTTTTTCATGTTTTGTGAGTAAGCTGTGAGTCAAGTTTGTGTGTCCTATGCAAAGACGACACAAGATTACTTCAATGAAATGTTGCTGGTGTGTGCATTACTTCCATTCCCCCAAGGTGGCCTTTATGAAGTGTAGTTTGTTTTTAAGTTCATTATACCACTCTTTCTGCCATTTATTCTTAAATTTACTATGTATAAACTTCATGTAGTCTTTATAAGGCATGTTAACATTTTTTATTTCACCACTCTGAGCTCGTACAGCAGCTGAGTCGGCTCTCTCGTAACCCTTTATGCCGACGTGCCTCGGGACCCAGCAGAACCGTACCATATGTCTCCGCGTTGTGGCTTTTTTGATGCTGTGAGTGACGCTGACTACTAGGGGTTCAACTGCGTTTTCTGACTGTAGCGCTGTGAGTAGGCTGAGGAAGGATGCCAAACGCTCGGCGTCGGCTCAACCGCCAGGATCCCCTTTTCTCCAGACATGGTGATGCCATGTGCGGCCAGGTGCGGGTGCTCGGGTCCACGGTAACGCACTGCTCACCATCATCCCCCTGTGGGGATCTCCCTACAGATGCTCGGGAAACCCCGTGGTGTCGCCACTCACCAACGTCCACATGCTGCAGACGCCCCCCTGCGGGGTGAAGAGTGAGTATTAAAATCCCCAACTACCAGGTATAGTTCTGGTAGTTGTTCAAAGAGGTCTGCTAGATCTTGAATTTGTAATTTGTATTGTGATATTTGGTGGAATATACACAGATCATATTGTTATTGTTATGTGACTGATGACTCTGACTGCAACAGCCTCGAATTTTGTTTTTAGTTGTATTTCTTGCGCTGGGACATTGCTTTGTGTAATAACCCAGACAACACACCTACATCCTAAGGACGTCCTTGGGAAGTCCGCGGCAGGACTTTACGCACATCCCGCGGATGTCCCGAAAAAATCCTGAAAACATCCGAAGTGAAACGCCGAAAGAAGTCCTTCGGATGTCTGACGAGTACATTTTTAGGACCTTCGCAGGACTGCAATAGGACGTTACTATTTTTATTTTTTCCTTCGCCAGGACCCAATATAACCTCGTGTCCTTTTCAAAAGTGTCGCTACTGGTCACGCATGACTGACCAAAATACCAGAAGCAGAAGCAGTGCCTCATAACCGCAACAGAACCAGCTTCAGCTTCTGTCATTTCAGCCAGTTGCATATGGCCGAGAGCGATGCTATAGTATAATCAACACAGTTAGAACACAGGCCTGGATTATGCTGCACAGTGATTTAAAACACAAAGCTTTGGCTAAAATAGTTTTATTCAAATATATGGGGCATGCTGATGATCAGGCCGAATGCTGATTCACAGCTGAATTTTATTTTTTAATAACAGCACATGAAACAGAACAACTGACATAAAGGAAGCACTAACACAGCTTTAACAGCTCCTCTCAGGCATTTCTCGTTATTGAGAGCAAGGTCATGGATGGTGTGCACATAGACCTTCCTTCGCAATGTGTGTAATAGGCTTCATTAATTTTGTTTAGCTTGTCTGGTTAGTATAATCCAAAATTATCACGTTTTCAAACTTGAAGCAGTAGGATTCCAATACGATAAGTAACGAAGCGAACCCCAGATGCAGAGTTGCAAAATAGAGATCCAAAATAACTATACGGCTAAAACAGCAGGTATATACATATAAGTCATGTAAGGTCTAAACAGGCTTCGGGATGATTATCTTGGTCACAACAATAAATATTAATTGCACTGCAAAGGGCATGACATTGAAACAAACAGTAGCGGCATACTGTAAGGCATAAATATTCTATGACTGTCTTATAAATAATGAACGCAACAAAACACAAATATGCCACTCAGTGCCTCATTGGTCATATGGTGCTCGGCTGCTGACCCAAAAGACGCGGGTTCGATCCCAGCCATGGCAGTCCCATTTCGAAGGAGGCGAAAAGTTAAGAGGCCAGTGTACTGTGCGATGTCAGTGCACGCTAGAGAACCCCAGGTAGTCGAAATTATCTGGAGCCCTCCACTGTGGCATCCCTTATAGCCTGGGTCACTTTGGGATGTAAAACGCCAAAAAACAAAACTAAAAACACAAGCGCAACTTTTTTTTTACTGAAACAACAATACAAGCATACGCAGCAGAGGTGAAAAAATCTCGATCACACTGCACATAGACTAGCTAAAATGAGGCAAATTATGTGACTGCAATAAGGCATAGGAACTATTGTCTTATTTAGAATAATCAATGTTCTTCAAACACAAATGACCCTTTCTTGCTATAACAGCAATACAACCCAACTACACAGATTAGAGATAAAAATAATAACATAAGCACTATCTGTCAGGATCAAATTTCAGCAAGCATGCAACTAGAGATAAAAGCAGGTATATAGCTGTGCATAAGTAGTAGGTGGCCTTCAAGGCAATTAGCATGGTCAGAAGATAAACACTTCAGTCAAGCTGCATGTGGAATGACTAAAATAAGACAGGTTGTCTGACTGCTACAAGGTACAGGAACTGTGCTTGTCTCACTCAAAGCAATAAAGATTATTAAATCACAAATTAGCCCTTTTTTTGCTATAACAGCAATACATGCACACAGATCAGAGGTTAAAATATTGACGCAAGCACTAATACAGAATCACATTTCAGCAAGCACAGGACTAGAAATAAAAAGCACGTATAAGTGTGCATAAGGAGTAGAGGGGCTTTAAGGCAACTAGCACGGCCAGAAGATAAAAATCTAAAACATGCTGCATATAGTATGATATTAACATTAACAAGTTATAAGGCTGCTACAAGCCACAGGAACTATGGTCATCTCTTACATAGACCATAAAAGTCATTAAAATCCACATATCCTCTTTCTTTTGCTGGAACAGCAATACAAACGCACTATGGGGGTGAAAAATAACTTTAGTGGTAGCAGTCAGGAACAAACTTACACAAGCATAGTGGGACTAGAGACCAAAACAGCAAGTATAGTTCGATACAAGCAAATTTCAGATGGGCAACAAAATGCCCAGCTTGGTCAGAGAAAAAAAATTGTTCATGCACAAAGCATCGCATTTCTAGACACTTAAGTATATTACAACTGCTAGGTATCAATAAAGTGACACGTTTTCAAGATATTGCTTGGCTTCTCATTCTAGGCAGTCTTCTTTTCGGTTCTACTATAGTGTCATCGAAAAGAAGAGTCATGTATACATGTAAAGCAGAAATCCTGCCACCTGGGCCAATGCTGAAATAGGCTGCCCTGCTGGAAGGAAGACAAAAAAGACCCAATACATATAGACACTTCTTTCAGTTCACCTTTTTTTTTCAATCACTGACTGCATTTGAAAAAAAAAAAACTTGCAGCACAATATACAAACTGCAGCACCTACACATGGTGTTGGCACCAAATGGTACTTGCAGCAAAGAATTAATTCTTGCACAAGTAAATGTACATACTTCCAGGAGTAAAATCACCACAAACAGACAACCAAGTAGAGAGGTGCATGAGGACTTAGCAGGCTAAGAATACCCAAGTTAACTAAAAGATACATTTCATGATTCTACCTAACTACGCAGGCTGATGTGCAGAAGTTTTCACAGTATCTATTCAAATAACCTACTAAATTCTGTGCTCTCTCAAAATCAATCATCTCTCAGCACAGTTTCACAGGAAAAATATCAACAGTTTGGAATGAAAAATCCTCAACCCAAGATGTTATATCGACAAAAAAATGCAGCACACTAGCAACACACTCACCATTCAGTTTTGCTCAGGAGCAAAGCTTTCTTCGTCAGTTTTCTTGCGCATTACCCGTTCAGTTGCATGCCGAAACCATGACATGGCTACCTTTTCGATTTCTTTCAGCGTAGTTTGCTGTGCCTGAGTTGAGGTCTGCTGGTCGGTTAGGCAACCTGTATACAAATGAGTGGGTATATGTTATGTATTTTTATAGGAAAATATATCTCACCCCTAACAATTTTTGTAGCCAAACTTTACTGCATTTCCTTAATTTTGAACTAGCAGGCAAAGGGCATGGGCTTGAGTAACAAAGGATGGCATATTTCTACATATATTACCAATTCCATTGCTGGACCATGCCTTCTGTGCAGGCAGTATGAAAACAATACCAAATGCACACTATGAAAGCTGTAATTCTAGCTTGTTCTAACCTGTGGTAACATTCATGGCACTGCAGCAATGAGCCAATGAACCAGATGACAACAAAAATCCATGTGGCTAGTTGTGAAGTGCGTGAATGTGCAGACTGAAAATAAATGAAAATTTGGCATTTTTTTTTCGAAGCAAATATCAGTGGTCTTGACGCAGTCCTACGAAGACCTACAAATTCAATTATAAACACTTAATGTAGATATTGATTCTGTGATCTGATTTATATTCGAAGTCTTAAAGGGATACAGACACAGTGTTTTGGGGTGTTCATTTTTCTGCTTTTAATGAGACATAAAAGCCTATTAATCATGGAAATGAGCTTAAATATCTAGTCCACAGTGTGAACAGGTTGGTTGGTTTATGGGGTTTAACGCCCCAAACCGACTAAGGCTATGAGAGACGCCGTAGTGGAGGGCTCCGGAAATTTCGACCACCTGGGGTTCTTTAACGTGCACACAGTATGCACAGTTAAACTGCTTAATAAACTGTTCAATATGAGTACTTTTGGTCTCTGTCAGGTCAATGCCAGTGCAGGAGTCCATTATGGCATCATGTGACTGCATAGTTACGACTTACCCCATGTTTTGCTAGTGACTCTGCCAACCAGTCCATATATAGATGATCGATGTCAGCACTGGCTAACAGCTCCTCTGTCAATGATTTTTAGCATGTGGAATCAGTGAAATCAGAGAATTTAGAATAGTAAAATCCTTTGTGCCCAGGACACAGATCGGATCACTTATTTGAGTTTAAAATTTTATATCTGTGTTCCTTGAAGATTTGAAATAGCTTCCTCCAAATAATACTTACTGCACATGATTTTACATATATTCAGCTCAGAGAGCCTGTTCTTCCCTTGGCGCCATACCAGCTGTAGCTAGAAGCCAGTTCAGATGTTAGATTACTTCGCCGAATGCAAGATGTCTTTTCTCTTGCAGTGTCTCCATCTTGCACAGTCATGTGATTTCTCTAGATCAAAACAGAATTAGGTTCGAAAACAGACCGAGAAAATAAAATCAGGATTTCTCAAGTTAACAGCGGGGAACTCTATTGCTATAGTCAGTTTTTATCATATTGAAGGCAGCTGGCACGCTGTTGTGAGGTATCCCTAGGTGGTACAATTAAACATGCATATGCCCTCCATTATGAGCCCTCCGTATGACACAGGGGCAGATTTGACCCTCGCCAGCAAAAAAATTCATATGTAAAAACATGCATGACCTCATTTTTTGGATGCAAAAGGCCCAAACAACATACATAGTTCAAATGAAATTGCAATAGTTCTCTTCAATACTATATATATCTAGGTTACAAACTAATAAAAGAAAATCTGTGCGCATGCAACAGTTATAAACAGAATGCAAAATAAAAACAGCCCCGCCCCGGCTCAGTGGTTACTGCGCTCGGCTGCTGTCCCGAAAGATGCGGGTTCGATCCACGCCGCGGCGGCCGAATTTCGTTGGAGGTGAAATTCTAGAGGCCCGTTTACTGTGCGATGTCAGTGCCCGTTAAAGAACCCCAGGTGGTCGAAATTTCCGGAGCCCTTCACTACGGCGTCCCTGAGAGCCTGAGTTGCTTTGGGACGTTCCACCCGAACAAACCAGTAAACCAAATCAAAATTAAAACAGGAACTTTAGGCGCATATTCAGTCGAATGTTGAAGGCACGGAACATGCGACGAGCTAGGATCTAGTTGCTCTTGCGGCTTTGCAGCAGCACACGGATCAGATTAAGAAGGTTCGTATGCAACACCATCGCCAGCAGCCGACGCTATTAGCTCAATATCACGACGTGCCTCTCGGCGTGCACGCCTGTAAGCAGTACTCCTCGGCACCGTAGTCATTATGCTGTCACCAGATTAATATACTGGTCCGCAGTAAGCTTCTGCTCATGTTGAGCCAGCATCAGTCACTTAACTTTAATACCGCCGCTAAAATTACTTCAAAAGCCAGAAATCACGCTACACGGCTCACACACCAGGCAAGGACTACCGACTGCCACTTACTTTCACTTGCCGCATGTGCCATCCGTGTTTCCCGCCGCTGGAACCTTGCTGAAATGTAAAAAAAGATACACTCGTTACGCAACCAACATGCAGTAGGAACGTCAATAATTATTTGAAATTTTGGTCCAAAAAACGGAAAACTGGCTAATACACGCCTCAAACCAACAAGCTAAGCAAATATAACTCGCATTGTTTCAGTAGTGCGATGACGATGGTGGTGCCATTGAGATAATGAGCAAAGAGCCTTTTTTATGAAACATGCACCTTAGACAAAAATAAAACTGTGATCCTAAATAAAACAAAAAATAACTGCAAAAAAGGATGTGTGTTATTAATTTTTATGATCACTGCTCTAAGAGCACGAACAGGTGGCCAGTTGTTTTTGCTGTGGTGTCACTGTCGTCGTCAGTGGCTGTTATGGTCGGAAGGCGGGAATACAGTTGGCGTCAAGGTGGTTATGTTGTGAGCTTGGAGGAGAAGATTGTGTAAGCACACCCTTGACAGCTATAACAAAACGGGAATTAGACTATTTGAGCCAGGTTCAGTTAGAGTAATTAGGTCGCCATTCCCTAATTTCGAAGTTTTAAAGTGTAGGGTTTCTGTATTCAGCTAATGGCCCTTTTGGAATTGCTTATTTTCGTCCTGCTTTTAACGATTTTTTTGGCTCTTTGAAACAATAAGTACTGGGTTTTGTATTACTTTGTGACATCTTGCGCTTATACATCGCATGGATTATTGTTTACTTGTTCCAAACAGCTGTATCAAGCCCGCTAGCCAAAGACGTCGGAAAAGGACAGTGGAGCGTGCCACTCGAGCACTCATGAGAATTGCATGGCCACCTGCACGATTCAGACCCTCTGATTATAAACACTTCCTTACAACATCCGATCTGCGACTGCTTTCGGGATGATCCCACCGCGGCTTTTATGCGGACGTCATGTCCGTAAAACGTTCGAGCCGCGACTGTTTCCGGGATAATCCCAGTGCGAACTTCATAAGGAAGTCCCTGGGACGTCCCGTTAGGGATGTGGGACGTGCGTACATTTTTGGGACGTCCTGCGGACGTTTGGTGTTGTCTGGGAATTGGGATGCCTCCTGAAAGCTTCTCAGCTTGCTCTCTGTCTTGACAGATCGTTTTGTATTTTTTCAGGATCTTCTTATGTTGTGGACCTAGATATGTTTCCTGCAGACACAAAGCTGCAGGTAGCATTGATCCTAATATGTCAGTTATGTCTGTGTAGTTTTCCAAAAGAACTCTACAGTTCCACTGAACTAGAAAAGGCATATCTGTGTTTTTTGGGATTTCCATGAAAAAGTTATTTAGCATCTAGGCCCATTATCCAGGCTTTATCCTTCTTCTCACGCTCCAGGTAACTGTACCGCCCCTACATAAGCGGGTCTGCTGGAGTTTGCATCCATCACCTCGCCCGAGGCACTGTATGCCCGCCTGCGAGGAACTCAGGCCTCCTCTGACGTGGAAGAGAAGCCTGGTTGTGATAGAGGAAGAAACGTGCGCACGCATGCACACGTTTTGCTTGTAAACAGTGATGTTTAGTCCCATGCAGCTGTCGCAAAAAATTGCACAAAAAGTAGCAGGGTGGCCAGACAATGCAGTGTTTTAGTCCGAATTCGCGTTGGTTCCCCGCCAGAATCGCAAAGCGAAAAAGCGCCTTGGATTTTCCATTCGCATCGTCCGCGGTCATGACTATGGTGGCTAGAAATGGGAGGTGGCGCGAGAGCGCATTCCGCCGCTTAGAGAAAACGCGCTTTCGGTTCATGCCACCGCCGGTTGTGGCCTCTGTGGCGCTGCTGTCAGCTCTTTGTAAGGAAGATGGCGAATCTTAATGGGAATTGACTTGAACAAAAATAAAGAAAGAAAAGCTGAGCATGGTGGCAATTGCCACCACCCCGTTTCAAAGAGGGCGCTCATACCTACCCATCCATCCATTCGTCCATCCATGAACAAGTTCGTTTGAGAGCTCGGCTAGCTCAGCGTTGAGAAGACGCCCAACGTGATGCGTTGTTGTTGTTGTTGTGACTGAGAGAAGGATGAAGAGGAAATTGCACGGGCCTGCTACTGGCTCGAGCCAAGCCACCACCGCTGCCACGTGCAGATAGAGGAGAGTTAAAAGATCACAGGAAAGAGAAAAAGGAAAGAAAAGACGCGCGTCGCAGCAACAACTGCGTCCGCCGGAGCGGACGCTGCTCAAAAAGAAGCGGCCGAAGCCGCGCTCGCCGAAGCGAGAACAGATACTCCTCGCGGCCGAAGCCCCAACCGACTAACGTGATGCGTTCTGAAAGCGTCGCTTACATATTGGTCGGGTTCGCAGCCCAACTCGACCGGAAAACCACTGCACTTCGTGCGACCTATTCCGGCAGAAATGATATGTAGCGCCTGCGGGCTGGTAAAGAGAATTAGCACGTCGCTTCCATGCGCACACATACTATGCCAGTCGTGCTACGGACAGTGCGCGCGGGATGGAGGCCACTTCTGTCCTCGCGATGGCCTCAGGTGCGCTGATGACAACCCCAACTGGAAGGAATTCCCTGCCGGAGAGTTTCTGCAAAGAGAGGTGCGGTGTTGGAACCGTGTGAATGGCTGCAACGCTGTGGTGGCGGCCGCTGACCTCCCCCTCCACTTCGGGCGCGACTGTGGGTATCACGCCATTTCCTGTCCCCGGTGCTCCGCCAGGGTTCTTCACAGGAACGTGGTCGCCCATCTGAGATCGGGCTGCGGTTCCCCGGCGAGCCCTCTCGGATTGTGATGTGAAGAAAAGTCAAGATCGGCTGCGACAAATCAATGTAACTTAACGTCCTTCAGAAAAATTAAAGGAGCAGCTTCGGACTTCATTTGAATGCGGCTCGTGAGTTGTTCTTCGCTCGATCACTATTGTGACCGGATCAGTGTTATCTAATCTGGAACAAGTAAAGCAAAATCACGACAAAGAAAAGCACCTCATCGCTAAAACACCTACAAAGGACACCGATGACAAGTACAATTTACGTTTTGAGTAAACAATAACTCTAAAAAAAAACTAGGAAGTTAAAAATTGGATTAATTCAATGGAAAAGAAATATAGTGTAGAACTATATGGGTACTGGAAAAGGCAGGTGAGGAAAGGCTTTTTCTATGATAACTCAAGAGGCAGTGCCCTACTTTTTGAAGCTAGGTCAGGGTGTCTTAGAACGCGCAGCTACAAAAAGAAATTTAACGAAGATGACACATGTGCAGTGTGTGGTAGATCTGTGGAAACAATTGAACACCTCATACTCAAATGTGATGGTATCCATCCACATGTCGATGCAGGCACAGTCACTCTTCCGGAGGCCCTAGGGTTTAAAGATAACAATATGGTCATGTAAATAAATCTTCAGTGGAAGTTAGGAAAAAGCGATTCGAGGATTGGTGGCTGAAAAGCAGAGATGTGACATAAGGTTAGAAGTGTAGGAGTGGCATCTCCTGGCCACTGAAATCACATAAAAACAGCATCTTTTCTCACCATTTCTTGAGACCAGTGAATGTGCGAGTACACAAAGGCCAGCGACCAGTTTCACATGCTCGCCCCGACCATTCTGCCACTCATCTTCTCGCAGAGCATCTGGGCAAATCTTGCGTCTCACCACCCAACAATGCCCGTACAACCTCCTCCAAAGCAGCACCCGTGCCAGTTGCCTGGTACAGACTCTGTACATACCCATATTTCACCTCTTACAGCCAACTGGATAGAGCCTTCATTGAGTGACTATATAGCCAATCAGCCCACAAGTGCTTTCCTTTGACATTCTGTGAACTTTGCAAGACAAAGCAACACTGAAAGCTATGAGGCGAGCCAGAGTGGGAGGCTAATGTGGGGTTCCTTATGTGCACTGAAATACCTGCCCACAAGTGATTAGGCATTTCCTGAAAAACGTGACAAAACAAACTAAATTACTGTTGTTTTTTTTGTTTATATGTATACGAAGGCTCCATTTAGCAAGCTGTATGAATTGCTCCTGCTGAATAGCTAAAAAACTTCATCAAACTTTGTAGGAATTTGGAAAACTCTTTTTAAAAGAAGAAAAACAGCCCATGCTACAAAATCAATATGTCATATTAACTAACAAATGGTCAAAGGTTCAGTAACTGCCTCAAGCAATATTTGCACAAAGTTTAAATGAAACCTCATTCTTCATGTCGCCTCCATGAACCAGACAGAATGTCTCCAGTGAAAACTTTCCAATTTTACCACACTGGAAAAGCACCACCGCTAGCCAGCACAGGCAATGCAAAATGCTTCCTGACAAGGTCCTTACGTATGTACTCATTACGGAAATAGCGAACGCTTAGTGCTGGTGCAGTAGTGAACAGTTTGGAAGACAGGGCTGTTAAAAATCTCATAGGGTATTAAATTTAGAACCCAGCACTTCAACCTAAGCACTGACAGAATGAACTGGAGGCAGCGCTCAACTTGCAAGTGAGTCAGCCCAGTAAAGTGAAGTAGAATCCACTGTCTATGGTACCTTGCGGCAAGTGGAAAACAAATCACATTTGAATTAAAACATCAGCGAGGGATGGTTGGTTCATTGCAAAACGTAAAGGGACACTGAGGAGAAACTGAAGTTGGCTTGTATTGATAGAATACAGTTCCTAAACACAAAAACTCCACTCTTTCTGAAAACAAAACTCTTGTAAGGTGAAAAGAGCAAGAACTAAAATACAGGTATTGCCACAACAGGCTAACATCGCAGGTACAAGCGTGATGACAAAATAGGAGAAAAGAGGCCACAGGATCTCTGAGACTGACAAAGGTGCATGAAGGTTAAGTGTTTGATTGATAATGAAGTATAGAAGTTTTGTGTTGTAACCACTAGAGCACTTTTATTGCACGAGAAAGATGGAAAAAAGACAGCCTGAATGCCGGAAGCCAAAGAAGACCTGCAATTGGTGGCACAACAAGTGGCCAGCTGAGTTTCGGTATGTTTTGGGGTGCTTCAGAGCCATTCGTTCTGCATGCCCAAATGGTTTCGTTATGCGCCTCTACCTACGAGGGCGGAGCAGCAGGGGACCTCCAAGTGCCTCTCTAAGTGCTCCTCGGACGAAGTTCGTGCAACAGCCCTACACGGATTATTATTCCAGAATTTAAATATGCCCGCGCGTACCGGTCGCTACACATGAGTGGTGACGGTGGCTCGGCAGTTAAAGTGACACTGCTGACACCTTAGCTTTAGGACATTTTTGCCAGACCTGCCACCTTAGCCCTTAAAAGCATTGCACGTTGTGTAGGGCTGAGCTCACTGAATGCAGGCTGCAGTTGATTGCGAGAACTTCATTGCCGGAATAGGGAGGGATCCGTCGTAACAGTGCAAATGGAAAAGAAGCGATGATGGCTGATAGAGGCCTTGAACGTCCGGCCAGCAGTAGTTTTCATTTCAGCAGGAGTGCAGCGTTCGCTGCCAGCACTCACGGAGTCCTCATTTCCGTTTCCACCACTTTACGTCATTTTTGTCCTATATTGTTATCAGAGAGTCTCAAGTTTGAATCGTTGTGGTGGGAAAAAGTTTTCGAACTGTGAATCCAAATCTTTCAGCAATAAATGCACTTTTTGCTGCCGGGCAAGGGGCAACAAAGCCACAAAATGCCGAACTATCGGATTTTACTAACAAAAAAATTTGATGCCGTTGTCCTCGGTGTTCGTTTAAAAACCACAGAAAAAATCAGCAGGATGCTTAAGCTTTGCCTTAAGAGTACATGCGAATGTGCCTTCTCCTCCCTTTTTTCTCTTTGTATTCCTTTTCTTTATCATTTCTCACTAATTACCAATTCACAATCACATTACTAACCATGGTCATTCATCAATTACTATCACTATTACCTATCACATTACTCATTACCAATCAGAAATCGCTGTTATCAATTACCAATCATTTTCTAGGTTACGCTGCACGACACAATATGCCACCTCATACGCAGACACGCCTGCACGCACACTTGTTTCATTACAATGGAGCACCATAAAACCACCTTTTCATTCCGTGCGATTTTTGATGCCTCATTAGCATGTTTGTATTGGGTTCTGTACTGATATTATAGTAATTAAAAAATGTAAAACCAAACACATGCTACTAATATATATATATATATATATATATATATATATATATATATATATATATATATATATAGATGTCACCTAGAGATCGCGAGATACCCATTCGTCGACCTGAAGAGCCACGCCTTCTGTAAACAATGCTTGACAATGGAAAAAAAAACCTGCAAATTGGGTGCACAAGCACACAGCCACAAAGAACGCCGGTCATATTTGTTGTCAGTGCACGTTAAAGAACCCCAGGTGGTCAAAATTTCCAGAGAACTTCACTACGGCGCCCCTCATAGCCCGAGTCGCTTTGGGACGTTAAACCCCATAAACCAAGAAAAAACAAACATATTTGTTCTTTCACTATCAGCTTTGGGTAATTTTGGGTAATGGTGATGCCACCATTGCCCTTTTTTATTTTACGCCTGCCTTTTCTTTTGAAGTCAGGAATAAAAATTAAAATAAAGATTAATAGTCTGCTTATAAGGTGTTTAAAATTATAGTTTAATGTTGGTAACCACTAGAAGGCATTTTTTCTTCAGTTAAAAGGGCAGTGTCTGCTGCGCTTTCTAACGGAGCTGCTTTCTAAAGCAGGTGCACTATGCTTTGGTGTCTGCAGCACGTAAACATGTTCTTCTTTTGAATTTACTTTTATTTCACAAAACAGCACTTGAAAATCCGACAGGCAGTTTTCTCTTATGCACGGACCTTGCCGATTCCTGCTTCGAGCCCAGCGTTCGCTTGCTGGTGCAGAGGCTAAAAAATGGGACAATAAAATGCGGAAGCAGCAAAGGCTTGCGCCACAAGGTGAGCTCTCCACCTTCTGTGAATTTTAAAACAAGTGCTGTGCCACCTCCTCTAAGCATGGGGAAGGTGCTTGGACCCAGGTACCCAACTAGCTTGAAGCACATGAGGAAACTGGAAAGGTAAGCTTCCTTTTAAGGCCTCTAAGCTTAAGGCGTTTTTATAGCTGATACTGCAAAGAGGCTGTAAGGTGAACATTCTGGACAAGATGCTTGATGTCCTTTGACTGTTTGGAAGCTTGTGAGGTGCATAAAGCTCACAAGGCACTGTGCGACAGGTCATTGTGGTGATGATTATGTGCCTATTTGCTTTGCATCGGGTGGTTTTTCACCCTAGCCACCACATAGAAAGAAAAAACAAAATGAAAGCATGGAAGCGTTCACTTTCAGCTTTCTCCTGCAGACCCCAAGTGAACAAAGCAACCAGGCTGTCATGGATCTAGCAAATTATAATTTTGCAATTGCACCTTCTGCTGTGAACCAGGAACGTTTGTTCCCCTAGAGACAAGCAGTGGCGAGAGGCCATAGCTGAAGGAGGGAGTAGTTCCCATAATTGAAGAATACATGAAAAGACAAGGACGAGGCATTGTTTGTGTTGTTCCTTCTATGTCATT
The DNA here is from genome assembly GCF_055824585.1 of Amblyomma mixtum. NCBI lineage: Eukaryota > Metazoa > Arthropoda > Arachnida > Ixodida > Ixodidae > Amblyomma > Amblyomma mixtum. The sequence continues at coordinate 327,618,424 of NC_143014.1, read as the reverse complement.
TTGTTGTCACAAGTTAAAAGTAGATATTTGTTGTAGTTTCACCTTTTGAGGCAAGGCAGAGGGAGGTTCATATTGAAACAAGCAGCCCAAAAGATAGAGCACAGGAATGACTCACACAGCATTAGTGTTTGTGCTTTGTTCCTACCGTTCTGTGTGCTTGCACCTCTTGCACCCAAATGAGGCATTGACATAATCTTACGTGGTGCTGTGATGCTGATGAAAAATGTGTGCTGCACGTATATGGGTGTGTGGCATTCAGGTTCAAGCACCAACGTAGGGCTTCCAGTGCAGTAGAAATTATGAGAGGAAAAAAAGCCTTAGGAATGTAGATGGAGAATTTAGCTCTTCAGTTTGCTTCTTCTGAAAAATTCTGTGACAGGAGCTTTTAATAGATATGTCAGCCCCCCCTTATGTTATGCCCCCCTCCTTGTGGGCCTTTCAGGTACAAATAAATCAATAAATAAAAAATAGTGCCCCTTCAAGCTGTACAATTTGCAGCTTTGACGGAAAATTTTCCGTGGCCCCTTTGGGAGTGTTTGCCCAGAACTTGTAGCTATTGCTTAATGGCTGTTGGTCTCAAGAACCACACAGTTAACCAATTCCCCTCTTGCCTTTTGGTGAGAGAATCTGAGAGGTCAAAATGATAATTTGCCATAGGTGTGATTAGTAATGGGCTGGAGGTATTGCCGGAGAGAACCGAGTTCCTCTACTGGACTGAGTGGTAAGAATTTCGGGTTGGTTAAAGCATGTATGGCTTAACATCACCTCGCCATATCTTAAAAAGATGTGGTATATTTGGCATGTGTAATAAAAATATGTTGTGATGTGTGCGGTTGGTGAGCTCTCAACTCGGGTATGTCAAAGTTGTAAGCTCAAGCAGAAATACCTGAGCTGTTTGAGCTCTGGGCAAGAGCTTTCAGCGAGGCTACCGCACTACGTCCTTGTTGTACAGTTGGCTTTCGTGGTGCTCCAACTTCCTCCTTCCCCCACCTTTGCTAGGAATGTCGCCATGGGACTGAGAGAAAGTGGTGTGATGTAATTAGAGCAGTGGCATGGCCATGAGATCCATCCATAGGGTACTGTGTAAAAAGTGTTTGCAGGATTGGCACCGTGGTCAGAATTGAGGTGAGTTGTGAGTGGGCCACTGTGGAAAACGATACTAAAGCAGCGGCAAACATGCCACCAATGGTGGAGAGCTACAGTTCGAAGGCAAACTTCATTGTCTGTGTTGCCATTGTTGTCAGTTCTATCTGTGAGACCATCAAGGGAAGCACCTGTTCTAAATGCATTGCATAGCAGATCAGAACTTCAATTTTATACTTGGCTCATGGCCCTCATTGCAGGATGTATATGAATTGGTTCAGATTTCACATTGAGACGCATCAAATTCAGCAACCTTAGTACTCACACGTGCAGTAAAACCTCGTTAAGGCATACCTCATGCCACCTACATCTTATTAAACAGGCGCAGGATAGTTTCAAGGGTCTCTTCATGCAGATGCTTGAGCATTTTATATGTGATCCTGTCAGGGTCAGCTGCTGTTGAGTCGCCACATGGGCCTAAGACAACCTTCAGCTCTTGTAAAGTAAATGAGCTATTGTATCCTCCTATAGGTGGCCTTTTTTTTACAATAGGGTTCCGCGCCTCAGCTAGCTTGTCTCTCCAGAAATCTGTTAATACGCTGAGCTAAAAGTCTATTCGAAGTGTTTTCCTAGTGCATCTGCTTGGTGGTCCAATGCATCGCCAGCAGTGTTAACAATGGGATTTGGATGCGGAGTATGCCCTTTAAGTATTTTAGTCTACTGTATACTTTATAAGTGTCTATGTAAGAATTTACAGAGGAGAGAAATGACTGCCAGCTTTCCCGTTTGGATATACTTCGAGCACGCCTGCCATTTGCTTCAGCTCACTTAAAGTTTAAGTTGTTAACCGTAGCGTAACGGTGACCATGCGTTAGTTTGGTTCTGACCTTGCACTCTGCATTTCACCATGGTTTTCGTTTGTTTTGTATTTTACCTGATGTCTGTGGGATAGATTTCTGTGCAGCGTCTAATATTCAATGTGATCAAGCATTGAGATTCGTCTATACCTAGGTCTGTAATTGATGAACAGGGAAATTCTGAGAGTTCCCGGAACAACTGTCAGTTAGCAATCTGTTCTTTAAACTTCGTAGGGTTATTTACCTTCGGAATGGTTTGGTTTATGGGGGTTTAATGTCCCAAAGTGACTCAGGTTAGAGGAACATCGTAGTGAAGGGCTCCGGAAATTTCGACCACCTAGGGTTCTTTAACGTGCAATGACATCGCACAGTACATGGGCCTCTAGAATTTCACCTCCATCGGATCTATATTTTCTGGGCATTTTAAAAAAATGGGAAAGTGGTCACTTCCATAGAGGTTATCAATAACAGTGCAGTCAGTAGCTGCGAAGAGCAATGGAGAGCCAATAGCAAGGTCTGTCGCTGTGTATGAGTTGTGTGTGGTATTAAAATATGTTGGTTCTTTTCTACTGAATATGCATGAGCCACACAACAATAAAAATTTTTCAATTAGTGCACCTCGAGAGTCGGTTCTAGTACCTCCCCCTGATGGGTGGTGTGCATTAAAATTTCCAATCAACAGGAACAGCTTTGGAAGCTGGTGAATAAGTTTTTCAAGTTGGCCAACGGACAGGCGATGATCTGGCGGAATATAAAGGGACCATACGGTTATTATTCTACCAAAAGTTAGAGCTCGTATTGCCACCACCTCTACATTGGTAGCCAGTGGAAGACATTTAGAGGCAACTGAATTCTGAGCGACAAAAGCAACGCCACCCTAGGAGTGGGCAGTGCCTTGCCTCTCCTTCCAGTATACTACATATTTTTTTAGAAAGCTTGTACACGTTGGGTATAATTGTGTTTCCTCTAGGCAAAGTATGTTCGGTTGGGAATGTGCAAGTGTTTTGTATATGTCACCCAGGTTCTTAACTAGCCCTCGGCAGTTCTACTGAATGATGCTCTCTGCAGTCAAGGTTGTTTGTGGGGAAGAGAAAAGCGGGTTATTTAGACATCACCACCTTTGGGAGGTGGCTTGACTGGAATGTGTTTTTCCGGCTTGAGGCAGTCCAGAAGACTCTGCCTCTCTTTGGGTAACTCTCTCAATGTCTCTAATGCTAAGGAGTTTGAAGTCGCACGCATCCATTGCCTCCAGAGAGGACCCAGAGGTGATAGGGGATCTGTCACGAGGGACAGACAGAGGGACGGGGTTACCCCTGAACATTTGACCAACACAGTTCCCACTTTAAGTTATTGATCAATTTGCTCTCGCCCTACTATAAGTTTGCCGTCCCGGTTAGCTCAATTGGTAGAACGACTGCTCTGGTGAAGCGGTTGTCCCGAATTCGAACCCTGGACCAGGATGAATTTTTCTTTAACTACGAAGTTTCTGAGAAAGCTGCATTGCTTTCCTTTGTAGCCGTATGGCTGCGCTCGGGTCAGTGGTGGTCCAAAAGGGGGGGGGGTGGAGGGGGGTCACCCCCTTCCCCCAAAAGCCTTTGCAAACCTTCCCAAACGTCCGTTTTCGGGCTCTCATAGGGCAAGATTTGATTTTGACGTAGAAATGGAAAGCTTTTTTGTCTGTGATGAGTCAAGTAGTCCCCTGCTTTGTACATTAACTGTGTTAGTGGCTGTCTTATTTCACACAATTCTACATTCTACAGGTTGGTATTTATACAATTCGTAGTAATTGTCGAGGTATCATGGTCCTGCCGTGCCCCCACCGTTGTTTTGCCTTGGCTCTGGCGCGGCGACCACAGCTGCGGCGGTGCCATTCAGCTGTGGTTGGGGTGGCCAGCAACCTCGTCGGGGTGGCAAGGAGCCACCCATTCATGGCGTTACCCCATCATGGGACACGGCGACGTCAGCGAGGGGATCATCCCTTTTTGGCTTGACAAGGAGCCCTGACCAGCCGCCTGGTCGGAGGGTACCAAGGGCGGAACAAAGCCCTTCCCAGAACTGAGTAATAAAGGCCGCTAGCATAGCTCATGAAATGTCCGGGCAGGTGCTTTGACCTTCCTGGACTCGCCGTGGCGGGATATCTCAGCCATCGACCTCTATTCCCCCGGTATCAAAATGAATATTGCTCACGTGACTTAACATTCAAAGCATGACTTGTGGTATATCTATATCATTTGCCATTTATTTTTCAACAACAAAGCACACAAAAATTGTACAAATAAAATGTGAATAGAATAATCGTTTCTATTTTTTGTTATTTCTTTATTTATTTACTTATTTTTGTTATTTTCTACTTTTTATTTTTTGGTATAAGAAAGTCCGTCCCCCCCCCCCCCCCCCCACCCCTAAAACCAGTCTCTGGGACCGCCACTGGCTTGGGTGGATGTGAATGAGTAATTACTCCCTTATTATAAATCTACTCCACCTTGGCGGTTTCCCCTAAACATTTGACCAACCGGGACAGTCCCGTCGGTAGTCTTTATTGTCCCAGAGGTCTGAAAGAAGTTGACCTCTGGGATGTTGAAGATTGGTGCAGCTAATGGCTGCTTGGTGGGGGACCAAGATAGGTGCGCATCAGCAAAACTGTACTGCGTACCTGCCAAAACTAGACACCGCCCGGCCCCCCAGTGTGCTGCGTGAGCATAGGATCTTAAGGAGAGAAGCGAAAGCTTCTTTCGGGTTACAGCAAAAGTGATGTTGTCAGTTACCTTAAGTTGACTGATTTGCTTCTCATTCTTGAATGGGCAGCATGTGGCCAGTGACAGTTGGGACATTCTGTATGGGTAGCAGTGCAGTTTTCGGTGGGGTGCTCATGTGCACCGTGCTTTGCACAAATGAGCTTCCCACAACAGCTATTTGAGCTGTACTCATACTTTTGGCACTTCAAACATCTGCATGGGTTTGGGACATGCGGTCTAACTTTACAATAAATGAATTCTATGTTCATCGATTCTGGAAGTCGTGTCAGGTTAAATATGAGGACAATTTTGGCTGTCGCTCTTCACCGTTCTACCTTATTGTGATGCAGCGAAGGGCAACGACACCTTGGCCAGGAAGCCTTCGAAGAGGTCAGACTCGGTTTTGCGGATGAGGTCCCGCTCAGATATCACACCTTGGATGATGTTTAGGCTACGGTGTGACGTTTTGGTCACGTGTAGGTCGGCAAACTCCTGCTGTTTTAGGAGGGCCTCAGGGTGCTCTTTCTTTGAAGCTTCAACTCTTAGGTCACCAGAGAGATTTTTGGCTTTGTAGTTTTTCCCGGTGAATTTTTAGAGAGTCTTTGCAATCAGGAAGACAGACATTGAGGCTACTAGACAGGTGTCATTCAGGGAGTCTACAATAAGGAAGTGTAGAAAGTGTTCAAAGTCAGTGCAAGTCTTATCGAGAGGTACTTCAGTGCGGGACCTTTCCAAGTATCGATTAGGTTTATTTGGTGTACGTTTATCCATGTGATATGTAGGTCAACTGTGTCAACTAGTAGGTCAACTGTGTTTCACCATCTTATGCACAGGAAGGTCCCAGAGCCTGCCAGCTGGTAGACAGACAGGGAGCCCAACAGCCGGGGTTTGACCATGATCCTGACTTTCACTATGGTGTGGATGACAGCATCGGTATGGGAGCTAAGGGCCCGTGGTGGCGCCAAGCACCATCACATTGAGACTCAAGGTGCCCTTGCGGGTAGAGATGTTTTATTTTTGCATATTTTTCTGCTGAACAAGATACTGCTGACCGCAGAAAAGTAATTTGTGTCAAGAACAGAAATTGGATGCAGTTGTAATTGGTATTGTAACTCCCCTTGAATTATGCCGTTTAAGATGCACTCTAAGGCAGGCTGCACATGTGGCATGCACTCATAAGGATTCTTTACCTCATTCTCTTTTAGCATGCCTAATGTTTTGTATACGTCACCTTTGTTGTTTCCTACCTTTGAAAATTTCAGAGACCATGTCAGCCAAGGCGAACTATGAGGGCGTCACAGAAGCAACTCCTGCCGAGTCCCATGCCATGCGCAGAATGCAAGGTATTTTAAAAGGGCAATTCCAAGGCTGTGCATCATGCATTTCAGAACATGGATTTGTTTTGTTTGTTTTTTTTTTGTTTATGGGGTTTAACGTCCCAAAGCGACTAAGGCTATGAGAGACGCCGTAGTGGAGGGCTCCGGGGATTTCGACCACCTGGGGTTCTTTAACATGCACTGACATCGCACAGTACACAGGCCTCTAGAATTTCTCCTCCAAAGAAATTCTAGCCGCCGCGGCCGGGATCGAACCCGCGTCTTTTGGGTCAGCAGCCGAGCACCATAGCCGCTGAGCCACCGCGGCGGCGAACATAGATTTATCATTTTTAAAGTTAACCATAATGGGATTGATGACTTTGCTTGTTAAAGGGGTACGCAGTGAAACCACAGTCTGAATTTTCACTTTTGACGGGGTAATAACTGAACTTATGGTTGCAGTCTTTATATTTAAGCTATTCTTTTTCTGTTCTAGGTGCTTTCACTACTAAGTGGTGATAGATATCCGCTAGGTGGTTTTAATTTGAATTTCTTGAAGAATGGTGGCAAAGATCTGATGTTAATTGCGTGATATTCTCTGAGAAAAAGTCTTTCCGCTTTCTACTGTGACTGTTTTCAAAGACATTGATGACTTTTTGCATTTTGTGCACATCATGGTAGCCGATTTTTGCATGCATTATAGGATGTTTTTAGCTGCCCTGTGACTTGATGCTAGTAATCACATACGATTAATCTAGTGGAAGGAATGTAGCACCTAAGAATAGAACACACGGGGACATTGGATGTCATAACATGAAAGCAGATGTATGCATGAGTGGATACATCAGCGAGCTTTCTGAAAAAAGTCTAAACTCCTAAAATGTAGCACCAATAGATAAGCAGCTGTTTTAACAAACTGGTGGATGTCTTCTGTTTATGATTATGCAGCTCATATGAAATTTGTGCATGTGCAGAACTGTTGCTGAAGGTCATATTTATGTGACCATTTTGAAAATACATTAAGCAAAAAGCCCAGCATTGTCTTGTGTTCCACTTTGTGCTGTGCTCTTTCTGATGGTTGTATAAAGTGCAGTCATGTACGAACTGACCTAACTACATGTCTCTGAATGCTATTGCTGTCATTTGGTCCAGGTTGGACAGTTTCCGGAACTGTAACCACTTTATAATGCCAGAGTATGGGTCCTATAGGTATACAGGGTGTTTCACCTAAGACTTTACATATAATATTAAAAAATGTGCTTTTTCAGTAAGAAGAGCGCTTTCTTCAGCATAGTATTGTCGGCGGTGAACTACATCAGAATACAGCTAAGACATGCTAGCTAGCATGCTGGTTAACTAGTAATGATTAGTTAACTTTTTAACTATGGCTGTTAGGACCTGTAATCATTCAGACATGTGTAGCCCATTGCAACTAATATCTGTGCGAGGTTTTAGTATTTTGAAAATACGGTTACCCACGGCACTATAGCCCCACAAATTTTGGCTATTTCTACGAGTTACAAGCACTGGAGAGGTTGCTTTGCTTGCAAGCATCTCGAAAGCGCATGTATTTTGGTGTGATGTAGCCAAAGTTTGTTGGGCCACAGTGCCAAGGGTAACCGCAATATCGAAATACTAAAAACTGATCTGGATATTAATTACTGTGGGCTACACGCCTCTCCCTCAAAATTAAGGAGTCTAACGATAATAGTTACAAAGTTGACTATTCAATACTAGTTAACCACTCAGCAAGTTAGCACATCTTACCTGTATTCTGATGTACTACACCGCTGACAATACTTTGCCGAAAAAGAGCTCTTCTAACTCAAAAAGCCTATTCTTAAAAATTGTGCAAAAATCTTTGGTTAAACACCCTGTATATTATAATAAAATAATAAATGCTATTACAGGTGCTGTGCAATGGTCGATTCTGCATTATGATTTGTGATACATATTTAGACAGGCAGTTAGTTGGGCTGGTGGGTCATCATTAGGAAAAACTGCGGATGATGCAATGACAGCTAGTGCAAGAGCTGATTTTTTTGAAGGAGCAGAAAGACGTATCTTTATGCCTTGTTCAGCTGCTTTGGATGCATTAATGTGCACTCGTCCGGTGAACTGCAGTTTCGTAGCTGACCATGAAATAGTAGTTATGCTGGCATGTTAGCCTACATATGCTAAGTGGCAATTGTCTTATCACTTTCTAGCTTGACCCATTAGTGCTAACTCATGATATGTTTTGCCGAGCTAGTAGCATGTTCCACCAGGCATCAGGTCCAGGAGCACCGCCGCTGTGCCGACGGAGGAAGGAACGTGGGCCGGAGACAGGGAGTAGAAGAAGCAAAGGAAAACAATATTTATATATTTACAACATTAGTTACAAGCAATGACAAACAGGGTAAAATCTGAGAAGAGTCTCAGGGAATCGCTGAGGGAATCGCTGCTCGATGAACGTGTCGAGCGCTTTAAATAGTCCCTCCCATGGCCTTCCCGCCTTTTTCGACCAATCGCAGGGACTTCGCCCTGAGCGCCGCCTTTGAGTGGAGCTAACATCGCTCATTGGCTGGCTTTGTCACCTTGTCGAAATCTGGTACTCCTTAATGGCGTTCCCCGCTCCATCGTCTTCCTCGGCTGAGTCACTTGGATAAAGTCTCCCGGAAGCGTCCTTTCCGGCCAGGGGGATCCCATATCTTGTTTCAAGGAGACGCCCAAAGGCGAACACTTGCAGCGGCGTCACCCGCGCAGTTGACAAAAGAGTGAGGCGCAGTTGAATGGCAGGCGTTGAGTCATGTAACCCTGGCGGATGTACACACATGGTCGCAGGGTCAATACTGCTGAACTCCTTAAAGGGGCTGCGAAACACTGCCTGGGGGAATACCGGCTATACTTCAGGTGGGTTCTTTATGTCACACAGATGCTGACTTAAAAAGAATTACAGGAATCAATGCACAGGAACGGGAGTTATTCAGTGAAGAAATTTCAAAATACAAGCAAACAAAACGCTGCCCTCAACTCGATTTCGGCGGGGCTTCCCACTCCTATTTCGCTCTCCCAATGACGGCACCTGGTGCAACCAATCAAAACAGCCTGCCAGAGCACGTCGCGGAAGTTTGTACTCCATGGTTGCCTGCTCTCTGTAACTCGTTCTTGCTGAGACTGGCAGCGTTGTTTCCATGCCAGAGCGCCCCTGGTGGTGTATTTTTATTTTACTTGCTTTGCAGGGCTTTTATCTAAGACAAGCAAGTTGATTTTGTTGATCTAATATAAAACGCAGACAGGTGACAAAATGTGTCTCTATTTATTCACACAATTTGCAGTATATTTACTGTTTGTCCGGTCATCAAGCTCGCGCCAGGTGATGTCATATGCGCTGCTAAAAACCCGCCACTGTGTGGCGACGCCATTAGAGCCGTGAAGTTGTTTTTGGGAGGACATTAAAATATTAAAAAACGGAATGTACGCGGTATTACCGACACTAATAGCACCATTATAACTCACTGTATGCAATCAACAGGCAAAACAGTTAACTAAGATTGTGTTTCTGGGCCCCTTTAAGTCGGGAAAAACACATGGTGGCAGTTATGCCACAGTGGAGGTACGTGGAATCAAGGAGTCGTATCCGTCCTTCGTGTCCGGTTCCACCTTGCTTTTCAGGAGGTCGCATGGGAGCACGTGCTTGGAGAACCACCACTTTAGCAGAACCCCGCACTGCCTCTGGGAAAGGCGTATGTGGAGACGGATGTGGCGGGAACACACAAAGAGGGGAGGGGGGGGGGGTGGAGGTAGAGTCACAACACTCAGAAGATAGCTGCAGTCTTGGGAGGGAATACTGAGGTGGCCCTTTTCCCTGTCTGCCATTGCTGTAGCTGCTCAGTTTCACAGAGAGTGGTCTGACCCAACTGCAGGACAAAGGTAGGAAATGTTATTGTATGGCTACTCCTGTGTAGATGTACTTGGCTAAAACGTAGACAGGTGCGACCACTGTGACAGCAGTTTCACACAAAAGACCAACCTGGTGTTGCACCTTCACACACACTCTTGCAAATGTCCATACCGGTACAACCACTGTGACAGTTGTTTTACACACAGGACTGGCCTCGTGGTACACCTTTGCACACACTCTGGCGAACATCCATACTGGTGCAACCACTGTGACCGTTGTTTCACACACAGGACTGTCTTGGTATTGCACCTTCGCACACACTCTTGCAAATGTCCATACCGGTACAACCACTGTGACAGTTGTTTTACACACAGGACTGGCCTCGTGGTACACCTTTGCACACACTCTGGTGAACGTCCATACCGGTATAACCACTGTGGCAGTTGTTTCACACGCAGGACTGGCTTGGTGTTACACCTTCGCACACACTCAGTGTACTACATGGAAACGACCACCTCGAGCTGGGTGCACCCACATGTACTACAAGGCACTCCCCCTGTGGGCTGGCAAGGGCAAGCAGCCTTCATGTACAATGAAGAGCTATACATTTTCGGAGGGTGCAGTGCACTGCAGGACACTTATTTTGCAGACATGCACAAGTACAGCCCCGGGACGTTGTGCTGGACCAAAGTGAGGCAGCGTGGCTCAGGCCTGTCAGTGAGAAGCCTCTACGGGCCTACTTGCAGTCATCGCTGCTCGGCTCGATGTAAACGACTTACCAAAAATCATCATAAAAGACATCAACAACATCACACCGACTGTAGTCGATAGGTAGGTGATGCATCTGAAGCCAATGGAGTGCTTTTTACGAAGCTATTGTAGTGGTGTGGTTACAATTACGATTTCGGCGTCACTGCTTAGCAGAAGAATAAATTTTTCTTTTACTCTGAAACAACGTTTCACTTGCCGATCGATTTTCACATGAACAAGAGAGTCGATGGTATTTTATTTATGTGCATGACGCAAAGGGGCGTCACTTGTTTTTCAATAATTAGAACTAATGTGCCGAACGAACATATATGCCATCATAGACGTTCGACAACCTCGTGGTTTTTTTCAAACGACTCGCAATAATAACACTTAAGCTTCGAGCCCCTTATCGCTTGTAGCTCACCATGGAGCACTTTGTCGTGACCTTTACATTGCAGACAGCGATGCAGACTTGATGTGGTTAAGAAGCTTATAGGATAGGTCAAGTTGGTCAGACATGCTAAAGGGCATAATGGCGCAGCACCAAGCAATGAAGACAGCAGGAGAGCACACAAGTTGGCGCTTATGCGTGTGTGCTCTCCTGCTGTCTTGGCCACCTGACACCGCGCCATTCTTCTCTTTAGGATGCTTGATGTGGCAGTAGGCGCGGATTTGACCTTTTGGCCAGAAAAAATGTGCATCTGCAATGGCTTTAAAAAGCCCCACAGTTTGCACTTGTTTCCTCTCTTTGGTCGACACTAGCTACGAATCTTAGCTCATTTTATAGGCAATATTTTCTCCACTTTTTCCCTATATGCATTATAACATCAGGTGTAGTTTGTATTGAAGGCAGTCGAGAGCATGCTTGCCATAACAAGAACCTCATTTTATCTCCGGACATAGCATTTTATACATATAACATACCACCCCAGGCGTCCTGCGCATGCCAGACGCATTCTTGAGAAACCATCACACGATCTCGATAAAAGTTGCGTGTGCACTTGACGGGCAATGAGGACTGATGTAAGAAAACAGAGATACTGGGCTATTTGTGTTTTGCTTAGATGCCACGGCTTGAACGCAAAGAGATTGTGCGTGTTTCGTGGCTTTTTGGAACAACTTCAGCATTGCTGCTTTCGCTTACTTTGTCTTACCCCAACGTTCATGGCTAAAACAAATTTTATCTATCAGTTTCACAGAGAGTGATCTGTCCCAACTGTAGGATGAAGGTAGACAACTTTATTGTATGGCTACTACTGTGTAGATGTACTTGGCTAAAACGCAGATCAGTCAATGAACACAGCTTTGACTGCTTCAGCAGGTTTGAAAACGGCACATCTACTTGCCAAGTATTCTTTTGTAGTGGTTAGAAATGCAGCACATGTTAGGAATAGGGGAGCCTGTGTCGTTCACTTGGGAATTTGCTGTAAAATAGACATGCTAGCGCAGCTGAGCTACACTTGAACACGACTGTTTAAACTTTCTCCCGAGTCATTTGTTGGCTGAGCTAACTGGTACCAGTGGCTTGTGTGTTGTTACCCCCACAAGCACAGCCAGCATATATCTTGAAGTGTGAAAAACTTACAAATGCATTTAACTGTAGTTTGTATGTCACTTCTAATAATTTGAAAATTGCCTGAACTTGTCACAGTTTCATTGATGGCAACCCCATGATCTGCTTACTTATGTCTCACAGTCTTGGTTGGTTGGTTTATGGGGTTTAACGTCCCAAAGCGACTAAGGCTATGAGGGACGCCGTAGTGGAGGGCTCCGGAAATTTCGACCACCTGGGGTTCTTTAATGTGCACTGACATCGCACAGTACAGGGGCCTCTAGAATTTCTCCTCCAAAGAAATTCCAGCCGCCGCGGCCGGGATCGAACCCGCGTCTTTCGGGTCAGCAGCCGAGCATCATAACCACTGAGCCACCGCGGCGGCACGGACTTGAAAGCGAATGCGAAACCTTAGCATAGATGGAAAACTCCCATTGAACTCAAACGGTGCTCTCCACTAAGGCTGAAACCGAATCACTTAATACAAAGGCGGAGGGCAGAAACGGCGCTAGTGCTGTTGTGTAGCAAGTAAACATAGTTATTTCATGCTTCTTGATCCCCACCCACTGATGCAGTTGAAGGTCCTCAGACAGTGGCTGCAGAAATTGTTGAACCTGAACGCGTGCCAGGCACTGTTTAATTTTTCGAGGTCTTCGTGCTTGCGTAATAGGCCTTGTCCCTTAACCACAGTGCAGGGTGGGAAACCAGCACCTTTTCCTCGTTAACCTCTCGCCCTTTTCATATCTCTCTGATTCTTTCCTTCCTCTAGGTGAGGAAGATGGCCTAATTGCATGCTCAGTGTGCCTGCATAGCTTCCATATTAGATGGGACTGGGCTGTAAAGCAACCTTTGCACCCCAGCAATGTTCCCGTATCCCTCCAAGAAGTGAATAGCATTTTGTGTCATATTGAGTCTTTTGGTTAGTGCTTTTCTTCACTCTAAAGAAAACATGGAGCATTTTGATGTGTATAACTTTGACAACTAGCAAAGCTGATTGTTTTTGCTAATTGTAGATTTTAATTGCACTCGACAGCATGCTTTTTCCTTTCTTGCAGCTGCTGTACTACTTCAATCTTCGGCTCAGAAAGGTTAAAAACTGCCTTTAGTAATCTTGTTTGCAAATAAGCATGCATTTACCAGAAGTAGCTCTCTTGACTGACTACACCAAGGCTACTAATTCGTCTTTATAACAGTTGTATTGCAAAAATGAGAGATGGTTACACAGAACAACTGGGATCATACGAGCACCAGCCCACAGGGTTCACTGTTAAGCCATGCATGGTATGGCCCCCTGAAGTTCCAAAGCTCTGAAAATACGAGGGTGAAAAATCTGATCCCCATCCAGACATTTAGTACTGCAGGTGTGCCATAAGTGGCCTCCTGTGCATATCAACAGCAAATAGTGGCTTGCACACCTTTGGCAAGGATGGTACATTGCATTTCACCCTGAGCCAATTCCCTAGGATGGCCAGTTTGGTACAGGAAGGGAACTTTTGTATCTGCAATTTTGAAACGTTGTGCTTTGCATCTAACCAGTTATTGCGAGTGCCGCTAGTTCCATAATTTCAGTAGCCTGAAATATTGAAGTCCTAATGTAAATTGGAACAGTCATAATTCTTTTTTAATTTTTACTTAGGTGATCACCTTCATGCCAGCCACCATCTGACAACACTTCAAGGATAGCAGTTTTTCATACAGTAAGTTTGATATATGCATATATATTTATAGAAACAAGTTTGAAACCGTGTAAGGGACATGAACAGGGGCGTCTAAACCTAAGGGTGAACACGTGAGCCCGTGTCCATGCTCTTCGGAGTGCCAGCGTGCCCTACAGGGTCAAGCATCAAAATGGCACTGGGGCAAAGGGACCTGGAGGTGGTGCATCATGTTGTCTGTCACTTCCCTTCTTTGGGCTGCTGTGAACAGCAATGTGGCCATGGACTCGTGTTTCACCCTACATATGGACAAAGCCCTAGTTATATTAATGTAATTGATAGTATTGCTGCAAATTTAGCAGCGTAGCACTGGAGTATAGCACTAGTCGCTGAAAGTTATTTATTTCCCTTGCAAACAGTGAATGAAGTACAGCAGTGTCTTTAGCTTTTCTCTACTGTGCTTGCAAAGTCAGGTGTTTGTCTAGAGTATTAGACCTTGGCACAAGACCAAATAATTTTAGCAATCTGCCATCAAGGACTTATGACAGTGTATGGAGCAGGCATGTACTGAACTAATTACTACCACTTGTTGCTCCTGGTGTATAGTCTCTTACTTGCAGTATAATTCATCAGTTGAACTTGCATTGCATCTAGATTAGGTGCAGCGGAGAGTGCTGCATCACACACAGCACAAACTATTTATACATATTGCAGCAATTATCTTTTTGTGAAGTATAATACTACAAGTCCTAGTGCAAAATATTCTCTTACCCTCCCTTTTCCATTTTTCAACATCATTCAAACAGCAAATTCACTGCCTCACTCAGTGATTCTTTGCTCAGAAATTCAAATGCACTAAATTTTTATAGCTTAGAACAACAAGCATTATATTCTTAATATATGATTGACTTGTGCCGTACACATCCGTACCTCTACCCTGCACGTATGTGTGATTAAGATTTATGACGTGTGCTTTCCAGGAAGTATGCATTCAATGGAATTTATTCAGGATACACAACTTTACCTGCTCTAAACTCAAGTGGTAGTATGTTCTGAGTGTTTCTCTATTTTATTCGGATAACTCATACTGCTATGTGAACAGAGCTACCTAAATAATTGTAATAACTAAGAACTGCACCAAATTTTGATATAGGCACTGAAAACTGGATGTGAACAGTAGGAACAATTTTTTATCTGTTCTTCTGCATTCTTCATCAAACAATTAAGAAGTGTGAGCGGCCTAAGGAATTACTTGTGAACACCTGTTTACATCTTTCAGCTTTCGAAAATAAGCATTTTGATAATCAGATGTGTATATTACACGAATTGAAAACTGCAGGGATGTTTATGTCAGCAATACAAAGCCAGCACTACTATCTGCCTGATGACTGGCCTGCATTGCCAGGAGCAATAGCTACGGAGCTGCTGCTGGTTAATGAGTACCTGTCGAAAGACAGCAACCTCGAAAAGCTGATAAGCCGCGTAGGATGGATAAAAATTGATTGCTCGGATCTAGCCATTTGTATGCGCTGTGCTTTCTTTACTTAGGTTCAGTACTTCTCATGATTTGGGGGGACAGACATCCAGGATTGCGTGCGGACTGTCCTAAAATAAAATAGATTGAGATTTTTGCTACAGCTGCAGTGCAAGACATTTTGCCTTACGAGAAATTTGTGTGGATTGTGAAAGGAAGCAGCAGCAATCAGTGATGCTTCTGTTGAGTGCAATCATTTCAAAAACAGAATTTGCCATCATGAGGGCAGGAGCAGAGGCCACCTTAATGTCATTTATAGGAGCTGAAATACCCTAAAGTGTTGTGACCTGTGCCTTCTGAGTAGCAAAACTGTAATAAAAGGCGAAAGGAAAGGTTGCTATAGTTGAGGTTCTTCCTTTTTAAACGGCAGTTATTAGGAAGCTAATTAGTAGCCTTGAAACTGGGTATTCAGTTTGACAATTATCTTAAGTGAGAGAACAGCAACAGAAGTGCTGCTCTATTAATTTTTGTTGGTTTACATGTAATCAGATCACAGCTACTCGTCGGAAGGCATGCATTAGGTATATAAAAATTTATCACTGGCACAGAAACATTGGGATATGGCATAGTGAGGCTGAATGCTGTTTCGATAACCATGGCCTGCACACACGTTGCAGTAGATAGGGAGCTGGGACAACAGGATTGAGTACAGGGCCGAATACAGACAAGGTGTACTTATCATACTAGTTGCGGGGGTTTATTGTAATGTCTACACGCAGATCTCAAGTCTAGGCTGCCATCAAGTGCAGTGTTGGCCTAAGCACTGACCAACCATTACTGCACTTCCCTCCCGATATTTTTTTTATACCTTTCAGGTAAGTGTGCTTCGTTAAGGATAAATTTTTTCGTACCGAAGGGTGTTTTTTCTAGATGAGAAGACTGATGAATATCCTGTCACTTGGCTATGGGTGGAAAAGTGGATGGCCTCAAGTTTTGTTTCCTGTGATCAACAATGCCTAGCACTGCTTTTCAACCTGCTTTAACTCGACAAGTATATGTCAGAGGAACTGAAACCAAGTCTTCTTTCTTTTTTTTAAATTTTACAGGTTGTGTCAAGGGAAATTGCAACCAAGCAACCTCATAGCAACTTTATATGATGTGGTTCCTATACTGTACTCTAGGCAAGTGCACGGGAGCTGTAATGTAATGTGATTGTTAGCTATAAATGTTTTTTTCTGAATAAAAATGTAGCTGCAAGTAAGCGTTCATCTGTGTGTTTCTGTGCTTCTGTCTGTTCGCGCTGTTTTCTATGCAAAATAAACACATATCAACTAGCCCAAGTATCCATTCTATTCCCCTGTAGGACATCAATGGAGTGATCAAAATATGGTTTTTGGCAGGTCCAGACCGCAGCAAAGGCAGGAACAGCGGCGAAAGGCTAAAGATGCTTATACACTCGCGTTTGTAGAGTAGACAAATTCCTGTTTTTTTTATATGGTACTTTTGGTGTCTGCTGACCTTTCTGTGCATTTTTTCAGATGTTTTGCAAAACCAAAGAAGCAGTACTTGTGTGAAGGTCAGTGCAGCTGATATCATGCATTCTAAAAAGCATTCGCGATGTGTTGCAATGCATAGTGGCAGCCAAAGCAGTTTGCCCAGTTGGTTTTAAATCATGCTTTTTACAGAAGTGGAGATAGCAAACTTTTCAGTGTTTTGCTTTGGAAGGATGTGCATGACATTAGTAAAGATGGGTCACCACGTGGAATTTGCCAGCGCTAAATGATTAGTTTGTAAATGATTATTTTTTCTCTTGTTTCAGTTGCCAGATGACGTCACAAGCAGGTATAAGATCACATGAGACATACAAAAACTGCACTCTAACCATTGCTTTGTCATTTTAATTCATTCAAACGGTTAGGCTAAACTGCTCCAGTATCCAGAATGGCAGCAAGTGAACAAAGAGCTAAGCTACTCTTTTGTAGTTTGGTTATTTTTGACGTTGCAATCGTATTTACTGCTGAAATCGTGACTGCTTGGAGGAATAAATTCAATTACCAATAAAGCACAAGGCGTAAGCGAATTTCACGTGGAGATTCATGTTTATTGATGTCTTGGGCATCATCCGAAACCAAACATACACTACTAAAAATTTTGGTGTCTTTACCCCTTTAACACCTGCTGCTCTGAATTTGGTAGAAGAGGTTAAAGGTGCACTGAAGAGGAATCTTAACTCGTCTTTTTGCCGCGGGAACTCAACCTACACGTTCCGAGCATTCTTAGCAACCTTGACTTATTGCCCTGTGTGGCTGATTTCCCTAATTAAATCTTATTAAATAAAAGGGAAATTAAAATTTCCTTCATTTTTTTAATTCTCCCCATACGGTGGGCGGAGTCTACCAACGCGTGGAGTGCCTTTCAGCCAGCTCCGTGGAGGCTTTGCTTTCGCTTTATTTTGTTTCTTAGATTTCCGTGAATAAATAGTTTCATTCGCAGATAACATAGCCGCAAAATAAGCCCGCAGAAATAAAATTACGCGCAGACTATTTGCTTCTACGGATTACTACGTATTAGTCCGCCGATGGCAGAGCGGCAAGCTGCCACGGGACTGGGTGAAAGGCACTCCACGCGTTGGTCAACTCCACCCACCGTACGGGGAGAATTAAAAAAAAAGGCAGGAGCTGGACGATAATTCGATTTAATTAGGGAAATCGGCCACACAGGGCAATAAATCGAAGTTTCTAAGATTGCTCGGAACGTGTAGATCGAGTTCCCGCGGCAAGAAGACGAGTTCAGATTCCTCTTCACTGCACCTTTAAGAAATGGGCACCAAACAAATGCACCCAGTTTCTCAGACATTTCGCATGTCCGTGATATAAATATCTACCCTCAGTGCTGCAGCTGCACATTTGAAAATGACAAAACTGCAAAATGTGAGTTATCTTGAGCTTTTTTTACTCTCGGCTTTTTTTAAGCAAATAGTCAATGAGTACTTTATCATGCCAGTTGTTCCTGCAAGCAATAGACTCCTGAATTTGTAGAAATGTCACTTAGATGCTAATACATGGTAACATCTATGCTGATGTTCTCATAGACTGCTGAATTTGTAGAAATGTCAGTTAGATGCAAATACATGGTAACTGTATGCTGATGTTCTTGATTATGCTCATTTAAGAGAACAGGGTAGGCAAAATTTCTGAAAAAAATCGATTTTTTTTTGTGTAATTTAAAATCTCTATTCTTTCCTTAACATAGCCCAGTCTTTCATTTGCACGCACGCGAAATATTTACCTCAAAATCAACATTTTTCGAAACCTAGGTAGCATCCAGCCACGCCCCCTTTGACACATGCTCGGGATCTGTGCCTTTCCTAAGCTAAAAAAAAAAAAATTTTCAGCGCCTATTTTTTGTCACGTTTAGCAGAATGGCAGTCACTCATCTGGCAACAGTGAAAACCTAGCTAGCATACTTCACTTAGCCAAACGAATCCTAAGATGCAGCTGGATTACTCGCAATGCGCGGCATTTTGCTCGTGTTTCGGCGTGTTTTCGCGGACATACGAGTTTGTTTATACCTTTGTGCTGGTTATTTAGCGGTAATGCAATGACAAAGCCAAAGAAGTGCTTTGAAAAAGGTATCTTCTACGGAAACCGGCATAAGTCGATCTCCAATGACGCCAATTCTCCGCAACACAACCCAGGAGTGGGCGCCGCGGCCACCACGTGCGCGTCTGCATCGAAGCTTTCGCACTCGGCGGAACGCTTTCGCACGCAGCGGTCCTTGAAGCAGTGAAGCCGGTGTTTCAGCAGCTCTCAAAGCCTGAGCTTCTCCGGAAATGTCTCCATGGAAAAACACAGAATGCGAATGAGGCGTTCAACAACATTGTATGGGAGTTCTGAAGGAACCAGCGCACAAAACACAATGGACAAGAAAAAGGCGGAACACGACAGACAGGAGCGCTGAACTTACAACTTTATTTCGGAAGTACAGATGCAGTTGTAAGTTCAGCGCTCCTGTCCGTCGTGTTCCGCCTTTTTCTTGTCGTTGTGTTTTGTGCGCTGGTTCGTTCAGAAGCATGTCCTACCAACTAGCCCAACAACAAGCGTTGTATGGGAGCGTGCTCCGAAAAATGTCTTTCTTGGTCTCAAGACGCTGAAAATAGCGACAATGGATGCTGTGCTAACTTTCAATGATGGCAGCATTGCTCGAGCAAAGATTCTGAGGTCATTCGGAGTTTCTCCAGGACGGTTTACAGTCCAATGGTTGCGCGAAGCTGACCGGCGGCGACTGTACATTGCAGAGAGGGCTACACGACTGGTCACTAAGGAGGCCCGGAAAACAAGGCAGCTAGCACAGAAAAGAAGTGTTGATGATGGAGGGGACTACCAGGCTGGTGGCTATTGAAAAAATGCATGAGAATTTGTTTCTATAGTCCTATATTGCAATAAAGCTCTTTCTTCCACTTCAAAGCCAATTATCTCAAAACACCAAATTTTGCTGCATTTGACCCTTTTTTTAAACTACAGGTGCAAGGGAGATAAAATTTTCCAGACATTGAGCAAACATTACAGATAGTCTACTGAAATAGGATTATAAATATTATTGCAGACGATTTTTATTTACAGGCTATTTACTGCAGATTATGGCTCTAAAATTTGGTGGGTCCAGTAAAAAAAGATAAAAAAACTAACCTTTAAAAAGAAATTATCCTAGTTCAGTAACACTACCTAACATTGCTGATTACAATGCCATCAATGTTAATGTTCTAACCCCAGCAGATCATGAGAAAAAGGGTCACGAACATAGCCTAAAATGCATGGCAAGAATAGGACCTACCCTGTCACCTTAAAAGATGCCATGGAAGTTAATGTAGCCAGTGCTGTGAGTAGTACTTGGATAGTTTTTTTTTTGTCTAATGAACGCATTTTACTATGCTTTGTGAGCTTCCTGATCCTGGTGTACAAAAACTATTTCCTTGTAGAATGTTTGCTGTTACCAGTAATGGGCGAATGGCACATGCTGTTCTTTAATAGCGAAGAGCTTTAAACTTGTGAAGTGCATAGCTAATTTCATGTGTCAGGTATCAGTTCTCATCAGCACGTGGAAGACATTTTTTTCTTGCTAGATTGTTTCTTTCCTGATGTAATTCCTAACTACACTCTGTGAAGTAATTATTCTTTTATTCAGAAGAATTACCATCCTTACCTCTGGTTCCTTTTAGGATGCATCAGCATATATTTATCAAGGCATCAGCAACCAGTTCCGTATGTGTGCACAGTTGCAAATGTAGTTCAATAAAAGCATGCAGTGCACTGCTGCGTTACAAAGGCTTGAATGATGCACATAGGTTTGTGCATTATACTGTACATGCCAATAAACATTCTACATTTTCAAAGCTATGCTCTGTTTTGTCAGATCTAGAGGCGATGGATCCACATATTTCTTTATCCTTAAAGCTGTGTTGTGTTGGGTTTAGTGGTGCATAAGCATCCAAGGCTATCATGCGCCAAGCTCAAGGTGTAGGAAAATTGATTTCTGTACAATTTTACTAAAAAGTGAGAAAAATCGGTGGTGTAAAGAGCCAAAAATATCAGTTGCTACAACACTGTAATGCTGGAATAGAAATTTTGTAAATGTTAAAAACCTTTAAAGAAGGTCGAGTAACCTCAGTGGCATTCCTTGGATAGGCAAGGATCCCGAGGCTCCCAACCAATCAAGTAAAAACCTCAGCATTTTTCTCGGGAATGAGAAGACGGCTGAGGTGTATAAAAAGTGAAGCGAAGCTCTGGGTCAGAATTCATAGTCTGTCGAGAAAACCTGCTTTTCTTAAAAAGCTAAAACACACGATATGTCCACAATTGCATTGTCGCTTAAGACCAGTGCAGGGTGAAAAGGAATTCGTTCATTGTAAAATTGAGTAAAGCACTTTTTCTTATTTTTTTCAAGTTTCACACATGAGAATAAAATGTGATTAATTGTAAGTTCATCTCCACATTTTTCGCACACTGGTTTTTCTTGTTTTGCAAGCAGGAAGCTGTGTGTAATGTGTGTGTGTCCAATGCGCAGACGGCATAAAATTACTTCGATAAAACGTTCCTGGTGCCCGCAGGTCTTCCATTCACCAAGGACAGGCTTTACTAAATGTAGCTTGTTGTTATCTTCATTGTCCCATGAGGCATGCCATTTTCCTCTCAGTTTATTTTTTACAAGTTTCATGCAGTCTTTATAAGGTATATCTACTTGTTTTATTTGTACATTACCAGCACGTGCGGCACATGCGTCGGCGCTCTCGTTCACCCTGATTCCCACGTGACTAGGGACCCAGCAAAACTTTATTATAAGTCTGTGTGCCTGCTTTACTGATGTTATGTATTAGGTCTCCTATTATGGCCTGAACTGCATTTCTGGAGTTTAGTGCTGTAATTACGTTGAGGAAGTCTGTGTAGACGACACTATTTTGTATATTTTTCGCAATTATTTCTTTAACTGCGACAGCAATGGCGCAACTTTCTGCTGTGAAAACTGATGCACACTCAGGTAGCCTAACTATTTCTTCTTTCCCCTGTATTACTGCACTCCCAACGTAGTGTGCAGTTTTAGAGCCATCTGTGTAAAAATCCATGTCATCCTTGTACTTTTCCTCCACAGCCAAAAATTCCAGCAGTATATATTCTTGTGGAGTTTGCTTTTTGTGGATGTGTGTCAATGTAAGATCACATACTGAGGGAAAGCTGTACCAAGGTGGCAGTGGGTGGAGTCTCGGGGCAATATTGGACAGTGTGTTCAGCATACCTAATTCTTCGCATTTTTCTTCAAAACGAAGGAGCAGTGGTCTGATTGCTTGGGGTTTGTTGTTAAACAGTTGTCTGGATTGGCATTTTGTAACTATGGGGCAGCAGAGATGCTTTGGCAGTGAACCGGTTTTTAGTACATATGCGGATGTCAGCATGGCTCTTCTATCATCCTCTGCCATCCGTTCTTTCCTATCCTGTACAAAAAGTTGGCACATGCTGTACGATTGAATGCTTGTATGTATTCCCCCCTGCAATTATGCCTTCATGGCGCTGCAGAAATGTAAATAAATAAATAAACAAAAAGGGAGGGTTCATTTATTTCGACTGTTTATGGGGGATGTTCTGTAAGCGCGAGTTGAAAGATGTAAACCGAGGTTATGCACCAGGTCTAGTCGTTTTAGGTATGATGGTCTCGCTGACCCATACACGATGCCACCCGTAATGTAGACAGGATCGTACTAGAGCACGGTAAATGTGCAAAAGGCATGTCCTATCGGACCCCCACCGTTTCCGTGAAAGCACCTTTAGGACATTTAAGGATCGGGAAGCTTTCTTTTTCAGGTTGTTTATGTGTGGAAGGAATGTGAGCTTTTTATCAAAAATTATACCTAGAAATTTGTGTTGGCCTTTTACTGGTAACTCGGTTTCCCTTAGGTGGAGGGTGGGATTATTCTGCAGGCCTCGTTTGAGAGAAAACATGACGGCCACAGTTTTCTGAGGAGAGAACTGGAATCCGTTTTTGTCTGCCCATGTAACAAGTTTATTGTCAATTGTACTTGTCTCTCGCATGTTGATATGTTGGTTGATGTGGAAGCGATCTGGAGATCGTCAACATAAACTGAGTACATTATCGATTTTGGGATTATTTTGGCCAATGAATTCATTTTCACGGCAAAGAGTGTAGTGCTTAAAACACACCCCTGTGGTACTCCATTCTCCTGAACAAACTTCCTTGAGATGGTTGAACCCAGGCGTACGTGAAAAGAATGGTTAGATAGGAAGTCTTTTATGCAGTTCAACATCCTTCCTCGGATACCAAGCTCTACTAAATCGTGGAGTATCCCAAACCTCCAAGTCATGTCATATGCTTTTTCGAGGTCGAAGAAGACAGCAAGGCAGTGTTGTTCATGTATGAAAGCCTCTTGGACAGTATTTTCTAGGCGAACTAAATGGTCTGTTGTCAAGCATGGTTTTTAAACCCACACTGATGAATGTCAAGGAGTTCCCGAGATTCTAGTACGAAGGTTAGCCAGATATTTAGTATGCTTTCAAAAGCCTTGGCGAGGCAGCTGGTAAGAGCTATTGGTCGATAACTGCCAGGGGATGTTGGCTGCTTACCAGGTTTCAGGAATGGAACTATAATAGCTTTTTTCCAAGCTTCCGGAATTTTTCCTAGTGTCCAAATTTTGTTAAAAAATTTCAAAAGTGCTTCTGTAGAAGGCTGCAAAAGATGTGCTAGCATTTCATAGCCTATTTAATCGGGGCCTGGGGCGGTCTGTTTGCCGGCAGATAAAACTCTGTTTATTTCTTGGACTGTGATTAATCTATTGAAAGGTTCGGTTGTGCAACCAGTTGTTGGAAGTCTATTTTTCTCAGCTGTGTTTTTGTATCTTAAAAATGATTCTGTGTAGTGCGCGGAACTGGAAACACTTGAGAAATGTTCACCCAGGATGTCTGCCTGTTCCTCTGTACTTGTTTGTGCATCAGGATGTAAGAAAAGGAATTGTGAAAAGGGAGAAGTTGCCATTTAATTTACGAACTTGCTCCCACATTTTTTTTGGATGTGATTGAACTGTTTATTGCTGATGTGTAATTTTTCCAGGAAGCTTTCTCGGCATTGTGACGGATATGCCGTGCATTAGCTCTCGCCTTTTTAAAGTTTATAAGGTTCTCGTGTGTGGGGTATCTTCTAAAAATTCCCCAGGCTTTATTTTGCACCTTTTTTGCTTCTCTACATTCTTTGCCATACCACATCTTGTGATTTTGTCGAACCACCCCAGAGGACAGAGGGATAGCCAGGCGTGCCGCAGAAATGATGCAGGATGTAATCAATTCATTTAGTTTATCTATATTAAGGTGACCTGCAAATATTTTTTCTAGAGAGGCCTTTTCCCGAAACAGCTCCCAGTCAGCTATGTGAAGTTTCCAATGACGCGGTTTGCTAGGTATGATTGATGGTGATGACGACAAGCTGATTACTACAGGCAGATGATCGCTTCCGTAGGGGTTGTCAAGTACGTCCCATTTAAAATCCATAAAAATAGGCAGTGAACTAAAAGACAAATCTATACATCTCATTTTCCCCGAGCTTAGAGAACAGTATGTGTTTTTGCCTGTATTGAGCAGGCAGACATTATTTGACAGAATAAAATCTTCTAAAATACGACCTCTAGTATCTCTTTGTGTACTTCCCCAAAAACCGGAGTGAGCATTAAAATCGCCGACTACCAGATACGGCTCTGGTAGCTGTTCTAAAAGTGTTTTTAAGTCGTGCAGTGTTACTGACAGATGTGGCTGTAGATATACTGAGCATACGGTAATTGTTTTAAAATGGAGGATGGTGACTGCAACAGCTTCATATTTGGTTTTAATCTTGATTTCACACGTTGCAACTCCACTCTGCACAATAACAGCAACACCTGCTGAGAGCCTGTTAGCCTGCTCTCGGTCGCACCAAAATACTTTATACTTCTTTAGGATATTCTGCTGTTTGCGACCTAAGTTTGTCTCCTGTAGGCATAAAGCCACAGGGGAATACTCCACGGCAGTTCCAGTGCATAAGGAAAGCCATGTTGGACAATTTTTGGAAGTGTAGCTAATAAGTTACGATACTGTTTTTGGGGGTGCCATTAGTGGGCTCTTATCTTTTCTTTTTCTTGCAAGCGAGCTGCGCCGCCGCTGCAGCAGAGGCGAGCTCTCCGTTGTGTCCATCACCTCGCTAGAGGCTCTGGAGGCCCGCGGAGATCCCACGGGTGTGCGGTTTATAGGCCTCTCCCGACTGGTTGAAGTCTTGCAGGCAGCCGACTGAGGGGCCGGCAGGCCCTTTTTGAGAGGTGGCAGGGCAGCCTTGGCTGCGCCTGCCGGGGACGGGGAAGGCCCTGCCTCAGGCTTTGCCTGGGCATTGGCCGGAGACCAGTGTGGTGTGCCGCTCCTGCGCGCCACATCAGCAAAATTTGTTCCTGCAGTGAAAGAGAATGTGTTGATATTATGTGACAGTCAATTACGAGCTTCTTTGAATGAAATGTTTTCTTTTGTTTTGAGTGCGATTATTTCTTTTTCAGTTTTCCATTTTGGGCAGGATCTTGAGTAGGCGGGGTGACCTCCTTCACAGTTTGTGCAGCACAGCACTGCGGCTTCACAGTTCTCAGAAACATGCTCGTGTGAGATGCATTTTGTGCAGGTTTGTCGACCACGGCAACTCAGCGACCCATGGCCATATCACTGGCAGTTGAAACATCTGGGGTTTGGGATATAGTGTCGGACTTTGATCTTCAGGTAACCTACTTCGATGTATTCAGGGAGTGTGCTGGAGTTTGAAAGTGAGGACGAGATGTTTGATTGGTATTTCTTTTTCTTTTCCGATTTTGATACGAAGTACATTTGTGACATTTTGGTCTTTGAGACCCTCAAGCATTTCGTCTTCGGTCAGGTCGAGAAAGTCAAACTCTGATATCACACCACGAACGGTGTTCAAGGATCGGTGTGCAGTTGTTGTGACAGGAATGTTCCCTATTGAAACTATGCTGGACAGTTTGGAGTGCTGGTTGCTGTCTTTAATTTCCAGAAGCAGGTCACCGCTACGTATTTTTGACAACTTGCAGCCCGTGCCCAAGGCATCGGTCAGACATTTGGAAACCACGAATGGGGACAATTTTCTGGCAGTTTTTTCAGTTTCACTGTGGATGACGTGGTACATTGGAAATGTTTGTCTCGTTTTTTGGAAGCACTGGGCTGTAAGGTCTTCGGTCCATACTCTTTTCGGGATGCGATCATTACTTGATGTAAGAGAAGGCATAAAAAATTATGTTCTTCGGCCATGGTGCCAGCCACCCACCATGGAGCCCAACCAGGGGACGGGACAGGAACTTGAAAACCAAGCCCTGCCCACGCCAGCTGTACACCACTGCTATAACCAAATATGGGCAACTCACGGTAGTTACACCACACAAGGTTAACCCACCTATGAAAAGTGAAAACACCGAGAAGAGAGGAGGAAACAGGAGAGTTGTAAGAAAGAGATAGGAAAGAGAGGACAGGAAAAGGCGACTACCGATTTCTCCCGGTCGGGTCAGGCCGGAGGTGCCGACTACAGGAAGCTGGGGCCAAAGTGGTCTGTTGCCTCCGCCGAGAGGCCTTAAAGGTCCAAACGCTCGGCATTGGCTCAACCACTAAGATCCCCTTTTCCTCGGACATGGCGATGCCATGCACGGCTAAGTGCGGGTGCTCAGATCCGTGGTGGCGCACTGCTCACCATCATCCCCTTGAGGGGATGTCCCTGCGGATGCTCAGGAACCCGTGGTGTCGCAACTCACCAATGTCTGCATGAATCAGACGCCCCTGCGGGGTTATCCTTAAAGCCACCTGTAATTTGCTTGATTACAATAGCAATTGAAGAAAGGCAAGGTAATGTGAAAACTTTCATAAATGACCATAATACTACTGCATCAGGAGCCCACCCATTTGGGCGGGCTGCAGTAAAACGATTAGCTTGTAGTCGGGTAAACGTTATTAAACTACATCAGGCGTACCTAGGGCGACTGTGTACCAGCCATTGGGGAGTAGTTGGGCTGACACAGTTGTTCGACCTTTGACGGACATCTGGGTGGTTGCATGCCGGCATAAATTTGAGCTTGGACGGCAGTTGGCAGCATCTCGGCCCAATGCTGACATGTCGACCTTTGGGCCAATGTGCATTCACAGCCTTGGCCCCAGGGTATTTCAGCAAGGTCGGCCCGAGCAGTTTTGATCAGCTTGCTTACTTAAGACCGACTTCACGCCGAGCTCACTTTTCTCCTTGCGTACTCAAGGCACAAGGAAAACTAGCGACTTGTGGAATTTCCTTCCTAGGCAATCACTTGTGCTACCCGCCATGGGATCGAGTGATAGAAGGAT
This sequence comes from Amblyomma mixtum, assembly GCF_055824585.1. NCBI lineage: Eukaryota > Metazoa > Arthropoda > Arachnida > Ixodida > Ixodidae > Amblyomma > Amblyomma mixtum. The sequence goes on along the minus strand of NC_143014.1, from coordinate 327,591,216 downwards.
GCAACTACATCCGGTCGTCCGCTTAATTCTTTCTGTGCCTTTTTAACTTGGTAGTGGTACACGCCAAGCTAAAGGCCTCTAGTGATAAAAAAAATGGCAGTAGCTTAGCTCAGCTATGTCAGGATATACGTAGCAAGAGGTACCTTGGCGTCTTCGCTTGGCAAGACATTCTTCCCTTTGCTCAGGCATCTCCGCCGCTCATTCACATGCGGAGCCGGCGGTAGTGATGCAAAACTATCAGGAAATAGACTATCAATAGACTATCGATAGTTTCATTGATAGTTTCATCGATAGTTTCATCGATAGTTTCATCAATAGTTTTATCAATAGCAAAATCAATAGTAAAATCAATAGCATTACTATCGGTAGTAATTCTATCGATAGCAATACTATATAGCAATACTATATATACTATATATAGCAATACTATCGATAGTATTGCTATCGATAGAATTACTACCGATAGTACCGATAGCAACACAATCGATACTAACACTTGATATTATGCATTTGTAGGCCAGTGATATAGCCAAAACATTTGCAATACCTGATTGGTTTCATGGTATTGTGAGGTTTAGCGTCCCAAAAAGACTCAACCTATGAGGGGTGCCGTAGTGGAGTTCTCTGGATAAATTTCGACCAGCTCTGGTTCTTTAACATGCACTGGCATCACACAGTACACGGGCCTGTCGCCTCCATCTAAATAGAGCCGCCGTGGCCCGGGACCGAACCTGCGTATATCTAGTCAGCAACCGAGCACCATAACCCCCGTGCCAACACGGCAGCATTTGCGATAGCTGACTACCAGCAATACTCAAGTCATGCATTTATGAAATATCTTGTGGACGAATGAAAAATTTAACTCCACAGTAAATGACACGGAGTATGTTCATCGATACATCCATACTCAAAAGTAAAGCTTTTCTCAAGTTGCGTGACTTTGAGCTGTCCGATATTCTTTGTTTACTCAGCTGTCGCATCCTCTTTGCAACACGGTAGTCTATAATGCGCGCGATCATATCTACCTTGTGTTCAGTGAATGTAAATGTAATGCGACGCCTGTTAAACATTCGGTCTATGGAGAGGTTGTAAGCGTGGCAGTGGTTTATCGCACAAACTGCGGAAGTATTTCCAATAGAATACTAGATGAGAACATCTTGACACACGAGCTAGATAAAAGCTAAATATAAGCACAAAATCACACATTGCATGAGGCAGTTCTACATAAAAAGCGAAAGTGGGGCTCGTTAGAAATACATATGAAGGCAGCTAACAGCCACCGAAACAAAGGTACAGAGGGGAATGATGAAGACCGTAGATAAGTGTAGAGTTCCTATTAAGTAATTTTTAAATATAGGATATTTGAGGTAAAAATATGGCTTTGGTGGCATAGTATTGCCACGGTTGGCAGACACCAGAAATTCAGTGATTATTCTTAACCAGTAAGCTGGTCAACTAATTTCCAATAATTAACTTTATAACTATTACAGTTAGGCAGCTGATTTCAATTAAAGATTTGTAGCCAGTCATTAGTAATAACCATGCCAGTTTTTAGAATTTCGAAAATGCGATTGCCCTCGGCGCTGTGGCTGTTTCGACTAGTTAGTGCACTGGAGGGGTTGCTTTGCCTGCATGCTCTCCAAATGCGCATGTATTTTGGCTGTTTAGTATGAATAACAACCAATTCACCCAGCTTTCTGTTCTTCTATTTTGGCATCATGTAGCCAAAATTTGTTGGGCCACAACGCCGAGGGTAATCGCATTTTCGAAATCCTAAAAACTGAAATGGCAGTTACTAACGACCAGCTGAAGATCTCTAATTACAACCAGGCACCTAACTTTAATAGCTAAAAAGTTAGTTATTTATTAGTTAGTTATTGGAATTTAGTTAACCAGCTTACTAGTCAAAAATCAATCATCGGTTTTCTGCTGTCCACCAAGCATGGCAGTACTATGCCGCAAAAGCCATATTTTTATCACAAAAATCCTATTTTTGAAAATTACTGATACGATTCCCTGAAACACCTAGTATACAGGAGGAACACTAGAGGAGTGGAGGAAAGTTGCCGCAAGAAACACATTGAGACACTCTACTATTTGTACCTATATTTTATTTTATCTATGTTTATATCGATTTCTAACACTGTTAAAGAAATAGAAAGAAAACAGTTATAGTGAAAAAAAAAAAGCTGACCATGGTGGCAACTGCCACCATCCCTTTTCAAAGGGGACGCTCGCATCTTTCATCCATCCTGCCGCATCGCTCGCTGCACGGCGTGTGCTTCTGTGCCTCATTTTTCCTGCACTAGTTTCTGCCCAATCGCTTTGTTTTATGGTTGTGTCATGGTGCAATGTTTGCTGAATAGAACTTCAGAGACACGACGGGCCAAGCGAGATGGGGTGTGCTTTGCAATGCATCATTTGCAGCTCGTGCAAGGAAGGGAGATCCTTGTGTTGCACTCCGCTGGAAGCCGATTAACGTAAAGCGTGGTCACGCTACATTAAAAAAAAATGAGGCTTACAGTTTCTTTTGCCATGATTAGGCAGTTTATTGGTGATAATGATCATCCTACCCTGCCACAGTTCTTAATGGCGACAAACGCTCGGACAGAATGTAACAGCCTCGCATAGGCTCAAAGAAGGGGAACTATAGAACCCTGACGTTTTCTGTTAAATACTTGAGAATGAAAGCTTCCAATCCAGCTACCTTCCACCAAGTTCTAAGAGGTTGTTGCGAGCTACAGGTTCGGTTAGCACCGCGGATTCTGTCAGCAATTGCTCCAACTTAGAGACCCTCAATTGCTAAATAAGGTCCATAAATCAGGCACATACCTGAGACCTGACTGATCTACATTGGTCTAAACACAATCACCCATAACAGGCAATAGTTAACACCTGCTGTCACCATCTGGAGTCCAAATCCGAGCCCTGGAGGAACTTTAAAAGAAGGCGTGGACCCTCCTTTCTACATGGCCGTTTTTCGCGTGGGTAGACAATGTCCTGATGGGAACTGTGAGGACCTCTCGTATTACTGAGGGAAGCGAACAACACACACCTTTCCACGTTGTACACTGGGCAGCACATAGATAAGATAGTGTTCTGGTTTGGTTTTGTGGGGTTTAACGACCCAAAGCGACTAAGGCTATGAGAGACGCCGTAGTGAAGGGCTCCGTAAATTTCGACCACCTGGGGTTCTTTAACGTGCACTGACATCGCACAGTACACGGGCCGTCTTGAGAATTTCTCCTCCAAAGAAATTCTAGCCGCCGCGGCCGGGATCGAACCCGTGTCTTTTGGGTCAGCAGCCGAGCACCATAGCCACTGAGCCACCGCGGTGGCTAAGATAGTGTTCTATATCACCGCAAACACCACATGTGAAACACAGCAAAGGCGATGCCAGACCCGCCTAATACATCCACACAGGGGTACGAGCAGAGATCGTGCGAATGCGATGTAGTAATGAGGCCTGGGATCTTTTTAGTCCCTTGGTCCCACATGGCTTGTTGGGTGAACTCCAGAAGGTACTGAAATGACTGAGCACCATTTCTGTGAAGAGTCTTTTGGCATGTTGAGGGACTTTTCTTGATGGATTTCCTGACAGCGCTTTATGGGTGAGACGGTCGGCCACCTCGATGCCTATAACACCTGTATGTGGGGGCACCCATTGGGATCGTATAGAGAAGCCTCTGCTGTGCAGATTATGCACCATGCGTAGAGAGCAAAGAGACAAGGCATCAGCAGAGAACCTGCGCTCTAACCTTTGAAGGGCAGATTTTGAATAACAGGCTAAGCCGGACAAGACCCTAGCTTCCGTAAAAAATCCTCAATTACAACCCTTTCGGCCGTTGTGCAGGGTACGACTTCAGTAAAGCGTAGAGACCAGGCCGTATTCAAAGAAGGAATACTATCGATAGTAGACTATCGATAATACTATCGATAGTCTATCGATAGTAGCACTCTAGATAGTTTCAAAAAACTATCGATAGTTTCAAAAAACTATCGATACTATCAATGGTCAATTTTTCGATAGTTTTGCATCACTAGCACAAACTGTAGGAACCCAGCTGACTGGGAAGCCCGTGCCCGGAAGTGACGAGTACCGTGCGTCGGAGTCAGATGTTCGCGTCGCGTCAACAAGCAGTGTCCCTGAGAAACGTGATTTCAGCTAAACGTTCAGGTCCCCTGCGTGCCAGTCGGTTGTTCGAGCAACTTCAGCAAAAAATGTCCATGTTCCTGAGCAACCAGAACACAGCCAGGCTCGACGGCAGAGAGGGCTCTCCCATGCCTCACAAGCGACAAGAAAATGAGCTACAGTGGTGGCCAAGAGTGGGTCCCAGTCCGCATCTTCTGTCGACGTGAGTCAGTGCATGGCGCAAGATAAGGAGCTCAAAAATGAAGGTATGTCCGACCTTCTGCGCATATTGTTCAAGGCCCTGCGTTCATATGTTCCAGCGATGCCGCCTGACACCTTGCACAACTTCCACCAAGTTCTAGCCTGATACATCTGATCATGATTAATGAAGTAAAGTTACGATGTTGATGATGCGCTGAATGCTTCTTGGTGTAAAAATCGCGATAAGTAAAACACTTGGCACAGCTCAATGCGTCTAGCTGCATGTATGGTGCAGGCAGTGTGGCCCGGGAAGTCAAAAAGAAAAGCGGATGCAAGGTTTGCATTCAATCTAGTTTATTGATGTCTGTTTGGTTTTGGATTTACGGGATTAACGTTCTAAAGCGACTAAGGCTATGACGGATGCCGTAGTAGAGGGCTGCGGATAATTTCAACCACCTGGAGTTCTTTACCGTGTACTGACGTCACACAGTACACAGGCCTCTAGCACCTCGCCTCCACTGAAAATCAACCACTGTGGCCGGTATCGAACCTGTGTCTCTCGGGTCAGCAGCCGAGCGCCATAACCACTCAGCCACCGCAGCGGCTTATTGGTGTTGGCATGGTGGTATGGGGAGGGGGGTGATATGAAAGGGGACAAAGAAAAAATACAAGTGACTTGTCATGTGAACAAAAAATCTGTGATAATGCAGAAAACAGTCTAACAAAAAAATCATAAGAATCGAGGGCAATAAGTCTACCAGAAACACAAGTCACAGGGCCTGGCAGTTACAGGAAAACATGCATTGAATTCTGAAAAAAAAAATACATATTTTCGCATAATTATGTTCACACCATGCAAACACTACAGCAGGAATTAGAAAAAGTTATTTCCAGTAGCTGTGGCCACATCTCGAAGTAACCGATTTTAATCCGAAACTCTCGAGGAAAAAAATGACATTAATCTTAGTTTTACACCTTATTTCTCTAATTTTGTTGACATCGTCTCGTCATAAAGAAACATGATATGGAGATAGTAAGTATCACGCCGTATACCTGTTCGAAAAATTAAAAAAACATGAAGAAATTTCAGTCTCAGCACCTTCCTGCGTTTCGCTAATAAAATCCAGCTAACGCTTTCCTTCACAAGTGTTATTGTTGCGTGTAATTTCTGAGAACATATTGAATCGCTAGATTTCACACTGGTTCTCTTCGGCATCCCACATAGTCCAAGCGTAACCAAGTATGGACCTAATATATGTTTTGGGCAATAGCTGCTTAATTCCTTAAAGAAACCGCTTAGTATTACGGCGCAAAAAACCTGATTAGGGGTTCGGGGAGTGCACAAGGTACCAGTGGCGACACTATATAATAATAAGGTAAAACAAAACGCTTTCAGAATGCCACTTGATGTGCATGCAACGAATGTTCGGCAAGTTTTCTATCCAAGCACGTTCCGTCAGTGATAGATAGTTGAGCTTGTCTGTGCAGACTGAAACAAGTCCGGAAATGAACACATAGCAGCAGTGCAGTCTGATTAAAGCACTGAAAATGACAGCATGGCAGGTGAAGTAAAGTGCAGGTAAGAAAGAAGGCAAGTGATTACAAACTTTGTTTCGGGGTTAAATTCTCAACAAAGGAAAAAAACGAAACAAACATCCATGAAAAGATGACTGCTGTAGATTGTCGTAATACACCTTCCAACCACGAAGTAAAGGTTTGGGTCAAGGAGTTTAAAAATGATGGGGAATCAAGTGATAATGCTCGCCATAATATGCCGGCCATATGGCTCATGAATTAGGTGTTTCAGTAGGCACGGTTTCCAGTGCTATTTATGATGCTTTGATGGTGTTAAAGGTCAGTTCCCGGCAGGTGCCACTAATGTTGACGTCTGAGCAGAAAGCATGTCACCAGAAATATAGCCAAAAGAATTTAGACATAATCAAAAATCCAGATTTCTACTCTAGAATTTTTATGGGTGATGAACCGTTGGTCCACCATCACGATCCGGGGACCAAACACGAGTCGATGCAATGGAAGCGAAAAGGGAACATTTCCAAAGAAATTTCATGTGCAGATGTCAGCTAGAAAGATTATGGCGCCAGCTTTTCATGATACGGGAGGCGTTTTGTTAGTAAAATTCAAACCACAAAAGGCGATGACTGGAGACTCATATTCTTCAATAATGAAGGCACTGTGTGAGGAATCGAAGCAAAATGCCATGGTAAATTGTCAACAGTGTGCTGCTTCACGACATTGTGCAAACTCACAAGTTTCGGAAATCGCAATTGCTATCTGGGAAAGCGGCTTCATAGAGCTTAACCAAATTCATGCCGCAGTTTAGACCTGGGTCCTGGGGATTACTTTCTCTTTCGTAGCGTGGAGGAATTCTATGTGGGCAATGGCTTCCTGATGGTAACGCAGTCGGAGAAGCCATAACAGGCTTCCTGCAGTGGCAAGGAGTCTCTGTTGTGGGTGGAAGCAACATTAGTTGAATTAAGTCTTGACGTCAAGAAGAGGAATTACAGTGGTATTTAGAATATTCAATTTGCTGCAAAAAATTTCATTTCTTATTTAGGTAGCTTACTGAACACCCGTCCCGTCACTCTGGTGACGAATTGTGTAGTAAACTGGGAACGTATTTGGTGAATGCAATCATTAAGTTGGTGTGTGTATAGAGCAAGAAAAAAAAAACAGGAAATCAAAATTTTCCTTTTCGTACTGTGATGGCAGCAAAGCTGCTGATCATGTCTTTGACATCGATGCCTTTGGCCAGTTCGCTTTCAACAGATAATACAGCAAGGCCTGAGAACCTACAGTTTTCATTTATAGATGCCAGGCAGTTTTTCATAGGTTTCTAAACGTAACCACCTCCTCATTTCTCATGGTGCCACACAGAGAGATATCCTCAGGGCGCTCTAAGCCGGAGTACCTGGGTGTGAATCTGGCTGTGGCGGCCCCGATTCGATGGAAGCAAAGCACGCAAAATGAGCCCGTGTACTCTGCGATGTCAGGGCATGGTAACGATCCCCAGGTGGTCGAAATTCCACAGCTCTCCACTAGGGTGCCTCTTTCTCTCTTCCTTCTTTCAATCCCGCCTTCCCCCTTCCCTCACGGCACGGTTGAGATGTTCACCCATAAGCGAGACAGTTAATGTGCCTTTCATTCCCTCAGAAAACATTTTTATTGCGTAAGCAATACTGCGCCAGGTTTCGAGCCGTCGCGTAGGCCCCGGCGGTGGCCACGGTTGACCTTGAACAGCGTTGCTTCAGCTGCACTCCGCCAGATGGCAGCGCAGCGCGGCAGTGACGCGAAGCAGTTTGCTCCGTCTACGACAGATGGCGCCACTAGGAGGTCAGCCACTTCTGGGCTTCGAAGCCGGCGTTAGCAGCACTGGCACGCAGTGCATCGAAGGCATTCGAATGATATCGGTTAAGCAATTAGCCTCATTTCTAGCCAGACCACATAAATAAAAAATAACACTGAGTAGGAAATTGATCGAGTTGGGGAATCGAACCAGGGTCTCCAGAGTGAGAGACGAGCATGTTAACCACTCTGCCATGCCAGCTTGATAGTTTGGAATGAACAAAGGCGCGTCTAGTGAATACGGTTCACTCCCATCTTCCTCCCTTCCCGTTACAGCAAGGTACAGGTGTCCACCGAGATATGCGAGACAGATACATTTCCTTTCCTCAAAAACCAATTTACCGACGAGCAAGGCGTACAGCCGAACGGCGATGGCATTCTGTGGACTCCCTGGCAGCTTGGCGAAATGGTCACGTGACCAAATATGGCGGCACCCATGCTCCCGTGCTGTTATCTATAAATGCGCGCTTGCCTTGGCGTGAATGCTTTGCTATGCAGTCCTCTAAGGAGAAGTGACGACAGAAAGAAGTGAGAAAGCGACAACATGCACAAGAGAGGCCAGAACAGCGCGAAGAACATCTTGCAAAGCATCGCGCTAAGGATGCAGCTCAGCGACAATGTTCTACTTCGCAGAGTGGTCCACGTCAGTGGTCATCGATGAATCTCAACACCTGACTGCTCAGGAACGCCGCAATGCTACCAGGCGAAGGCGATGCGCCGAACAATCGCCAGAAGAATGCGCACACCATTGCTTACACAATTTACCTGGTTTAACCAGAGCTAAACCACTGCCAATTTTTTTTTTTCAGGAATATTTGGGGTCTGCTGAATAGGTTCTACGAGGCAATAAAATCCCTCTAAGTGATGAATGTGACGATGTCGAATGCGGACCAATGCATTGCCTCTTCGAGGTCAATGCCTATTGCTTTGAAGTGTCTCATAGCCACTTCATTCCATTTCATTCTATAGCCACTTCACAGCCATTTCGACTCAAAGTGCAATCGCAGTCAGCTAGTGAAGGCTGTGATTTGCAAAATTGAAACAGCTCATTTCGAGTGAAGTAAGGCTCTTCGGCAAGCCCAGCGTCACAGTCTCGGTTACTACACCCCACCCCCCCCCTTCTTGGTGCAGCTGCACCCCCTTCAGCTCTGCACCCGCTGCGGGCTGCACCACCCTAGTGATGCCACTGCAAGGTTCAAAAATTCTCGTTTCCTGTTTCTTGTGTTAGCTCAAGATATTGTCGACTTGAGCTGTGCCAACTACGCAGGCTTTTAAATTGTCACCTAATATAACGATGTTGCGCAGGCAGATACGCACGACACCCAAAGGAACTGATGGGAACACTACACTCCACTATGATGCCTCGATGGCCAGGATTGCTTTCATGGTGAAGACACCGTTCTCAACGGCGCCATGTTGGCTCCCGCTCTCCTGTTCGGCTGCATTTAGTACAATGCGGCGACGGGCCATTTTGAAGAAAAAAAAAGCTACTGTAAAATTCCGAGCAAGCGCCCCCCCCCCTCCAGCAAGTCGAAATCACTGGCAAAGTAGGGGGGGCGCTATCACGGAACGGCGCCGAAATTCAAGATGGCGGCGACATTTTCTGCCAGAAAAAAAGTGCAATGCACATGGATTTAAATTTTTAGCTTCTCTAGGAACATGAACTTTATTGAGCGAAAGATTTACGACTGTTATGTCAATCACTCTCAAAACTATCAAAAGATTCCTTAGAGTTAGTCGAAAAAAAAATTTCACTGCATTCCGCTTCAAGCCCACTCCGGTCATCTGGCGCCACGGCTACGCAGTTTCCCAACTGTATGTTTTTGGCTATTCTGACAGCCTTTTTAAGAGAAGCAGGTTATTAACGGCACGTCCAGCCGTTGTATCCCACTTGAAGAACTCGAAGAGCGCATCGTCCACGCATTCACCGAAAACTGGGCTGCCGTTACTCAGCCGTCTTTGAAGTTTTGCTCTCCCGTAGTTACGCTGAAGCAACTTCTTAAAATTATTGCCCCATTCCCGTATCTGTTTGCGGTCGAGCTTGAAATATCGAGACGCTTGGTGCACGTTTCTTCCGTTTCGCCCATGTCATTGTACGACCTCAACTTTCTTCGCCACTGTGTACAAATGCATCGTGAACTCCACAACGCCAAAACAAGACCACAAATGGCGCATGCGAACGAGCATGCGAATGGCTCGAAAAGCAGGATTGGATTGGATTTTTGGAATGGACGGGGCAGACCAGTGTTGCATGGGCGCGGTGCGTAATAAGGGCGCGGTCGGGGGGGCGCTTTCCCGGAACGGCGCGGAAATGTGAAATTGACAGTGAAGTTAGGGGGGGCCCTTGCATGGGTGGGGCGCTTGTTCGGAATTTTACGGTATTGCTACCGCATGGAATTGTGCAAATTTGGTGTCGTGCCAGGACATGGTGGTACCAGAGATTGTTTAAATAGTGGATCTGAGTTATTGATGCTAAAGTATATCATCTTTTGCAGCTAATCTGCCGAGGAACTCTACGCCTTGTGGTCTGTTATGTTCACACTATGGGCATGGCATACTCCAGTACTGTTGACCTGCATAATCTACATTTCATTATTTTTTCATCAAGCAAACGATTACTCATTTCGAGCTGCATTTGCATATTTGCCAAAGACTGCCACTCTGACAGCTTGTCGTTCGTCATGAAATCAAGTGAGAAGTAGTCTTTGATGGCTGCTAAAATTTCAGTATTATCAGGATGCAAAGTTGTTCATTATACCTCCGCTCCCAGCAGAACTGTTCTGGAATGCAAGAATTTCGCATGCCTTACCTCGCATACTTCGGAGCTGTCTGCTGGTTTCCAGCCTTCTCGCTTGATGTGCGATTTCCACTATTTCCTGTCCGCGCTGTGTGCCGAACAAGCGCCCCCACCCATGCAAGGGCCCCCCCTAACTTCACTGTCAATTCCGCATTTCCGCGCCGTTCCGGGAAAGCGCCCCCTCCCCCGACCGCGCCCTTATTATGCACCGTGCCCAAACAACACTGGTCTGCCCCGTCCATTCCAAAAATCCAATCCAATCCTGCTTTTGAAGCCTTCTCGATTGATGTGCGATTTCCACTTTTTTCTGTGCACGCTGTCCCGAGAAAAGTGAAATAGCTGCTGCCCATTTCTAGTATGGGCAGAACACTCGGGAACACAACAGTCCTTCATGTCTCAATTCCTTACTGCTGCATCACACACAAGACGCTAGCTCACTTCAAGCAAAGGGGCATTGCCCAATGGGCGAATCCCGAATAGAGACACATCGTTATGTGTCGCACCCTTTTTTCTCTTGATTACAGCCGCCTAGGTACATATAGTACCTTCAGCACTACACTGTTAGAAGTCGCATATTTTGTCCACCTGACAACAAAGATGTTTCCCATTAAGGCAGCCATATTATTTAGGCGCTCTCGCTGGTAAGCGTCTACGTGAAGCTTTCGTCGCTGCATTTTGTTTGTTCAGTTTACTATTTTATTTTTATGCCACGAAGACATTCTAAATCCCCCCTCTACTTCTTATCTGGTGGTAAGAAGTTGAGGGGGGATTTATGAATATCGTGGCACCGAATATCCTGCTACTACAAATAATTTGGTGCTGTACGTATATCTTCTGCGCATCAGTAAGCAAAGAAGTAGTGGCTGCGTGATGCTAACCTAAGGTGCCTGTTCTTTTCACTACTCGGGAAAAAAGGCTCGTTTTGTTGGCGTCACGCTGCCATATCAGTAAAATTCGTCACGCGTATTTCTGGGCAGGTATGTCCTAGAACATACTTTTTTCTGCCTCCCTTGATGGCAGCAGCGGGGATGAGAGTTTGTCTGTTGTGTTCACTCGCCCGTGCCTTCCTGCGCGCTTTAAGACAAACGTAGTTTTCTGCCAAACCGAGGCACATACCTTCATGAGAAATAGATTGCCTTGCCCAGCTACTATAGAGTGAGGCGACAAGCCAGCGTCTCTTGGAAACTGGAGCAGACGGTTCAGGGGAAGTGAGGAAGGCGGCCTGCATTGCTCCAACTCCCCTTTTTTTTAGTTTAGCCTAGTAGTTTGGTTTGGTTTATTGGGATGTAACATCCCAAAGCAACTCAGGCTCCAGAAATTTTGACCACCTGGGGTTCTTCCACGTGCACTGATGGATGATGAGATTGAATCATAGTGATCACCAGAGTCCGATTTTGTGAGGTTTTTTTCTGAATCAGATCCTTGTAATGATTTCTTTCTTCATTCTTTGAAAAGGAGAAATTGTTTTAGTTAAATACCGTATTTACTCGCATAATAGGCGCACTTTTTTTCCAGAAAATCCGGCTCAAAGTTCGGGGAGCGCCTATTACGCGGGGTAAAATTTCCGGAAATTTTTCGACTCGCAAAATTGAACACACCGCGTAAACGCACTCGTGTACGGGCCGCACCCCGTTTTCGCGAAGAAAATGTTAAAAAAAAAAAGGTGCGTGTAAGGGCCGCACCGAAACTTTCGGAATGCACGCGCCGAGGCCTCCGCGATCGGCTCCGGCTGCGCGCAACGGGCGCTTGATCGCGGAGGCCACACACGCGCACAGGAGCTTCCAGATGCCGCCCAAGGCCAAGCTCATCATCATCATCGTTTTCCTCCGCCGCGAGCTTTCGCTATCTATATCGCCATCAGCATCTCCAGCTCGTTTTTTTTTTGTTTTTTTTTTTTGCTGTCAAGTGCCGGGATTTGCGGTAGCGCGATAGTTATCGTGGTTTATGGCTTTGCCTCGGAGCGTTGCTGTTTTAGCTCGACGGGCAAGCACCTTAACAGCTATACGGCTGGGAGTTTGCTCTCGAACGCGGCAAGCGTGCGGCAGGTCGGAAAATACGACGTGGCCGAGAAGTGCGGCAGTTGCGACTGCGGCGTCCCTAAATTTTCGTATGCGACTCCAAGCGCCGAGGTTTTCGCGGGCCTAAGTCGGGAACGTTTCCGGCTGGAGATGAAGCTTTCCAAACAGACGTTTAAAGTGAGCATCCCTGAAAACTGTGTGCGGCTGTTCTACGCGATGTCGTTGTAAGTGCTGTGGGTCCGCAGCAGCTGCGACGGCAGCAGCACTAGTAGGGACTAGTAGTCAGTTCAGCAAAAACTTTGTTAAAATAAAGATTGGGAAGCGGGGGGTGGCGAGGCGTCGGCTTGCAATCGTGTAAATACAGTATTGATCACAGTGCCAAGTTCGGGGTGCGCCTATTATGCGCGGAAATAAAAAAATCTGATTTTTCGCGCCCTAACTAGGGGTGTGCCTATTATGCGAGTGCGCCTATTACGCGAGTAAATACGGTATGACCTCGAACAAGGCGACTTAGCAATTACAAATCAGCAAGCCGTCGTCGCATCGTGTCAACAATCTACGTGTAGTAGACACCGTCGACAGGAAACTTGACCGTCTGCGTGATTTTGTTGTGGAACAAGCCACTAAGGGAAGCAGTTGAGAAAATATTACCATTTGGTTTCAGAAATGTCCTCATCTGCCCACCTCAGAGCAGTGTGGTGGCGGACTGTTTGGAAGAGAAATTACCGCATGCAATTTTCTACATACGGTTCAGTAATAAGAGAGAGGGATCCCAGAAAATGTTGGAAAAGCAGGCGTTAACTACGCAAAAGTAGTTATATTTGGCAGGTCATGCTCCACGCTGCTGGCACACCCGAGAAACTTGGGGCCTTATGAACCATCCTTACTTTCGAACAACAAACGCAGTCCAATTCTACGGAACATTCTAAATTACAGCTACGAAGGAAGACCAAATAACTGCGGTCCTTTTTCAGTGCAGTTTGTGACTGCGGAGCATAGCAGTCCATCATAACTTTTCGATTGCCGTGTAGTCCAAGTGACTGCACCATGCATAATACACACTCAAAAGTGGCAAAATATTATTGCTGCGAGGAAAACAACTATGTACAGAGGGCAAAACGCTTGTCTAGACACGTTCTTGGTGTCATGAACACGCGATATCTAGCGTTGACATTTGCTTAAAAATGGGCTGGATGTAAGCATGGGTAGTTAAACTCATAGTATTTCGTCATTTTTTGCCTTCCTCAACGCAGCGGCTTTGGGAGCTGCGGAACACACAGCTGGGTCGTTCTAGACATGTGTTTTGCCCTCTGTACTGCCTCTTTCTAGTTCAATCGTATTATTTCAATCACCACGCAACCGTATACAAAACCATGCCACATGCGTAGCGTGCAGTACGCAACCAGCATGTGGGACTCAACATGCCGCTGCAAGGGGGAAACAGACGTTTAAACGGCAGTGCAATGTGCTACGAAGGGTGTCCCCACCTTTTATTAAAAGCAGAGGCGAGCGGACATCAAGGCACCCTATACTCCACTAGATTCACTGGATAAGAGCTTATCTAATGACTACACTCCACTTACATGCAGCGTCACCTCATGCCGCTCGTAGCGATCATCTCTCATGACCTGCTCTCCGGCGGAGCAGGGTACACGTCCCAGTATCATACAGCACAATATAACCATACTGTGGTTAACGCATGGAGGAAGTCACATTTTTCACAAGGACTACCGTATATACCCAATTCCAACGCGCCCCCGATTCCAACGCGCACCCAATTTACGGCAAAAAAAAAAAAAAATTTCCAAGCCTGCGATCCTAACGCGCGCCCGATTTCGTTGACGAAAAAAAAAACTACAAGCCCCGCTTCTAACGTGAATGTGATTTCCACGAATGAGCTCCCACATCGTATAATGGCGATGACTATGGGCAGCTATGGGGAAGTTTTGGTTTGTACTCGAATCCAACGCGCATGCAATTTTGAGACGTATTTTCCCCGAAAAAAGGTGCGCGTTGGAATTGGGTAAATACGGTACTGAGAATCTTTGGCCAACTGTGCAGCAAAGTAACGGGTGCAGCGGCGTCATCTGCTGCATTAGAAGTTTTTAGCATACCAAGGATGTACTAGTGAAGACGTTACCGATTTAGCGGACGCCTTCTGTGCATGCACAGTGACATGCGTGCGGCCAGGTGTAGCCACTGCGCATGCGGAGGAGGCATCCGGTAAACCGGTATAGGTCTCCAGTATGCTAGAAATGTCTACTGCCTGCTGTGCATGCACAAGTGCGCTGAGAGGGTGGCCAACTAGCGAGGGGGGCCCTCATGAACGGCTTCAAAAATGTGACGTAACTGCCTCTTCTAAATTCTTTCCTTTGTCCATGAGTTTTCTGTATGCTTCATGTGACCACATCTTATGTCACAACCATCATTTGGCTGTTGCAACCAAAACCGCAACAGCATGAGAAAAATATTCAATTGTTAATTATTTACCGCTTGTCGGTAAATGTGCTAATGTGCTGGCATTGTTTCAAAGTAAGAAAACAAGTATAATTTGGTGTGTCTACTCCTTTAAATATTTGTCCCATCCAAAAATTCAGAAATCTCGAAATTGTCTGTTCATTTGAACTCGAGGCCAGCCATTTCGGAGTTTCCAAACGGCGCTTCAAATGGACGGAAACCGAAAGAAAATGAATAAACTAGGCCACGGCCCATTCAAATAATAGGCGTGAGCCGGCGGATGTTACCAAAGACTTTAATGCATGTGCAAACATTACGCGCAAGCACTGCACCCAAAGAGAGTAGTGCCCCTTAACCCTTTCACTGCCACTCCCGAGATAACTTGGGCGACCACATATGCACACCCCCCTGCCTCGCCCGAGTAAACTCGTTTTGGCTTTTTTAACTCGCTCCCCGCCACTCCACATAATACTCGTGTAAACCAAATGATGCAAACATGTCGTGCCATCTATGGAGAGGCCCCACAAATTCATAAAACTTGTAGAGTAAATTTTACACAAAAGATGGCGCAAATGTTTGCACATCCGAGTCTTCATTTTGGTCTAAGCGCAGCAGCCATGGCGAGGCAGTGCACCACATGCATCCGCGCTTTGATGGATGAAAAAATTCAAGAACTGCTTATGAATTCGGAGTCCAATGGTAGTGACAATGAGGAAGCAGCCCACCTTAGTGCCTTATAGTGCTAACAGCGATGAAGACCCCCTGCCATCGAAAAATCCGCGTAAAAAGAGGAAATCCGACGGGCCAGATTTCTGCTGGAAGATTTGATTCAGTACAACTGATATCTATAGGATTATCCTGAATAAAAATATCTACATGTCCTGCAGAGCATTTCAGTGCGTTACTAGCAAAAAATTTTCAGGAAACTAACATGAAAAAAAACTTGGCAGGGTGTGTGCAGCTGCGAGTAAAAAAACCTGGCAGTTAAAGAGTTAAAGGAGCACTAAAGAGGAATCTGAAATCGTCTGTTTACCACGGGAACTCTTTCTACACGTTCCGAGCATTCTTAGAAACGTAGAATTATTGTCTGCGGCCGATTTCCCTATCAAATCGTATTAAACACCCCGGCTCCCGCCATTTTTTTTTTTAACTCACCTTTGAAAAGAGGAGGAGTAAGCCAAGAAGTGGAGTTGCTTTCAGGCAGTTGCGTGGCGGCTTCGCTTTTATTTTGTTTTTAAGGTTTCCGTGAATAAACAGTTTCAGTTGCAGACAACATAGCTACAAAGTAGGCCCGCGGAAATAAAAATACATGTGGACTCTGCTTTCGCTAATCACCACGTATCACTCCGCTGATGGCATGGTGGCAAGCCACCATGCGGCCGGCTGAAAGGCACTCCATGCGCTGGCTGACTCCTCCTCTTTTCAAAGGTGAGTTCAAAAGAAAAGGCAGGAGCCGGGACGTTTAATTCAATTTAATGGGAAAATCGGCCGCACAGGACTATAATTCGAAGTTTCTTAGAATGCTCGGTGCGTGCACATCAAGTTCCCGCGGTAAAAAGACGAGCTCAGAATCCTCTTTAGTGCACCTTTAAAGTGTTTGACAAATTTTTTTTAATCCCTTCTTTCAATCTCTGTCAGCAACAGTGTCCCTTCACTTCCGCCCCCAACTTCCTTTCTTTCTCCCATCGCCACCCCTCAATTCGTTCTCTCCTCTTTCTCTCCTGGCCGCTTCGGCCGGTGACCTTGGATGGGCTTTATCTACACGACGGCACAGAAGTGCGCCCAACAATTGCAAAAATCTGATACCAGGAAGAAAATCCTAGGACCCAGTCTGTACAACTGCGTCCCGTGCAGCCGACCCGCGTGGTGCATATGGCTGCGTAGATTCGTTTTCGCGCCTTCAGTTTGCAACATCATTTGGGCCCATTTCTCAATATGCAGTGCAGCGAAAGTGATCAGCGGATCAGAGCGTTATACATGCAGCATTCTATAGCTGGCGCTGTGCCTACAGGCGTCATGAGGAACGTGTAAAAGATGGTCCCGGACGCATTTTAGCCCAAGGGACCCCTCTGTGTTTTCCGATGAGTCTTGCTATGTTTTGTCAGCAGTGTGGTGCGCTGTTGACGCCGTGTGCTCCAATAAAGAGCGGCGGCGAGGTGCATACGCTGTGTGGCGAACGAACATAGAAATTGGCTTGTGGCATGCATGGTACACAGCAGGACTAGCAAACTGCACCGATTGCTGGCTGATGGCATGTTTTTCGTATTTTCGCTGTACAGATTTTCATATATGCGAATTCTGTCGTGAAAACCATTCGATAAGCGCTGACAAACATAGTGCATATGCATTAAAAACTCCACTTCACTGATAATTCGAGACACATGCGATTGCACGTTAATCTAGCTGTGCATGTAACATATTTGTGCTCAAGTTGTACCAAAACACTATTTTTACTACTCCAGATATATTTCTGCTCCTCAGCTGCTCCATAATGCATTTTTCTGTCCAAAACTATACTTGGCTGTCCCATCCATGCAACCTGATACTGTCCATCTATGTATTTTTGGTAGGAATGTACTCCGCCTGCTACGAATTTTAAGCACTGGATGCCCAGTTCTCGTTATTGCACTGAATCCTCCCGTGATGCAAGTGCTGACTGAAGACAGCACAGTATTTCTCGCCGCCAACAAAACCCTTACTTCACTAAGAAAATGACCGGCTCCTTCTCGCTACCAGAAGACGGTGGCACGGGTGAAGAGTGCGTGCAGCAGAGGCAAAGTGCCCCCTGATCAAAAATCAGGGGGCGCTTTGTTAACCTAAAGTGCGGTGTGGCGAAAGCCTTAAGCGTGGTGTTGCTGCTTCTGTCATTGATGTGTGGTTAAGGTGTTAAGCTTCGCCTCTAAGAGCGGAACGCGACAGCGTCTTGCAACGCTGCCAGAGAGTCCATTGAACGCCATCGCCCGTTCGGCCCTATGCCTTGCTCGTCGGTAAATTGGTTTTTGAGGAAAGGAAATGTATCTGTCTCTCATATCTTGGTGGACACCTAAACCTCGTCGTAACGGGAAGGAAGATGGGAATGAACGAAGACACCGTATTCACTAGACGCACCTTTGTTCATTCCAAACCATTGAGCTGGCATAGCGGAGTGGTAGCGTGCTCGTCTCGCACTCCGGAGACCGGAGTTCGATTCCCGAGCTCGGCCAATTTCGTACTGGGTTTTATTTATTTATCTGGTCTAACTAGAAAGGTTAATTACGCTAATTGGTTAAGTAAGCAATTAACTAAACTCAGTCCCACTTACTTGGAGCATCACTATACGATCCCTTTAATTGGTTGCATGGTTACTAGCCAAAGTACAATTGACCCCGTTTGAAATTCGAGCACTGTGACGTGATGACCGTTTCGACCAATTGAAAAGCGTGACATTTCTGTCGACAACCCCTGCTTACAACGATGAGGCATTAAAGGCTTCCGCCTTAAAACAGATGGTGAGAAGTGAAGAGTCCAGGTGTGACCACATTTCTTTAAGCCACGAAGGTGATTTTCCAACGTTTAGTAAACTGTCGTTGAGCAGCTGGTCTATATGGTGAGTTGGAAAGCCGCGAACGCAGCCTATGTCTGTTCGCTTGAAACACGCGATTCTGTCTCCACCTACGCTTTTGGGTGCGCTGCAGGCTTGTGGAGGAGAGCGCCTTGCAAAAAAAAAAACTAAAGTTGGGCCGCATCTCCGTCCATAGCACGCGCAAACGCAGAGGAGGTTCCTTTCTTTCGAAAGATACTGTAAAAAGCCCCTCCCCTGGAGCGAGAACAGTGCGTGCAACACCGACGAGACATACAAGGTCATAGTGCATGCTCGCTCTGTGACGTCACAAGGTGGAGGCAGGTGTGTGCAACAACTGATTGCACGACGCGCGCTATTATCTGGAGGCGGCCATGGCAGGCAGAGGCACAGGTTGACAGGTTTGACGAGAAGAGGCAACTGATAAGGCTACCGCGGCAGCAGCATTGGCACCCGCACCCAAGCCCTGCAACAATCTTTAGTTCGTCAATTCGGGCGCGCTGTCTCTTCTTGCGCGCATGGCGGTGACGTGCACCCGCCTCCACCTTGTGACGTCATGAAGTGAGCACCATGGCCTTGACAGTCTATTCACTGCTGGTGCACGCCCCAGCGCCCAGAAAGATGCCGCCCTACGTATACTTGTCGTCAGCCTACGCCGACAGTAATCATGTGACCAGAAGCCAAACAACATACGTGAATAGAGTCTTGCGCAATTTCTCCGAAGTCACTTCCCAAATGCTAGGCAGAGCTACAGCTGGCAGAAGTGACGTGTGTCATGTGATTGCATCCTGGCAAACCTGGGCGTGTCCTCTCCAGTGCGCTTACAGGATATGGTTTGGCAATACACGTCCCTGTAAAACTGGATCCACACGACGAACCGTATCGTGGACGAAAAGGTCATGCGACTAGCCACGTCATAGTTCAGCAGCAGCTGGCATTAAAGTCATCGAGTTCCAGTGACTTTAGCTCACATGCACACGGCAGACCGAGAGAGCAAATGACTCAGCGGATGAACTGGAAAAACTCTCGAAACCGCAGTCCTCCTCCTTACCACTGCTGCACCAGCACTATAGGAAAAGGGCCGGGGAGGGCAGGGGGCAATGGCATTACGCCGATTTACTGACATAAAAGCGTCCCACTAGTAAAACAAAGAAAAACAAATACCACGACACATACAGAGTATACCGCCAGAATCAGAGGGAAAAGGCGCTCGTTTTTTTTTTGGCCTGCGAAGTCTGTGGACGAGGCAGGGCCAGTGACGTTCGACTCACGTGGTATGCCGGCTGCTACCGGAAGTGTGATTTCGTTGGCCCTTTCGCCACCACGATTTCTGGCTTATACACAGGCGTGGTAACCGTCGGCGAATTTTACGGAGCCCCCACCTTGAGCTGAGCTTGTGTAATCCGACGACACACCGGGAGCGACGCACAAGCCATCGCGACCAATGATATAACTCGGGAGAAGCAGTTGATGGGAGCCAGACCTGGTGCTACGCTGAAACGTTTGCGGGGCCGAAGTTAAAGCTAACAAGAGAAGGTGGTTGCGGCGCGCGGCAGCTGTTCGGCTCCGCTATGGCCGACGAAGAAGCTGCCACCTGCCGCCATGCTCAACAGTGTGAAAGTTGTAGTTGCCACAGAGGAGCCACTGCTGTGCTCAAAAGCAACAAAGAAAAGTTTCAAAATATCACCAGTCTTCACTGTACGTACTAAGCATTAGTGCAGCATAGTGTGCCTGTATTTACTGTAGCTGCTAGCTCTGCACAGTGTAAGCAAAAACGCAGGACAGCATAGACTGCAGTAAAACGGTTCTTGCCGGAAATTTATGCGGTAAACAGCTAGCTTAGCAATGCCTTTTTTTTTGCTGATCCAAGCTTGCTAAAATATTTGCAATCTTGGGACACTAAAATCTCTTAATCTAGCAGGATTTAGTACTGGCCTTGGGTGTTCCTGGGTGCAGAAAAAGAAGTTTCCAGCTGCGTGCATGATCATTTTGGCTGTCTTCTAATTCTGCATTGTATATGCAATACCAGCACAGCATGACTGAAATACCCGGTGTAAAATAATCAGGTTGAAGCTTCTTTATAACACCACCAATAAAAATATACGGAAAAAGTTTTTACCACTAGACCTCAGTTAACATTACAAGGCCATCAAGACTAGCGTAAAAACTTAAGGGGGGATGAGGGTCTTGAAAACTTGTTTATTTTTCGACATAACTTGTTGAAACTTAGCACGCAGGTGTATCATAGAATGCTGATTTCAAATATATATTTAGATTTCAAATATCTCACCTGGAAGAAAATTTATCGCAAAATAACATTCAAATTAGGCAATTTCTACTGGCCTTTATAGTAATTTATCAGTTAAAGAATGATTTTTTAAGAATAGGTAGACATTCGCAAAGGCCCAAAGCACATGCTAAAGCTTTCTTTTTTCCTTTAAACATGATATATGAGCAATTAGGCGAAGTGTGGGCTAATTACCGCCACGTCATTTTTTCTTTCCAACTTTGTTGTTTATTTATGATCAACAAAATTAGTTTGTAGACATTCTGTTAGCTTTAGGCTGTGCTTTGGGCCTTTGCAAATGTCTGCTTATTCTTTAAAAATGTTTATTTAACTGATAAATTACTAAAAATGCCCGTAAGAAATGACCTAATTAGGATATTTTATTTGCCATATATTTCCTTCCAGCTGAGATATTTGAAATCTAAATGCATATTCGAAATCAGCATTCAATGATACACCCAGGTGCTAAGTTTCAAAAAAATATGTTAACAAATAAAAAAAAGTTTTCAAGACCCTCATCTCCCCTTAAGCTGGACCAAACTGCAGAAATGTAATGCTAAAGGCATCCTCTTTCCTCAAGACCATTAGCAAGTGGAACAGACTACTTTCCACTGTAATTAGTTAAAAAATTCCAAACTGCTACAGTGATACAAGCCTACAGCACTCTTCGACAGTACAGTACAGTTTCTTGTAACAAGTCAACGTACAACTAATCCAGCAATGCATTCATTAAACTTTTTTTCTTCTCACCTCATTTTCTTACTCTGCGCTTATGACAAGAATCAAAGTAAACATTTTTTTTATCTTTAATAGAGCAAGAAGTGCACAGCTTTGGCATACGTTCAGGCTGACATTGACACAGACAAGCACAAGGCAGTGTAGATAAAACTGAGGAGTCAGCACTGAACTGAGCAACATTGTAATGCCATGTATAAAAAAACTCCTCTGTGCGGTTCCAGACAGCAGGCCATCTGCCGAATGCATCCTCGTGAAAATCACAGACACAAACACGGGCACACAGATTAAACTCTTGTAACACGAACACAAGAACAGTCAAGAGCAATGTTCTTGCTAATGAAAATCACCATGAAAACAATATAAAATAAACTGAGACAACAACCTCCCACCTCAATTTTAGCAAGGTAACACACTGAATGCGGGAAAAGCAACATAAAGCAACCACAGAATAACTTTTGCTTTTTTTTTTGCAGGGTCAAGTTTTCAGTGCAACACTGGCAAAACTATGCACAGTCACAAAATTAGTGAAACACCATGCACAGATATCCCAATCACTGCATGCCACAAAACACGCCCCCACAGTTCAGAAAAACGAGTTGTGCACTGTCATCCACTGACACATAGTGCCAATAAAATGTTACTAAACACCCAGTTTAAATAGATGAGTGTAGTTAAAACAAAACAGCTGATTAGCTGGCATCAGGCAGAAACAAAACAGACCCGAATAGTCCGCAGCAAAAGTGAAGCTACAATGATCATTTAAGACTGCATACAACCAGGACAGTGAAGTCAGTGCAAAGAGGCCTTGGTTTGGCCTTGGTGGCATGAGATACTGGACTGGGAACGCAGTAAAGCCTTTTGAAGTGTGCAGGCTCTTTTTGTGCTAACTTCCTGCAGTGAGCAATAAACAAAAAAAAATTCGATTTAATTCCATTGTCTGCTTCACAGACAAAAAAGGTGAAAAGAAAAAAAAAGGAACACCCTGTCAAGCAAAGATACAGATGAAAATTTGCAGATTCATTTTGTTTTCAACCTGCCTCAGGAATTGTACATATCAACATTCTGGCATTACTTAACAATGGCCTATTTGCATGCTATATGCAGCCCATTCTCAGGCATCGATAAGTACTCTCATTTGTGAAAGCTCGTAAATGCAGTGCAACTGGCATCTGAACTCCACTTTTTTGTAACCAACCAACACTGTGCTTTCACTGCAAGCTGCCTGCTGAGGTGAACTGCCATACAAAGTCACTGAGGGAGTCAGCCTCAGGCTGTCAAAGCTTTTGAACAGCCGAGGAAAGTGAAATAAAAAAAAAGCCTACTCTATCATGCACCATGCTACCAGCAGCCAAGCAGCAGCAACGCACATCAAAACCCTGCTGCCCTACAGGGGCCTCACACATGATGTGGCACCACTCTCCACCAGTCAGAGGCCTCGCCTCAGTCGCAGGCTCGCTCTTTGCATTGACAGTGTCTGGGTTCCAGTGTTATCAGCTGTGCTGGGCTGACCACACAATGAGAACCTGCCCAGGCAGTTGCCAAGGACAAGAAACTTACCGGAACCATCCGCCATGTGTGCAATGACCCCCATGATGGGTGCTGCCCCAAGTATATTCACGAATGCACTCGAGGCCAAGGACACAGGGTTGAAATGAACTCCTCCGCTGCATAGCTAGACACAAGAATTGTACTGCAAGTGGAATAAAAAAGTGCACCTGGCTTTTACAAGGCCAAGGAGAGGAGTGACAGCCTTATGCCCTTTTGCTTCAATCCCTGTCAATAGCTCTCCATGCTATAACCAACAAAACCTAGACAACATCACACACAGGTTAAGGTAAAGCTATGGACGTCATGTGGCCAATGCGTCTTGTAAGAACAGAAACACCTTGGCAAATGCAATGAACATTTTGTTTACACACAACTTCTTTTCACGGATATGCCACCACGTTACCAAGGTCCATGCACCTGGACACTGCTAAGCAACACCAGCCTGTTCTCTAATAAATTGACAACATACTCGCATCTAGAGTGATTTTTTGCCAGTTGGCCATTGCAATGTGGGCAACCACAGCCCAGCAAGCATGAAAGGGAAATGCACACACACAGCTGCAGTAGTAACTTACAGCTAAATGCCAATGGATAGCTCGTGGCCCTTATAGCATGGCACAGTACAGCATAACAGGGTAGAAAAGGCAAATGGGTGTAGTCCCACATCCACCAACTGACAACAGCCACTGGTAAGTAGTTCGGTCATTTCCATGAGTGTCACGTAGCCACAATGACTGGGTGATCTTGCCACTGACCTAGTCTACACTTGTCCTGCTCTCAACGAAGGCAATCAAGCTGAGCTTCACAACAGCAGCAGAAATGGCAGGTGTGCCTCCACCCCTATGCACGCTGTCATCAGGCTCCCAACAGCAACACCTCTGCACAATACCACGGCCGCTCAATAGAGGCGCACTTGGTGCGGCCCGCCGCGTCGCGCCTCAATGGCTGGGGAAGCGCGTATTGGGAGAAGTTCAAGTTTCCGCCGTTATTCTCCGCGGGGGCGCCACCTCTCCGTGACAAGTCGCCGCTGGCACAGACGGCCAGACGACGCGGAAGGAGTGCGCTGGCTGTGTTGGCGTGTGTTTTCGCTGTAACTGCTCTGCATGACCGCGTGGTTCTGCTAGTTCTGCGTGCTTATCATCGGTGCCTGTGTCGACAGCGTCCTAAGCGCATGCGACACCATGCCACGCAACTGCTGCGTGCCGCTGTGCACCACAAATGAAAGAAAAGATCCGAAAATCGGTTACCATGAGTTCCCGCAGAAGCAGCAAGCTATGCAACATGGTGGTTTCAGCCCTTCATCCCTATTTTGAGCAATGTCCGGAGTTGATTTGCGAGAGAGAAGACCGCAGTCATATCGAGGACATCTGCAAAGCCTTTCTAACTAAACTAATGCGACCACTGCTGACCATGCAGTTGGGCAGAAAACATCAATCTTACGGTGGAAAAAATCATACTTGCACATAAACCGCTTTCGAGGAAAGTTTTTCGCTTGTAAAATAGGCTTGAATTCCTTCGGTACATCACGTGGCTTCAAAATAAAACGCTAAACATTGGCCGAGCCTGCTGGAGTCTGGTTTAACTGGCTGTCTTGTGTTGTTTCTTTTGCAACTGTTTGTGTCAGCAGTACATTTACGAGGGCAATCTGAAAAGTAAGGTCTCCAAAGGGCTGCGACCGCAGGGAAACTATATGCGTGGCTGCTCTGCTATGTTCATTGTTCCCCGTCTTCCAAAGAAGCCATGACTCAGCGCGAAAGGGACTGTCAGTCTTGGCCCGGCAACCATTAGAAATGGAGCTCCCATTTGTCGCTACCGCCAGGAGCGAAGTTCACGCAAATGGCGTTCAACCAATCGAAAATTATCGTCAGTTGACGGAAGTGTACGGAGAGTCTTGCATTGGATGTTAAAAACTTCCGCAAGTGGTGTAGGGAGTTCGCAGCTGGTAGCACTGGAATTCACGACGAAGAAGCGGAAGACCGACAATTTCTGATGAGACAGTCGCCAAGGTCGAAGAAATGATGCGGCAAGATCGGAGGATCACACTCGACGAACTCTGCATTTTGGTTCCTGGCGTTTCTAGAAGCACTATTCATAGGAGTTCGACAGCAAAGTTTAAATATCGGGTGGTGTGCGCAAGGCGGGTTGCGCGAATGCTCACAGACGACCATCAACGGCAACGCGTTGACTCCTCCCGCGAATTTCTTCCGCGTTCTGGAGATGAAAAGGAGACCTTTTTTGGATTCTTTTGTTACGGGTGATGAAACCTAGACATTACACTTCACGCCTGAGACCAAGCAAGAATCACGTGAGTGGCGGCACTCATCTTCGCCCAAGGCGCGAAAATTCAAGCGAACACAGGCTGCCGGCAAAGGCAACTGCGTTTTGGGATCGAAAATGGGTATTGTTGGTCGACTTCTTGGCTCATTCAAAATCGCAGAAGAGGACCAACGCTCGCTCCCACGTTGCCTGTCAAACCATCGCTCTTCTAGAACAGTTTGTATGGGACGTCATCAGCCACTCACCCTACAGTCCGGACTTGGTACCAAGTGACTACCACTTGTTTCCAAAGCTAAAAGAACACCACGCTGCAAGGCGCTTCACTGATGATGACGAAGTGAAAGATGCGGTCAAACGCTTCCTCAACGGCATAGCGGCGAGCTGGTATGACATGGGCATACAAAAACTGCCCCAGTAGAAGAATGGTGTCCCTTTTAAGTGATTTGTAATTTGCTTAAAGTAAACATATCTTTCGATTTATAAAAGAACTGCAAACCTTAATTTTGGGATGGCCCTCGTACTTGGTGGTACCCACTTGAAACTATTTTCAGCGAAAACGGAGCAACAGGCTGAACTATAATGCTGAACGTTACGACCACAAAAGTAAGTCTACAGAGAGTGAACATTGAATAAGTGGCCCGAAACCTTGTTGTAATAAGTTATTACAGTGGCTGAAACGCCCGTAACTGAATGGATGACGACTCGGCGAAGCGCACTCCTGCCTCGATTCTCGGTGTAAATGCACGTGCGATTTGGAAAAGCGCAGTGATGGTGACATGCCGCTATCATGCTATCAGTAGCAAACTTGCACGTGGCATGACCATAATGTGTGAAACGCAGCTCATAAATGCTAAAATTATAAAGCGCCTACCGCGCGGACGCCTAAACGAAAGCACTGCCTCGGCCGCTGCGCACAGCTCTCCGCCCGGACTCGTCCCGGAGCGGTGGCACCGCAGCGGTGGCGATGAGAACTAGGCACAATACGGCTCTTTCGGGCGACGCGACGGGCCGCACCCAGTGCGCTCTCCATTGAGCGGCCGTGACAATACACTGCTTGTCCCATAATAACAGCTGCCAATGCACAATCTCTGCAAACTAATGAATCACTGAGGTATTGGTGCTCTTGGAAACCTGCAGTAGCATGCCATGAACGAGCCAAAAGAAAAAAAAAAGGAGCACATATACACAGCTGTGATCAGGTTGTGCTGATATTCTGTGCTCTATTATACTGCTGCTTTCGTCTCTGATCGTACTGCGCTTTTTGCCAGCGTGTGCATATGTGCACTCCTTATCTGTACACATTCAGCTGAAAGTGAGTGCTGCACGTGTGTGCCCTTTTCCCACTCACTGCTGCCCTGTCCACGGTGCAATGCCAACTAGCCAAGATGTCTCCCTTGCTTATTCCTGATACAGAAAAGCCACTTTGGGTGGGGCCATTGCCGGATGCGAGTGCGGCAAATGAATAATGCCTTCAGCCACATTGAGATGAGGTGCGCGATGAGGTACGGGCTCCCCCTCCTCTGTGGACCCTCAATGCACCAGAGCAGGCTTGGGTCCCTTGAGTTGCTTCTCGGCAATATGCAAAGTGATCACTTGCTGGTATCCTGCAGCTTGTTCTGCTTGCCAAGGATTTTCATGAGCTCCTTGGACATGTAGTACGGCTTCTCTTCAGATCCATCATGCCTTTCACAGTCTTCCACTGCAGGCAAAACACGCACAACAAAGCAATCAGTCTGCTTGTTCACACCCTTGAGGTGTACAGCACTGCAGAGGGGAGTGGGTTACATAACATTAGGTTCATCATATTTGCAGTTAACTAACAGCAATAAAAAATTTTGCACCAAAAATGCAAAAGTAAAAAAGCATAGTTTGGTATACACATTATGATATTATGGCATGTTGGTCTATTTACATTGCACATTGTGTTATGAAGCAGCAAAAATGTTGGTAATCATGTCATTTACTTGCTGGGACAAATGAATCAGAAAAGACATTAGTGTAACATGAAATTATGGCAACATTATATGTGCAGTCTGAGTGCCATTAAGTGTAGCAAGCAGCTCGCTACACAGCTTGTCATCATGATACATGAAAGAGACAAAGCCGTGCAATTTTCAGGCAGGATGGTCAAGGCCAAGTTGAATTTCATGCTTGGTGCACTGAGTATGGAATGGTAGTTGGAAAAGATGAAACCTGCCACTCGCCACTTTATTTCAGATGATTTGCTATGGTTGATACACATGCGATCAGCAGAGTTCCAATGATGCATACTCCACTTGTGAACGAACAATGATTTTGTACAAGAAAAAAATGAGCTCAGTGGTAATAGAAACTGAGATGACAAGCTATCTTTAGAATACCCCTCCTGAAGCCTGAGTTGCATGGGACATTGTTGCCGGTTCAGGCCTTGACGTGTGCACAACGGCAAGCATGATGACAATTGGAGGGCCCTTGTCATCACTAATTTCATTTTCTCAGCTTCGCTACCAGCCCATGGTGATAGCGGCTATAGAGAAGCATCAGTCCATGACGTCACGGAGATGTGGTGCTGCTGCCGTTAGCAGTGACTTTCGTTGTGTAGGCAAAAGGTAGGTAGTACAGTGCACCTTGGGTATGCCATGTTTGCGTGTTTTGAACGTAATTCGCGATATCCCGACGAGCTGCGGTGCGGCTGGCTTAGTCGCAAGGCTGAAGAAAGGCAGCGGCACAAGTTTTCATAAGTTTATCACAGTCAGATAGGGACGTAAGTGATGGGAAGCGGCCGTAGAGTGGGACAAGTTCGGCGACGGATCAGCAGTGCAGTTAGTATTGCATCGCTGCACCGAAATCTGATAGTTTGCATATCTTAAACTGCAAGCTGCTCTTCACTTGCGCGGCGAACAAGTGCAAAAATCATGTGTTCATAGTGAACCACCAAGTGCTACATTTGAAGCAGTACTGGACTCTGGTAGTAGTATGTACGACGTGCAGTTTCTCTATTTTCATTTTCGAGAGCTTAAACAAGTGTGTCTTTTCAACACCGGTCCTAGAAAACAATTAAACGTCGCTAGGATCTCTGCAAAGTCACCCGGTGGTATTTCCCAGATTACCTGAATTTTACCACATTGCAGGTCAATCAGAACCTGGCAAAAACAGCAAATACGACATTAAAAGCCACTCTGATCAAGTAGAATAAGGAGCACACTTGAATGCAAATTTTAAAATACGCAGAGTGACGTAAGATATTCAGCTCTGCACAGCAGACGTAAATCTCCTTGGAAGCTCGAGGAAAACATCTATATAAGCACTTGTGCAGCTCTCCTAAAGCCAAGAGAACAACAAAGCATCCTTGCGGAGTTACCGGTGAAGCGAGACATCGACTCCTGCCACAAATGTCTATTTCATCAAACAGAATAAAGCATTAAAGTTCACTGCACACTCGACAAAGTTCCAAAGAAGAGAGATTGCATTTGCATGCCCTAGTCAAAGTACCGTAAAAGCCGGAATATAGGTCGACCCCCCCAAGTAACCAATTCTAAAAATGAAAAAAAATCTTTTTCAACAGCAAAAGTACCGAAAGACACCCTTACCTTGAAACAAATGCGACTCAGCTGGTTGTACAATGGTGACAGTACTTATTTTCATTAGGTGCTGCTCGTATTTACACCCAGCCAATTCTTTAACACTATCGCGCAACCATCGGCACGCATGCTTGTCAGCGCTTTATTAACAGCGTTGAGCGGCGAAACAAGCGAGATGCGCACATGTGTACATATGCACTTACTCTCACTTCTTTCGCCGCTCCGTGATAAGGTGCTGACAAACACGTAAGGCAATGGTCGCGCGATACTGTTAAAGAATTGGCCGGGTGTACAGTACAGAGAAGGGCACAAAGTGCGCAAGCATTACTCGAGTCAACAGAGTCATCTGAACTCGAGCAAGATGACAATTGCTTCTCACTGCCCGCATCCAATCGAGCATCATCCTCTGTGCTGTCTAGCGCATTGCTTATGCTGCATTTTTTAAAAGACTTGTGCACCATCTCTGCTGGGAGAGATTTCCACACCGACAACACCCAGCCACAAACTAAAATAACTTTGTGACAACGGAAACGCAAATTAGCGCTGCCACAACGTCGCCATACCGTGCTGCTGCTGATGGCAATGGAGGCTGTTGACGTCAGCCACCCATTGTTGCAAGACTTCCGTACTTTTTCCGCCAATGACCAGTATATAAGACGGGGGTCGACTTTTTGCCATGGTTTTTTTGAAAAAAAGTTCGACCTACATTCCAGTTTTTACGGTAACTGCATGACTTCAGTGGTAATATTCTATGTTCTCTGGAGTGAAGTAGCTCGGCAAAAACAGGAAGCACATCACAATGTTAGTCATGTGAAAAAGCTGCTTCACATCCTACATCCTGCTTCTTGCAGTTAGCTATCAGGTATGCTACATTGGCCTAGCAGTTCAATCTGTAGGCGATTACTTTCCCTCTATACTTGGTGTTTTCCTGTTTCATTTACTAAGTCAACGCAGTCGCCCACCGTAGCTGCACTGTTGCTGCCAACTAGGAGAGGAGAAGGAAGCCCATGCAGAGCTTCCTTCTGAACTGCTGAACTACTCTCCGGGTATCAATACAAATGTTTTTAACCACAAGCAACATGCAAGCTTTGAACTATTTACGCATGCAAGTTGGTTTCAAAGGAAGCATCGCTCGACGCAGTGTAGGCACGCTGCACTTTTGCCTACACCCCGTGTTGCTGCCGACTGCAGCGCCATCTTTGTTTACAAACATGACACTTGTCTACAGGCCACAAAACAGTCAGCCCAGCTCAGCTGCACGCTGTTTCAGACGCTGACTGGCACATTGCTGATCTTTGCGTTTTCTTTTGAAAGCATTTTGCCACTTTGACGTCGATGTGTGTTCTGCTCACTTCCGTCCATTTGGTTCTTCCCGTGTGCCAAAACTGCGGGCTCAGCACAATCTGTTTGCCATTCTGCGGTGAAACCCTTTACATGGATACCGCCACCTGTGAGAGGCTAGACCACTGCACCATGAAAACAGCCACAGATGCCCTTATAATTTTGAAGCTGTTAAGCTTTGACACCCACGACAGTGTGTATGCTGTCAAATTATTTGAACCTCCTAAACACTAAGAAATTGCACATTTCTAGTTCATACAAACTCGCGGTGAAACATCACGATATTTCCAAATGGCAGCATCCTGTACCTGTCACATGACTGAACTCTCTCTTCCCTCATGGAAATGACTGCCAGCATGAGGCAATGCTAAGCCTTGAACAAAATAAAGTGCTGACGGCCATCGAGAACCACCGCAGCACGGCTGCTAAGACGGCACTCTGTCTTCAGGTGTCACGAAGCAGTGTGGAAGGAGCGGTCCTGCTTGCAGTGCAGCTCAGGCTGCTCCTCTTGCGACTGCTTCGCGAAGCATCTTGATGCATTTCGCCAGCAGTGCCTAGCACCTTGCCATCGAATGTTTGACGGCTGACATCACCCTGCCAGTAAGGACGTGTCAGGTCATTTTTGATTTCAGCTAGGATACCTTTAGCTCACACTCCTTCCCGTACTCACTTCGCTCTCTTCCACTCTTAATATTACACCTATCATTTTCCTCTCCACAGCTTGCTGCATCGTCCTCACTCCTTGTTCAACCCTTTTCATTAACTTCCAAGTTTCCACCCCACAGAACGAGCACTGGTAAAATGTAGCTGCTTTATACCTTCTTGATGATGGTGGATTTTTATGGCGCAAGGGCCAAACAACGCCATGACACAAGCCATTTTTCATCTAATCAAGGTGGGGTCAAACTCCGAAGACAAAATTCCCAAGAATTTCATCCCTCCAGAGAAGCCAAGTACCAGGCCAGGGGAAAGCTTGTACCCACTGTGTCATTGGTGGGTACCCAGTAGCACTGGGGATCAAATCCTGCATCCCCCATATACAGGGTGGATGCTTACACCACCAGGCCACTGCTGCAGTGTTATATAATTTCTTCTTGAGGGATGCTGGTAAACTGCTATTTATGATCTGAGAGTACCTGCCAAATGCACTCAACCCATTCTTATTTTTCCTACGTATTTCACTCTTCTCGTCAGAGCCTGTAGTCACTACCTGCCCAACCAGTGCAGTTAAACTATGAATGTAACAAACCTCCATGAAGCGAAATCCATGATTTTATGAAGTTTCAGTTCCCCAACGCCACTCCCATTGAAGCATGTATATTGGTGAACCTCATGTAACGAAGGTGTTGTGGCAGCTGACCTCGACATAATCTCACTATGCCGCCTATCCTTAGCTCCGGCACTGTTACACGAAACCTGACCGAAGCACACCAAAAGTGTCATGACGACTGAACATGAACTTCCATGACAGGAACGCCTACAATCACAACGAGCAACCTCAGCTGACACAACAGGCTGCACCTCTATGTGGCAGTCTCCATAGCTTTCACTTCTTTAACATCACATCACATGGCACTACGACTGATGCTCTAAAGCAGCTAAAAACAACAGGAAATAGCAAAGAAGCCACGGGACAAGCAATATGTGTCCACTTCCACTACTTGGTTGCTTGCGTGATTCCAGCGAATATAGCTGTCACACGCCGGGAGCACGGATGGAGGAGAGTGCTAGCGACGCGAGGTGAAGAGTCTGTTTCCTAGGGCAATGACAGCCAGGCAGACAGAGAGGGGACACGCTGGAAGAGGCAGGTGCTTCCACAGCTGGCCCAGAGGTGATGGTGGCGCAA
Organism: Amblyomma mixtum; assembly: GCF_055824585.1. Taxonomy (NCBI): domain Eukaryota; kingdom Metazoa; phylum Arthropoda; class Arachnida; order Ixodida; family Ixodidae; genus Amblyomma; species Amblyomma mixtum. Next base: position 327,559,092 of record NC_143014.1, on the reverse strand, counting down.
GTGCAAGCAGTCTCATGTGCACTCCCCAGTCCACAAGTGGTGCCTACGACTCCCAAACTCTCCACAGCCCCACAAGTTGCAGCATTGTGCGAGCCGGTCACGAAATTTTTCTCCATGTTTATGACTTCTCGAGTAACGGAGGTTTACCGTGAGCATTTTCAAGATGAATTCACTTGCGTTTAAAGGTGCACTGAAGAGGAATCTGAACTCGTCTTTTCACCCACGGGAACTCGATCTACACATTCCTAGCATTCTTAGAAACTTCGATTTATTGCCCTGTCTGACCGATTTCCCTAATTAAATCGAATTAACGTCCAGCTCCCAGCTTTTTTTTTCAATTCCCCGCATATGGCGGGAGGAGTCGCAAAACGCATGGAGTGCCTTTCAGGCAGTTGCGTGGGGACTGCTTTCGCTTTTATTTTGTTTCTTTTAGGTTTCCGCGAATAAATAGGTCTAGTCAGAGACTACATAGCTGCAAATTAGGCCCATGGAAATAAACATACGTATGGACTCTTTGCTTTTGCCGATCACTACGTATCACTCCGCCGATGGCAGAGTGGCAAGCCGCCATGGGACTGGCTGAAAGGTTGGCTGACTCCTCCTAACGTCTGCGGGGAATTCAAAAAAAAAGTGGGAGTCCAACCTTAATCCAATTTAAATTAGGGAAATCGGCCGCACAGGGCAATAATTCGAAGCTTCTAAGAATGCTCGGAACGTGTAGATCGAGTTCCAGCAGTAAAAATATGAGTTCAGATTCCTCTTCAGTGCACCTTTAAGGTTTCCATTCTGCATCGTCCTTCCATGTCTTTACATGAAAACTGTATGAAACAAAAAAAATGCTGATTTCTCAACTTAATGTATCCTGCTTGATTTATATTCCCTCGCAATTTCCGATGTTTCGCTGCCTATCGTAAACTGTTGTTCCCTTCCTTGAGGAGGAGGGGGCCTGCTATTATAACAGCATGCGAAAGACACCAGAATTAGCTCACGTTGATTCCCGCAGAAATGACATACTAGGAGCAGCAAACAGGCACAATTAGAAAACTACTGTAAAAACCTGGATATAGTAAGTTTTTTTTTCTCAGATTTTAGCTTGACAAATTTCCACCTCGTATTATATGTGATTCCAGATAATGCTCAGCCTAAATTTGCAGTTCTAGTCTTGTTATTTTTCAGCGCTACCACCATCAGGCTTCTAGCAAAGAGTGCCATCTATCGGTGGTGTTGGTTGACTAATTTGAAGGTTTCGATTATGATACCATTTTACACACTAACTCCACACTACCAGAAACGAGGAAATTGCAACTTGCACGATGTTGGGACCGCGAAACCAGTACTCAGCTGCTTCTGAATGGAAAGTAACCGTAGTTGCCAAAACCATCGGCACTGCATCAAGCACTGCTACATGGAGTGGATGAGGCGGAGAGAGCCTGCCGCTACTGCCGCCTGACAGCTTAAACGGGACTCTCCAGCCACACCCCGCAGGGCCAGCATTTCCAAGGAGCCTGTCGGCTGCACTCTCAAGAAATGCAGGACACTGAAAAGCATCACAGAAGAGTTTCAATGGAAAGATATCTGACAAGGGACTCTCGGAAAACGGTACACCCTACAATGACGATCACTAAAGCCCCAACTCTAAGGACACTTAATGGGCGCACATGACCGTATGCCAGAGCCGGTCTGCATATGCACATGGTACCCATATCTGCAGTACATGCCAGGGAACAGGCACACAGGTTTACAACAAACGGAGGACACCGCGCGGCTAACGCAGCGAGTGTGAGCTGCTCTTTTCTCCACAGCACAAAATTCTCTGATTAAAGGTGTTGGCGCGAGAAGGGGAGTGAGCCAGCACCAGGCACATGGAGATCCATGCCCCTTTTCGACGCCTGGTGACGCGGGATGAGCGAATGCGCACTGCATACGCCTCATGAGTGCCTGTCGAGTCACCGAGTCAAACACGAAATGCAGGGAAAAGTAAATGCTGTTGGCAAGCTTTCCTCACACGCATCGTACATGGATTAAAACTTTTTTTTTTTTTTTTCATTTGCTATCCCCAATTACACCTTGTATTATATGCGGGTTTTTGCAGCATGTGTGTTTCAACCATCATACAGCCACAAACAACCAAGTTCATCACACCACTTCATGCATCGCAGCTGTTACTTTTAAGGGGCTTTCAAAGAAACAATTTTGCCAAAATCGCGGGTATTTTCAAGGGGCCGTGTGAACCCTGCAGTCCTCTGCCTTCAGCAATGCTTCAGGAATACAGACCCCAAGGAGGGCTTACAACGAGCAGCCATGGCTGCACTGTCAGGACAACAGCAATGGAACCCGGGGCTCTACTCACAGAAGCAGAGGAACAGTGTGTCCACGGCCATGCTGTAGACGCTGAAGAAGCTGGATGCTATGATGTAGGCACCCAGAGAGATCGTCTGCATGAGAGAGAAGATGGTCACATCATCCCAACGCTACTCAATAATGTGAACACCCCATCCCCAATTTTAGGCAAATGCTTGGGACCACAGCCGAGAAGATTCAACTGTGGAACACCACACAAAAGTGACAACATTACTGCAAGTGCACAGAGAGATGCTAACATGAAGCACAAGGATTAAAGGAATTGGCCTGCTGAGGCAACTCATAGGTCACCCCATATTTCAAATCCGCAGTCTCTGTGGCCCTTTTGTGTGGTCCCGAGAAAACTGAAAAAACAAGCACAGCAATGCAGACCCGTTCTTCTCATGGCATGTAATTTAGGGTGGCACTAAAACCCTTCAGGCGCATTTTTCAGGCTCCACAAGCAATATACAGCAGGAGTAAATGGAAACAGTTACAGCCGATGGGTAAGTTTCACGCAGTGTCCTACAGCTAGCAAGAAAGGCCAATAAAGCAATTAGTGCCTCTTGAAAGGATAGGCCTAAACTTAACCCTCAAGCTGCATAGCTTTCTTTTTGATTCAACTGCTAGATGCATAATTTTCATCACTTTGCTTTCAACAGTTTCTACCCTTTCAATTGAACGTGTCGTCAATTCACTCACTGCAGTAGTTTTCAGAACCCATGGTAGCTTCATTAGCGATAGCATTTGATTAACATTCGTCGCAGCTTCTGCAGCAACTCCTGTGTGTGTCTGCATCAGTTTCTTTGCAACTGACAGTCCTTAAACCGCCATATTCGGGCTGCTAGCTGCAGTAGCAGGTATCGGCTGTGCTGTGACGATGGAGACGTTTCTATATCATCATCTTCATCATCATCACCCTGACTATGACCACTGCAGGGCAAAGGCCTCTCCCATGTCTCTTCAATTAACCCTGTCCTTCGCCACTTGCGGCCACCGTATCCCCGCAAACTTCTTAATCTCATCCACCCGTCGAACTTTCTGCCGCCCCCTGCTACATTTGCCTTCTCTTGGAATCCACTCCGTTACTCTTAAGGACCAGCGGTTGTCTTGCCTTCGCATTACATGCCCTGCCCAAGCCCATTTCTTCCTCTTGATTTCGGCTAGGATGTCATTAATCCGTGTTTGTTCCCTCACCCACTCCGCCCGCTTCCAGTCTCTTAACGTTACACCTATCATTTTTTCTTTCCATAGCTCGCAGCGTTGTCCTTAACTTAAGCTGAACCTTCTTTGTTAGCCTCCACGTTTCAGCCCCATAGGTGAGTACCGGTAAGATACAGCTGTTGTATACTTTTCTCTTGTGGGATATTGGTAACCTACCATTCATGATCTGAGAGAACCTGCCATATGCACTCCACCCATTCTTATTCTTCTAGCTACTTCCCTCTCACAATCTGGATCAGCAGTCACTACCTGGCCTAAGTAGACGTATTACCTTACCACTTCCAGCACCTCGCTACCAATTCCGAACTGCTGTTCCCTTGCTAGAGTGTTGAACATTACTTTGGTTTTCTACAAGTTAATTTTTAGACCCACCGTTCTGCAATTGCAATTCATCTCCTCAGTGACTCAGCAAGGCAATGTCATCAGCGAATCGCAGATTACTAAGGTATTCTCCATTAACTCTTATCCCCAATAGTTCGCAATTCAGGCCTCGGAATACCTCCTGTAAACAGGCGGTGAATAGCATTGGCGAGATCGTTTCTCCCTACCTTTCGCCCTTTCTTTTTTTGGAATTTTATTGCCGACTTTATGGAGGACTATGGTAGCTGGGCAGATGCTGTAGATATTTTCCAGTATTTTCACATAAGGATCTTCTACACCCTAATTCCTCAATGACTGCATGGCTGCTAAGGTTTCCACTGAGTCATATGCTTTCTCGTAACCAATGAACGCTGTATATGTATGCCACACTGCCTGAGGGTACTGACCAACCCGTCAGCACTGCCACGCCTGAAAGCCCATGTTGGCAAAGCGTTCCAATCGGGAAGCAGTGGCAATCTCCTGCGTGCAGCATTTGAGCCTCGCTAGGCCTTTCCTGAAAGACAGCTCTGACACGGTGCTCACCAGAACAGGCAGCATGTAGTAGTTGAGCTCAGGCAAATGGTTGTTCAGGGCGTCCACCTTGCGTGCAAACACAAAGAAGGTCGGCACAGCTGCAAAAAGGGGGACAAGCACACACATCACATCCCTAGCATGTGAAATCACATGCCACATCCATACTGCGAGCACAATATTTACAATACACACTTTCACCCTCCACATATGGCGTCCTGCCAAAAAATTTTTTGTCTCAGCCTTTTTCATAGGCTAACTATTCGTACCTGCAGAATCAGCTACAGCAGAAGTTCCATGATGCAATCCCAGCCAATACGAATTCGGAAACTGCCCTGACCAGAATGCATTGTTTGCAATGGGCAGAAATTCGGTTATAAACAACCCGACCCCCCCCCCCCCCCCCAACCTTACTGCGGATGATCTGAACGTGTAAGCTGCAACCACACAGTCGAGCGCCAAGTACTTGCTGCCTGTACATCGCTGATGTTGCAATCGCCAGTTGCGCGGTATGTGCCATGAGCAGTGAGCAGCGGCACGCAACCAGCACAGCGCCGATGCTGCGAGTAGTGAGCGGCAGCCTGCGGTCTGTACACTGCCGACGCTGCGATTGCCAGTCACATGGTACACACTGGAAGTCAGCGGTGGTGTACAGCTGCAAGTAAACCCTGCCAGCCAAAAACAGGCATGCATAAATTCTGCACACCAATTTGGTTTGTTTTGGACGATACGACCATTTTTCACGACCCCGACAGATTCGTATCATCGTGATTCTACTGTAACTAGGTACGGGACGAGAGCATGCCAAATAAAAGAAACAAATATCATCCATGTAAGGACACTGAAACATTCAACGATTCACCTCATCAGTGGCAGAAAATTTGTCTTTCAAACAAGCAACCCAAAGGAAACAAATGTCCAGTAAACTCTTGATCATGAAGGCAACCAATATATATTCCTTGTTTTTCATGCAGCAATTAAAACCTTACAGCAGAACCCCCCTGAAGATTTCCAGGTGCTGCATTTTCCCGGCTGTTTTCCTAAGCCAGTACCGACCAAGCTCCCATAGAAACACATGCAATGCAAACTCTGCTGTTGCGGCGCAACTATGGCAGCGTTCCCATATTCTACGTCATGAATGCCACTTCGCGACAGTGGTTTACCCCGTGCTGGAATTTTGACAGCCTACGTTCAGCACGCATACAATGGCAACGGCATACTGGCTGCAGTGGAACTCGATTCCATCGGCGCCTGGCCACCACTGTGTTCGGCAGCTTCCGGTATGTTACACCCACAACGACACCAAGCACACCTGAGGGTGGCATGAATTTTGTTGTGGTTGTCGGTGCAGTTCCGTCGCCGATGCGCTGTGAATGCGAATGAGACGTAAGACATGAAAACGAACCTACACCGGGGCAAACTCCACGCGGACAGTGCTGCACGATATAGATGCAAAGGTTGGCTCCAATGAATGTTTCTATCATCCGCATTTTCCTTGTCGCCTGCAGCTTAAGAACGCAATTTCTTGATTGCAGTAGACGAGGACTGTGCAGAATTAGAGCAGCTGCTGCGAAAACAGCACAAAGGCGCGCACGCATACCCAAACTCAACCTGCTCCGTGTGCCCACCCTCTTTGCTGCTGCCTCTCATCCATCAACAGCTGCTCAGGCAGATGGAGAGCTGTGGCAGGGTGTTTAGGATTCTCTGTGCATGCAAGCAATCACGAGAGCTACAAATCCTCAATACAGAGAAGCATGCTGCCCTTAGTAGAAGTAAAAAAAAGGAACCACAGACAACAATGTACATTTTTTTAGCTCGAAAGCACTACTTGATTAGAAAAGCTGAAAAACCCGAGATATGTAGCCTTAACCTTTGACCTTTGACCTTTGACGGAGTGCCAGTGGCGAAGAGGTGGGAGGCCTTGTGCAGCTTCTCCATCAACGCACAGACCCTCCCCCCCCCCCCCCCCCCCCTCTCCCCACGCGCGGCTGCCGATAGTGGCTGACAATAAGATCTTGCACGCGGTGTTACTTTGAGGCGGTGTTACCTCAAGTGCTTTTGCACATCCTACTCAGCTTAACCATGTTAAAACCCTACCATTTTCTTTTCAAAAGTTTCCCCGTTGGTATGTTTTTTTTTTTTTCCGTGGTCTTGTGAAAGAGGTAACAGTGGGGTTCTACTGTATTTCGAAATTCTCAAATATCAAATTCTTGAATGCGAATACGAACCAAATATCAAAGATATTCCAACCGTATTCGAAATTTCGAACATTCGCACACCCCTACATATTACTTTGAGGCGGTGTTACCTCAAGTGCTTTTGCACATCCTACTCAGCTTAACCATGTTAAAACCCTACCATTTTCTTTTCAAAAGTTTCCCCGTTGGTATGTTTTTTTTTTTTTCCGTGGTCTTGTGAAAGAGGTAACAGTGGGGTTCTACTGTATTTCGAAATTCTCAAATATCAAATTCTTGAATGCGAATACGAACCAAATATCAAAGATATTCCAACCGTATTCGAAATTTCGAACATTCGCACACCCCTACATATTAATCACAGCAAACAACATGCACACTTAAGTGCAAATACGGCACGGCTTATAATCAATCTGATGGGCAATGTGCTTAAATAGTACCACTATTTGTGCAACACTGAGAGCCAAATGCAATGTTTCGGGAACCACACACCACACCCTAAGGTGTAAATGGAAGAGAAGTGACAGCAATGCTTCATATCCCTTCTGCTACCTCAGTCCATAAACAAAGTTTATCCTGGAGTGCAGAATGAGGTCCTGCTTCTTGCCACAATGTAGGACTGGAGTTTATTGGGGTGCCCTCTGAAAGCTGGGCAGATGAAATGCCGCCAGTTTTCCAACTTAGCCAATGACTTGCCCTTACAACTGAGGCTGAATTACTCTGACGGCACGTCCACTGCTCCACTTCGGAACAGTGTCCTTACATGCAAAGACACACATAACAGTGTAGTCCACTTATAACGATACCAGACATAATGATATATTGCTTATAACGATCAAATTCTTTACAGATTTATGAACTGTCCCATTGCCCCTATACTATAAAAATAAGCCATATATAACAATAACAATACATAAAAGCAGGGGCTGCGGGCTGGTCAAGCTGCCTGCGAGCAGCTTTTCTCCCGACGACCTCCCATCTAAATGTATGATGGCAAATAAACATTATTATTATTATTATTAAGTGAAATTATTGGCGAAATAATGGCTACATCAAATAGATTCTGGCAGCCCAAAAGGTGTTTACCAATAAAATGACTGAAAGTTTGATAAAAAAAAATATTTTGAAGCGAATGACGCGGAAACTCTGCAAACGGACTGGCACGGTGAATCCGCGAGGGGGCTTTGTGTACAACCCTGGGAACCATGCAGCTATCATCGTCGCAATTACTGGAGGGAGGAATGAAGAACTTGCTTGGCCGCTCTCACAAAAAAAAAACTTTCTGCCTGTTCATGAAAGACAGATTTCGGACCCCATCCCCACACTTTTGTCACTGAGAATTACTCTTGTTTTGTTTTTGTTTTTTTGTCTCTAAAGCACTAGCTTTTCGTAGCTTGTTCCTCTGTTCCACGCTGTCCACAGCTCAGACCCAGCCAGCACGCCAAGCTCCTGTGCACGATAACATCCCGGAGTGTTTATATTTTGACGGGAGCTCCGGCATGGGTGGCCCACTCAGCGAACTTGGCACAGCAAACTTGGCGCCCTGGACGAGTGCCGTAGCAGTGGCAACATGAATGGTGGAATATGTGGGTGCGTTCTTTTTTTTTCCTTTTTCTTTTTTGTCGGTCCAGATATAATGATATGATTTTCCGGTTTTCTCAACAGTATCGTTATAAGTGGACTGCACTGCACTTCGCATCACCAAGAGACAGCAGGTAATGGTAACAGACAGTGTACAGCCCAGAGAAAACCCCCCCTGTGAAATGAAAATGTGGACAACAAAATCCATGAAACACACATGAGCGGAATCAAGGCTTACCAACTATTCCAACGATGACGAGCTTCCCAACGAGCAACAAGAGATCGGTGACCTTGTCCAGCACGACCACACGCACAACGTTGCGCATGAGCAGCTTGAAGGCTTCCTTCGCTGAAGTGCAGAAGTTCTTGCCATAAATGGCTATCTGCATTGCAGCAGGAAAAATGTGTCACCATGAGTGCCTGCATGGCCGCGAAATCTGTGCAATTGTCACAAGACGCACCACAAGAAATAATGAATGCATGTTATTAAAGGGAAGCTGCAATGGTTTTTTTCAGAATTCGAGGTTATTCAAGAATTTGAATCTATGAAACTTCCAAGTAAACCATGCAAAGTATTTCTGCCCTCACATTTAAAATGATGAAATAATCGTAGATTAAAATCGCGACAATGTTCAGGCTTCTCCTCACTGCATTGAAGAATGTGGGGAAACTCGTGGTGATGTCATTATCACCGAAATTACGGATGTTCGCTGCCTTCGCTTGCATGCTGCTGTGTGTCATCCGATGCCACCAAACAATGCTTTGTGAGCTTCACCTTCAATGGCATTGGTTGTCTTCCACGACACAACTGTTTCTTTGCTGGAAACGCAACGCCGTCATACATGAAGTAATTACATGCACCACAGAGAAGCTGGAGCACCGATGCCACTTTATTAGGCGATTACGCCACCATTTCAAACGGAAGCACAAAATGATTTCGCAGGCGTTACCTGCATGTTTACCACACTTAGCCCTTTTAAACTCATCGAATTCTAAAACCACTTCAGTTGCCCTTTAAGGCACGTACAGCAAAAAGAAAACTGAAATGTAAGCTGCAAAAGCACAAAAGAAATGGAAAGAGCACTACAACAACAAATTTCTTTCACACTAGAAGCACACAGCACAGCCTGTAGAGGCAGAAAGGGTATGCAGCAGACACTGTGTTTGCAAAAGGTGGCCCTAATTATTCCACACCAAAGTATGCCCACAGGGCATTTCAGTCATATATAATTGTGCACCAGTACCAATTCCACATCTTGATTCACATGAATGAAGCCAGGACAGCAGCTTGGGCATGTTGGTTACTCATTTGTGACGGAACAGCGCAAAACACTGGGACAAGAGACAAGTGCTGTGCTGTTTTGCGCTGTTCCGTCACAAGTGAATGAAGCCAAGGGTCACTGTAACCAATGAAAGTATAAAGGAATGTTCGTTTAGTGGTGGTACAGTTAATCTCAGATATATCCAATCCAGATGTATCAAATTATTGCTTATACTGAACTTCTCTTCAGCACAACACTCCATGTATCGAACTGGGCACCTATGGATAGCAAAACTCAGAAAAAACACACACACAAATAACAGGTACTGCGGAGTACAGTGAAAAAAAAAAAAAAACTAGACCAATGCCATTTTCAAGTAAGATAACATGAGCTTGTTCATGCTCTCAAGTCTTCAGTTCAATAATATATTCTCTGAAAGACTATATCATTATATGAAGAGAAGTCCTCTTGCTGAAATGTTAGCAAGCACCCCTGAGGCTTTCCCGTCATTGTTTTCATGTAACACATATGTGGACACATCTAGTATGCTCACATATCTTCTTTTTAGGGACACTTCCAACGAACAAATTTTCTGGTCTCTTCAAGGTTATCTCAAAGGGAGTCTACTGCATTTAGTACGCTGCACTTTCATCTTTTTATTGGATCAATTTCACAAATATAATTTTTTACTACCACCCAAGGTTTCTGCAGCATCAACTAAAAGAAAAGTCAAGGTATTCAAGGCTGCCATATGTTACTGGCACAATAAGGATCCTTTTTATCAGAGGCCTTTGAAAGTAGAAAAAGACATTTACTATGAAATGAACCTGCAAGAGACATTACTCCTTGCTGGCACACAGTCAGCCTGTGCTCTTTGGAAATGATAGCAGCCAGAAGCTCTTCCCACACACAACACCACATTTTGTAACCTTCAAAGTGCTGACAGAGGGGCAGCCATACCATGATGTAGGCATTCTTGTTCAAGAACTTGAGGAATTTCTCGAGGCACCAGAAGCAGCACTTGCAGCACCTGGAAACAAGACAGGGTTAGAGCACCCTGGCACCCCAAGGCTGGGCTGACAGGGGAAACAATGACACCTGGCAGGTTACCTGTCAGAGGCACACATACACTCTGATGTAGCGCACGACCATCAGCAGCCCTCCTAGCAAGCCGCCCACTGCTGTCGCACGAAGCTTGAGCTCAGGCTAGCCCAAAATTCATCAACCAGCTGTCTCATGATATTGAGCACAAAACTGAGCACGGAGCTTGCGTATTGTGGTAACTTTTGTCTCGTGGCAAGTTTTACAACGATACTTACTTGATTCAGCCACGAATGATGCAACTCTGTAATCGTCTACGCCAAGATCGACAAATTGAAAACCACCAGCGTCGGACTGCCGTGAAAGACAGCAGTGGTGCCATCAAAAGACCTGTGCAGCTTGTAATGCTGCCCTCGGCACCCTTCGCATCGTGGCGCTTTCCTATGCAAATAACAGATGGCGCCACTAACGCCCTTCAGCAAAAACCTGGAGTTGGTGGATTTCTGTTTGTCGATTTCAAGGCAGATGATTAAGGGTTTGCATCATGCGCGGCTGAACCAGGTTAGCACTGTTGAGAAACTTACTACAAGACAAAAGCTACCGCAACACTGAAGTTCTGTACACAGTTTCAGTGTAAAAGAGCCAGCAGTTAAGCCGAGAAAATTTTAAAAGTCTCACGATAAAGATGCACAATACTGTACATAAAGCTGCAAGCACTGCACAAAAAGTAACGCAATACTGAACAAATCCTGCAGCAGTGTTGTCTTTCAAGTGTTGACTTTAGAGCTCTTTCACCGCTCACTATCGATGGCCAACTGCACTAAGGAATCTGTTCAAAAGGCACCTGCTACATTTATGTGGAGCTCGAATTGACAAAAGCCTTTTTAATGCACTTGATCTTGCAGAACCACAGCACCAGTTTAAATGAAATGAAGTTCAAATTAACAAGAGTACACTGCACTCCACTGCAGTGGAATTGTTGCTTTGGCAGCCTGCACTGTACTGGGCTCCAACTCTAACACAAAAGGGCAGTTGACAATGCTGCCCACGTGAAGAACAAGATCACAGAAAAAAAAAAAATGGCCTTGGCTGACTGGCAACAAACCCTCTCTGTGCAAGAATAGCACTAGCAGAGAGGGCATGACACAAGCACTGAGACCTTCTGGTGAAACAGTCAGCCCTGCAAGAGTGAAGGCAACTCTGAACAGACACACATGTGCTTCCCTGCAACTCACCTCAAGAGACACTTGGTGAACTCATTGTCGTATTTCTTGAGCTTCTCATCAATGTACTCGAGGACAATGCGGATCACGCGCACTATGGTCAGGATGAGCGAGCCAAATGCAACCGAGCCCAAGTGGTACCTGCACAGGCAAAAAGAAAATGCCACCTTGCGCTGTCCTCAAAGCGTAGCATGCTAAACAGTCCCCAACCTGAGGATGCACTCACCAGCAGAGAAATTAAAATGCGGCCTTCCTGAGCGCCAGAAAATGTCAAGCCACATGCACACAGCCCAGATGGCCCACTCGCGCCACCATTACTTTTAGCATGTCCCAAGGAAGCTCCCCATTCTTTACCGATCCTTCATTAGTCCAGATACACTCGAGCCCTGCAACATGAGTCCAACCACATGCTAACATAGAAAGAGGAGATGAAATTAAAGTCCCGTTCAATTTGGCTGCGCTTGCTGCACCAGTTCAAGGAGTGCAAAACTTTTGTATTCATTTTGCCAGTGCAGCGTGCGCCTGCTGCACTTTCACCTTAACACATGCAAGCGAAAATGCTAGCGAATCCTGTCGCAGAGGCGGAAAAACCCGTTTTGAGTCGTTGTGGCAGTGAGCAGCCAGATTCCAACGAGTTGGAAATTTTCGCTGGAACGTGCCACTCAATTGCTCAGTCGCTTGCACGCGAACCAGCCTTTAGTTTTGCAAAGTGCCCACCCAGTGCAGCCCCAGATCTTGGCTGGCTTGCACTCTCCGAAGTGGAAGTGCAGCTGTAGTAAGGCAATATAGCGGTGCCCACATGTAGACCGGAGAAGATGTGGCTACAGTCTGAATGAAATGGTGGCAGTTCTTTCTTGAAAGCAGGAAAGGAAGTTCACTTTGAACCAAAAAAAAAAAAACACTAGTATTTGCACAAGCCTAGATTCAAAGATTGAACCAAGTTTCCTAGAAAGTGCCATGTAAGCATAGCCGACTGCTGTTCAGAGGAAGTTTGGAAGCTGGACTCCCCGTTCAGGCGAATGGCAGCTGAAACTGTCTGTGTAACATAGATAGGCAGGTCATCAAGTCCAAACTATGCTAACATCTTGGGGTGTTCATTTTGCCACGTTCTAGTAAAGCGATGACATGTACAAAAAGTACACTCCTACAGTGCTTTCCAGACGCCCAATTTCGATTTACCGGTTTAAAAAATGCCAGTTATTGTCCAGCACTCATTTCCACCAATGCTTTTGACTTGTCCTTTGCAGAGGTTTTGCCTTTTTCTGTACATCTTTTTACGGTGGAGGCCCCATAGCAGTTCAGCTTGTCAAGTGCATTTTTTTTGCCATGTTCATAATTTGAAACCAACACTCATTATGAACTCACCGGTAGCAGGGCTGGATGTGAGGCTAGTTGGTTCATCATATCAAAACCAAAACAACCCTGAGAGAGGACAAAGCGCTGCATCCATAGCAGATGATGAGGCCTGCCACCTGCTACGTTTGCAGAGTGTACAGTGGACCATAAGTAACTCACCACCTACACCCACTTACTCAGCTGCCCCAGAGATGCCTCAAGTTACTCCACATTGGTGCACCATGTAGGCAGTATGAAACTTAAAAAACACTACAGTCGCTTCGGATTACCTACCAGTGATCCATTCGGAATGGCAACCGTTGAAAAGGCCTCAATGTTTTCTTTTTTTAGTACAAAAGCACTTCTAGCTGCGCTCCCCAGGACTCGGTGGTGTGTGTCTGCGTATGTGTGTGAAGCCTTTGAGTAGCAAGAGTAACTGGCTCACTGCATCAGTGAACACCTCAACCGCACAGTGAGTAGGTGCTGGCGTCCACCTAAAAATTGAAGCAGTTAGTTAAGAGTCTTTCCTTCTGTCAAAACCAGCAAAAGGTTTAGACTCCATTGATTTTGAGGAAACGAAAGGTGCACAACTGGCTCCCTGGGTCTTGTGGACACCTCAACCATGCTTTGAGGTACATGGCAGTGGTGTCCACCTGCAAAAAACTGTGCTTTCACCCAATATTTCGTGCTTAGCAACGCTACGCCGCCAGCCATTTCTTTTTAACAGACATATATTCTACTTTCTGGACTGAAAAGACAGACACTGATGAAATTAATGCACAAAATCTGCTGGCATATGTTAAGCAGGCCTAAGTTTAATTTGAGACTGTCCCACTAATGCTGTTCTGGTATCCAGACTGACTCTGGCCAAGGCCAGAGTGCCTGAGCCCACTGACTCTTTAGGATTGCATAAGATGGTTGTTTGCAGTCGTAATAAGCCAGTCACCTAATAGAAAATTTACATTTCAACTTGCGCATGTGTTCATAACAAATTTTTAAGGGCACTATTCTAGATTTATATTATCCTTGCGAGCTTTTTACACAGTCTTCACAGTCTGCCTCCTTGCCAAACATTAACATGATAGACTAGGGGGCGAGTTGCTGTGACATACCTGAACAGTGAGAAATAGCACAAAAAACGACATGAACAACCTCGCCTGATGTTGGTGTCATTTTCAGCTTTATTAGTGCGTAAGCACTAATCTGATAGGTACCCGCCCCGAGCAAAATCATCTGTTGTCTGTACCCTTGTATGTTCGCAGCTGGCCTTGCGCGAGTGCTTCATCCTACGGCACTGCTCACTCATCATCATCTACTACGTAGCATGAATCCGTGCTTTTGCACTGGTCCAAATGTAGTAAACATTCTCTGAATTTTTGTAGGTCAAGTGAACCTTGACAAATGAATGGAGGGTTAGGAAGGTGCTTGTTATACACAAGCCAGGTCCCACAGTCATTTTAATTGAAGAGCAGTATCTGTGATCAGTGTGCCCTTTAGGCTGTTGGAACATGTTGCATACCCCAACCTTCAAAGAGCCCAGTACCGTATAATCTCGTGCAAGGGCCACACCCACGTGTAGACCACATCTGGTTTTGGTCTAGATAATTGAAAAAAAAAGAAAAAAAAACACAGTTTAAAGTTTTTTATTTGCGTATGAGCTGCACCTTCAAAATTCACACCAGAACTAAAAAAAAAAGTCAGTCCCTTGCACGAATTTATACAGTACTTGTTTCCTAACTGCCAGCATGGTTTCAGGAAGTTTATTTCCTGTGAAAGACAGTTGTGCACCACTGCCAGTTTTTTTCAGGCCCTTGATCAGACTAACTGCATGGACACACTCGCATATTACACTCGATCCAATGCTTTCTTTCTTATCATTTGCGATGCGCCTCTGCTAATAACCATGACATACCTTCAGTGTCAATGGACTCCAAGGGTACCTCTGGGGTCAGTGCTGGGCCTGCTGTTCTAATCTACATCACCAACTTACCTGTTTGCATTAATTCTTTGCTTAGGCTCTCTTATACTGCGTAATTACTAATGATGATGGTGCCACTACCAAGCAAGCCAATAATGGGTGAAGAAGGTCCTCACCGAACGGTGATCCAGAGTCCATTGAGGACAGCAAAGAAGGGCACGTCCTGGGGCTTGCGGAAGGCCCAGTAGTAGGAGGCAAAGGCCGCGGCCAGCGCCACCTGGCCCAGCCCCACGATGAAGAACATGCCCCAGATGAGGCCGATGAAGTTGTAGATCTGCAGCCGCGACAGGTGCTGGTTGGCCACGTACTGCGTGAACTGGCACTTGAGCCCACGGGCATATTCCTTCGCGCTGTCCAGAGCTGTCCGGTTGGCCTCCTGCACATCACATACAGCACCGGTGTCTTGCGCTGAATACTTTCTTCTCTCATGCACTGAAGGCAGGGTGCAAGTCCTTGGAGATCACAAGGCTCATGCGCACTGATGGTGTTGGCGGCTGTGCCCCAGCATCACAGCCATGCCAGCACTGCCAGCCCTGGGCTGTTCAATTTTCGAATTTCGTGGCCTTGGTTCAGAGCTAGAAAACACTTTCCCAGAAAGATTCTCCAGATGCAACTGGTGCTCACATTTAGCGCCTTAAAAACTGAAGCATAATGCTAGCATGAATTATACCCCTGTCAAGCGCACATAAGTGCACTTAGGGGAGTGCGCTTCGGCATCCCGAGTGACACTTTAGGGTACGCGGTGCTAAATGGGAAGGCTAGTGCACTCGTAGTAAAAAAAAATGGCGACCCGAAGTGAGCGGACATTTTGAAGAGGTCGATGAAAAAAAAACTTTAAAAACTGACTGTCTGACAAGATAGTGCAAATTAAACGAGCTTAAACAGTTTCTAACAATGAAAAACAAATAGAAATAAAAGAAAAGCCAAGACCAGCCAGGACTATCCAGAATTTTGACAACAAACAAGATGGTGGCATGCAGCGTAGTTGCACCTGATAGCGTTGCTTTGTTGCATTGCTTCGCTTGTAGCTATAATGAAGAAATATTTTTTTAAAAAGTGTTATAGCAAGTGAATTAATGCACCATACATATTGTGCCTTCCAAGTCACTGCTGTTGAAGTTATGCACTTGGTCCTCAAAGTGTGTTCTGTGAATGCACTCCACCCATAGTGTGACTCTTCTGCGAGTGACACTCCACTTGCGACGTTTAGATTTCACAAAGTGCACTTACAGTGAGCAACACTTTCCATAAGAGCACTTAACTTGCCCGCTTGACAGGGGTACTCAAAGTGCTTGTGCTTCCTCCAGACAACTGCACACGACACTGTTTCAGTCCACTTTTAAAACCTTTGGCACATTTTGCTGGACAATCCAGCATACTGCCACTAGGACAATAGTGTTGCCCCCTTTAACAAGCCGAATCCTGCCCCAGCACACTAGACAAGCCAACGGGCCATGAGGACAATATTTTCGAGGGCTTTGCAGCTGAATAGCGCACAGGTGACATTTCTGAGCCCCATAACCACAGAGGAAGCCAGGCGCATGGGATCAACAACTTAAATGAATGAAACACATACAGCCCAACCCAGCTACAATGAACGCCGCTACAGAGAAAATTTCATTACAACAAAATAATAGCTGAAAGATTTTTCAGATTATGATAATTTGGACTTCACTGAGTGACCGTCACGCACCTCTGCGGTTGTGTACATACTCGCAACTGATATTTCAGACTCTGCGTAGTCCAAAGGTTAAATTTTTTGGGCTAAAATAAATGCTAGCGATACAAAGGGGATAATTTATTTTGACTGAAAGTTTCGTTTTTTTTTTCGATCTGACATACGTGCGTGCACAGGTCTCTCTATAAGGGGCCTAAAGTTCATGGTAGCGCCTGTTCACGTCTTCCAGGTAGCGGGGAACAGTATGGTACAAAATTTGCCCCCCCCCCCCCCCCCCCCCCTTCCCCATGTTTATTTGGGGGGGGGGGGGGGGGGCAGCCCCTCTTTCCAGCCCTGTTCGCATGCCTATGCTGACATAGACGCAAGCGGACATCGCTGTCACAAATAAACTGCTCTTCGCCACCGTGAAAAGTGGAACCTTGGGTTTACATGGAGTTAATCGGACAAACCGACTTGGATAGGCGTGGCTATTAGTTCCTCACTGTTGGCACTCAAGTGAATGCCACGCTCTCTGCTGCCATCAAGGTGGCCTATAAAGCCCGAGTCACACTGCGGAAACACAACAACGACATGAACCAAACATGTTCGCAAGCGAGCCGTCAACAAGTCGCCCAACCAACTTGTCCCACAACTTCTTGTCACACTGCACGAACGGCAGGGAAACGAGACAGGTTGCTGGAGTGTTCCCTCGGTATGACAGTTTCCGGGAACCGTAACAACAAACAAACAGCGTTTGTGGACACGGTTGGCGCTGTTCGCCGGCCGGGCGAATTTCCTGGCGACACCGCACGAACAAACCAAGCCCTTTGCAGTGATTCACCGCTTTTGTGCCTTTCGTGCTTGGAAACTTCGTTTGCAAAGTGCAAAAAAGAGCGCTTCTTCCTTTCGTGGTAATGCTGTCTGCTGCGGTACGGCGTCTTGCAGGCGGGTGCATACAGACGGGAAGGCTGCCCTGGCCACCGTCGGCTGGCAGGTGCGGCCGCCGTGGAGAAGCACGTTCGATCCCCGTCGCATTCTTGTGAGCAAGCGTACACTTCTGACGAACGCGGTTCTGTAGGGAGCCAAAAGGAATGTCCTGTTCCAGGGACTGCCTCGGCTGCGGGTTCCAGAAGTTTCTTGACGGGTTTGTGCGCTAGAACCACCCGAGCAGGAGCCGGCATACGAGCGTGCCAGTTGCTCGCGTGAACATGCTGCCGTCGTACTCGTGCCGCCAGGAAAGTGACCTGATCGCGATGATTGAAGAGAGGCGTTTTCCATGGGATATAACAGACCCAAAATATCAACGGTGTGATCTGAAGGAATCTGTGTTTCAAGAGATCGCTAGTTGGGACTGTATTTCACAGGTGAGCGCGAGTTACCAGTTACCTGTCCTGCTATTTTTGAACTTCAGATGAAGAAGAAAGCAGTGCTGCATTTTTTTTCTTTGAGATAGTCATCAGAATAACTTTACTGGGTTCCCATTCGATTGCAAGAATGATGCGTACAATTATATCTTTTTTTTAGTACTCTCAGAGCGTGGAACAAACTCGATGAATCTGCCGAGATTGTGGCGTGATTTGTAGTGACCGGCCGGGTTGATAATGCATTGTGGAACAGCAGCGCAAAACACAAAATGTGTAGACGTAGACACAGGGCACAGAAAGTAGACGCATGTAGTCCGTGTTTAATTCTTTCGCATGAAGTTTTCGAAAACGCCTTTCTCAGGCGCCCTTCTCAGCCAATCGATCATCCAGCGCGGTTTCTCTGCGGTGGCGGCTGGTCGTCCGAGTCAGAATCGAGCAAGGCTGCACCTCAGCCGCCGCGCACGATCATAGTTCGTCCGATATTCTGCAAAACCGCCAGTAGCTACGACAGCGCAAGGTGTCTCCAGTTTCCGCGGTTGTGCACACGCACGGAGGAGAGCGCGCGAGCAAAGGCAGCGAAGCGCCGGGGAACGCGATTGAGGTGGTTTTTCCGGTGTGACAGAGTTTGTGAACAAGCGGCGCACATGTGGCCAACACAGGCTGGCGGGAGACAGCGACATGTTTACCCTCTGTTCGTGTTGACGTGGTGTGACAGGACCGCCAACCGGACGAAAACACTGTTTTGTCGGACGGGTTGGCGGACTGTTTCCGCAGTGTGACTCGGCCATAAGGAAGAGCACACGAACCAGGGTGTGCAATCGCATTGAAAACACAACAACAGCAGAGCCCGCCACAGCTATGCAGCCACCTGTGGTGTGGGGTCGATGGGAGAGACATGGGTGTTGAGGTGCACCTAGAGGCGCCTGCTTCT
Source organism: Amblyomma mixtum (assembly GCF_055824585.1). Classification (NCBI taxonomy): domain Eukaryota; kingdom Metazoa; phylum Arthropoda; class Arachnida; order Ixodida; family Ixodidae; genus Amblyomma; species Amblyomma mixtum. The sequence continues at coordinate 327,540,070 of NC_143014.1, read as the reverse complement.
TCCTGTGTGTCCCCTCTCTCAGTCTTAGCAACCATCGTTACCCACGGAGATAACTCTGTTCTCACATCTCACAGCATGCATATAGCAGTGCAGGGCATGACCTGCGGCCACATCGCAGAGTCTGGTATCAGTGACATGAGGTGGTACAGTCATGAAGGCATGACTGGCTCAAATACAATCTAATACAGTCTAGCCCGGTTATAGTGAGGCCACTTACAGCAAAATAGCGGCTATAACAAAGGGATTTCAATTTCCCATTCCCACTTTTGCATTTTCAATGCAATTTTGACCCCGTTTTAAAAATTGGCTGTGGTTCAGCTCTGGTTAAACCTGGTAGAGTAATGGGAGTCTAGCTTCTTCCAGAGACACAGAACTTGATTCATAGTCACCTGTTGTCGTGGATGCGCTGTCATCGGCTAAGCGGGCCCGTCTAGCCGCGTCGTCCTTACGTTTCTTATCGAGACGCTTAGCGCGCTCTTCCTCGGTCTCCTCGGCTCGCCGCCTTCGTTCCTACGACGAGCCCTAGCTTCCTCCGAGCTCTCCATTTCTACCATAGGCTCCATATCGCTGTGATATATATACCCGAAGACACTCTGTGCATGCACACAACTGACGAGGTGGGCGGCTAGAATTTCGATGGAGGCTAAATTCTAGGGGCCCATGTACTGTGCAATGTGAGTGTACATTAAAGAAACCCAGGTGGTTTAATTTTTCGGAGCCCTTCTCAACGGCATCCCTCATAGCATGAGTCGCTTTGGGACGTTAAACCCTCACAAACCATAAACCATTTCTTTGATCCCACTGTTTATTTATCCCTTCCTATATGCAGTTCGGGTGTCCATAGAGATATGCGAGATAGTTACTGCGCATTCCCTTTCCTCAAAAACCAATTTTCAATTTTATGAAGAAACGCCATCGACCGTGCAGCGCGACGCCTTGCCTGTAGTGCCACGGCTGAGCGCGCAGCCATGCTGACCTCACGAAGTGGCTGGCGTTGTGTAGCTCTCGCTACAAAAAGTCAATAAAAGCGCGCGTCAGCGGATATAACAGAGATTTCGTGCAAACTCAAAAATAATCTATCAGTCGAAACGTTCTTGCATCTTCAAGGGGGAAGCTGGTCTTGAAAAACAATGTTTGTTAATGAAGTCACAATAATGGAATTTCAAGAAACATCTGTTTTTGTCTGCTGATTCCAAATAAGTAATTTAATTTTATGTAGAACAAGTTCTTGTGCACTTATATAATATGTTATGTAACTTTTTGCTGAGAGCTTTCAATAAATTTTGCTGCAGGAAACTTGCTAGGACACATGCCACTGGACTGTCTTGACATCAAAATATGCCATAAGGGCAAAATTATGATCCTACCTATCACAGAAGTTGAGTTAAAGGGTTTTGAATTTGCCACTTCACAAGCGGGAAGGAACTGATGATTTCAAAATCCTATAACTCACTTTCTATAACAGGCAGGATGATAATTTTACCCGTATTGCATAGCTTGATGTCAAGAGGAACCAATGGCATGCAATCTAACAATTCCCTGCAGTAGAATTTCTTTCAAACTCTTGGCAAAAGTTACCTAACATATCGCATAAGTGCACAAGGACTTGCTGTACATAAAATTAAAACACATATTTGGAATTAGCACGCAAAAACGCATGTTCCCTGAAGATTTCGTAGTTGTGGCTTCATTAATAAATCGACGCCATTCTCGACAACATTGGCAGCAGGGACCGAAAGAGGTCCGGTGCGCCATGTACGGTGACGTAGGAGCCGCGGTTTACAGGTGGTTCCTGGATATGCAATCGAAGAACATTCCACTCAGTGGACTAGTTTAGTTATAGTTATATGGGGTTTTATGGCGCATAAGCAACTAGGGCTATCATGCGCCAAACACAAGGTTAGATGATGTTATGTCAAGTGTACAGAGGTTACATTATAATAGATTTAAAACATTGGCTTTCTTTAGAAACTTACAAACAAGTACTCAGTGGACTGATCATGCTGGCGAAGGCCAAGGACTTGGGATTCACTCTCGGTCACGAAGGCTTCCAGCCAGGAAATGGCTGGCTCCAGCGGTTCAAGGAGAGGCATGCCATCACGTGTAAAACATTATAGGGGAGGCTACGTCTGTTGACGAGGGTTCGCTCCAGCGGTGGATGGCCAAGTACCTCAATCAGATTCTTGTGTATTCCAACAAGGATACCTATAACGGAGATGAAACCGGTCTGTTTTTCCAACTGCTGCCAATGAAGACTCTCGCAGCAAAGACGGACAAATGTGTGGGCGGAAAGGACCGCAAAAACCTGATCACTGTGCTGACATGCACAAACATGGATGATTCGGACAAGAGAGACTTGTTGGTTGTTGGCAGATCTAAGAAACCATGCAGCTTCGCCAAGATGCTGTCTATGCCAGTGACGCACGTAAGCAATACGAAGGCATGGATGGCACAAGACGTTTTTGGCAAGTGGCTCGCCAACTTCGACAAAGAGATGGTTCGAAGGAAGCGCAAGGTGCTGATGTTGCTTCACAACTGCAGTGCTCATCACATCAACGCACACTTGAGCGCTGTTGAGGTTTTATTCCTTCCCCCAAGGTGTGAGCCCATGGATCAGGGGTTTATTGCCAACTTCAAGGTCCACTACCGTCACCGAGTGATTGAGCACCTCCTCATCGATGCTCGCACTGCCAACAACGTGGCCAACATGAAAGTCCCTTTGGTGAAGGCGATTTGTTCGCAAGCGGAGCCTGGATGGACGTGAAGCATCTGACCATCGTTCACTGCTCCGAGAAAGCTGGCTTCTCCCGAAGTAGCAGCATGGGTGCGGTGCCTGCCGAAGCGGAAGCTGCCGCAGTTGACATAGCTGCAACAGCTGATGGTGCCGCCTCCTTGGAGCAGCTCCGGGAGTCCGCTAGCGAGTTGGACCTTGTGCCTTTGGATCTGAGCCACATGGACTTCGCTTTCGCTGACGGCGACCTTGTTGCTACCGAGGACTTGATGACTAACGAAGTTGCCGGGAGCGTCGTGGATGGGAACCTCAGACAGCGATTGCAACGACGTTGGTTCTGCCCCTAAGCCAGTGACCTCCGCAGCGGCCATCGCAGCAGCTGACACTCTGCGCATGTTCCTCGGGAGTTTGGAGTTTGACCAACCAGAACTTCGGTTCGCAGTTGGATGGCATGGAGGCCGCCATCCTGAAGTCCGCACTTGCGAAATGTGTTCAGGGAATGCTGGACCAGCTCTTCCAGCGGCAACAGACCTGCTCTTAATGACATGCCCTTGTGGCACTACAGCAGCTTGAATTCCGAATGAAGCAATGCAATGAAACAACACTACACGATGTGACAATGCATGCTCCACAGTGCAGGCAGTGTGACTCCTCCTACGAGGGGCCACATGAAGCACCGGACATGCGCTGCTGCACATAGTGCCGAATACCCACCTCAATGGTGCAGCTCTCCCCAGTCATGCTGTTGTTGTCGCCAGTCATGTTCATGTACTTGAAGTCAGCTGTGCCACTTGACGCCAGGTACCTAGGGGTGCCCACTTAAGGAATCTACTGAAAGGTGCACTAAACATACACACAAGAATTTTTCCACGTGTGCTGCATAATAAACGAGTACCTTTGAACTAAAACATAACTCTGGAAAATGATCAAAAGAGCTACCTCACAGATGACCCACAAGAAGAACTGTTACCCCATACACTGCAACCATACAAGAGGTCCACAAGTGATCCCATCTGCGAACCTGCAAGTGCCCTACCATTGTAATGAAATGTGGCTGCTCAGCGGGTTCACTAAAACAATCTTTGTGTGTTGCCATGTGGGAAAGCTACTAGTTCCGTTGGGCCGTCTGTCACAACAGCGTCTCGGGGATATGGCAAATGTGCAGAAACTGCCATAAGGAGTTTCTCAAAAGGTGGAGGAAAATGTCAGTTCTGTGCAAGGGCTGCACACCAACAAATCTCGGGAAAAAAAGTGCGCGGCCCTTACATGAGCATGTCCGGTGTGTTTCATTTTTCTTTTCTGAGGTACGAAGCTCAGGTATAACCTCAGGTATAGAAGGTACACATGTACTTTAGAATAAAAAAGTAAAGGAAAACAAAGCTAAGTTCTACACCAAGCTAGAATTACCCTGCTGAGATGCCCCCACACGCTCAATGTTGCAACAATGCAAGTGAGCAATACCTGCATGATGCTGTCCTAAACAGAGGTAAAATTCCAGATCTGTTCCCGTCAGTTCTGCTAATGTGCACAGATGAGATGTGCTGAAACATCCACAATATATATAAGGCTAAGCCTTGCCCGAAAGCAATCTCTGGCTACTGACCTGCGGCTAAAGTTAGCCACTAGCAATGACGCTGGCTTGTGCCACTTGTGACCCCACTGACCCCATTGGTCACTGCCCCACTACTCTTCCCTAGCCATTCCTTTCTTCCAGCCAACCCCACAAGTTCACTGCACACATCCCAAGAGGATACACGGCGACCGACCCCCAGAAGGCAAACAGCAGCAGGTGCAGCAGATATGGCAGGATTGGGAAAAACAGCGCTGAGGGCATCAGGGCCACCGCTCTGCAATCCAGCAAAAACAATGGAAGAAAAAAAAAAAACTCACTTTAGCATAGAGAAAAAACAACCCAAATCAACTGGTGCTTAGCAACACAAGAATGGCAAGCACCACAAACTTTTTGCGTAGTGAAAATGGAAAATATACCTGAAAATCAGGGCACATTCAGGACTGGGGTGCACGCAGTATGCACAGACACACACAAACTTGCAAAAAAAAAAATTACGATAAAATCTATAACAAATGAAGAGCAGACGCACGAAGGGCATAATGACATTGGAGTATAACCACCTACCTAACATAAAGAACAAATATACTAACAATAAAACATAGGGTGCGCAAATATTAAAATTATTTAAATACGAATCAAATATGATAATGAAGAAAAAAATGGCTTTGAGTATCAAACGTCTGTTCAGTTTGGAAAAAAAAATCCAGAAAGATATATAGGAACTTGGGTGGGAAGGCAACCTCCCTCCCTCCCCAAGCGAGAAAAAACCACAAAAAACCCCATTTCTTTGCCAAAGAAAGTCCAAGAAATGCACTGCACAAACAGGACTGCCTCCCCAACTGTCTCCTCCAAGACAGACTGCTGTAAATCCCCCCATGAGGTGCATGCACACACGCACACAGTTAGGAAACAATTTTTTAACTCCAAAATTCAGACTTGTTGAATATTTTTGTGCTTCAACAAGAAATTTGCACCTTTCACGTGGGACGACAGTAAAAGCTCGATAACCTGCAAACGTAACACGTCTGGGGGGTGTGGGGGCAGCTGTGCTGCAGGGTGACAGACTCCCAGGAAGTGTGAGATGACAGCCAGCCACAAGACCCACACAAGAGGGTAGCACGCTAAAGAAAGGCTGGCACACCTACCTGCTCGCTTCCTTGATGAGGGCAATGGCAATGACAATGCGCTTGCGGAGGAAGATGAGCAGAAGCAGCAGCACGATCAGGATCACAGCCGACACAATGCCTGCACCAAACACGAGAGAAGGGGGGAGGGGGGCCTCTGCTCAACACCAGCGCTCGGGTGGGCTTCAAGGGGGACGCCACTACTCGTTGAGAACTGCACATGCCTAATCCAAAACCTGGCCTCATGAGGCAAACGCCCATCCACTGATCTGTACATGCAAATGAAGAAAACACAAAAACAGCAGACACTGCCTGTTCACAAAACACTGCGCCTCCAAGTGGCGAGCATGCTCTCAGTCTGTCACAGGAAATGGCCAACTCTGAGAAAGTGGCACTAGTAGACGAAGCAACACTCCTCCAGGTGCAAGTCAAGGGAAAAACAAAAAGAGAATTCGAATTGAAGAAACTACACAAAAGCTACTAATGCTGCACCTTTTAAATCTCCACACTTGTTGCAGAATTTGAAAGATTTATCCAGCACAGCACTGTTAATAAGGCACCCCCAACTGATATGGCATTTCCAATGATCAAGACAAAGGTGCTTCGGGGAGCCTTTCATACCTACAGTAGCCTCAGTCATTTATGGTCTCTCATTTCCAACGTTCCCATGAAATTCTCTGCCATACAAAGTTGTAAATTGTAAAGCTGGTCTTTAAACTTTACACATGATTTCCACACTAACCTATTGGTGCAATCACATAAAAATGAAAATGCACAAAAATCATGTCATGTGACCTTCCCCAGGAACTCTTCCCACATTCCAGAGTTCCTTTCAATCTGGTGTACTTTATTTCTTTGTGTCCACTCCTCCTTGGGGTCAAGCGACTCTCAAGTATTTTTCAATGAACAAATAAATAAAAAAGACCTCACAGATGTAAACATCAGAATATTTGAGCTCAGTCACAGCACTTCATTCCTGTTAAGGGAGTAATTAGTCATTAACATCCACCCGAGCCCAGCCAGCCAGCTACAGAGGAAAGGTACACTGCACATTCTCAAAAAGCTGTGCAGCTTTCCTCTGCAGCTGTCTGGCTGCGCTAAGGTGAATGCTAGTGAGAAAATTACCCTCTCAGTTCAAACCTACTCCGCCTTGAAGGATTATCCCAAATATATTAGGCTAGTTTAACATTTCTGGTCTGCAATCTGAGCTTCACAATCCACAAACACTTCCTCAGGGTTCAGTGGGTGTCAGCTTGTTTGGTTAGTGCAGTCTCCTTTAAACAATGCGTTCATAACTGCCTGCAGGAGTGGCCTCAAAAGGGACCAAAATCCACCATGCACTGGAACGAATAACCACGTTGCACATACAAGACCACACAGTATAATCAGTGCACCCGTTCATGGCCCCACAATATGGGGACTGGCACAGGTGCACGTACTCTCCTTCACTGTTGAACTTGTTCTGAACCTGACACAAGTGCTGCGGCACTGCAGGAGAGCGCAAGAACTCACCCAGGACCAGCCAGGTGTTTTTGTTGGCCGAGTAAGCGCGCAGGTTCTGGGTGAAGGAGACGGTCACGTCAAACTGCTTGATGAGGTTCTCGCTGCCGGTGTCCGAGCTGTTGCGCAGCTCCACATACTTGCTGAAGCTGTAGTAGGATCCTGTTGGGGTGAACCACAGGGTGAGCTCCGGATGCCAGCGATGAACGCGTACCAGGCTAATGAGAACACTCCAGAAAAGGAGGTCCCTTCATTCACACCCAAATTTCATGCAGAAGCACTGCCAACCATCACGGCTTTCCCCATCTGAAACCATAATGCTGAGGTAATGCTGCCACAAACATTGCTGTGGTGCACGCTGTTTCCGTAAAATTTTCTACAACACATAAAAGTCCCTTCGCTGCCCAGCTGGCCACTATGCCAACTGGTGAGTCTCTTTTTACTAGCCTCTTTATACATTTCCTTACTCACTAGTGCAATTCCGCGACTCTGCCTCATTTTGCCTGCTTTTCACTACCTTGACAATGATACATGCCGCCATTAGTAGCCCAGACCTAAAGGAGCCACGGCAGCCACCCATGCAAGTGAGATATGAAAGGTCCACGCATGTATGCCCAGCCACTGCACCTAGGTATGGTCTCCCCAGTGTGGCTGTACTCACTGTTGGGTGCACACAACCAGCAGTTACAAGAAACTGCAGAAACTGGAAAGCACCACACTTTCTTGCAAAATGAACACATTTTTTTCCCTGGAAATCTGTCACGGATGCATTCAGTACACACATTAATATACAATAAAACCTTGTTAATTCGTACTTCAAGGAACCAGGAAAAATGTTCGGGCTATCCGGAAGTTAGAATTATCGAATGGCCCCGAAAAAACTAACAAGAACCTCTTGCACCACGGTAAATTTATTTCCCGAAAGACCGGCCAACGGTTGCTTGCTTCTGAGATGAGAATAGCGTGACAAAGACTACTCTTAGTGGTGGAGCTCTACCGCTACTGCTTCGCACACGTCACGAGCAACAGCGCTGCGTGTGAGGAGGCTTCACCGCACAAACTGTGAACGGCTTGTGGCGACCATGCAGTTTCGGCGCACTGAAAGAACGTAAGAACCACGCTGACAGAAACGCTCACTGGCACCAAAGTGGGGAGAAAAAAAAAAATTAGGGATAGAAAAGTCTGGCGAGACACGCCAATCTGCACCCAAAATGGCGCACAACTAGACTTGGTTGGACGGCTGATGCACAAAGCTCAGAAAAGCGAAACTGAAAATGCAGTGCGTCTGTTCTTGGAAACAGGGTCTTCCGTTTATCGTCCCGCCTGACTCTGCCTGCACATCACAGCTGTGCAAGCAACTCTGCAGCATGGTACAATAGTCGACCAATTTTTTGGACTCCAGTAATTCGGACTAGCATGATACTTCTGACTTCGCTAAGAAACCATCACGCACCTCATAGGAACATGTACAGTCTTTGTCAAAAGTAACCAGGCTGCACGTTTTGCTTCTCAGCCGTATATTAAAGCTATTATGCCAGCCCTCAAGGTCTAAATATCTGGTATGGTAAGAAGAACCCCTGTTCTCACTTTCAAATAACTTTTTGATCTTTAGGGAAGCCGTGAGGGCTCTACTACACAAATGAGCAGCAGACCATGCAGCCTTGTTGCTTTTGACAAAGGCTGTACATCTTCACGACTGATATTTCGGACTTTGTGGAGTTCAAAAGTTTGATTTTCTGGTCTAAATAGATGACAATACTGAGATCATTTTTCATCCGAAAGTTCATTATTTTGGCTCAATATAGACACGTGTGGACATTGCTGTCACAACCAACAAGTTCTCCACTGTCATGAAAGGCACCATCTTAGTTTGGTTTGGTTTATTGGGGTTTAACGTCCCAAAGCGACTGAGGCTATGAGAGACGCCGTAGTGAAGGGCTCTGGAAATTTCGACCAGCTGGGGTTCTTTAACGTGCACTGATCAGCATCGCACAGTGCATGCGCCTCTAGCATTTCGAAATTCAAGAAATTCAGCCGCCGCGGCCGGAATCGAACCCGCGTCTTTCGGGTCAGCAGCCGAGTACCATAACCACTGAGCCACCGCGGCGGGGCAGGCGCCATCTTAGATTTAAATGGAGTTAGCAGGCACTGACGGAGTGAACTGGATGAACTGGCTCGGATACGCTTGGCTATTTGTTCTTCGTCGTTACCATTTGAGATAACAGTACGTTTTTTTTCCGTTGCCATCGAGATGGCCTACAAAGAGCATGCGATCGCGCTGAAAACGGGACAGTGGGACAGTTGCACAACCGCAACGTCTGCCACAGCTTTGACTACACAACCCACAATGCAAGAGTGAGGTGCACTTGGAGGCACTCACTTCTGCTCGCATCTTCCCATCGGTTACACCTCGGTCTCTACGAGTGTCGCTGCCCAAATAAACTAAATTTCACAATTTTGAATGCCGGCTTCTTGCAGAAAAGCTAATTTTTTGAAGTCCACTGATTTTTCGGACTGTTCGATTGTCCAGACCATTTTCCGCGTCCTCCCGCTCGGCAGGCATTCATTGAGTTGGCGACTGCTTTCAGGTTTCAGTACAGCTATTGGGACGGTTGCTTGCTGCGCCGGTTATACCTGGACATGGCCTCCTTTCTGGAGCCTGTTTGAATTAACCGGTGCTAGGCCCATAGCATCCAAGTTAGCAAACGTGCAATGGCATAGACTTACATGAGCGCTGGCCAGGACTGCGCTGGCAGTTCGAATCATCCGGATTTTCGAAGTACTACCAGGGTTTGAATTAAGGAGCTTGTAACGGCAAAAATATGAAATGGTCAAAACTGGGAACATGAAAAGAAGGCTGGTCGAAGAGAAATTGCATTTGATACAACTCATCGCTGCTATAAAATATCTGAAACAGGTATGACTCATCAGTATAAAAAATTTGAATCAGAATTAGGGTGAAGACATGCATATCGCCGCAAAGCTTTTTTAAGTTTTTTTTTTTCCAGTGTGCTTCATTAACTGCCAACAGCACATGGCCCTACCACTTCCGACACACAAGGCCAGTTACCACATGCCTGCTAGACAGGACCAGGTCACTCTAGGAAGACCACGATCACGTGCATCAGCATCTACAATGTTCAGGATTGTTCACAGCATTGTAAACACACTATTTTCAGGAAGTTCACAGTCATTTCCAAACAGAGTGCGATCAACAGCGTTGGGCTGTACACAATTCCGATAACCACTGGGTGAGACTGCTGCTATCACTACCTACAAGTTGTTCTCTCTTTTTGGGCATAAGCTTGGCCCTATAAACAGCTGGACTAAATTCTTCCCCCAGCCCTCTTTTCATGTCTACATGAGTATCCGTGCCTTTCGCAACGGCCATATGACAGCATTACTGTGAAATACAGTTCATGACTTGCTGCAAAGATGGTTCGGCTAATGGCAAGCAACAGCACCATACCTGCCAACCTAGCAACATGAAAATCCGGGAGACCGCCGCGGCGGGGGTGGGGAGGCTGACAACATCGGAAAACGGTGAGAGTTGCGGCCCACTATAATTTATTTTGAACTTATCTCTGTTGTTGCAGGGCTGCAGGGAGTCGCCGACTTCGCAAGCTTCAAGAACTTGTCAGAATACGTCTGCTCAAAACAACGTCCGGTTTGGTGACTCTTCGCCTTGAGGAGGTCACTGACACTTTTGTTGGAAAGCGAAGACCGGAATTCGGCTCTTGTCTTCTTAACCACGCTAAAGATTCACTCACAATCAGCTTTTGACACGCTGCGATTCCTCAGCGTAGTAAGTTGCCACGATGGGATACATTTGGTACACGCTATCGTTGCTTCCATCCACAGCGATTGCGAAAGCACGGTGTTTCAGAGACTCCAACATTAACCTTTCGGCGTCCACAGCCATTTCCCCGATGATGGCAGTTGCTTTGGTACGTCCACATCCGTAGCACTTTGCGTCGTCACATTTCGGGAACATTTTCCGAAATAGTGGTCCCGCGTGATCACTCACGCTTAGCGGCAGGTTGTGTTCCACAAGAAATCCCGTGAAAAGGCACTCTGCACGGATCACACTGTCTTCGCCGTTGTTTTGAAAGAAACTGCCGATGGTGCCCTGCACTTCTGCAGCACGAACATAGTTCTTATGTTTCTGTGAAGCGATGTGTACCTTGATGCCGTTCTTGCCGCCGTGCGAAACGCTCGCATCACAGGTGCATGTGGTACAGAATCCATACTTGTCACCTTTTCGCGAACCGACAAAGCACAGAAACTCAGTCGTGTACGATTTCCAAAATACTTGCAAGTACTTCTTGGCTTTCGAAAGCACCATCGATCGTTCCAACTCGGGGAAACACAGAGTAGTTCGGCGTTCTGCACTTCACTCGACGGCCTGAGAAAGCCAACTGAAGCCTAGCGCGCCCAGCGCATCTATGATCATATAACGACTGGATTGCTAAATCTGCGAGCCAGTCTGAGACGATCCAATCCGGAAAATCCAATATGGCAGCGCCCGTCGGTTGCTCGCGTTCGTGGTGGTTCCGGCTGCCGCTACCCCGATTCAATGTGCATGCTGGTGACTGAATGCTCCTGCGCTGCTTTCTGACATGGTTATATTATAGGACTAACGTTATAGGATTATAGCTATAGTGTGCAAAAAAAAAAAAAGAATAATCAGAAAAAAATGCTGGGCTGTGGCGGCCACTTTTCGGGAGATTTGAGGTCGCGTCCGTACAATCGGGAGATGTAATCAAAATTCGGGAGACTCCCGGACAATTCAAGAGAGTTGGCAGGTATGCAGCACCCACACATGCAACACGCTGCTGTCAAGTGTGTGGCAGCTCTCACTAACCTGCTTGTTCACTGCATTTATTTCCTCATTTTAACAGGTGATTTTAACACTGATGATAAACCGGTAACAGGGTTAGACCTCTTATAAGTGGGGGCTAGTTTCAAAGCATGTGCCGCTGCACCTTCAATGCAAAAGCGGGCTAGACTTGGCAACGCTCAGCAAACAGCACGCTACCAGTCCGCTGTTGTCCAGCGTGCTGGCAAGCAGTGCACCAGAGCAGGAAGTACGCCTGGCCTGGGCACACCCTAAACTTGCTCCTGAGCAACAGGCGAGCATTCTGATAACATTTGTGTTGTGCTTTCCAGTGCGAACACCAAGTACAGTCTTTGTCAAAAGTAACCAGGCTGCATGGTTAGCTTCTAGCTCGTACAGTGGAGCCCTTACAGCTTCCCTGAAGCTGAAATGGTCGTTAAAGGTAAGGACTGGGGGTCTTCTTACCTTCCAACAACTTTCGATATTTAGGAAGGTCACAAGGGCTCCACCATACAAGCTAGAAGCAAACCATGCAGCCTGGTTACTTTTGACAAAGACGGTACATAGACATGTTAGGCTGCACTGAGGCACTGCAGCATGGTGGCACAATCTCCATGTGATAGTGGTCCCGGGCACAGCCTGTGTGAGATGACACGTCACATGGTCATACCATGTGTCCAGCAACGTCTCCGACAAGTCAGAGAAGCTGCATTTCTCATGCATCGTCTCAGAGATCAGATGATTTCGATGTTCATGAGTCCCGTGCTCACTCCGCACTGACAGGAGTGCACACGCACCTACCCTGTCAACGCTGAGGTGGCTCCTGGCTGTGCACTGTCCACAGATGCTCGGACAGCAAAAATGGGAGTGTATTTGTAACAGGACAGAGAGTGTATTTGTAACTGGATGATGTTTCAAAAGCCAAAATAGCAGATGAATTTATTATGCAAGAAAATACCTCAACTTCTCCCTAAAGGGCAGCCAAATTACCATATTCACTCGCCTAATTTGTACATTTCTTTTAAAACTTGAAGCTTCAAACAAAGGGGCGCACAAGCTACGTGGAGGTTACACAAGCACGTCCTAAAAAACTCTACAAAGGCCGTAACGCGCAATATATACTGCATGTTGCTACCTGTATGTCAACTCCTAACTCACACCTTCGCTGCCAGAAAAACATTGACTCAAAATATGAAACGCATACGAGGTACGAGGGGGTACCCAAAAGAAACTGAACTTATTTTTGTTTGAACTTATTTGTTCACATTTTAAGCACAGACCTTCAATCTCCTTCAAAGTATTCTCCACTTGCAATGATACGCTTGTCGAATCTTTCATTCCATTTTTCAAAACATTGTTTAAATTCATCTTTTGTGATGCTTGACAGTGCTTCCGTCGTTGTTTTCTTCACCTCAGCAACATCAGCGAAACGCTTTCCATTCACCTGTCTTTTCATTCTAGGAAACAAAGAAAGTAGCACGGCGCAAGGTCGGATAGTGAGTCTGAGGGTTGAGGAACAGGGGTCATGCCATTTTTGGTCCAAAATTGTCGTAGAGACAGGGCTGTGTGAGCAGGGGCATTGCCATGATGGAAAAACCAGTCGCCCGACTGCCACAAATCAGGCCGCTTCCACCGCACACTGTTGCCCAATCTTTTCAAAACAGAAAAGTAGAAAGCCTGGTTAACTGTCTCACTCTGCGGAACAAATTCTGAATGGACGACTCCTCTCACGTCGAAAAAACAAATCAGCATTGTTTTGAGGTTTGGTTTCACCTGACGAGCTTTCTTGAGGCGAGGTGAATTTGAAGTTTTCCATTGGCATGATTGTTGCTTTGATTCAGGATTTGATTCAGGAACACTTGAGTTGTCCCCATAGCATCGTCCTTGTACGTCTTTCTTAATATTTCAAGAGTTTCCGTTCCACTTTTTCCGAGCAAAAATCTGAATTTCACCGGCGCACGCTGTTCACGAAAATCAGCCATTGCAAAAACGACATTCACACAAAACAGCCGTCACTCTAAAACTCTGCCTAAACTAGTCTGACCTCCTTCAGCGACGGCACTTGGCTTACTGACTCTGGAATGTTCGTCCTATGCGCTCCTAGTGGCAAAACGCGGTACCACAGAAGCTTTGCCGACCAAAAAAATTAGTTCAGATTCCTTTGGGTACCCCCTCGTACCCCCTACCAACCCACCCCATGTTATGTAGTTCCCAGTGGGATGGCATTATGGCGCGTGTGCAACTCAACGCAATAAACGTGCAACAATACAATCACAAAGCCAGCAGTCAGAGGCAAATGGAAAAAAACTATGGGGGCACTTTGGCAGCCTAAAGTGCGCTAGGCAAAAGCCTCTGTCGCGCTACTTCGACTGCCAATGACTGCCTATGTTTGTTACGGCTGCACCGCTTGGGAGCCATTTTCCTCCACTAGCTGCCGCACACCGGCTGACGGCGGAGCAGCGCTCGACGCCGCCGCGCCGACAGCTCCATCTGTCGACGAAGATTGGCAGCTGCGCTCGTCGATGAGCCACCCCAGGCGCTAGATGAAACGCCAGATGGACAGACAGGAGAAGGAGCCATTAAAGGTGCACTGAAGAGGAATCTGAACTTGTCTTTTTGCCGTGGGAACTCGATCTATACGTTCCGAGCTTTCTTAGAAACCACGATTTATTGCCCTGTGTGGCCGATTTTCCTAATTAAATCGAATTAACGTCCGGCTCCCGCCTTTTTTTTTTAATTCTGCCTCGTATGATGGGCGGAGTCGACCAACGTGTGGAGTGCCTTTCGCCCAGTCCCGTGGCGGCTTGCCGCTCTGCCATCGGCGGAGTAATACGTAGTAGTCCGTAGTAGGAAATAGTCCGCGCCGATTTTTATTTCTGCGGGCTTATTTTGCGGCTATATTATCTGCGAATGAAACTATTTATTCACGGAAACCTAAAAAAGAAAATAAAGCGAAAGCAAAGCCTCCACGGAGCTGGCTGAAAGGCACTTCACGCGTTGGTCGACTCCGCCCACCGTACGAGGCAGAATTAAAAAAATAAAGGCGGGAGCCGGACGCTAATTCGATTTAATTAGGGAAATCGGCCACACAGGGCAATAAGTCGCAGTTTCTAAGAATGCTAGGAACGTGTAGATCGAGTTCCCGCGGCAAAAAGACAAGTTCAGAATCCTCTTCAGTGCACCTTTAAAGGCTTTTGCCTTAAAAAGGCGATAAACCTGCACCCTTGCAAGCAGCCTGGCCGACTTTTGGCAAACCAAGCGGCAAACAATTCGGTTGTTTTGGATTCCAGCGTGTGCCGGTGGTTACTGGAAGTTTGCTTTCGCAACTGTTTGTCCAGGGTAAATGGCACGCAGTTTGTACCCTCGCCACTCACAACTTTTGTAGCCGCACATGGCAACGCCAATGTTCCCAAGCCTGCCTTGTGAGCACCCGCGTGCACACTGGTGGTCTGGTGAAGCAGGGGGTGCAAAATGTGCGAGTCAAAGTTGAAAAAAAAAAAAAAAAAAAAAACTCCGGGTAATAAGTTAGGAATGCGCAAATTGCATGAGGGCGCAGATTAGGCGAGTAAATATGGTAGTTTGCTCAAGTATCACTTCTGCTTTTGGCAAGGCATTTTTCACACGGCCATGCTGTAGTGAACGGCTCCGGATTAATTAAAGAATGCCACCTGGCCTCTTTTAACGCACAACCAACACCTTGGTATGCAGACATTTTACCATTTTGCGACTGTTGAAATGGCCACCGTGGCCAGATTTGAACTTGATAACGTGTAAAACTTAGGAGTGTCACAACCACTAAGGCAGTGCAGCAAGTATCACTTGTGCTTTTGGCAGAAAAACAAACTTCATCATGGCATAGTGCACTCAGAGTAGAATGCGTATTAACAACTTGCAGGCATATTCTATGCAAAACACACTGCATCTCACAACCAGTGGTTTTTGTTGCCTTTACAAGCCCTTTTACACCGCCAGTGTTCACTGCACCATATGCTCTTGTGACCGACCCTTACTTTCCTTCGTGCTACCCCCTGAACGAACCCCACAAACCACCTGTGCTGGTGTGGCACTCACCGAAAGAGAAGAGCACCACCAGGCAGAGGATGCTCAGCCAGACCATGATGGCTGCCAGCCAGCGCATGAGGGCAATCCACAGGAATGCTATCAGCATGGCACACAGCAGGCCTCTGGGGGCAACAGGCAGAGCATCCCACACCATGAGCAAGGCCACCACAGCCAACGAGAAAAGCAAGCACTTTTCCACCCATCATGCCATGGTATTCGTGCACGCCTCCCACTGGCATTACCTGCAATACAGCTGCAAGCTGTTTGCCCTTTTGTTTTCACACTGAAATGCTGGATTCAGTCATATTCCCTTCAGCAGAGAAGAACCCCAGTGCATGGAGTCAAATCCAATCGGACGAAAACTGAGAACTGGAAAGGATGCTAGGCAGCAAATGACCAATAACTCCTCACAGGCAGTTCCTTAACGTCAGAAAATGAATTTTATGAAGCAATACAGAAACATCCTTTCTTCCTAGCAGAGCATTACCTTTTACTTTGATTAGTTTGATACTTGCATACTTTTCACATATGAGGACACTTAAACTGAACTCAAATTTTCTTGCCAAAACTGTATCACTTATGATAAGTAATTTTTTCTGGCACAAGGGAATCTGGGCCAAAAAGCAGCGAACTCATGGTTACTGGTCAAATCAGGTCCACAACATGTGCTGTGGGCTGAACCTTCTAAAGGTGAACGGCCAAAAAGTTATGCATTTGAGTATTATTTACAATGTACCATGACGGTGGTAGGCACAACAGAAGTATCAAAAAGCCTAAAGATGGTCAACGGTTACTGGTAAAAAAAATTTTAAGATGGAGCCAGGGAACCTCAGCCACAAAGTCGTAGTCTGGGCAAAGGCCACGAGGCCTCGATGGTTAAGGCAAACAAGTCAGCCACACCATTCTGGAAAAGAAAACTACATCAGTAGTTTCCTCCAGCTCGATCAAACGTAGCAAAAATGGCTCTAAATCTAGCGTGCACCTCAGAACAACAGCAAAAAGCGTGGCAAATGACATCCCTGTGTTACTCACATAAGCATGTGAGGCCATGCAGTCTTGAAGTCTTGGAAGGCAAGTTCACCAGCATCCTTGGCACTGGAAAGGCCTGCAAGGATCCTGCGTGAGAAATGCGGCAGAAGTGAGCTATTGCAGTGCACAGGCGACGACAACATAAAACAATCAGATGCCAATTTCTATGGAAGTGCACAGTCGCCACAAAGTAAGAAAGCAAATGAAAGAACGCAGTTCCATGTAATAAAAGGGCTTACCAGACAGGTTTGCACGAAAGCTGCTATGAGCCACCAAACTTTTGTGGTGCACTTTGAGCAACAGAGCAAACCACATTTGTAGAAGACACAGTCTAGACGCTTGAGAAATAAAGGTAGTACGTTGGAAGAGATCCATTTGAAAATGGTAGATGAAAAAAGCATGCAATGACCAAAACCTTGCCTCATGCAGAACATAATGAATAAAGAAGAGCACAAATCTAGACCCCACTCTCATTCTGAGACTTCATACAAGATGCAGCACTATTCAGAGCACCAAACTGAGAACTGTTCCAGTTAGCTAGTTGGTCAGCTAGCTAGCTACGCCAAGCCAGTTTCTAAAGCTACGCTAACAAAGCTAAATATAGTTATTTTGGTTTGTTCACAATAATGTACAAACTGGAGATTGCACAAGTGCGGAACATGTGCAAGCTGCCAGACGGCATGGTACGTGACCCCTAAGCCCACTGACAGGACACTTTACCTTCTTTGCAGGAGCCCATTATCCAGTGAAAAACAAAAAGCAGAGCGAATGTATGCCTGAACAGGTACTGTTTGGTTTTCGCGGTGAACAGAGCCTTGTGCAAAGAAGCTTCACCCTGGCCACCACCTGACCAGATGACCTCCTCCAAAATTATTTGTTCTAGGTACCACTCCAGTACAGACATTGCAATGGCCGGAGCTGGTATCACGAGAAGGGAATTTCGCTGATACCACAATTCTTATGACACTTCTTTGACACTCACCACAGTATAAACAGACAAAAATAGGGCAGCTGAGGGGCTCGTTATGATACGTTTAGAAAGAAACCAGCAGTCTTTGAGGCCAAGGGAAGTGTAAGGAAATGAGTTTCATCACTTTTTTTTTCCTTTTTTGCAGATGAGGAAAAATTAATCGAGAAATTCTTTTTAGACACTAGATAATTTAGAAGAAAGCAAATCAAAAGACAATCACGCGCAGCCGGCGGGCTCTGAGACCTCCCATGTGTGCGGTGCTCTGCGAACTGAGCTTCAGTAGCGGTTGCCTCTCCCTCAACTTTCGAGGGTTTTAATGTTAAGTGTAGCCTAACCTTGAGTGTGTTCAGCCTCACCGCACGCAACCATATTGGCGGACTTCGGACGTCCTGTTAAAATTGCCTCTCATCCACACACAAACAGAGAACGTAATTACAAATAATGCTCCCCATGCCTCCCATGACCTCAAAGGCCGTTAGCTTCTTTCTAAAGCTCGTCACAGAGGCAATACAGGCAAACACCCAAGCTGAAGCACGCAGGAAAGGAGTCGAAAGGAGTATTGAAGGCCACAGTCCTCATGCAAAGAGCTCAGACACTTCAAAGATGCACAATGGTGCAGCAACAAGAGCCCAAGGGCATCCATTTCTCAAAGGCCCTACCTCAGAGTTACAGCTGACAGCCAGCTACTGTAATGGGAGAGCTGCATGAACTAAAAATAACATTGCACTGTGCAAAAGCAGTGCACAGCCAGCTAGCCAGAGCCTCAGTGCATTTTAACGAGTACTCCTCACGGTTCCAGTCATATTGCTTCATTTTCAATGATTGCCACTGAGAACCAGAAGAAGCAGGAACAAGTAAAAGCCAAGCAGCACAGCGCAATGCTGAGAAGCAAAGCTTTTTTTTTTTTTTTGCAGCATGCCAGCTAGCGCAAGAACCCCAGTTCCACAAGTTTCATACTTGCGTGTCGAACTACGTACTTCCTGAAAGTGGGAACAGCGTGAAAATTTGTATGAGAACCTCGCATTCTTCCAAATGCACTGTCACCAAAACACAAAGGCTGTCAACATTTTCACTGGCCCAGACGCCGAGGTTCGCAACTCATTTCCCATTCCTTCCACTTAAGATACATACTCAACCCAGTTACAGCATGTCTCAACATAAAATGGTCACTTCAAAGTATGCACTATGAACAGGGCTGTTTGTTTACACATAAGATCCAGCTTTTCCCAACTGCTGCACTTGAGCAATGCTAAGAAAAGTTGGGCCCTACTTCATTGTTACCTGCATAGAACAGCCTGTCTAAAATGCAGTTGGGCAATGCAACCGGTTGAGGACACTACGCAAAAACTCGCAGCTTCCCTAAATTCATTAACCAACACTTAACTGAGCTCTCGTTAGTTTGCAGCAAAACAATGATACACCTCTCCTGACTCCAGGCACCCAAGATGTGGCTTCACTTTGGGTAAATTTGAGCAGTACATATTAGCTGTGAGCCCCAAGTGCACAGGCAGAGACCTGACATTGCATTAGTGTCCTTGCATCGACCACTAAACCAGGCTAGTCAAGCACACTTCAACAACCCTGCTGTTCCTTCCGGATGGCAGCTATGGTGCTGAAAGCATGATTTCATAATTATAGTGCACACATAAGCCCAGAAGATCTCGCACAGATGTGGAAATGCCACAAATTCAGATTACCGAAGAAAACATAACTTGTTATAGTTTATGAAAGCAAGGTACATCATGTACAGTCTTTGTCAAAAGTTTAGAGCCCAGGGGGTTCACTTCTAAGCTTTATATTGGGACTCCAGGAGCATTCACGGAAGTCCTACCTATTGCAGGAGGCAGCACCAGAAATCTTCTCATGTTCAGGCAATTTGGAGCGCTAGAGATCCATTAAGAACGACAGAGTGTGGCTCAAAAGAAAACCCCCTGGGCTCCAAACTTTTGACAAAGGCTGTACCACAAGAGATGGCATGCTTGTGGTATTCTTAATTATGAATACAGTGCTGACTGAATGCATTTATACGAATGACTACAATTATGAATACATTTATACAGCTTAATAAAATCAGGACTTGCCCTTCCCATGAGCAATAAACATGCATGCATAAACATGAAATCATCAGAGAAACAGTCATGACAACAAGTAAAATAAAAGCCAAAGAACATGCTGAAGATTAAAGATTGTGAAAGTGCAACAAGGTACAAAGGACTGCCAGATGATCGTATACATACTGTATTTAGTCACGTAATGAAAGCGCTTGCATAATGAATGCACGCCCTACTCTGGCTGTCAAAGAGCACAAGTTTTTTTCCCTCATGTCTATTAGACGCACACCTTTCTTTAGGCATGCAGTCTGCTAACAACAGTAGTGAATGCTAGCAAGCACCCTTTTTCAAATGACGAAACAACTAGACAGATTGATGGACCGATCTTATTGGCGCCCCGTCTGAATCAGGGCAGTGGTGAGTGCCACTTTGCCTAGTAAATAGATGTGGTGGTTTTAGTTATTTCATACATTTTTCCCTCCTTTTTTTTACTTTCAATTTTTTTTTACACAATAATACAATAATATAAAGCGCTATCTATCGAATGTCAAGATTACTAAATCTCACCCTACGGCAGAAACAGCAAATAATGTTCTGCAAGAAATCTGAGAACCAACAGAAATCGTGCCTGGTCAAAAGGGGTTTCTCTGTTCGATCTGCTATACTGACGATTGTAGCAACTTGCTGCAGTTGAGCTTTGAGCTGAACGCTGAGAGTTCTGCTCAAGTGAGCTCCAGTTGTGCTCTCCTTGGACAAAATTATAGGCTACTACATGAGTTATTCGTGTGAGTTTAAGATAAAAGTTGTTGACTATACTCTGGAGCATGGGAAGTAAGCTAAAGAGTGCATTTTGTTTTCTGAGAACATGAGTCGTACTGGATGAAATGTTTATTCCATGAGCTTAATTTCTAGTCCCATTTTTATTGCTTCAAAATTTTCTTGAACATTTTAACTCGCTTAATAAACACAGCTCCCAATTTTTAAGAGATTTTTTCAGGGAAAAAAATGTGCATTAATTATGAAGAAAATGCAGTATTTAAAAGAATTGCCTATTTTTTCCAGACGGTAAACGGATGGTACACTAATGCACATGCCAATACTGCAATTCTGTATTTCACCTGCTTCCAACTAATCACTGGACACTACCCCTTCCACGCCCTGTAACATGGGTATGATTCAGAATGGGGAATCACCATGCCTAGCTGTGCTCTGACAAATGCACCCCCATCACTTACGTGAAGTGATGAGGTTACTTCATGTGTTTTGTTCCACATACGGGTTCAACCCTTTCTTGATCAGCAACAGTGTAAAGACTCAAGAGCTTGAGAGGTGCAGAAAATACGTCAATCGCGAATTTCATGGCAACCTTCTCCAAATTGATGGAGCCCTTGTGTATATAAGGTATTACCTCGAAATATTCCTTTTGATTTCTCCAAAAATGCAGCTGAAGTAACTGCCTTCTTTCTTTTTTGCACCTCTGAGCCCCAGCAGCTGCCCAGCAGGAAAACCCACCTCCTTCAATCTTTCAACCTGGAGGTCAAAACTACTGACTGACTATGCAAGGACATTACCTGAGCTAGCCTAAAACACAAAGTTGCAATTCCCTTCATTCTTAAAGGACTCTGAACGCAAATAACCATGCACGACAGCACTTTCTTGGACTGTGGCCCAGCTAAAATATCCAGTCCAATGTCCAGCTTACACGCCACAGTCCAAGAAAGCACTGATGCCTTGCGATTCCTCCCATTCACAGCTCAACAAGAACGGAATTGCAACTTCATGTCTCAGGTCATCATTACTCAAGTCCTCTCAAAGCAGAAGTTAGAAGTAGTTTTTACCTTTTTTTTTTCCTTTCTCAAATAAAGAGGTGCTGAGTTCTAACTATATACCAGCTTCAGTGTAATAATGCTTCATATACTGTATTTACTCGTGTAATGAACCCACTCAAAAAATCAACCCCCCCCCCTTTTCTTGTTGAAAATTCTTCACCTTTTTTTCAACATCGCATACATAACCCGACCTTTAGGGCCGGTGTTCAGCACATTCACTCCACCTTGCTGCGACTGGCCAGCACTGTCAACTACCACAGAATTGTCGGATCACGCAGTGATACAGCGAACACCTCTTGAAGCGAACAATGCTGAACACCAGTGACACGAATGTAGGTGATGCGAGAACGCAACTTGTCGACTGCGCGCTTTTGTTGAGATGGACAGACAGGCAGGCGAACAGGTGGATGGCAAGTGGGTGGGAAGGCGGACATATGATATGAAATATGGACTCACAAAAATATGTCTAAACTTTCCCCGCATAATGAACCCTCCCCCAAACTGATGTCGGCTTTTCAGAAAAAAGTGGGTTCATTATGAGAGTAAATACAGTATTTTAAAAGCAAGTCCAGGTACAACAAATAATTAGTTATGATGCTAACTTATCATGAAACTATATTAGGTATATTGACTGAGTTAGGTTTGACCGCATTTTGTCACCATTCTCCATGTGAAAAGACGCCAATAAATTTGACGTCCTTTACATAGCAGTGCCATTTCAGGAGTCCACCAATGTTTACTGGCTAGCTAGCCCATTCTGTATTAGTTGCACCTTTAATAAATACCATGCTAGTGGCAATATCTTGGTTGAACCAAATTCACACAGCTTCTCATTTTTTTAAGTGTCTTCTAGACCCAATGTTTGTAACAAATGAGCTCCCTGATTGATGGAAGGCAAATGGCAGCCAACTAACTCAACTGTCATTATAGCTGTGCCTTTTATAACAGGGTTTTATCTGGATTCTTGTCACACTACCGAGAACCCAGACACTAAGTCTTGCCTTAGCTGATGTCGAGACGTGCTGCAGGTAGAATTTGTGTCTACTTCATCAGATTTAATACTTTAACTAGACTCTCAAGGACTACTTGAGCCTTTCCCCACCGTATGTGTCACTCCACATCACCCACCCCTTCAAAGCTGCAGAGCCAACACGCTGAACGAACACCTCTGCAAACTCATCCAACTGAAACTGCCTGCCTCCCTCTCTAACTGCCATATCGGATGCCATCAATTTCAGGAAAGCTGCCAGTGATCATGTTTTCACCACTCCTCTCCATAATGACTCCAGGCCTTAAGACTAGAGAGATAAATTAAATGCCACACTACAGGAGCGCACATCGTTCCTCAAGGCCATCACTTGGCCACCCAACAGTGTACGCAATATCATGAAATGGTAGCATGTACAGGCTTACACATGCACAGATGCTAACAAAGATGTGCAAGTGATCTGACCACACTCCATTCTCAAGTCAGTGAGAAACTTTGAGCAGTTTAAGTACGACCATGTGTTGCAAAGATAACACCTTAACGCCAGCCATGCTCAACGAACATGCACAACAGTCTGATTCATTTGAGGTACCGTGAGGTTTCCTGTCTCACACGCTGGCAATGCATAGCGCATCCACAACAGTGCATCCCATTCGAAAATCTTTGCCACACCGCAGGAATCAAGACCATACACGGCTCCACCAGCACATCGACAAAAGTGAGCAATGGGATGGACGCTGCACGCCAATCCCAGGTGTCCACCAAGTCTTGACCAAAAAAAAAAAAAATGTGGCATTGCTGGTGGTGCCTTGTTAACAGAAAAGTGGTGGTGACAGACAGAAATTTTTGTAATTAATAAGCTGCATGCAGTCTGCCACTAAGTTCTGCTCAGTCAAGAGATCCTGAACAGCTTGAACCTAGAAAATTACGCATCCAAGTTTTCATGCTCTTAGAAGATAGCGATACCTCCTCCACAAATGCCCATCATTTCATCGAACAAGCAAGAACATTTAAATGAATATCAACAAATTAAGTGCCAACTCTGAAGTGCCAAAGTTAGCTGCCAACTCTGTGCAGGTTTGTGCATCCCCATTACTTAAATAATGAACTTACAGTTCAATAGAGTTCCTGAAAAATCAAAAAAATGTGTAAACACAGGTGACGCAAGTGCACTCCTTTTCACACCTAAACATGAAATCTGCAGACTAAAACTTTTGAAATTTTCAATTTCTGTAAGAAAACGGTTGAATTCTGGTTTTAAAAAAAATGCCGAAAATTGTACATTCACTTTTATCGGTTATTCATTCATTCATGCATTCTGCAGCCATACATACCAAGCATGGAGAACATTAAAAAAAAGAATAAGAACGGCGCGTGTCCTGCGTCTTCTTCTTCTTTTGTCCCCGTTTAGTTTGTGCCCACGTATTTCCATCACGAACGGCTTCCAACTAGCCCAACTTTCTATCTTATTGAACTACAACTTCAACTCTCTACGAGGAAGAGCGACGAAAAGAAACAGCAATATGCATGGAACATCAGCTTGGCACATAAAACAATGCACTTTTTTCTAAAGCACTAGCAGCATCACAAGCCAAAAAGGTGTCTGCCAGCAGCTTGACGGTTGGTGACATGGTGGGAAAAAATTGGTGGGAAAAAATGAGTTTGTAAACGCACTGGCGTGCGTAAAGTATGGAGCACAGGAGGAAACGGTTATGTACAACGAGTGTCAACATGACTGGCAATTTAACCAGGGAGTGGAACTAAAATTGATGAGGTTAGAGTACAGGAAATAAAGAATTTTGTGTCGTGAGTGCTCTCTTTTTTTATTTGATGTGGATATTTTGTGTCGATATCCTGTTAGCAGTCATAAGAACACGTGAAAGTTAGAACTGCGATAAGCATCACAGATAAAGCAGACAGTTTTCTCAAGGCCATTTCCATGGAGTTTCTGAATATCCCTTCTTAAGAAGGAACCCCATGCCACATGCGCATACACTAGTTTCAGCTGAACTAAATAGCAGAATACAAACCCTTTGGGCTCAAATAAAGTGTACTTTAATTTATGTCTTCGAAGAGCAAGACTTACAGCTGCAGATGAGCAAATATTGTCTTCGTAATAGTGATGGTAATGATGGTTCTGTATGTAAAATTAGCATATTTTTCAGTCTATAAGTCACACCTCCCTGCTAACGGCAGTTTTTTCAAAAAAAAAAAAAAATCGTGCATAAGTCGCATCGACCGATGCACCTATAATCATCATCAGCCTGACTACGCCCACTGCAGGGCAAAGGCCTCTCCCATGTCTCTCCATTTAACACTGCCCTTTGACAGCTACAGCCACCGTGTCCCTGCAAACTCCTTAATCTCATCCGCCCATCTAACTTTCTGCCGCCCCCTGCTACCCTTTGACAAATCTGCAACGTAGATACATGCTTGCAGCAGCCATCATGTGCAGACTTTCCTCGAGCTCTGGCTAACTTTCGGTTTTCCCACGGTCTGCCATTTTTTGCCGGCCTCGTCGGCCGGAGCGCTCTCATGGCTCTGCACCAGTCCCGGATCACTTCTCACTCACGTCGAACTGTTGCCCTGCTGCCCGGTTTCTCTTCTTCAGCGCAACATCAACTGCACACAACTTGAGTTTTGTGTTGTAGCTCTTTCAACTCGTAGGCGTCATCAAGCTGAGCAAGAACAACGCGTGAAGCCAAACGGAAGTGACGCCAAAGGAACTGGTGCCTTTAAACCTTCTGAAAGCATGGCTGGGATGGATACAGTGGCGTGTGATTCTGCCCATTGGATAACATTTTAAAAAATGACCCCATTTTTTCCTGTTTCATATATATCAATTTCATTTTCAAACTCAGTTACAGGGCACAGCAAAAAGTGGAATTTTTTTTTTTTAAAGCAGACTCATACCGGAAGATACAGTATGGCATCTTTTTATTCGTAACCTGAAAAAAGTGTCATTATTTATCACCATACACCCAAACCTTTCACCCCTCTAGAACAGCATTCTTGGCCTTTGGTGCTGCAGATTCGTTCGGAAAAGAATGCAGTCACCTGCAACAAGTCTAACATTAATTTTAGACACAATTTTGGGAGCAACCAAATCGTTGATATAAATAAGAAACTAGACAGGTCCAAGCACGATGCCCTGAGAGACCGCAGAAGAAACTGGTAAGATGCCATAACGAGATTTATTTACTTCAACAAAGTGCTGTGTGTTAGAAATCTGACATGCGCTATTGCAGGAACATCATCCTGTAGATTAAGATGAGCCCACTGCGAGTGACACCAACGAATGCCTTGCTGAAATCTAACAAAATATGATGTCAGCCTGTGTGACGTTATCAATTAACAATGCGAACGAAGTCATGAATAGTAATGAACATCTGGGTGGCTGCAGACAAACCTTTCCTAAAGTCATGTTAGAAGGAAGGTAGGACTTTATTTTTGTTTTTTCCAGAAGCGACGAAATAAATTTCAATATGACACGTTTCGTATATTTGGAGGTACCGAAAGTCAGCGAGATGGGATGGAGTCATTAAGACAATAACTTTTCACATAAACTAATAATACATCAGCTGTGCACCAGCGATCGTCGACAATGCAATTCTTCAGTGATAGCTTGAGAGGACTGGTTAAAATGTGAGCTAATGGCTTCAACAACATTGACACCAACTCATCGAGGATGTTATAGCTGTCCCTGTTTTTATGATCTAGAGGCATAGTTAGCATGCCTTCGTAGGTTATGAAGTCACTTGAAAGTAGAGATTCGCGAAACTATTCTGTGGCCTGTGGAGACAAATACAAAATGAGTGAAGAGGTTAAAGTGACTTGCAATATCACCATTATTTTAAGAAATGAGCCAATAATAGATATTTAGTTTATAGTTCATCGACCTTACCCCACATGGAGTGCCGGAACTTCTCAGGGTTCTGTCTCAAAAATGTTGAGAAGAGACTGAGAAAAATATTGTGTTTCTGCTCCAGACAGCTTAGAAGCCAGCCAAGTTCTTAGTACATGAAAGCTGATAGCTGGGTGACCACGGCATTTAGCATGCGCAATTTTGCAATGTAAGTGAATGATTTCCCTAGCAATCCATGCATCGGATTTCCTTGTACACAATGGCTAGGGACAGGTCATTTTAAGTGCATTCCATGCATTAACTGTACTGTTATCAGATAGCTTATACGTATATGCCACAGTCTGTCCAGAATAGCAGGATCATCAGACAGTGAAAAATTTTTTTCGTATTCTTGTCCAGTTCTTTATGGTTTTCTGGCCACCAAGGAACATAAAGAGTGAACACTCTTGAGTCCAGAGATACATGCACCAACATATACACACTGTATCTAGAATGTACACAACTCCCTCCCCAATGAGAAGAAGCGATGACAGCTGCTGTACCATCTATGTATGCCTAACATGACCACGTGTGTACTAGCAAGTATATGGTTGCATTCTACATGAAATAAATTTTCTTCTCTCCATCACTTGAACGCCCAACAGCGGTCCTTCCTGGGCAACTTCCCTGACCTATCCCTTCACTGCACAATGCACAACTATCCATTTCAGTTCACTTCTGCATCTTCACGTTCACCTTCAATTTCTTTCATGATCCCTTCAACGTACAATCGGTCAAGTTTTGCACAACTTAGATAAAACCATGTGCTTTGACATGACATCAGACAGCTTTCCATCCAATGTTCTGCTCCTGGTTATCACCATGCAAGGAAGGGAGCCAGCACAATGTAGTGGGGTGGCCTTCAGAGCCCAATTTTGAAGGCACAGCCTTCAAATAGCGGCACGCACATACCACTTGTGAAAAGACGACAGTACTGTTTAAACATTGTGACAAGTTGGCGCAAGTAATCACTGAAATTTGCTCCGGTGATAAAGCAGGTAAAAAGCGTAAGCAGCCTATTCGTGTTAAGAGAGAAAACTATTTTTTGGATAAGGCGTGGCCCAAGTGTTTCTCTTTTTTGTTGAGCGCGTTGTATATTTTAGTGACAACCTGACTAAAACTTCAGTTGCAAAGAAGCAATTGTGTCATCTCAGCCCCCCATTATCTTACGTCTATCTGGCACTTTCTGACCATGAATACATACCAACTTTCCATGCAATCCACTTTAATTCAAGTACTGTTATTTCGCTTCATGAAGGCTTCTGAAACCTGTGCGAAGAGCACGACATAACTCCAACCATTTCCTTCTCTGATGCACACACAAACCCATGACTGCAATGCTAGCTATGCCTGCCAGCGAGCAGCAAAGCAGGCAGCTTACTTGGTTTTGCTGGCAAGCCCCGACACAGAGATGCTTTGGACGACTTGATCCTTGTTGATCATGTCCTTGACCTTTCCTGAATCATCGAGCTCCAATCTTCCTGGAAGGCATCTCCTGGCCACTGAAATCCCATTAAAACAGCACCTTTTCTCACCATTTCTTGAGACCAGTGAATGCGTGACTGACAGAAGCCCTCGACCAGTTTCACATGCTCGCCCCGACCATCTCGGCACTCGTCTTCTCGCATAGCATCTGGGCAAGTCTTGCATCTCACCACCCAACAATGCCCGTACAACCTCCTCCAAAGCAGCACCACGTGCCAGCTGCCTGGTACAGGCTGTGTACATACCCACACTTCACCTCTTACAGCCAACTGGATAGAGCCTTCATTGAGTGACTATAGTCAATCAGCCCACAAATGCTTTGCTTCGAAATTCAGTAAACTTTGCAAGACAAAGCAACACTGAAAGCTATGAAGCAAGCCAGAGTGGGAGGCTAATGTGGGGTTCCTTATGTGCACTGAAATACCTGCCCACAAGTGATTAGGCATTTCCTGAAAAACGTGACAAAACAAACTAAACTACTGTTTTTTTTTTTGTTTATATGTACACGAAGGCTCCATTTAGCAAGCTGTATGAATTGCTCCTGCTGAATAGCTAAAAAACTTCATCAAACTTTGTAGGATTTTGGAAAACTTTTTTTAAAAGAAGAAAAACAGCCCATGCTACAAAATCAATATGTCATATTAACTAACAAATGGTCGAAGGTTCAGAAACTGCCTCAAGCGATATTTGCACAAAGTTAAAATGAAACCTCATTCTCCATGTCGCCTCCATGAACCAGACAGAATGTCTCCAGTGAAAACTTTCCAATTTTACCACACTGGAAAAGCACCACCGCTAGCCAGCACAGGCAATGCAAAATGCTTCCTGACAAGGTCCTTACGTATGTACTCATTACTGAAATGGTGAACGCTTGGTGCTGGTGCAGTAGTGAACAACTTGGAAGACAGGGCTGTTAAAAATCTCATAGGGTATTAAATTTAGAACCCAGCACTTCAACCTAAGCACTGACAGAATGAACTGGAGGCAGTGCTCAACTTGCAAGCGAGTCAGTCAGCACCGTAAAGTGAGGTGGAATCCACTGTCTATGGTACTTTGTTGCAGGTGGAAAACAAATCACATTTGAATTAAAACATCAGCGAGGGATGGTTGGTTCATTGCAAAACTTAAAGGGACACTGAGGAGAAACTGAAGTTGGCTTGTATCAATAGAATACCAGTTCCTAAACACAAACTCACCACTCTTTCTGAAAGCAAAGCTCTTGTAAGGTGAAAAAAGCAAGAACTAAAACACAGGTATCAACACCACAGGCCAATCTCGCAAGTACAAGCGTGATGATGAAATAGGAGAAAAGACTCCATAGATCTTCCAGGCTGACAAAGGTGCATGAAGGTTAATTGTCTGATCGATACTGAAGTATAGAAGTTTTGTTTTCAAACCATTAGTGTGCTTTTATTGCACGAGAAAGATGGAAAAAAGACAGCCTGAATGCCGGAAGTCAAAGAAGACCTGCAAATGGCGGCGCAACAGGCTTCCAGCTGAGTATGGGGTGCTTCAGAGCCATGGTTTCGTTATGCGCCTCTACCTACGAGGGCGGAGCAGCAGAGGACCTCCAAGTGCCGAAGTGCTCCTTGGACGAATTTTGGGCAACGGCATGCAACGTACCAAGATGCTGGGCTGCATAACCAGCCCTCTGAGGACTATTATTCCAGAATTTAAATATGCCCGCATGTACCAGTCACTACACATCACTAGTGATGGTGGCTCGGAGGTGACAGCGATTCTGCCGACTCCGCGGCACTAGGACGTTTTTGCCAGACCCGCCACTTCAGCCCCCAAAAGCATTGCATGCTGTATGGGGTTGAGGCACTGAATGCAGGCCGCAGTTCTTTGCGAGAACTTTGTCATCGGAATCGAAAATGGGATCCATCGTAACTTTGTACAAACGTAAACGAAGCAACGACGGCTGATAGAGGCCTTCAACGTCCGGCCGGCTGTAGTTATCATTTCGGCAGGAGCCCAGCACTCGCTGCCAGCAATCATGGAGTCCTCGTTTCCGTTTCTGCCACTTTACGTCACTCTTGTCCTAATTCGTCATCAGAGAGTTTGAATTGTTGTGGCGGAAAAAAGTTTTCCGACTGTGAATCGAAATCTCTTGGCAATACATGCACCTTGTGCTGCCGAACAAGGGGCAACAAAGCCACAAAAATGCCGAACTATCGGATTTTACTACCAAAAATATTCGATAACGTTGTCCTCAGTGTCCCTTAAAAAAACCACAGAAAAAATTTGGAGAACGCTTAAGCTTTGCCTTAAGAGTAGCCGCGACAGCGCCTTCCTTTTTTTTCTCTTTACATTCCTTTTCTTTATCAGTTCTCCCCAATTACTAATCCACAATCAGATTACTGATCATGGTCATCGATTACAATCACCGATCCCATTACCGATTACCAATCATTATCTAGGTTACACTGCATGACATACTACGCCATTATATACACATATACACCTTCTGTTTCATTACAATGAAGCACCATAACACCGCCTTTTCATTCCGTGCAATTTCTGATGCCTAATTAGCATGTTTATATTTGGTTCTGTTTTTTTGAACTACTATAACGTCAGTACATATCCCAAACACACGTTACTAAGTCATACACACCACAACTTGATAACTAGGTGCCCCTTCGTGGCCTATGCGCTGCATGCCTGCCTGATAGACGGAGGGCCTGGGTTCGAATCCTCATGTCGGTTATTTTCTTTTATGCGAAGCATATTACTTTAGCTACCACTTCAGCCCTTCACCGTGGTTATGCGCCTCCAAATCACGTGATACATGACGTCACACCACGTGACACGATGACGTCACGACAGTGGAGAAATGGGGGCCAACCTCGCGCCGTCGCTGTGGTTGTGCGCCTCCAAATTACGCGACACGATGATGCTTCGCATTCTCCAGGCTTAACCAAGTTAAGCCTCAGCCATTTGATGATTTAGTTCCAAATTCTGCAATTTTTTTCTGAATGACGGAGGACAACGGCTGACGCTGGGTTTTCAACAGAATGGGCTCCTTACACAGTCATGTAAAAGCACCACAAACATGGCCAAAAAAATAGCCTCACACACGCAACAGAATGTGTGCTGTGTGAGCCTTATTTCTGGCCCTGCTTTTACGGGTTGTACCTTCTTTTTAAACTTTGCAATAATCATGTTAAATTACACAATAAATTACACAACACAGCACATGAAAGACATGAAGTAGTGTGCAGTAGTGTGTTACACTACTTCACTGAACTTTACAGCCATATGCACAGCGAACAAACTCAAGGGTATTCTCACTACTCCAGAAGGCAGGGCAGAACATGCTTCAAAGCAGGCAGGTCAGCAGCTGCACAGATGGCAGATGACACAAAGAACAGGCACGACGTTGCATGCGAAAGGCAGCGGCACACCAAGCTGAACAAAAGATGGGAGAAGGTGCAGGTCAGAGGCAAGGCACTGCTCAGGCAGGAATAAAACACAGCTGGCACAATAAAGAAAAACTTTCCAATGTGGTCACAGCTCCTCCCTATGGTAGAGTAGGCAAAGAAAAATTGGGCAAGAAAAATGCTGTGACAAAAACAAGCTGAATGGCAAATGAAGTACAGAATTAGACGCAAATTATCCATTGCAATATTATGGCCATATTTTTGCACTCGAGTGGTTTCTAAAGGTTAATCGAAGCGGCTAAAATACCGTAAAAACCCACATATAATACAAGGTGTAATTTGGGGATAGCAAAAACGGGAAAAAAAGTTTTCATCCGCATATACTGCGAGTAATGAAGGGCGTCAACTAGAAGGCGTACTGGAAGTTGCGGAAGCCAAACGCCCTTCGATTACTTATGTACGCCGGCGCGCCGGATGCGATGTGCGCAGCGCGAGCGGCAGGTACGGATGCGACGCGCGCAGCCCGAGCGGCAGGTACGGATGCGACGCGCGCAGCCCGAGCGGCAGGTACGGATGCGACGCGCGCAGCCCGAGCGGCAGGTACGGATGCGACGCGCGCAGCCCGAGCGGCAGGTATGGATGCGACGCGCGCAGCCCGAGCGGCAGGTACGGATGCGACGCTCGCAGCGCGAGCGGCAGGTACGGATGCGACGCGCGCAGCGCGAGCGGCAGGTACCGATGCGACGCTCGCAGCGCGAGCGGCAGGTACGGATGCGACGCTCGCAGCGCGAGCGGCAGGTACGGATGCGACGCGCGCAGCGCGAGCGGCAGGTACGGATGCGACGCGCGCAGCCCGAGCGGCAGGTACGGATGCGACGCGCGCAGCAGGTACGGATGCGACGCGCGCAGCAGGTACGGATGCGACGCGCGCAGCGCGAGCGGCAGGTACGGATGCGACGCGCGCAGCGCGAGCGGCAGGTACGGATGCGACGCGCGCAGCGCGAGCGGCAGGTACGGATGCGACGCGCGCAGCGCGAGCGGCAGGTACGGATGCGACGCGCGCAGCGCGAGCGGCAGGTACGGATGCGACGCGCGCAGCGCGAGCGGCAGGTACGGATGCGACGCTCGCAGTGCGAGCGGCAGGTACGGATGCGACGCTCGCAGTGCGAGCGGCAGGTACGGATGCGACGCTCGCACGCGAGCGGCAGGTACGGATGCGACGCTCGCAGCGCGAGCGGCAGGTACGGATGCGACACGCGCAGCGCGAGCGGCAGGTACGGATGCGACACGCGCAGCGCGAGCGGCAGGTACGATGCGATGCGCGCAGCGTGAGCGGCAGGTACGGATGCGACGCGCGCAGCCCGAGCGGAGATACGGATGCGATGCGCGCAGCGTGAGTGGCAGGTACGGATGCGATGCGCGCAGCGCGAGCGGCAGGTACGGATGCGACGTTCGCACGCGAGCGGCAGGAACGGATGCGACGCGCGCAGCGCGAGCGGCAGGTACGGATGCGACGCGCGCAGCGCGAGCGGCAGGTACGGATGCGACGCTCGCACGCGAGCGGCAGGTACGGATGCGATGCGCGCAGCGCGAGCGGCAGGTACGGATGCGACGCTCGCAGCGCGAGCGGCAGGTACGGATGCGACACGCGCAGCGCGAGCGGCAGGTACGGATGCGACACGCGCAGCGCGAGCGGCAGGTACGATGCGATGCGCGCAGCGTGAGCGGCAGGTACGGATGCGACGCGCGCAGCCCGAGCGGAGATACGGATGCGATGCGCGCAGCGTGAGTGGCAGGTACGGATGCGATGCGCGCAGCGCGAGCGGCAGGTACGGATGCGATGCGCGCAGTGCGAGCGGCAGGTACGGATGCGATGCGCGCAGTGCGAGCGGCAGGCACGGATGCGATGCGCGCAGCGCGAGCGGCAGGTACGGATGCGATGCGCGCAGCCCGAGCGGAGATACGGATGCGATGCGCGCAGCGTGAGTGGCAGGTACGGATGCGATGCGCGCAGCGCGAGCGGCAGGTACGGATGCGATGCGCGCAGTGCGAGCGGCAGGCACGGATGCGATGCGCGCAGCGCGAGCGGCAGGCACGGATGCGATGCGCGCAGCGCGAGCGGCAGGTACGGATGCGATGCGCGCAGCGCGAGCGGCAGGTACGGATGCGATGCTCGCATCGCGAGCGCCAGGTACGGATGCGACGCTCGCAGCGCGAGCGGCAGGTACGGATGCGATGCGCGCAGCGCGAGCGGCAGGTTTTGAATGCGACGTGCTCGCGCCCACTCGCGTCCCGTGCCGCGAGTATGCGCAGAATGGTTCCGGCATACACGCTGGCGCGCATGCTTCGGAAGTGTCCATTCGAGCTTTGGTGATCGTCATCGCCTGGAGTACCGGTACTGTCGAGCGCGCTAGATATCCCACATTTCTTGAAATAACAACCGGTCAGCTCCTCAGAAATGCTGGACCAAGCGTCCGCGATCAAAATGCACAGCGTGATTGGAGAGGCCCGTGTCAGGCGGCAGTAACTGCAGACTCTCCCTACCTCATACAGACAATGTAGCAGCGCTTGACACGGTGCCGATGCTTTCAACAGCTACAATTATTTTCTCTTCAAAAGCATCCGAGTGCTGCTTTCATGATCCAGATATCATCCGAGGTGCGATCGTCCTTGGCGTCACTATATCAGGCCAGCATAGTGAAGTGGTGGCGAAATCGAAACTACTGACCTACGCCACCGCTAGATAGCGTATCCTCTCGCTGAAAGCATGAAGGCGATGGCGCTCGCAGAGCAAGTTTATGCACCCGCTCCGCTCAGCGAGCAAGTGGGAGCACTTCTGCGCATGCGCGAGACGTACAGACGGGAGCGCGCGAGTGGAACGGCCTCTCAGTGCCACTCCCGGGAGAGCCAAGTGGAGCGCAGAGCAGTGCGACGAGTGGACCTCGCAAAACCTGCTGGTCTCACGTGGATTTTGACCGAAAAATGTTTGGATCCGCATATAATACGAGGTGGAAATTAACATGCTAAAATTTGCAAAAAAAACTCTTATTATACATGGGTTTTTACGGTACCTTCTACTTATTTCCGATGGTTTCATTTATGATGGTGCTATGATCCAGAGGGTAAAAATGCATTCTGACAACTTGCATGATGGACTTGGGTCAGTGAACATGCTAACACGGCCAAGGTGCTCTTGGTGACTCTACAAAGGGAATTATACAGTGCACCACACGTTATGCTACTAGTGCTGAGCTATAGGTGACTACAGCTAACTTGTGTCTCAGAGCTGTAAGAGTCACAGTTCCAACCAGTAAGCAGCTTAAGCTAAAAGAAAAACTGCAGATGTTTACTCGTGGCTGAGAATATAACAGATGAAATTAAGTTGTGGCCGACGTATTGCATGCATGTAAATCAGCACACACACACACCACTCAGCTCTTAACTGGATTGCAGTGAAGCATTGAGCCCTCTACTGCAAAGGCCCAAAGATTTAGCTGTCTCAAAACCAGTATGCAAAAACACACCTGCCAGTGAATAAAACAGTTAAAAAATCAATTTATCTGAAACCAAAACCAAAGCTATGGCTTTTGGCAACTTTTGTTACCAATTATTAGTCACTTGCATCTGTACTAAGGAGCAGTCATTACCTGGGCCGATTACAAGTTGGCTCAATTTATTGTCTTTCCGCTGCAATCTTTCACCTTTCAACTTTGCCGAATTTTTTGGCTTATGTTACAAGACAGCCCACACAGCAATGCAGTACCGTATGTGACCTCACTTCTGCTGCAGCTGAATGACGTGTACAGTGAAAAGAGATAACAAAACACTGCACCCAACTCATAAAATCGAACTGTGAGGAAAACTAGCATTTCACCCTCAGCTTGGCAATGCATCTACTGAAGCGCAGAGAGAAACAAGATCTGCAGTTTCCTCAGGCTGCTTACTTAGAAGGCGGCCAGCTTACCAGAAAAATCGTAATGCAAAGGACTTGGCTGCAGCTTTCCAAGCTCAGAGTAGTGACAGCATTTGCCAGGTGGCATTAAGAACCGAAAGCCTACAGTGCTCTAAGTCATGAGTGAACAAGAGCACTATACGAGGCAGAGGGGCACAGTAATGCATCCAAATACCTCGCCACGGGCCACTGTTTCAGGAAGTCATTCACTTTTCAGAAAGATTCCTGCTTGCACGAGAGATGCATTTTGAAAGTTTTCATTACTGAAGCTGACGGACAGTTCACAAAGTCAGCATCTCGTCACAGAGCAAATGCACCAATAAAGATTACCAGCCACAACTGCCACTCTATACAGCTCTGAGCTTTCTGTTAGCCTAGTGCAGCTGCCAGTGGAAAGGGAGGCGGGAGATGTCCGCCACCAGTGGCACTTACTCACAGGTCTTTCGGATAGAAGAGGATGGAGACGAGGCACCTGAAGAGTTCATCGCACCCGCGGAACAGAAAAGTGAGACAGCAAAAGAGAGGGCGCAAAGGAAGAGCACAGTGAAGACAACAGCCTTAGAGAAAGAAAGAAAGAACCAATGAAAACACAGTCCAGAGCTTGCACCGGCCGCTGTTTGACTGATGCCTCTGAAGAACCATGAAGGTTGGGCACACAGATATGGCTCCCAATTGCTCACCATTTCCGTCATTTTTTTCTAAACCTGTCTAATCAGCACTTGATCAGGTCAATTGCATTTGCTGATAATTTAGAACCAGTGGATGCACAATACGTGCATACACATATAAGAAAGCGGTTGCTATCTCTGTGGTTAAAAACATGTGCAATTGTCAGGAGGTAAAATAGATTCAACTCAAGCCTATGGATCACACTGCACTCAGTACCAATTATGCAGCCTTCTTCCCAGTCAGTACTGTGATGGATATGCATGTTATAGCCCAGTGGTACCATTTATGTTATCATGACTTCTTTTGACTCAGACAATAGGAGCATGTAGCAACGAGTTCTATGAGAGCAGCTGAAAGATGTGGCAAAGGCGTTGCGTACATGTGTGACGAGATTAGTTTTCCTTCGTGAGAATCACACCACTGCAGCTACCATCTGCCGTGCCATCAGCTCAGCAGTCTTCAACATATAGGTGTTGACTGAGGACAGCGTGTGAAAGAGATACGCTTGATACACTTGTGACAACCCTACACGAGCTAGAGCAGAAAATACCTGCCACACACACCAGTGTTCCTTGCACACAGTGGATGAAGCAGTGCATCGGGTGCTTTACCCAGGAATTGGACTAAGTTCACATCTCCATGAATTTGCAATAACCATCGTCACATATCCCTAAAATGCTACGGTAATTGAACCACTTGATTTCAGTAGACTTCTGCACACAAAGGAGCACTATTATATGTCCGAGACATTTACCTGCCACTGATGACCACAGGCATCCAGAACACTCATGCACAGGTGTCCCCAACCTTCAGGGCTTTTCGGGTGAAGCAAAGTACCCACCTGATATAATGCAAATGAATTATACTATCCTTACTACGTAGACAGCAAAGCGCACCTTTTGGTGCAGCACTCACCACTGCTGCTCTTCAGGTAGTAACTGGCGCATTTCTCGTCCTTCCCAGTCAGGTCACTGAGAGTCTTGTATGTCTGCGAGGGAAGAGAGCATGCTCTGACAAAACAAACAATGGAAGTGCAAGCAACCAGCCCAATGCTTGGAGGCAAGCTACAGCAACTCAGCATTGCTTTACATGCACTGCACAGCCAATACCCATCAATCAGGACTGTGCACACACCACCACACAGGTCCTCCTCCCCTCCCCCAAAAAAATTGCAAAGTACAGAACTGTGCAAGAGGGCAGGCACAAAAAAAAAATGGCACAAAAAAAAAGTATCAACAGCCAACATCACAAGAGCAGTTTCTTCACGTCTTTATGCCTTTGTGTTTTCCTAGCGTATGATGCTACCCAAGCTGCTCAGCTGTGGATGCCACTTGGCAGGTTATACTGCAGTTAACAGCCAAAATGGAGTGTCCCAAGAGACATTTCCTAACATGGTGCACAAGGATGCACTTTTTCCACACACCCAACTATTGTAGCCGCAATGTGGTCAAAGCACCAGCGCAGCGGTCCAGTCAGCAAGTCCAAAATAGGATTTTAAGAATACATACCACTCTGTCAAGTGGGTCCACACCATACTGACAGATGAGCTTGGAACGAATGAAGTCATTGTCTTCGGAATTGCTGACCATGAAAGTGTCATTAGGACACTGCGATACACACACCTGAAAAGGAAATATCGGCACCATGAGCCACATATGATCCACACTGGTGGACAAATCCTCCGCTCTGAGTGACGTAATCCAACCACATACTCATAACTGCCTCTACATAAGCAACGTCTCGAGAATTTCTATGACACTGAAGCTGGCTGAAGCCATTTCGTGGAGCTGACGAAAGGCTATACTGCGCATGCGCAAGGAGCAGTGACGCCACATGGCGCGCCACCGATGTAGCTGCGTGGGTGACTCAGAGGTGCTGCCGCCGCGCTCGCCAGTTGCGCAGGCGCAGTAGCGGCGCATAGCTAGCGTGCCGGGGCCGCCGCCGCTGCCGCGCGCTCTCCATCGCCCCCCTCTCTCTCTCCTCGTCGCTTTCGCAATCCTGCAGGTTTAACCAGAGCTAAACCACTGCCATTTTTTTCCGCAGCCTCCCTGCATGGTAGACTGCTCGTTTGTCTGGAGGGCGCATGATGGCGCTACCAGTATCATTAATGTGAAAGCTCGCAGTTTTGGTTCGCCGTCACTACAGATGAAGAATTCCGATTAATTTTGACCAAATCAGGCAAGTACTCCACCCAAACGTAATATAAAACAAAACTGACTGCCAAATGCCACCTTTGTGCAAATTTTGAGCCCTAACAAGCGGGCGGTTAGGCCAAGGGAATTTTATTTAGATTTTCTCTGATTGATGCAACTACACACACACGCACACAAGCGCACGCGCACACACACACACACACACATGCATGCATGCACACATATATTCCACAGCTCCATAATAACAAGGCAAGGCAAAGACTAGTAAATAGCGTATACTGTACCTTGAACATACACATCACTGCTTTTGCAACTGTGCACAGATTTAGGCAGTCATTTAAAAAAAAGCGGCACTTTTCAATATATTTCTTCAGACAAATGATACTGCCACCACAAAGCCAGATGGACATTTGCAATGCCTCCAAGGATGCACACTACTCAAACAGCAGAATGCAAGAGAGAATTGAACTTAAAGCAAATAAAAATTAAATGTGTTTACTGCTGTTCACTACTGAAGAAAGAAAGAAAGAAAGAAAGAAGGAAGGAAAGAAAGAAGGAAAGAAAGAAGGAAAGAAGGAAAGAAAGAAAGAAAGAAAGAAAGAAAGAAAGAAAGAAAGAAAGAAAAGCACCTAAGGTTCTTGGTAACATGCACTGAAACCTCAGAACACATTATTGCCTTTCACTTCCAACAAAACATAGCTGCCACCACTGGGTTAAAAAAAGTCATGATCTAACAACACCATAACCATTAAGCTAACAGCATCATGTGGAGTCCACGTATTCCATATCATACTCAAGAATAATTTGCATCTAGGACTCGCATCCAAAGCCTCTACTGCTTTCCAAGCTGTGTCTCTTGCCACTGTGGATTCCGCACCCTCCGAACCACAAAACAAAAATAAAGCCATGCAAAAGCAGTGCCAACCTGTGGTGTGTTACAGATGAGGGAAGGTAGCAAGTCCCCAGGCTTGAATGCCCTCTTGAGACACTGGGTGATGTCAAAAAAGAACAGGAACTGCTTGTCCCTGGAAAATAAAAAATAGATCGGATAAGGGGCTAGACAGGCAAACATGCATTCACAATCCACGCATAGATCATAAATATAAGTTATATGAGATGCATCAGTTTATCATCAGTGACTTTTTGAATTCATAGTGCCTCACTTAGTTTTCCTCTGCAAAAGTTTTCGCACAACACATTTTTCTTTCTCTTGTCTATTTTTATTTTTAATTTTATCTTCGTTTTTTTTTATTCAGTTTCTCTTTTCTCTCTTCTAGTTTCATTTTCCTTTGAGTGTTGTTTCGAAATTCCCCAAGTTGCACAAAACTAACCAGTGTGAAGTGTTGAGCTAGTTGCTATATTAGGGTCATTCCATGCCAAATGAGCCACAGTTTGTGCCCGACCCTCACCGATTTGTCACAAAAATTTGTGGCTTTTTACTGAACTGTCAGAAGCAATTTCCCTAAATATCTATATTCCCTTATTGTAAAAGGATCCACTATTAATTTTCCACTTCAGCCGCCGTGGTGGCTCAGTGGTTACAGCACTCGGCTGCTGACACGAAAGACGCGGGTTCGATCCCGGCCGTGGCGGCTGAATTTCGATGGAAGCGAAATTCTAAAGGCCTGT
Source organism: Amblyomma mixtum (assembly GCF_055824585.1). Taxonomy (NCBI): domain Eukaryota; kingdom Metazoa; phylum Arthropoda; class Arachnida; order Ixodida; family Ixodidae; genus Amblyomma; species Amblyomma mixtum. The sequence continues at coordinate 327,500,198 of NC_143014.1, read as the reverse complement.
GTACTGTGCGATGTCAATGCACGTTAAAGAACCCCTGGTGGTCGAAATTTCCGGAGCCCTTCACTATGGTGTCTCTCATAGCCTAAGTCACTTTGAGACATTATTTTATTTATTTATTTATTTATTTATACAGAATACCCCTAAAGGCCCTCGAGAGGGTATTGCATAGGGGGGGGGGGGGGGCACAGGCAATTGAACAGAATAAAAAGAAAACCACAAATATAAAACAAACAACAAAAGCACAAATAAGACACACTGGATGAAATAAGTAAGCAAAAGAATCAATCAAAATCACAAATAAGACACTTTGCATGACATATAAGTAAGCAAAAGGATCAAAAGAATGGCAACGCGGCAAAGAACGAAGATTACTGCATTATTAAAATTATACAAACAGAACACTAATACAATGAATCTTTTTAGTAACAAACCCTGCAAAAAAAAACCCCACAATCCAAAACAAACAAAAAATTCCTTGTTCTGTCTTTTAATTTTTGTTTTCGAAACCTCAATAAGCATTCATTTTCTCCAAGCCATGCTTCATCAGATCACCTTTAACATTCAGCTATTTATGCACTTACAAATACATTAGGATAAAAGGAACTTGTATAGCATAACTTTTCAAAAACACTTCATCTAAAATATAAATATGACGCTGGTGCAAGCAAGTGATGATCCCAATTATTCCATGGTTCGGATGACTCACTCATATGGTGGTTGACCGCAGATGTTTCCCTGGCTGTCAGTGGGGTAGATGAGACGTTCAGGATTGCCATTTCTGTAAGCTGTGAAAAAAAAAAAGCCCAGTTTGTCCCATTTGACCTCCAGTTGGCATGAAAGGTTAACTCTTTCCCTACCATGGGGAAAATGACCATTTTCTGAAGGTTTCAGTACATTTTTTTTTCTGTAAAAACTATTGCATTCAATATTGATTGCAATACTCAAAAACAGAGCTGAATAAAGGTGCTTTCTATTAATATACGTTTAAACAACAAATTCCATGTTGCAACAAAAAATTTTATTTGCTAAAAATGAGATTTTAGAAAAAATTCAACAAAACTTGCGAAAACATGCTTGTATTAAAAAGAAAAAAATGTTAAAAATTTTCTGAAATATACAAAATGTTTGTTACTCTATTGGCCACTCTCTACAAAAAAAAATCATTTCTATCTTGAATAGTATTGTTGCTACAAAACAATAACTGGAAACTCTATAGTTGTGCATCGGAGTGCAGCCGCCTGTGTTTCAGGGTGGTTTCCATCATCACTGATGTCAAAACTGAATCATCTTCAGCACCTTGCAACATTTTCAGGCTCGTTGTTGCGCAGGACGTCGATTAAATCACTCGCAGACGAAGCGGAGTCCTGAGATTTGCTATGTCTTAGAGCGCGTGCCACGCATGTGGAGGCTGCCAAGCGACTTTGATGGTACCGCATCTTTGGAGTGCGGTCAAAAAATGCCGTTTTGATGGGGAAAAAAAACTATAACGCAAACAAAACTTCTGTTTGCCGGCTACAAGCCAGATGCACATCGTGCCTGTAAGCAACGCGGAAGGCTCCGAAGTCGAGCGGCGAAGGCGTCATCTGCAGGCAACATGGTGGGCAATGAGCGCAGGTCCGCGTCTTCATTTCTTCGCAGCGCGTTAGAAAGTGCCCCCTCGCGGGACAAAAGAAAACTACATCGGAAAGAAAACTTTGGTTCCTGGCCTACAAACTACATCTGCAGCGCGGTCATTAGCAATGCAGAAGATTCTGAAATCGGGGCATGAAATGATCGTTAGCGGGCTAACGATGCTCAATAGGCGCGGTAGGGAAAGAGTTAAAGGCAACCATTTCCAAATGCTCTACCTCTCTCTCTCTCTCTCTCTCTCACACACACACACACTGAGGAGCACAGATGGGAAGATGCACCACCTTTAAGAAAACAATCACCCATGATAACCACACCTTGTTGGTGCCCTTCACGTTGACCCTGTGTTGATGCAAAAATTAAAACTCAGCAGCTTGCCCTGTGTCAACCTTGCCAAGACTAGTCATGAATGAGGAGCCTTATACCCCTGTCACACTAGCAAATTTAATGTCATTCGAACCTAATGGCATTCGATGCATCGAATGTCATTCGGTCTCTTTCGGTGCTACACGGAAAAAAATGTAATTCGAAAATGATGGCATCGACGATCAGTGAAAAAGAAATAGTCCAACTGAACGACATCAGCGCGCATAAAATATGTTTTAAATTGTTGTGCAGTGTTTCAAAATAGGATGAGAACATTTGTGTGCCGTATTATAAGCTTAAAATATTATTTGCGGCCATTCTGCACCACTTTAGCCATCAAAAGCCAAGCCAAGCATAAAGTCAACCACAAATCCGATAAATGTAAACAAACAAAATGGCTGACATGGCGGCGCGGACACGCGCGGAGCTTGGAAATGACTTCTTAAAGGTGAACTGCTCAGTTACGTCTTGAAGTACCTTCGAGCTTAACGAACATGGCACGCCAACCAACAAGAATCACGCATCCCAAAATGACCGACGGTCGCGGGAAAGACGCTGCTTCACGCTCGGCCGCTGCGGTAGGCTGCTGAGACCGACAGAAACAGCTATCCACGACAGCCTCTAGTGTGAACAGATTCACACAAACATTAACTTTTTTTAGCAGAACTAAGTAAATGCACTTTCTAAGTTTGGCAGTGTGCACACTATATTTTTCGCGCCGCTTGTTCCTGCTGCTTATCTGGTGTCCAGAGTACGCATTCGGTTCGAGATCGAATGCGAATGAGTTCCCCTAACTCATTCGATGGCGAATGTCATTCGAACCTAATGACATTACATGTTCCCGTGCAGCAGTCGTTTAACGATATTAGGTGCTAATGTCATTCGATTCGAATGACATTAAATTTGCTAGTGTGACAGGGGTATTAGTTGTGCCCAATATTTCTGTCTACTTGGGATAGCATTACGTATACCAGTGTCTAAGTGGTACCATGTAACAACTTGGAAGCAGGCGAAATCATTGTCAAATGCACAGATCCTACAATCTTTCAACGCAGACTGTTTTGTGGTAAGGCGCAGCTCAAAAGAGCACGGGCGCCTGGACAAAATCCAGCTGGCGCCTGAGATGCAAAAGTGACCCCCTAGCAGCAAGAGCTGCACCACATTTTACCCAGGCTCTCAAATGGCAAACAATTTAAGTCTGCAACCCAAGCCAATGAACTAAGGTTCAGTAGAACTGAGAACTGGATGAGTTACCTGTGCATGCACTCACACCACACAAAAAGGAAAGGACAAGAGAATGACTACATCCACTTCATGCTTTATTTGCAGCTACATCATATACCCACTTTCTCTTTCTCCAGTCCTCAACTTTGTCTTTTCACCAAAAAACTTCAGTTTTGCTTTTAATCACTGCACTTCAGTCACACAGTATTTTGCGAACCTGCTAAATGTGAGAAGGAAAATCAGAAAGTTTCAGAGCAGCTGATGCACCCATGAAGCAAGCATAAGACCTGGGGACTGGTTCAGCCTTTGAAACCAGCAATATACCACAGTTACAACTTGGTGAATGATGTATGGGGAAAAAAAACTGAAAGACCAGTTACTTCATATTTGGGGATGTAAACATCAAAGGTGCACTGAAGAGGAACCTGAACTCGTATTTTTATCGCCGGAACTCGATCTACACGTTCCGAGCGTTCTTAGAAACTTTTAATTTGCCCTGTGCGGCCGATTTCCTTAACTTAATTTCGATTAAACGTCCCGGCTCCCGCTTTTTTTTTAATTCCCCGCAGACGGTGGGAGGAGTTGACCAGCCTTTCAACCAGTCCCGTGGCACCTTGCCGCTCAGGCATCGGCGGAGTGATACGTAGTGATCGGCGAAAGCAAACAGTCCACGCGTATTTTGATTTCCATGGGCCTAATTTGCAGCTATGTGGTCTCTGACTATATCTATTTATTCACAGAAACGTAAAAAACAAAATAAAAGCTAAAGCAAAGCCGCCACGCGACTGCCTGAAAGGCACTACATGCGTTGGTCGACACCTCCCACCGTCTGCGGGGGAAATAAAAAAAAAAGAAGGCGGGAGCCGGACGTTAATCCTTAAATTAGGAAAATCGGCCGCACAGGGCAATAATTCGAAGCTTCTAAGAATGCTGGGAACGTGCAGATCGAGTTCTCGTGGCAAAAAGACGAGTTTAGATTCTTCTTCAGTGCACCTTTAAGCAGTGCTTACACCGTAAGTGGAAAACGAACGGAAAGGATGCGTTCACAAGCAGGAGAAGTACACAGGACAACACAGGACTTCTCCTGCTTGTGAACGCGTTCTTTCCACTGGTTTTTCACTTACCATGCACCAACTGGACCAACAAGCTACGTTTCTTCAATACGGTGATTACACCTCTAGTAATACAGATGATCAGTGCTAGCTAGCCCACACTGTGTTTTTGCAGTTTTTGCATTTCCATCTAATGCTGCTGCCACGCGCCAGTGGGTGATGATTGCTTCAGTTTTGGGAGGGTTACAAGTGAGTGCTTTATGGTGCGAGAAATGTGTTGGCACGAACTTGGTCATCCTGTCGTGCAGTGCATTTGCAGGTAGCATCCCAAGAGCGCTCATCCTCGGTTTAACTCGCCGCATGTTTATGGCTCTGACCTCCCACATACATACAGTGCTTATGTAGAAGCCTAGCGGCATGAAAGAAGGTGACAAACTTTTAGCACAGAAATAAACACAGATTGCACTGACGGGAAAAAAAAACCTTTTAGACAAAGAGGTTGAACATATGCATACTCAACAAAAGAGGCACAATGCCAACTCTCAACAAGATTCTGAAAGCTTGTAAATATTCACAGTTCGCAAGCCTTCCTGAGTTAAACACATGCACAAAGAGATATGCATGAACACTGACATTGTCATTAGAATGAAGGACAGGCATACCAAAGAAGGCCACGATGCCCCATCCGGCAAGAAAGAAGACGAACAGGAACAGGCACAGAATGTCTGTACAGCTCCTGCAAAGGGACAATTCACACAACCCGTTCCATTTATATTTGCACTGAGCTTCCCTCGCAATCTATGGACTCATCCTTAAGATTTGAAAGCTTCAATTGGTTTAAAGCAAAAAGGGAAGAGAAGTGTGCCTCAGCAAAAATTCTTCAGCACTTGGTAGGTTTCAATCAAGGGCTTTATTACTCACTGACTGCAACCAGAGCACATTCATACAGCTATACAGGAAGGCTACACAGAGTTCTCAAAATCTCTGCAGATGAAAAAGAAAACATAACTCAGCCTGATGGCAAGTCCAACCAAGCACCACTGCTTGTTAGACAAGTCACTATACCACCCAAGGCAACTAGGCCATTTTTTTCCTCAGCAGATGATGATGATGAGATGGCAGGCCACAGCCAAATTGATCAACTCACAGCAGGGCCTCTGTTAGTTCATTGTATTTGGAAGAACTCATTACTCATGAGCAACCATCTAAGCGCAGCCATCTGGCCATGCTCTGATGGTTTCTTGTGAGTATCTGCTATCCGAGTTATGTAGCAGCAACTGCAGCAGAGAGGTGAAAGGCAGAGAAAGTTGATACACTTGCAAGGTAAGAAAACAGCTGGAAAGAAGGTGCAGAGATGAAAAGGACCACTCAAGTGCACTGAGGTAGTGCTCATGTCATATTTTCTTTGTCGGCATTTCGTTGTTTTTTCCATCCACGCTTTTCTTTACCATCACCTAAATTATGAAAACAGTCAATTACACAAAGTTTTCGTTGTTATGTTACAATACCATCACTATGGATACCCCCAAACAAGAGCAATACCTGCCTAGATATGCTAAATTTTACTGAGCATGCAGAGAGGAAATAAATACTTTTAAGGAAGACATTGCTGCCCAACAATATGACATCGGGGTAAAGTTGTACTCGAACCCGGACATATTGAACTCGAAGCGGATCACGAAACAGTTCAATATACTGATCATTCAATACATAAAAAAAATTGCAAAATACAACCTTATCTCCAACCTACAAGCTAAAATGCATCGCAAACATGCTAGTGACTTGCTCCTTGCAGCAACATGCCGCCCACTGGCATGCTGGCAGAGCACCGCTCTTAGGAACTATATTCCATTTCATACATAGCAAGCAACGCTGCCAAAGCTAGCGCGCCTGTTCATGCTGGTCAAGTTCACACCCAAAAAAGTAGTTTGCCCTAAAACTAAAGTGAATGCAAGCATATTTTGTTGCAACAGATCTCAAGTGCTGTGAATAACGATATTCTGGACTTCCATTTTACCACTTTCCCACATTTTCGTCCTCCAACTCATCGAGATATCGAGCATTAAGAATGACTTTGGTGGTCGGATATGCGGCTGGTAAGGCGAATCGCTCTTACTCCATCCACACCAATAAAGTAGTTCACACACAGTGAAAATTATAGCCTGATCAGGCTATAATTTTCAGTCCAGTTACTGAGTGCCTTAATTCGATTGTAATTTTGAGTGCTACCCTTTGTTTTTCAGTACTCTTGGTTTTCGTCCAAACACTCGCCAAGGCTTCGAGAAGCACGAATGATACACAGTGGAATAATACGGCTTCACAAGCGCATTACTTCCGCAGCCACTGGGGCATTGCCTGCTATGTATGAAACTGAGTACAGCCAGAGCCTATCAGAAGATGTCCAGCAGTGTTGCTAGTATGCTACAAATAAAGTAATCACTCATTAAAATTACATTGCAGCTTGTTTACGCGACACCTTTTAGAGCAAAGCATGCGAACGGGGGTTGCAGCCAGTCTTTAGTTAGGTTGGCTTCACCACACGACAGCGATGTGGCGTGAAAAATGAGATCGAAGGACACCATCAAGCACGCCCTAAGTTCTCCCTATCACACGTTTTCACAGCGCTAACGCTGCCAGCAGGTATCCAATCGCCACGCAGCCTACCCGTCTCCGCGTGGAAAGTGATCAAAGAGCGTCAGGGGAAGCGCGACTTGCAGGAACGCGGCACGGAGTTCGATCATATCGAACGACCGCCGGCAGTTTGATATAGTGCGAGACTTCCCTATAAATTTACGCAGTTTTGAAGGGGGTAATCCGCGTGTCCGATACAGCCAATAATTCGAAATATCTGGGTTCGACATCTAGCAGCTGGACTGCACTACTGTGGGATGCTGATGAAGAACTAAGCGGCCAATGCCCCTCAAAGGAGGCCCTCCAGTTATGACGGCATCGACCGTTTCTCCTGACATCGTGGATAACCCCATCCAGCCTGCTAGCGTGACATCGCAGGGTGTGGCAGTGCCGCGGCTGAATCGAATTACCCACAGCGTCATATGAAAATTGGTCGACGCCAATGGCTAGAGGGCCTCCTCTGAGGGGCGCATGCCTGCCTTTTCGTTTTAAGCTGCACCCGACTATAGGAAGATGGTAACTATTTTAAATGAGTGTTGGGACAAGGCATGTGCAGATAGTACATTAACACCTAAACATACGCAGATCAAATAGTGAAATAACTAAACTAGTTATGCTTTGCTTTGCTTTGTCAAACCTTGTTGCAGTCAAACCTCGACATATCGAAGACGGATAATAATGAATTATAAGAGACACCAAACTATTCCAAACTCTTGGACAAATGCAGACGATTTTATACCAAACACAGTTAGATGCAAAACAAATTACAGTTGAACATTGTTATAACGGAGACAAAGGGACCCCGCTATTTCTTCGTTATAGCCATAGTCGAGGTAAGGTGCGCCTGTCTCGTGCCAACGGGTTTACCTACCGGGGCGTCATGCGGACCGAGATGAACATACCTAGCGTATATCCAGAGTTTGCTGGCGTCGCTGTGGCCACTTTACTAAACTTGTGTGTCCAAACAGCTTGCTCCATCCAAAGCCATTCAAAATGCTTGCTCGCGATGGAATCACTGCCGCGCATCCTCCGCTCCTACCGCAGCCCATATCAGCTTCAGCGCTCAGAAGATGGAGGTAAAAATTTGGAAGACTACTTTTTTTTTGCCCACATTAATTCTCTAAGGGCGCCCACACACACCGAGAGCTTCCAATGCGGCAGAATGTGGGTGCACCAACGGAACATGTCGGCCTCGTCAACGCACACCCGTTTCTTTCGCGGCCTGCACAGGCTTCGGCGCCTAGATGACGAGCCTCGGAGGAACAATGTAGAGGACATGGAGAGACTGTTCCGAATGTTTGTCCCAGTTCTTGTTTTGCTTTGTTTTTTGCATTGAAGCAGGCATTGATCAATGCAGGCGCAAAGACAATTCTGTCGCAAATACCCGTTCTGGTTGGCTTCCCGGCAAGACTCACGAGCACGCTGATGAAACTACACGGCTTCACCGCATGACAGCAAAGTCATACTGGAGAATGGTTGTGCAAGGCCGAGGGCTATTACTGATTTGACCCTGGGCGCCTTTTGGCCAACGGAAGTTGTCTTAGTCATTTTTTGTCGCTGTCACTCATCTCGGCCTTGAGAAGCCAGCGAGACGATGATACAGTCAAGAACACCAAACGCACTGCCAAACGGTCAGGCGATGCGACCACTGCAATGAAGAGTAAACTGCGCACGGCACGTTAGAAGCACAGTGGGCTCGCAGCAGATCATGTGCAGTGTAAAAGTGGTGAATGGGGGGGAACCCCTCTGACCTTGGCAACTCTACCGAAGCGCAGCGGGCCGCGTGTTCCGGCAAATACGGCAGCGCGGGTGCCAAAATTTTGGCACGCCAAAGCCAACGAACAGGCCGGAGAAACGCACCGTGTGGGCCCCACTTGAAGCAGAAAGTTTTACATGTTTTGTGTGGTGCCCGAAAGACTAAGGTTATGAGCGGTAATGAGGAACTGTGGCGCTCCGTTACAAATGGATAATCCATACTCAACATGAAATGGCCAGCGAAATTCATTTCGGATTCGTTATATCCCGTCGTAAAAATGAGATATCGAATACACAGTCTTCTATGGGAGCTTCCAAGGGGAATATCCATTCCTTCATTACATCCATAATTTCGCTATAAACCATTTCATTATATAGAGGTTGCCGGCTCAGATGACAGGCCGCAGGCTTCGCCAAGCATTTGCAATCGTTTGCAACGGCAAGCGTTTCCGCAATGGTTCATGCATCTCGAACTAGTGTGTCACTGGAGAAGTTTTCATTTTCCAGCGACTCTGTATTGAACCGGCTGACAGCGCCACGGAGGCAGCTGCGAAGCTTTGCAGTGTGCTGCGGTGCCACTGCGTCTGAAGTGGATCGCCACATACGGCGAAAGAAGCAGTGCCACCCCAGTAGCTTTCGGTCTGGCGCACTCATTCCGCACGACACACTACTGTCATGCAGGAAAGCCAGCCCAGCTAGCCACCGTAGTCTGACGCCGCTGCGTCCTGTAGGTGCTGTGCGGAGAAGCCAGCCTAACCGGAGATTGGTGCTCTTTCCTTTTGCAACCTCCGAATTCTGGAATCGCTACTGGCTCTCCAAAAGAGCGGTAAAAATTTGGAACCACTATCAACCTATCGATGGTAAAAAAAAAAAACTATTGATAGTACTATTGATAGCCATATCGATACCACTTGCTATATATAGTTTATTTATTTATTTATTTAGAACATACTGCAGGCCTACAGTAGGCCCAAGCAGGAGGGGCGAATACATAATATATGCAAAAAAGAACAGGTTTAGCAAAATTGAAAAATGTTAAATACAAGTTGTAACACAAAATACATTTTATAGTACTATCCATTCTATAAAATCAACCACGCATACCCATTGCTTCCTAAACTTGGTTTCCCAAGTGTGTGGTATGGAGTTGCTAGTATGAGTAACTGACAGGACTCCCCTGTTTTCGCAACCTACACATCACCGAGCTCTGCAGACGTTCCCTATGTAAAGTTACTGGAAAAAGTGTTTGTGTCGTGAATGTTCTAGTTGCGAAGCATGTGTGCAAAAAGCATTTCTGCAGCGGTTACGTCAGCAAGACGACGTCTGCAGTGCGCGATAGTGTCGTGTTAGCCAGCACAAGTTGTTGTGCTCTTTGCTCTTTCATCGGATGCAGTTCCAGAAATTTTTGCGAACTGTCCCAGCTACCTTTTAAACTGAACTGTCCCGCTTTTGCGTCTCAGTTTAAAGTGGTAGTCATTTTAACTCTAGTATGCTCTCACAACCCCGCCAATTATCTTTCAAATTGGTTAACTTGTATACAGGTCGGCGTACAGAAGAAAAAAGCACTTGAAATGCGCAGTGCATATGCCATGCTATCACGAGCCTACAAATAATGAGATGCACAGGAATTAACATTCGTTCTTCTTGTTCTGGCCATCATGCTGTCGAACGCCTTCGTTACGATGTGATTTTCTGTGATTTTGTGCTTATATTTAGCTTTTATCTAGGGCACGTATCAAGATGTCCTTCTCATCTAATTAGTTAGTTATATGGGGTTTTATGGCGCATAAGCAACTATGGTTATCATGCGCCAAACACAAGGTTAGATGATGTTATATTAAGTGTATAGAGGTTACATTATAATAGATTTAAAATATTGGCTTCCTCCTTCTCATCTAATATTCTACTGAAAATACTTCCGAGGTTTGAGCGATAAACCACTTCCACGCTACAACCTATCCATCGACGTAATGTTTGCTAAGCATCACCTTATATTTCCATGCATTGAAAACAAGATAGATATGATCGCGCACGTCCTAGACTACTAAGTCGAGAATGCGACAGGTCAGTAAACAAAGAAGATCGGACGGCTAAGAGTCGCGCAACTTGAGAAAAGCTTTACTTTTGATTATGAACGTATCGATGAACGTACTCCGGATCCTTTAATGCAGAATTAAATATTTCATTCGTCCACAAGATATCCCATAAATGCTTGAATTGAGTATTGCTAGTAGCCAGTTATTGCAAATGCCACCGTGGTGGCACGAGAGTTATGGTACTCGGCTGCTGACTAGAAAGACGCGGGTTCGGTACCGGGCCACGTCGTCTCTATATTGATGGAGGCGCTTTAAAGGCAAAAGGCCCGTGTACTATGCAATGCCAGTGTACATTAAAGAACCACAGCAGGCAGAAATTTATACAGAGACCTCCACTACAGCATCCCTCATAGCTTGAATCTCTTTGGGACATTAAGCCCCATAAGACTGTGAAACCAATCAGGTATCGCAAATGTTTTGGCTACATCGCTGGCCAACAAATACATACTATCAACAGTGTTCTACTGATAGCCTTACTATTGATAGCGGTACTATATACTATTGATAGTCTACGGATAATTTTTTCATTATTGATAGTTTCAAAAAAAGAATTGAAGAAGCGTAGCTTGTTGGGCCAGTTGGTGCATGGTACGTAGAAAACCAGCGAAAAGGACGCAATCACAAGGAGGAGAAGTACACAGGACAACGCTGGAAGGACAACGCCAGCGTTGCCCTGTGTACTTCTCCTCCTTGTGATTGCGTCCTTTTCGCTGGTTTTCTACGTTCAAAAAAAGACTATTGATACTATCAATAGTCAATTTCCCGATAGTTTTGCATTACTACCCCTCGGTCGGGGATTAAGCAGACTAAGGCTGGAGTCCAATGCTTGCGCAGCCATTGGCCATTTTTCGCAACGTTTGCGTGATTGCTGAAGGGCTCACCCGCTATAATAGAAAAACAAGTTATATAACTCATTAGACAGACAAATGTAGTTATTTTTGAACCATATGCACTGTTAAAACCAATTATTATTTAGCCCGAGTGGAGTGAAGAAAAAAATTGGCAGTGGCTTAGCTCTGCTATGCCAGGATATACGTAGCTGCCAAGCGACATCGGAGTCTGAGGAATTGAGGTTTTCCAATCTTCTCCGCCGACAGGCAGCGGCTTGACTCTCTTTAACCTCCCATGTAGAGCGCACTGCATCAACCACATGTCCCGCGTATTATATACGCAAGGTGCGCCCTCCTCGCGCATGCGCAGTTGCGCGCGGCAGTCAAACACAGCGGCCGGCGCACGCGGCTCCGGCGTGTCTGCCGAGACTGTGACGTCACGCCTCTGGAACGCGCCGACCGGCGGAGCGTCGGTGAGGAGCGCGCGCGCCGGCGGCGGCGAGGGCCCAGATGCGCCTCTAGTGACGTCACGCGACTGCCGCGCATGCGCAGTATGGTCGGCGCAGAGGGCATGCGAAGCTCCTTCCAACCCGCGTAGTGTAGCTTACGCTACAAAAAATTTGCCGCCGATTACATTTCTCGGTAATGCGAGCGCAGCTGCTGCGGAACACGCAGTACTGAACGGAGGCGGCTCTGGGTTTCGACTTGGGCAGAACGCAACGTTCTGCCGCCGATGAGCCTGGCATCGGACGAACGACCAGCGCGCTAACAGCGAGCGACCTTACAGCGAGCTAAAGCCCCTCAATGAAACAAAAGTAGCGAAAAGCGTTGAACTTTCCGACACTCCTCCTCTCCTGGAGCGCCGCCGGAGAATCGAGCCTCCCATTGGCCGAGGCGCCGTAGTCACGTGTTTGCGCGCGCTTTTTGGCTCCGCAGCAGACGCCGGCGCCACTGCCGGGGCTGGGAGTCGCGCTTCGTTTTCTGTGGTTGTTTTTCAGTTGTCAGTCGTGTTTTTTTTTTCGGATGATTTGGTGTGAAGCGCCAGCGGCTGCAGTCTTTCTTCGCACTAAATGCCATTTGCCATGATTTTAAACAGACTCGTTCGCTAGCGAGTACGAAAGCCGTGCTGAAGTGCAGGTTTAATGTTGCTCGCATTGCGTGGCGTGTCGGCTTGGTTGCAGTCGGGCTGGTTCGCATGTGGTTTGAGCCCCGCCGTTTACGTTGCTCGCTATACAGGTCTAGGCTTGATGTTGCGCGCATTGCTTGCCGTATTTGTGTTGCTGCAGCTGGACTCCTGGGCTCACGAACTCGATACTAAAGGGGCGGTACTCGCTGTTCGAGCCTACGCTGCTCATGCTGCTCGCGGTGCAGCTCTAGCTTTCATGTTGAACGCATCGCTAGACGTATTTGTTTTGTTACAGTTGCACTCCTTCGCTCACGAACTCGACACCAAAGGTGTGGTACTTGCTGTTGAAGCTCCTGCTGCTCATGCTGCTTGCGATTAAGGTCTAGCTTTCATGTTGCACGCATTGCTGAACGTATTTTTCAGGCAGGGTTCTACACCAAAATCGGGCGTTTTCTGTGCCTAGGCACATTAACGCACCTGTCGCTTGAATACTCGATACCTGCGTGGATAATATTTGAGAATGCAAGCAAGGACCTCTGTAAAACATAGTTTCAGACATTTTGGGTTTAGGCCGTCGTTGCTGCCGCGAATTCTTGCGAAAATCACGCTGCGTGGAGCTATGTAAAGTGGATAGGTGGTTTCAAACGAATCCCTAACGCAGGGGCGCGCGCAATGATCCAGACCATTTCCAAGTTCGACATTGGAAAAGCTCCTCATGGCCTTTAAAGGGAGACTGAAGCACTTTTTCTGAAAATCGGGCTGGCAGCGGCATCCTATAGTTTTTCATGCTGTATACTGGAATATCGCATCCAAATAAGGCAAAAACAAGCGCGAATTGCCTTTTTTAGCCGAAATATGCGGCCTGTGCCGCGGCGCACGCAGCGCGGCGCGCCGCCGCCCGTGATGATGGTCAAGAGAGGTCGTGACGTCACTTTGAGGACTGGAGAAGCTGCCGATGCGAATCCGGCGCTGCGTTGAGGGCAGATCGCAGCTTTCCGTGTCGTTGTAAAAGCGAATACGGCGACTATTTTTTTTTACTGACCACCGAAGAAAAGGATACTACAGTTTGCTCATTCCACGTATCGCCTGAAACCAAAAAAGACACAAGCAAAAAATTATATGCCTAGCACAAGCATACGCCAGCGTCAAAGACTCGATACAGACCATGCGTAAAAGGTGCCAGCACAACATCGGCTCGTATTCTCGGAAAGGAAGGGGTGCGAACAATACTCAAGTCAATTACCACCACCGGACGCCTCCTGGCTCGCCCGGAAGAGCGTCATCCTAAAGAAAAGGCCCAAAGCACTGTGTAAATCTTGTTCTCAGTACCCGGCGTTGCAGGTTGGGGCAAGAAAGTATTTCAAGTGAACGATGAAGGAGCACAAAGTTGGTGTCAAAATTAGCGAAGCGCAGTGGCCAAGCACTGCGAGGCATGTGACCACAGGATAGTGACGCAATCATGGTGCGCTGGAAACCAAGCCAAATACACGCACAAATACGCTTCACTCCTGGCGCGTTCAGCAGATGCCAGAGAATATTAATCGCTGCCTCGGAAACGTTCGCCCTTCCTAGATTTGCAGTTTAGGTTCAGTGAAGTAGTTGCCAACTATATGTGTGTTTAAAAGCCAAGCTAGCTGCAACTCGCCCGCTGCCACAACTTGATGAAGAAACCGAGTAAGGTTGCGGTGTTTTTTTGCAAAAACTTGGTTGGCATTCATTTCTCTCATAAATTTGCATCCGAAATCAACGTCGAACGCTTTCATTTTAATTGCTTAGCTAGGATTAAACGAGATGCCGCATATGAAGAGCTTCGATGCTTGCTTGCTTTGCTTTATTGTGCTTTGCTCTGCTTGCTTGCTTGCTTGCTTGGACACGTCGAACCGAGTATAAAATCACTAACCGAGCCTTGCTGAGCACGTCTCAGGTAGTCTGGCCGCACCTAAGCTGAGAAGAGCGACACATGCTTAAGCCTCTATAAGGTTTCTTCAGGGGCTAAGTGAGCATGTTTCTACTTTTAAAAGAGGCGCTTCTTCGGAATGGTGACACGCCTCTTATGCGCGAGGAAATCGATGGAACTGTGTCATGGTTCAGCCGCGCCTTTTCGACAGAAATCTCCAGAGATCACACTAGGACAAGCTCTGCCTGCAGCCGCTTTTACGAAAGTGTTTCGAGCAGAGTAAGCTTGCTTTAGTCGGCTTGAATTCTTCGTCACAGCAGCGAGCGGTTGCGCTGCGAGCTTGTGGTCTTGCGGAAAACAGTGGAAGACGACACAGTCGCGGCCGTAGTTGTTCGTGGACACGAACGCAGAGTAGTACCTGTTGAATCTGATTCTCAAGGTCGGCTGACACGCTTTGTACGTCGCAACGCACGCAGTATACGAGGAACAACGCATGCAGCACGAGACACAACGCGCGCTGAAAGCGCGCTCGGGTGCGCCGAAGCATCCCCGGCTCCTCAACATGGCGTCACGCTGGCCGACATGGACGAGGTTTCCCTCTCCGCTGTTCCCCTCTCCTGCGCTCGCGCGGGGCGCGGGAAATTTAAACATCGCTTTTTGAATTGGTGATTGCGCCACTGTTTTAGCCAAAATCGAAAAAATAATTTCACAGACGTGATCAGCAATGACACTACTTCAAAATCCTAGAAGGTTAGCTGATTCGAAAACCGCCTCAGTATCCCTTTAATGCGGAGTGGTGACGTGTTAACACTTGTGTATTCTTTTTTCAGTTATGAAAGGTCACGCTCTATATTTTTTTTTTCGTGCCTTGCATCTCCCACGCCACAATCTCAATGCGGCCGAATCGGAGGCAGAAAATGCAATAAAAATCATGCGGGCGCGCGGTCCGCTGCGCGCCAAAGCGCGAGCGACGAGAAAGCCACTATTCGAGCGATGGTAGTCACTCTAGTGCCGCGAACTCGCTCGCGTGCGCCACTTCCAACGTGTGCTCCGCAGACAAAGCGATCGAAGAACAAAACGTTTCTATAAATCAATGCAACGTTGGTCTGGGCAGTTATTACAGTAACTGATTTTTCAATCTCTCATTTCATATGTCATTTTCACCGAAGCCAAGGCAGAAAACGCAACACAAAGTTCATTCGGGCGCGCGGTCTGCCGGGCGCCAAAAGGCGACGGTTAGGAGCGTCTGCTAGCTTCACCCGGCCCAGGTGCCGCCACCGTCGGCGCCCGGGAGAAGCCGAGAGAAGGAGCGCCGGCATAGAAGGAGGAGGGAGGAGATGTCGCTACTTTTAGTTTATTAAGGGGCTTTAACAGCGAGCGCTTCTATCTCTGGAGCCATCTCTTGCGAGGGACGCATACTTTACTCACGACGCCATCGGCTGCTTCGGCAGCCGTAAGATTATACGTTGAGCTCAGTAAATGCAGAGTTTGGTTTATGGTTTATTGTGGTTTAGCGTGCCAAAGCGACTCAGGCTATGAGGGACGCCGTAGTGAAGGGCTCGGGAAATTTCGACCACCTGGGGTTCTAATTTAACGTGCACGGACATCGCACAGTACACGGGCCTCTAGAATTTCGCCTTCATCGAAATTCAGCCGCCGCAGCCAGGATCGAACCCGCGTCTTTCGGGTCAGCAGCCGAGCGCCGTAACCGCTGAGGCACCGCGGCGGGACAATAAATGCAAAGTGGTTTTTAGCACCAGTGGACAGTTACGTACAACATAGTGGATCTTTATCGTGAAGACTTTTCAAAAATTTCCTCGCCTGAACCGCTGGCTGGTTTGCGGTGAAACTGCGCACAGAGCTTCTCGTAGCAAGTTTAACAGCGGTACTCACGTCGTTCAGCCGAGCAAGATGAAAACCCGTAATAATTTGCACCGAGAACGAGGTACCAAGAGCCACCAGCGTCGGGTTGCCGCCAAGGGGCAGCGCTGACGCCATCTCTTGACTGCAGAGGAAAGCGCCACTACGCGAAAGGCGCCAAGGCGAGCGTTGCTAGGTGTGCGGGTCCTTTGATGGCGCCACCGGTGCCCTTCGCGGAAACCCGCCGTTGGCGGCTTTCGGGTCCTCGATCTCGGCGCAAACGATTATAGGTTTGCATTATGCGCGGCTGAACTAGGTAAGTACCGTCGTCAAACTTACCGCGAGACAAAAGCTACCGCAACACGCAACCTCTGTGCGACGTTTCATCGTAAACAAGCCAGCGGATGAAGCAGGAAAATGTTTACAAGTTTTCAAGATAAGAATGCACAATACTGCAGGACCGGCACTCTAAAAAATAACAAAAAACTACAAAAATGGCGCGTATTAGAGGCTAGCTTTCGATCTAATTGATAAAACGCAAGCATGTTTAGCATATTACTGACCGTTCATATGTCGTTAAGCATGCGAAATTTCTTTGAGCTGCACTTAGTTCTTCAGTTGTCATTGTTGAAAGTTAATAGTCAACACGAAAACGCAACCCACGGAGGTCTGGGCGGTCAGTAGCATGACGTCCGTGGGTCGCGATGGATTAAAAGACGATCAGGTAACAAAAATCACAAATCATTTTTTTAATTCAATTTTGATTTTATGGCGCAAAATTATACAGCGAAATTAAAGAGAAATCAAAGCCAGCTCAGTTTTGAAAATGGCAGAATCGGCATTGTGGCATGAGGTTTCGAACGTGAGCAAAAAAAAGAAACAATAAAGCTTTTGAAAACTTGTTGGGTCAGCTTTCCACGCTGCACATTGATCAAATGGTGTGGCTCAAATTTTAAATGCGGGGAATACTAATGTAGCGCGCGTTTTAGACGTAGAAAATGTTGACGGTTTGCAATTTCTCAATATATTTGGCCCTAAAACCAAATATTACGTTGATTAGTTTAGTTTATTTTACTTAATACTTCGTCTTTTATTTGGACGCTGTCACGTAAAAGTCCGTCCTGCCGTATAATCCACATGCACAGGTTGGGCGACGTATCTTTCACGGCCTTTAAAATTGTTCAGTGCAGATTTTACTTTTAAACACCCAGTATACTGGTAGCCACGCAAGCGCAAAGACAAGCACTTAAAAATCACCAGTAACGCTCACTCTGGAAAGAGCTATCACAGACGCAATCGTGCTCAGCTATATGCTTGTCTTTTGCGCTACGTTGCTACCAGTATGTGCACTCTTCCGACAAAGCAAAGCAGTTGTTAGTAGCTCTTGTGGTCGCCCCCTCTTCTGTGGCTCGTCTATTGTATGCGTTAGCCTCGCTCCAAAATTAGCGAGCCAAGCCCGAAGCAACCAGCACCGAAGCCCGGTGTTGAGGAGCGACAGCGCGAGCGAGCACGAAACAAGTTCCAATTTCTCCTCTCCGCCGCTGAGAAGGTAATCGATGACAGCCACGCACCAATGTGTGTAAAGCACATTAACATATACGCAAGTGGTAGAGCAGTAATTGGAGGCCTAAAAACAGCTGATTTAGTTCACTCAAGCCAGGATCGAGAGCAGCACAATCGTGGCGCACGCATGCGCTAGTCACGTGATTTTTTTTTTTTTTTTTGTATTTCGCGGGCTCTCCTTGGAGCTCGGAAAAAAGATACACTTGAGGTTTTCTTTACCGCGAATAAACGGAATGGGGTAGTCTGAAGGTGCTCTCCAAACTTTGCTATTCACATCTGTCGTCTAAGGTCAATATTTATTTAGAAAAATTCTTAATTGCTAATTAATTAATTGCAAAACAAAACTGCCTATCTTGCGCACGCCGGTTGGTAGGTGTAAGTAAGTGGTTGCCCAGGCCTACCTCGAATATTTTCTTTTAACCCGTGGCTAAAGTTAGCCTGGACACCCTGTATAACGCCGGGCCCCGAGACGACAACGGGCCCCGAGAAGGAAAAAGGTGCTCACCGGTTCTTGAGGGGCCCCTTGAACTCGGGGTCGAACCTGCGCGGCTCCCCTGCGGAGAAGAGAGCTCCATGAGTATCGCCACCAAACACCATCCGGTTTCAGGCCTCCGACATATGCTTCGGCCAGCGACGGCGCCCTTGGAACCGCGTCTGGCAACCGACTATAAAAACCACCCCCAAAAAAGCGCGACAAGCACACCAGCCTTGGCCACACTTCACACTCTGGATTTAGGACGAGGCTAGTTGGTTCACTGCGGAAGCTAACGGACCAAAACCCGAGCAATTAAATGAGGGCAATAAAAAAGCTCAGTACTGTCATGTACGTGATTTTTTTTTTGCCCTCACTTAAAATGCATTGGTCTTACAGCGTTAACTTCCACAACATTTCTAGTTATTCAAGACGGGTAATCGCATTGTGGACAAGTCAGGACTTCACGCGCCCCCCAAACAGCAGGCAAAGCGAATGAAACGCTTCCCGAAAAGCGCGAATAACGTTGAACAAGCGTTTCTTCCATTCATTCACTACTCCTTTACCATAGAATACTATCGTGTGGGTTGGCAATGTGCGAAAATACTGCCGCGAATCTTTGTACGGTTTGTTTGTTCATCCTTCAAAGCTGCCGGCACGAGGCCTTATCGCTTCATTTGTGACGCAAGACGCGCCTAGAATTATCTCGATTGATCGCATCCAGGCGGAGCCGATTCTACGTTGCGCCAGAATGTTATAGTAACTTCCCAACTTTTATCTCGAAAGTTCGCTATCAGCTTTAAGAAGAGCATGGCCGACAGCGGCGGGCATTCTGTTCGACGACCGCCGAGCACGCTCGTTGCTTTCGCCGCCTCCGAGTCATTCAGTTATTTGCGGGCGCAGGTCAGCCCAAATGGCCCAAATAAAGTTTCCTTTAGAAACCATTCAACTATTACAAAAGCCGTAGGCTCTGGATTAATTTCGACCACCCGGAGTTCTTTAAAGTTCGCTGACGTCGCATGGCACGCGGGCCGTCTGCAGTTGGCCTCCAACGAAATGCGGCTTCCGCGGACAGGATTCGATCCCGTGACCTTGGGCTGAACAGCCGAACGCCAGAGACGCTGACAGACTCGGCGTGTTTAAAGTCCGGAAAAAAAAAATAGGTTGCAGGCTACACTTTTTTTTCCCCCGAGCGTCGACGCATCCTCAGAAAAATCCAGCGCACATGAAGAAACCAGATCAGATTCCCCACAAGAAGTCTACTAGTCGTGTACCCATAGGCGTTTGGTAACAGCAGTGGCCACGGATAAATGAACGAGACTGCTCAGAGAAAACCTATGCCCGCAAAGAAACAAGCGGGAAGTGGTCCGCGCTATGCTCGATCTGGCATTTGCCTAGTGTGCTCAAATATGGCCGCGCGCAAAGTTCATAGCCGTTCGAATATAAACGCTTTTCGAGAGTCTATATACAAAGCAAATTTCCACCCTTCGAGCACGAGATGCGAACATGGCAGCAGCGGCTGACCGCAGCCGGCATGAAAACAAGACGGGAGTCGGCCGCTACATGTCCGGAGGGGCGAAGGGCCAGCCGCGAAGAGGCCTCCAGGTAGAATGCGAGAGGGAGGGAGGCCGCAGTTTCGTTGCATGTCTTCTGTCGAATCGGGGGCCACACGGGTCGCGACGTGGAATTCGGCCACTCCTTCAGTAATGTTCCGGTTTCAGCGGCCGAACGGTGGCTGTTACGTCACAAGTATGAGTAACGTAGCGTGCCGAATACAAAACTGATATAATCGCTGATATGCCGTTTTAATTCGCTACAACTCATACAACCTGACACCTGCACCAAGCACCGTAATGACAGCAAACGAGAAAACAGCTATTAATCGCAGATTTTGAAAAAATGCAGTTTTAAATAATTTACTGGGCGTTTAAACGAATTGCACGCCGCGATCCATGTTTACTAATGTCTCGCACAAAGTTGAAAAAAAAAAGGACCAACCATCGAAAATCTGGTGTCCTATGGAAAAGGAGAGCCCAATGGGGAACGACTGGTGCACATCGTTCGCGTCACACTGCTCAGTCCCAACTGCGATATAGCACGAATTAGCTCTTGCCCACTAACGTCGTCTTTAGCAGCATCCGTAACTTCTGTGCATTCTGCAGCGTTGTAGTTGTACAGTGGTCGCGTAACGTCACAACTTCCGAGCCTTCTCCCCTCCATCCGGCAAGCCTTGTCGCATCATCCGCAATGCCCACCACGAAGAGGCGACCCTGGACTTGGTTGGGGCGACTCGTCGTTTCTTTAACGGATGCTGAAGGCAACTCCGCCCAATTGTTGTTCTCAATAAAAAAATAGGTTCCACGCCTCTTTTTCGCTCAGCTGATGTTTGTTGGACCGAGAAAAAAAAATGCACGTTAGCTTTGATTTAAAAATGGAACTCGTTATTCTCGCTCCGCTGTACAAACTCGTGACGTCTACATCGGAAATAAAGGATTCCGTGATCACCGCATTAAAGTGAACGGCACTGAATCTTATATATAAGCCTCAGGGATCCGCTAGAAAAAAAAAACTGCCGCGACGCCACCACCGTTAGCTTGCCAAACAGGACCGCGGTGGCGATACGAGAATGTTTTGACCATTTCTAGCTCAAAAAAAGCTCGATTTTCAATGAAAGTAGGGTATTTTGTCCTTACAACGCGGCAGCACGTCGATAAGGTCAACTTCAATTTATCATTTAAGATTCGTCCACTCTATCGTGTCACGCTCTCCGCTTGCTTCCAGCTCTGCGATTCCGTTTCCTGACAGAACAACGAATCGGGCCGATTAAAGGCAGCCCCGAGCTCGGTGCTTGTCGTCACCTCCGCAGAAGCTGGCAGCAGCACGACAGCTGAAATCGCATCGCGGCAGAGTGTGCAAAGCCGAGCGATAACCACCGATCACAGCTGGGCGGAAAGGGAGTGAACACAGCGGCAGTCTTTGAAGCCGAGAAGAAAAAAAAATAAAGTTCAACGAGGAAGCGATTCTCGTCGCACACGTAACAGGGCAAAGTGCAAGGCCGCCAACGCCGTTCACGCGCTTGCACAGGAGCAGTTCCCACCTGTCGCCAACCTGCGCTTCCAGTACAGGCACATGCTCCGAGGTGTGCACGTTTGTCCACTAGAAATAATGCGTGCCGAGCGAAGTTCCACGGGACGGCTCGCGACAAGCGCTGAGCGCAGCGCCCTTCAAACACATTTCCCCTCTGACGTCATCGGGAAATGCATCGCGGCTGCAGTGATCGCGGAGTTTCGGCGAAAGGAAATCACACTTCCGCCACGCAACCGCAGAGGTGAATGCCCCGGGAGGGACTTTGTCACCAAGCGATGACTCTGGGAATGTTGAATTGCGGCGGGGAAAAAAAAAAATCACTCCACGCGAAAGGGGGATTGCAATCTTAGCCAGAATAGCGAAGGAGCGCCACGTAAAGGCTCACACACGGATCGCTGCAGCTTTCGACGCTTCTTGAAAGCGCGACGCAGACTGCCTTGCGGCGCCACACAGCGCTACGACGCTTTGCATTAACGCGACGCGTTAACGCAGACTCAGGTTACTACGGCTTCGGGGCAGTTTACTGAAGCTCAGTCGCCATCAAGAACAATGGGCACAACAATGGGCCCACTTCGTCATCGGCAGGCTCAGTGCCCTCTGGGACACCTACCGCTAGAAAGCCTCCTGTCAAGGTTACGGTACGAGGTATCCGAGGTCAACGCACTAAAGTTCGTTATATCCAAGGTTAACACACTAAAGTTCGTTGTATTCGAGGTGGCATACTAAGGTCCGCTATGCCACGCGCCACGCGTGATTGCGGTCTCCATTTCCCCTTGCAGAGACCCTTCTAAGGGTAACGCATAAATAAAACTGTACGTACTCTGGTAGACGCAGCAAATTAATATTTAATATCAGATGTATGCAACGCGCTATTTGATCAACCAGCACGCCCCTAAAATTTTCGATGCGACGGTTATAAGGCCAACAAGGTCATGACAGCCATGTTCTCTGCGGCTCCCTCTGGTATAAGGCTCCAGCGAATGCCAAGTATAAAATAGATCAAGGCCGCTTAGGGTGCCGACGACCTTTCACCGATGACCTTCGCCTTTTGGCGGTGACTTTTAGAGGCTCCACTCGCTACTAACACGAATGCCCTGTGCGCATGTGGGACCTCCGCCGCACAAGAAATTTAGCTTGGCCCCGCTCAGGGGCGCCTTGCCCCCTGCGTCCTTGTTCCTTGCGCCGCTTTGCATCTTCTTAATCAATGAACCAACTAGCCCAAAGTATCTTTGGCCGATCTTCCAAGCAGCGAAAAAGAGGCGTACAATTGGCGAATTTCACCTAGCCACGTTGTTCACACCTCCTACTCTGGCGCGCCCTGATAAGCAAGCGTTTAGGGGATTCCAGGGCGAGCAAACACACTGCCACGGCCGATCGGCAAGCACAATAAAAAAAAAAACGAAAAGTGAACTTTCTTACGAGTTCGCGCCGAGTTCGCCGCGAAACCGGAAAGGTATGCGGAGCTAGCGCCATCCGACGCTCTGAAACTGCGTGGTCGGCAGCTCGGCGTTGTTTCAGCTATAGGCGACACACATCAGACCTGCTGGATAGGCGGATCTTTGGCAGACCTAGCAGAACTGCTAGATCGGCGGACGCCTACGTCGGTGGTTGCGCGCGCTCGAGAGCCGCGAGGTTCCGCTTGGACGCGCCGAGGATACTAGCGTTATCGATATTCTGATAACTGATATGGCTACTACTAACAGCCAGCTACAGATCTTTAATTGCAACTAGGCGCCTTAGGAAAATAGTTAAAAGTTAACTACTAGAATTAAGCCACCAGCTCACTAGTTCTTTTCCTGAAGAACAGCGCGAACTTGGATGAGGCCTGAAGGAAGACACGGGTGCTGACTTGCATACGTTGACGATTTACTTGTCATGTTAGACACTGATTTCCGCGATTTCAATGCAGTCTCCACACAAATCCAACCTATTTTTGTTCAGAGCTGTTTTCCTCTTGAATTAACAAGTGAACTGCCTCAAAATCAGGCCATCAGATTTCTGGACCTGGAATTCAGTTTTAAGAACCATACTTGCTGGTCGTACGAACCGCGTGGGAACAAAGCGTGGGAACGTTCCGTAGCTATGTCGTGCTTCACCAATACACTAAGTAAATATTTGCATACACTCATTACAAGACAGTCTCAACCACCAAACGCATCGTCTCTTGAGGGCTGGCTATCCCAAACATCTGCTTATATCTATTTCGGAATCTATTCTTCGAAGTTTGAACGAAAAAGAAAAGCCGGCTAATTCCGTTAACAAGAAAAAAAAGACCGCCGTGGTCCCCTACATTCATCGTTTCACACCCAGGCTGAAAAAGATTGGTAAGCGCGCAGAAGTTAGGGTTGTCATCTCGGCTCCCGAAAAGTTAGGTAAGATATGCACAAAAGTTACCTCACAATATGTCGCGCAAGAATGTACCACCAATCACGAGAAACGTTTCGTGGCTTGACAAGGAGGTGTTGTCTATAGACATCCCACTATCATGGGGCAAGCAATATGTTGGCCAGGCGGGCAGACGCCTAAACGAAAACCTCAAAGAACACTACAACAACGTGCATAACAACGTGAAAGGGCATCTAGGCATTCATTGCAGAGATTGTGAGAGCGAAAATTACCAGCCGGACTTCAAGAAAACCGCACAAAAATCAGCCAACGCGTGAAATCATTGAAGCCGAACAAATCACCCTCGTCAGCCGAAACTTGCGTCAGCAGCCCCTTGACATAGCGATTGGCTCCTTGAGTATCATGATTGAATGTGTGTGTTGTTTCTTTTTTTTTTTTTTGTTCGGTGGCCACCTATTTATTTCCATGGTCCAAGCAATAAAAATTTCAGTTGCAAGTCAGCGCCCGTCTGTGCGTCTTCCTTTAGTCCTCGTCCAAGTTCGCGCTGTTATTCAGGAAAATGTCATGCTAGCTCGCCCAAGCATTCGTTTTAACAGCACAATATAGTGGCCACGATACCAGTTTCCTGACGACGGGCATCTCTGGGTATTCTAGAATTTTCGCACAGCGCGATCCATGGTCCGCCACTGCTATACGCTTACGCGAGGGCCCAGATGCGCCCGCGCAGTGGCAGTCGTGCACCCTGCTATGCTAAAGCTCTATATTACTACGCCGCAAAATCTCTCATTCCTCAAAAATGTTATTAAATAACACTGGCGGGCTTCGTTTCTACACTGTGTGTATGCCGTATTCGACAATGTGCACCCTAAATAAAAGCAAAGCAGCGCTGGAAACTCCTTTCGATGAAGGATGTCCCATATTTCACTCCCTTTTCCCAGAGCCGCTGCACACCTGCTAAGCCAGAGTGCAGCGCACGCCCCCTGCAGGAGTTGATATACTCCTATTAAAAAAAACTTATAGGGGAAAAAAAGAAAGGAAAGCTCCAGCCGGGCGGGGAATCGAACCACTGAGTTTTCCGTCGTAAACCGGGCGCCGACTAAAGCTTTTTTTTTTTCGTCTACATGGTATTTTTACAGTGACGAAATGTTCAACGTACATGAACAATGTGCAAACCATTAGAGAAACAGCGTCAAATCAATACTATGCACAGTACGGCACACCTGCTCGAGCAACCGAACACTAGAAAAGCGGCAGTGCCGAGCACATCACAAATGTCTCATAATACAACACACCGCTGGGACCTCAGTCACTGCTTTTCAACACAGGTATATGTCAGGCGTTTCAGGGAAGGCCGCTACTAATGTTTTTAAAAATATGGTTTTTGAAGTAAAGAGAAGCTTTTTGCGGCACAGTATTACTAGTGTCGGCGGACGTCAAAAAACGGGCGAATCATGTAAACTACATAGTACAGCAATTAAGTAAATTCCAATAGTAAACTTTTTAACTATTACAAAAGGCGCCTGCTCGCAATTATGCATTTGTAGCCCGCAGTTAGTAATAGATTGTTTTTTTTTTTAGAATTTCTGATAGCATCCTCGATCGCCCGCACCGGTGCGCACCTTCCATCCTCGATCATCGGAAGCGCACCCTGCCGGGTCACTTTTTCGTTGCCCCGACTCGCACAAGGAAAATCGGCGGTTCGCAAAGGTGCAATCCCGGCAGGCATTGCGGGACGCGCACTGCGGAGAAGCTGCTTTGCCCGTACTCTGTGGCCCATACTAAAGTGATCCTCTAGCTCACTTTACCCATACTATTCTGCTCGTGTCTGCGCAGTCTCGCGCGATGGAATAGATACATACGGATGGTTGCCGCCATTGATGAACTGCTGTCAAGTTCGTCTGATAGCGAAGATGACATGATAATCTACCTGATACAGCCTAAACACGGCGATGAACGACCGAAAATTCGTTGATCGGGTCGTCAGGCGCCTCGCCGATACCGAAATGAGCGTCTGTTTACATTGCACTGCTTGGCGTATATAGCTGCAGTGTGCATGGCCTTTGACATGTGAAATGTGTGATTTATCTGCAGTTCCGAAAGCATATTCGGGTGAGCAGGAGCGTACGTGTGACCGGTGTTGTGGTTTACAATCAAATGCACGCGCCAGAAGAAAGGCACCCTAAAGGCGGCGCTGCATGCACGAGCCCCCGCGGGGTGCGTCATTTGTCCTCGATGTTGACCCTCGCCGGGGCGCCACAGCCGCGGTGCGCAGGGAACCGCGCTGGTTTCGGGGCGCACCCGGTGCGAGGTGATCGAGGACGCTATAAAACGCGATTGTCCTCGCCGCTGTGGCTCAACAAATTTGGGACACTTCTCGCCACGTTCGAAAACCGCGAGCCTGCGAGAAGCGCAAAGCTCGCGACACTTCGTACCGCGACACACTGCTTCGGTGCTCCCCGCTGCTCGCCACTTCGCCAGGGGTAGGAAACTCCGGTTAGTTTCGGTTTCAACTACATCAGCGCAAACCTTGAACGCAAGAGAACTGATGCCTACAACTGAACGGCTCCTGCGCACGCACGTAGCAGGACAGGGAGAACACCATCCTGGGGAAAAAAACAACGGCGGCGGCGGTTCGAATCACGCTAGGGGGACGAATTTTTTTTTTTTTTCTGCCGGATACCGCTGTTATGACGACGGCACAACGCTCCTGCCGCTAAGGGAGCGATTGGCGCTGGCATCTGTACTGGCTGGACAATATACAGATGTCAACACAACTTGGAAGTTTCCTACCCCTTATTACTTCGCTGCTCCAGCGCAGGCGGGGCAGAGACTGTCACGTGGTGCCTGCGTCACGGAGTGACGCGATTTGATGGACGTCGCTTCGCGCTCCCCGCAGGCGCGCGGTTTTCGAACGGCCCGAGAAAGAGCCCAAATCTGTTTGAGCCGCAGCGGAGAGGGTAATGGCGTCTTGCAAATTGCAAAAACTGATATGACTATTAATAACGACGGGATACAAATATCTAACTGCAATCAGGCACCCACTGGCAATGGTTAAAAAGTTTAATATTAGAATTTAGTTAATCCTTTTACAAGTTGACGTCATTCACCTGCATTTTGGCGTCCGCCAACACTGGTGTTACTGTGTGGTAGAACTTCAGTAAAACGGCGAGTTGAGCGAGTTGGTACACCTTGAGGAAAACAGCGCAGGTACAGGGACAAGAGACAAGAGGGACAGCGCCTGCCCCGTCGTCTTCTTTTCTCTTGTCCCTGTTCCTGCGCTGTTTTCCTCAATGTGTCGCAGAAAGCTTCTATTCCCCTCGAAAACTCTACTTTATATGAATTTGTGGGGGGTGGGCTTCCCTGAAACACGTGGCATATGTTTCACTTTGAGCCTCGCAACGGCTTCTTGCGCGCGTTTTGCGAAATTCAACGGTTCAACTGGCCAGCATTTCGCAAATCGCTGCCGCATCAGAGTTGGCAACAGCTCGGTAAACGATGAACCAGTCGAAGTAACAGCTGCAGATTTCAGAAACTCCGGAAACTCTTCGCTCGGATGCATAAATATTTGCATTAAAAATCATGTACAGCTTCACTTCCACCCACGTCAAGCATTCACACCGTAGTAGCACAGAAATATCAAGTATTTAAACTGATGCTTCGCGGTTTAAGGGGATTTGGCGGAAGTGTTTTCCTTGAACCGAAGCGTTTCTGCGAACCGTTTTCACTCGAAAGGTCGCTGTTTCGAAACAGATGTACGAAAATGCGAATGGCATCCCCGAAGGGCGTAAAATATTTTCACTTGGCGAGAGAGCTATAACTGTTTTCCGGAAATTGCGACAGTCACAAGACAGTGTTTTCGCATACTCATGTACGTAAGTGCATGCATTCGCTGATTGGTACTTGCTGAGAGCGTTTGGTCAGGTATATAACTCTTTTACGGCCTCTCAAAAGGAGATATCTTTACTTACGCTCAGCGGAATCAGCGACGGACTTCATTTGTGTGAGACGAGGGGCACAGGTGGTCATGCAGTTCCGCTGCCTCATACGAGCGAGGAAAATAAAACGTCCTCCAACTACCTTTTGGCTGTAGAGAGAGTGCACTGCCAGTTCTACTCTTTGCCACCAAAAAAAAAAAAAAAAGCCTCACTCCACAAGCAGTTTTGGAGGAGTGACATTTGCGACGCAGAGTACAGTAGCCGGTTAACTGTACCTGATGAGTGCCAGTTCTTATAGACAGTAGTTAACCCGCACTGCTCTATACATAGTCCGCTGTGACTGCGCTATCTCGACGTCAGTCACCGCCTTTAAATGTCGTGTTACGAAAAACGAACGCACAGAACTTTTCTCAACGCGCAAGCAACCACTTCATAAAAAACGAGCATGTTCGTAAGACACTCCCCGGGGAAACCTCGGCTGGAAGTTTCCACGGCGATTGACGCACCGTAACAAACAGCCCCAGCAGTGAGCGGAGAAGAAGCTTTCACGACGCCACCTGCCAGGGCATATCCGCCGAAGCGGCGTGCGTCGGCGTGACTGGGCCGCGTCGGTCGCACCGAAACGCGAAGCGCTCCCAAGTCACGGGCGCCTCATTCACAGTTCATCATGCTGAATCTCTTTTTTGTCGAGAACAAAGTGGCTGCCGGCGTTCCGACCACGCACTGGGTTACAATCGCACCCTTACCAACACGACACGCCATACACTATCTACAGACTGTGAAGTGCCGAAAGTTATGCAAGGGCACAGCCGGGTGAGCCTGCGCGGAACGTGTCGTCACATACAAAGCAAAACAAACACTTCCGCAAAGTTGTTCCCGTACGATCGCTGTCCCTTACTGTCTGTGCGAGCTTGACCAAGGCTGAGTGGGAGCAGCGACCGCGCCATGCCACCGTGGATATCTCCGCCGAGGGCGCCTGCCATTTTGTGGGTACGCAATGGAAAAACAAAGAAGGACCCAGTTGAATGCCCAGTGCTACAGGGTACCCGTCGGTTCTGAAATGTGCATAAAAGCCATCCCTGGCCCGGGGAACGAACACAGCGCTCCCGGAACCGAGCTCAGTTGCAGCGCGCCGCCAGCAACGCGAGCGGTATACCTGGCGTGCTATGGCACACGCCTGCTAGCGCTTTCTACGGGCGATCACATGCACGCGAGCGCCACAAGGATTGACCACAGTTCAGGTAGCTCATGATGTAAAAATAGCGCACAAGGAACACAAGGGGCGGATAGGAAACGACGCAGACAAGCGCTAAGTCGCAACTGAGGTTTATTGCTGACACGCGATATGTTATTGCTGACACGCGATATGACGGTTATGTTTTTAAAGTGCCTACCTTATATTGCGCGTGTCAGCAATAAAACCCCAGTTGCGAGTTAGCGCTTGCCTGTGTCGTATCCTTTCCGTCCCTCGTGTTCCTTTTGCGCTATTTTTACATCATGAACGTTATCCAACTTGCCCAACGTTCGGCTTTGCTCAAGTAGCTCAATGTCAGTAATCAGAATATGCGAGCCAGCCAGAAATAGGAAAACGCGCCTTCGACTCGTAAGTGAACGTTGCTTCTACGAGGCCCCAGCTCTCTCCTCGGTGGGAATTCCTGCCGTCATAGGCGAGCCTTCCGGCCATCGGGAAGTCGCGCAGCCACGGCTCAAGACGGGGTTCGCAGACGGACAGAGGCCAGTCCACGGCGCCATAGATGTTGGCGCTGTGATTCCTCCGTCGCGCCGACACGCAGTGGCAAACGAGCCGCGGCAACCAAAACGGGCGATGGGCGTTTGGGGACTGTGCGTAGCCGCGGATGAAGCCCGCAAGGAGTCCCTCCCTACGAAAACCGCCGTCCACGCGCGAGGGGCAAAGGAAGCCGAGTACTGACCTCCGGTGAGCGGTGTGCTGGCGTCCAGGCCCGAGGCACGACCCATGGCGAGCGTCTGGCGCGCCAAGGAGCCGGACAGCTTCGCCTCGCTGCGCCAGACCCTCGCCCGACCCTCCTCTCCCGGCCGGCTGTTTACTACAAGTGCGCCGAGGGGCAGCGGCAGCAGCGCAAGGTGCCCCCCCAGGCTCCCTCGGGGGCCAAACCGCGACACTGCGGAGACAAACCTCGCCGCCTGCTTTCCGGCACCCAATTCTCGCCGCGTGACGCAACAGCAAATCGAGTGCCCGGAAAACAGGTGGGCCACACTCACTCACGGCCGCACCTGGCGGCGGGCCCCCTGTCACGCGTTTGTCCGGGCGCAGCTGTTTACATCCGCGTGACGGACAGCTTTCCAATGACGGACGGCGCGGATTTGGCGCTCCTCGCGCTGGCAGCTCTGCAAAGCTGACATCACTCTTTCGGCCCCTCGTTGAGCGACTGCAACGCGACGCGACTGGTTAATTTACGGGATCTATTTAGCAACAAGCCTGCAAAAAGCAATCGGCAAAGCGCGAGACTCGTCTTTGTAGCGCGTGTGTGCGCGCGTGTGTGCGCGCGTGTGTGCGTGCGCGTGTGTGCGTGCGTGCGTGTGCGCGTGTGTGTTTGTGTGCGTGCGTGCGTGTGGCGCTTTCGTCAGCCCTTCTCCGTAAAAAGTTATTGCACTGTACAAGCGCAAATACATACATTTACCTTTACAGTTACCACAACACCCGCTCCTATCGTTCCATGGCCATCTGACCGAATCCTAACGGAGATCCATCGTGGAGGGTTATTTCTTCAACGAAAGTCCTTCGAACATGGCCTTTAGCGTTCGAACGTTACGGCCGCGATGTCTGTAGACCAATGTAAGCCAGTGAACTTTCCTATAGTTGCCGAGCTCCATGCCACCACATCAGTCGAGCCAAGCCTGTAGTTGATGTCAGGATGGCGCGAAAGGAACAAGGACGAGAGAGGCGCAAGAACAGAACAGGACAGGTCTGTCCTGTTGTGTTCTTGCGCCTCTCTCGTCTTTGTTCCTCTCGCGCCATCCTGACATCAACTACAGCTATGAACCAACTAGCCCCAAACCAGAGTACTTCTTGAGCCAAGCCTAAACAGTGGGAAAGCCAGTGCTGGCAAATGCCTACATGCGTCCCAACGGTGCAGATGCGCGGGTGAATTGCAGTACAATCATCGCACGGGAGCGTGCTACAGGCTCTCCGCATGTAGCTACTGCAGACATGGGCGGCGCGTTGCCCACCCACATCGTCCGACTGCGCACCACGCGAGGCGGCAGGTTCGCGGCGTCAATCCGAACGAAGAACGGACACGTTCAAACGAAACGGGGCGAATCTGACGCGCAGCGCAAGTTGGAGAGGAGGTCGCAAGTTGCGCAACCTGATCGCTCGCAAGTCCTGCCCCCACGGCTGGCGACAAGCGCCGCTGTTCCTGCCTGGCCGACGGAACACGGTCTGCTGCGCCTGATAGAGCACAGCGTCATGAAGGCACAGTCAGCACGAACTGCAAGACGGCGCAGAATATGAAGCTAAAATGTTTGTTCTTGGTTTTGCTTTTGTTGACGACCAACACGGGGCACCAGTGCAGTACATAACTGGACAGCCGCTGGCGCCACAGGCGAGCTGCGGTGCTCGTACCGTCGGTCGCTGAGAGATGTGGTAGTATAGTTGGATACAACTCAAGAACGTAGCGGATTTCCCCCAAAGGACTCCCTTCCAGCTAGTGGCGTCGGCCGATTCTCACGAACCAGCTAGCAGGGAGTGGCCGATGAAAGGGGGTAGTCCTTCCCCTCCCTCCACGGTCCATCCCCCTCCCTGCATTGTCACGTTAGCAGGGCCATGAGAATCGGCCGACGCCATTGGCTGGAAGGATACCCTTTGACGGGGAAAAGCCGCTTCATGCATACAGCTTCAACGAATCCTCACTGGCGCGTCCAACAGGCCGGGTACTTCGCCGCTGGCCCAGTCGCATACTCGGCGATTTCAGTCGATTCTCCCGAAATCGTGCCGAAAGTGCCGCCGAAACTAAGGGCCAAACTTCCGTCAGAACTAGGGGAGTGCGAACATTCGAAAAGCGAATCGAATATTCTCATTCGATTCTTCGAACGAATCACACAGTGCACGTTCAAAATAATTCGAAATTAAATCGAATATGTCCTCAAGTTCTCGAATACTTTTCGAATAACTGGCACGAAGTTCAAATAAGGCACGGACGACTGTTCTAAAAACGGGGGCAGAGTCCAACGCCGCACAGCATGAAGTCGCGATCGGGTTGTGCGTAATGAAAAATTCAGCTCCGATATGTGGTCCATTTGAGTCACCCATTACGCTCGTAAGTGACCTACAAGGCTGGGCGATGCAGAAGGGCTTAGGCATGTTCAGAAAACCCTGCTGAGCAGGCAAGAACCAGGGAGAACTTGACGTGACATCCCAGACCACTAGGTCGTCTCCACAGCTGCACGCAACTTTCTGGCTGATGGTAGCATACACCGGGCCATAGCGGCCTTTATACTTGGGAGTGCCTGCTCAATTCCGCGGTACACCACTGTTCGGCGGCGTCGAGGCTAGTTCGAGTACCTGGCGATAGGCGGCGCTAGCAGCCCTGGGTGGAGCAGCCGACGTACAGGCAGCAGCGCATATAGCATGTATTCTGCCGAAACAATAGAGAGTTTTAGCTGAGCGTTTTTACGGCCAGCGGCGCTGAGCGGCCCAGCGGATACACCAGCGGAGCGTCGAGCGAGAAAAGACTTTTAGCTCGGCGGGTCCGGAACCCGGCCGAGCGGAAAAGATCGGCGCGCTCTGTTGCGCCATCTCGTGGTCAGAATTGGAGCTAGCGTAATATGAATACGCGTCGCGCTTGTTTTTATTATGCTATAACTGCGGAATAAATGTAATTTTCTTTTGTTTTCTCTATATTAGTTTAAAATAGGGGTGTTCTGGATGCAGTAGAGGAATATTTGTGTTAGAAAAAATGTTTGCGACTGCGACGCTACGAAAATGAAGCCAAGTGCTAACCGCCAGGTCAGTTGTTCTTTCGCGCGCTTTTTTAGTTGCTTCTGCTCTGCTTATATCCGTTTCCAAGATGCCGAAAAGCATATTGCAAGATCCGCTACTCCTGTCGAGACTTAAATGGTCCGAGATAGAAGATCGCCGCGGTCGTAACCGACGAAACAGCGTTGCCAGCGGTCGTGCTGGCGGCCGCCATCTTGAATACCCATACACGCCCGCGCGCGCTTACGCACGCTCGCGCGCTCCGCTGAGGAAGGCCTCCCAGCGGGGCGCTGTAAACGCGCTCGCCGCCCCAGCGCACTGCGCATGCGCAGTGGCGTCCGCGCTCGTCCGCTCCGCTCCGCTGGCCGTAAAAACGCTCAGCTAAAACTCTCTAATAATTACAGCGCATTTTGTACTAAAAGAAAATTCCGTCGTGAAGTGCCACATCATTTCCATATTCAAGCTGCGCTTGGCTCTGAATATAATTTGCCTGATATGAGTCAGCCTAAACTTGTATATTTTTATAGCAAAGCAGCAGTATGCCATCATAGCCAGAAA
This sequence comes from Amblyomma mixtum, assembly GCF_055824585.1. Taxonomy (NCBI): domain Eukaryota; kingdom Metazoa; phylum Arthropoda; class Arachnida; order Ixodida; family Ixodidae; genus Amblyomma; species Amblyomma mixtum. The sequence goes on along the minus strand of NC_143014.1, from coordinate 327,466,814 downwards.
GGCCAGACCAGAGAGGCCAGAAAGCACAAAACACAAGAGGGAATTGGCCAGTAATGGTTCAGAGGTGCTTGTCAATATGAGTCAGCCTAAACTTGTATATTTTTATAGCGGAGCAACAGTATGCCGTCATAGCCAGAAAGGCCAGATAAGAGAGGCCAGAAAGCACAAAACACAAGAGGGAATTAGCCAGTAATGGTTCAGAGGTGCTTGTCATCGACACATGCTTTCCACAGTGTACTTCTCCAACAAAAGGGTCTCTCTGTTTGTTGTATTGCAGCTGTTGTTTAATTATCATTTCATCAATGACCAAAGAACTTGTTTTGGCCTGCTCACTCTTAAGGTTTTCCACTTCAGTTTGAAGTCGTTGTTGGACTAATGGTGCAAAGCCCACTTCACCTGATGTTGCCACCCAAAAATTTCTGCAAAGTTGCTCGGCTCGGAAGTTTCAGGATGTCCTCCTTTCGGATGTGCTCGTAAGCTCGCGTTGACAGGTTCCTCAGCACAATCGAATGACGAACTGTAATCTCAGACCACATCGGCCGGCCGGGTTTTTGAAAAGTTCATTACTTGGTCCAGAAGTATGCTAGCACGCAAGTGCTTTCCATTTGCTGCTTCTACGACGCTGGAAAAAGCAGCAGTCCTCTTTTAGCTGTCGAAGCTCCTCTTTATATCTGTCAACAGTCAGCTTCAGCCGCTCAATCTTGGATTTTGGGTTCCGTTCTCTACGTCGCCACTTTTGGCGCTCCACCGCTGACACAGCACTGTGCACATCAACCTGGACACTGTCTTGTTGTCATGGGCTCGGCCTCGTTCTCAATGTCAACACGCACAATTTCGCTGTGTATTTCTCTGTCCAGAAAGTTGACTCCGGCCCTGTGTGGAAGGCTGGCTGAGGTCAACAGATTAGCAGCAAATAAGGGCTGGGCGGCAGCGGCGGCAGGCGCACTGTGATTATATGTAGCTTCCAGTTATCTTACCGCACAGTCACTACGCGGTTTCTTTGCAGTCGGCTGCATACAGCACCTCTCTTGAGCTTGCGGGTCTTGCACCCCTCTTTGTAGTCCGTAGCGATGAAGTGCCTGCTACAAACTACCGTATACCGCGACGTCGTATTTGGTTCCCAGTCCTTCCTTGCGATGACTTTCAGCCACCTTCCTCGTAATTTCGTGGATCACTGGGGATTTCATGAAATTAAATGCCTGAAACTTTTCGTTTCGAGTCCGATTTGCACTTCGGCACACAACAGTAGGCCATGTTCAGGACATAACACCTGCACACCACACCCAAAACAAGCCAAAACCCCAAACGCACTGCTTGCGTCCGTCAAACGTGCCAGACCTACTGGATGGATGGTTGGATGGATAGGAGCGCCCCCTTTGAAACGGGGTGGTGGCAATTGCCACCATGCTCAGCTTTTCTTTATTTATTATTTTTTTTGTTTACTGTGTTGGCAATTCTCATTAAGATTCTCCATCAACTTTGCCTACGGTTTCCTACTATTCTAACCTTATGCCACATCTCTGCTTTTCAGCCACCAATCCTCCAATCGCTTTTTGCTGACTTCCACTGCAGATTTATTTACATGACCATTGTTATCTTTAAACCCTAGGGCCTCAGAAAGAGTGACTGTGCCTGCATCGACATCCGGATGGATACCATCACATTTGATTATGAGGTGTTCAATTGTTTCCACAGATCTACCACACACTGCACATGTGTCATCTTCTTCGTTAAATTTCTTTTTGTAGCTGCGCGTTCTAAGACACCCTGATCTAGCTTCAAAAAGTAGGGCACTGCCTCTTGAGTTATCATAGAAAAATTCTTTCCTGATCTGCCTTTTCCAGAATCGATATAGTTCTACACTATGTTTCTTTTCCATTGAATTCATCCAATTTTTAACTTCCGCGTTTTTAACCTGTCGTTTAATGTTCTTTCTTTCTCCGTCCTCATGACCGGCATACTTACTGGTTAGTTTTCTAGTTCTTTTCCGCCACTGTGAGTCAACGTTCTTTCTGTATAAATATTTAAATACCTTAGCTGCCCATCTGTTATCGTCCAATTTCCTCAGGCGTTCTTCATATAGTATTTTACTCTTAGCTTCCCGTGCCTCGAACGATGCCCAGCCCATATCCCCTTGTACTGCCTCTACGCTACTACCCAGGGCTGGTGGCGCCACCCCGCGGAGAAAATCGGCAAACCAACGTTGCCTACCTACGGCGCTCTCCCAGCATTTGAGCAGGCACTCCCAAGTATAAAGGAGGCTATGACCGGGCACTCGCTAGAATGCTGACAACGCTGATAACAGATGACGCTAGTTTCAGGGCAGCGCTGCTGCATCGATGCGAGCATCTAAAGCCCCTCAGTAACGCGCACCGAGGAATCCCGGGCGCTGCTACAGACCGCATGAAAGCACAGGCTGCGCCGGCTGCCGCACTGACGCCAACGAAAGGGGTATAAGTCATAACCTTTGTCCGTCAACTTCCAGTTCTGTCGCTAGGTACGGCTAGATGATCCGACAGCCAGGAATGTACCGTCTTTGTCAAAAGTAACCAGGCTGCATGGTTTGCTTCTAGCTTGGATAGTGGAGCCCTTGTGGCTTTCCTATGTCATGCGTGATCTGCTGTCCAGCTTACGCACGCCAGTAGCACACAACGCATTGCAGGTACTGGACGCGCTACAGCCAGTTCTTGCAGCTCTACAATAGAAGACACCATGGCTACCCCGGAACTATCTTTTCCGAAGAAAGTCAAGCAAGCTTTTATTTTTCAGTGGAATGCCCGCGGGCTCCAGTCCCGGATATCAGACACAACCGCTTCCCATTCTGGTGATCTGTGAACCGAATCTGCCCAACATTTTACGATTATCCCCGCCCTTTCACAGAGGCCAAGATCCTCGGCCCGTGACCACAACAGCCGACTACCATCAAGGCTCACAAGGCACTGTTTTGTCTTTCCGAGAGACTGCCTTGATTGACAGATTGTGACTTGGTCTCTCGTTCCGTCTCTCTTCCTTTTTTAATCCCCTCATTCCCTTCCCCAGTGCAGGGTAGCCAACCGGAAACCTTTCTGGTTAACATCCCTGCCTTTCCCCCTCTCTTTATCTCTCTCTCTCTCTTTTGCGGCTTTGCTAAAGATCGAAAGCTGTTGGAAGGTAAGAAGACCCCCAATCCTTACCTTTAACGATCATTTCAGCTTCAGGGAAGCTGTAAGGGCTCCACTGTACGAGCTAGAAGCAAACCATGCAGCCTGGTTACTTTTGACAAAGACTGTACGGAACGCTATGCGGGTTTGATGCCGCAGCACACGAGCGTTCCACAGATGGACAAGAGCAGCTTTTGCGCAGCGGCACACCGAAGCCGAAAAGGCAGCCAAAGAGACAGACTGGGCCAACTCCAAGGGCCCTTCCTCGGCGTGCGCGCCCAGCGTCGGCGCTCTCGGCGTACGCCGGAACGGACGTCGAAAGTGGGAGTGCATCTCCATGTTCCTGGTGCTGGCTTGCTCCCCTTCTCGAGCCGAGGGAAAGAATTTCAAGCCGTGAAGAACAGGGGTTGGGGGGCGCTGAGAGGGCAAATTAAACCGCGAAGAAAAAAGGGGGGGGACGTGAAAGAGCTTCAAGCCATGAAGAGTCCCCGAGAGCCCCGCGGTCCTCCGATTGTTGTAAACCCGGACCCCGCTTCCGACGCGTGCGCCAGCGCCAGTGCGCCGGCGCCGATATCTAGCACGGACAGACATCGGCGCCTCGCCGAGGTTCGCTGGCGTCTCCTGCAGTGCATGCGCATGCGCAGAGCGGTTCCGGCGTACGCCAACAACGCTGGGCGCGTACGCCCAGGACGGGCCCTTGGAATTCGCGCAGAAGCAGATGGGGCAACTGAATTCGGCAGCCTCCAGAAATCCGTTCTCGTTGCGATACCGCAAGCAAAATCACCTTTACCATGAACGTGAGCGACGGACCGAGTACTGCCAAGAGCACCTTTGCCGCCGAGGGGCTACCGCGTGCGTAGGGAGTGCGCCTCGATTGGCGTTCCCCGCCTTCGTCCAAGGCAGGCTTCACACCTGCTTTCGACAGGGGCGACAAAACGTAAGTTGTTGGGCGAGTCGGTGACGCTGCTCCATGACTACAGTGCGACGAACGGGGCACAACACAGCGCTGACTCACAACTGAAATCTTTATTGGCTCACTAGACGGAATAAGTACCGGAGCAAGTAAGCTGAAAAGGCATGCAAAACAATCTGTCCCCTGCCGTGAGTGAGAAATCTTCTCTTCGCCGCTATCATGTGGGAAGTCAAACAACGGCCAAACTATCAACGAATGATAACAGAGCACGATTATCGTGTCACGCGTGCTACAGGTCACGTAGCGAAACACTGCAGAAACTTTAAAAGTGATGAAGATGACATCAATGCCAGCGAGCCATTGTACAACTGGTGCATAGTCATAGGTAAACGAACCGCGGCTCACTGGAAAGGGAAATTACAGAAGCACACATAAAAGGGTTCCAGGAAGAATGTATTGGCGCACCCTCTATACCACTGTCAGAAAAAGAAAAATGTTACCTCAAATACGAATGTCCACACGTGTTTGCTTTACTATGACATTGTTTGGGTACTTTGTTTCCGCTGCGTGACTTGTGTGCATTACTTTTCATTTCTGGCCCCCAGTTCCGGCTGGTCAGCCAACAAAAATTTCAGTTGTGAGTCAGCGCTGTGTTGTACGTGCCCCTGCGTGCTTCCTTCTTCACTGTCCCGTTCGTCACGCTGTAGTCACGGGACAACGAACAAAACAAGGGCAGCGACCTCGCAGTCGCTGCATACGCGCACGGCTTTCCCGTTTTGTTGCCCGAAGGATATGGGAGCACGATACTGGCTGAATGCAGTTTCCTCCACACCGCAGAAACTTCGCAAGGCCTGCTCCTCAGTGAAGAATGCGAGCATTCTGCGGTCTGTGCAAAAAACCGATGAGGCGTGAACTACGCGTCAAATTACGGGGTTTGCAGGGTTTCGTCGTCTGCGAGATTCCTCCGAAAAGTGGAAAGAGGTACGCTGGCCATGGGCGTCCGGAGGGGGGGGCAAGGGGGGGCGGCTGCACCCCCCTGGAAAATCACTCACTCGAACCGTGAGTGATGGCCGCACGCCAGGGGCGGTGGTGCGCTCAGTCAAAAGGGTAAAAGCAGCCCCGCATGGTCACATCTGCGAAATGCCGCGTCCGGGCGTGCGTCGTTCCGCCGTTTTCAAACCACGCCATCGTTAGCTCTACTGAAGGGCGACCTGTTCCAGACATACAGCGGCACCGGCGAGCATGTGTTTCGAGCCGCCTTGAGATGGGTGTCTGTTTCTTTGATCTCTAGAGAGATAGCGACACGGAGGCAGACAGTGCACGGGGCATCTTGTTTTCGCCTATCGTTACGCCGGTCACCGATGAATTCTTAAGGAGGGAAGGTAAAATCAGCCGTGTCCACCCCCGCTTTGTCGGGCTGCTCAGGGGCAAGCGGGCGATGAGTTGGCGCCGCCGCCGCTCGCTGTCTCCTCCGATCCACGGGTAGCGCAGTTCGGTAGAAGCGCCGCTTTCAGAATCTCCGGCAAAGGGGATTAGCTGCTTTTGTTCACGGCGACGCAGTCTCCCGAGGCGCCCCCACACCAGCGTTCTTTGCGTCTTCTGCGAAAACCAGCGCCTTTGGTCAACGCAGCCCGATGGCGCCTGCCTGGCTCGCCTGTCACCTCTGGCTGGGCCTCAAATCACAACAGCGCCCATGTACTGTGCGTGTCAGTGCATGGTAAAGAGACCCAGGTGGTCGACATTACCCGGAACTCTGTACTACTCCATCCCTCATAGCCTGAGTCGTTTTGGGGCTCTGAACCCCATAAAAACACAAAAACAAATTTTCCGACTGGAGTGGCGAGTGTCCCTTCCCCTCGGAAGTTGCGCGGCGTTCCTTTCACCCCCAAAGTGCGCATTCGGGGATACTGCGGCAAGTAAGCCCTTGCACGTGTGCGCGCCTCTGTGTTTGTGCTTGGGTGTTTTTAGTGGCCGGTTGTCAGCGAAGCTGAGAACAACCAAGACAGCGGACGAGAAAACGACGAGCGGAGAGCAGTGTGTGTGCGGTTGCTCGACTGTGCGGATGCGCAAGCAAGATGGAGCGAGGTGTATGAAGCTGCGAGCGTGCATTTATCTTGTAAATAAGTTTTCGTTGTATATATAGTCATCTTTTGTTTTCAACGTACGCGTTCAACAGTTTTTCCAATCAATGTGTATGATGAGTGTGCACCGAGAGCGTGTAATGAAGCACAGAAGTGAATTTATCACACGTGTAATTACGCAATTCGCCCAGAAAAATCCGAGGCGCCTACAGTTGCTGTTCAAGGAAGACTGACTGAGTGACTGTAGTTGCGTGTTTGTGAACATATTGTGCTGTGTGCTGGTCATCAATCCGGGTGAGTCGAGAACCCGTATGCAGCAAGACTGAGCACTCTTCTCCACGAAGTGATATAGCATCTTTTTGCATTTTTATTAATTTTAGTTGTTTCTTCGTTGATAAACTCCAATGTACCTCTCCTAGCCGCGCTTTAATTTGCTGTTTGTAATTTTTCTTTCATGTGTGCATTTTGTTTAATTTTTATTTATATATAAATAAATAAATTTACTCCGCAAATAGCGCCTTTCTGCTACGAACATACCCCCCCCCCCCCCCCCCCGGGGCACCAACGGGGCCCCCCCCTGCAAAAAATTCTGCGGACGCCCTTGACGCTGGCCAAAGTGGAAAACGATTAAAAACTCTGAGGCTTCATGAACATGTTCATCTGCTCGATCCGTTCATATTTTAGGGCAGTGTGGGCGCGTTCGCAACTTTTTTAGACTGATGCCGGCCAGAGAGAGGAATCGCGCTAAAGCGCGAAATCAGAGAAGTTTTTAAAAGCGTTTCTTGGCGTGGAAGTGATTGCGCTAAGCGAAAACAAAACCTCCTACTTCGAGAACAGGCGTACTAAACGACGCGTCATCATTGCGCCTCGCCCATGTCCCCTCCCATCATTTTTTTCTTTTCTGGCCTCGTAACCATCACTCACACAACGTCCACAGCATCTGCCACTGACCTTCAATCAAACCTGTGCCGCGCCATCACCCCGTCTTCACAAACTTCATGACCTCGGTTTCCCATTCTGACTCCGCCCCGCTCTGGTATACGCTTGACCTCCGTTGGAATCCACACTCAGTTACTCTCAGCAACAAGCGATTGTCTGCTCACCGCATTACATGCGCTGCCCATGCCCATTTCTTCTACTTGGTCTCAACAAGATGTCCCATGTTTCCTGACCCACTCTGCTCTCTTCGTGTCCGTCAACGACCAGCGGTCACTTCTAACCGCAAATAATTTCCTGGTTTAGTCCACAGAAAACAGGCGGCCATTAGAAGCGTACCAAGACCGTGTCTTTCTTTTTGTTTTTCGATTAAAAAAAAAAAAAAACTAGCTGCGACGCAGCCCTCGTGCGTGCTCTTCTTTTGCCGCTGTCTCGGGACTGAGGAGGTTTAATGCGACGCAGTTCCGTTCAGCACCGGTTTGTGCGTGGTTGTAATAGCTCTTAGCACTCGAATTCCAGCTGGTGCTCCACTAGAACCCGAAACATCGGTACGTTATTCGCTCGCGTTTCCCCGCTCAGCCCCCGCCATGTGTAATCTGGCAACGCCCGCTTACACACTGGGTTATTCTCGCGCTGACAAATCTGTTTCGCACGGTCCCCCACTGACAATGGCGGTGACGCTGCGCGACACCCCCGTGCCTCTGGCGGAACAAGCGCGACACCGGGCGCCTGGGCCCCCGGGGCGAGAGACCGCTGCACGAGACGCAGCTGCGCGCGCTGGGAAACAGGCCGCGCGTGAGACACGACGCAGGCCTCGCCGCCGCTGCTGCCGGAGAGCGTTTTGCACGAGACGCGGACCAGGGCAGAGACGGGAACAGTCTCCGCGCATCTTCAAAAGGAGCACGACTGGTGACGCGGACGACTTCAAAATGGGCGGTTTGGTTCGCGCAGAGAATGTGGACGTTAACAACAACAAAAAAAAAACGCCGCCACCAAGGGAAGGGGCTCAACGAGGCTGTTTTGGATGAGAGATTTTTTTTTTTTTTTTGCTGCGCACCGACGAGCTCAGCTACCGTTCGCTTGCGCATTTCCTTTTTTTTTTTCGTGGTTGTTTAATTTGCTCAACAAAGTGGTTGTTTGGGCTCGTTGGTGAGACACGATATAAAGTTGAAGCGCACAACCAGACGAGGACGGTGAAAGAGACGAGCGAAAAACGAGCGCAAACTTTCAACAGTTTATTATGAACTGCGAACCAACATATAAAGGCTAATCGTGGCCGGTCAAGCATATGGCATGACCGACCACGATTAGCCTATATATGTTGGTTCGCAGTTCATAATAAACTGTTGAAAGTTTGCGCTCGTTTGTCGCTCGTCTCTTTCACCGTCCTCGTCTGGTTGTGCGCTTCAACTTTATATCATTTAATTTGCTCTATTGTATTTTTGTTTTACTATACCGCACCTTACGTGTCATTATTCACCGCATATTTCATTTCATCTGCATGGTTCACAACTTTCACAAAGTCATTGTTAGTGTAATTTGATTACCGCTTTGGTACTCATATCACCTTTCTAAAAAAGAAACGCAACCGCAGAATCGCAGACTGCAGAATCACACCGGACTCGTTTCATAGGGCAGCTGGCATACGTCAGTGATCCACCTCGCTTCTTTCCGTCTCAGGAAGGCACGCAACGCTGACATGTGAATGCTTCCTCGAGGGTCAAGACACCGCTGTTTCATCTCTATACCCGAGGCACTCTGTCCTGATTGACTACGGAGGTCTGCAGTTTCCACAATGCTGCGATTAAGTATTGAGATGGAGCATACCAAAGGTGACGTCCACATGTGAGTGAAGGTAGTGTCCGTTCCAGACACGCAGCGGACGCAGTGCACTGGGAGTGACGGAGAAGAAAGGTATGCACCCAGAGGACCATTTACATGCTACGCATGAAAGTTTTGCAATCGAGAATGTGCCTGGTGCAGAACCCACATACTTTCCATACACACCTCATGTTCAAGCGGACTTCGCCAGAATTTGAATAACACGAACGTAACCGACTGCGCAGTATACCGCTTGATTCAGAAAACATTTTCTAGGTTGACCCAAGCGCAATGTTGCGCCGATTCTAAACTAGACAGCGGCTAACCAGTAATTTCTAGCGCATTTCGTGTCACCTTTCTTTCTATTACCAAGCTAGAACCATGCCGTATATTTACCACACTTGAGATCACTGTGTACGCGTTTGCTTCCATACGACCCGTCCACTCTGGAGAGTTAGCCGCGTTGTGTAGAGAACGGCTCAAAGTGTTCCAGTTTTCGCCTGGTTAGACAAATTCACGTTGGACTGAACCTGAAAACGGCCAGGCGGGCAGGAAATGAACCGCTGACGCAGCTCGCTCACTGACGAGGCAAGTCAGAGCGGGTACAGTGCCTAGAAGCATCAAACAGCGATGGCGGATCCCTCAGCACAAGCCGAGCGAACTCGCTGCCGGACTATCTGGCGCATTCCGGGCACGAAACGAGGCACAAAAGAGACGGGGCCAGGAAGTCCGCTGGGACGACTAGGCGCGCGCCAATCGACCCGAGCCTCGGCGCGACCGCCGGGCGCCAACGGCAACCCGTACACGCCTTCCTCGGAAGACGGGCGTCCTGCCAGAAAGCGGCCCCCAACAAAGGCCCCGAAGTGGGCTTTGGAAAAGGAGGGGGGATCGATAAGCCCGGCTTCGAGGCCCCGCACATTCCAAGCTGAGAAGACAAAGCGCAACGCGAACGGGCACCGCCGAGGGAAGCCCGAGACGCGCGGAACGGTCGTACGATGCGCGATTGCAATGAAACTTGGGGTGTGGTAATGTCATAGAAGCTGGAAACCAGCTGCCGAACGCCTTTTACCCACAAAAATTGCAGCCTCCGCTACTGACGGATTTTTAAGCAACACTGCGAGGGGACGCCTTAGCGGAGAGCTCCGAATTAATGACGTCCCTCTGGGGTTAGACGTGCCCCCAAATCCCTCCACCAAAACATGGCCGGTTCCGAGCCTCGGAGCGCCAGAAGTGAGAGTCTCGAAACAGTCTTCCAACGATACACCAGCGCTACTTTTCCTGCCCTAAAAACCCGGCTGCTCTGAAAACGCCTTACCCTCATCCACAGCACTTGCCCCACTTGACTACGTTGCTTGCCCGACCGTTTTGGCCCCGAATTTTGTTGACTTCTCGGTAGAGTGACTTGGTCCCTTTTGCTTTCATTTTGTGCCCGCCTTTACCACTGACGCATACCTATACTCCTCGGTCCCTGCAGAATCAATTTACAGCTACACGCGGTAGCTTTGGTCACAGCAACAGTTCCTCCCAGGTCGCTCGCCCCGGGGTCCTCCTCCCTTGCCTGACACCTGGCCGTCCTTGCGTACTCCGCGTGGACAGGCCCGCATCGGAAGGCTGCAGCCGCTGCGCGCACGCCAGCACCGCTCAGCGGCACGACACCTTGGAAAGGCCTAACAGCACCACACGAAATATGACTTCACTTCTAGGTCTGTTTTCTACGTTCTGTGCACATGCGCAAGAGGGGGAAAAATGGGCATGTGAACCGAAATTAATTGCGGTCCCAACGCATGATATACGTCTGCAGCCTACGGACGAGCCTGCGGGAACACGCGTCTCGCTAAAGAATAAAATAAAAAGGCTACACGGCTAAGGAAAACCGCGGCTGTTATTCACAGCTGCTTTGACGTGCTCAAGACCTGTGCGCGAAATGGCCAGCCCGCAGCCCGGATGATAAGAACAAATGTCAATGCGGAGCGCGATAACGGGGCGCACAGAGCTTCCCCTATCGCACCGAGGACAATGGATGCCGGCGTGTCAACGTGAGCCCGCAAGACGCCTGCAATGCGAATCGCCAGGACGACAGCCGCGCAGCAGACACCCGTTCCCCGTCCGGGATGCACGCAGACATCCGCGCGGGTCACGCCCCAACGCGAACGCGAAACAATGCGCGGCAGTTGAGCCCCCTTACTGAAACGAGGCGGCGAAAGTTTTTTTTTTTTTTTTTCTTGCAACAGTGAATTTGTACGAGCCGAAACTGCACCTCTGACCACGAGGGGCACCGCGGAGGATGACTCCGGATTAATTTCGACCTGCGGTTCTTACACGGGCGTATTTGCATTTCGCCTACATAAGAATGAAACCGTCGTGGCATGGATTCGACCCTGCGACCTTGGGAGCAGCAGCCGACCGCCACGGCCAATGAGCCAAAGCGGCGGAACAGACTCTGGCTCGGATCGTAGTAAATCAAGAGTGGTGCCTTGTAAGGAAAACTGCCGCGACCGTCCTTTTTCCCGGTCGAGGGGGATGCACGCCATGGCGCGCCTATAGCACACGTCATACCAGCTGACACAGACCTTGGCATGGAGGAACTGCAGTCAAACAGAAACGCGAAAACAGCGACAAGGAACAAGACCACGAGCTGTGACCTTATAAAGAACTCCGTTATCGTCGCTGGGAGGCCATTTCAAAGAAAGGGGAGTGCACTGGCACACTGACTAAAGCATTCGCGCAGATAAGAGCCGCGGGCCGATAAGCCGCGTCTCTCCGAAGACAAGGAGCCTCGAATAGCAGTGGATTTCAACAGATATCCGCGTGTTGGCATCCTCGCGTCACACGGACGATCTGCGGTTCGACGCCAGAGAAGAACCAAGTCCTGCAGCTCTACGCTGACGAAAACGGCAAATTCATAACGCTAGCTTCCAGTTTTGAGGCATCGAAGCGAAGCGGTCACTGCGGCAGCTGAGCCCCGGTTAATGGCGAGTTGCTCTCATATCCCATTTCTTCATTCCTACGGCGAAAGTTTCGCTTCCTCGAAGACCCCGCAACGGTGCCACTCCAAAACAAAGCCCCCTTAAACAGTGCAGCTAGCACTGCCTCCGCCACACCAGCGAGCACAGCGTCACGAAGTGCAGCAACGAAACCCGACGTTTTCGTCGTTGGCCGCAAAGGTGGTCCGAAAAAAATGCTGACGACGTCACCGTGGTATCAAAGAAAAATAAAATTTCCTCGGAAGGTGGTCGGAATTTAACCCACGACTTTCAGATTCCGAGGCGACCACGAAACCCACAAGCAACGAAATCGCGTCGCTTCTAGGCGAGGAAAGGTGAACCCAGTATAGTAGGCGTGGCATTAGAAAGGAAGAAAAAAAAATAAAATGAAACAAAGAAAGTTATTTCGCTTTCAAATCATGCAAGTAGTCTTCAAATGCCCTCCATAATTTTTCACAATGCATACAAAAGGTGACAGGATAACATGCTCGGTAATGCGAACGGACAGCGCAGCAGAGGGCATCGTCAACAGGTGCGGCCCGCTGCCTTTGGCCACCGATTGCAAGCACGGCGCACCATGCCGGAACTAACAACATCCGCGAACGAAGGACACCAGTACGGCACCATCTGTCCCAATGCGAGTTACTCCCCCAGGCATTGCTCTCTTGCGCTTCACCGTTACTTCCTCCTCATTCTCTTCCGAGGCTTCAACGCCACTCGACCCTCTGCCGCCGGTGCTCTGACAGCGCAGCTATTTATAGCCCGGTCCAGGAAATTCAAACGCCCCGCGTGCAGTCGGGTTGGCAAATTATGGACTTTTAGAGGGATATGGGCTATGACTACGAGGGACGCCGTCAGTGGAGGGCTCCGGAATAATTTAGACCAGCTGGGGTTCTTTAATGTGCACCGACTTTGGACAGCACACAAGCGTTGTTGCATTCCGCCTCTATCAAAATACGGCCGCCGCAGCCGGGATCGAACCCGCGATCCTGGGATCAGCAGCCGAACGCCACAGCCACTGAGCCACCGCGGTGGGTGCTGCTGTCGGGTGTGTGCAGTTCACGCGGCCGGGACTCTTCATGCTCGTGTCGGCACGCTTCTCCACAATAGCCACTCCTCGGCTTAGTCCTCGTGTTTGTGCGCAAAATTATTTCAGTATGCATATTAACCAACTAGCCCAACTTTCTGCTCGCATAAAAACGCGTTTGGACGCGCGAGGGTGAGCCGAGTTATATTCTGATTATACGGTTTTATACAGCCTGAAAGTGATGAAGGTAGCATGTAACAGCTAAATGAGAAGGTTACTAGCTTAATTCCTCACCCCCCGACAATACAGGGTCACCGAAGGCAAGGTAAATATTACACCATACGAGATCATATTATGCGATCCTGTCCAGACTGCTGTAGTACAGCAAACACACTCATTGGCTTATAAACCACCGGGCCTCAAAGTAACAGTGCTCGAAAGGAACCCCAGATTTCAATGGTACAGCCGGATTTTTTAAACGGTTTGAAAAACACTGAAAAAAAAAAAACACTGCAGCACAGCAGAGGACGAAACCACAGAGGAGAAACGAACACCACGGGCGCTAAAAACAATGTCATCGGGAAAACCAGCAACCGGAAAAACAGTGTCATCCACACGACTTCCCTGGTGAACGGAAGCCTTTGGTGTACGCAACATTTCCCAGAATGTAAAGAAAATTGTACAACGGGCGAATACAACCGGCGTGTCCTCTGCCCCAAAGAAGCTTGCTACCTTACGCAAATTCTGAAAAACTGACAACAGCAAAGCGCGTGGATGCACAACTAAGCATAAGAATGCGTACGTCATGTGTGAGGAAAGTGTCATCTACCAGTTTCCCTTGTCATGCGGGAACCAGTATATCGGCCAGACGGGAAGATGCTTAAACGAGCGCCTCATGGAACATGCTCGCAGCGTCAGAAACGGACGAGGAGGAACATTAGTTGATGACGTTCTCTCGTGTGAGTAAGAGCATTGCTACTACTTTTTGAAAAAAAAAAAAAAAATGTGTTATAGGGAAAAGCAGAGAAAGGATAACGCGTGAGATCACCGAAGCTGAAAAGATAAATAGTTCAGGTCGCACGTGTGGGCCTTCCCTTTTCCTCTGCGATAAATAACTTGCATTTCTATGTAATCGACACTGTTTACATGTATGATGATTACATGTCTTTTTTCTGGCATATAAACATGCTGCTCGCGAAGAACAAAAGTTGTCGGAACTTAGCGCCCGTGGTGTTCGTTTTTGCTCTTTGTGTTTTCCTCTTCTGCTGCGCTACAGTGTTTTCCAAGACTGAGCCCAGAAGCCCACGAAGCCGCACTACTGAACCACATTTATTACGGGGCTAACGCTTTTGCAAGGCACACTACTCGTAGCAAAATGATCCGCATTTTGCCCGACCAAGCCACGTAGCTGCGCTCCGATTAGCCGCGGTACTCGAGAAAAGTCCCCGGCGGTAAACTTTCACTGACGACGAAAAGCACATCAACCCAGTTTCACCATCCATTCCTTCTTTTCCTGAGTACCTCTTTGCCAAGAGTGAACAAATTTCTGATTGTCGACAGCTCGGTACATACACTAAAGCACCGACGCATTCGTCTGATTTTGCATTTCGTTTACACGTCTTTAGGAAGCTAGAAGGATGAGCACTGACGCCGCTGACCAAGCGAGAAACACGCTTGCGTTACTGCCCAGTCACCCGCAGTGTCTTGTTACTGGCGGTTCTCTCTCCCACCGCCAGGTGGCGCTACGGTCAACGAACACTGCGTAAACTGTGGTATGTGTCCGCAGTCCGGATACCACCTATTCTGGTGACAACGATGGTAGCACGAGGAGGAGACTTCGTTGTCCTGTAAGGAATAGCGGGGCGGGTACCAGTGCGCAGGGGCATGTCAATAAAGTCCCTTCCTGCGTCTGCGCACTGGCGGCCTTGCTGTTTCTCCATGCCCCTAACCGAAAGGGTCACCCTATTCTGGAAGTCCATTAGCAGACCTTGGGTGCGAACGACGCGGAGCAAACACAAATGCCCCGATCAGCCAACGACAATGCGGAGATATGCGCAGGATATGCCAAGATACGCGCACATTTTCTCACGCCGCGAATCACGCGCCCGAACGTACACAGATGACGTTACCAGCTGCAACGCGCCTTCCCCGTTATTCCCAGACAAAGAGAGGAACCGAGAAAGAATCACACGATGGGGCGCCATCAGAGCGCAAATATAGGCTGACTCGCGATAAGGCGGTGCGCCATGAAATCGATGTATCTCTCTTACACAGTGTGCAGGACACGCCGAAGGCTGTCTACACCGGCCGGCGTGGCAGCATGCATGGAAACGCAACGGAATGGTGTTCCACGCCAATGCGGGCCAATCACGCTGCTGTGGACATCCTCAGAATTAGAGGCATACCCCGTCACGCTTGCGACAGCGCCAGTCCTTCCAATTTTAAAAGTCACCGTACGCGCCGGCCCAGCGATTCAACGAGCACAGTAGCCAAGCCGCTTTCTGCGGCATACACCTCGCAGCACGACGGGGCGCGCCTCCAGTGTTCGTAACAGCCAGAGGCGCCCGATCGACCCCCATGGGCTTGCGTGTTCCCTTTGACGCTGTTGCCTACTGTACCTACTTCATCGTGCGCAGGAGCAGATAAGCTTATGCGTCCCCGTCCGCAGCCTGCCTGGAATTGCAGGGCCCCTCACAATCTGGCAGCAGTGCACTGTGAGGCCAGACAAACGCACTCGCCATTTTTAGCGGCCCAGCCGCCGCGGTGGCACAGCGGTTATGGCGCCTGGCTGCTGACCCGAAAGACGCGGGTTCGATCCCGGCCGCGGTGGTCGAATTTCGACGGAGGCGAAATTTAGAGGCCCGTGTGCTGTGCGACGACAGTGCGCGTTAAGGAACCCCAGGTGGTCGAAAATTCCGAAGCCCTTCACTACGGCGTCCCTCATATATCCTGAGTTGCTTTGGGACGTTAAACACCAATAAACCTTTTTTATCGGCCCAAAATACCGCATTAGCGCGCTGCTGTCAGATAGCAGAATGCTTAGCCAGATAACTTCTCGAGCACCATCGCTAAATCCTCCACAGCGAAACATTGCCCAAAAGACAGCAACCATGAGGTGTGAGAGACCAGGAGTGACAAAGGAAGCCCCGAACAGCACAACGCGTCACAGAAGTGCAGCCTACAGCAGGTTCACTTTCAAGCCGAGGGGATAAGCAACCTTTCATGCTTAATTTGCCTGAGCCCGCAGGCAGTTATTGCAGGGGGGAATGACAGGACGAAAAACAAAACACAGTGAACAGGTCAATTGCTCGCCGAAGGCACGGAAGCTATCCTCAGTGGAACATTCAGCAATGCCAGCGGGTAATAAGGTTTGGTTTTATGGGGGTTTAACGTCAGGCTATGAATGGCGCCGTATAGTGGAGGGCTCCGGAAATTTCGACCACCTGGGGTTCTTTAACGTGCACTGACGTCGCACAGACCACGGGACTCTAGAATTTCGCCTCCATCGAAATTCGACCGCCGCGGTCGGGATCGAACCCAGGTGTTTCAGGTCAACAGCCGAGCACCATAACCAATGAGCCACCGCGGCGGCTCCCCAGCGGCAAATATGTTCCGACCAGTGGTCGCGAGGAAAATAAGGAGTGTTTCTCTTTGTTGTGTATTAACTCCAGTACATAGGTTTTGCTTTCTCTTTTTACTGGACGTTGATATACCGAGTGCTATTCCAAACAGAAAGATGGGATTGTCAGGCAGACACTTGTCAGGCATGTCTGGCCAACCCCATAGGGAAGTGTACCGTGTTCTTTGAATAAGGATTTGATTTGAACATATTTGTATCACTTTAATGCGCTCAAATCCTCTGGCGATCCAACCGTCTGCGTAAAAGATCACGCAGGAACAAAGGTCTTTGTTAATGTTCACCTAGAGAAAATAACTGCGAAAGAGCATTTACTCCGAGCGCTCGTCTTTTTCGCGCTTTAGTATTCATTACGAATCTATATCAACATGCCCAACTTTTTGCACTCCTAACCTGGAGTGCTGTCTGCGCTCAGATATGGGATACGAGAAAAGGTTTCGCCAGCTTTCAAGTGCTGGAAGACACGGACAGACAGAGAGAAACAAAATGATTCCGTGCACATGTCTTATCTGTTCGTGTCCTCTAGAAGTTGCAATGCCCAGACCCATACCCATGCACCTGTGTAGCGGTCCCATACTACACAGGCGCATATTAGAACAGGTCTGTGATGAGTGAAATTAATGCTTTCACATTAAATGGCGCACTACTGAAAATAGGCTTTAGGAAGTTGATTAGTTTACATTAGGCATTCAAATTAAAGCAAAACTTGAGCATTCAGCTCTCAAAGATATATTTTGCTCGACCTGCCTCGTCCACGTACGGCTGGATGAAAACGAAACGACAAGATACTTCTATTACGATATTTTTTTTTTTACATACGAACGCTAATTAATGAACATCAGGCAGACATACCGGTACGCTTTTAAACTTGAAGGTCATCTGCCATTCAGAGCACCATCGTTGGTGCCACTAGTGCCATTTAGAGCACCGAGGTTAAATGCATCGCAAGAACTTTGAATGACATGATAAACCACACAATCGTCAGCCAAACTTTGCAGACAAGATCGAGAACAATAACACTTATATAAATGAGGACAAAGATACGAGTCCCAGAACTGACGCAATTGCATGACCGCTTGAGCACACCACACAAACTGCAACGTTCGCCGACTCAGCTGAAAGCTCGCGCAGTCGCCTGGTAAGGCCCACTAACGCTTGTTAACTAACTTTGCCTCAAGAATTTTGTGTCATCCCTTTTACGGACGGACGCCGTTAAAAGGGGCAATGACACTGGTGAAAGGCCCGCTAGAACTAGAGCACGGCGCTCGGTGAGGACCACCCAGCCGCTGATGGAATGGCGCCAGTACTACTTTCGTGGCACTTATCTTCCAAACGTCGCAGCGAAGCGCCCCTTGCTTACGCGGCGCGCTACGACCGGAACTGGCCCGGACGATAATGGTGTCACTGTAGAGCGAGTTAAACAGAAATGTGTATAAAAGAAGGAAGCTGTTCTTTAGCTCACTCCCTTTGGAAAAAGGAAGCGCGCTGGCGGCAGCTTACTCCCAATAGGCGCATTCGCGTTTAGAGCATCCTAGTTGAGACCAAGAAGAAGAACGGGGTGCGAGCCGGGCGCCATCACCACGGTAGGTTTTCCAAAGTCTCCTAATCCTTTGTGCCAAATTTGGCAGCCAGGGCGGCGTTTTTGACTCGGCGCAAATGAATTTGAAGATTTCCAGCCTCGCGGTCTCACTCGGGGCCATTTCTACAGGCAACCTTGCGTGCCTGACGTCGCTATCTGCACGGCTGTCGGTATTCGCTGCGCGTTCGATTGAAGAAAAAAAAAACGATTCGAGCTTGCTTTTGATCTGACTTAGAAGGGGGCTTAGCGCGAGAGAAACAAGGTCATGACACAGGTTTCTACAGCGCTAAGCCCGCCTTTAAATCATGCCTCACCAACTGGCCCAAACTTCCACTCTGGTTTTGGTCTTTTCAGACGAATACTGATCGCAGGTGTCAGTTACAGTTGCCAGCTTAGCCAATCAACGCGCACAGAAGAGGTTCTCATTATTTTAAAAAGCCGTTTATCTGTACTAAGGCTAGGAGTTACCCTAAAATAATGCGACAATGAACTCAAAATGTTCGAAAATTCTCCGGAGTTGCCCTTTAAGTATATAAACGGAGTGGATTCCTTGAGAACGTAAACGTGGCTGGAGCCGACAGACAAAGGAGTCGAGTGGGCGGATAAGATCCAGAAGTCTGAGGGGATAAGGTGAGCGCAGGACAGGGCTGAGCGGAGAGCCTTTGTCCCCCAGTTCATGTACACAAGTAGAACTCTTTGCGGGGCCAGTTGGCCCGTTCTGATATGAGTATAAAAGCAGCGCGAATGAAGGTGCCCGAAGGCGAAACGAAGAAGGGAAAGTCCCTTCTTCGTTTCGCCCTTGGGCACCTTCATTTGCATTGCTTTACTTATATCAGTGGATGTATAGTGAGATTGATGAAGACTGCAGCCAACCGCCAAGTAACCACCACTGTTAGACATCGGGACATATTGGAAATGGAAGGCGCATGCTCAAGAGACTCCAGGCCGCGAAGACCGCACGGCGGGGATTCTACGGGACAGCTTGCGGAGTTATCGGAAACTCGGGCGACCGTGCCCGCAAGTCGTCAGTGCAATAAAGGCGAAGAGCGAACGGATGCCAGGGCGCTGACACACACGAGTGGCGGTGCCGGAAGCTCCTCAAGAATAACGAAAACACTTCATGCAACACCCGGATGGAATCAAGTGCACCCTCAATAGCACCCAAACAACACTGATCGACTCTCTACCACTCTTGGTTGGTTGGTTTGTGGGGTTTAACGTCCCACAGCAACTCAGGCTATGAGAGACGCTCTACCATGCTTCGCGTGCTTGCTTAGGTATTGATCATCCACCCTTTTGTTCGCAGCAGCAGATGTGCAAGCTGCTCACGTTAAGACACATTGTAAATGAACCAGGAATCCTCGCGGTGGGTTAGTAGAGGTTAGTAGCGCCGCCGAGGGCCGTCCGCGCGTCTTGAGCGGCCGCCAGCGCGACGCCCACATTGTCGTCAGACGCGTGACTCTCGGCACCTGCGCGCGAGCAGGGCCGCTGCCGGCCGGGCCTGGGCGACAGCGGCCGCGGTCACGGGCAACTCCGGAGTGCGGGCTCGTCAGATGGGTCGCTGCAAGCCGAACAGAGATGGCGCGGAATCTGGCTCATTCATTTCGTAGCGACGCTGGCCTGTGCGAAGACCTCACTGATCATTCGAGCTAACTACCAGTGAGTTCGTATTGCGTTTCGCCGTACCGTCCCTGTAAATAACTGCGAACAAATGTGCAGAGACTCTACAGCATAATATCGCCGGTGATTTTCGGTGTGTCGTCGTGTCGCCAAAATCCTCGTATGCCTGCTCCGTCGCAGGGGACAGCGTTCACATTAGAGACGGCCAGCACGCAAAGGGGAACCTCGAATAAAACCGGAAAAGACGGGGCGTCTAGTTGCATACAGACGACGACGCTACCAGCCAAATGTTTATTTCCCCGCAGCGACACGTGAGCTCGTCGACAACGACAAAACTAAAATGGAGAAGGAAAAACGCAGAACACCTGTACTTCAAGCGATGTAGCAGACGACCAGTCTTGGCACGGGTCGCTACTTTCCTCGTAGCATTTCGCTGCTTGCGATGTCGTCAATTGTTTCCTTTTTACGCATCGCGCATTTTGCGCTGTTATTCAAACTTCAGGGCACCATTGGACCAGTCCTGTTAAGCACTTCTTTTGGCGAACTTGGCGGTCTTCTAGCAGCTACTAAGCGAACCTGCGCCTCGAGGAGTAAGAAGTACAGGAAAGGTATTCTCAGTGTCCTTTTTCTACCTCGCGGTGCCATTGAATGTGCTCCCAGACTGCGCGCGTGTGCCGACAGAAGCTTCCCTCGCGGTCAGGCCCCGCTCTGCGCGAACTCAGATGAGCAACAGGTCACCATATATGCGCCCTGCACGAAATGCTCACAGCACAAGGTGCTCTACGCCGGCACCCCGACCCACAGCGGCTCGCAAGCGGTGGCACTCACTGGTGGCGGGGCTGGCGACGCTCCTCAGCTCCTGGTCCCGGGACGCCTTCTTGGCCATGGTCGGAGCGCGATCTCAGCGGCAGTGGCGGCCGCTCGGGCTCGAATCGGCTCGCACAGCTCGGGGGGCCCCGCGATAAGGAGCAGGCCTATCGCCCGGGAGACGCGCGCCGCCGCCGCAGGTGCGCCAGGCACGCGTCGACGATTCGCGCGCCACGACCGGGGCGGGAGCGAAAGCGCTTCTCCGCCGGCGACACCGCTCAGGTATGGGGGGGGGGGGGGTCACTCTCCTCTCTGCGAGGGAAAGAATGCTGCGGGGCGGCCAAAACGACGCGGCGCCGCTGCGTCACCCTCCGGGGGGAGCCCCACGAGGGAAGAGAGCACGAGAGAGGTTTACCAACAACCACTTCTCGCCCCGCTGGAACGCGTGACGGGCGCTGTCACCCCGCTCGTCAGCTCTCCGCGCGACTTCGGAACCGAGGCACGCGCGGATGCGTCTCGCGTCCCGTTAAGCGTGACGACGGCCCAAACACTCGCGAGAGCGGAAGACGTGCCGCCTCTTTTGTCCCAACCAGCTGAGATCGAAGCGCGGGACGTCGCGTCCAGTGTCTTGGGCGACGCCTTATTCCGGGCTTGAAACGTCCGAATGCTTTACCGGAGATGTTACGCTAGTGTAATCGCGATGCAGGCAAGAACAATACGAAAGAGCGCCGCACCGAGATGAATATCCCCGGGTTATTATCGCACCCTCAGGCGCAGGTACTGACGCAGATGGCCCTCGTATCAACGCAGGTTGCATAAAATACGAGGACAGAAACAGCGCTTCAAAAGTAATGTTTCCGGAGGCCGGCCCTTACCTCCGAGGCACGGTGTAAGAGTGCTCTGACCTGTTTAAACTATTACGGAAAAGTACAAACGTAATATACACGAACACAGAATTACACGCAGCTTATAATACACTATTACCCGAGCGTCGAGCGCCTGTGGCCAGGGCACACAGTACTTCAGTGCAAATGTCGGCATGTAGCGTATTTCGTGGATCAAAAAAAAAACTATAAAACAATGATCTCGGAGGACTATAATATCCGAAGACGTCCAATGTATTTCGGAAATGCGCCAAGGAGAGGTCAATTTACAATCGGTGATTGATAGAACCCCCCTCTTGCAGTCAGCCGCAGCTAAGGCTGGGCAGAAAAAGGGAGAATGCAGGCCTTTGGCTCGTGCCGTGTCTGGCCAGTAAACAAGGATTGCTTCTCTCTTCTCCCCTCCCACAATGAAGTAGTGGTGGTTCATAATTACAGACATACAAAGAGGAAGGAAAAAAGCTGTTGCCAGCACCGAGCTTCGGCCGGCGGAAATACACGGACAGGGACAGGACAGCAAGGATAAATGCACAAGGAAACCGAAGCTCCGGGCGCCGTGCCCGGACCGCCGCTTTTCGCGGGGTCCTTCTCGAGTTGCTCGAGGGAGAGAGGGGTGGAATCTCTGTAAACGTGTTGGCTCCGCCAGCTACCAATGCGCTTGTCGCGTCATCAAATAAGCCTTGTTTACATGAGCCCGAGAGCGGCGTGTCAGTCAGGGGATCGCGCTGTGCAAGGTCAGCCACGGCCGGACTCACGGGCTTCTCCACTCCGACCGTGTATAAGCCCAACTGGACGACAGTCTGCTGTCGTAAAAACTCCCGTGTCGCGCGTACTGCGGGGCGCGACCACAGGAGTAGTAAACCAACGTTTACAGATATCAATAAACGTTGTAGTAAACCGGGTGCCACTTGAGTTCTCCCGTGCAAAATGCTTTCCCGAAGCTTGAAAGAGGATTTACGCAGGGGACTGCGAGTCCACCCACCCCTTGCGGCGAAGTGGAGGGGTCGAGTCCAGTCGACTCCCCGACTCGGCGGCGTTTACATGAATTCCGCAACCGGTTTTCCACCGGACAACTCGACTCGATGCAGCCCTGTCGGGTTCAAACGCCGCTTTTTTCAGTATTGAAGTAAACGGTAACTTTGCTACGAACCGCTGAACTGTGGTGCGGGTCTGAATAGCGCGCTGTTTAGCGAGCATGGCAAGCTTCCCTGATAGCCGGGCGGGCCTTCTTGAGAGCAAACGGCCGCGGTTTCGCTATTTTTTTGCACTCTTTTTTTCATGCTAGCAGTGACAGTGAGCCCCAGGATGATGTCAGATAAATGGATTTCAGTTGGGACGGTCGGATGAAGGCCTCTAGAAACCAGCCCCCAAAAACAGTCATTGTCCGCCGACAAGCATTTTTTTTTTTTTTTCAGCTAGCAGCCGGCTTACTCTTTTTGCGCTAGCTCGAAATGCTCGCAGTATTATGGCTGCTATTTTCTGCATGCCCCGATTATGCGGCCAAGATTTGCTGCCGCCACCTGTGTGGGTCTGGCGTTTCGCCCGAGTAAAGATGGCATCGTGCAGTACAAAGCCAAACGGATGACGAGTTAAAGCGATGTGTTCGGGCTGCTGTTCTCAGCAGATGCAACAGAACGATTTGAGCCAGCACGAATATGTCCGAACGCACATCTTAAGCACGCAGCCTCAAGCTGAAGCCGATGACAAAAAAAAAAGGTCACAAGTGCCTAGGGGCATCGCCCAGCTCCTACGACTACATTTCTAGTGCACTGAACACGGCTTGTTTTCCGACCTTCATCCCGGGTTTAAGTCCAGAGGGTATTGTACCCGCTTTGTGGCCACACTATGTTTTAATGTCTCAAAATTAGGGACCTGTTTCACCTTTCACCTTGTAATAAGGGAGTAATTACTCACTGGCATCCACCCAAGCGCAGCCATACAGCTGCAAACAAAAGCTATGCAGCTTCCACAGAAACTTCGTAGTTAAACATTAGTGTCGACGCCATCCACGCAAGCCCCGAAAAGGCCGCGATCGATGCAAATGATTGCGCTTCACGAAGCTTCGCGAAACGCACTGAGCATAGTCCCGAAACTATAGCACGTATACAGCTCTTGCTCCGGCCACAGGAGTCCCCTTCCCTGGTGCACTCCCTGAGCATGAGTGAGAGAAGAGCGGAAGCGCAGTCGGACGGAGACAGCGCCGCAGCGAATGGGCCGTGTGCCACTTCCCGCGGCGTTTCGAGGGAAGCGCGCGTACGGACACGCTTGATTTCCCGGAAGTCGCCGCAGCCGCTGCTCGTGACCACGGCTCGTGCGTCACTTCCTTGCACTCGCTGGAAATCGCGGAGCGGAGCGAAGATTCTCGAGCAAGCCGCCGGAAGCCGCCCGAGGAATGCGCCGAAAAGCCATTATTGAATCCGAGAACGGTGACGTCCACGCACGGAGGTGCATCGTAACTAGCCTCATGGGTAAAAAACGACACTTTTGTTTATTGGTTTATGTGTACCAAATGCCATATATCTATAATGCGACCCATAAAGCATCAAGACAACAAATAAACTTGCGTGTTACTTAGAAGCCATAATGCCGGTGCGCCAGGCTAGAGGCACTCTTCGTTCGCGGAATGCCGCCCGCCGGCGTACTGGAAGTGCGTAGCTCCCAGGTGTCGCCAGGCATAGCCCGCTTCTAGGGTGCCTGGATGTCCGCTCGCCTCCGCTGGCCATGGCACAGAGAAACCGCTGACGACGGCGCTTCCACGAAATGACTAATCCTGCTACGAAGACGCTATCAACAGGGTAATATCACATTAAAATTACGGTGCAGCTCGTTTCCGCAGCGCCTTCGGCAGCGAAGCGAGCGTAGCAGGCCAGGCCAGAGCCGCCGCTAACCTTGCCGCACCCAGGTTGGTTTCACGGCAAGACAAACAGCGAAACAAATGCCGGCTTCCCCGCACGACAGCGGTGTCAGGTGGGAAATGGGTACGCGAGACCGAAGGCTACCCCCGACCAAACCCTCCATGTTTCCCTTGTTACGAAGTTTTGTAGCGTCGTCCAAGTGGCTAGCGTTGTCATCTGGCTTCCAAGGCCGCACAACCGACCAGCCTCCACGCGCGAAAAGTGATAGCGCGAGTGCCGTAAGGAGCAGCTCTACTTTCAGGGGCGCGATGCGCTAGCACGTTTTGTTGCTATCGCCAAGCGCACTTTGCTTTCCAGGTTAGCACCGCATAGCCTAAAGTGTCACTGGGTATGCCGAAGCGCACTGCCGGTAAGTGCTCTTAACTTGCGTGCTTGACAGAGGTATTATTCGTTTGACCTGTCCTTTAAAATGGTAGTGAGTAGCGGGTAGTGCGAATAGTACGTTCTTCAAAACTCAACCTAATATGGATACTGTAGTTTCGATGCCGAATCGGAAACGAACACAGATAGAACCGAATCGAATATGAATCGAATGTCTTCACAAATATTCGCTATTTCTGCGAATATTCGTACAACACAAATACCACGAAACAACGAAGCGCTAACAGCGACGCTCCGGTACGGCGCTACAACTTGCGGCTGCCGAAGACGCAACAGTGATCTGCACTATAGGGTGCACACAGTCTGTACATCAACTCTACAAGCGTCATGTTATACTACTAGGAAAATGACCTTTTGCTACTGACGTCGACAGCGACTAGACTAGTGCCACATCTAAGGAGATGAGAGGGGAGACAGCCATCTTTGAGCTCTGACCTTTGACATCAGGCATGAAAGCAGGGTTTACTTTCAAACTATTCAGTATCGGTTAACCAGCCTGATAGTAGCACGTCTAAGCTGTATTCTGATGCACTACACTGCTGACAACGCAACGGCGAAAAAAAAAAAACCTCTTCGAACTCAAAACTCTATTTTTTGAAAACTGCCGACAGCCTTAGGTGGAACACCCACTGACTAATAAACTACGGTCTGTAGCGTCAAAATGACTGCCATGCCGCGCTCGTTCTGCTGAGCAGAGAAGCGAATAACGCCTTCACAGTAAGCATTCATAAAGAAAGCTGTTTAACCCATATGGTGTCTAATGTGTTAAAAATAAGGAGTTTTAACCAAATGCGCGAGAAAAGGCAAATAAGGGGAAAACACGCAGCAGACACAATTACATATTGCACGCGACCTTGCCACTGCAGCCCACCAATCAGCAATTTTCGTAAAGCCCGGCGGCATGACGCCAGACGAATGCGGGCCTCCAGTTTTTTCTCAGACAGACTAGTAGCATTTCCTTTAACATACACCAAAAAAAGACAAGTGGTCTCGCTAGTCTTCTCATCGTTGCCGTTATTCACAAGGACGTAATTAAGCAAAATTAACAGTAAACGTTGGCCTAAGAAACAAAAAGGTCATTCATCATCAACATAACTATACGTCCACTGCCCGACAAAGGCACCCCCCACTAACATCCCGTGAATAGGGTTCCTGGATGGCCAGCGCCGCACGCGGACATCAAGGCACCCTACCAATGAAGCCTGCCCTGCGCTACACTGCAAACTCCAAAAGCTCACCTCGCCGCAGACTCTCTGTGGCCCGCTCTTCTGCTTGTCCCTTCTTGGAACCCACTCTGTTACCCTAAGCGACCACCAGTTATCTTCCCTTCGCATTACATGCACTTCCCATGTCCATTACTGCATATCAGCCACCATTATACTCGCACTTGTTCCCTGACCCACTCTGCTCTTCGCCCGTCGCTTGAAGGGGTGCGTTCGCAAGACAGGCACAAATGCGAAGGCCACGGGACAATCGCTCTCGTCCCGGGTGACTCTTGTCATTTGGGTGTCTTGCGAATGCATGTAATACTTCCTAGAAATACGAACCATCCAGCCCGTCTGGTAGTTCTCTAAAGGGGGTACACAGACGCCAGATTTTCATTGCATGTCTTCGTTGCAGCGATGCGCAACACATTACTGTAGACGGATCACCTCGCGCTGTTCGCCTACGACCGCTAAGTAAATAATTTATAGTTGAATTTCTTCTCACGCTGTTTCAGTTTAGGTTTCAACAGTGGAGCGATGGCTGCGACGTAAAAGGTGAGTACAAGTCACGGGAGGCACGAAAAAACTTCCACATAATCGCTGCTTCGTCCTTTTAATTCGCCACAAAGCTGAAGTTGCCAGCCTGCCTCAAGAGCTGGAATGAAAACGACTGAAGAAGCGGCGATTATGTTGCACTTTTTTTTTTTCATGCCTCAGGTGACCTAAGCAGCATGAAAACCGAAGAAATTAAATTCGCTCTTTTCACAACATGTGGCACCCACTGGGAAGTGCGCGAAAATTCGTCTGCTACGAAGAAAGCTGGCTGAAAACATGCATGTGAACGTCGTTGGCGAGATCCGGTTCTGCGAGGCACCAACTGCGCATGCGCAGTGGCAGGTGCGCGCACGCGGCTCCCGCTTCCTCAGTTCGTCAATTCTCCACTTTTCCGAAGGAAAACTAACAAATTTGGCCTTCCTGAGGCCCGAGTACACTATCCACACGGAAAACTGTTTCAAATGGAAATTATAAATGCCGCCGGAAAGGGTTTTTTAAATATTTTTTTTTATTATAGTACATATGAAGAGAGAGCCCCAAACACAAGAGATTGTAACTGCGATAAAAATGAGTTCGTGAGCAATCGCTCGCAAAAAAAAAAGGTCCGTTTAGTCGCCGCGGTGGCTCAGTACTTACGGCGCTCGGCTGCTGACCCGAAAGACGCGGGTTCGACCGCGGCTGCGGCGCTCTCATTTTGACGGAGGCGAAATACTTGAGACTCGTGTGCTGTGCGATGTCCGTGCACGTTAAGGAACCCCAGGTGGTCGAAATTTCCGGAGGCCTTCACTACGGCGTCCTTCGTAACCGAAGTCGCTTTGGGAGGTTAAACCCCATAAACCAAACCAAACCAAAAAACGATCTTTATAAAACCGAAACTAGAAAGGGGGGGGGGGGGGGGGGGGGGGGGGGGCATTACCAAGTGCCTGAAATGATGTACAGACGGGAACACTCCGAACCACTCGGCCCCGTAGTTGGGGCTTGTCGGCGGATCGCCAGCTGCTCGTATAAACCGCGGCGAACGGGAACGCATTACAAGAAGAGTGGACTGTGAACGACGAGAACGCCCATCGAATGAATTTACAGCACTGCGGACAAACGCCCGCAAAGAGGGGCCACTTTTTAGTTGCTCGGCGTCTGCTTTCGTGCTTCTGGCTAGCCCAGCTTTTGCGAAAACTCTTGTTTTTCGGCTGGAATCGCTAGAGACGATGCGGAATTTCGATTCGTCCTTGCCAAACCACACATCGCTCCTAGTTTGCCGTCCTTCGGAAACGCGTGGGGCATGTGCGTTCGTGACCCTGACAGCATTTCGGTATGTTAATCGCGCTTGAAATTTCGAAAAACTTTACTCATCATCATCAGCTTGATTACGCCCACTGCAGGGCAAAGGCCTCTCCCATGTCTCTCCAATTAACCCTGTCCTTTGCCAGTTGCGGCCACTGTATCCCCGCAAACTTCTTAGTCTCATCCGCCCACCTAATTTTCTGCCGCCCCCTGCTACGCTTGCCTTCTCTTGGGATCCACTCTGTTACCCTTAAGGACCAGCGGATATCTTGCCTTCGCATTGCATGCCCTGCCCAAGCCCATTTCTTCCTCTTGATTTCAACTAGGATGTCATTAACCCGCGTTTGTTCCCTCGCCCACTCCGCCCTCTTCCGATCTCTTAACGTTACACCTATCGGTTTCCTTTCCATAGCTCGCTGCGTTGTTCTTAAGCTGAACCCGCCTCCACGTCTCTGCCCCAGAGGTGAGTACCGGTAAGATACAGCTGTTGTATACTTTTCTCTTGAGGGATATTTTAAACTTCACTACCACAGTACTAACCACAGGACTGCCATCCTGCCTTCCCCTTCACGCCGCCCGTCATCCATCCGCTGCCAATGAGCCTGGCCTGAGAGGATGGCTTTCGGCTATCTACACCGTATCCGCTAAGGTGCCGAACTGCGCGACACAGCGCCACGTGCACGCGTCGGCTGCGAGGTTTTTAAACGCTTGCAAGAAGTGTACCTGTTACCAAGGAAGCTTGGAACTCTGTCACAGTTTTATGACACACCCATCATATTATGAAGCATTCTAGCCTACATAAAAGTTCGTTGCATTTGGCCTTCAACGTCACGTTCATCACACCTCGCTGCGTTGTCCCTATATTTAAGTTCAACCCGTTCCGTTTGCCTCCAACTTTCTGCCGAAGTGCACGTGGTCATGAGCGAGAGTGTGAGCGAGCGGCTGTCAGTGTGAGTAGAAATGAGAGAGTGCGGTTGAGCCACCTCTCACGGTGCCGAGATATATGCCCCAAGGGGGGTACCGGCAAGACACAGCTGTTGTACACTTCTTGAGGGATACGGGTAAGCTGCCATTTCATGATCTGAGAGGGCCTGCCATACCAACTCGACTTCATTCTTGTTCCGCCAGTTATTTCACTCCAGTGGACCGGACTCTGCGATTACCACTCGCCCAACGCATCGATGCATTCCCTTACCACTTCTAAGTGGTTCGCTGCGTATCGTAAACTGTTGTGCCCTTTCAGAGACTACTGAGTCATTGCTTTAGATTTCTTCGCATAAATTTTTACAACCACCGTTTCGCTTTGCCTGTTTAGGTCCCCAATCATGCTCTTTAGCTCGTCCCCTGAGTTGCGCTGCACGACGATGTCACCCACAAGTCCGAGATTACTAAAGTACTCTCCATTAAATTTGTATCCCCAATACAATTATGTGAATACCTCACTATGAGCATTGATAATGAGATCGCGACTCCCAGCCTGACACCCTTCCTGATTTCAGTGTCACCCCTTTCCCGGTGGAGGAATTTAGGTTTTACGGTTGTATGGGATTTAACACCCCAAAGGGACTCAGGGTATGAGGGACTCAGGGTATGAGGGACTAAGGATATGATGGACTAAGGATATGATGGACTAATGATATGATGGACTAAGGATATGATGGACTAAGGATATGAGGGACGCCCTATTCGAGGGCTCCGGGATATTTTCGACCACCAGGAGTTCTTTAACGTGCACTGACATCGCGCGGTACACACGGGCCTCCAGCATTTTCGACAGAAATGCGACCACCGCAGCCGGGGTCGAACCCGCGTCTTTCGGGCCAGCAGCCGATCGAGCACCATAGCCACAGAGCCACCGCGGCGGCTTTGTGGAGGAATATCGTGGCTACACAATCGCTACAGATTTTTTCCGACACTAGAGAAAAATTTGTAACGACAAAAATACAAATTTTTCTGTCGTATTTTGGAACCGGCTCTGTCGTATTTTTCGACCGGTTAGGCAATGCCTTAATCTCAATGTCTCAAGCTTCGCCTGAGACAAACGCTCTATCATAACCTACGAAGGCTATGCGTACCGGTTAGTAGTATTCTGCGCATTTCACTAGCACCTGATTGACGCTGCGATACGATACATCGTAACGCAGCCTTCCCCGGTAGCCAGCCTGGTGCATTGGCTGACTGAAGACTAAGACTGGTCTAATTCTGTTAGCGATTAGCTTAGCAAATCAAACCTTGTAAGCAACAGACGGCAAGCTAACTGGCTTGTAGCTTTCCAACCCCTTCCTTGTGGATTAAGATTATGTCAGCGTTCTTCCAATATTTTGGTGCGCTCGAGGTTCACCAAGTGTTGCGTATACGGTAGCAAGTTTTTTTGCACAATCTCCCCATCGTCCTTCAACAGCTCTGCGGTCACTTGATCCTCACATGTTTCCCCTCTGCAATGCTCGCAAGGCCTTCTGCTTCCGTTACCGGCGGGGTGCCCAATTCCTCAGAACCACTGTCGGCGTCACTATAGCGTCAAGATTACTTTCTCGCACTGGTGCCACCATATTAACTGCAGCAACCGAGGCAACACGGATACAAGGTGATAGATAAACATTACGCAATCAAGCTGAACATCAGAGCTATTTTACGGTAATCAGAAGACATGCAGGTGATATGGCCATCCCAGCACATATTTAGACTGCACCATATAAAGCGCTGCTTTAGGTTGTGGACAAATACAGTCCAGATAACGGCCGCAGTTATATAACGAACGCTCGCTTATTGCAAACGAGGGCGGTGTCACCGTCTAAATATGTATCAGGGCAATGGCATTACATCTCAGGTGCAACGAACAAGTGTGGCCGCACAACTCGGTAGCAGCGAACGATGAGGCGCTGTGCACTCCGCCCCGGAGTCGAGAAACCCCGTTTCTTGCAGGAGCGAAGCGCGATGAGTGCCTCCATGCTCCTTGGAACACTCCCCACCCCACAAACTTTCTAAGGAAAGAACGCAACCACCCAAAAGGCGAAAAAATAATACGGGATTTATGGAATGCCGACGACACTGTCTGCCAGGTGCAGTAACGCGTGTCTTGAAAGGCTTTGGTCAGTTGGGAGTTTATCCGAGCGCCGAAGCAATGTTAATCTAAATCTAGTTTAACAGTGAAAATGATGCAATTATGAAGACTAAAAATCCAGTGTAAATGGCTGGATAAAATCAAGAGATTCAATATAACTTAGAATACATTGAAGTGGAGGATGAACGCAGGGCACTGCCAAGAGCAAGAAGGCAAAGAGTTGCCTCCCACCGTGCATGGCTACGGCGCCTCCTTGTCTGTGACAGGGTGCCCTTTAGATGTAATCACATGAGAAAAAAAAGACTGCAAAAACTTTATAGTTCTAGCGGTATCTAAAATTTCCACAACTTTGTCAAATGATACTACAGATTCATCACTTAACAGGCAGGTTAAAATGATGTGAATGATTAAAAGCAAGCCACTGAAGTGCTCGCATTCAGGTGGCTCTGCTCTCATGAGTAAATGTGTGTTCAGTGGGTTAAGTGTGTGTGTCCGATTCGTAGTCTTGCATGTATGACCTTCTAAAATCTGTTTTTACGATGCCTTTCTTATGTTTCTTCTTTCATGTTTGGCTATAAGAGTCGAAGCAAATGCACTAATGGATTCGTTGCCAGCTCTTCAATATCCTGTTCAGATTATCAAGGTAAGTTTTGAAAAATATGCAGCCCTCAATTCCATCTGTCCGAATTCATTCCATGAACTTCTGAGTTCTGACAGAGCATATTTTTCTTACTATGGACAACCAGGAGAGGTGCAAGCCATTCGTTACGGATTTTTGGTTTCACTACAAGCATTTACTCAAAAGCAAGATTTGTAAACTGCTTTCAAAATACCCAAGTTAAGCCATAAACCTTGTTGGGATAAGTTCCAGAAGAGACACTACCACAGCCAGCTTTACGCACACAGCAGCCTGTGAAAAAAAAAATAAAAATTATGGGTAATCAAATGGACTAATGAGAAGGAAATGTGACAGCACGCTTCGTTCACTCTCCTATCTATTCCAGTTACGATGCCATTCCAATTCCGACTGTGCAACTACGCAGAATGTGTCACAATGTTAGACGGCGGCGAGTCCTGACGCCACTACCGGCACAGTGGCACAGCAGTTAAGCAATGCGCCAGTGCACTGGCACGTAGCTGTTTGAAACACAGCCACCGCTCGGGATAGCGAAACCCAGGCTGCTGTTCCCGGACAATGTGAGGAGTAACTCAAGCAAGCTTCACTTTTGCACAGATAGTTCTTCGGGGGCTGCATAGTTTGCACACAGGCCTGCTGCTGTCACTCATTTTCATTTTTGCCGAATCATGCTTCGTCCGGCGCCTCTCTCTCGCTCTCCCCTCTCCCATACAAGTGAAGAGGAGGGGGGGGGGGGGGCAACAGGTGGAGAGAAATCCCCCTAAATATCACATAGGTGGAGGCTTCACACAGGCGCCGACGTCGCTGGACAGTTCTCGCCTTCAAGGCCATCTTAATGCTACACAATTAAAATTTTGTAACATATACTCATGAAGGTCTGCAGCAGAGTTGTCACTCCAATAAATGGTACATGATCCCCTGACTATTAGTTTGGGACGAGCATGAGGTCTGAAAAGCCGATGAGGGCCGATAAAAAACAAAAATTCCGACTCGCGGAAGGGCTGGTGACCTTCGTGTTCCGTAACTCTTGGCCACTCAATGCCAACCCGCCGGGGTGGAACGCATAAAAATACCGCTCACTCGTAGTTATGCATTCGGGTTGACAAACAGCTCGAGCAAACGCGGCGACGTAGAGTGAACACATCGGTCCCTGGGCACCGACTTCCCGCAGAACAGTTCAAGAGGGCACATCAAAGCCAGGGCGAGCGAGAGAGGGGCATTTGGCGGTGCCGGCGCGGTCCCAAACACGGGAAGCACTCGGCCGCCACAGAAGCCCGCCCCACAGATCGTCTTTCGGGGCTTCGCTCTCGGTGCCCATGAGAAACGCACGCGCGACACGCACACAGGGAGCCACAACCGATAAGCGCTTATCGGCGGTGCCGCCCCCGCGCGAGCCGCGGCCAAGAGAGGGCACCCACCGTACTTCCCGGGGGGGGCCGGGGCTTCCACGGGCTCGAGCTGGAACTCCTCGGCCTGGGCAAGGGGCGCGTAGAGCCCGTTCACCGCCGAACCGTTGACGACCATCGCGCGCGAACACGTGCTTCCTGCTGGGCGCGGTCTCCAGCGAAGAGAGCGGCTCGCCTTGAATCGGGGAGAGGGCGCAGGGTGCTGCTCACGTAGCGCCGACACTCGGCCAAGGTAGTCCGCGCATCGGGACGCACGGCGCGCGCGATACCGGAACACGGAAGGAGCGGCGAGGCTTCGCCGCCACGCCTTCGCGCGCAACCGTGCGACGCGAACTGGTGGCCACACTGTCCCGAAAGGACTCCGAGCGAAGCCCATCATCGTGGCACCGCCGTTGGGCTGGTATCCTCTCCTGCGTCTGGCACCGAGTCGCAGCCTCGTCTGTCGACTTCCGGTCGGAAGGCGCGCAGCGCCAAGACCGACAGATCCGGAGCTCAGCTGCGGCGGCGGACAGGAAACAACCACATCCCCGTGGCTCCCGCTAGAACCAGTTTCGAGCACCGCGGCCGGGTAGAGAATACGCCGCGACCTAGCAGCCCAGCACAGCTAGGCGTATGCGGCCTGTTCAGCAGTAACTACCCGCTATTGACTAAAACCCAACAGATGTAAATGAGCAGATAGAAAGCTAGTGTGGAGAGTCGAGAGTCCTGTATAAAACGTCGACCTGGTCCAAGCCACTGCTGCAAAGCTGAGCTGATGTCTCGTCACAGAGGTTACGAAATATCCTTGAGATTTTTTTTTTTTCAACTTCTGGCTGTAAATGTCAAACTGCTTCTACCGTCCAACAGCCATCGCCCCCACGCAACTCGGACGGCCCAGAGGACGCCACGAAAGCTGATGAGGAATGAAGGAGAAACAGGCCAGCAGAAGGGCGACCGCCACTTCGCAGTGGCAACAGCCACAGCAGGGCGTCGATTCCTTGGCGACGGATGGCACCTTGAAGTCCTTAATCAAAGGTTTGGTTTGGTTTTGTGGGGTTTAACGTCCCAAAGCGACTAAGGCTATGAGAGACGCCGTAGTGGAGGGCTCCGGAAATTTCGACCACCTGGGGTTCTTTAACGTGCACTGACATCGCACAGTACACGGGCCTCTAGAATTTCTCCTCCAAAGAAATTCTAGCCGCCGCGGCCGGGATCGAACCCGCGTCTTTTGGGTCAGCAGCCGAGCACCATAGCCACTGAGCCACCGCGGTGGCGTCTTAATCAAAGGCTCTAAACGGGTGACGTCTGCTGCGCTGCGGGCAACTCGAGATCGCCTGTCTTAGACTGTCTTAGAATGACGGCCTGCAGAACCCGCTACTCGCAGTTCCCACCTAAAATGCAGTCGCCTAAGAGTTACTTGCGAAGTGTCCTGCAAAAAAAAAAATATATGCGTCGGCACAATAGCTCGGGTTTCCGAAAGCCCAGGTAAATAAGCCGTTCCGCTCAGCAATAAAGTCGGACCCCCTGCCTTCGAGGTATACTGAACAGCCGACGTAACGTTCTTTCTTGACAAATGACAAATCTGCGTCAAAGCAGCGAGAAATGTGCGATCATGGGCCTTATCTCGTACCGTCTGTTGCAAAAGTTTACAGCCCACCGCATCATTGATATAAACGGCGCGGTGGGCTGTAAACTTTTGCAACAGAGGGAACGTTCATGGGACAACGCCGCCAGGCGCAGGAGCGACATTTACATTTTTTTTTTGTATGGCGCTGGACCTTAAATCGGGGCATCCGCATAACCGAGATGTAGCAAAGAGGTCCTCGAGCGTGGCTCAAGACGCCCCATCGCCACTGCCCATGCCTGCAGCAGGGCAGGCCTCGGCGGAACGGGTTAACTGTTCCAGCAGTTCCTAGCTGACTTGTTAAAGAGTGGGCGACGCCGTTTTTGACTAGAATAACTGGCCAACTAGATTTGTTTTGTGTTCGCGACTATGCATCCTTTGCAAACATCACTTTCTTTAAAAATTATGGACACCAAGTATTAGCGATGCCTTTTGCATTAATGCTTTATACTTATTTTTGTTCATGAAAGCAGAAACATTTCGTGGCGAGTGATTTTGAGAAGCCCAAGGCCGATGTTAAAAAGAAACTGAAATCGAGTGCAGTTGTTCCAAGCATCTTTGCACTTCGAAAACCAAAGACTCCACGGAAGGCACCTCACCCTCGCCCTTACTGTTTACCGGCAGGCCACAGGGCCTTTTTTGCTTTTCACAGCCAGTCACCTGTAAAAACCATTCCAGGTAGAAGACGAGGCGATCGAAACGAGGATGTGCGAGTGTAGACGCCTTGCAATTTTCGCTGCTTCACCAACACACTTTTCTCACTTTCCGCTCACCACACGATAACAGCTGGTACTGTTCTGAACAAAAATTGCGAAATCTTCCAATTTAGCTGAACGAAAAACTAGTTCCAAGCCGGCGGCGGCGGCCACTTGCTATTCCGACGGCGCCGGTCCGGCGGCCTGGAAGGAAAATGGCGCGCCTGCGGGCTGTTGTTGCCCACAGAACTAGCACCTTTGCTGTACTCAAATTTTCCAGTGACTCTAGCTGCGCCTGATGTGCAGCGCCATCTATGGAAGAAAAGTAAAAACTGGGACGTTGATCGCGCTGCTGGCGCTGCTTTCCCCACGCTTCCTTGCACGCGCCCGCGCTGTCACGATGAATCGGGTGCATTGCGGCTCCAGGAAGATCGTTCAGGCTGACGCGCAGTTCGGGAATCCATACTTCATTAAAGGGGAGAAGCTGATTAGTCGCGCATACTGTGTGGAGCAGACGATCGACGACGAGGAGGCCCATTTGACGGTAAAATGCATTTCTCGAGTTAGTAATAACGTCGTACTGTGTGACATGTAACTAGAGGTATGTCCACTGCATAATTATATGCTCGAAATATGCGAAGTACTATAAGCTCTGCGAAATAAGGCGAGGCAATCGGTGATCGTAGTTGTCGGCTGTTGCATGCCATGCACAGGGTGATCCACTCACTTGCGAGTCGAAAGGACATGCGACCAGGCAACAGCTCGACAACCCCATTGTTCACACTTGTAAGCGCGACCAGCGGGTCGCCTTCTCGTCAGATTTTCGTTTGAAGCGAAAACTCGTAGGAATGATGTTGTTCGCGCGCTTTCGAGTTTCGTCTGCTTTGGCCGCGTCTCTTGAACTCGCTCGGTGCCGCCCGCTGCAGCTGCCTACCACACGATAAGCGCTGACCGAAATGGACCTGCAGCCTAGGGACTTGCATCCGACAGAACGCGGGAGCTCCGTCCACAGGCCGATCCCCAAGGAGCGCAACGCACAGAAAGAAGCAAGCTGTCCTTCGAAAACTTCAAGAACAAGTTGGAACAAGGTTTGCCAAGACATCACCTGACGCAGAGGACGACGAAGCGAGAACAGGCAAGCGGTGCATGGGCGTTGCCTCCCGTCTGGTGGGACCACTTCTGAAGTGTCGACCAGCAGCCTGCCGTGCCATGTTTCCAACAGCTTCAAGCTCCATGCCGCAACGGAGTATTCCCTCAATCCGAACCGAAATTTTCTATTTCAGTACCTTTTCCCCTGAAGAACCTTGATAACTGCGTCAATCTAGTAAGAATTTCTGTTCCTAAAAATCCCTGAAAATGGGTAATTTCTCAGAACGGCTTCGAGCAGCTGGATGAACCGCGTCGTACGGGGTCGCCACGTATTAGGAGGATCGGAAGAGCAACAACGACGCTGCTTGTTAGCGGTGGAAGGAGTAACAAATTATCCTCCGAAAAACGTAAAGAGCTTTTCTTTTTCTCCCTAGACGATTGCGACAGGCTTGCTGGCAACGCGCCCATGCCGCCACTCGACCGAAGAGAACGCCTCCGGCATGAACGTCCTCAGGGCACGCCCGCACGGGATGGAAACCTCGCAGAAAAACCAGTCCAGAATTGAGTCACTACCTCACAGAGTACGGCTTCTCGGTAGCGTCCAGTCTTAAAATAGAACTGCATAAAGCTCCTGCGGACGACTGCGCCTTCCGGAGGCGAAGCCCACCGACTACGAGAGACTCTGGGTGGCAATGGAACGACTCTATGAAGCGCCGCAAACCGCGCGTCAGAACGAAGGTGGCAGAAGCAGCCCGTAATCTGGCCAATATTGACCACGGCGCACGAGAAAAATCCTGCCCAAGCGAAATCGATATGCGTTGACACGACACGAGCAGAGAGCGCAATCGGAAATGGTGCGGCAAGAGTGGCGTAATGTCCCGATACCCCATCAATCAACGGTAATGGTTTGGTTTATTGGGGTTTAACGTACCAAAACGACTCAGGCTATGAGGGACACCTGGGGTTCTTTAGCGTGCACTGACATCGCACAGCACACGGGCCTCTAGAATTTCGCCTCCATCGAAATGAGACCGACGCGGCCGGGATCGAACCCGCATCTTTCGCGTCAACAGCCGAACACTATAACCACTGACCCATCGCTGCGGCTTAGATTGTCCTACGCCGTCGCAGGAATAAGACAGCTAGTGGGCAGATGGCAATAATCGAGTGCAATCGGACGAAATGAATTGTATCATCGTGGCCTTACAATCAGTACGTGCCTTCCATCCATGTACTGCTTAGAGCAGCCTGAGTGCCCAAGGCGCGGTTAATCGCCCCGAGAGGATAGTATGCGGAAAAAGGTGACCTCAATGTTCCCATTTTCCATATGTGAGAGCACGATTAGAAATGCGTATTAACATCAAGCAGCAAAAGATTAACGAAACTTAAAAGCATGAGAAAATGCAACAGCGCGCAGCTTTTATCAGTTTAAACTGAAGTGACAGACAACTTTTCTAGCTCGCTTGTCACTGCGCGGGCAGCATGACAATCGCTGGGTCTAGGTTACATGTAGTGCTGAATGCGGAAAATTGACAGTCCAGTTTTGTCATTCACCCACTGTACGAGACCTCGCCTTCGTGATTGATGTTATTAATTTTAGATCTCCTTCAAAGCAGCCGTCTACTGAGCCAAAGCCAGACGAAGATTTCTTCTTCGCCGCTTCCTTCGGACACTAGATGCCGTAAACACTGACAAACAGGCGCGAGTTCATGGTGGATTTTTAAAACAAGCACTGGTCTACCTGGGCTACCTTGGCAAGCGACCTCACCACTGGCTCATTGGCGACCGGTCGCCAAGGAGCAAATGGTTCGGTCGCTTTCCCACTGACGCTTGAAAGCCGCTGCAACGTTGCCAAACAGCGGTGGCCAGTGCAAGGGGACCAAATGCATCCGAAATGTTTTATGGGGTGTAACGCCCCAAATCGACTCAGTCTATGAGGGACGCCGCAGTGAAGGGCTCCGGAAATTTCGACCACCTGGGGTTCTTTAAGGTGCACTGACATCGCACAGTACATGGGTCTCTAGAATTTCGCCGCCATCGAAATTAAACCGCCGCGGCAGGGATCAGCAGCCGGGTGCTGTAACCACCGAGCCACCACGGCGGCTGAAATGGAAAATGAATAGTGGATCCTTTTAGAATACGGGCTCAGGGGCCGAAGCCAACAAACAGTTCGCTATGGAACCAGTCTGCTTTGCCGCCACGTCATTTTGACGAGGTCGTGGTAGGCGTGGGTAGGGTGAACATTCTGGGAGGACGAGGTGAAGACAGCAGCCAATCGACGACCGCCCGAGCTTTCTTTTGCGTTCGCTAGAGGGCGCCACTCGTTTTAGATTTGCGCGGGAAGCCGACGGCAAGGCAGAGCTTCCCTTGCTTTCGTTTTCATGGTATTCGGTGCCAGTGCCGGCGGGCAAAGGCCGCCGTCTTGGACTGCACGCTTCGCTGCGTCAGCGTGAGCTGCTAGTTGAGCTTGTGAAGCAGTAGAGCTGCAATTGCAGAAACAACACTGTTCGCTAACAGACGCGGAACGAAGAGAGGGAAGTAGACACATGCATAGACTAAATATTATGAATATCACAGGATACGTACAATGAACCTAATGAAAAAAAAATACATGAGCAGCGGACAACATTAAAGTAACCACGCCGTTACAGATCACGTAGCGTCCACGAATCGCACACTACATATGGTTGGCTGCCATATCCGCTGCTTCTTTTCCTGATAACGCATGCCTCCACCGGTTCGCGAGTATAACTGTCCTTAAGGCAATGCGAAATTGTAGTTTTAGCAAAACACGTGCGGCACGCCTTTCTTCTGCATTCCTGAGACGAACGTTAATACAATAACGCTGAGGGATATACTTCGCTCCCTCCAAGCCCCACTGCTGAGAGGCTAGCAAAAGCGATCCTTCGACGAACGAGAGTTCGGAGTCCCTAGACGCCGGCCGCAGCTTTTTACGCACGCTCGCCGCA
Organism: Amblyomma mixtum; assembly: GCF_055824585.1. NCBI lineage: Eukaryota > Metazoa > Arthropoda > Arachnida > Ixodida > Ixodidae > Amblyomma > Amblyomma mixtum. Next base: position 327,427,591 of record NC_143014.1, on the reverse strand, counting down.
CTTGCTACACACAAAGGAAAGTGCTTGCATCAGCGGATGATCGCATTTGCCGTGTGCAAGTGTCGCAGACGTCCGCGACGTGTGCGACACTTGGCGAGCTTCACGCGGTGTTTACGGGGATCGAAGCCGCCCCACGAGGCTAACGGCACTGACCACTGCCGAGATCAGCACGACCAAGTGGACACGGCGAACACGACCTCTTTCTCCGCTCAGCGTCACCGCCGCCGGTGGGCTTGGTCGGGAAGAACGCTCAGCTGCTGACAGGGAGAGGCTGCTCTAATTGAAAAAGGAAACAACGTTCTCTGCGCGGCATCTCTCCTCAGGGCGTGGTTAGGCCGTCGGCCCAAAGCGAGACAGTTACCGTGCCTCTGCTTTCTCCACGACTTCCTCCTCAGAACAAACCGCGGTTCTGCCCACCCGGCCACACCCATCGACGTCACACCGATTGCGCACAGACGGGGTCACACGCGGGAGTCGACGAAGCCTCGTCTGTCTTCAGAGTCATTCGCAGAGATCGCAGCTCCGGAGCACGGCTGAAAAATCTGGCTGCGCTATACGGCTCACCGCTCAACATACAGCCGCAACTGAAATTCCCATCTCGTGCCTTTTCATTCATACGAAAACAGCTCAAATGCGCGCTTCCTACCACGTACCGCATTTGCCAAAAGCAATCAGTCTGCGTGGTTTGCTTCTCAGTGCAGCACTCCCGCCACTCACGAAGCTCTAAACCTCTGTAAGGTAAGAATAACCCTCCTCCTCACCTTTAAGGGAAGCCATAGAGACTCCACTAAGCAAATGAGAAGCAGCCTGGTCACATTTGGGAAAGACTTTACGCGCTCTGTTACGGCCCTTTTCATATGCTGCGATTTCCGCCTCCCGACGCAGCGATTATCGTCGGTCTGCGACAGGAGAAAGCGTCGGTCTATCCGCACAAGGCTCCGTCCGGCTGGAATTCAGTCGCAGCGTCGGCGTGCTCCTCTCTGCGACTGACCAATGGGGAGCGCCGAGGAGGCGTGGGGTCACGTGGGAGGAGTTGCCGCGGCCGAAGCAAAACTGTTTATTCTAACCAAAACGCGCGAAATATTCGCTCGCGTTAAAATCCCGCTGATTACAACAACATCAACACATTCCGCGTTGCAGCTGTCTATGTAACGATCAAGCAACCCTACGCGTCGCTTCGACCAAATTCGCTAGGTACGCGTCGCACGTGGAAGCACCGACCGAGAATCGCACTGCGACATCACCGACTGCGCCGAATATTTTCGTTCTAGTCGCAGCGTGTGAAACGGGCAGAGGCAATGCCCGCGATTCCCCCGGGCTGCCCCCACGTTTCGGGGCACACAAGAGACCTCTCTCTGCAGGTCGCGAGGCGGCGTCCCACAGACATGCGGCAGACAATGGGTCGTCCCCGCCCACAGCTGTGCAACAGTGTCGCACAGCTGCGGCTCCTGACCGCGGCAGCTGCCAGGGCACCGCAGAAGCGAGAAAAGCTTCCCCGCCAGCGGACGGACGCCGAGCGAAATTGCGACGCCAGCCCATCAGCGCGCGATGGAACACCTGCACTGCGAATAGGAGACAACACACGCCTAAATTGTTTTAACAGAAATTCTTGCGCTTCTTTCGAAAGGCCGTGCAGCACCACTTGTGCGCTTCTGCGCACGTAGGCTCTTCTGTGCGGCTCGGAGAGTTCCAAGCCGGCACAGGCAACCGATAGCCGCCCACAGCACAGCAGCGCCCTTTTTTCCGCATCAGTAAGACATCCCGCCCAGCAATGGCAGCTGCCCGGTCAACCAATCAGAGTCAAGTGAACTAGAATACTGAGCAGTGCACCCAAAGCGCAGTGAACTGGACTCAACGTCTCCGCTCGCGAGATGCCGCCTATTGCCGAAAAGGGTGGGGAAGCCTGGTGCCGCGGCATGCGCCTTCCCTGGTTAACAGTGCCGCTTTCGGCCGGCGTCATGCGAGCAGGCCCTCAGATAAAGCGATCGAAGTCACAATATGTCCCCTGCCTGTCATTGAAAAACCAACACGCTTTTACTGAATTACTAGCTGTGTGCTACGTAGCCTCCTCCACACTAACGCACAGCAGGCAATACACCGGGTATTTCAGCGAACACTTTCAAAAATATTCAAAATATGCTTTTTAGGGTAAAATTATGGCTTTTGCAGCAGGGTATTGCCAGGCCAGGCGGACACCAGAAAACTGGTGAATCATCTCAACTAGTGAGCTGGTTAACTAATTTCTAATAACTAACTATTTAAATAGTAGAGTTAGGCGGCTGGTTGCAATTACATGTAGCCGGTCGTTAGTAATAGCATAGTCCTTTGGTAATAGCCATATCAGTTTTTAGAATTTCAAAAGCGATTGCCCTTGGCGCTGTGGCTAGACAAAATTCGGCTTTTTCGAGTAGTTACGTGCACTGGAGGGGTTGCTTTTCCTGCATGCTTTCAAAAGCGTATGTATTTTCGCACGATGCAGCCAAACTTTGTCGTGCCACAGCGGCGAGGGAAATTGCGTTTTTGAAATTCTACAAACTGATATGGCTATTCTTAACGACCGGCTACAAATTTCTAATTACAGCTAGGCGCCTAACTCTACTAGTTAAAAAGTTAATTATTAAAAATTAACCACCTTACTACCTAAGACGATTCACCGGTTTTCTGGTGTGAGCCAACACTGGTAATACCATGCTTCAAAAGCCATATTTGTACCCCAGAAAGCCCATTTCTGAAAATTTTTGAAAGTGTTCGCTGAAACACCCGGTATAGTAGTAGTAGTAGTAGTACTTGAAGCTGAGTTTGTTGGTGCATATTCAGGAAAGGTTTGGTTTGGTTTATTGGGGTTTAACGTCCCGAAGGGACTCACAGTCTATGAGGGACGCCGTAGTGAAGGGCTCCGGAAATTTCGACCACCTGGGGTTGTTTAACGTGCACTGACATCGCACAGTACACGGGCCTCTAGAATTTCGCCTCCATCGAAATTCGGCCGCCGTGGCCGGGATCGAACCCGCGTCTTTCGGGCCAGCAGCTGGGCGGCGTAACCACTGAGCCACCGCGGCGGGTATATTCAGGAATGATAAAGGAGCACAGAGTACAGATATGGACGAAGTAAGCCCTCACTTTGCCCGTGTCCTTACAATGCGCTCCTGTATCTTCCCTCAAGAGAGCAGTGCACTGGAAGGGTAGGGAGAAACGGGTGTGAAGCGATAGCCACCGCACCCTGGTGACTCCACTGCCCGTGCCGTCATCAATCGCTCTCTACCGCTGCAAAGACGGATCGCCCGAGGTAACACCCGGAAGAACGCAAGCGACGACTGCTACGGGAAAGTGCGAAGCTGCGCGCCCGCAAAGCGGGGCGAAAGCGTCAACGGCGGGACGGTCCCGACGCGCGAATCGTCGACGCCCAGAAGACGACAACGGAGCCAGGATCAGGAAGTGTGCGCGCCTGCGAAGCTACAGCCTCCGAACGCGCCACACGGAAGAACCGCCACGGTGGAAGTCGGGCGTCAATTAAACGCCGATCAGTTAGTTAGACTTTGCGCGCTCGGTCAGCGACAGACTCTAAAAGGTATGCTGCGAATTTAAGTGGTATACATCTACGCTTAACAGCTCGATTCATCAGTGGCATCGCAGTGAGTCGCGAAACCTTCTGCCAGCCAGCTAGATAATGAGGTATCGTTTCTTGGCACCTACTTACCACTGAGGGGATAGTACGGGGGGACGCCTTGAATTAGTTTTTTTTTTGTGCCTTGTAAAATGGAATGTCTGCGTTTGCGCACAAGGCTTAATTTTCTTCTATTTCCGCTCTATCTGACAGCTATATACCTTCCTTTTCTGTGAATAAGAAATCTTCAGACAATCAGCGCCTGTGTTATGTAATTTTCTTGGTTGTCCTGGTTTTCCGCGCTGCTACAACTGAATTACTTCCAACTCGTCCAGTTTTCTCATCTTAGGCACAGGTGTAGGGGTAGATAATAGTAACACTACAACTACTGCTAATAATAATAATAATAATAATAATAATAATAATAATCATAATCATAATAATAATAATAATTCACAGCAGCAGTGCCCAAGTGGTTGACCATCCGCCTCACAAGCGGGAGGAGCGGGGTTCGATCCCCAGTGCCGCCGGGTACCCACCAATGATACATACATTGGGTGTAAGCTTTCCCCTGCCTGGTGGTCGGCTTATTTAAAGTGAAATGCCTGGGGAACGAGTCTTTGACCCCACCTTGAGCAAACGAAAAATACCTTGTGCCATGGCGCTCTTTGGCCCCAGATGCCCTTGTGCCATAAAAATTCATTGACATCATCAATAATAACAACAAGCCGCCGCTTTGGCTCAGTCGTTATGGTACTTGGCTGCTGACCCGAGGGACGCGGGTTCGATCCCTGCCGCGGTGGTCGCGTTTCGATGGAGGAGAAATTCTAGAGGCCCGTGTACTGTGCGATGTCAGTGTACGTTAGAGAACCCCAGGTGGTCGAAATTTCCGAAGGCCTTCACTGCGGCGTCCCTCATAGCCTGAGTCGCTCTGGGACGTTATAAACCCCATGAACAAAGGGAAAAAAGCAAATAAACAAACGGCACGAGGCCACTGCGGCGGAAAATGGGGAAAGACCTTCAGTCACCTCGAGTTCCGAGTCGGCTATTGCTGGACCCGATCAGAAGGGCACCCTTGACACTGCCCTGATCAGGCCACTTCAACTCCCGTGTGCAGCAAATAGTTTTTTTTTTTGTTTTTTCATTAAGTACAGAGAAAGCAGCAGCCGTAAGAAAGATGCTTCAATGGCCAGCTTGACGGGGCGGCTGCCCCCGTATCTAACGGCAATTGACAGCGCCCACGAGCTACTAAAGACAACGCTCATACGAATGAGCAAAACCAAGCAACTAGAGCCCCAAAACCTCAACGTTGGTACATCAGGCAAAGGCACATGAAATGATTACAAAGAACAAAACGCGGAACGTGAAACAACGTGCATTCAGCTGGAGGGGGTGATAGCAAACAGCGCACAGTAACAGCGTTAATGGCGCTGTGCTCGAAAAAAAACGCACCGTCGGGCACCGACCTCTGACAACCCCTGCCAAAAGCTCACGCGATCCCCCGATCTAGCGCCACGGTACGCATGGAAACAGTTCCACCGTGGCTCGTGAGTCGATCGCACGGCGGCCGCAGTCGTGAGGGGGGTGCGGGAGGGTAGGCTCAAGGTCACGGTGCGGCCACGGCGAAACTGGTGCCACGGTGAAACTTGCGCGTAATGTAAAGAATACGCTACGTTGTCGACGGTTCCGTACGTCCACTTCACCGCATAGCAACTCGGCGCGACGACGCAGCATTTTGCAGACTCGCAGCACTGCGCACGAAAGGACGTCTGGCGCAGTATGGTCGTGAACTGTTTCTCCGGTTCCTCTGCTTGTCCTGCACTCCCGTATGTCTGTTTCAGCGTTGTTTTTGCCCAAACCAACAAAGCTGGCACAAGAAAAATGAGCGGAGAGAACTGTCTTCGCACAGGGATGTCCCACGATATTCGTTTTTCCGGGCTAAGCTCGCTGGAGGGGTTAGCTAAGCGTTTAGGGCGTGACGTGGTGCTCCGCCAGCTACAGCCACTGAATGCAAAAAAAAAAAAAATCCAGATGTTACGCGGCATTATAGTGCCTACAATATAGCGATGTGGTTGTAGAGACTGTGCTGGTACGCTTTCGGACCTTTAAAGGGACCCTGAAATGGTTTCTTCAATCATATTTTATTGCAACAACTCTGTAGAGGTGGTCTCTGCGAGTATTCTAGTCTGATTCAGAAAGCTGCGCGTAGAACCAATAATTTACAAACAATTTTTCAAACTTGCCGCTCACAGCCGATTGGGGCGACACCTCACCGCGCGTTTTTACCCGCCCCTACCACATGACGTAAACTGGGCAGCCTTGGCCATGGACTGGGCGACCCTTCTCATTGGCTCTGCCATATGACGTCACGCGCAATTTTTGCAATATTTCATTTGAAACTGAGCACCGATGCTCATTGAAATACTATTTTATTGATTGCTTATTATTTTTAAAACATACGTATACAGAGGTAAGGATCCAGCGCATTTCTTGAAATTAATGTGGTACTTCCGGTAAAGAAGGAAATCCGTCTGCTCACAAAAGCATGTGTTCTCGTCAAATCTTGGCGACCGCCTTTGCGAGTTTCCTAGCTGCGCCGACGAGTCGCTGCTATAGTGTACTGGAATTATATATATCGCTGCTGTCGTCACCCTGTGGGTCTCGGAATGGCGTGTACCAAAAGGCTCGAAGCCCATCTCAGCGGTGGCTGCACGCAGCCGCGCTTCGAGCTCCGGATCCATGCTGTTCGAGCAGCAATCAGGAGACAGATGTGCGAAAACTTGGACGGCGCGCCGCACCGATCGTCATCAGAAAGACTGCCAGCTATACTCGAGCAGCGACAAAGCATGCCTGCTTATGTTGGGAGCTTTCGGCAACGGCACCGCTCGCGGGCTCTCCGAGCGACGAGCTCTGCTGCTGCCTGGCCGTCGCTAGGCCTATAGCTCGTTTGGCGTCGAAGCCGCAGCGGCCGGCGCTTCGGAAGTCGCCTGAGCTATAATAAAAGGATCTCTTTACAGTCAACAGCATCATCTCACAATAAAGTAATAGTATGGTCACTTTCCGCGACGCCTTCAGCCGCGAAGCGAGCGGGCGCCAGGCGAGCCGGACCCCAACGTCAGGCCAGCGGCAGCTGCAAGGCGGTTGTGGCCAGAAATTTGCTCGTATCACAGTTGTTACCTTTACCAGCAGCTCAGTATTGGTCAGCGATCCTCAAAAATGACACATTTTTCACATTTCTTGGCCTAGGGTTTATTATTTACGTCAAGAACACTCTTTAGCTCATTTTTTATGACGCCGGCAGACCTGATCCAGGCCGGTCGGCCGGCCGGCATGCTCGGCGTACTTGACGTTCACACAAGGAAATACAAAACAGCCATTCTACCAGACATGATGCTTCCTAGATTCGAGCAACGACAACATGTCTGTTCAAAAATGGATCTTTCGGCAACGACACCGACTGCGGCAACGCCGGGCGACGAACTGCGCGCTGGTCCCAGGCTGCCCTAGTCGTCGCTGGGCCTAATGGTTTCGCATCGCTGACGGCGCTTCGGAAGTCGCTTGCGCTATATCAAAAGGCCTACTCTTCACATCGCTTTACTGCGAACTCGTCCCATAATAGAATATATATTCGATTTCCACGACGCCTTCAGCAAAGGAGCTAGCAGGCGGCAGGCGAAGCGCCGCAGCAGCGCCAAAGCGGCTATGGGATGAAATTTGCTAGTATCGCACACGACCTCCTCTATGGTATCGCATTCATCACTTTTACGATCAGCTCGGTAGTGGCCAACGACCGTCAGAAGTGATGCATTTTTGACATGCATCTATCGCAGGGCTTGCTATAAACGTGAACAAACAATACTAGCGCTTTTTTCACTCGCCGGCGGCCGGTATCAAGGCTGGCAGGCCGGCCCGGCGTGGCTCGGCCCCGAGCGCCCTGAGGAGCGCGCTGTACGTCATCACGACGCTGCCGCTCTCCGTGCTCGCTTTGGCTCCCGCTTCCCGTCGTTGCGTCTGCCGCGCGCGGCTCGTCGTTGACATCTAGCAAATTGCACGCAGGCGACGAGCTGCGATCGGACGTTGCGACGCCGTTCGCAACAGCGCACCGCAGTGAATCGCACTCACTTTCGCACATGTCTACGACCACCGGAAGTAAACAAGCAGAGCGCCTTTGCTTGACGTATGCATGGGCGGAGCATCGGCCCGTCTTTTTTTTTTCGGAGCGAGCCCCGCGTGTATGAGTTGAGGGTGGTATGTGGGGGAGAGGAGGAACATCATTTTTAATCGGCGATATCTTCGGTGTTGATGGAGTTCGCTTAACAATTTTTGCGGTGCGGCGACAAGTGATGAAATACCGATCTCTCGTGGGCTTTTGCTAACCTTGGCAAAGAGCTTTTCAGGGTCCCTTTAAGAAAGCGTTTTAGGCCCGTCGTACGGTAAATACGCGAACTATGACCGTACGGCCAATGCGGCTAGGCAAGCATCGCAACGGTACACCAACGGCAACGCGCTGCCGTATAATGACCATGCTACTGTTCCGCCGTGCTAAATTAAGCCCATGCCTCCAACTTTTTTTAATACTTTTGTTTACACAGCAGTGAAATACAGAGCTTCAACTATCTAACAAAGGGCATTTAGGCGCCTTTTAATCTTTCGGAGATTGTGAACCTCATCCACACACAACACCACTTATACCAAGGAATACACAGAACGCAAAACACTGCGGACAGTTCATTCGGAGGCAAAGCGCTGACACGACGGGCTACAAAAAATCGAAGACGTGAAACCGAAATTAGCAGTGCCGACCACCCACACGGCCACACGCCCATTAATAGCCCCTAAAGGTCATCTCAGAGATCACAGCGACATTCGGAGCGGTTCAGTCACTGTTGCCAGGGGCGCTCACGGTCAAATGACGAACTTTAACGTGCGAAACTGGACCACGTAAGGGAGTGTCCACATTTTATGCATACTATATACTACCCATCGGAGTGTTGCCCTTATTACCGGGAAAGTGCGAGCGATGACACGAAATTCGCATCATACTGCGAAAACCTTCAGATATGACATGGCAGGGTAACGACCCTATGTGCAGGTAAAACAAATAATTCATGTTAAACAGCGCGAAAAAAAAAAACGACGACGCTGGACGAAAAGCGACGAACAGCGCGCGCGTCTTATCTCGCCCGTCGTCATCGTCCTCTTGGCGCTCTTCGACGTGAACACCTCAACTAGTCTTGCGGGTGCGTCGATGCCCCCGCCCGAACAGTAGCCCCGCGCGATGATCTGACTGGCCCAGGGCAACGCATCCGTGCCGGCGTGAAAGTCATCGCGTGGGCCGCAATCGGCCGTTCCCACTCCACCACGCGATTTGCACGCCCGCACACCCAGTACTCTCGACAACCTTGCGCGGCGCAGCACCCCACATGCATTTCTACTTTAATATCCTGTATTTGTACATAGTACTGCTGCCCTGCCTCTACCCTTCTTTACTATTGCTCCCCCTTTTCTTTCCCTCTCCCTGTTCTTTCATTCTCGCTCGCCGAAGCTCAGGTGCTTCAGGCTTCGATGGCAGATGCCGCGGCTAGCAACATCTTTTCCTCCCATATTTATTTTTATTCTTCTTACCAATAAATACCCACTCACAACAACAACACTCAACTGGTCCCATTCCTCACGTTAATACAAAGCAAAGACGAAGTAGGCAACTGTTCTTCCTCGGTTTCGAACAATCAGTACGCGTTAAGGTTGAAGCAAACATCTTGTTTTGGGCGCGGTACAGGGCTGCGTTTCAAACCCCGCGCGGAAGCCACAACGACGACCGAGCCGTCCCGTTCAGAGCGCGCTCTCTCGCTGTGCTCGAGAGCCCCGAAGGCCGCAGCGCTCGGACCAAGCATCCGAAAAGCCACGGTGCCCAAGCGGGGTGCGCACGTGTGCGGAGCGGAGTGCCGGAGATGCCGCTCACTGTGTTCGGGGGCCACCGTCCACAGGGAGATCATGCAGCACCGGTCGACGCCACGGGCTGGAAGGAGCCAGGTCTAGACGGGAAGGCAGCGACGCGCGGCAAGAAGACGCTGTGGGGCCAAGGAAGCTTCCCAGATGTCGGACCACCGTTGACACCACCCATGGCGAAGTAACGCACGCGAAGCTACAACAGAGCCGGTGCAGGCGCAGCGAACTACGAGCCAAACTAACACCGCCGCGCGGTCAAAACCCCCAAGGGGCCCAAAATCAGTTCAAGCAGTCCACCGGCGCCGAGCGCCCCAAAGGAACGCGGGTCAGTCGCCGCGGCGGAGCGGCCAAGAACTCGCTGGGCAACAGGGTGGGCGCAACAGGAGACCCCAATCGAAGGGCCCGTCAATAACGGCCCGGCCAACGCTGGCGCGGCGGTTGCCATGCACGCCCCGCTTCCGGCGCGCAACGGGACGACGGGGCAGCGCGTTGCCGCCGAGATTTGCGCCAAGGCAGCTCGAACGCCGTGCAAGAAAAAATGATTAGATCTCAGGTTACTGGTCAGCGCTTTGATCAGCGAAAGCTGACTGGCATTAGCGGCCGAGTAGGCTGCAGAGTGGCAGGCCCATTTTGACGCTAGTCGACTACCCAGTTGCGCTTCACAGGCCCGTGCATACTCAGCTTGCCGTGTTCGGTTCGATCGCGTTCCCGGCACACTTCACGGATCCCAGGGCCCGCTTGCAAGAAACACGTGGTCTAGTTCCCAGCGTTGTCTTATTCGCGGTATAAACCCTCCTTTGGTTTTCAGAAAAGGAAAAGCGCATAACTGGCTCACTGGGTCCGTGGACACCATCGCGCTTTGAGGTACGTGGCGGTGGTGTCCACATAACGCGCTACACGGCTGCCATTGTAACCCTAAACTGCTTCTATTAAATGGGTTGTACAAAGCTATTGCAACTTTCGCTGTAAAAACTACGCACGCAATGCGCGCAGAACACCGCACATCTTGGCCTCAACGCATTCTGGTGCACGTATCTCAAAGGAATCTACGTCTTTTATCCTGTTGTTTACATACGATGTAAACAACATAAATGCGTATAGCTTTCCTACCAGGCCGCAGATATATAGGTGTTACATAAACACGATTCCCCAACACAGCTATCCAAGTCAAAGCGACGTTCGCCACAGACGGACAAGAAATGCTGCAGGATCACTTACTTCAAAAGCTAGCCTCACCAACGATACAGGATATGCTTCAAACCGCGCACAGCTACATCAGTACGTCATCCCATATGATTCCGATTTTCGTTCTTGCATGTATACTTAATTATGTGGGCGCAGTTTTAACGTTTTAGACACTCAGAAGTTAACCTGATGCCCGAACCCGTCCATGTTTTCCTTTCTCCGACGCCAGGGAAGAAGTGCTTCGTTTGAATGTTTCAGCACCTAGGCATTACTGGATTAAGACGCAAAACATGCCACGAGGAGTATCAACTTTCCGTTTATAGTGTGTTACTATATCGCAGTCGAACACGCCTCGGTTCTATGAGATTCTCAATTAAGCGCAAATATCTGTCCACTTTAACACACACAAAACAAATTCCTTTCATGATTTCCAAAAGTGCGAAGCCGCGTTTACAGGAATAGAAAGTTATAGCGTAGCGCAATCCACTACCGCGCACGGCCAGTATGCACACGCTGATTGGTCCCGACGAGGCACCTGGAGCCATCTAGCGCCTTCGGGGTAATCTGCGCATGAGCAGTGGCGCCTCGCGGAGGCGGGTCGCGGTAGTGAACGGCACTACGCTATAAATCACTAATGCTACGGTAGCGCGTCGCATTTCCTGGCGTACAGCCCCGGGCATAATAATACGAGCACACTTCGGCGGTCGAATTCCCCTCATGCGTTACCTAGCGAAAATTAGAGCTACTCCATACACATGTTAACATATATGCTCCTGGTGATCTCGCGTATAAATTGAAGAAATATCTCCTCTACGAAACGCGTGAGAAATTTTCAAACGACGAAGCGACGAAACGAAGATTATACTACATTTTGGCTGTACCTGCAACTCGCTGATGGAACAGTTTTAGCAGAGCGCGATCCCCGTTCTGCTGCCGCGATCCTCTTCCGCCAGCAGCTATCTGCACACGCGCAGTAACTGTCACCGACGGGCGCCCATCTGCCACCGCGCAGCTGCGTACCCAGGTAAGTGAATCACGGTGGCGGTAGCGGAACGCTGACCGCGCCATGTTAAACCTCTCTTAGTGCATGACAGAAGCCAAGAGTCACCGAAACCAAGGCGCACAGGGGATGTTTTTTTTTTTTTAATTTGAGGTGTTTAACAATGGGAGAGTAGTAGCGTATTTCTTTTATCACTTAAAGATAACTGATTAGAAAGCTGAATAAAAACAATCACATGCCGCCGATGGGACCCGAGCCCAAGACCTCAGAATTTGCGTCCGGTGGGCTACCAACAGAGCTGCGGCGAGGGAGATTTAGCATAGCGCGATCGAACAGAACCTCGACAGAAGGTTTCGCTCCACAGAATCGGTCGCACTAATTTTAAGCCTACATGATGGACCCGCCGCTGCGAGCCGAGTGGCCGCCAACAGGTCGCGGTTTCTGATCCCGTTAATGCCGAAAGTTCCACTGGAACACGCCCGGTGGAGTTACCATCGCTACTACTGCGAGAGTGAAAAGGAAATGCCAACACCCCCCTGAGAAGCGGGAAACTCGTTGCGGAGTGCCGAGGGCAGCACTCCACAACAAGTTCTCTTAAGTTAAGATGGCCAACAGAACGCTCTTGGGCCGCTCGGCGGTCCTAGCTCCAATACAAAGCAGCACCCGTACCGAGATGTTAACGCAATAACTTCGACACAAACGGCGCAAACGTACAACGTGTATAATTGCAGTGTTTCGCATATTGGGCCATCAAGGACGGATTTAGGCGAGGAATGGGCACGGTCGCCCACCTCTCAGCGAGAATTTTGCAGCGGGAAAACAATGAAAAACTTGATTACTTTTTTTTCCCCATCAAGAAAGTCCACTGCGGAGTCGCCCGTAAATCCGCCCCTGGGGGCAATGCGGTAAAGAGTGCAAAGGCAGCACCGCCAGCGTTTCCGGCGAACCGCAGAAAACGAGGCGTTCCATGCCTTTCGTTTTTAGGGACCCGCAGTACGGGGCGACAGCTGCCAACGGCTGAAGTGAAGACCCGTCTGGTCCACCCTCGTAACGCGCGGTCAGAGACTGACGGGTACGAGAGTGGAGACCCAAGGTTCCGAAACATAGTCATCGGACTGCGCGAGAGTCCGCGGGGGCCACCACCATCGGTTATGCCTAGAGTGGGTGTCTCTACCAGTTAGATCCCTCCTACACTTTCCCTTTAAATCTTCAGCACCATCCGATGATGCAAATACGTTGTATATAAACAACCACTTCATCACCAACACCCTTCAGCCTATGGCATGATTCGTCTCTGACGGGTGCACAAGTCCTGCTGCCTGGTCGACAAGACGCGTCAGCCTCCAACTGGCGTTTAAAGGGACACTGAGGAGAAATTGAAGTTGGCTTGTATCGACAGAATACAAGCTCCCGATTACAAAAACGCCACTCATACTGACAACAAAGCTCTTGTAACGTAGAAAAGAGCAAGAACCAAAATACAGGTATCGCCGCCACAGGCCAAACTCGCAAGTACAAGCGTGATGAGATCATAGAACAAAACAGTGTTGCTAGAACGAATGGTTCTAGCAACACCAGGAACCGAGAAACCATGCATCACTGAGGCGCAGCCAATGCATGCGCAAATCTCCTTGACGTCGCCAGATGGCGCCACGTGCCCGGCTGCTACGCGCGCTCCTGAAGCATCGGGACAAATCAGCGCCTGTTTTCCGGCGGTAGGCGGGCTCCCGGTATTCCGCTAGCGGTAACAAGGTACACGGTATGCTAAAGGTGTCTATTTGCGAGAACTTCGTTGACGACTTCGAGAACGAGATCCATCGTAACGCTGGCAAAACGCCAGTGCAAACGTAATCGAAGCGACTGTAGCGACGGCCGCAATAGCCGATAGATGTCTTCATTGGATTGGAAAACGTTTATTGTCAGCACTGAGCCCTAGTGGGTATTATACTAGGTGGCTTCGAGCCCATGGCTCTTGGCGACCTTGTGAGCCCACTCAGTGGCCCGGACTTGCGTCAACGGGTCTGAGCTGGCCAGTATAGCCTCCCACCGCTCTAGAGAAGGGACTGGTAGTAGGTCCGCCGGTGGCGGCGCCTTTTTGCAGCTCCATAAAATGTGGTCATATCCGGCTATCTCGCCGCATTGTTTGCAAGTAGCGTTGTATTGTGTTGGATACATGTGTGCTAGTCTCGACGGGCTAAAGAAGGCTCGCGTCTGGAGCCGACGCCACGTTACCTCCTGGCTTTTGTCGAGCTTTTTGTCTGGTGGCGGATAGATCCTCCTTTCCAGTTTAAACTGATTGGTGTATTCGTGAAATGATATGAATGCATCTCTCGTGAAATTTGGGGACTCGACCCGGCTCACTGCTCGGCTGACATAACCTCGAGCTATACTGTGAGCCAACTCGTTTCCCCTGTTCCCCGAGTGTGCCGGCACCCATATTAGTTCCACCTCTCTTTGGTCCCAGTCTTTATGTCTTAATATTCGTTCTGCCTCCTGGGAGATCATACCCCGCGCAAAATTGTTGATAGCCACCTTGGAGTCGCTAATTATGGTGACTGCTTTGGTGCTGGCCATTGCCATGGCGATAGCCGCCTCCTCCGCTGTCCCTGAGTTTTTTGTTTTGACCGAACCGGCCGTTAATGTTTCACCCGAGTCGTTCACGGCCACGACCACAAAGGAGTCGCCTCCTTCGTATTCCGCCGCGTCTACATAGGTTGTGTGTTCCGAGCCTTCGAGCTTGGCTTCAAGGGCCTTTGCTCTGGCTCTCCTCCTGCCTTCGTGAAAAGCAGGGTGCATGTTTTTTGGAAGTGGTTTAATAGTGAGTAATTTTCTAACTTTGGTCTGTAATTTTGCCTGCGCGTTTCTTTCCGGAATTTTATCATGTAATCCTAGGTTGCTCAGGATCTTTCTCCCCGGGGGTGAGGTCGCAAGCCTCCTTAATTGCGCAAATATATGTGCCTCGCATAGTTCCGTGGTGGTGTTGTAGATCCCCAGTTTAAGAAGTCTTTCCGTAGGAGTGCAGTGGGGCAGCCCCAATGCTGCTTTATATGCCTGCCTTATGATCCCATCTATTTTGTTCTGTTCCGCCAGCCCTAGCTTGAGGTAGGGAACGGCGTAAACTATTCTGCTTATCACGAAAGCCTGAACCATTCGGCAGAGATCTTTCTCTTTGACTCCCCGTCTTTTGTTAGCTATTCGCCTTATGAGCCTGGTTGTCATGTTAATTGTGGACTTAAGCCTGTTTATTGTCTCTGTGTTCTTTCTATTGTCCTGTATTATAAGTCCTAGGACCCTGATTTTGTCAACTCTGGCTACCGGAGTCTCATTTACCAGTACGTGAATGTCTCCTGCGTTGGTATCGCGTTTGCTAGCCCCCCGGATCACCAGAAGTTCGGATTTGCTTGGCGAGCATTTTAGTCCTGCCCATTCTGCGTATTCCTGGACAATATCGATCGCGTGTTGGAGATTTTGTTCTATTTCCCCATCGTTTCCTGTATGCGTCCATATTGTTATGTCATCCGCATATAGCGTATGGTTTATACCTTCGACAGTCTTCAATAGCGGCGGTAGGTTCTTCAACGCCAGGTTGAATAAGAAAGGAGAGAGCACTGAGCCCTGCGGAGTTCCCCTATCTCCCAGCTTAATAGTTTCTGACTGGATATCTCCTAGATTTATTTCTGCGGTTCTGCCGGTTAGAAAGTCCCTTACGTAATCGTAGGTCCGCTTTCCAGGTGTAATCTCCGCCAGATTAGTTAGTATGACCTCGTGTTTGACGTTATCGAAGGCTTTATGTAGGTCTAGGCCCAGTATAGTTTTGGCGCCCCCTTTGTTGGGCGGGTCTATGATGTCTGCTTTGAGCTGGAGCATGACGTCCTGCGTGGACAACTTGCTCCTGAAGCCTAGCATCGTTTCAGGAAATACCTCCCTTTCCTCTGCGTATTCCTGGAGTCTGTTTAATATGACATGTTCCATCAGCTTCCCCAGGCAGGACGTTAGCGATATCGGCCTGAGGTTGCCCACTTCAAGTTTCTTCCCGGGTTTTGGAATAAAGATTACTTTGGCATGTTTCCATTGTGAAGGTAGACTACCTCGTTTCCATATCTCATTTAGGTAATCTGTGACTGCCGTGACCGAGACTAGATCTAGGTTCCTTAGCATTTTGTTGGTTACCCCATCTGCCCCCGCTGCCGACGTGGTTCTTAGTTGACTCATTGCTCTCCATACCTCCGCTATCGAGATGTCCTCATCTAGCTGTGTGTTCTCTGCTCCTTGGTAAGCTGGAGATGAACCCCCTTTGTCTGTGTTAAGGTACCTGCTCTTCAGTTCCTCTATTAGGTCCGCGGCTGTTCCCTGGTATTTGTGAATCAATCGTTTAAGCTGCCCTTGTGCCGCCGACTTTGTTTGTCCTGGGTCTAGTAAGTGGCGAAGAAGATGCCACGTGTTCTTGCACCCTAGCTTTCCATTCATTTCATCGCAAATTTGTCCCCAGTGTTGACGCTGAAGCTCGTTTGTGTAGTCTTCTATCTGTTTTTCGAGTGTCGATATTCTCTTCTTTAGCCTTCTATTGTGTTTCTGTTTTTTCCACCTCTTCAAGAGGCTCTCGTGGGCTTCCCACATGTGGGCTAGCCTCGAGTCTGTGATGTCATGTTCGGTGGTTGGGGTCTGTCTAGTGTGACTGTTTACGTCTTTTTTGAGTGTCTCAACCCATTGATTTAGATCCGATATCTCCCTCGGAGCGGTTCTGTCCCGGACTTTTCGGAGGGTGTCCCAGTCTGTCAGCTTCGTTTCGCGCAGCTTCCCCTTCATCGGCCTGGTTTGTGTTTCAATCTCTATGATGTAGTGATCGCTACCCAAGGTGTGGCCTGTGTTTGACCATCGTTCACCCTCGAGGTCTTTGCCTAGCGTCAAGTCTGGGGACGTGTCTACGCTGACGCTATTGCCTATCCTCGTGGGGTCTTGCGGGTTGTTTAGTAGCGTGAGCCTTAAGTTTTGGATTTCTGTCCATAGTTTGTTTCCCTTAGGGGAGGCCGTTCGATATCCCCATGCCGGATGCGGGGCGTTGAAGTCCCCCGTGATTACTAATCCCTTCTTATAAGATAGTCTAATGGCTTTACGTAATAGGTCCGCCAGCCCTGTGCCCCGGTTTTTCGGTGAGTTGTATATATTCAGAATAAAGAGACTGTTGTCCCCCTTTCTGTTTGGGATTATTTCTAACATCACGTAGTCCTCGCTTGTGTTTTCGAGTGCGTGTTGTGTTGCCGTTAGATTTCTATGCACTAGCGTGGCCGTGAACGACTTGGGTTTGTGCTCTTTTTGCACTTCTAGCGGGGTGTACGCGGCGTAGCCATTTAATTTGACCATGCCGCTTGCCTCCTGCAGCGTGATTACGTCGGGTGTGGTTATGTTTTTTTGAATGTGTGCCTGCAGGTTCCATCTTTTGGACTGGAAGCCTCTGCAGTTCCACTGCCAGATTCTAATTTGTTGGCTAGGGGCCATGATGTCCTATAGAGGCTGCTGCTGCGGTTGCAGCGAGGGGAGGGTGTTGCCGGCAACAGGGGGAAGCCTGGCTTCTATGTTTGCTAGTTGTTCCAGAATTTGCTGGAAGCAACCCATGGTTCGTTCCCTGAACGTGACGAATTCCGCCGTCAGATTGTCAGCACGTTCGGCTATTTTGTCTACCCTAGCGGTAAGGGCATCAATTCTAGCGTCTTGAGCGTCAACCCGCTTCAATAGTGTGTTCATGTCCGGCCTAACGTTCATGTGGGTTTTAGCCGATGCGTCCTCGTTAGGACTTTCTGCCGCCTTTTTGGGAGTACTGTCGTCTGTGTTTTCCTCTCTGGGTAGAGGTCTTTTCAAGGGGACTCTGGTGTCTGTATCCATTGCGTTTTGAATGTCTCCCCCTTCATATGTGTCACGCGGGGGCGCCTGACTCGCGTTTTGTGATTGTTGCAAAGGAGGTTTTTCGACCACCTTCGGCTGTTTTGTGTTAGCGTGAATGAGTTTCCTCAGCTCCGCCATTTCCTTCTTTAAGGTGTCTAGCTCTCTGTCCCTCTTAGCGAGCTGCTCTACCAGTTCCTTCTCTCGAGCGGTTTCCCAAGAAGAGGCCTTATCTGGCCAGCTCACCTTTTTGCCCGCGTCTCTGTCCTTGCTTGAGCCTCTTCCTCTGCTCGAGCTGCTCTCTCTGTCAGGACCCGAGCTGGCGCCTCCGGTCCCCGGTAATGGTGGGAAGGAGCTCGATCTGCTTCTCCCCCGATGGCCTTGGCGGGTGCCGCTGTGGTCCCTGGTCTTCGGTCTCGGTTGGTGTCCGGAGTCAAGTTGCCCCAGGTCGTTCTTGGCTTTAAAAGGTGCTTTCTTTGCCAGCCGATACTTGCAATTCCGGCTGCCGGTGTTGTGTGGCCCCCCGCATACGATGCATTCGGGCTTGCATGTCGGCAGTTCTCCCTCCGGTGGGTCTGGATGGTCTTCGCCGCATCTGCGGCAACGCTTTACCCATGGCTTATAGCACACATCCGTCCTGTGTCCCGTCTTCCTGCAGTTGTAGCAGGTCTCTACCCGCTCTCGGTACGGGTAGACGATGAACACTGATCCCCAGTAGAAGACTTGTCTGGGAAGCTTTTTCTCTCCAAAGGTGATGAGAATAGATCTGGACTTGCCAATTCTTCTGGCGTTGAGTACTTCGATGTCCGGGTTGCGTTTGATGAATCCTTGACGGACTTCTTCCGGTGTTCCGATATCATAGGCGTTGTATACCACGCCCTTAATTGCGTCGTCGGGAGCCGCGACGTAGGGTGCCATGGCGAGGGTCTTCTCCCCGAGAACTATCGTCTTTATCCTCGCGTAGGTGCTCGCGCGTTGACGATTCGGTGTGCTGATCGTGTACGTGTTGTTCACGGAGTTGATTCTTGAAGTGTCTTCGTCCAGGACATCTCCGTATGGTAGTTGCGCGGCCGCGCAGGTGGCCTGCAGTAGGTGACGTGGCACGTAATCGTTCAAGTTCCAGCCTCTGGGCCTGAAGATTATTTTATAGTCGCTCTCCGGGAGCTTCGGCATTGGTGCCCTTTTTCGGATGTTCGGGTCTTGCCTCTTTTTCTGAGTGGCAGTCGATTTCTTCACCCCGGCGCCGTGATCGCCAGCGTTCCCGCCGAAATTCGCGGCGGCGTTCGTGCCAGCGTTTCCGCTGGCGTTTCCAGGCTTCCCGCCTTTTTTCTTCATGCGGTCGTGCATGCTGAGAACGGTCTCCCACTCACCGTTCTCAAATTCCGAGGGTGCCAGTTCATCTCCGTCGACGGCGTTGATCATCGTGGTGGTCACGGGGCCGCCCCAGGGGCCGGCTCCCGTCGATGCACGGGTAGCTACGCTAGGTCTGGGCGTTAGGCCTAGCTAGCTCTCACGCGTCCGAGAGGTGAAAAGTCCCATGAAATGTGAAATAGTCCACCGTCTGCCCGAAATCCAGTGTCCCCTTGCACGGAGGGAGAATCCGGATCTGTTCGCGGTAGTTTCCGGCCCGCAGGCCCAAGTTGAACGCCGAAAAACAGCTGCTTGGCGGGAGCGCATGCGACGCACGTCTGCACCGCTCTGACGCGGGTGGACTTCCTCGATAGATGCCTTCAACGTGCGGCCGGCGGTAGCTTTCTTTTCGGCTGCTGCTAGGCCGCACTGCTGGCAGCCAGAAATCACGGAGTCTGCGTTACGTCATGTGCACGTCATGTTTCACGTCTCTTAGTCCTCTGTCGTCATAGACGAATCCCAAGTTTGAATCAGAGCGGCGGGAAAAACTTTTTCAACTTCGAATCCAAATTTCTTAGAAATAAATGCATCTTTCGCTGCCGGCCAAGTGGCAACAAAGCCATGACATGCCGAACTATCGGATTTTACTATAAAAAAAATATTAATAGTGCTCTCCTCAGTGTCCCTTTAATACTGCAGCCTTCATGCCCATGATGATTTCATCCTCTTAAAGGGCCACTGCCCAGGGTCCGGACATTTTTGAAAAACAAGCCCACTGCATAGATGAGGCATCGAAGATAACCTCTGCAAAATACTAGAGCCATGCGCGCCCCGAAAAGCTGCGAAAATTCAAATCAAAGCCCGTTCGTTCTTTCCTTCCTTCAAAAACGGGCCCGGCCCACTACTCTGCACCCCGCTGACGTCAAGGGGGGCTACTTTCGCTAAAGGCACTCCATTGGTGCATCGTTCTGACTGACGGGAGAAGGTTGGGCGTAGCCTTGGAGTCGCGTCGTCTGCACAAGGCTTTCCGCAGCGCCTTCTGTTCTGGCTCACGCCTACAAACCCGCATGAAGGAACAAAAAAAAAAACTGCGGAGGGAGCGTGCGGCGACAGCATTGAACCCTTGCCATAAAAAGTAAAAAATAGTAAAACTGAGGGAGTTGGTTCGCCCCCCTCCCCCCGCCGTGATCACCTCACGAGACGCTCTGCGTACGCGCTCCCTTCTCAGATTTTTTTCTTCTATGCAAGCCCCCCAAAACAAGGTTTTAATTACTAGTGCAGCAGAGCCTTTCCCTCGCTCGCCCACTTAACCGCTCCGCACACACACCGCTTATCTTTCGTGCATCTTGCGTACGCCTTGACTCCAATGAATGACATATGCTTTGGAGCGGAGAAAAGACACAAACACACAGAACACAAACACGCATGGAGAAAAGCAAACGGGCGGTTGCCGGGTCCGCGCTTCGCCGTGTGTTTCGAACACAACCGACTTCCGCCCCTCCGCTCGTGAAACGGTGGGGAGGCCTAAAAGAAAATGAAAAGGTGGCTCGTTAACTGGGAATGGCAAACAGATGTATGAAAGGATGCGCTCGCTAACAAGTCTGGGTGGTCGAGCCGATCGCGCCTCTCGATCGTTCAGTGTGCGGAGAAAATGCAAAAACCAAGAAAAGAATTCTATTGAAGGCGGGGCCATGACGTCGCCCTGTGACGCACTCCACAGACACCACGCCTCCGGCTTACACCGGAGAACGAAGGGGTGATTTTGCCTTGCCGAGCCTACTCGACGAGGAGCGGGAGAGAAAAATTTCGAGGAGGGAAGGAAGGAGAGGAGGCTCGCTCAAAGTGAGGTAGAGAGTGTCTGCTGGCCGCGGGTGGGCATGGGCCCTTTAAGGGGAAAAATGAGGACAGACAGAAGCTGGCCTGTATCGATAGACTACGGAATTCAATGAGGCCGCTCTCACCAAATAAGGGAAATATGGCAATTGAATTTAACAATAGACGCAGCTCACGGACCAGTCGATAAAAAAATTAATGCACAGTCGAAAAAGTATAAGAATCTCTGTACGTTGAGACGTACAGGCCGAGAAGTTTGTTCATTGGATCTGTATGGCTAGCGACTGTAGTATAAAAAACTGCTTCTAACCTCAAGCTTGAATATGACGGCGCACTGATAAAAACTGTCGATAAAAACTTAAAAAGAAAAAGAAATGTAGACCAGCGCATTGCCAACCTCACAGTGCAGGAATTCACACTGTTGACACCGAGAAATTGTAAAAACAAATTTCGATATCAACCGTAAAATGAGAGCCGTTCGAAGCAGGATTAAACAAGCACCTATTCCTGCTTTACTTTCGAAAGTAGCTACCCTTGCACACACTCCCAATCCTGATGAAAAGAGGACTCAAAGCCCAGCACGGAGGGAAACAAACACGTTTAGATGCAAGGTGAAAAACGTAGCGCAAAGAGACGAGGACACAGAAAGACGAACAACACACGGCGCCGTGTGTTGTTCGTCTTTCTGTGTCCTCGTCTCTTTGCGCTACGTTTTTCACCTTGCAGTTATGAACCAACAAGCCCAAGCATATACGTTTAGATGGACGTACGCAGTGAGCTTGCGCACGCAACGACACCGCGGGTAACGAATGCGCATGCGCAGAACGCAACGTATCTAGCCGCGCGTTGCGGACGCCCGCCCGCTGTAAAGCATAGCGTAGCGTACGCAACGCGGGACGCTACGTGCTGCGTAGAGAACATGGCGCCGACCATCTCGCCCGCTTCGGACCGATTTCACTTCGCCGCTGCTTTCTTAAACGCGATGGCTCGCTCTAAACTGTGCTGTTAGCTTTCATTTTGTCTACTCTCACCCACACGCCAAAATATTAGGGACAAATGCCCCTTGTTTTTCAGATAGTGAGGCAATTTTTGACCTTTAAAGCCTAACTAACATTGTGTACGTTTATCGTCATAGCAACTGCACCTGTCGAATATTTTTTTTAGTCATGTGCTGCGCTTCTCTTCCTTCGAGACGTTGGCCTCACGGTGCTACGCCACGACCGAGACACCGAGGGCCGCGTTATCGCGATCGACCTGAACAATGGCGTGAGACTTATAAACGTTTATGCACCTTGCCGCTATGGGCAACGCGAATTTTTCGAGAAAGAGGAGACCAAGATGGTTGGCCCCTCCAGGATCATCCTAATGGGGGTCTTCAACTGCGCGCGCTACGCTCAAGAACGACGCTCGCGACTACAGGGGAGCACAGGCGCTAGGCACCCTTGTGGACGCACTTGGTCTCACCGACTGCTGGCGCGCACTGCAACCTGGGCGTGCGGGCATGACCTGGAGGTAGGGTAGGGTAGGGGTCTCGAAAGTAGACTGGACCGTGTATATATCTCTGCCACGCTCGTGGACGACCTGCAGTCCATGTGGGTTTTCCCCACAGCGCTGAGCGACCACAGGCTGGCAGTGGTGAGGCTGTGCGCAGCTGACCTGGCTCCACGCGCGAAGGGCTGCTGGTGGCTTAACACGCGCCTCCTCGAGGAGGAAAGAGTCCTGCAGGATGCACTGCCCGTCCTTGGGCAACACGTGTCGCCCAACATGACCGGGGACACATGGGACCAAATGAAGGCGGCAGTGAGAGACTGGCACGCGAGGAACGACTGGAGATCCGCATTGTCTCGGATGCCATAGTCGCGCTCTCCAGCCAGCTGTCGCAGGGGCCCAGCATCGCTTCAACGCTGGTGGCACAGCGAAATGAGCTGCACCGGCTATTAAACAAGCGCTGGGACAAGCTACGTGCTACCGCGCGCGCTGAGATATGGGAGTGCGAGGCTTGCTACTGGAGGCACTTGCGCGGCGCCGGCTCACCACAAAGAGCCCCACCCTGACAGCAGTACAAGATCCCTCCTCCGGAGCAGTCACTACAGCCCCAGACGAAGTACGCGATAAAACACAAAGCTTTTACCAACACCTGTACACAGCGGCATCTTGCAACCTGGAGGTCTTCCCACTCCGCAGCCCACAAGATGAACGAGTCATCGATGGGACCTTTATAACTGAAGAAGAACTGTACGCAGCCCTCCAGCTGATGAGACCAAACAGAAGCCCTGGCACTGACGGCCTCCCGCCTGCTTCTATAGGACCTTCTGGCCAATGTTGAGAAGACTTCGCCACTCTCCTCAACACGCTCCTAGAGGAGGGCAGGCTGACTGCCACCATGAACGAAGGCCTGATCACTCTGCTTTGCAGGACCCAAGCAGGGCGGTGGATTCAAAAGCATGGCGTCCCATCACACTGCTAAACAGTGACTACAAAATCCTCGCCAAATACCTGTCACTACGCCTAACACCGGTGCTCTCCTCCATCGTTGGACCTCATCAGGCATGCTGCGTGCCCGGCCGTTCAGTGGAGTTGCATGGAATAGCCCTGAAGGACTTGACAACGTGGCTCAAGTCACGCAACCTCGAAGGAGTCCTGCTCTCCCTAGACCAGGAGGCCTTCGATAGACTGAGCCACCCATACCTATTCAGGCAGCTGCAAAACGCGAGACTGGACGCAGGCTTCATCACTGACGCGAGCGCTATGCACGGCACCACGCGCGGCTGTGATAGTTCAGGGGCGCGCCTCCAAGAGCTTATCGGTCATGAGAGGTGTCCGACAGGGGTGCCTATTATCCCCGTTGCTCTATATAATATCAATTGAGCCACTCCTGCAGCGCCAGATCACTGACCCGCGCATCTCGAGAACCATTCTCCCCGTGGGAGCCCCTGCCGTGCCTGTCTTCGGGTACACTGGTGACATTACTATCGTAGTTCCTGACGTCCACTCGGCCCCGACGGTGCTGCAGCTCACGGGCGATTACTGCGCTGCAAGTGGGGCGCGCCTGAACAGGAGCAAAAGCTCGGCAATGCCCCTCAGCCGTGCCAACGCCCCAGCTTTCCCTGGAGTGCCAACGGTTCGAGAGACGAGGCTTCTGGGAATCTTTTTCGATGTCGATGGACCCTCAACGAGGAACTGGGAAGCGGCCGAGGAGAAGGTGGCTAGAAAAGTCTCTGACATAACAAAGCTGCGCTGCCCACTCACGGCTCAAGCCACGATTGCTCGTACTCTACTCATCACTCTCCTGAGCTTCAGAGCGAGCATTCTGGAAGTGCCCGTCGCCACTCAGAGGCGCATGAACAAGGTCATATTTCGCTTTGTGTGGCAGGGCGCCCCTGACAAAGTAAAGCGTGCCATAGTCCGTCAGCCCAGACAGAAGGGTGGCCTGGGTATCCCAGACCTGACTGCCCTGGCCAGAGCGCTACATGTCAGGTGGACCGCTCGCGCGGTGGAGTGCGACATGCCCCTGACAAGGATGTTGGCCACTTTCTTCCTATCCACACGGCTGACGGCTTTCACAAGGCAGCCGCTGTCGCATACCACACCCCGGGCGGGAGCTCCGCTTGCCTTTTATGGCAAGGCCGCTGCAGACACGCAGCTACTCCGAAGCAAACTGACAGACGACCCGATGGGTTCCGATTTGAATATTTTAGTCGGCATCCTCACCCCACCCCTCCCAGACCACCTGCAAAGGGAGCTGAAGACAGCAGAGAGACCGACGTGGCAGTACATTACTGAGCACTTCCTGGATGCACTCAGAGCGTCTTTCATGTGGCGCTATGCCCGCAGCTTCTCCCCATCCGCTGCCGCACCTTCGTGTCATCACTATCTGGACTAATTGATACTTGCCCCTTCTGTGGAGTACGGAAGACGCCGGAACACACCTTCTTCGAGTGTATCCTGCCGGTATCGCTGCTTGAAAGACTACGGGACATCTTCCACCTCCCGGGCATCCCCTACTGCACTGTGCGACACCTGAACCCACTGCCAAGTGAAGGCCAGAAGCAATTCGTCCTGGCGATGGCTGAAATTAATTACCAGGTGTGGATTGCGCGCTGCCACGCGGCTTACACTGCCCGTACACCTAGCCTCCTAGAGGTGAAAAACAAGATTCGCAAGGAGCTGTGGTTTCACCTCGAAAGAGAGCGCCACCATCTTGGACGGAAGTTTTTCGAAGAATGGGTCCGCCCAATGATTGTTTTCGTAGAATGTGCTGGAAAACTATAAGTGAAGTACTAGAAGACCTGCTCGCGTCGGGCTTCGATCCGCGGGACGGTGCGAGCGTGGTGCACTATAGAGTTACTGCATATGCTACCAAAGGCAGCAGAGTTGCGAGTCTGTTTTCTCTCGCCGCTCGCGACTCCATTGGTAGAGCGCCATCACGTGGTGTCCAAGCAACCGTGTACTGCGGAGAAGACGACGCTCGGGACACTTTTTGGAATTCCCGAAGCCGCCGCTGCAGCGAACTGGATTGACAGTCGTCCAAGTTCGAAGCGTATCCACTATCCAACCGCTGTTTACGTTCGCTGCTGCTCACGTGCGCAGCTCTCGCGTTTTTTTTTTGTTTTTTTTTGCTAAAAGTTGCGTTGAGTTTTTTTTACCGAAAACAGGCTGAACTTGCGGCTCTTCGCTTGTTCGTGTACGCTGTTTAAACGCTAAAATAGAGCTCTGCGTTGCGTATTTATCCCCACTGGCATAAAACCTTAATGGCAAGCAATTTTTAAGCGAGGGAAAACATGTTTAGGCATCTGATTGTTTACTTCAGATGCTAACGTTCATCCAGTTTCGAGTAAACTTGTATTCTAGACTTTATACTGTCTTTCAAAGGTGAAAGTTACTCCGTGCCCGCTTGCGTCGAAAATCTTTAACACCTCATCGACCTGCCTATTGAAGTTATGATGTTGTCCTTTAGTTCCGGCTCATAACTTTTTGCAGGAGCTTTGGATTCAATAAAGTGGACTATGAACAGGTTTTTTAACGCAGGTCCGGCGATTAAATGCTGCCGCAAAGATGAATGATTGCTGCATTTCTACGGCGTATTTATAATACTGGCTCTGCCCTTAAGTTACCAGGTAAACAGTTCGGGGAAGGCGACTGTGGGAATCGGCTGCTGCCGCAACTCACGGCGCGCGCGCTAGACAAAGCAGCGCTTTTTCTTGACTATATTTTGACTGGGTTACGCAGTCAGCTGTTCCGATGCTCTTTGTTTGCGGTCAAGCGAAAAAGTGGTTTACAAACCTCGGAAAAGCGCCCACGGTCGATCGGTGATGCGCTAGGCATGTCGCCTGCAGAAACGGAGTGCGGCTTCGCCGCATAACTTCGGTTGCTTGACAGGCAAGATGGCGGAATACGCGCAACTCTGCTACCTTCGGTAGCATATACAGTAACTCTAGTGCACTGGCACTGCGCACTCCACCCAGCGGAGACGAGCCTGATTGCATGAGCCCCTTGACAGGGAAATGCCCGCTTCCCAAAACAAAAAAAAACCCTCACCCTAGTGGTGTGGGAGGCCTTGCCCGGGGATGCGCCTGAATGATGACGGTCGGTTGAGGTCTGCACTCTCACTGGGGGATAGCACCCTACCGCTGCCCTCCCTTCCATCAGACACGGCAAGGCACCGGAATGGACGACTCCGCGCACATGCCCGGCAGGAGCACTTTTGGCGTACGCTGTTGCTGAGAGCAGAGGAATAGCCAGGGAGGGGTTTCGGTGTCACAGCCCCCCCCCCCCCCCCGAATGTTCTGAAAGCTGCATTTCCCTTTCCCCCCTTACTTTCGGCCTTTTTTTTTCGCCTGTGCTATTCACACTGCATCGATATAATGTAATGTAGAAATGAAAATAAGAAGGGCGTCGGTTTGTTGACAAAAATAGTTCGTGTTCTAATAGGAAGCGGAAGTTGTAGAAAATAGTCACTCTTCTTCGCCATCGCACGACGTATGGCACTCCTTATTTGCACTTCTTATTTGTAGGCCCAATTCACCCAATTAAACATACCTTTTCACGTCAGGCTGCTTTGTCATCATTTCCACTGTGCTCAAATGATCGCGAACTACCGCGAAAATAAAAAGTGCATTTTTTTTTTACAGCGCATCTGCGTCCGGGCGCAGGTTCACATGCATGGGGTAGAAGTTTTGACAGATGCCATTCGTTCGCAGTTGCTGACTTTGCTATAGAGCAGAAGCTTTCGTGTTGTTTTATACTATGAGGAAAATATAGTAAATAGCAGCGGTTTTTCGCACGAATGTTTTTTTTTTTTTGTGACAATAACCGGTCTTTACGAACCAAGTCTTCGGAGTCCTGTGTGCACTCGTATTATGTAGATATTACAGTGAAGGAAAGAATTAACCCTTCGGTTTTATTACAGCATAAAAATGACTAAGATGTTCTTTGGGCGTAGGCTCTCTAATTTTTTTTTTACCGGCGGTGTATAACATCCCCCCCCCCCCCCCCCTAAAAAAAAAAAAAACATCTGGCTGCGCCACTGGCAGAGAGCGCACGGCAAGCGTTCCCAGATCCGCTGACGTCAGCTCTCGCCTTGTCTACGTCAACTTACAATGCTGTCGGGCATTTTTTCTCTCTCTCTCTTTCGCCCCATCTTCGGCTAGCTGCGAGAGCGGGCATTGTGTCCTCTGGCCGCGCCGTACGTCAAAGGGCACCCGCGGCTTTCCAGCGCCGTCGGCCCAGTCCGCTACTAACGTCAACCGCGGTCGCGAAATGGGCATGCAGGCATACCGGAGACGCACTAGCGGAGACGAACACCGGTTTCACGGAAGGGAGTTTTACGAATATTACGCCTGGCCGAGTAATACTCGTGCCGCACGCGCACAGCAAATGGCAGTAAATGCTGAAGGCTTCAAGTCTGCTAATGCCATTATTTGCGGAGTTGGTGCTACACGTCCACATTTAATGCCATTATCGAAAGTGACGATGACGATAACGCTTGCAAGGCAGTCAAAAGTTTCATCTGAATATAAACAGTGCTAATAAGCACAATATATCGGGAATGGTGTTCAAATGTAATGTAATAACGATTTCCCAGGAAATACGGCTGTTCCTGCTTTACAAGTCGAAAAAGTGGCCATAAACTCGCATGTCGGCACACAAGTCGAGAGTGCCTGTCAATAAGGCTGGTTAAAATGGCGCTCTCCGCACCGAAAATGCGGTATAGATGTCTCATCTCGCTGAAAGTTTAGAATTAACCATTTCCCGCTGGTTAGGAAGTTGTTACTAACAAAGCTGCATGCTTTTCTGCGTGTGGAATGGGAACGAGAGTACGCATTGCACGGGCGAATGAGTTGTGGCGAACTCAGTAGGTCGCGAATGGCAGCAAGGCTAATGCCATTAAATTTATGCGTGTGGCACCGCACGAATGCCATTAAAACTTAAGGCAGTAAGCACTTAATGGCATTAAATCTGGCCGTGTGGCACGGGTATAAGACTGCTGGGCATACGTAAAACCGGTATACGTATCCACTAGTACGCCTCCGGTAATCTCTCTAATGACGAGCTACGAAAGCTGTGAAGCAAAGCGAAGACCCCCGCGCATGGCACCTCTCTCATATGGGCAAAAACGGCGCAATCGAACGACCACGGTGAAACGCACACAAGCTCGGGGGGCAGCTTATTTAGACGTCTACGCCGCAACGAACGTGTACCACACACAGTAGGCTGCCACTTTCAGCATAGCGCCGAGTCTGGATGAGGCGCTCCAGCTTCACTGGAGGATTACAGCACACCGAAACAAATACGACACTTTCACGGAAAACAGCTTCAGCAAGCCAGATAATGATGCAAAAGTTAATGGCGGGTAGAGAAACGGTTTCCGAGATCGCTCTGCCGTGCAGTCCGGGACAAAACTTCGCGGGATGCGGGTTTACACGCCGGCCCCCCTGCTCGATGTGAAACTGTAGACGGATGCAACTTAGTACGCCATGAGAATCGGTCGACGCCATTGGTTGGAGGGGGGGGGGGGGGGGGGGTCCTTTGAAGGGCATCTGCCGATTCGTTCTTGAGTTGTAGCCGATTACAAGAGACACTGCGCTTGAACAAAACTGACACCTTGCTCGCCTTTTAGCCAGGCATGTTCAGGCTATTACTATGTTTGTACAGTTTATAGGGCCCGGAAAACAATGACCCCGTTCACGCGTCACACAGTCCTCCACAGAGGATGGGAAAAGTTGAAACTGCCAGAAGCTGTAGCGACTCAAAATTTTTGGGCAACATATTCGGCGTTCATTCGTTGACGCATTCATGCTTTAACTCTTTTATCAGCTTTTCAGCAACCATGACTGTTCGGAATGCCATCTTCTGCCTGCTTCGATGCAACACACCTTTTTTTCCCCTCGTTTTTATTTGTTCACTTATATTTCCCCTCTGTTCTGCACTGCCGCTGTTTCTGTTCCGCAAGAGGTTCTCGGCCACGCCATTTCCCTTCCCCATTTCCCCCTCACCGCCCGCCTTGTTTAATGAGTGTGTGCCTTGACGTGCACAGCACGGGAGAAACAAAGGACGAGAACGACGAACGCAATCAAGTTTGCGCGAGCGGCGCAAACTTGTTTTTTTTTTTTTTGAATTTCGTGAACCGTTTGCAGACGTGAGCAGGCTTGTCTAGAGCGCTGTGCCATGGAACAAATAAAAGTGAAATAGTAGCGCAGCTGCTCTCTTACGGACACGGTTCTCGCGATTCTATTACTCGCATGGTTACCATGCAGCTTTGCTTGAGTGTGCAAGCATTCTCTAAAACCCACTACCTGCTTCAAAATTTTAGATTTTTTTGCATCGCAGCTGGCCGCTCGAATGCTCCAGACAAGCTTGCTCACCCCTGTACTTCGCGCTTCTCTCCTTTTCCTCGCTATCGCTCCCCTCTCTACTTCGCCTCGCTATCCTCTCCCCGTCCCTTTCGTTTCCGCCGGCCGCAGTAGCGACTGCCGCGAGCGGCGACACCTTCTCCTGCCGTTTTGTATTCTTTCTAAAAAAAAAAAAAACCACTTCACACAGAAGCGCCGACTAACAAGTGACGTTTACTTTGCACAATGCGAAACACAAGAGCGAATTCGGGAAATTGAACAAAAAGAAAGTGCGCAAAAGTCGCCTCCCTCGCAGCTTCCTTCCATCCGTCAAATCCGACGCTCTGTTTGCCATCCCTGCCAGCTCCGCACCTGTTTGCCGCTCTCATCGCCGACAGTACTCGGGGTTTCTTTTAGAAGTTCACACGGGCGTTGTTTCAATTTAGGCTGTTCACGGGGCTTGCATGCGCTGCCCTGAAGCGTCCCTTTGATTACGTGTTTCTTGGTATGTTTTTGTTTGTTTTGTTTGTTTTTTTTTTTTTTGGGGGGGGGGGGTCCTGGTCCCCCGCACGCGGTGTATATTTGTAGAATTTCCCCCTTCCCATTCACGCTTTACCGAGCCCGAAATAAAACGCTAGCTGTCGATCAGAGCTTGTCCCGCGTTTCGCGTTCTCACCCGTGCCTTCTCTCTCATTCCGCACATTTTCGAGATATTTCAAGAGGAGCCTTCCCCAGTATGCGTTCACTCCCGTCGCTCTGCTCGCTATCACTGAACCTCTCTCGTGTAGTTTTAAACTTTCTCAGTGCCACCGCCGTGTCGTTCAAGAGTGCGTCCGGTTTGCAAGCTTCCTTTGCTGCTCACACAAGTGACGAGGTGCGGCCCAGCGTGTCCTAGCCGCCGTTTTTTAGGGGTGGGATGCTTGTGAACGGCGCTTCACTCCCCGCGTCTTGCACACAAGGAGTAGACATAGAACAAATGTAAAAAAAAAAAAAAACTTACTGAAATGGTACAGGCTATTTGCAATGCGCTACACCAAGCCTAAGGAAACCAAGCTGGAGTTGCCCCCCACGCCGGTTCCTCCCCTAGCGGAGAGGCGCGGCCCTACGAGAGCGTGACGGCAACACGTGCGCGGTTGAAGGCAGCACGGGGGAAAAAACGATTATTTCCACCGAAAAACTGGTTTTAGTTGCCTTCTAAGCAATGTAGCTGTAAACCTTTGTTTAGACCTGTGCTCTAGAAAGCGAGAAATTTATTATTAATCTAGCGTCGATAAGCGACGCGCGCTGGATCAGGTCCCGAAAAACGAGCCGGGAACCGCGCGCATGAGACTCGAACAGAGTTAGCGCGGTGTGCGGGCCCCTCGTCGGAAACGTTCTTTGCTTTTTTTCTAATGTACATGCACTTTTTTGCAAGAGCTTGCCTAGACATGTACAGCGACAACAAAAAATGAAACAGGCAAACTAGAAAATTTAGAAATATGAGACAATAGAGCTCCTGCCATTCCTAGGCAGCGGACCTGTTCCTACTGCTCACGGGAAGGGAATAATACGCGGGGTGGATACTCAACATGGAGGAGACGTACTAGTGTAGACGCATGCCGGTTTACCGGACACCGTCTGCGCACGCGCAGGAGGCGCCCGGTAAACGTCTCAGCTGTTTACCACACCAGAGACGTACTAGCAGAGACTTACACCGATTTTAGATACGCCTGTTCCGCACGCGCAGTGGTCCTACCCGGCCGTGCGCTTGTCAGTGCGCATGTACGCAAAAACGGTATACGTCTCCGGTATGCTAAATCTCTCTATTACAGATTTAGCGTAGCGGAGACGCGTACCAGCGTCCGTATAGGGAAGCGCACCTGAAGTTTGCTCCCACTGCACCAGCGCCACTTCTCCCCTGCCGGTCATTTTGGCGTTTCCGTCCGGGCACGTCGCCGGCGGTATAGTGTACTACCGGCGGAGCGCGTTGAGCCAGCAGCCTGTCGACTGGTATGCGCGCGCTGCTCGCGCGGCTGGCACCCTCTCTTTCATTGTGAGCACGCGCCGTCCTGCTCGCGGGCGCACAAAAGAGGTGTTGTCGCTCGCTGTGAGTCATGGTTGGGATTCCGCGACGTTCTAAGAGTGGAGAAACTTGTTGTGCCAGCGGCTGTCACAGTAGTTCTCTGAACATCAACGGCCAAGGACTGCCCGTGGAATTCTATAGATTTCCTGGACATGTCCTTAATTCTTGGGGGAAAAAAATTAATATTGAAAAATTGTAACGTACAGTAATAGAAATATTGAAGATAATGGTCTTAAAAATTTTTCATTGCTCTTATACGAAAAAAAATGCAAGCCTATCAATGGGAGATTGCTATACTGAAATCTTCCAGTATATGAAAAAAAAAACAATGCGTTCATACACTCTTTTCTATTCAAAAGTGTTTGTCCGGAATTGTATGAAATGGATGAGAACGAGAAACGGCAGGCCTCGATAACTGCTGTGGGCAGGGTGAAGTAAGATTTTTTCTGTTGCTAAACACGTTTGGTATGTTGGACGCGTAATATTCTGAGCAGTTTTTGCTCTAATTCACTAAGCATGCAGTGTTTAGTAAAGCTCGCGCTAACAAAACTAATTTTTTTGCCATTTTTTTTTATTTTGGAGGCTGAAAACAACAGCTAGCGGCGTTATGCAGACGCATGTGAGGTAAGGTCAGTGATCGCCTCAATGTTCAGACTTGTGACGCCTGGCTCAATTTTCGACGCTGCTTTACATGTAAAAAAATTCTGAACATAAAAATAATCAAACTGTTTGCTTGCATATGAATGAGCGTTTGCATATGAGCGATGGCTCTGCAAATTAATTGTTTTGGGGATGCGCGTGCGCTGTAATTGGCACTAAAATAAATATACCAACCGCTTATCTCCGTTGTAGCGTTTGACCAAACTAGAGCATTTTTTCTCTTAGCCGTATATAGCAAGCAGCTGGTAGGAGCTTTTCGTGCGTGTTTTCGTTTTTCTCTTCAGCCTCGCATGTCTCCTTAAGGCCACTTTATTTTAAGTTAAAATAAAAATTATTTCCATTATTATTCAGCGAAACACGTAAAAAAATCCTTATTATTTGGCCAACAAACCTGCATGCACCGAACTGCTCAGCCACCCAACGATATTAAGTATCTTGCGAAGATGGCTGCGCCAAAAAAAAATGGTATTTACCTCGAATTCCATGTCTTAAATGATCTCGTCATTTACTTGCGATACACATTTCGCCGTTACGGTACCGGCTTTTTCGTCAACCATCTGCTTCACGGAGTGGGTCTGATCCACTAGCAGTTTTTTTTTCAAGTTTGCGCAGCGAAAAAAAAATCACTCTCCACTATTTCTTTTAACCTACATCTCAGAGCGTACTGCTGCGACAGAAAGAAATGCGAACAGCGCGGTGCCTAGGCGCTTCGCTGTTGGAATTTTTTTCGTCACTCTTATATTTGGCTCGCAACACAAATACGCTAGAGACATCCGTGATACAATAATGTACCCCTCTAGCGTCTTTTTGTTACTACCGAGATAAAAATGCATTAAAGATAAATTCCGACTACGCAGCGCGTGGGCGCCGTGCTCTTCGCATTTCTTTCTAGCGCCCCTGTACATTTTTCTAATCCTCTGAAGCTCGTCAGCGTTCAAGCAGAGGGGGAAAAGCCAAAAAAGCTCGCGACTGCACAAAGAGATTTGCAGGCTAGCCAACACGTGCAAAGTACGTGCAGAACTCGCTTTTTTTCGGGAGAAAGCGCGCTGCTCGCGCAGCTACTCAATGGGAGGGGTGACCGGTTTGCCCGGACAAAAATGCGGAGCCGGCCGGAGAGGGCGCATTTCACTGGCGTCCGCAGCGCCCTCCTGCGAAGCTGCGGTCCCCTATACCAACCAGCGTCCGGATTGCCGGCCGCTGGTTGCACATGCGCAGTGGCACCACCTTTGGCACTGCGCGTGCGCAGGAGGCGCCCGGTAAACAGGTATTGGACTACGCTACTACGCCTCCGTTATGCTAAACCTATCTATTGTCTAATAGTGGCTGCGCATGGCTGATCGCCAGAGTAGATAACCAGCAACAGAGGAAGCGACGGCGGCCCCGCCAAGGTCAACGGATCAAACTGCTGCTGCCCCTGACCAATTACTCGAGTCGAGAACTGGGACAAAAAGGGACACCAACGCACACTGCGGCTCCACAAACACTGCTAGTCAAACCACGCGATGACTTAGCATAGCGCAGCAACTTTGCAGATCATCTTCCCGGAGGGTGCTGGCTGAACCCTTTGAATCGGGCAACGGCTAACGCCACCTAGCCGTGACATGTAATATATTTTGTACTTAAACTGGAGACGGAGAACACTGCTCTTTGCCTTTAGAGCGAGCCATTTCACGACATCCTGCAGAATGCAGATGAAATTTGTGGGAATCCTGGCTTTCCGCCGTTGCCTTTGCGCGGCTGGGCCGGCTTCCTGCGTTGTTTCTCCTCTTTCCCTTGCTCCCGCCTCAGGCGGTGGAGAGGCGGCTGGGTGACTAATCACTGTCATTTAGCCACAGCTCCGCCCCGGCTCCCCAAGGGCCTTTGCCATTGGCGCCTTTTGGCGGGAATTCGGGACCCCGCTTTGGGCGGCCGCGCGCCGCGCGACCGTCCGAGCGGGGCCCAGAGAGAGGGATCCCTCCGAGACAGCGAAAGGTGCGTACGTTACTGTTTGTCCCTGCCGGCCTTTGCCGCTTGGACCAGTGCTTACTCGAGCTCGCCCGCACGTGTCCTCTGACCTGCAGCGGCTCGAGCCTGTCCAGCGGGGTCCAGCGACCTCAGACAGGCGTTCCTTGCGTTGATTGCCCACTCTCTCTCGCAACCGGCCCAACGGTCGACACGAGAGAGATATCACAGCACTGCCGCGGGGACATTCTCCTGCAGCGGCATGCTAGCGGCGCGCATTGCTCGAGTCGCTTCGTGCGCGCAGCGGAGCCTTGCTCCTCGCGCGCCCCCGGGACGGGGTGACTATTGAGTGTGTGTGTACTGCTGAAGGACGACGTGAATAAACGTCTCCTTTGTGAACTTGGAGGCCTATTTCTTTGCGGCGAATCGCTCTCCTCCCAGCGGAGGTTGAGTGCGCCGCATCGGTGTCCCAGTGGTGTGTGGTGACGGCTGATCGGGGCCCTTGGCTCGCGCGAAGCTCGAACCCGCGGTGGGTGGTGGCCTGTGTCCACTTAGAAACCCACAAATTTCACTATTGCCTTAAATTTAGCCACCAACCAGATAACGTTTGTTTGGTTATTTCTATTCGCATAAACACTATTTTCCTCCACTGTCCTCAAACCTCAATGCACATGGACCGTGCAATGCCCCCTGGCCAAGTTTGTCTCCCCTTTAGTAGCTTCTCAAGCAAAATAAGATGTTCAAAGATATTACGAACATCATGGAGCAGTAACATCATGGGCTTAACAAATGTAATGCTCCACCACCGCATCAGAGTTCATGTCATCACACACAGGAGACCATGTGGAACAAGTCCCAACAAAGGGAGCAAACACTCTAGCCTCTTTTCAAGGAGAATGGGGAGAATATAGAGGTGTGAACCTTTGCTCCACAGGTATCGCCATACCACCCTAAATACTTCTAGCATTGGAGCAGTGACCACAGGATTAACCGGTATAAAAAGAGGAATAGATTTCAAGAAGCAGAAAAAAGTTAGCAGAAATGTGCAGCAGATCAACCTTTTCTGCTTCAGCCGTGGAAAAAAGCCCAGTGTAGAAGCAATGGACGCCAACAACACCCAAATAGGAGGCAGGGTAGAACTGCAGAATCTTGAGCTTGTTGGTGACATTATTAAAAAGCTGAGCCCAGAAACATAGGACTGACAGAGCGCTTGTGATGCGTACTTGTCCGAAATTTTAATAATGAGGCAGAGTAAGGATATCTCTTCCTACAGCACCAATCATGGACAATGTAAAAGTAACACACGCAACACAAACGCCGACTTCAGACTTTAATGTTACTGTTGTGTCATACAATGTCAGTTTCGTGTCATCTATGCTTGGGGTTGTAGGAGCAGATATGAATTGACTAGCCTGCATCAGTACAATGGTAATGGTTGGCAGGATAGCCCCAAATTTCCTTGCAGGCTGTTTCGAGCTCTACTTTGGCTACCCTAGGCATTTTTTTTTTTTCATAGAAAACAGTTTCACAGCTGCACACTGCTCCTGGCTGCAAGTAACACAAAAATGAATGAACAAATGAAACCTTCTTCAGACAAAACTTACTGTGTGGCAATGCCACTTGACAATGCCAGTTGGTAGAATGGTGCTGAACGGTCCTTACAAAGGCATCTAGTAGCAGTAGCATGCAAGAGAAAGGGCTGGCCCACTAGGTAACTATTCCAGTTCCTCTTGGGTCCCCTCTAGGTTAAAACTGATAGCAGAAGAATTTCTTGCCGAGAGCTATTCTTCATAACACAAGCGGTGAAAAGACAGAAAGCAACAACCTTAAGGGTGTCATTGACACAGAAAGGAGGTGACATAACATTAAAGTCATGACGCCCCCCCAACTGATAGCTTACTGAATATTACGATGACTGCTCACAGAAGAGCAACAACAGACGAACTTACTACCAGTTGGAATGGGCATCCGGCAGGGTGACAACTGCCTGCTGTTATCCATGCAGCTACAAAAATTATTAGAGCATTAGATAGGAAAGAATTAGCCACGGAAGTGAACAGGGAACACCTCAGCATCCTCAATTCACCGTTGTTGTCCTGTAAGCAACTCAGAGGATGTACTACAGCAAATGGTTGCTGTCCTGAACTGTAAACGCTTCAAAAGTAAAGCAACGCTCAACAGTGTAATGCGGGAGCAACAGTTCACAACAGGTAACGAGCTACTGGAAGTACTGACAAGTAATTATCTCTGCCAAGAATCCATCAAAGATGCAACTCGTGAGTGAAATTAACACAAGAATAACAAAAGGTTGAAATGCAAAATTTTGTACCAACATGCCCACAATACTGCTTCTTCCAAGTCTTTTTCTATCCAAGGTGCAACCGAGTAGGGCAATCTTCTGCAACAAATCAAAGCTGCCAGCTGCACATCAGCATTCCCAGAAAAAATCTCCTCCCACCTCCCATCTCAAGGAAATGTTTAATTTTTTATTTGTTTTATTTGATGGTTAAGCACTCCCCCCCTCACATAACAGCTCCAAACAGGTGCCTAAGACAAAGTGCCCTTAGCATTAAAGGCTGAATCATTAGCAGCAGCCAACTCATATCTTTAAAGGTATATAACTAAGATATACATATTAATCTAACAAAACACAATATTGAATAAAGAAATGAACGAAGACCCAAAGCACATGGGACTGGCACTAACTTTATTTCAAAAGACATCACCATGTTACGAGCGACCGACAATCAGCTGCTGAGCAAGCACACTAAATGCAAGGAATAATGAAGATAAGCAATAAGTGACTACTTCCAAAATAGTTGAAAGCTGGCGCCCGTCCCACCTACCTCTGTGTCTCCATCCATGTCTTTATTGCGCTCACTTTACGTTAATGATGAACCAACTGGCCCAGACCTAGCTTTTGCTGCAACATGTACGTACAGCCTTTGTCACAAGTTTAGAGCCCAGGAGGTTTGCTTCTAGTGAAGCTTCTGCAGCATTCGTGGAAGTCCTACCCACTGGAGGAGACAGGGCCAGAAATTATAAGCCACACGATGCAGCTCAGAAGCAAACACCACGGTCTCTAAACTTTTGACAAAGGCTACTGTACATAGGTGGTATGTGACATCATGTAGTAAAATGGCAGTTTGGGCGAGTTGGTTAAGCATCTTGTAATAAAACAGCGCAAGGACACAGGTCGAGAACTGAGAGAAGACACACACAGCGCCATGTGTGTCTTCTCTCCGTTCTCGTCCTGTGTCTTTGCGCTGTTTTATTACAAGATGTGACATCATGGTTGCCTTGACAGCGCACCAGATATAGCTTCCACACTGATAGTTAGGGCAGGTGGTGATAAGCTGATTAAATAATGCGCAGATTTAGCCGAGCTCCTAGCATCAAACATGTGATCACTGATGTCGCTGGAGGCAATCTATACTTCCAGTACCCACATATAGTGCCGGAATTCAGACTAAAGAAACTAGACTAAGGACAGCACAATGAGCAAAATTACTCAGACAATGTCAAAAGAGCAGTAGAATGGAGAATGAACTTGACGACATAATTAAGATGACATCGCATCTTTTTCAGAACGAAGAACACACCTAACTGACAGCCAGTGAATACTGAAGGGAACCAGGCCGGGGCAGCAGACTATCATATTGAGTGATAAGTATAAAGGGAAGGCCACAGCTTTTTTCTCTATGGTTTTGGACCCACATACAAAGAGACTTTATATAAAAGCAGCCAGATTAATTTTTGTCAAGTAGAAACAGATTCTATGCCCCCCCCCCCCCCCCCCCCAGTTGTTGCAGTTGAATTATATTCGGATTTACAAAACCTATAGAAAGACAGGTAATTTTTCCCCATAATACAGTACAACATGAAAGTAAATTATACCTTCAGGAACGTGAAAAGCTCCTCTAAAGAGAGCAACTATCACACTCACTCTCTTGCCCTAATTTCTGTGAAAATGAGTAGCTTGAAGAAGTTTTTTTTTTTTCGCCAAACCACACAGGACTGAAATCATGCGCCATATCAAGTGTTTTGCAAAGCAATTTTGTTCCAGGACTGAAACATTATTTCTCCAGTAGGGCCTTTGCTTACTAATGTGTATTTTATTGCGGAAGAGGTTTTTGTTGAAAATTAATTTTGCTGCAGAACCAGAACAATACTCCTGCACTTGAGCCTTTGAAACTTGATGGACTTTTGCTGTCCACATCAATCTGTTTGTTCCCATTTCCTTTTCATTTTGTAAAGTCTCCTGCTTGGGCCAAATCTTTGGCTTGCACATTAATCATAGTGCTCCCGCATTAATAAAATACTGACTGTTGCAATGCTAAACACGCACTTTGCGAAAGCTGCTTGTTATGTGGGTCACCAATGCTGCAGATGATGCAGATTTGTAATGAATTCTGATCAAATCAGGAAAGTACAACATCCAAACTGGGTATTGAAAAAGCAAGACTGTAGTACGCTATCTCTGAATCAAATTCCAGTTCAAATAAGTGAGTGGTACAACCTAGAGAAGCATTTTACGGTGCGCATTTAGCATTGCAACAGTCTATAGATACAATATAACAGTGACAAATTGGGACCACTCGGTAAGTGGGCCAACTTGTAAATTTTTTTGTTTTATGAAAATGCCTGCCTGTGATGAAATCCTGTACCTTGATAAATCTCGCAAAGACAATTTACTTGATGCTGTCAATAAATAGGTCTCCCGATAATGCCAAGTGCGGTTAATGCTCCGTGCCCATTTGCGAGCAGCGAGCAAGTTTCCTGCCTCTGCCGATATTCTCCTCCGACGTCTCTGGCTTCGAATCACCTTTCCCCCTCCCAGTTTGACTGAGCGAGCGTGCGCACAAAAGCTACACGGAGAACAATTGCGGATTTATTTTTACGCGGCCTTCCTAGCGCGGAATCGAGATGAAAATAGCGCCGAAAAAACGCTGACCAGCAGAAAAAAAAAAAAACAGTGGACAGCAAGCACGTCGAGGGATCAAAGCAAAATCTTGCCACTCAGTTCACTGCGCCAAGACTGCTCAATAACAATGTGCACCACTGGCGCCGTTACGAAAATTCAGTGGATGTGCACGATAGCTGGAGTAAGGCGAGAGTCGGAGCAACACGTGAAACTCGATCACGGCCTCCTTACACACCCTAAAATGGAGCGAAAAACGTCACGAAGCAATCGCGCCGCAAAACGGTTCCAGTATAAGGAGTGGTCCATCCACTTGCGCTCACGAAACCGTCCACAGCGGCTTCTGACGAACACTCTCGTCAGACGCACACTGGCCGCTGTGGCGAGCTGCAACGATGCCTCCAAACAGCGCAATCAGCCACAGATAAGCACACGGCTGCTCCCGCTGTCATTAGAAAAACGCGCTGCGACAAGTCGCGCACCCACGTGACTCAGCGCCCGGAAACTAAGCGACGAGCGCCGCTGCATTTTAAAACAAAATATAGAGAAAAGGGATGCAAGTGTCACACGCGAGCAGGACGGCTGCGAACAGAAACAAAGCGGACGACCTTCATTCAGAAATTGCTAGGCGGAACGCATCGCCGCGGTCAGGGTGCCAACCGAGCAGTCTCGAAGGACGTAGCCGTCGTTCCAGCCTGCTCGACACATTCGTGCGCTGCGTGCAACACAAAGGACGCGCCCTTGGAGACACCGCGCCGCGTCACCGCTCTCACGTGTAGCACGCGAAGAAGCAAGCAGAGATGGGCGTCTCCGTTGCTCACCGTAGTCGGTAACGTCTTGAGGTGTCGGCGTCTCCCCGACCTTCGACATCTCCAGGAGCGCTGCTTGCGGATACCCTGCACTCATTCCGCAAAAGTCAAAGCGTGCCGCGCGCACGAATTCAGACCACCATTCCGCACCAGCTTTCACAACAAAGCGCCGACGGACACAGCACAGCAAGCGTGGGGACGCCGAGCGGGACGCGCGAGAAATTTTGGTAACACGTGGCGCCACCTCAAGGACACAACAGGAAAGGCTGCGGTTTCGGTTTCGCTTTTCGGCGCGCGCGCTCCGCTTCACTGCTTCACGCGCGCGCAGCTTGTCTGTAAGCCAGTTTTGCGCTCGGCTCTTCCCCACGTCCTCGCTACACCATAAGCATTTGAAAACCACGTTGTCAAGAGTTATACGTGATTTCGTCTGGTCAGCATATGTGTCAGCAAGAGGTCAATACTGCAGTCACTGACCCCGTGTGATATGGAAATGGCGTTCCAGAACCCTTGCCGGTTCCTTGTTCGCATGAAGCTTATATGCCGAGTTAGACTGTAACATCTGTGAAACATCTATTAGCATGCTCTTTCCCGTGTGTTAAGGGCTTCAAATAAAAAGCGATCCCTGCAGAAGCAAGGCGGAATAGCGTTTATTTTTTGTTTAGAGCGCAGCTTTTAGACGCCCGTTCGTCGATTCCGCGTCGAAGTTCCGCGTCGCATTTCGCATTACCGACTATCGTAATCTTCTGTCAATTTTATTATTATTCATTTGCGTGAATCGCTACGTTATGATCTCGCAAAGCTAACTGCGCATCGACGCCGTCTGCGGCAGCCCACTTGGCGCATTGAACGTTCCTGCGCTCGCATGCGGGGATGCGGGGATGCGAACAACATCGTGCGAAGCGCTGACAAGGGGTACAGCTGCAGCGACGCGGAGACGGTGTGATCGCGGCGGCCACGCTCTGCGCTGTGATTTTGGGCGCATTGGTTCGAATATTGACGCCTAACCTTTGCAGTGTGAGCGTGTCTCTTCTTAATGTGAACGTGATACTTGCGCTGCAAGAAGTTTTTTGTCAAGAAATGCTACAGGTGGCGATGAAAACACATTTGCCGCTTCTTTTCGCGCAATTCGCTAGCATTACAATTACGCGCATACCGATACACGCGTTTTCACATCCTCTAGCAATGTTTGCATCCCTTGTCTCTTTACGAGGTCTGTTAGAAAAGTATCCGACGTTATTTTTTTTTTTGTGAACACCTAATGGATATGAAACAAGCGCGCTTGCATCAGCCGACCTTTAACCTTCGTGCACATGCACGAATTTTTTCCCACCTGCCGATAGCGTCAGTCGCTGGGATGCAGCGTTTGAGTGAGGTAGTGCGCAGTGCTCTCGTCGGTTTTTTATTGCAAGGAAAATGGCGGAGTTATAGGAGCAGCTCTGCTGCATCAAATTTTGCCAGAAAATGGGCGACAGCCAAGTGGAAACCATTCGGAATATTCAGACTGCTTTCGGTGACGATGCTATGAGCAGCACACAGATTAAGCGGTGGTACAATTGGTTTAAAGACGGCCGCACATCGGTGGAGAGAGAGCCAC
This sequence comes from Amblyomma mixtum, assembly GCF_055824585.1. Lineage (NCBI taxonomy): Eukaryota > Metazoa > Arthropoda > Arachnida > Ixodida > Ixodidae > Amblyomma > Amblyomma mixtum. The sequence goes on along the minus strand of NC_143014.1, from coordinate 327,385,975 downwards.
GCTCCGGTCGGCCATCCACATGCCGAAATGACCAGGTCACTGCCGAAGTGGGCGCTGTGGTGATGCGGGACCGTCGTGTGACTATCCGAGAAATTGCGGAAGAGGTGGACATCAGCAATATTTCTGCACCTTCCATTATCACCGAAGATTTGGCCATGGAGAGAGTTGCGGCGAAATTCGTGCTGAAGCTGCTCCCGGTGGAGCAAAAGCAGCTTCGTGTTCAAGTCTCACAGGATATGCTGGATTCCACAAACAGTGATCCCGACTTCATCAACACCATAATCGCTGGTGACGAGTCTTGGGTGTACGGGTACGACCCGCAAACCAAATCCCAGTAGTCACAGTGGAAGCATTCCACGTCACCAAGACCAAAGAAGGCCCGCCAAGTTCGCAGCAATGTCAAAGTGATGCTGGCAGCTTTCTTTGACTCCCTCTGTGTGGCACACCACGAGTACGCACCCCACAGGGTAAAAAAATGACCAAAGAGTACTACAGGGATGTCCTCCGTCGCCTACGCGGTGCTGTGCGGCGCAAGAGACCGGAGTTGAGGTCAACAGGAAATTGGCGCACCCATCACGACAATGCTCCTGCACATTCCTCGCACTTGATTCAGACTTTTTTGGCGAAAAACCAGGCTCCTGTAGTTCAACAGACTCCTTACTCTCCTGATATGGCCCCCTGCGAGTCCTGGCTGTTTCTCAAAATCAAGACGCCATTGAAAGGAGCGCGATTTCAGACAAGAGAGGACATTATGGCTGCAACGACAGCTGAGCTAAACTCCATTCCGAAAGGGGCCTTTTCGAAATACTTCCAACAATGGCAACACCGCTGGGAGAAGTGTGTGGAGTCCCAAGGGGACTACTTTGAAGGTGGTTAAGTTTACAACGCTCCAGTTATGCCAGTTTTTTTTCTTCGGCCAAAGGTCGGATACTTTTCTAACAGACCTCGTATTGATGGTAAAAAAAAACTATCGATAGTACTATCGATAGCGCGCTATAAATAGTGATATCGATAATTAGTACTATCGATAGTTAGTACTTTCGATATTAGTATCAAGAATACTATCGATAGTACTTTCGACAGTACTATTGATAGCAGTACCGATACTACTTGCTATACATAGTACTATCCATTCTATAAAATCAACCACGCGTACCCACTGCATCCTAAACTTGGTTTCCCATAGTGTGTGGTATGGAGGTGATGGTATGAGTAACTGACAGGATTCGCCGGTTTTCGCGGCCTACGCGTCACCGATCTCTGCAGACGTTCCCTACGTAAAGTTACTGGTTAAAGTGTTAGTGTCGCGAATGTCCAAGTTGCGAAGCACGTGTGGAAAAATATTTCTGCAGCAGTTACGTAAGCAAGAAGACGTCTGCAGTGCGCGTTGGTGTCGTGTTAGCCACCACAAGTTGTGCTGTTTGTTCTTTCATCGGAGGAGGATCCAGACATATTTTTAAACTGTCCCAGCTACCTTTTAAACTGAACTGTCCCGCTTTTGCGTCTCAGTTCAAAGTGGTAGCCATCTTATTTTAACTCTAGTATGTTCTCACAACCCCGTCTCTTATCTTATCTTTAAAATTGGCTAACCTGCATACAGGTCGGCGTATAGAAGGAAAAGTCACCTAACATGCGCAGTGCATGTGCCATGACAAGCCGTCAAATAATGAAATGCACAGCAATTAACGTTCGTTCTTCTTGTTCCGGCGATCATACTGTCGAATGCCTTCGTTACGATGAGATGCATAAATAGATATATTTATGTAGAACTGCTTCGTGTAATGTGTGATTTTGTGTTCACATTTAGCTTTTATCTAGCTCGTGTGTCAAGATGTAATCATCTAATATTCTAATGGAAATACTTCCGTGGTTTCAGCGATAAACCACTGCCACACTTACAACCTCTCCATAGACCGAATGTCTGATAGGCGTCGCATTACATTTCATTGCACTGAACACAAGGTAGATATGACCGCGCGCGTTATAGACTACCGTGTTGCAAAGAGGATGCGACAGCTGAGTAAACAAAGGATATCGGACAGCTCAAAGTCGCGCAACTTGAGAAAAGCTTTACTTTTGAGTATGACTGTATCGATGAACATACTCTGGGTCATTTACTGCTGAGTTAAATTTTTCATTCGTCCACAAGATATTTCATAAATGCATGAATTGAGTATTGCTGGTAGTCAGCTATCTGAAATGCCGCCGTGTTGGCACGGGGGGTTATGGTGCTCGGTTGCTGACTAGATATACGCTGGTTCGGTCCCGGGCCACGGCGGCTCTATTTAGATGGAGGCGACAGGCCCGTGTACTGTGTGATGCCAGTGCATGTTAAAGAACCAGAGCTGGTCGAAATTTATCCGGAGACCTCCACTACGGCACCCCTCATAGCTTGAGTCTTTTTGGGACGTTAATTCTCACAAGACCGTGAAACCAATCAGGTATCGCAAATGTTTTGGCTATATCGCTGGCCAACAAATGCATAATATCAACAGTGCTACTATCGATAGTCTTACTATCGACAGTCTCAATATCGATAGTCTTGCTATCGATAGCGATACTATCGGTAGTAATACTATCGATAGCAATACTATCGATAGCAATACTATCGATAGCAATACTATTCATAGCAATACTATCGATAGTAATGCCATCGATTTTATTATCGATAGTGCTATCGATTTTACTATCAATAGTACTGTCGAAAAAAATTATCGATAGTCTATCGATAATAGTACTATCGATAGTTATTTACGCTATCAATAGTTTCAAAAAAACTATCGATACTATCGATAGTCAATTTCCCGATAGTTTTGCATCCCTAGTGGGTACAGATAGAATCAAACTATATGTACAAAGATGTTATTCGTTAAATATGCCAGTTATAAAATTCTAAAACGACGATGGACAGGTGTTTGCAGTGACGTCGTGTGGAAGGCCGTTCAAGTCTTTGGCTGAGCGAGGAGAGAATGACGCAGCAAACGTGGTATGAGCCTGCGGACGGGAAACTTGCAGGGGATGACCTGTGCGGAGTGAAATGCGTGCTGGAGGGCAAATGTAGGGTGGAATACGATGTGAGCTGTAGAAAAAACAAAAAACCTTGTGAAATAAGCACATACTGGCGATACGACGACTACAAGCAAGATTTGTTAGGCTCAACTCTGCTTTAAAATGTTACGCTGATATCATATGATTACCACGAATGAATGAATCTAGTGGGTCGTTTCTGTAGCGATTCTCGTGATTTTAACACATAGATTTGGTTAGGGCTCCAAGTAGGGGATGCATATTCTAGTTTTGTTCTAACCAGGGACTTATAGGCAAGAAGCTTAACATCTGGCGTTGCGTGGCGCAAATGACGTTTCAAGAAACCATGGGCTTTGTTAGCTGATGATAGAATGTTAGTGAAGGAATGGTTCATGCTACTTCGACGCCAGAGAGTACGTAAGGGAATAAAAGGGGGCTTGCGTTTGCGGTGAAATGACAGGTGTTTGCACTTACTGGGATTAAGCTCCATGAGCCACTGGCTGCACCAGACTTCTATGCAGGTTAGGTCGTTTTGGAGTGCTAGCTGATCGGACGTGTTATTAATTGTGCGGTAGACAACGCAGTCATCGGCAAACATGCGGATGTTAGAGGCAGCATGCGCGGGTAAATCGTTGACACATATAAGAAAGAGAAGGGGACCAATCACTGAACCTTGAGGAACGCCTGCTGTTACTGGGAGTAAATTAGAGGCTTGGTTATTAACATAGATAAACTGGGAGCGACCTGCAAAAAATTGTTTTAGCCGTTCTTCATTCTTCCTTCTTTAGACGTTTCCTCGACTATAGTGTATCATGCAAGTTCATGGAGCATGTCATTTTTCTTACATAATGAATTTTCTTAGCTCGAGCCATTTTTTTTCACCGCTCTCAGAATGGACTATGTAAAGGCTTGTCCTGCGAATTTGAATTAACCATTTATGTTCGTGACATGCATATTAATCTTGATTCCAACGTTAAAACAAACGCAGTATTTCTGGACTTCGTTGAAGCTTTCGACAAAATGCCTCAGAAATGTTTAGTACTAGAACTTTCCCCGCCAAATTGACACCCTAATGTACTATTAATTACATGTACTATAAATTTGCACCCTAATGTACTGCCTAGCTTCGACTGCGTTACCAAAAAAGTTGTTCTGCACACCACTCCCAGTTCGTCTACGTGAATACCCAATCCTCCATATCCCTCCCAGTAACATCAAGCGTTCCTCAGTGCTTGGTCCCCCTCTGTTTTTTATATACCAGGTGTTTCAGGGAAGCATAAAGGAATTCTCTAAAATAGGTTTTTTGAGGTAAAAAATATGGCTTTTTCACCATAGTATTGCCAGTGCTGGCGGGCACCAGAAAACCTGTGAATCGTTCTGGTTAACTTATATTTAATAAAATAACTTTTGAACTATTAGAGTTATGCGCCTAGCTGCACTTAGAGATTTGTAGCCGGTCGTTAGTAATAGCCATATCAGTTTTTAGAGTTTACAAAAAGTGAATACCCTTGGCACTGTGGCTGGACAAAAATTGGCTTTTTTGACTATAGTTGCGTGCACTGGAAAGGTTGCTTTGTCTGCATGCTTTTTGAATGCGCATGCATTTTGGCGCGATGTAGCGAAATTTCGTCGAGCCACAGCGCCGAGGGTAATCGCGTTTTCGAAATTCCAAAAACTGATATCGCTATTACTAACTACCGGCTACAAATCTCTAATGCAACTAGGCGCATAGCTCTAATAGTTAAAAAGTTAATTATTAAAAATTAGTTAACCAGCTTAAATACGTGAAACGATTCAACAGTTTTATGGTGTCCGCCAGCACTGGTAATACTATGCCGCAAAAGCCATATTTTTGAAAATTACTCATTCTTCCCTGAAACACCTGGTATATCAGTGAATTACCCACGTATGCTTCCTCTAACATCCACATGTTTGCCGATGACTGCGTTGTCTACCGCACAGTTACTAACCTATCCGATCAGATAGCTCTTTGAAGCGACCTAACCTGCACGTGTACAGGACTAGACTGGTGTACCACGGAACTCCAGAGCACTAAATGCAAACGAGTGTCATTTCACCGCAAGCGCAACACCCTTTAATTCCCGTATATAATCTGAAGCGTCGTAGTAGAATTAACCGATTTTTGTAAATAATTAGGCGTAACCCTGTGCCAAGATTTAACCTGGAATGCGGATGTCTCTGATATCCTGTCATCAGCTAACAGAACCCCTGGTTTCTTAAAACGTCATTTAGGCCACGCACCGCCAGACGCGAAATTTCTCACGTACAGTTAAAGATGCACCGAAGAGGAATCTGAATTCGTATTTTTGCCGCAGGAACTCGATCTGCACGTTCCGAGCGTTCTTAGAAACTTTGAATTATTGCCCTGTGCTGCCGATTTCCCTAATTTAAATCCGATTAAACGTTCCGACTCCCGCCTTTTTTTTTAATTCTCCGCAGACAGTAGGAGGAGGAGTCAACAAACCTTTCAGTCCCGTGGCGGCTTGCCGCTATGCCATCGGCAGAGTGATACGTAGTGATGGGCGGAAGCAAAGAGTCCGCGCGAATTTTTATTTGCGTGGGCCTAATCTGCAGCTATGTAGTCTCTGATTAGATACTTATTCACGGAAACCTAAAAAAGAAAATAAAAGTGAAAGCAAAGCCGCCACGCGACTGCCTGAAAGACACTCCATGCGTTGGTCGACTCCCCCCACCGTCTGCGGAGAATTAAAAAAAAATGGCGGGAGCCGAGCGTTAATCCGGTTTAAATAAGGGCAATCGGCCGCGCAGGGCAATAACTCGAAGTTTCTAAGAATTCTCGGAATGTGTAGATCGAGTTCCCGCGGCAAAAAGACGAGTTCAGATTCCTCTTCAGTGCACCTTCAAGACCATGGTTCGAACAAAACTATAGAAATATGCATCCCCATTTGGAGCCCTACCGCTAAAAATTTTTTTTAAACGTCTTTATTTCTGCATTTAGTAGGCCGATACCTTGCGGCAGAACTAAGGTGCTTCATGGAGGTTGGGGTGGGGGAGTGGTTAAGGGTGGGGGTGAGGAGGGGGGTGGGGGTGAAGGTCGGAGTGCGGGTGGGGGACCGGTGTCCGCTTCTTCCTTGATGTAGTGTCGTCCCGAGGTCGGCTCCGTGAAGTGATGGTCTGGCCCTTCATCTTCCTTGAAGTAGGAAAGAAAAGTTCGCCAGAGCCGGAGTGCGTCTGATGGCCCGATGTGCGATGGCGGATCGACCTATTCCTGCAGGGTTCCAGGTCGAAGCCCGCCCAGGGACTTGAGTGCTCTCTCCCGTACTGCGTCAAAGGTAGGGCAGCTCCACAGATGTTCGGCCGTGCCTCTGGCAGGGCACTTCGGGCACTGAGGAGTTGGGTATGAGCGCGGGTTTATGAGGTGCAACTTCGCTGGTGATAGAAGCTGGCCGGTCTGGGCTCGGCGAAGGAGCACTGCCTCCACTCTCCGGAGTGCGCTATGTGGACGGCGATATAGTTGATCAGGGTTGGCGAAGTGCTGGAGTATGCTGCGACGATAGCGTTGTGCGCGATGCCATGTCTCCGCCCTATCCATATGGGGTGACGACGGGTGCGCAACGTCATCAGGGTGCCAAGAAGCGGAAACGAATGTGGATCCAGGCAAAGGTGCGGAAAGAGCTGCTGCGCGCGCTGCCTGGTGTGCCTTTTCGTTTCCAGTGATTCCTTCGTGTGCAGGAATCCATTTGATAATGACAGTGTAGCCCTCCTCTCGCAGGCGACGGGCTTCTGTTCGAATAGTGTTGAGAACGGCATAGTCAGCTCCCTCTGCGCGGCAGGCGCTGTACGCTGCTTGTGAATCTGTGTAAACATGGTAGGTGCAAGGAGCCGGATCTTGTCTTTCTACTATTCGAGTAATGGCAAGTCGTATGGCAATGAGTTCGAGATTGGTGACGGTGTGTTCCTCGGAAAGCCGTTGAACTACAGAGGTATCTGACACAGAATCGTGGCAAGCTATAGCGGCGCAATGTTGAAACTGAGCGGCGTCTGTGTATAGTTGGATGGCTCCTTCCTGGGCTAACTTGTATGATGTCTTCTCGTGCCGTTTGGCGGCAGCTTTGCGCCTTGAAGGATTAGCCGAACTCATATTCTTTGGTAATGGCATACCATCTACTAATTCGATCAATTCCCATGGCGGGGCAGCGGACGAAAGCGGCTCTAAGTTGTCAACGTTGTAGCCTAATGCCCGCAGGATCTGTCGGCCAGCCGCCGTTGTGGAGAGACGGACTCGCTGGGCTAGCGATTGCTGCTCTGCCAGATCCTGTAGGGCATTGATTTTGCTGCATGCGTGTAGGTTCGCTACTGGGCAGTACTGCGGCAGGCCAGTAACCAGGCGCATCGCCTTGCGATTGATTCGCTCAAGCTGAAGGCGTTGGGTTGCGTTAAGCCGCATGTACGAATATGCGTACAGGATTTTTGATGTTATGAGTGCCAGGGTAATCTGACGGAGCCCCACCTCCTTGATTCCCCATCCACGCGCAGAGACGCGGCGCATAAGGTGTAAAGCCTGATGACAGCTATGCATCGTGTTATGAAGCCAGCTTTTGGCTCCTCCATCCTCGTCAATAAGCATGCCGAGTATACGGATTGTTTGTTTCCGGCAGATAACTGAGTGCCCTAAATGAAGAGAGATAAGTTTGCGTTCGGCCTCGGCTCGTACCCGCGAACCATTTAAGACAGCCACATACTCGGTTTTTTCGGGAGAGGTTTCCATTCCACACTTCTTAATGTATTCATGGACGGCATTAAGGCCTGTTTGTAGGGCTAGTTCTTGCTCTGCAGGGGACCCTGAATTAGTCCACAACGTTATATCGTCCGCATACACGGTAAAATTAAGACCGGGTATTGACGACAGCATTGGCGGGAGACCTGACATAGCAATGTCAAAAAGAGCCGGTGATATGACAGCGCCTTGGGGGACACCTGTTTGGTTATGCTGCCATTCACCCTGAGTATTTCCAACCATTACTGAGAAAGTTCTTTCTGCAAGAAAGGCTTTCACGAAGCGGTAGAGGTTGCCGCCTATCCCCACTTCCTGTAGCCTGCGAAGTATGGTCGAGAGGGGCACGGAATCAAACGCCTTTTTGACGTCTACCCCAACAACCACTCGGAGCTGTGCGCTGCTAGGGTATGCGAGAACGTCGTTATAAAGCCTTTTGAGAATGTCTTGGGCACAGAGCCCTCGACGAAAACCTACTTGCATAGGAGACAGGACGTTGTACTTGTCTAAGTACCATTCAAGTCTTCTTAGAGCCATACGTTCCATGACCTTACAAAGGTTGGACGTCAGCGATATTGGCCTGAGGTCTTGTAATGTTCGACTTGGCTTGCCAGGTTTTGGAATTGGTATTACCACTGACTTCTTCCAGGCAAGAGGAAGATCACCGTTGGCCCAGTACTTGTTCATCTCTTTCAAGAGGGCAACTTTATGTGACTTGGGAAGGTTCAGAAGTGTTGAGTAGCGTATATCATCCAGCCCTGGGGCGCTATTGTGATTGGAGTCATACAGAGCTGCCTCCAGTTCGTCTAATGTGAAGGGAACGTCGTAATCGTTTGATGTACCTGATACGGGGTCCGCAGGCAAGGCATCTGCATTTTCAGGTTGGGGAAAAAATACCTTCCCTGCTTGTATAGCTAACTTCGCCGGGGAGACATTCAGTTTCAAGGCCATGCATTGGGCAGGGGAAATTGGCTTCTTGCGTCCAAGGATAGCTCGAAATATGTGCCAGGCCTTCGATAAGTTAGCTGCTCCATTGAGTGAGTGGCACAGCAGCTGCCAGTCTTGGAGAGCGAGCTGCAGAGTATACTTCTCAACTTCTTGACTGATGCGAGTGAGAGCACGCCTCCGATGGGGTGTCCGGCCTGATCGGCGATACGCCTTGAGAGCCCGAAGCCTACGATTCCACAGATTCAAAAGGTGGGAGTCCGGCTTTGGGGCATCAAACTTGACTGAAAGCTTCGTTGTAGCTTTCTTCTTGGCATCGCTGATCTGAGTAATGAGCTCGTCTAACCCTGTGGGAGCGTTCACCGTACCGAGCATTCTACGAAAATGGTCCCATGAGACGTGCTCCTCTATTCGACGGCGTTGTTGCCGCTGTAATGACTTTCGCCCTCGATGAGCCCATGAGACCACCACGGGATAATGATCACTGCCCATGACATCATCAGCCCTTGACCATATGATCTCACTGGGATGAGACACTAGTGTCAAGTCTGGGGAAGTGTCTTGTTGACCTTTGTGCTGGCCAAGGCGAGTAGGTAGCGCGAGGTCGTTGGCTATGGTCAGATTCGCTCTGACAATTTGCTGCCAAAGGTGCCTTCCCCTAGCATCTGAGTGATGATATCCCCAGCTGCTGTGCATGGCGTTAAAATCACCCCCAACTACAACGCGATCCTGGGGATATATCCTTAAGAAGTGTTCTACGAAAGACATATCTACTCGATATGTCGTAGTACCGAATGATCGCGCATAGATTGAAAAAACTAAGGCTTGTTGGTCGCCATCTAAGCTAAGGCGTACTCCCGCTACCTCCTGCGTCTGCGTGCACCACGCGGAAGTATCTAGTTCAGTGTGGGCCGTGCGCGACAGAACAAGAACGCATGCCTGCCCATTGGCCATTGGAGGCGCAGATCGCGATCCTGGCCCGGGACGCCGGTGCTCTATGGAAGGGGTGCAGTAAGGTTTGTACCCTATTAGATTGGGCTTATTAATGCCAGTCTCCTGAAGCAGGACAGCTAGAGGAGGCGTTGGCGTGATGGACAGTCTCCTCTGAAGTTCCGCTTGTTTGCGACGGATTCCCCGGCAGTTCCATTGCAAGAACCATATAGGAGAGTCCGAAGCAAAAATGTCATGTGGTTTCGCGCTAAAAACTGCCATTAATAAACTGAAAGGTACGCGGAAGTGAAGATGATGTGTGCCCAATTTCGGGCTCTTGATTCGGAGAAACCTGTGACATTCCCAAGAGTGGGAGCATACGCTTGATCACCTCGGCAGTGACGAGTTCGATAATGCGCGTGAGCTGGTTTTCATCTAAGTGTAGCGTACGCGAACTATCTTTTGCAAGATTCGTTTGCGCGCCTCGTTGCGTATCACGGAGTGTTTCAGCGTAAACCCGATGAATGCGCGCTTGCTTTGGTGCCGCCGCGGTATGCTCAAAAACTGCGGTTAGAGATGAGGTGGCATTCCTTTGACTATTGCTCTCTGATTGTGTGGAGGGCTTGTGCGCGCCTTGCCGTTTAGTTTTATTTTCGCTGTCTCGTGTCTTCGGCAACGGCTGACTTTGTAGTGGAGGGAAGTCCTGATTAACAAGCACAATTGGATTCGAGGCTGATTGCTGTGTACTGACAGGGCCCTTGTGCGCCGTCGTCGACGTAGAATCTCGGCTTGTTGTTTGCGTTCTTTTCGTCGCGATACTCGGATACGACGGAAAATGCCATTCCTCAAGGTTTTTGTGGCCTGCCGCCGAGCAGGGCACTGTGGGTCCGTGGCTACGTGGGGACCTCTGCAATTGCGGCATAGTGGTTCCGTCGGACAAACCTCGAGGTTTCCATGTTCAAGGCGACCGCAGTACGAGCATCGACGTTGGTCGACTAATGGACACGAAATTGCCCTGTGTCCGATTTCGTGACAGGTCTCACATACGATAGACTTCGGGTGATAAGGCGTCACCGGAACGAGTATGCTGTACAGATGAATTTTTCGGGGAAGTCTGGAGCCCTCAAACGTGATTAGAGCTGCTCCGTTCTTGCCCATAGGCCTGGCGTTTATTATCCTGCACGAGTAGCACGTGAGGTTTGCCATGAGCTGTTCGCTTGTTAACCCGTTGGCACGATAAATGACCCCACGGATCTGGCCGGGGCGTATGGTTTCATAAGCTTGGATAGGTGTCTCCTTTCCAGAAATTAGGAGAGACTGCAGTCCAATCAGATGGTCTCTGGCATGCATATGCGATATGTCGACAGCAAACTGATTGCTTCGTTCAAGAGGCCGTAATTGAAAGCCAGAGTGAAAATGAATTTTTCGAAGCCCATTAGCAACAGCTTCGTGCAGCCAGTGTGCGGGGAGTGTCCCTAGTTGTCCAGGTGCGGTTAGCTTAATTATCACAGTGTATTTAACACTGACTGGATCGGCGGCTGTGGCCTTGTTCTTTCGCCTAACAGGCTGCCATTCATCTTCTTCAGTATGTTCATTATCAGCCAAGTGATCGATTCTGCCCATTGGGGTGACTATGGACGCTGAGGCACAGCCTAGCGATCGATAATGCGCATCCGTGAAGCGAGCATTTATAGCTATCTGCGAGTGGGCATGTTTTACGCCGTGTCGTTTGTTCTCAAAGCGAGTGCTTTCTTGAGCCATCCGCGATGTGCCTGACCCCATCCTAGGTTGCTTGGCAAATTTCGAAAACGGAAAAGTGCAAGATCCTACCTCGGAAGGGGCGCTTCCCGGCTTGTTTTCCGTGGAAAGAACAGAGAATGGGTTGGAGACAGGTATCGTCGCAACCACTTGAATGGCTTCGTCATCCGTCATGCTTTCGTCGGCGCCGAGCACGGCGTCAGGTTGGGCCGCTTTATCTGTGCCGCTGCAAAGCGATGTTACCGCGGCGCCTTGCCGAGGCTGCTGCGAAGCCATGTTGGCGGCTTCGGCGGTAGGCGTATCCGATGCATCCGGATGGTTTCCTGGGGTAGTCGTTGACGCGGAAGCGTTGAAACCGTCGTCCACAGGTGGCGAGGAACACGATGGGGGTGTCCCATTCATTTTTGGGAGCCTAGCCCAAAAACGTCCGGGCCAAAAAGCTTCAAAAAGTCGGAGCGATGCGAGCGTGCGTCTGTTCGAGACGGCTGCTTGCAGCGCCACCACCGCTAAAAAATTTATGTGATAACTTCACTAGAATCACTATAGAATCGAGCTGCTAGATTCATTACCTCATGCTATTCATACAACGTCAGCATATCACAAATCTTGCTTGTCGTCGTCAAATCGCCAGTATGTGTTTGTTTCATAAGTTTTTTTTTTTCAGCTCACTTCGTATTCCGCACAACATCAGCCCTCCGGCACGCATTTAACTCCGCACTGGTCATCCTTTGCAAGTTCCCCGCCCACGTATACTCATACCAAAACGTTGGCTGCATCATTCTTTCCTCGCTCAGCCATGGACTGGAACGGCCTTCCACAAGACGTCACTGCGACCACCTGCCCATCCACATTTTCGAACTGTATAATTGTAAAACTTAAATGATATATTGGTATACAAGTTAGTTTATACCTATACCAACCCCTTAAGTAATACCCCCAACCGGGGAGTCTTTAACGTAATAAAGTGATGTGGTGTGAAAAGAATAGTCGCGATTGTTTCTCCCCTAAATGTCAGGGAAATAAATATGAAAATTCATCGTTTGGAAGTGGAAAGCGCAGAACGAAAGGATGTAGACAGGAGATAAGCGCTTACTTTCGACAATGTTTACTGACAAAAAAGCACATGCTTCTTATAGTATCTGCCCCGAAGCAAAAAGCAACCCGTGTCACAGCCACGTCACTCCAAATAAGTGAAGCGACACAAGAAGTTTTGTACAATAGGGGGAACAACTTTTAACAGATCACATTGTTTCTCCGTTAACAATACGGGCGGCGTGCTGACACACTTTGCAGCGGCACTGCGCATGTGCTTGAATGATCAGACCTTTGAGTTCAACCGTTTTGTTTTGTATTTTTGCTGCTTTCTAAAAAAATAAACTTCTGTTTCCACACACTTTGCACGTAGCCTAGCCATCTCGGTTGCCTCGATGAAATCGCAGACCAACTGTTCTGCTTGTTTTGACCCGGTACTTTGCATCGGGTTAATTACAAAGGTTTTTGAGGGGCAATCCCTACAGTACGATCCCAGATTTCTGCAAGTCTGCACAACGTTAGCTTTGTTTGTTTATGGGGGTTTAACGCCCCAAAGCAACTCAGTCTATGAGGGACGCCGTAGTGGAGGGCTCCGGAAATTTCGACCACCTGGGGTTCTCTAACGTGCACTGACATCGCACAGTACACGGGCCTCTAGAATTTCTCCTCCAAAGAAATTCCAGCCGCCGCGGCCGGGATCGAACCCGCGTCTTTCGGGACAGCAGCCGAGCGCCGTAACCACTGCGCCACCGCGGCGGGGCCAACGTTAGCTTTGTGTTCCAGCAATCCCTCATTAGTGCATCTACCCGTGTGACCTATATATTCTTTTCCACATGTCAGTGGCACGGAATATACCACGGCTTCCGCGCATTACACGAAGGTCTTTCGGCGCTTTATTGCGTGTTCCCGTTTCTTTCCTGGCGGGTCATCATTCACCCGTCAGAAGAGACGGTTTAATTTGTTATGGGCGCGTGGTTTTCGAGCAATCTTGGCGACGTGAAACGTTCCGCACATGCGGTACTGCCACAGTTCTTCTTTCTTTGCTTTTCCCAGGTTTGCCTTCTTGCTAACGATTAGCATGCATCATGTTATTTGATATCCGCTGGGCAGTTGGCCTGCGAGATAACCGGCTGCGCGATCGGTTCTATAGCGCGTCATCCGTGTTGTTAACGAAGAAAGAATGTGAGCTTTTAAAAGTTGTTTCACCTTCTTGGTAATAAAAAAAAAAAACTTCTTGTGTCACTTCACTTGTTTGTGACGTGGCTGTGACACGTGTTGTTTTTTGCCTTGGGACAGATAGTGTTAAGGAGTCTGTGTTTTCTCCAAACATACATTGTTGAAAGTCAGCGCTTGTCTCCTGTCCATGTCCCTTCGTCTGCGTTGTTCACTTCCAGGTGGACTGTACGTCCAAGCCGCTGGTCGGAGAAGTTCACCGGCTATGTTTTTCACGTATTGAGCGAGGACGCGGTTGCCTTTTTTTTTTTTACCTTGGGTTATTCAAGTAATTCCTCACTATTATGCTCAAACTAAGGGTGTGTGAATAGCACTTTTTCGACACCGAATCGAATACGAATAGTGTACGTAGCTTCACTACAGAATCGAACACGAATAGTGTAGTAAAAAACCAAATCGAACACGAATCAAATAGTTAAAAAATACGTAATCAATTACGAATCGTATATTTGCGTGATTGGTCGCTAGTTGTGCGAACATTCCTACAGAATGTATAATCATGCGAAGCAGTCGTGCAGTTAAGCTTACCATGGAGCTGATGCAGTGAAAAAACGCGACCCTGATCTGCACTAGATTACAACGCGGAGAGATGTGTTCTACTCGCTTTTCTCAAGTGGGCAGGATCGCCATGCGATTCATTTCAAGACATTATTTACCCGCGCGCAAACCAGTCATAGGCACAGGCGGAACATGAAGCCAGTATATGTCATACGCATAGGGAAATTACTTTTTACTACAGACGACGACAGTGAACAAACTAGGGCCAGATATGCACTGATGAAAGCAACGAGTGTTTGAGCCATGACCATCGATATCGGGCATGAATGCAGGGTTTGCTAAGCCTGGCTGAACCTTGTGACGTCGTCCAATCTTGAAGGTCCTATGCATATGATAACGAACGCTGCCACACGAAAACCCCGTCGCAGCAACGAAGCAGTGCTTCGGCTGCTGGAAGATTGCGAGATTGGTGACTCAAAAGCAGAGAGGTGACAGAAGTGCAGGAAAAAAATTGTATATAAAGGAAATGGCGAAATTTATAGACCGGTATATTACGCCGCTACCACCGTTGAAGAAACATAAAGAAAAAAAGCCCAGCATGGTGGCAGCTTTCCCCAACCCGTTTCAAAGGGGTCGCTCATATCTTCCATCCATCCATACGGCAAAGACTGATCGAAGCAGCATGCTGTGCGGCGTCGGAGGGGGCCCTGTTTTATATAGTCTACTAAAAAAAAACTACACCGTGCCTCGCTCGAACTTCGTGCCAGTTATTCGAAAACTATTCGAAAACATGACGATGGATTAGGCTCATACCGAATGGTTTTAAACATGCCTTATTTTATTCAATTATCGAATGGAATAGGAGAATATGCGATCAACTATTCGAAAATTTCGGCACGGCACCTCTTTCTCTCTTTCTTCTTTCACTCCCACCTTCCTCCCTTCCCTTACGGCGCGGTTCAGGTGCCCTCCAAGATATGTGAGTCATATACTGCGCCATTTCCTTTCCTCAAAAACCAATTTACCAATTTACCAATTTTTTTATCTTCGCACACAAATAAAGCTTCTGCCCCACGATGGGTGCTCGCCGTATTTGAGACGCTCTGGATTCACGTCAAGGCACTCCCGAAGTTCTGTTACAGGGCCGTTGATGAAGCGCCGGACATCCCGGATTTCGCCTGGACTAATGCATTTCCAGGTCAGCATGATAATGAATGACGTTATCAATACGATATTAGCTCAGAAAGCATCAGACACACGGCTGTTGCTGGCGCTCGTGACTGATTTATGCAGGTCATATGACAGGCGACGCAAAACGCACAGTCTGGTAAAATGCGCAACCGCAGGCCTTAAAGAGCGTCCAACAAGAATAAATATTTCACTACGTCTCAGTACATATATCACGGGACGATTATACCCTCCCGCTGTCTGATGTTGGGTCATGCAACTGCGCAAAAGGACGCGCCAGGCTTTGATGGCGTCGCGTGCCATTTAAGTATTGAGGCAAGTATCATCATCCCTACTATACAGAGTGTTTCGCCTAAAATTCTCTGCAATTTTTAAAAATAGACTTTTTGAGTCAGAAGTGTGATTTTTTCGGCATAGCATTGCCAGCGGTGTAATGCATCAGAGTACAGTTAAGATGTGCGTTAGTAAGGAGTAAACTGGCTCACCAATATTGAATAGCTGACTTTTTAACTATTACTGTTCGGCATTCTTTTTAAACACAGCGCTGGCAGACAACGAACGAGAAAGAAGACACACAGAACACACACAATGCGCTGTTCTGTGTGTCTTCTTGTCCGTTGTCTGCCACCGCTGTGTTTAAAAAGAATGCCCTTTCAACTTGCCCAGCATCATGCCTTACTGTTAAGCTCCTCAATTATTCAGAGGCGTGTAGCCCACCGTAAGTAATATCCCTGTCAATTTCTAGAATTTCGAAAAAGTGGTTATCCTTGGCCACGGTGTGGCCTGACTCTGTGGCCCAACAAAGTTTGGCTACATCGAGCCAAAATACATATGCGCCTTCGAGAAGCTTATAGGCGAAGGATTCTCTCCAGAGCACATAACTCCTCGAAATAGCCAAACTTTGTTGGGCCAGAGCGTCGAGGTTAACCGCGTTTTCGAACTTCTAAAAACTTATATGAATATTACTAACAGTGGGCTACACGCCTCTCAATAATTGAGGAGACTAACAGTGATAGTTAAAAAAATTAACTATTCAGTATTGTTAACCAGCCTGCTAATTACCACGTCTCAGCTGTATTCTGATGTACTACACCACTGGCAATGCTATGCCGGAAAAACTGGTCTTCTAGCTCAAAAAGCCTATAGGAGGTATTCACTGAGGCCGCGCTACCAGACGGCGCGAGCGTCGTCGCGGCAGGCGCGCCATGTTTGCGGTCGTTTCAGGCCAGCTCGCGCAGTGTCACGGTGCGCCGTGAGGTACCCGGCCTGAACTGTTAGTTATCCGTAACATATTTGTACGTTGTTGAAAACGTCAGCGACCACTTATCTTTGTGGAGCGCGTATTGTGCATGAAGTTTGCAGCAGAATTCTTCTGCGCCGTGATATAACCGAGCTGCCTCAACTCGGCAGCAAAACTGGCTGGCTGCGCTGCACGCAAGAACGTACACGACTTGCAGCTTTTAATATCAGTTGATAACTGTCAGCTAGTCATGCAGGGCACATCGTGGATAAACAGCACGATTAATTACCGAAATTCCAGAACTGCCACCGCAGAAATTGATAATTCAAGAGCCTAGCTGTAGTCCGCGAACTGCTGACGCTTCTGAGACGTACGGTCTTTCAGCAGAAAGGCAAAGCGTCATAGCTGCCTTATTTACCCAACAGAACGGCCAATACTAGTTGCCATGCGCTCGCAGCACGAACGGCAGACACAACGAGAATGTTTTGCAGTTTTGATTGTAGCTACGTAGCGCTGCTTCGTATGCACAAGACCGTTTTCGCAGCAACGCAGTGTGCAGCCATTCCGCTAGATTCAGTTGTAACACGTCACTTTCAGCAGGTAGAGATGACAAGTTAAGCTACAGCTAAGTGAACAGACCCTTCGAATTACTCACCTCTTCAAAAACGGCACCGCGGACGTCGGCACCCACAGCACGACTCTTGGACTCACCCGCTTGTCAAGTAATTGCACCCTCTCATAGGTTTATATCCTTTAATTCCTTGGCATGCCAGCAAACTTAAGCCGTGCACAAGGTGGGCCTCGATACCGGTGAATTCAACGCGCGGCAGCAGTCTTGTATACGTCGCACACCATGCCGGTGCCTCCGCATTCCTACGGGGGGGTCGACCTTTTCACAAAGTAGAACCTTCTGAGCGTGCTCGCTCTTTTCTGCTTCGCACAGTTCACGGAATATTCACTCAGTCACGCGGCGGCACGGGTCGGACAGAAATTACGTGCGGCGAGACGCGAAATACACGCACATTTCACCCATCACCAGCTATTCAAACGCTGCGGCTGGCTACGGCGGCCGCGCGCGCGACCACCAACATGGCGAATGCCGCGCCGGCCGCTAGCGCCCCTTGCGGATGACGTCATGTGAATACCTCCTATAGGTGAAACACCCTATATACGTAGTGCCTTTCATTTTCGCGTGAAACCTGCTTTACTCGCGATGATTTCTGTACATCAGGGTAAACCGGTTTCTACCCTGAAATGAGCCTCACATGGAACTTGGTTTCCCTGCGGTCTAAGAAGACGCCGCATGGAAATTAGTGGACATCTTGCGCTTACTCCAGAGGGACGTTTTGTAGTAAACTCATCGTATTAAAGGTGCTCCGCGATGTTTTTCTCAGTACAGATTAATATCACTAAATAGATTCATCATGCGTTCCAAAGAACAGTGCAGAAAGAATCACTGAAATCGGAGCATCCTCTACAAAAAGGTATTCCGAATTGAAAATTCAAAATGAAAAGATGAGACAAAAACGCATTTCCCTCACCCATTTCACTCACCGAGTACTGAGATTGAGCGCTACGAATCACAACCGCGCCTAGCGCACACACAGCGGAAGCTTGCATGCTTTGTAGGGGCAGCCCACAGCCGCGCATTTTGACAATGTCGTCCCCCCCCCCCCCCCCCCCCCCTCCGTGTACGCTGCACAGCAGAAAGGGCAGGGTTGACTAACAACAAAGAAACTCCACGATGTTTCTTCGTGGCAAGATTGGAATTGGTTTGTAGTGGAGGGCTCCGGAAATTTCGACCACCTGGGGTTCTTTAACTTGCTCCAAGATCGAACAGAACACGGACCTCTAGAATTTCGCCGCCATCGATATTCGAAATTCTTTCGGGTCAGCGGCGGAGCGCCGTAACCACTGAGCCACCACGGCGGGGCTGGTAGCATTGGAAGGCAGACGGTTCACCGAGGGTGTTGGTTCAACCCCCAGCCCCCCTCCCCCTGTTTAAACCCGCCTGCCGTCTCCTGTCCGGCCTTTCTTTTCTCATTTTTGGACAAGATGCGCCGACTGTTTTTTTTTTTTTGCCTCCTTGGTGTGGTTTGTACAGCGCTCGCCCCCATGAAGGGTTGAAGCGGAATGAAAAGTATCGCCCCTGGCGTTATGCTTATTAGTTTTCGTTCGCTTTCACTGCTTCTTTCCAGTTTTCGTGGCATGCGAAAAGTTTTCTGTACTCAGAGACACAATATTTTCGATCCATTTCGCAAGTATAAAGGAACAAAATGCAAAGTGGACTCCCAACCAATCACAAAGGCAGCGCCCATTCTGAATGCCACCTCATTTCTGGTGCCGAAAATGGCCGCTGCGTTGCGACCCCATAGGCTCGAAACGAGCATTTCTGGAGAACATTAATATATTAAACATTACGATTTCGGCGACTTCTTTGGGCGTTCACGAGTCACAATGCCCCTTGCTCTGCGTACAAAGAAAAAAGACCTCACGATTTATCCACGTCGCAGGACCCGTTTGAACTTCTAACGCTTCTTATTTGCGGTAGTCCTTAATTTGAGGCCATGTCTGAACAGCACGTTTTGGAAGCGATAAGCCGAAACACGTGTACTGACAAGACGTCTGATTAGCATCATTGTATCAGGCGCTATACGTACGCTAACGACGTCCTGCTCCAAGACTTTAAAACAATCGCTGAGACGTTAAATGAATGTCGCAGTGCACAAACAAAAGCAGACGTGACTCGTACGGACGTTGAAGTGCTGCGCAGCCGATGATTAAATTCATTATAGTAAATGAGGAAAAAGATGTTGATTTCTTAGCAGTTTTGCAGACCAACATGTCATTTTCAAATCGTTTACAAAATAGCAGCATTTTATGTCCCGCACAAAAATGATCGATTGCAGTTAATTGGCTTCAGTTGCAAAATATGACGCGATAAAGTCACAACTGCGGAATATTTTGCTGAATAAACCTGTTTGTGCTAGAATTTAAGCTAAAAAAATGGCGTCCAATTTTTGTGCCCCCATCCTAATTCAGGAAAAAATAAAACCTGTAAAAGGAGGGCTCGCCAATGCACCGTCTTTGTCAAAAGTAACCAGGCTGCATGGTTTGCTTCTAGCTTGTATACTGGAGCCCTTGTAACTTTCCTAAAGACCGAAAGTTGTTGGTATGTAAGAAGACCCCCATTCCTTACCTCTAACGATCATTCCAGCTTCAGGGAAGCTGTAAGGGCTCCACTGTACAAGCTAGAAGCAAACCATGCAGGTTGGTTACTTTTGACAAAGACTGTACCCTATCATGGGCCAGCGGCGGCCAAACGATCCACGCGAACTTCCTAATCTCATCCGTCAACCTGACACTCGCCACCTCCTACTAGGCCTGCTTTCTGTTGGAATGCACTCCGTTACTCGAAGGGACCATCGGTTATTTTGCCTTCGCATTAGGTGCGCTGCCCATGCCCATTTCTTCTCCTTGATTTCACTCAGCGGTTATGGCACTCGGCTGCTGACTCGAAAGACGCGGGTTCGAATCCGGCCGCGGTGGTCGCATTTCGATGGGGGCGAAATGCTAGAAGCGCGTGTACAGAGCGATATCAGTGCAATTATCCGGAGCCATCCACTACGGCGTCCCTCACAGCCTGAGTCGCTTTGGGACGTTAAACACCCCCGATAAACCAACCTATCTCCTTCATTTCACCTAGGATGCCATTCACTCGCGCTTGTTCCTTGACCCACTCTGCCCTCTTCTTCTGCTTTAACGTTACACCTATCACTTTCCTTTCCATAGCTCGTTGCGCTGCACATTGTATTTGTATCTTGTACTTCTATTTGTACATTGTATTGTACTTGTATATTGTATCTGCCCAATATGTGAGTACTGGCAAGATACCGCTGTTATATACTTTCCTCTATAGAGGAATACCGGTAAATGACGTTACTTCACGCTCGCGCTCTGAATCTGCTGTCACTCCGCGCTGAAAAACGGATAGCATCGATGCTCAGCACGTAAGACTAGTGTGTGCAATTTTCCTCGCCCCTCACTTTGGAACAAACCAAAGAAAACCAGGACGCTACGTTTCTCCCCTCCGGTTCTCTTCTTCTTGTAGAAACCTGGCAGCCTTCCTGCAAGAGAAAGCTTCGTAACGGGTAAGAGTCGGCGAATCCCAGGCACGATCACGCGGCAAGAATTGTAATCCGTTGCGAAGAGTTGTGAAACCCGAAGCTGCCAGCCTGCCGGCGCAGATGCCGCTGTTGCCGGCCCGGATTTGACTGACACGCAGTCGCGTTCCATTCCCTCGTTGCGCTGTTCTGCGGATCCGCTTTTCTTTTCTTTTTTTTTCGGGTAAGGATGCCACCTGCATATACCGTGCGCCCGCTGTGCTTCGTCAACAGCGGCGAGCAGCACCGCCTGTGACAGTGAACAAGCTTGCTGGCCAGAAGGCTTCCCCTCTATTTCCGAGCTCCATGCAGGCATAAAGGCCATCCGCTTCCCCTTGGGCAAGGCAAGGGTTTTCGTCACAGCTGTGCGGGTCTCGGGTGGGTTCCTGACATCGATGAGTAGCGTTGGTGGAAGAAGTCGAAGGTTCGAGATCAAACACAAGGAGAGCTGGCTTTACCTCGGTTTTTACACCTGCAACTTTTGACGTTCAAAGCGCATTCCTCAATTTAATCGAGCACGGTGGTC
The DNA here is from genome assembly GCF_055824585.1 of Amblyomma mixtum. NCBI lineage: Eukaryota > Metazoa > Arthropoda > Arachnida > Ixodida > Ixodidae > Amblyomma > Amblyomma mixtum. Next base: position 327,364,679 of record NC_143014.1, on the reverse strand, counting down.
ACCTGCGCGATATAATTGCACACTGAATATACATACGAAACTAGCAAAGCAAATCACGAAGCAATGGACCTTGTTCTTCAACACCTTGGGCAATTAATCGTGTAATCATGTCGACAGAATATAATTTCATTGAAGAGGAAAGAAAAAGTTTGTCTTTTAGAGCGGAATCTCTTCATTCAGGACAGTCCGCGGGCATCAGCATGGCCCCATCGCACGCGTCACTTGCAAGCAGAGTATGCTCAATTTATCGACTGTAGCACTAAGTATTCGCGGACGTCGCATTAGAAGTTCGCGAAAATTGTAGTAACGAAGTGATCCGTTCGGCGTTTTAATCACTCGCCACCACACACATTCTTTTTCTACAACACAACGACCACCATTTATTTACATGGATGAGAAAAGGCGGCACACTACATCACCGACCACGGCAAGTCCACAACACAGCACACATTCCTAACACACACTGCCACTGACTCACACTCACTGACCCTAACAACCCGTCTCTCCGTCCCCACCGCGACCGTCCCGACCCCTTTCCCAGAAAGGGCATATAATCCCTCCGAGGTCGTCGTGCGGGGAGGTTCGGCGCGTTCGGCGCCCACCCTCTATTCGGCGCCCACTGGTCTCAAGGCAAGGGGGTAATGGCCTGTGCGGCTGCCACCGTCCGTTCTAACAAAAATAGCGAATTGAGTAAGATAGGAGACATATATTAGTTCAGTTCAGTTAATTATATTAAATACCCCTTTTTTAGTGGGTGTCACCCAGTCTTCGCGCACTTTTACGTGGGAAGCTCCCAGACACCCTTAGAGCGTGTGGGGGTAGCGGTCTCGGACTCGAAGGAGATGCCCTCGGCTCAGCGTGGCAAACTCAGCGGAGACCAGCTACCAAGTGACAAGAGGTTTTTGGGCGTTCGGTGCCCAGCTTTCGCTGGTCGCAAGCCAGAGAATGGGTCGGAGCCAAAGGTTTACAAAACAAAACAAAGTTTATACAGCAATTGAGACGATACAGAGGGTTTCACAAACACTAGTACAAAGACAAAGTGATTAGCAACACAATGCAACTCGCGCAAAGTTAAATTCGAGAGAGAGAATACAATACAGAGGCAATATTGCACCTAAAGTGCACTAACACAAGAGAGAGAGGTAAACAAACAAAACACAATTTGTTCACCGGGCACTGCGGCAGTCCGACGACCAGAGTTCCATGACGATGCCGTCCCGCAGACTGGCGAACGTTGCCTCGTTGGTCCGATGCTGGCCGAGTGGTGTTTTCCCGGGAGTCGAACGGGCGCGCTTCGATGAAGCTTAAACGGCGGTCCGGACTGACTGATAGCGGTCAACGTCCTTCTTTATAGGCTCGCTCTCCCGTCTGTTTGTTGTTCGCGCCCGAGTAGGCGCGCACATACACGCAGCATTGGCAGTGCTGTCTCCCTTTCCTCTTCTCACCGGCCGCGCGTCCCCATTGGTCAGAGGTCGGGGGTCGCATCTCGAAGTTTCGAGCGTGTTCTTGAGTGGCGCCGACGGGCGAGGGGGACGTGTCTTAGTGCACGCAAGGCTACGCCCTTTCCCCCCCGTCAGCTGTAGAACCGACTCGCATGTGCGAGAATCTTCGGCGTGGATGACTCATTCCTTCGGCGCACGCCGTGGCGATGGAGAGAGGCACGCGCTCGGCGGGGGCTTTCCCTCTCCCCCGTTGGGCTCGCGCCGGCGAGACGCCGTGCGCGCGGCGGTTTTTCTTTGTTTGTTTCTAAAATGCGCCGATTTTTGTGACAGTGGGGGATTACATAAGGGGGTGGGATTTTATTGAAATGAGAAAGCAAACAACGAAAAGTATTTAGCATTGAAGGTGATTCGAAACACGTTCTTAAAAGCTAGATGATGAAGCGATGTTGACAAGGTCACGGAGCAGGCCGTTCCAGTCCGTTGCTGCACGAAAAAAAAAAGAATGAAGGAGAAAAGGTCATTAAGCTCACTTTAAGTAACAATAGACGTATTTTTGCAAAATTGAACTATACACCTATTCCACTGCGCCATGTCTTTCCTGGTTATGTCCGTCATAGTTCGAGAAGGCGGTCGTCTCCAGTCGTATATACTGATAGAAAGGGGATCGCTATTCTCCTATCCAGATATGGTGCACTTAATTGTGCCATTGTTGGTGGTCCAGAGGCGAATGAAGTCAAGCCAGAGAGCCCTAGGAGGAGGGCCACACAGACGAGTAGGGTAACGCGCCTGTTTGCTGCTTCGCTTGCACTGCGAAGACTGCGGCGAAGGGGAAGAGGTAATGTGAAGAGCGTGTGCGCCAAAGCTTCGGGCGGTTTCGTCTTACGCAGATATTTTCGTTTTTCTAACCGCGCTGCACAACTGCGGCGTTTTTACAGTCGCAAAACGCATCTATAAAGTTTTCATTTTCTTGTGTCTGCGATCTGTTATCTGTAGAGGTGTGCGAATATCAAATTATTCGAATACGAATCGAATACGAATACTTGGCTCCGAATATCGAATCGAATATCGAATAATGAAGGATAGACGCATTTAACCGCTACAAAACCTTTTTTTGAGCACCCAAGAACATCACAGTTCAACTATCAGTGATGAAATGAGCACAAAAGGTGTGTGTGGCTGCACAAAAAGTATTAAAGTCTCGAACATTGTTTTTAGAAGAGTGGAAATATCATAGAAGATCGCTGGTACACGGCATTGATCAAGGCTAGCTTGCCATAAGCACAAAAACGCGTTGCTGGGATGAACATAAAGGGTTGTCGTGAAGGAAAACCGGCTGCTCCACATGGTCAGGCAGAAGTAGTTCCCTTCTAGCTGAAACGACTTCTCCAGCCACAGAAAATGCCCTCTCAATTGGCACTGAACTGGCTCGTATTGCGAGGTATTTTGTGCACAGCTCTGACTATACCAGCTTCGCAGGTATAGCCACAAAGAAGCTCACTAGAGCAGTCAGCTACGGCATGGCCCTTGGAGGAAGGAATGCGCATTGCTCTGGGCGCCGCCTTGTTGTTATGTCTCTGTCAATAGGGCTTGCGGACCGAAATGAACGCCGGTGCTCACAATGAATATTCGGCTTGATACGAATATTCGCGTCGGGTCGAATATTCGAGACAACACGAATACTTGGATTCCGAATCGAATTTGAATACTAAAAATTAGGGGTGTGCGAATATCAAATTTTTCGAATACGAATCGAATACGAATACTTGGTTCCGAATATCGAATCGAATATCGAATAATCAAGGCCAGACGCATTTAACCATTACAAAACATTTATTTGAGCACCCAAGAACATCACAGTTCAACTATCAATGATTAAATGAACACAAAGGGTGTGTGTGGCCGCACAAAAAGGATCAAAATCTCGAACATTATTCTTAGAAAAGTAGAAATATCAGAGAAGATGGCTAGCACACAGCATTGATTAAGGCTAGCTTGCCATAAGCACAAAAACGCGTTGCTGGGATGAACATAAAATGTTGTCGTAAAGGGAAACCAGCCGCTCCACATGGTCAGGCAGGAGTCGTTCCCTTCTAGCTGAAACGACTTCTCCAGTCACAGAAAATGCCCTCTCACTTGACACTGAACAGGCACGTATTGCGAGGTATTTCGTTCACAGCTCTGACTATACCAGCTTTGCAGTCATACCCACAAAGAAGCTCACGAGCGCAGTCAGCTACGTCATAGCCCAACGTTACACATTGCTCTGGGCGCCACCATGTTATTTCTCTGTCGGTAGGATTCGCGGACCGAAATGAACACCGGTGCTCCCAATAGAATATTCGACTAGATACTAATATTCGCGTTGGATCGAATATTCGAAACAACACGAATACTTTGATTTCGAATCGAATACGAATACTAAAAATATAATATTCGAAATGTATTCGAAAATTTCGAATATTCGCACACCCCTACTAAAAATGTAATATTCGAATTATATTCGAAAATTTCGAATATTCGCACACCCCTAGTTATCTGTCTAAGGAGCGGCCGCGCTCCAAACGCGTGCCACGCACTCGGAAGAGTCATAGTAGCTGGCTGTTGAGTTTTAAATTCACAAAAAAACTTTGTTCCCTCCTTTCTGAAAACCTCTCAATGCACAGGTTCCCGCTGGACAAACCAAGCTTGCTGCGTAAATGGCTTCAAGCGATGGCGCAGACAGCCTTCAGGCTCAGCAGACACCAGACAGTGTGCTCAGCTCCCTTCGAGTCAAGAGCCTTCGGATGCTTCGGATCTCAACTGCGTGCGTAGCTGAATAACTGCACCACCAAAGCGCGCAAAGCGCCAATGAAAACTAAACTGAACGACCCAAAAGTACAATCAGTAGAACAGTCCGTAAGTCACCCGATGTCATTCCGAAGCCACGTCTTCCCGACACGCCTAGCGCGTCCTTGGTAGGTGAGGTGCAGTCAGCTTTCCCTCTTGTTAATAATAAACTTTGTGGTCTTTTCCATGGTGGTGCTGCGTTCGAACCGTAATCGTCGCGTCCGTTACCACTTTACCATCTATCTGCGTCGTCAGATCCAAACTTGCAGGTGCGGAAAGTGCACATATCTATGCTGCATGGCCGCGGCAGCCGTGCTAGCCACAAGAACATGTCAGGTCACGCTAGCTAGCCTGTCGAATGAACGGACATGAACTGGCACACTACCTCACCCAAAATAAGTTCAAAATAATTCAACACGCGCGAAAATATCTGAAATAAATATTGCAACTTCCGTTAATCGCACCTCCTCGAAAAGTTCAAATATTGTTGCAGTATCGCTATCGTGCATGTCAGCATCCACCTGGGGTCACGCGAGGAAGCGGGCGGCACACTGCGTTGGCTTCCCTGCGTGCGACCTCGTTTCGCGCAAAAAAAAAAAAACACTCCGTGGAATGCGGCTAAAGAGCGCCGGGCCTGAAACACAGCGCAACCCTTGCGTCCCTCGACAGATGGACAAGTACTTTCGTAATGCCTGCAGACCTCTATCCGCTCTATGTTTTCATCTGCCTCTTTACGTCTGTCATATCTGTTGCGCATGCCGGCGTCACACTCGCCGCTTTGGTTAGACGGCGGCTGTTGCGACGCCATCTTTTTGGAAACCACCTCTCGACCTCAGCAACGACGGTCGCCGACGGAATTTCGCCTAGTGGGGCTGGTAAGGCTTTTAACACCGACTCCGTCTGGCGAACTACGCAGAGGGCACGTGCCCTCTGCGCAGTATGCGCGGCTTCCCGACGAGCCGGAGGTATGCGATGCGGCGTCCCGTCGCCTCGGAACGTCTTCCCAAAGAGGATGCGCTTGTGTCCCAGCTTTCGTCCCTACACACTCTACTGTTGATTAGTCTTTGGTCTGCACTGATGTTATTTGAATACAGAATTTCGATGGAGGCGAAATTCTAGAGGCCCGTGTACTGTGCAATGTCAGTGCACGTTAAAGTACCCCAAGTGGTCGAAATTTCCGGAGCCCTCCACTACGGCATCCCTCATAGCCTTAGTCGCTTTGGGACGTTAAACCCCAATAAACCATACACCATAAACAAGACACCAGCAGGCTGACATCGCGCAGTAAACACGGATTCAGCAGCACGTATTTATACAGTTGTCAGATTTAGACCTGCCTTCCAGTGAAATGTGCTCCACTTCTCGCATCGCGCACTGTTTTGCCATTTTCAGAACGTTTGTGATGAACCCTGAAGGTGATCGTGAGATATATTCAACACTATGGTCCACAGCGGAGCTCGTGCTACAGAGTTCGTTACGATCGCCGAGGGAACCGCAGCACTAATGTCACACCACCCCGAAAAAAAAACAACACGCTTCATGGGCGACCACGCATCAGTGACAGCTCTGCATGGTGCCGCAACATGAGCGCTGGGCACACAAAGAGAGGACGACAGCAAGTGCGCTCGCTCATCATCAGGATCAGAACTCCCGTCGCACTCGACTCATTTAAATGCGAGTAAAAAATTGCCAGACAGCGCGTCTGTAAAACAGTGGAAGCAATCCAGGACGTCGTATACAAGCGGACAAACGTAATCACGGCACTTCCGAGAGACCTGATTGCGTCTCCCGTGGTAAACACTTCGACTGCTAAGCCTTGGGTGCTTCTCGAAGCTCTGTTTTGAACCCTTTTCTTATTATGCTATATTAATGATCAACGTAACTCACTGACTCACGCTGAATGCTATTTGTACGCAGGCGAAAACGAAAATTTTACATGCGAAAAATCTTTGAACAAATTGGAAGAAAAATTTAACAGCGATATTATTAACGTTTTGTTATACTGCAAAAAATAACTAGATACATGATAATCCAGCTAAAACAAAGTTCATAATATTTCATTCACCTGAGACTGCACCCGTACCATACCGGCATCAGTGTGTCTGAATGGGCACAACCTGCCACGACGCAGCCAAGTTTCTTGTTATACTTTTAGATAAAAATCAGAAATTTAATCAATGCTCATTCATTACGGAAGTAGTTTTTGTTCGGCCTTGAGCTCATTATCAGTACGCGCCACTATTTTCAGCATCATATTATTTTATTGTTATGTTGTGCAATATATTTGTCATCACTCACTGCTTGTTTTCCAGAGGAAATACATACTTCACATTTACATTCAGCGCTTCCAAAACTAGCCAGTTAGACATGATATTTTGCCTCAGCTCCACTTTACCGTTGGCTGAATATCTTTTTCAGCTACCTTCATCTAATCAATAAGAATAACGTGATTTACATAACGAAGTACAATATCCAGGAGATCAAGCATGCTCACGGTGTAAGAATTACCGTGAGCATGCTCCAAAGAACGGAAGCAGCCTAAAAGCGTTGAAAAGAAAAGTATAGCGTGGGCAATAATCAGGTATACGCACAACGGGACAAGGGGGGCAGTGTCATTACAAATATGAATATATAGTTAGGGTTCCCGAATAATTTTACACCTCTATACAGTAGCCGAGATAATCACGACGCTAATGACGGAGGCATTGCTGTGGACGGATTGGACGTCTAGTCGGTCACGAAAGAAAAAGTAAAGAAAGCCGATGCAAAGGACGAATGCAGCTGATAATGATCGAGTAACTACAGATACGGCGAAGGACGCTGGGGAGACGATGCTCGAAAAACGTGACATTCTCTACACGAAAGCCTGACGGTCTGCAGTGTTCACAAAGTTCGGATGAATACTCAAAGGGAAACTGCATAGGTTTTCGAAATCAATGAGCTTGAGAGGGTCGAATGTGTGCAACTTCAATCAATCAATCAATCAATCAATCAATCAATCAATCAATCAATCAATCAATCAATCAATCAATCAATCAATCAATCAATCAATCAATCAATCAATCAATCAATCAATCAATTTTATTTCCTTTGAGAAGGAGGAGCACGGGACTAAAAGCTCGGAGAGCTTGACGAGATCCAGACCCCTTACTAGTCGGCAAACAGCAAGATGACGGCCAGTCATACATCAAAGTTACAAAAACAGACAAGTATCAAAGACACACTGGAAGTGGCAAACACAAGAGAAACACACACAAAAAATGCCGGTGCCAATAATTAACAGTATAAACAGAAGCTGTCGCGAACAAAATGGAATTATTTTAGTCCTGCAAAAAAAAAACAAGTTGGCAACAGCGTTTGACGATAGGTATCGTTTTGGTTACAGGTAGGATCAAACTGCACTCGGTTTAGTAAATTTAGCAGTGAGGGCAACGTGTAAGATAAAGATTGTTCATTGTAGCCCCACCGCGGTGGCTCAGAAACTTGCAGGTAAAGCATGCGAAGTCTTTTTGGGCTAGCACTTGAAATAGTGTCGTAATCGCCGATTAAAATTCGAACGCCCTTCAAGCATCTCCGCAGCGCACAACGCCAAGTGGGGGGCGCATGATGACATCATCGAAGGTATCTGTTCATTTCCAACGCACAAACGCCTGCTTTAAAGGAAAAAAACCAACGCCACCGAAGGCAAACCCTGCCGAGAGTTGCTTGGCAGCGTCTAACGAGTCAGGGCAGGGTGTGGCTGACGACAGCAGTAATTTGAAATCATACCTTCCGTGACGTCACGCTGAGTTTCCCTGCACTCCTCCGATGAACTGAGGAGAAGCGCAAAATTCAATCGTCGATTACGTCACTATTTTGAATGCTAGTGCAAAAACACTTGGCATGCTTTACCTACAGCCTATATAGATTTGAATCCTTGAATATCGCGAAATTCTCAAAAAAAGTGCTGCAGTTGCCCTTTAATCCATAATAAAGAGCATGTCAAGAACATGGAAAATCGTTAGATGATCATTGCGCTGATCGACCGGAAATGCGCTGCGGAAACACGATACTTCTTTTGTGATCCGCACACACGACACGACCACAGCTTTGTAGCACAACCGACACGATGTCGGATTGATTTCCGTTATAGAGGAAATCATGCACATGTCTTGCACACGCCGCCATCGCATAGCCTCGGCCTTTCATCGTCAAAGGTCTTCGTCCCCATCACTCGTAGAAGGAACAGCATCCATCGTTTAATTTATCGCAGCACCATGCAATGCATAGCTGAAATCCCCACGGAGCGCGGCAGACGTTCCCGCATGTCCTTGCGTTTTTGAGCGGTCACATAAAGCCGGCCTCCCGTTCGAACTTGGGTTGGCACGTGCAAGTGGCACGTGCAAGCCGTTTTGACTGTACAGAGCATGGATGAAAGCTGACGAAGACAAGCGCTTCGCTGAGAGAAAGATTGCGGCGATTGCCGAGTGATCTCAAGCAGCGCCAAGCGTCGCTGATTCGCGCCCGCCGCCACGGGTTCGAATACCATCATCATCAGCAGCAGCCTGACTACACCCACTGCAGGGCAAAGGCCGCTCCCATGTCTCTCCAATTAATTCTGTCCTTTGTCAGTTGCCGCCACTGTATCCCCGCAAACTTCTTAATCTCATCCGCCCACCTAACTTTCTGCCGTCCCCTGCTACGTTTGCTTTCTCTTGGAATCCACTCCGTTACCCTTAAGGACCAGCGGTTATCTTGCCTTCGCATTACATGCCCTGCCCAAGCCCATTTCTTCCTCTTGATTTCAACTAAGATGTCATTAACCCGCGTTTGTTCCCTCACCCACTCCGCCCTCTTCCGATCCCTTAACGTTGCACCTATCATTTTCCTTTCCATAGCTCGCTGCGTTGTTCTTAACTTAAGCTCAACCCTCTTTGTTAGCCTCCACGTTTCTGCCCCATAGGTGAGTACCGGTAGGATACAGCTGTTGTATACTTTTCTCTTCAGGGATATTGGTAAGCTACCATTCATGATCTGAGAGAACCTGCCATATGCGCTCCACCCCATTCTTATTCTTCTAGTTATTTCCCTCTCATGATCCGGATCTGCAGTCACTACCTGCCCTAAGTAGACATATTCTCTTACTACTTCCAGCACCTCGCTACCAATTGCGAACTGCTGTTCCCTTGCTAGGCTGTTGAACATTACTTTGGTTTTCTGCATGTTAATTCTTAGCCCCACCGTTCTGCTCTGCCTGTCTAACTGATTGATCATGCTTTGCAGTTCTTGTCCTGAGTGGCTTAGCAAGGCAATGTCATCAGCGAATCGCAAATTACTCAGGTATTCTCCATTAACTCTTATCCCCAACTGTTCCCATTCCAGTCCCCGGAATACCTCCTGTAAGCAGGCAGTGAAGAGCATTGGCGAGATCGTGTCTCCCTGCCTGACACCTTTCCGTATTGGAATTTTATTGCTGACTTTATGGAGAACTATAGTAGCTGTGCAATCGTTATAAATATCTTCCAATATTTTCACATAACACTCTTCTACACCCTGATTCCGCAATGCCTGCATGACAGCTGAGGTTTCCACTGAGTCAAATGCTTTCTCGTAATCGATGAAGGCTATATATAGGGGTTGGTTATATTCTGCGCATTTCTCTATCACCTGATTGATACTGTGAATGTGGTCTATTGTCGAGTAGCCTTTACGAAAGCCTGCCTGATCATTTGGTTGACTAAAGTCCAAAGTTGTCCTGACTCTATTAGCGATTACCTTAGTAAATACCTTGCAGGCAACGGACAATAAGCTGATTGGTCTGTAATTCTTCAAGTCCTTGACGTCTCCTTTCTTATGAATTAAGATAATGTTAGCGTTCTTCCAAGCTTCTGGTACTCTCGAGGTCACAAGGCATTGCGTATACAGGGTGGCTAGTTTTTGTAGCACAATCTCTCCTCCGTCCTTCAACATATCTGCTGTTACCTGATCCTCACCAGCTGCTTTCCCTCTTTGCATTGCTCCTAAGGCTTTCTTTACTTCCTCCTTCGTTACTGGCAGGATGTCCCATTGCTGTGCTCGACTGCCTCCCTCAGTAACTTGATGATTACATTCGCTACTGTATAGATTTGTGTAGAACTCTTCGGCTAATTCAACTATCTTATCCATATTGCTGATGACATTGCCCTGTTTGTCTTTTAGCGCATACATCTGGTTTTTACCTATGCCCAATTTTCTCCTCACTGATTTTAGGCTACCTCCGTTCCTTAGAGCATGCTCAATTTTCTCCATGTTAAACTTTCTTATGTCGGCTACCTTGCGCTTATTTATTAATTTCGATAGCTCTGCTAGTTCTATCCTGTCTGTGGAGTTAGACGTCCTCATGCTTTGGCGTTTCTTAATCAGATCTTTAGTCTCCTGTCGAATACCGCTCGAAGCCATAAGTATGGTACGTTTTTTTTTTTCTCTGAGACTTGCTACCGATAGACGTCCACACTTTCCGCGTCCACGTTTTCGGTGGACTAAGCGTTCTAATGCTATTGCATTAAAAATTGCAGTCCAATCAGCTTACTGTGCATTGCTTACAAAGTATTTATTAAGGCAATTAGAGCAACCTTAGTTCTCAGACAGCCAACGGACCGGGCAGGCTTTCGCAATGGGCACTAGACAGCAGACCATATTCGCACCTTCAGAGATTACGAGAATGCATTTGACTCAGTCGAAACCGTATAATTAGGCGTGCGCCACGGTATGAAGGTCAGCAGATTGTCCAAATATGGCGGGATGACGCGGCGGATGCCTACCGTATTTACTCGCATAATGAAGGCACTTTTTCCCCCGAAATTCTCAGAAAAGTGCACGCGCGCTCATTACGCGAGTATATATGATATTTAATCGGACAAGCGAGAGCCGGGACTCCACCCATGAGCTTCCCCTCCCCATGGGGTCATGTAACTGAAGTTCATTATAGTAGTCAATTAACCCAGACCAGCTGCGGCCACCTTATTCCCGCAAACTCCTTAATCTCATCCGCCCATCTGACTTTCTGCCGACCTTGCTAGCTACGCTTGCCTTCTCTTGGAATCCAGTCGATTTCCTGGCCCAAAGTGTCTCCCACAGAGCTTCAGTAAACAGTCTCTTGTATACAGCGGATCCACTCCAGCCTGCGGTTCGTGGGTTTATGGCTGTCTACGCGATCTCGGCCAGTGTGCTCCGACCGGACAAGGACTTTTGTTTATACTGTGCATTTGGACTGCTCTGTTGTGCCTGCTTCGCGCCGCGGCCACACCGCTACTCCGAGGCCATCTTCCTATAGCGGTGGAAAGAACGCAACCGGCGCCGCTGTTTGCTCCCGTGCTACCTGCGAAGAACAGCCGGCTCGTAGAAAAACCGCTCCCCAGCTTCCCTTTGATCCTGTCTCCTCACCCTGTCCCGTGGCTGTGTCAAGCGACGTTCGATGCACAGGAGGACCTGAACATTGACCCTATAGTAATGGCGATTTTCAGGCGCCGCAGTCGGCAGATGGCAACCGCAAAGATCATCATCAGCCTGGGCGTAATAACAAGTTTTATTTATTTATTTATTTTCATTTATTTATTGCTATTTGTTGCTATACAAATATACGCAAACACTGCTCGGACCCATAGCCAACGGGTAGTAATGGGTCCAATAGAAAAAGGTATACAAGCATGCAGGCAACGATATACCAAAATAAAGACAGAGTAAGTTAGTATACAGAAAGCTATACATCACTCTCAACACTTGTAAGCGCATCAAAAAAAAAGAAACACATATATTACAGATTATATAAACTAAAAACTTAGAGATCAAACAAAACGCGCAGAACTTACACAAGAATTAAGGCATCACAAAAAGCTAGGGGAAAATAGCTAGTAAGTCTTTTGAAAGCATCCCAAGGGTACAACACACGAGAAGAGGATAAACAGAGTTCGGTACACACTTTTTAATTACAATGCTTTCTTCAATAGACACAAATGTATAAATCTATATATAAATTAAGGTATCAGTATTCCGCTACATGCAAATAATATCAGGCAGATATCTAAGAAGTGTAGTAATAAATGAAAGTATGAACTCAAAGTGTGTCATTCTTTGTAAGGCGATAATTTTTTATTCCAAAGGAAAAGTTGTAGGCAGTCGTTAGGTCATGTGAGTCACGTTTTTTCATTGAAGGTGATCGCCTATAGTTTTAGCTAAACACTTTGTAATATGTATTAGTCAGTGTAAAGCACAGAACTGATGAAAAACTGGACATCAACGACCTGTATCTGCATACGTCCGTCGTGCAAGAGGAACTGCACACGATCGTCGCCCGCAGGGAATTTTTAGCGAGGCCAAGGCCGCCAGCGCTGAGTCACTATATACGGATGGAAACTCGGAAAAAAAATTGAAGGGGATACTTAAGCTCTTCTTTAAGGGTATGACGCGATAGCTAATGGATTAATGCCCATATATGCTGAATTGCTCGTTCTCAACTTGACATTTATACAGCCCTGGGAGTACCCATACGGCTCCTGTCCTGGTGCAGTGCTGTGCAGCGGTTAAGCGATGCGCCACTGCCCTGCGATGGCAGGTAGTACCAACGGTGGGGCTTGTGAGTCCAAGGTTGCTTTTGCCGAGGAACCACTAGCTATCAATCATTAATTTAACTGCCGCCTGCTAAGGTGGGCAGTTCGCTGATAATCCGGTGGGCAGGTTGGGATGACGCCACAAGGTAACATGACCTAGGTGGCCCATCTGCCTGCTGTAGGTTGCTTCTCTGGGGAATTTTTCGCTCACGGTCAGCGACGCCAGGGACGCCGGATTTTCTGCGACACGACCTCCTTAATGTTATCGCGTTAAAATGAGAGCATGTCTCGGGTTCACTGCTGCATTGTTGCAGGTAGGAAAGGCCTTGCGAAATCATTGCATAACGCTGGAAGCTCGAAACGGTTTGCGATGGTTTCCCCTTCGGCCGTCGTGTGCTTGAATTGCAATTCAGCTAGCTGAGCCCCAGTAGCATTTACGTGCGGCCATCACTTCAGTCGAGCAAGCAACGTCCTTATGTGTACATTCGTGAGCAGACATGTTTAGTACGCTGGAGCGATGTGCTGCGGAATAAATCATAGCGCGCAAGTGCTGTGTTAAGTGCTGTGTGCTTGTTCCTCTAGCTTTTATTCCTATGCAGCTTCGCTTCAGCGCAAGCACCGACCGTGAAAACCAGTGCCTGCTGCAAAATTTCGTTTCGTTTGCTCTGCAGAGGACCGCTCGAGCCTTCCGATGCAAGCCTGCTCGCGTCTGTACGTTGCGGCGTGAACTCGATACCATCGGAAACGCAACGGTACGGATAATAGAACCGGTAGGACCCTCTTCGTTCGCGTCCATGTTTCTGCCCCATAGGTGAGCCCTGGTATAAGATAAACTTTGTTATGTACTGTCCTAATGAGGGACAGTGGTAAACTGCCGTTCATAATCCGAGAGTATACCTGCGCAACGCACACCACCCTTTCGTTCCGTGTTATTTCATTTGCGTGGTCCAGACCTGCGGCCACTGCCCGCACTAAGTAGTGCACACCCTTACCACTTCCAACGCTTCGTTCCCTGTCGTATAAGCTGCTGTTCCCCTCCGAGTCTTTTGAGCATTACTTTATTTTTGTGCGCATTAATTTTTATAACCGCCGCCCTGCTTTATTGCCTAGGTGCTTGGACATGCTTCGCAGTTTGTCCCCTGAGTTACCTAGCAATGCAGTGTCATCAGCGGATCGCCGGTTACTAAGGTATTCCGCATTAATTGGTAAATGCAAAATATTTGTAGATATACGTTGAGTTTTGTCCCCCCCCCCCCCCATCCATAACCTCCGTCCTATCGTCTGTCTTCACTCCTGCGGGAAACCTGCCTGAGATCCCGGATTATCGCAATATCTACAGCAACTGCACAGCCAACATATATCCTTCCATGAGGAAGGTGCTGAAATTCCAATCAGCAAAGGTGTCAGGCAAGGGGACACCATGGAATGAGGTGGACAGGTGTGCGTCGTTGTGCGTTCATAGCTGGCGCGATATCTTCTAATCGCGCTTGAAATTGGCAGGATTTGTTGACCCACAGCGGCGCTGGCAATTGCATTTTCGAACTACTAAAACTGATATGTGGCTATTGCTAATGGTCAACTAAAAATCTCCAGTTACCACCAGGCACCTATCTCATCAGCCTGAACCCCGCCGCGGTGGCTCAGTGGTTATGGCACTCGGCTGCTGACCCGAAGGACGCGGGTTCGATCCCGACCGCGGTGATCGAATTTCGATGGAAGCGAAATTATAGAGGCCCGTGTGCTGAGCGATGTCAGTGCACATTAAAGAACCCCAGGAGGTCGAAATTTCCGGAGCCCTTCACTACGGCGCCCCTCATGGCCTGAGTCGCTTTGGGACGTTGAACCCCCATAAACCCAGAAACCCAAACTCATCAGCCTAACATCGCCCACTGCAGAGTAAAGGCCTCTCCCACGTCTCTACAATTAACCCTGTCCGTTGCGAGCTGCGGGCACCGAATCCCCGCGAACTTCTTAATCTCATCCGCCCACCAAACTTTCTGCCACACCCAGCTACGCTTGCCTTCTCTTGGAATCCACTCTGTTACCCTTAAAGGAGTATAGACGCCTAACTTTTTGGTGCGTGTTTTCTTCTTCGTAATGATGCATGAGACATTATTATCCATGTATCACCACGTGGTGTTCTCCTACAATCGTTAAACAATTCATAATCGAATTTTTTCTTGTGCTATTTCGGTTTCGGTTTCAACAGCCGAACGATGACTGTGACGTCGAAGTTTGGCTAAAGGTCACGCACGTGAGGCAAGAAAAAACTGCAGTATAACCGCTGCTTCTACATTCGTTGTCATTCTGGCTGTTGAGAAAGGCTGCCTTCAGCACTGTACAGTCAACTAAAAGATGAAGCAGCGATTACATCGCAGTTTTTCCATGCCTCACGTGATGTATAACCACACTCTGACGTCACAGCGATCGGCTGTTGAAACCGAAACAGCATGACAGAAAAATTCGATTATCAATTTTTTGCGGTCGTAGGCAAATCAATATGGTGTTTCGTGCGTAGTAGTGTCTTCTGCATCATTGTAGAGGAGAAAACCTTGCCTTCGCATTACATGTCCTGCCCAAGCCAGTATCTATCTGACCGATCTGTAACAGTTAAAAGTTAGCGATCTAAAACCAGCTTGCTAGCTCAGCATGATTCACCTGTTTTCTGGTGTCCACCAACTCTGGTATTATGTAACACAGAAGGCATCTTTATACGTCAAAAGAAGTATTTTTAAAAATTGATGCCGAGCTTCCTTGAAACGCGTGGTGTATTGCGTGTATATGATCGCTACGGCTTCGCCATGGCCTTTTAGTATGCAAGCAAGCATTGTTGCTTTATTCTGCAGAGAGGCCTCGATTACGATCAGATGCGAAAGCATCATGAGGAATCGAAGACAGAGAAGCAAGGCCATGGCACATTCCACACCGAGGCTTGGCTTCAAGTCACGACGAAGTGAAATCAGCGATTCGGAGAGCCTTCGCCGCGTTCGAGCAAACAGTGCGCTCATGCAGGCCCTTTGTCTTCTCTGTGTGTGTGTGTGTGTGCGAAGTACAAAGAAAATCAAAGGACAGCAGAAAGCCCAGACGACGGACCGAGCGACGCTGAGGACGCGTCATTAAGCGACAGGGCGACTAATAAATATCGATTTCAGTTATTCTGAGTCGAGCGTCGTTACACATGAACAGATGACAATAGGGCATCGGATGCCTGTTTCTGAGTTCTATCCCATCGTGGTGCGCAGATATGGGGCATTTCGCGTGGCGAACGCTTACGTTCCACAGCATCCACGACGGGTCCAATGCTCAGGTCTTGTTATCTGATACCGTCGGAATGGGACCTGCGCGTGTGGTTTATCTGTCCTTTTAGTACTCCCGCCTTCACAGTTTTTTCCCAGGTCATCAGCGTAGGTGAAAGGAAGCTCGTATGGGCGATACTGAAAACAGCTCTGGTTCGATGAAATCGGCCATAATAGGCAACAGGCAACACGGAACCGAAACCGAGATCAGCGTAAACTTGACGCCGCGGAGGCCGAACGGCCAGGCGGGTGACACATTTACGGACGCTCTGTGCCCGTAGCTTTCCCTTCATTGCCACTTGTCGCCGAACACAGCTGTGTACCCACCTAGTAAAAGAAGGCGGCTCTGGCAATATCACCGCTGCTAGCACACAGTAAGCACCATTCCAAATGGCGCAATAGCGGGCCGGCAGTGCAAGCAGGGGAGTTTTTAGCTTCTTACGATATTTCTATCGGAACAGAAATCAATACCCATTTCCAGCGTACTGCCTTCCGCGAAGGTCTGAGATGAAATGCTTTCTGCGATGAGCCGTTTCCAGCAGCCCACTGCACGCAGACGAGGGACGCCACGCCGACTGTTGTTCGAGCGCTTTGAGAAAAAAGACAGCCGCAAAGCACACCGCCCGCACACACTAGCGCACAGAGGTGGTGAACCTCTTTCGACGCCGATAACGACGAAATCGCTAGAGCGCGCCCGTCGGCTCAACAGTGCGACGTCTTGGATTCGACACGCAGTGCACAATGTCTCCGCGCAGTTTTGCGGGATGGAAGGAGTCATTTCTCGAAATTAATCAGTTATTCGCGCTCCGGGCTACGATTTCGACGCTTCCGACGCTTCCGACGCGCCAGCGATTAGTGGTACACTTTTCGCTACCTAGGGAGCCTACACGGTATATATCGCTGCCGACTACTCCGCGGTACCACATCACATTTGACGAGAACAGTGGCGGTCCCAGAGATTGGTTTTAGGGGGGGACGAACCTCCGCATACAAAAAAAAGAAAAAATAGAAACAACAATTTTTCATTTACATTTTATTTGTACAACGATTTTTGTGGGTTTTTTGGTGAAAAATAAATGGCGAACGATATAGATGTTATACTGTAACTCTTGCCTTGAATGTTAACGGTTACGCGAGCAATATTCATTTCGATGCCAGGGGAAAACAGGTCGTCTGGTGAGATATCCCTCCACGCTGGGTCCAGCAAGGTCAAAGCGCCTGTCCGGGCATTTCACGAGCGCGGTTGGCGGCCTTCATTGCTCAGCTCGGGGTACGGGCTTTGTTCCGCCCTTGGTCCCCTCCGACAAGGCGGCTGGTCGGTGCGCCTTGTGAAGCCAACAGAAGGGATGATCCCCACACTGGCGTCGCTGTTTCTCATAGTGGGATAGGTGGTAGTGGTTTATTTTAAAGAAAAAATAAAAAAGGGTGCAGAAAGAATGTTGCCGGCCGCGGCAATTGCCATCTAATATCTCAAGCACGCGAGCTGCAGCCGGCGGAGGTGAAAGGGAGAAGAAGATAGCGAGGAGAAGTATCGAGGGGAGTGATAGCAAGAAAGGACAGGGGAGAGCTTTGTGCGCTATGTATGAAATACAACAAGTAATCACGTTCGCGCCGCTCGTGCGCAAATGTCCAGGCTCTGTCCGAAAATAAGAGCGCGCGCGCGGCCACTGTGAACAATCATTTAGAGAAAACGACAAATTGTACGTAGCGACCTGACTCGAACTAATCGCGCGCGCGATTATTTTCACGCGCGACAAATATTTTCACTGCACGAGCGGCCGGGGTGGGGCGCCCGGCCGCGTACCGTCCGAGGTAGCACATACAGAGCGTTCATGTCACTCGAGCACTACCTGGCAAAGCAAAGAGCAAGCGGGAAGTCAAGCCCGCCTGCTCGACCATGGTGGAATAAGTACATGAATGGATGGCTCCCTTCCGCCCCAACGAGGTTGCTGGTCAACCCAACCGCAGATGAATGGCACTGCCGCCGCCGCCGCCGTGGGCGCGCCGGCGCTGAGGCAAGAAAACGATGGGGGCCCGGCAGGACCCCGATACCTTGACAACAGCTACGAATTTTACTCGTGAAACCTATAGAACATAGAGTTGTATGAAATAAGACAGGCGCCAACATGGTGAACGTACAAAATAGGGGACTACTTGACGCACCACAGACGAAAAAGCTTCGTCAAAAATCACATCTCGCCCTGTGAGAGCCCGAAAACGGATGTTCGGGAAGATGTGCAAAGGCTTTTGGGGAGGGGGACGACCGCCCCCTTAGGACCGCCACTGGACGAGAACCGCAACCACACAATGGCAGTTCGTCACATCTAAAAGTAAACCTAAATTCATGCGTACTGTCATGAGGTGAGACACGTACGACTTTGACGCGCAAGGCCGAACACACCATGCCGAAAGGCCATCTGCTGATTCTTGTTGAGACTTTGTGACGCTGCGGAGAGCACAACTGTATGCCATTCCGAGAAACCCAAGACACTTCCTTGCCTGTCCGGGAGAGGGGACAGGGGCGGTTTGTGACAGCGCAAGCTCTGGCGTCCGGGAGGCGCCGCGAGTGGTATGGTCCTGTTTTGACCTTGTAACGAGTTTTCAGTCGGACTCGGGACAACGAGAGACGAGAAGCTCGTTTGGGTAACTGCTCGAATGTTGCGAGAAGCGTAGCAGTTGTTACGATCATTTCGCGCCTAATTTTGAATAAGTTCAGTGCGTTAAGTTCAACATTGATCAACTCTCTCATTTTTTATTGCACCGACGAGTAGTGGCTGCAACACTACAACGGTTGTTAGCGGCTAGAGTTTTCGAGCCTAAATTTTAGCATCACTTCCGCCGCACATACTGGAATGAACTGGGAATCGAGCGGTGCCTCTCACTGCAGCTTCTACGAACACGCAACTATTCTCAACGGGACAGTGCTACCAACCATTGCCTTCGAATGCGCCAGCTGTCTGCGTCCGAACGGTACAAACGACTGCCATGTCCGCGAATCCAGGTGCTGTATACACACGGGCTTTGGACGTGGTCCGAAAGAAAACGACGAGTAACGCTAGCATGTAAGTTATAACTGCTTGTAACAAAAGTGTAGAAAAGAAAGACGAGGCGATTCATTACGAGGGCCCAGTTAAAAAATCCAATACGGCCCTTGCGTAGAAATAATAACCCGTGACTGGGCCATGAATCGAAGGTTAGTCGATGGTCAACAGCGCCATATGTGGCAGTTAAGCCAACTGCTGAAGTCGACTCGACAAAGAAAAAAATTCACTGCATGATTACGGTTCTCAGTAATACGAATGTACTACAGCGCAGTGGACTGGAGATATCGCGCGTCGACAAGTGCGGCGTGCAGTCTTTGATCACCGATTGCAAGCACAGCGTACACAGGCGTAACTGGCTCAGGCCAGCACCAGCGAACGACATTTGCAGGGCGTTATCTGCCCCTATCCGAGCCACTGCCCCTCCTCTCACCTCCCTCTCCCCTTTGCTCTGTATCCTCTTCGCCAGAGGACCCGTGTTCAATCCCGACCGCGGCGGCCGCGTTTCGATGGAGGCGAAACGCAAAATGCGCACGTGTGCTGTGCAACGTCAGCGCACGTTAAAGAACCCCAGGCGATCAAAAATAATCCTGAGCACTCCCCGGCCGCACCTCTTCCTCTCTTTATACCCCTTCACTCTCTTCTCCATCCCTTCCTCACGGCGAGGTTGAGGGTTGAGGTGTCCACCGAGATGTGAGACACTTATTGTTCCTTTCATTCCCTCAAAAGCAATTTTCAAAACCAAGTATCTTGCCTTCGAGGTGTCACTGTTGGTCGGACCGACATCGCACAGCACACGGGCGCCTTTTGCATTTTTCCTCCATCGAAACGCGGCTGCCGCTGAGTTTCGATGGAGGCGAATGGCAAAATTAAGATAGGAGCGTCCCCTTTAAAACCAGATGGTGGTAGTTGCCGTCATGTTCGGCTTTTTTAAAAATTTATTTGTGTCAGAAACTGGTCTTAAAATTCGCCATTTGCTTAAAATACGTTTTCAGTCCTACACTTCCAACCTTATGTCACATCTCTGCTTTTCAGCCACCAATCCTCCAATCGCTTTTTGCTAACTTCCACCACTTCCACCGCAGATTTATGTACATGACCATTGTTATCTCTAAACCTATAGGCCTCGGGGAGAGTGACTATGCCTGCATCGACATTCGGATGGATATTATCGCATTCGAGTATGAGATGTTCAATAATATGCAGCAGCGCTCCTAGCGGCCTCCAGCACCGGCAACATCTACGGCTTCAGGGCGCAGCGTGCGCCGCATTCAGGGCAATGAGCACACTACCCCATATTCTGCAGTAGGAGACATAAAAAAGCAGAGGGCACTTAAGGCTGCTTACGTGCTGTGAAGGCAAAAGCATGAATCTCTCATCGTGACATTATATGACGTCGATTAGAATCCCTGTCGCGAGCTAGCCTGCAACTTCACAAGAGACGTATGCTACCTGAAAAGGAAGGCATATAATTGAGGGTACGTCTTGAGTTTATATGTAGTCTGTTGGAATCCCTGTCGCAAGCTGGCCTGCAACTTGATTAAGACGTATGCTATCTGGCATTTGAGTTCTCTGTCACCGTACGCTGGTTTTTGTTCTACAATCATGTACCAACTCGCCCAGCTCTTCACTCTACTGGACCAGCTAAGGCATCAATCTTCACAGTGCATTAGTGCCATATCTTATGCTACATATTTTGGAACTTTTTGCTGCAAAACAGGTGTAAGAGGTCAGCATACACGTCTTACATTTACTTAGGAACAAAGCAGAGTAGTTAAGAAAGTGTTACTCCCTCCTGCCAGTGAAATTTTAGAAATAGGGTGTTTTTTAGCACCCATATAAAATCCTTATATGCTGACAGCACGTTGAAATTTTTGTCAATGCACCATGAAAATTATCTCATGAAGTCCCAGCTCTTGTAACCCAGGACGAAGAGTATGATGATTTACGGAAATATTTGAAGTGTATTTATGAATTAAGTCCTTAATACTCTAACGTTATCCTAAGCAAATAAAACTGGCAATTTTGATCATTTTGATAATGCCTTTATGCAGCTAATACGGTCAGGAAGAGGTACATAAAAGTAAATTCTTTGATAAAGACCTGTGCGTTGCACTTGTGTTGCACACTTATTTCATGCTGTACATTTTCTTAATAGGCATATTTCTGGCTCATTATATTCTTTGCTTTAGTTAACACTTCTGTTTGCTACATTCAATCCACTTTCGCGCAATGATCTAAATTAAAACATGATTTTCTGTTTGGACATTTTGTTTTGTCCGCGCTCCTGTAATGTCCTGGTATATATGAATGATGTTGAGACCTGTTTCGAGCTGTTGTACTATACTTCAGTCTAACCTCTTTGATCTCGATCACCTAAGCCTTTCCCTAGCTGGTGTCATACTTTTTCATGGATACACTTAGAAACAAAGCACCATGATCTATTTCAGTATTTTCTTATTGGCGACTTCAATTTTTCGAAAATAACACGTACGGAATACCAACTCCCCTTTAATGACCCCGTTCTCGTCTCAAAGGAGCAATTTTTTAGGTGTGTGCTTAGTATTCTCGTTAGTGCAATTGCGTAAACAAGCAACTAGAATAACAGCCAAAGCGGCGAATACACTAGATTTAATCCTGACAAATAGATCTGACATAGTCTCACCTATTACATACCTGCCGGGCATCAGCAACCACTTGCAAATACACTTTGACTTTAATCTAGCCCCTCCGAATACTAACATAAAGAAAGAAATAATACGATACTACAAGAAAGGAAATTTTCAGGCGATACATAGTTAACTATCTTCTTTTATCGATGCTTTCCTTCATAGCTTTGATATCCGCAGTGTTGAAACCAACATGGAGCATGTCCACAGCTATAGTCGCCCAACTCCCGGAACAATGCATTCCTCAACGCACCACCCGCTCAAACACTCCCTGGTGTAATAAGCACATTTAGGGTTTATCTAACAAAAAGAAACGACTCTACTGCATTGCAAAGCTCTCGCGAACTAGTGAGCGATGGGCTTCGTATTCGGCGGTTTCAACATGCATGTTCAGGTGCTCAAAGGCGCTAAAGAGTACTTCCACTCACATGCACTGCCCTCTATGTTAACCACCAATGCGATAAAATTTTGGCATGTCATTAATCCGTCCACCGACGACAGCACCGCCTTATCTGACCCATCAGGCGACCCCATCCCTTCCGACATTTTCGCCACGATTCTTAACCGCGCATTCGCTGACAACTTCACAGCCATATCTGATGTACTATAGAGGACAAAAATGGGATACTCCAAGCGGCGGGAGCCGGCGCAACGGAAAACTGCGGCATTTTGGCGAGCTAAAGAACGAAACTTTGAAACGAGCCAAGTGACATGCCTGCTGAGTCTTGATAATAAAGGTCATGCGTTGGCTGTCTCGATCCCAGATGCCGCCTGTAGATGGCGTTGCAACGCAGTTCAGTCGAGATTAGACGTAAATCAGAGAGCTGTTGGAAGATTAGCACTAGGTGCCCACGGCAAAACAACAAACGAGGCAGTACAAGGGGATATGGGCTGGGCACCGTTCGAAGCACGGGAAGCTAAGAGTAAAATACTATATGAAGAACGCCTGAGGAAATTGCGCGATAACAGGTGGGCAGCTAAGGTATTTAAATATTTATACAGAAAGAGCGTTGACTCACAGTGGCGGAAAAGAACTAGAAAACTAACCAGTAAGTATGCAGGTCATGAGGACGGAGAAAGAAAGAGCATTAAACGACAGGTTAAAAACGCGGAAGTTAAAAATTGGATGAATTCAATGGAAAAGAAACATAGCGTAGAACTATATCGATGCTGGAAAAGGCAGATCAGGAAAGAATTTTTCTATGATAACTCTAGAGGCAGTGCCCTACTTTTTGAAGCTAGGTCAGGGTGTCTTAGAACGCGCAGCTACAAAAAGAAATTTAACGAAGAAGATGACACATGTGCAGTGTGTGGTAGATCTGTGGAAACAATTGAACACCTCATAATAAAATGTGACGGTATCCATCCGGATGTCGATGTAGGCGCAGTCACTCTTCCTGAGGCCCTAGGGTTTAAAGATAACAATGGTCATGTAAATAAATCTGCAGTGGAAGTCAGCAAAAAGCGATTGGAGGATTGGTGGCTGCAGAGATGTGGCATAAGGTTAGAATTGTAGGAAACCGTAGGTAAAGATGGTGGCGATTCTTAATGAGAATTGCCAACACAGTAAACAAAAAAAAAATAAAGAAGAAAAGCTGAGCATGGTGGCATTTGCCACCACCCCGTTTCAAAGGGGGCGCTCTCCATCCATCCATCCATCCATCCATCCACCCATCCACCCATCCACCCATCCACCCACCCTCCCATCCACCCATCCACCCATCCACCCACCCACCCACCCATCCATCCATCCACCCATCCACCCATCCACCCACCCACCCACCCATCCACCCATCCATCCATCCATCCATCCATCCACCCATCCACCCATCCACCCACCCACCCATCCACCCATCCACCCATCCACCCACCCATCCACCCATCCACCCATCCATCCATCCATCCATCCATCCATCCATCCATCCATCCATCCATCCATCCATCCATCCATCCATCCATCCATCCATCCATCCATCCATCCATCCATCCATCCATCCATCCATCCATCCATCCGTTGCTCCGGCTCCCGCCGCGTGGAGTGTAACACTTTTGTCTCCTATAGTACATATACCTACATCTCACCACTTCAACAATATATGTTTTCATGCCACCTATAACTGTTGCTACTCCGGGCGTCAATAAGCTTATTTATTGATTAAGTGGTCATTCCGCTCCCTGTTATGACCGCGGTAACCCAAAGTTCTTAAAAAGCACTGCAGCTTTTTCTTTCATTATACTAACCAAACTTTTCCAGCAATCACTTGATCAGTCAACGCTACCTACTGAGTGGAAAATCGGAAAGATGGGTCCAGTTTACAAATCCAGCAGCAAAGTATCCCCTTAGTAATCATCGTCCCATATCCCTTACCAGTACTTGTTACAAAATGCTCGAAAATATAATAGTCACCAACCTTGTTAATTTCCTTGAATTGAACTCATTTTTTACGCCAGCGCAACATGGTTTTTGAAAATCTTACTCTTGCGAAACAGTTAAAATATCGTTTACACATGCATTGCATCGTATTGTAGACCTCTAATCACTAGCTGACTGTTTATTTCGAGATTTTTCAAAGGCTTTCAACAAGGTATGACAAACTTTTACTTCACTACCTAAAACAACTGAATATTGACTGCAACTTATTGAAATGGATTGAATGTCTACTTAACCGCTTACAATTTGTTTTTGCTAACGGTTGTAACCCAGTTTTACAGAGCAGTCTTCCGGAGTTCCACAAGGTTCATTTCTTGGATCCCTGCTCTTTCTAATTTCAGTTAATGATCTCCCCTCTCTTGTGAACTCTCATATTCATATATTCGCTGATGATTGCGTCATTTAAGCGAAATAACCAACGCTAACGACATTACATTACTTCAGTGAGACCTCAAGACAATAGAGAACTGGTGCAGAGAATGGTTAATGCAGCTAAATATTAACAAATGCAGTCATGCGTGTAGCTAGAAAAACTTCCGCCCCACCTCACTACTACATCGATAACATTTCGTTAGAATCAGTCTCGTCACGGGAGTCCAGCGGTCAGGAAGACACCAACAAGTCTTGTAAACGAAGCTCTTTATTTGGGCTGACTTGCGCCCGCAAAAGAACTGAATCACTCGGTGGCGGCGTAAGCAACAAACGTGCTCGTCAGACGTCGAACTATGAATGCCCTTCGCTCGCGGCATCGCTCAATTTAAAGCCAGCAAGGAAACTTCGAGATAACAGGTCAAGATCATCTACATTAATCTAGAAAAACGTAGATGCAGCTCTTTATGGCTGTGATCAATCGAGATTAGTCCGGTCGCTTCTCGCGTCACAAACAAAAATGATAACAGCCCTTTCCTGCGGCCTTGAGCGTGAACCATGGCGTGAACGAACGGACACTACAATGATACGTGGCATTACCCCCCTTCCAAAGAAGCGTCGCCTTGACGCTTAAAAAAATGAAAAATAAATACGGAGAATGTAAACATCGAGTCCATTAGCGTTGATAGTAAGGTTTAAGGCGTGCGACATGTACGACTTCCGGGCGTGTGCGTCGTCGTTGAGATGCTGTAGTGCCGTCGGGGATGACTTCATAGTCGAGGTCACCGATGCGACGGAGAACCCTGTACGGGCCAAAGTAGCGTCGAAGCAACTTTTCACTCAATCCACGGCGGCGAATTGGCGTCCATATCCAAACACGATCACCTAGCTTGTAATTCGTGTCTCGTCGGCGCAGATTGTAGCGTGGGGCGTCGGCGTGCTGCTGGTCTTTAATGCGAAGCCGCGCAAGTCTTCGGGCTTCCTCGGCGCGATCAAGGTAGGCGGCGACGTCGTGGTTGTCTTCGTCTGAAACGTGCGGGAGCATTGCGTCGAGTGTTGTCGTGGGCTTCCTGCCGTATACAAGCTGGAATGGGGTAAACCTGGTAGTCTCCTGGACGGCAGTGTTACAGGCAAAGATCACGTACGGCAGAATTTTGTCCCACGTCTTGTGTTCGGCGTCGATGTACATGGAGAGCATGTCTGCGATAGTTTTGTTCAGACGCTCTGTGAGTCCGTTGGTTTGCGGATGATAGGCAGTTGTCCTCCGATGGCTTGTCTGACTGTAGTTGAGAATAGCCCGTTGTGTCGTAAGACGGTGCGGGCAGGACACTTTTTTTCTTATTTATTTTTAAGCCCACACTAATATCTGTAGTTGAGAATGGCTTGCGTCAGCTCCGCTGTAAACGCCGTTCCTCTGTCTGTGATGAGCACTTCGGGGGCGCCGTGTCGCAGGAGAATTTGTTCGACAAAAAATTTAGCCACTTCTGTTGCGGTACCATTGGGCAACGCTTTTGCTTCGGCGTATCGGGTCATGTAGTCGGTGGCCACGATGATCCATTTGTTACCCGATGACGAAGTCGGAAAGGGGCCGAGGAGGTCTATCCCAATTTGCTGAAAGGGCTTAGTTGGAGGTGGTATGGGGTTCAGGAGTCCGGCTGGTCTATTCGGAGGCGTTTTGCGTTGCTGACATTCACGGCACGTTTTCACGTAATGGGAAATGTCGGCAGCTAGCCGCGGCCAATAGTACTTCTCCTGGATGCGGTGCAACGTGCGAGCAATCCCGAGGCGCCCTGCAGTCGGCTCATCATGGCATGCCTGCATAATTTCTTGCCTGAGATTTTTGGGCACGACAAGAAGATGCACTGTCCCGTTGGGCGCGAAGTTCTTCTTCAGGAGGACATTATTGTGAACGACGAAGGACGACAGTTGGCGCTTGAACCCTCGGGGAGGCGATGCGGTCTTTCCTTTCAGATAAGCAACTAGGCTTTGCAACTCAGGATCGGAGCGCTGCTGCTGCGCGAAACTGCTCGCGCTTACCGGTCCTAAGAAAGCGTCGTCGTCTTCCTCTTCCGGTGCTGCGTCGACGGGGGCTCGGGACAAGGAGTCTGCGTCGGAATGCTTGCGGCCAGATTTGTATACTACAGTTATGTCAAATTCTTGAAGACGCAAGCTCCAACGAGCAAGGCGGCCAGAGGGATCCTTCAAATTGGCAAGCCAGCACAGAGCATGGTGGTCGCTCACAACCTTGAATGGTCGTCCGTACAGGTAGGGTCGAAATTTGGACGTGGCCCAAATAATGGCGAGACATTCTTTCTCGGTCGTCGAATAGTTGGCTTCGGCTTTCGACAGTGAACGACTTGCGTACGCGATAACTTTCTCCTGTTTACCATTTTTCTGAACGAGGACCGCTCCTAAGCCCACACTGCTTGCATCTGTATGAATTTCGGTTTCGGCGTTTTCATCAAAGTGTCCGAGCACAGGAGGGGACTGTAAGCGGCGCTTCAGCTCTTTGAAAGCTTCCACTTGCGGCGTTTCCCATATAAAAGGCACGTCAGCCTTTGTAAGTTGGGTCAAAGGTTCAGCGATGCGCGAGAAGTTCTTGACGAATCGCCGGTAATAAGCGCACAGTCCAAGAAATCTGCGTATAGATTTCTTGTCGTTAGGCTATGGAAACTCTGCGATCGCAGCCGTCTTCTGAGGGTCTGGGCGAACTCCATCCTTGCTTACGACGTGACCAAGGAACAGCAGCTCCTCGTAGGCGAAGTGGCACTTCTCTGGTTTCAGTGTTAGTCCTGAAGACTTGATTGTTTCCAGCACTGTCCGAAGCCTTCTGAGATGCTCTTCAAAGCTTGAGGAGAAGACAACAACGTCATCCAAGTAGACTAGACAAATTTTCCACTTCAAGCCTGCGAGCACCGTATCCATTACTCGCTGGAACGTCGCTGGGGCAGAGCAGAGGCCGAATGGCATCACCTTGAACTCGAAGAGCCCGTCCGTGATGAACGCAGTCTTCTCGCGATCTCTTTCGTCGACTTCAATTTGCCAGTACCCGCTCTTCAGGTCCATCGATGAGAAGTAATTAGCGTTGCATAGCCGATCCAATGTGTCGTCGATGCGGGGGAGGGGGTAGACATCCTTCTTCGTAATGCTGTTCAGACGGCGGTAATCGACGCAAAAGCGAAGGGTGCCGTCTTTCTTTCTCACTAGGACGACCGGTGCTGCCCAGGGGCTCCTGGATGGCTGGATGACGTTGTCACGAAGCATTTCCTCAACTTGCTTGCGGATAGCTTGGCGTTCTAGCGGCGATACGCGGTAGGGGCTCTGTCGCAAGGGTCGGGCGTGTTCGTCTGTGACAATGCGGTGCTTGGCAAGCCGGGTTCGTCGCACATTCGATGCTGATGAGAAGCAATCGCTGTACTTTTGAAGAAGACTGCGTATTCGGTCTTGTCTGCTCCGTGGTAATGCTGGGTTGATATCAAACGTTGGTTGATAGCCTTGGTCAGATGGTTCTACGGGTTGGTCGGGTAGGGCAAATATGTCTCTGATGTCTGCCAGCTCGTCGAGGAAAGCGATCGTCGTACCTTTGTTTAGATGCCGGTATTCTTCGGTGAAGTTCGTTAGCAGCACCTGGGCTTGGCCATTTCGGATTTTGGCGACTCCCCTTGCGACGCCTAGTCCTCGATCAAGGAGTAACTGGGTGTTCCCCTCGACGATGCCTTCGGCAGTTTCGACGTCTCTAGTACCTGTGCAGGCGAAGACACTTGATCGGGGCGGCACGCTCAGTGCTTCGTCATGGACGTTTAAGGCAACGCGATGAGTCGCTGTCGTCGCTGCAGATATGGCTTTGTCTGTGGAAAGCTTGATCGACTTGGATCGAAGGTCGATGATCGCCCGATGTTCATTCAGGAAGTCCATTCCCAAAATCACGTCTCGCGAGCATTTCTGTAGGACCAGGAAGGCTGTAGCATAGGTTCGCCCATTTACTGTAACTCTCGCAGTGCAGCGTCCTGACGGCATAATAAGGTTACCACCTGCGGTGCGGATCAGCGGGCCATCCCAAGTTGTTGTCACTTTCCTGAGTCGGACAGCGAATGGCCCGCTCATGAGGGAGTAGTCAGCTCCCGTGTCGACCAAGGCAGTAACCGCGTGACCGTCGACCGTAACTTCAAGGTCACTTGTTCTAGTTCTTGTATTGCACGTTTTCTTTGGTGTCCGATCTCGGCTTCGTCGGGTAGTGAGGCTGCGGTGGGCGTAGGCGTCAAATCTGACCGCGTCATCGTCGTCGTCGGTGTTGTCGTCGAAGTTGTCGTCGTAGGTGTCGTCGGAGGTGTCGTCGGAGGTGTCGTAGGAGGTGTCGTAGGAGTTGTCGTCGGTGGAGGATCTTTGTCCTTGCGCTTAGAAGCAACCTCACCTCCAGAGGCTGCTTTATTCAGTTTAACTTTCGGGGGCTGGGGGAGCGTCCACGCACGGCGTAGCCTCGGCTAGGAGACACGAAGCGCGGTGACGATGGCGACGGGGAACGTGATAGGCGGCTGGGCGTTGAGTATCTTCCCGACGAAAGAACTCTTCAATTTCGGCTGGTCGCTGGCCGGGTCGGGGTCGTGGGGCGTCGTACGAGAACCCTCGGATGCCCATTCTCCTGTATGGGCAGTACCGGAGAATGCGACCGGCTTCGCCGCAGTGGAAGCATAGTGGGCGGCGCTGGTCGGGTGTTCTCCACTCGTCGCATTTCCTCGGCCCTGTGCGACGCTCGTAGGACGGGCGGGTTGGGGCGAGAGGGCGGCGGTCCAACGCAGCTGGCTGAGGGCGATAGGGGCTTGGGCCCCGTCGTCGAGGGGCAGGACGGCGCACAGCTGCGGCGTAAGTCATGGCTGGGGGCTGCAGAGGGGTCGTGGGTGTCGGCGTCACACCCAAGGCCTGTGGACGACGTCAGTGAGCGATGAAAGCTGCGGCTGCGTTCCCGTTGGCAGCAATCGTCGGAGCTCTTCTCGCACAACTTGCCATATAGCCTCTCGCAGGTTATCGTTTTTAGCGGTGTTCAGGCAGCTTGCTGACAAAAAGCGTTGCTGGCGGTCATACTGGCGGGCTCGGGCACCAACAGTTTTTTCCATCGTGGATGCCTCTTCTAAGAATTCCGCGACTGTTTTCGGTGGGTTGCGGACGAAGCCGGCAAAAAGTTGCTCTTTAACTCCTCGCATAAGCAACTTCACCTTCTCTTCTTCCTTCATGTTCATGTCGGCACGCCGGAAGAGATGCTTCATCTCCTCAGTATACACTGCAACGGTCTCGTTTGAGTGTAGTATGCGAGACTGTAGCAGCTGCTTGGCTCTCTCCTTTCGCACGACGTTTGTGAAGGTGTTCAGAAGCTAGAGCGAAACAAAACTGCGCGAAGACGACGGGACAAAAGAAAGGCACGAATACACACACACAAAGCGCAGAAGCTGTTCCTTGAAGGTTTCCCAGTTGGCAAGGCTGGCTTCCTCATTCTCGAACCAGACTCTTGCTGGTCCCTCTAGGGCGAAGAAGACGTACCTAAATTTCGTGGCATCGTCCCAGTTGTTAAAGACAGCCACACGGTCGAACTGCTCGCCATTCTTCGGGGTCGGCGCCAGGCGAAGCGTCGAAGGTTGGTGGCACCTGGGGCTGCTGAAGAATGATTGGAGTGGTCGTCTGGGGCAAGCTCATGGTGGACATTGCTACTTGCTTTCGCTTCCGGGTAGGGTCCGGCAGAGTAACGAACTCAGGTGCGTCGCCTAGGAGACGTCGGCTTGCGCGGTGTACTGGAGTCAGGTCCTCCGGTGAATGACTCAGAGGGCTGGCGTCACGGCTTGCTGGGGGTGTCCGGTACATAGAAGGCTACCCAGTACCTCCACCAGATGTCACGTTGTAGTGACGGCAGTCAAGCGGTCAGGAAGACACCAACAAGTCTTGTAAACGAAGCTCTTTATTTGGGCTGACTTGCACCCGCAAAAGAACTGAATCACTCGGTGGCGGCGTAAGCAACAAACGTGCTCGTCAGTCGTCGAACTATGAATGCCCGCCGCTCGCGGCATCGCTCAATTTAAAGCCAGCAAGAAAACTTCGAGATAACAGGTCAAGATCATCTACATTAATCTAGAAAAACGTAGATGGAGCTCTTTATGGCTGTGATCAATCGAGATTGGTCCGGTCGCTTCTCGCGTCACAAACAAAAATGATAACAGCCCTTTCCTGCGGCCTTGAGCGCGAACGAACGGACACTATACGTGGCAATATAAATACCTTGGCGTTCACATTACTTCTAATCTTAACTTGTCTCTTCATACCGAGAACATAATTAAAAATTCGAATCGCATGCTTGGCTACTTCGGTCGAAACTTTTTTAATGTTCCTTCTAATTAGAAATAATTGCTTTACCAAACACTAATACGATCCAAACTCGAGTTACAACACCTGTATGGGACCCTGCTCATGACAACCTAATTAATGATTTTGATATGATGAAAAATAACTACGTTTTATCTTTGCTAACTACAACCGCACAGCGAGTATAACTACTATAAGTCTAATCTGTGCCAACCATCGCTCACATCGCGTAGAAAAGTGTTTCGTATCACCCTGTTTCACATGTTGTACCATCATCCCGCTCTTCGTGATCACCTCATCCCCCAGCCAATTCATGTATCCCGCTGCATTGATCATAATCGGAAAGTCGAAATTGTGACATGGAACACGAAATGCTTCTCGCAGTCATTCCTGCCGGGAACCTCACGTGACCAGAACCACCTTCCCGCAGCAGTTGCTGGCATTGAAGATTATGAGCAGTTCCTCGTAGCACTAGCTAACAATGTATATTCAGGTGCTGTCTAACATTCACGTCATCAACTGTATTTTTCTCTCAGTTTTATTGCGAAAGCATTATTACGGCCGGTTTCAGCCCTTCGCGTCGGGGCGGCCGCGAGGCACGTTTGAGCTTGAAGGGCGGCAAGAGGCGTTGCCCTCGCCGTGCTCTCGCCAGCTGCGGAGTGTGGAGAGGAGGCTGAGAACGAGGGAGGGGGGGGGTATAAGATGCGTTCGCTCGCTTGCCGGCTCCATCGTTATGCCACCTGAAAAACAGAAAGGGATGCTACGTCGGCTTGCCGAAGCCAGGAAACGACAACGGGCTTTGGAGACAGATGAAGAACGCGAACAGCGCCTTGCCAAGCGGCGCGCTCAAGACGCTGCTAGACGCGCGCAGCGCGCCTCTATCGAAACCGAATCGTCTACAACCGGTGATGATCCCGAATGGAACGCTATGGATGCTTACGCAACCTACCAGGTTTAACCAAAGCTAAACCTTAGCAACTTTTTGTATATTTGCCACTCGCCCTCTGTAATGACACTGACTTCAAGAAATGCTTCGGCGCGGCAGACAAGCACAAAACGTAGAAAAACACCACAGAGCGCCAAGAAGAAATATAGCTTAGAAGGGTTGTTTTGTAGGCCAGTTGGTCATACATATTCTTGAAATATGTGTGACCAATAGAAGCATTTCTTGAAATATGTATGACCAACTGGCCTACAAAACAATGACACTGACCCTGAGGGGCAATGTAAACTGTGGAGAAAAAGATGGGCATTAGACCAGACGCACTGCCATCGCTCCGAGCGAGACCCTGCTCAGCCCGACCGACGGCGGACTACCACTGCTTCACCGCTGCTTACGTCGTCCTCAGCGTCACCAAATAAACCACCCTTACATTTGGTGGAGGTGCGAGGTATCGATCCCCGTACGCCCTAGAACTCCGCAGCCACACGCTACCGACCCCCGGTATGCCCGCCGACGCCATCCTTCAAGCCCGTGCAGGTTGGAACGGCAGTCCTATGTTACAGTTCCCTCCACCAGCGGGACCCCGCCCTCTTCAGCGGGACTGACGACCACGATGCCGAAGACTGGCTTATATCCTACCAGCGGGTGAGCACGTATAACAAGTGGGACGACGTTACAAAATTGAACAACGTCATCTTCTATTTTACCGCGGTGTTGCGAACCTGTGGTATCGCAACCAAGAAGGTGACCTCTCCACGTACTTCTCCAAATATATAAATACAGAATAATATGCAGGTTCGCATGCAAAAATATTCATTCACTAATATTTTTTTTTCTTTCTGTGAATAACGGTTTGTAGGCAGCCTAAAGACTCATATGGCACTGACTTGAAGGTTAATTTTCCAGTCACAAAGTTCCATACTGTAGAGCGCAGGATAGACCTTGTCCTGCGTCGTTCTTCCGCTGTATTTGCCATTGTAGGCACCGTTTTGTGCTTTCTCAAGTACTATGCATGATCTAGACCAGATTGAAGTTCTTCTAAATCATCTTTGATATTAGCAGCTCAAAAATCAAGCCTTCTGCAGGATTTGAAGAACATATGCTGATATAAGCACACAGCCGATTTTAGTCCCCATGAGCTGAGGACTCATTTTGTGTATATGTAAACAGCTAATACGTGTGTACGATTGCAACACTTCCTTTTTCTATTTTGCCTTATGTGTTGTTCTTATCAGGGTGTCGAACCGGAATTTTTTCGGGTTAAGTTCGGGTTCGGGTTCACGCCTTTCGGGTTCAGTTCAAGGTCTGGCTCCGGAGCGACATTCCGTTCCGGTTCGAACCGGTTCGGATCGCGTCGAACCGGTTCAAACGGGTTCAAATGGGTTAGGACTATAAAAAAAAATTGTACGCACATTGTTTCTATTCAACCTTATTTTGCTGTTTACTTTTCTCTGTGACATCAGTATATAAAACTAGAACTGAGCTATTTGCAGAATGCGAGGTGTTTTGACTACCCACTCTAATTTATTGTCAACGACATAAAGATACAAGTTTACGCAAGAGTCGAGAAATCAAATGAACTCCAAATTTGTGTACATCGGCTATTTATGCACTAGAATCTATCTCATGCGGTAAATAGTGAGAAAGGCTGATAAATTTTGCATCTTCATCTTCAGTAGTTTCGGAGATTTCGTCGCGAGAGTAGTTCCCTGAAGCTCATGTCATTCGGGAATTTCTCCTACGCAGAGTATACTTACGCGGGCGCCGCCAGGACTGCCGCATGCGCCCACTGTGAGAGGAAGCTGCCCTGAAATGGCAGGTATGTACAGAAAAACCTTAAAGAAGGATGGATAGCTGGGCGAGTTTGCAATAATGCATCGTGGGCGGTATACAGCGCGAACAGGACGAAGGACGAAGCAAGAAGACTACGCGGAGCTCTTCTGTGCAGTCTTCTTGCTTCGTCCTTCGTCTTGTTCGCGCTGTACCCCCCACGATAAGGTATATATAGGGTTGTTCATTTTCGGGTAAAATCCGATATTACCCGATTTTTGCACCCCGAATGAGTTCCTAAAATATCGGGTAAGACCCGATTTTTCCCGAAGTTTTGCGCCAAAATCTCCACAAAATATGACTGCACTTTGAAACGGAACGTCTCAGACAAAAGACAAAAACCAGTTGACACTGTGGAAACTGGGAGCTGTACTCGATCGGTTCCAGAAGCGGCTGCTGAATCAGTCGTTTGATGACTACCGGCCTCTTTTCATTTCCGTGTTGGCCGATGTAGGCTCGCTTCGCGAGGAGTTTAGCCAGTACTTGCTGGAAGCAAGCCCCACAAATGAAGGTGTTGAAGGGATGGACTATTGGAACGACGCAACCGTGCGTTACCCAAGACTAGTAAATGCAGCGTTGTCATTGTTGTGCCTAGCTAATGGAAGCTGTGACGTTGAGCGAACGTTCTCTTAGCTAACGTACCTGCAGAGACCAGAAAGGTCTCGGATGGAAACCGAGATGTTGCGCATGCAGAGGATTATGTATCTTAATAAGGACGGGTAGAACGTCGATGACCAGCCCTCGTGAAGAAAATGTTTCTTTTCTCAAAACTGACCGTTGCCTCTCACTGCGAGTAATAATTAATTACCAATGAAACGCCAAATTTTTCAATACTTTCTTGAAAGCAGCCCAAAATATAGCCTTAATTGTTACATACCGGTTAGAGCAAATCGAATAAATTAATACATTGCAAATTTAGCCCGATAAAACCCGAATTTTTGAGTTTTTCTACGAAAAACCCGATTTCTTCCCTATTATCAAGCCGAAAAATACCGCCCGATTTTTACCCCCCGAATTAGAAAAAATATAAAACCCGAAAACGAATAACCCTAGGTATATACAGCCAAGACATCTTTCTGTCACCCCAGAACCGACTTGCCAGCCACCCCTCCCACTGGCACACCTCCAGCATGCATTTAAAGAGCTTACCAAAAATATTATTTGCATCGCCTGTTCTGCATCGTCTTTGTAACCCGCGTTATATATCTCGACCACATATAGCTCAGTTCCTTCAAAGACACAGCTAGTCGTGGCTTCTCACTAGTGCAGTGTAAAATTAAGATTTTGGCCTATGCTGATGTCGTCGCCATCTCTTCCTCTGATAAAAAGAATATGATAAAAAAAAAACAGGCTTGGATTGGTTGGAAGCACTTCGAGTCTGTATGCACACAAATTTGCGACATCTTCGTTGCGACGTTGCATTGCGACACTGTCGCAAGTGCTGCATTATGTGAGGAAGAGCGTAAATTCATTACATAGAATGTATGTGACTTTCTCGAGGAGCTTTCAGAGGGAGCCTATGCGTGGGCAGAATTTCTTGCCGCCTTGCTAGAGTGTGGTGAATCTTTCGTGCACTTTTTTCCACCAACTTTTTTCAGGATTTTTATTTTTCAAAACCAAAATCCACCGCATTCTGGCAGCTGTATTAATTAGGTGATTAAATGCTCCTCTGTTTGATGTACATATTTTTGACAAAATTCTGTGCTGACACATTCGATTTCCTCAATCTTCGCTTTTGCTTAGAATACATGTACGGTCTCTCCAGAAGACAGCTGACAAAAGTTCTGAACTGATAATTCCAGGAAGATATGCCGGAAATTCCCGATAACGCGAAGAGTCGCCTCCACTACGTGTGACTTTCGATGGGCTCGCGTTGCACAAATATCGCATGGCCTTTGTCTGCTTTTCTAAAACGCGCCCTGTACTGTTGTGTGCACCTGGCGCAGGCAGGGCGCAAGGCGTAGCCCGAACCCTCATTTCGCATGTTCGCAGTGGTCCGCATCGAAGAGAGCATCGAAGAGACCTTCCCCCATTGGCCTTATTTGTTGTCCCCCGCTTGGTGACTCCCAGACTGCCCTTCATGCGAATAAGACGACTGCGAAGCGTGGTTGGCGATTTCGGCATTGTGAGGGAGTTTACATACGCAAATCACCCGCATCACCACTGTCAACCGCATCACCACTGTCCCACCAATTCCTTCAATGGAGGTATTGAAGGAATTGAAGGTATTGAAGCCTATCTTGCACTATTGCCACATATATGGCTATGATGGCAGGCAGAGTCTATGACGGAGACTGGGGGCAGGTCGGCGCAGAAGTAAAAAAAAAAATTTTTATCGGGCCAAGTGTGTTTACAAAATGATAACAACTCGGTGGTGGCGACTACCTAACCACGAGAACATTTAAAAGTCCACAGGGGACGTGTGTAGGGTCACCGAACACCCTCATGGGTCGGGTGTGCTTGCAGAGAGGCTTTGGGACCACCGCTCAGCCTCCAGCTCAGCTGTAGCGCGAAGGCGGGGGAAAAAGCGAAAAAGCGCTCGTGTTGTCCAAGTCTCTTTCTCTGTCCCTGTTTTTTTGCGCTTGTGCGTGTCTGCTATGAACCAACTCACCCAAAGGTCTGTATTCTTTCCCTGTCGATTGCTAAAAAGACCCTGATGTCAGTACTGACTCCAGGCACTACTGGTGATATAAAGACATTTTTGCCCCCCTTGAGGTAGCTAGCTTTTCTGCAGTGTGGTAGAGCGTGGAAGGGCTTCTTAACTCAACTCTTTCGAGTTTTACGAGCAAGTGTTGGTAGCTGTCTCACAAGTGCAGTGTCCAACGATCTTCCACCTATTTTTGAAAAGGTCTGGAGGAGCAGTTTACTACATCGAATCTTCATAATTCGAACCTGAAGGGGAGCAAAAATTTGTTCGCATTGTGAGGAGTCCGAATTACGGGGAGCACATTTGGGCTTCCCTTGAATGCACGTGATGCTGACGGAAGCACTACCCAAGTAGCACACGATTTAGGGCCCCTGGGGCTCCCACATGTATAAGTGGGGCTGGGACAACTCTTTATTTATTTATTTACTTTGTAATGAGGGGACTCGCACAGTTAGTGTGGACTTGTTCCAGTCCTTGTTCCAGTGGTGCTGCTCAGCAGGCCGGCGTTCGGAAGCGCAAACCCGAACTTCGCCAGCTTCTCCTTTCTTCTTCTTTCTCTCCTTCGTCGGCGCTAGCCGCTGGGGCAGCAAACCCCAACTCCCTTTCTTACAATACCCCTGGGGTGAAAAGGCGCCATCCTGGCGGCCTAAGGGCACGAGACGATAGCTGGATCGTAGCAGGGCTTCAGACGGTCTATATGTGCACAATTTCGCGGCCGCGGCGGCGATGATCGGACGAAGGCGTGATGGGCTCGACGAGATAATTAACTTGGGATGTCTGCTGAACAACGCGATAGGGGCCCTGGTATTTGCTCAGCAGTTTTGTAGACTGTCCTGAGCTGGAGGAGGCCACCCAAAGCCAAACCAAGGATTCAGGAAGATAGGACGGCGGGAGACCGGGAGAAGCGGCGCGGGCGCTTTTCTGACGGTGCTGGTCGTGAGAAGTAAAGGAACGGGCGAGTGGACGGCATTCTTCGGCATGCGCAGCGGCCTGAGAGACGGTTGTAAATTCGGACGAATTGGGCCGGTAAGTGAGTATGGTGTCCATGATGGAGGAAAGCTCGCGTCCGTAGAGAAAAAAATACGGGGAAAAACCAGCAGTGGCTTGCGTTGCAGAGTTGTAAGCGTAGGTAACGAAAGGTAGGACGCGATCCCAGTCGGAATTATCGGCAGAAATGTACTTGGCCATCATGTCGCCGAGGGTCCGGTTAAAGCGCTCGATCATGCCGTTCGTCTGCGGATGGTACAAAGACGTCGTGCGATGAACGATATGACACTCCCGAAGAAGGGCTTCCACGACGCCGGACAAGAAGACGCGACCCCGATCGCTGAGCAATGCCTGAGGCGCACCGTGACGAAGAATGATGTTCTGAAGTAAGAAACCGGCTACGTCAGAGGCCGTCGCAGGGGGGCAGTTTCCGCGTAGCGTGTGAGATGATCAGTGGCGACGATGATCCAGCGGTGCCCTGCGGCAGTGCTGGGAAGAGGCCATAACGGTCAATCCACACGGTCGAATAGCCGGGCTGGACACGGTAACGGTTGCAGAGGAGCAGGTGAGTGGGGTGGTGGGTTCTTGCGACGCTGACATTCCAGGCAAGAGCGTATGTATTTATTTATTTATTTCATAATGTTGTCAATTCCATCAAGGATTTTTACAGGAGTGTGGGTTAAAAGGGCCTGTATACTTGTGATACAGGCATTCACATAAGTATACAAAAAGGTAACTAAAAAGTGTTAAAATATAATGGACCTATGTTAACAGTATAGTATAGGGCAAAGTGATTATTCATAATCAACCTATCTCAGTTTCATATGATGCACAGCAAAAACAAAAAGAGCATGATCCACATTTTCGCCATCACAGATGCTCATAA